>NW_025333869.1:11203750-12467500 GCF_019186645.2 Phyllostomus hastatus
GCTTTAAAAAATAAACATTTATAATTATTTGGGAATTAACCTGATCTTTTGTGTGAAGACCCTTAAATTATTGAACTACATTGTATTAGGTCATTTTGTATCTTTTGTCAAAGATAGCTATCCTTTAAAATCTTTTAAAGTAGATGTAAGTGGGCATTCTTTGAAGGCCAACATGACTGTGTCCTTAAATTCTAGGAAAATGTTATAGATACCACCTGATTTGTGTGTGTGTGTGTGTGTGTGTGTGTGTGTGTGTTTAAACTAGAGTATGCCAATGTCAGTGTCCATATCCAGGAATTATTTTGTAAAAGAATTGATTTTACCATTTATACAAAATAAAACTGGAACAACTAGGTTTCTGATTTTTTTCTTGATGGGAGTGGTGGGGGTGGGACAAGTAGGGTGAGAGTGGGAGAATGAGACTGAATATTGTTGGGAATATTTTGTGTTTTGTCAACTATGTGGTGCTTCTGTTCCTTTGTTCTTTTTCCTCTACAATATGCTCCCTCTCTCCCCATCAAATGTTTATAGGTCGTTTGGTAGATAATTTCAAATATTAGAAAGCTAGCTACTTTTGATTACCATTTCAGAAAACTTGGATTTTACAGAGGACTTGCCTGGTATACCTGAAAGTGTGAAGAAGCCCCCAAATAAACAAGGAGATAAATCAAAGGAAAATACCAGGAAGATTTTTAGTGGCCCGAAACGGGTAAGTAAAGCATTATCTATGACTTGTGTTATGTTTATTATTGGAGGGCTCAGTTCTTTTTTTTTTTTTTTTAATTTGGAAATGACTGACAAACATGGCAATTAAATTTTTTGCAAAGAATAAATGTAAGTCGTTTTTTTTAAAACACTGTCACCATTTTTTTCAAAGTGTGGTAAAATATATTTATTATATGCAAATAGACAACTTGGTGACATTAAATACATTCACAGTGTTGTGTAACCATCACCATTATTTATATCCAAAACATTTTAATCATCTTTAACAAAAATTCTGCACCCATTAAACAGTAACTCTTATGACTCTCTATACCTTTACTTCTTCCTCCCAGTCCCAGTAAACACTGTTTTTTCTGTCTCTGTGAACTGGCCTGTTGTACATAGGTATCTCATGTAAGCAGGTTATTTCACTAAGCATAATCTTGTTAAGATCCATCAATGCTATAGCCTGTATCAAAATTTCATTCCTTTTATGGGCTAAATAACCTTCCATTGTCTATCCATTTATCTGGTGTTGGACATTTGGGTTATTTTTACCTTTTTGGCCATTTGAGTCCCTGCTTTCAATTCTGTTGGATGTATACCTAGGAGTAGAATTTTGGGGACATATGGTAGGTCTTTGTTTAACTGCCCAAATATTTTCTACTTTGGCTGTACCATTTTATACTCCTACCAGCAATGCATGAGGATTCTAATTTCTCCATATCCTCACCAGTACATATATTTTAGTTTTCGTTTTTTTGTTCTTTTTTTTTATAATATCTATACTAATGGCTGTGAAATGGTATCTCATTGTGGTTTGATTTGCATTTTCTTAACCAGTGATATTGAACATCTTTTCATGTCCTTGTTGGGTATCTGTTTTGGAGACATGTCTAATTCAGGACCCTTTGCTCATTTTTGAATTGAGTTGTTTTTATTGTTGAGTTACAGTTCTTTTTATATTCTAGATATTAATCCCTTATTAGATATATAATTTGTACATAGATTTCCCCATTCTGTGAGTTGTCTCTTTACTCACTTGATAGTGGGCTTTAATACACAAAAGTTTTTAAAATTTTTATTCTTTTAATTTTAAGATTATTTTATTTTTAATTTTAGAGAGAAGGGAAGGGAGGGAGAAAAGAGGGCAAGAAACATCGATTGGTTGCCTTCCTGTGTGCCCCAGGGGACCAAACCTGCAACTCAGGCATATGCCTTGGTGGGGAATCAAACTGTGGTGACCTTTTGATTTACTGGACAATGCCCAGCTAACTGAGCCACAGTGGCAGGGCACCCAAGTTTTAACTTCAGCCAATTTCAATTTTTTTGTTGTTGTTGTTGCCTGTGTTTTTGGTGTCATATCCAAGAAATCATAGTGAAATCAAATGTCATGTAAGCTCTTCCAATGTTTTCTTGTAAAAGTTTGAACTTTAAAACTTACAATTAAATCTTTGATTCATTTTGAGTTAATTTTTATATATGGTGTAAGCAGTGGCCCCCAACCTTTTTGACACTGTAGACCATTTTCATGGAAGACAATTTTTGGGGGAGCAGGGTTGGGGAGTGGCCGCAGGGATATGGGGTAGGAGGCAGAGCTCAGGTGGTAATGGAGGGAAAGCTTCCCTCACCTGCTGCTCACCTGCTGCTGTGTGGCCTGGTTCCTAACAGGCCACAGACCAGTACTGATCCATGGCCCGGAGATCAGGGACCCCTGGGTGTAAGTTAAGGGTCCAGCTTCATTTTTAATGCATTATGTGAGTCATTTTAATATGGTCTAGCATAATATTGAGAATAATTTGCTTGACTTTACCTTTTTATTAAAAATTTCTTAAATTAGGTTGTTTTATAGTGTTAAATCTATTTGTTATTGAACATTATAGTTAGAAGTTGCCTGAACCTTTTATAGATTGAATTGATTTTAAATAACTGAAGAATGAATGTGTCTTTTATGGCTTCATTTAATTTTTATTTTTTTACTCTTTGTAAAGAGGAAATTGGGAATCTTGTCAAAGTAATTGTGCTGTACTCCTGTGCCCCCAGGTGCCTCAGCCCCAGGAGAAAAAAAAAGTGCTTAATGCTAATTTCAATAGAGCTAACTTGTTCAAGGGCTAGGAGCCAGAGTGGTGTGGTGTAGACTGTAGTCATTAACGCTTAGGTGAGATTTTTGGTTTATTGAAAATTGTGTATGACATGCATTGATTTCCAGAGCAGCAATTTAAATCAATCTGGGTTTTTTTGGTCTCAGGACCACTCTACAGTCGTAAAAAAACTATTGAGAATCACAAAGAGCTTTTGATTATATGTTATATCAATATCAAATTAGAGAAATGAAAACATTTCAAACATATTTAACAGTTTTACTTTAAAATAACAGTAACCTATTATATGTTAACATATTTTTATGAAAAATTTTCTTTAAAAAGTAGAATAACATTGTTTTACATTTTTTGCAACTTTAAAAAAAAAGTTTGGCTTAAAAGACAGCTGGATTCTCATATCCCCTGCATTCCATATATTTCATTATATTATTTTGGTTGAAATATATGAAGAAATCCAGCCTCACACAAATATGTGGTTATATTTTCAGTAACCTATTCACATATCTGCCAACAATCTGTGATACTACACTAAACTCAACAAGTAGGATTTTCTTGAAGATTAGTTTCTTAAAGAACTTGTTATCTAAAACCATTCCAATGAACTTTCTATGATGTTACATTAAAATCTATTAGTCTGTCTTGCACTTTGAATGCATTGTTTTACACATGCCTGCTTGTAACATTATACATTGGTCATTTGTAAAATTCTGGTTATATTCATGCAGATCTTTCAAAGGGGCTCACATCTCGTTATGCAGCATCAAAAATTTTTGTTAATATTGCTGCCAAACTCGCCACAAAATCCTTTTACAAGAGCAATACTCTAACCCATCACAAAATCCTTTTAAGTATTGGGAAGCTATCAGGTTCACAGTTCTTCAAAATTTTAGTTTTTGCTTGAAAGTTGAAAATGTTTTATTGGTAGAAATTACTTCAGGGAAAATGACTGACAGTGAGAGGACCACTTTGTTCAATTGGAAAAATGTCTGCCTAATAAAGTCTGTGTAGGCATAGTTTGTCAATCTTTCAAGTAAGGAATGGTGTGCCAGGAAAGAAAGTGGCTAGTTTAGCTTGCAGCCTGAGCAGTAATGTTTTTTTCTTTAACTGAACCACCATACTTTGTACACAGCAGAGGAGTTTTATGCATACTCATTTTGTCACACAGAATATTAGTGTATCAAGGGTTGTGATTTGATAAAATTAATACTTTTTAGTCCTTCATCACAGGCCTTTTCTAATGTGAAACTGGCATTTTATTTTTAACTGAAGTAGATGGCAGTGAAGAATCTGACTACTTAGTACACTTAAGAGTCCCTACCCAGGGTGGTAAGGCACCAACAACTTTACCACAATTGCTTTTGTGCTATCTGTACAAATGTCAACATTGTGAAAAAGGCAAATAACATTATTATTATTGTGGAAATGATTTAGGCTTTGTAGACAACCAGAAAGTTTTGTGGATCCCTAAGAGATGCACTTTGAGAACTTCTGAATTACAGCATTCTACTTTATTTTCCTCCCTCTGAACTTTTTTATTTTCAAAATATATGAAAGAGCAGTACCCATGAATTAATTACCCATATCCTTCTACCTAGATTGATTTCCATGTAACATTTTTACATAATTGCACACATATGGTGTTCTGTCTCTCTCTCTCTCTCTCTCTCTCTCTCTCTCTCTCTCTCTCTCTCTCTCTCTCTGTATATATACACACGTGGTTTTTTTCCTGTTTGGAAGTGAGTTATAGGTAGTATACATTTCTTAAGAAAAAGAACAGTCTAATGGCTGTCTTTGGTGATGTGATTAAAATACTTACATCTTTATTCTTGAGCACTCTCCTCATCTAAAAATTTCCTATAGAAGTACCATATTAAAAATTTATGTGATTGTTTCCTGATGACAATCATGTAAGCTTTTATACCACTATTAAAGTAAGAATAGTGTCTGAGAACACTGGAAGTGAAGTTTGATAAGCTTAATTGGGTTCAGGTTAAATATATTTTGGCAAGAATACTTCAAAATGACATTGTGTATGTTGTTTCACATCAGGAGGTACTATTCTTAATATTCGTGACCACCTAATGAAGGTTGTGATCACCAGCTTTCTCCAAAATAAGTGTACATTTTTTCTTTTACTATTTAATTAGTAAGTAAGCTTCTGGGTGCTGGTCTGGTACCATGTGAATATCCAGCCTCCATTATTGTTTTACTTCAGCATTTTAGCATCCATTGTTGATCTTTGCCTGCATCATTTATTACACTCTCGGTTGAAGAAGGGAGTTTTCTAATTGCTATTTCTTCCACATTTAATAACGGGAATTCTGTAAAGAGGAGTTCTCCCCCTCCTGTAACTGAAGGTAGGTCCGCCTGCTTACTGCTTCAAGAGCCCATACTTGAGAGGCAGGTGTTGATGTTAAGGAAAGTGATTTTATTCGGGTGCTAGCAACCTGTAAGATGGAGGGCTTGTCTCAAAGCCCATCTTAACATCTCAGTGCAGGCAGGGGTTTTTATAAAGAAGGGAGGACAAGGAGAACAAAAAAAGATCGGGGGAGAAGCTGTGGAAGTGCAGACAGTATCCTTTCTGGTCCTGATATAGATCTTTAATGTCAGCGTTCTGGAAACCCATTTGTGCCAACCACATTCCTGCAGTTGGGTGATCTGTGTTACCTAAAGTTGTGGTCATGGCTGTTTTTTGTACAAGCAGGAACTGGAACTGCTGGCACTTGCACTGTGCTTACAAAAAAATTGTCAGTATGTGAGTTCTTTTTATCAGTTTGTTAGTACATTTTACTCTAATTCCATTTCATGGTAAATCAGAGTAGTAGAAAGGCTTTATTTCCTGTTCCACCTCACCCCACTCTATCACAATAGACCAATAATTTTTACCTAATAAACATACTTAGATTTGGCCACTGTGACCTTTCAAGCTATCTCTTGTGTTCTTTTGCTATAACCCCATCATCTTTGAACACTTCCCTAGCTTTCTGCACAAAAGATTACCCAGACTCATCTTATACTTCACATGTTTAAATCATGGAATCTTCCACTGATCCAGGGATCCTTGGTTTTTCTGTGTGTGTGGATTAGTATTTAGAAACTGGATTAGAGTGCTGGGTATATTCATTGCTTCTGGGCTCTTTCATTGGACACAGCTATGAAATATGTTGAAAAATATACTCTGAGATTATATTGATAGTTTGATTTCAAGTTCAACATTGTAGAATTTTGTACATAGCTTACTTGCTCTATTCTATATACAGCACATATTACTTTTAAAATTGTAATTACCAGTATTACCAGTATTATGAACAGTAAATAAAAATTTCTTTCCAATTCTTTTTGTCTTCAGATTACTTCACTAAGGATGAAGTAATAGTGATGGGTTCCCGCAAAATGCTTGGGTTGCGGGTTTGGTCCCCAGTAGGGGCATGTGCCCAAAGCAACCAGTTGATGTTTCTCTCTCACATGGATTTTTTTCTTTCCTTCCCTTCCTCTCCCTCTAAAATCATTAAGTATGTCCTCTGGTGAGGATTAAACATTTTTTGGAAGTTTTATTTTATGTGTTTATGTTAACTCAATATATTCATTTGAGTTCATTTGTACTGGTTTGTGTTCAGCTTTTTAACTTTTGTTTTAAAAGTAATATTGGAGTCAGGTTTTTTTTGGCTAATGAATGGCATAGAAGGCAGCAGTATACATGTACTTGACCTGATTATGAAGGAGTATCTCTGGGTTAAAGTAAATCAGGTCATGCAACCTAGTAAGCAGAAGACCTATTTACTGTTGATAGATAATGTCAGAGGAAACATTGCTTATTTATAAAACCAAGAGCTTTGAGGTTGAACTCATTTGAAAGATGTAACATGGTTAAAGCCCTGCCTTAAAACTGTAGTCCTAAACATTTTATTTCCTGAAGAGGCTTATTCCACTAAATGTTTTAATTTCCTTTTTTTTTGAAAAAAAGATTTTATTTTTAGAGAGAGGGAAGGGAGGGAGAAAGAAAGGGAGAGAAACATTGATGTGCTAAAAAAAACATCAGTTGGCTGCCTCTCACACACCCCCAACTGGGGACCTGGCCCACAACACTGGCATGTTCCTTGATGGGAAATAGAACCGGCAGCCTTTCCACTTGCAGACTAGTACTCAATCCACTGAGCCACAACAGCCAGGGTTTAATTCCTATTTAACCTTCCATTGCAGTATTTTTCAAGACCCTTTTAATTTTAAGTGGCATTAAGTTAGAATTTTAAAATGTGATACTACTACTATTTAGATGGATCAGTAAGCTTCAAAAATGAAACTTTGACCCTTAGTCTTTAGTTCTTTAAAAAGGAATAAAAAGTGTTTTAGACCCTATGAAAGTTATGTGTTATTATGGAAATATCTAGGAAAAGAACTTAGCCTTGACCAGTGTGGCCCAGTTGGCTGAGCGTTGTTCCGCAAAGTCAAAGGTCTCCAGTTCAATTGTTGGTTATAGCACATGCCAGGGTTGCAGGTTCTGTTCCCAATTGGGTCATGTATGAGAGGCAAGGGATTGATGTTTCTCTTTCACATTGATGCTTCTCTCCATCTCTTTTCTCCCCTGTTTCCCTTCTCTCTAAAAGTGAAATAAATACAGTCTTATAAAAGAACTTAGAAGTGTACTTCAGGAAGAGAGCAACAAGAAATTTAGCAGCATAAAATCCCCAGTGTTTGTAAGAAGTAGGTCATCCATTTAACATTAAAAGACTACTTAAAGACATCCTTTAACATTAAAAGACTACTTAAAAGTTGTTCAAGACAACCATTGAGAAACAGAAATAGGAATTTTTTTTACCTATTAAGATTTGATGAGTATAAGGAAATAGAGGAAATAAATGGAATCAAAGTTTTTTAAGGATTAAGTTAGGTTACATAAATTAATATAGTGGAAGTGATAGAACTGTTTTATATATAACGAATTAGGATTCGTGTTTTCTGTGCAAAACTAAGATAAGCTCAATTCCTGAAGGAATTTTTATGTAGGTTATTTCTCAGATCTCCAGAGAAAGAAGAAAGATGGGGAGCGCTTGTAAGTGGGTGTAGGAAATATTCTCAGCAGTTGTTCTACTTCTCTATTATAATAGAAACACCATCCTGTAGCTGATAGGTTAGTGGGAGTATCTGGGTCTTCAAGACACTAATGACTCCATTTTCGAATGCTGAAGAGGTAGCCAGCCTATAGCTTATAGTGGCAGGAGTTTCCTTCCCTACCTATCAGGCTTAGCCTCACCACTGGAGATGTTTTGCACTGAATAAGTCTTTGTTGTGGAAGGTGGCCCTGCATATTAGAGGATTGGTAACACATCTGGCTTCTACCCACTAGATGCAACACCACTCCCCTGCGGTGCTGCTTTTCCCCACCCCCTTGTTTCAACCAAAAATGTCTTTAGACATTGCTAAATGTCTTTTGGGGGGTCAAAATGGAAGCTCTTCCCATGTGGGGTTATGAATGGTTTGAGAGTATGGTGCAGACTTGATGCCCATTACTCCTATATACTTTAGCGTGTAGTCTCTGTACACAAGAGCACTCTCTTGTATAGCTATAGCATGAAGTCTATCCAGAAATTATCCAGCAATATAATAAGAACAACAGAGATATTTATTGAAAAAGATATAACATACAAGAAATATCATACTTAGGACAATGACACCTCAGTCCCCTTCAAAGTAGGTACCTTGGGAACCTCACACAGTTCTTCTGGTGTCTTTTCTACTGTTAGAAACATTCTGCAGAATCTTTTGTTGGAATTGCCATCAGCTGCCCTGTTGTATTTTCCTGAATCTCACCAATGGTCTGAAATCTCTTCCCTTTCAAAAGGTGATTTTAATTTTGGGTAAAGCCAGGGTGCCAGATCTGGGCCGTAGCGGGGCTGAGTCACCTGGGTGATTTGATGTTTCACCAGAATCTCAGCACAAGATGTGATGCATGAGCAGGCGCATTGTCATGATGAAGCTGCCAATCACCAGTTGCCCATAGCTGCGGCCGTTTTTGTGGTATTGCATTTCAGTCGATGGAGAACATTGAGGTGTAGTACTCCTTATTAATTATTTGGCCTGGAGGGGCATACTTGTGATGGATAACATCTTCCCAATAAAAAAACACAGTTAACATGGTCTTGATCTTGCTGCAACTTTGCTGCACCTTCTTCGGTCATGGAAGCCAAGCAACTTCTATTGGGAGAACTGGTCCTTGGTTTCTGGATCATAGCTGTAGACCCATGATTCATCTCTGGTTGTGACCTTCTTGAGGAAATATGGTTCATTGGTAGTGGTTTGAATCAAGTCATTAGCACAGTGTTCCTTCTCCTCTGGTAACAGAAGTCATGGAACGAATTTTGTTATGACATAATACATGCTGAGATCCTCCTTCAGTGTCAGACACAGTGGTTTTCAGACACAGTAGTTTTTGGAATCTCCAGATCAGCTTCTAGTTCTTGCACTGTCAGTTGCCGATCTTTGTTGATGCAGTACACGTTCAACAATCTCAGGTGTTCTGCCTGTTGCAGGCCTTTTAGAAAGCGGATCACTTTTCAACAGATTTTTGGCCATCTTTGAAGTGTTTGTGCCACACTTTTATTTGCATTGCACTCATTGCATTGTCCCCCCAAAGCCTTCTGAATCATCTGAGTAATTTCCGTGGAGGAAGCTTAACGCAAAATTTGATGCAGATTCATTGTTTTACTCGCTCAGTCATTTTGAATGTGATGACCCACAGAATACATGCTCATTCAACAGCATCTACTGCCTCCCACTGACTAGTACAGTGAAGTCGTCATTGTTCACACACGTGCATTCCAGTCTACTCTCCTTGGCTGCCAGATTACATTGATGCCATGCAAACTGTGCTCATTATATTAACAATGGCTGGAATTTTTCTGCACAGAGCTTATATACCCATCAAAACCAATGCAATAATATAGTCTAATCCACACATTAGTTCCAATTTCACCATTTGTGTCAATACTGGCCTTTATAGCAAAACAAATCACCCATCCCAATCTCCCAAACTGCCCATGATCCAATCCAGAACCATATGTACTGTATTTAGTTGTTATAAATCTCTACTCTCCTTCATTCTGGAACAACTGTGTCTAGGTTTTTTCACGTCTTTGGCATCTTTGAAGAGTTAAGATGAGTTATGTGTGGAGTGTGCCTCAATTTGTGTTTGTCTGATGTTTCCTCATGATTAGATTTTGGTTATGTGTATTTGGCAAAAATACCACAGAAAAGATACCACAGTGTGTTCTCACTGCATCATATCAGATGGCACAGTGTCAGTGTGTACCATTACTAATGATGTAATCATTTGGTGTGGTATCTGCCAGGTTCCTCAACTTCCTTATCAAACTTGGATCCACTAATTTCAGCATTGATTTTTGTCTGGATCAGTTTTTACTTTGATGGTAGTTTTGTATTTTTTCCTAATTACACTGTTTCTTCTGCAGTTATTGGTATTTGACTTTCTACTACAAGGTAGATCTTTTTCTCCCTTCCATATCTATAAGAACACATGTATTCATATATTCATTATATAATATATAAATATATTCATGTATTCATTCCTTTATGTCAATGTGAACATGAGTTCTTGTTTTATTAAATCATGTATTACTGTTATTTAACTGATAGTACTCTATCATTTTGATACTAAGATTTTATTTTTTTAGGATTTGCCTGTGAGTGTTTCTTCACAGTGACTTTTAACATGTCCCACCATTTGGCATTTTCTTACACACTATGTTCAAGGCCCATCATATAAATGCCAAGCCCTATGTTCAGCCATTGCTCCAAGGACTCCTGTTTTCATTTTTTTTTTAAGATGTGTTTATTTTTAGGGTGGGGAAGGAGGGAGGAGAAGTAAAGGGAGAGAAACATCTGTGTGCAAGAGAACTATCAGTCAGTTTGCCTTTCACACAGCCCCCAACCATGGACCTGGCCCACAGTCCAGGCATGTGCCCTGACCTGGATCAAACCAGCATCCTTTTGGTTTATAGGATTATACCCAACCCACTGAGCCACACCAGTCAGGGAGAGAGACCCCTGTTTTCTTTTAGTGGAGAATGGTATTTAGAAATAAAGACCTGGTCACTAGGTATGGTCATTTTTTATGGGGTATCATTGCTTCTAGGCCTTTTTTGAGTTGACAGAGCAGGCAAATTAGATGCATATTCCCTTCTCTGTCATACACATACCTTTTTGTTTTCATATATGTTTAGAATCATGAGTTCAAACTGATAACTTCAGTTCTAGTTCAACACCATATGTCTTATTCTGACCTTAGTACTTGTCACATTTTATTTCACTTTGCTGACAGTATGAAATTAGGTTTCTGTTATGTTCAACATGTTTATGTATTTGCTCAATCCTCATATATACAACCAATTTTCTTTTTCTTTTTTCAAAGATTTTATTTCTAGAGAGAGGGAAAGGGAGGGAGAAAGAGAGGGAGAGAAACATCAATGTACAATAGAGGACACATGATCAGTTGCCTTTCACATGCCCCCACTTGGGGCACTGGATTGCAACCCAGGCATGTTCCCTCACTGGGAACCAAATTGGTGACCTTTTGGTTTGCAGGTTAGTACTCAGCCCGCTGAGCCACAGCAGCCAGGGCTGTATATAACCAGTTTTCTGACCACATATATCTCCGCAGGTTTAGTGCCACTGACCAAGAGGTCCATCTTCCCTCACCTCATTTCCCCATGTTAGAAAGCATTAATTTTTTAAAATATATATTTTATTGATTATGCTATTACAGTTGTCCCATTTTTTCTCTTTATTCCCCTCCATCCTGCACCCCCCTTCCTACCTGCATTCCCCCCCCCCTTAGTTCTTGTCTATGGGTCATACATGTAAGTTCTTTGGCTTCTCCAATTCCTATACTGTTCTTAACCTTCCCCTGTTTATTTTGTACCTACCATTTATGCTTCTTATTCCCAGTAGCTTTTCCCCCATTCTCCTACTTCCCCTCCCTGCTGATAACCCACCATGTAATCTCCATTTCTGTGATTCTGTTCCTGTTCTAGTTGTTGGCTTAGGTTTTTTCCTTCTTTTTTTTAGATTCAGTTGTTGGTAATTGTGAGTTTGTTGTCATTTTAACAATTTGTATTATTCATCTTCCTTTTCTTAGATAAGTCCCTTTAACATTTCATAAAATAAAGGCTTGGTGATGGTGAATTCCTTGAACTTGACCTTATCTGAAAAGCACTTTATCTGCCCTTTCATTCTAACTGATAGATTTGCTGGATAGAGTAATCTTGGATGTAGGTCCTTGCCATTCATGACTTGGAGTACTTTTTTCCAGCCCCTTCTTACCTATAAGTTTCTTTTGAGAAATCAGCTGACAGTTGTATAGGAACTCCTTTGTAAGTAACTCTCCATTTCTCTTGCTGCTTTAAAGATTCTCTCCTTATCTTTAATCTTGGGTAATGTGATTATGATGTGCCTTGGTGTGTGCTTCCTTAGGTCCAACAAAAAAGTTGGGAGACTGAGCTTTATGGACTTCCTGGAAGCCTTTTTCCTTTGCCAGATTGGGGATGTTCTCCTTCATTATGTTTTCAATTTCTTGTTCTTCCTCTTCTCCTTCTGGCACCCCTATGATTTGCATGTTGGAACATGCAAAGTTCTGTTAAAGTTCTGTTCCTAAGCCTCTCCTCATTTGTTTGAATTCTTGTTTCTTCATTCTGATCTGGTTGAATGTTTATTTCCTCCTTGTGCTCCAGATGGTTGATTTGAGTACTGGTTTCCTTCCTTTCACTGTTGGTTCCCTCTATATTTTTATTTATTTCACTTTTCATAGCCTTCACTTTTTCCTCTAGTTTGTGACCATACTCAACCATTTCTGTGAGCATCCTGATTCCCAGCATTTTGAACTTTGCATCTGATAGGTTGGCTGTTTCTTCATCTTTTACTTCTATTTTGGGGGCTTTCATCTGTTCTTTCATTTGGGCCATACTTTGTGTCTCGGTGCACCTGTTACATTGTAAGGGGCAGAGCCTTAGGTAATCGCCAGGGCAGGGCAACCCATGGTGCTGTGTTGTGGCACTGTATGTGGGGGAGGGGCCTGAGGGGGAACAGTGTAGCTTGCCTTTCCCTTGCCTGGCTTTTAGTTACTTCCCTGCTACCCACAAGCAAATTGGGCCCTTCTGGTGCTGATTTCCAGGTGGGTAGGCTTGTGTACATTCTAGGACAGTGTGGGTCTCTCCAGCGAACTCTCCTGTGAGGCTGGGAGTTTCTCCCGCCGCTGGAACCCCCACAGGTTTTACATCCAGAGGTTTCGAGACTTTATTTCTATGTGGTAGAACCCTGGGTTGTGTGGTCTGTTTCACTCCCCAGTTCCTTCTGGTTTATCTGCTTGCAAATATGGGACTACCTAGTCTGCATCTACCACCTTGCTGTGTGTCCTCTCTTCCTGGCTGCCCGTCTCCACCCCTCCTACCAGTCTGGATGAATGTTGTTTCTTTAACTCCTTGGTTGTTGGACTTCCATACAGTTTGGTTTTCTGGCAGTTCTGGTTGTTTTTGTTTTCCTTCTTTTGTTGTTTGAGGAGGCAAAGTGTATCTACCTATGCCTCTATCTTGGCTGGAAGTCAGAAAGCATTTTTTCAGCATGCTAGCTGTGAGAATTTTCTTCAACACCTCACCAGGGTGGGTTGTTCATAACAGTATTGAGGGCTGGCTGGAGCAACACATGAGGCAGAAAGAAGACGAGGAGAGTGAAGAAAACTTCTGATAAGAACATAGTTGAAATGATTACTCAGAAAAGTTGTTACTTGTTGCCCTGACTGTTTTGGCTTAGTGGGTCATGCATCGTTCAGCAAACTTAAGGTCGCCTGTTCAGTTCCCAGTCAAGGCACATGCCTGGGTTGCAAACCAGGTCCCTGGTTGGGGGCGTGCAAGAGGCTACTGATTACACATTGATGTTTCTCTTCTTCTCTTTCTCCCACCCTTTCCCTCTCTCTAAAAATAAACAAAATCTTTTTAAAAAATTGTCACTTGCTGGGGAGAAAAGTAAAGATAGGGTTTAAGAGATTGGATTGGAACATACCTGGATATAAGTACATGTTTCAACATACAGGTTTATTCATAATTTGGCAATTTTAATGCTTTTTAAAAAAATGTGCCATCATATTTCTGATGGCTGGCTACTGTTTCCCTGCATCCTGTTATTTGCAGTTGTCATATGTGTGCTGGTATACTTAGATCATTTCTGTTACCTGCCTGGATTTTTGTTTAAATTCTAGCTTTTCATTCAGTTGCTGCCCATCTGCCCTCTTCAAATTGTTTTACTTACGGTTATCTTTTTTCTGTGTCTGGAAATTTATTGACCATCCTGGGATCTAGTCATTAAGATGTAACTGTGAGATTCACTGTATTCTCATGGACTAGATAGAAACCCAAGACATACAATGGGTGTGAAGTGTGAAGAAAACAGACTGTAGCTATTGGTTTGCTGATGAGGGATACTGGCTGAAATGTAAAAAAAAAAAGTAAAAGGCCACGGCTCCCCATTTATAGCTCAGAATTTGGTGATCCAAAGAGCCGTTGAAGCTGAACATATTCTGGCAGAGCCTGGATGTAGAAGTGGGTCAGTTTTAGTTGGCTTTTCTTTGTCACCTTTTTCAACTGATTTTAGAGAGAGGGATGGAGGGAGAAAAAGAGAAACATTGATTTGTTGTTTGACCCATTTATGAATTCATTGGTTGATTCTTGTATGTCCCCTGACGAAGGATCCAACCCACAACCTTGGTGAATCAGGGCGATGCTCTAATCAGCTGTGCTTACCAAGCCAGGGCTCTTTGTCATTGTTTTTATTCAACATACTTGTATACTACGTGTATTTCACTGTTCTAGGTGCTGGGTATACAAAAAGAGTAAGACGATTGTCTTAAAAATGCTGTCTGGTGAGGTAGAATGTTTTTGCTGTATGGAAACTTTTCAGTAGTCTTAGTATTTGCTCAGTGTGTTCGTTCCAAAGCAGAAGCGTCTATCTTCCTTTCATACAGATAGTATTTAACTTAAATTTTAAGCCAGGTACTTAGACCATTGATCTGTATTACATGAAAACTTAGGAAAATGTATATAATTTTTTCTATGTAGTCTAAATCTTGTGGGAATTTTTTCCTGTAGTATTTTATTCTGGAAGGATTTTAATGAGGAGTAAAAGTACTATTAATATTTTCATTTCCTTTAGTTCAAGTGTCTTTAAAGTTTGAAAGTTCAAAATATTCCACTGTAATTTATTTTCTAGAAAATAAAGTTTGAAATAAGAAAATACAGCCATACCTTAATCAAGAGCCTGAGAACTTTGACATACATTTGACACTTGGCCAGAGAGTGTATATATGTGTATGTTAGGGTGTTTATAGTTTGGAATTTTATTTTTCCAATTTTTCATATACTCTGTGGTTCATCAGGATTCAGACATTCAGAATTCTCTTCTCAACTTTTCTTGATTCTCTGACGACTTCAAGCTAATGATAACCACAAGTTAACATAAGATGTAGAATACTGGGAGTGTTTTGTGGGTGGTCACCATATTTTTTTCACCTTTAAATTTCCAGAGTCTGAAATGTACAAGGAGTTCATAAAGGTTTATTTCTGGAATTTTTGGAAGCACCTTTCAGTAAAGAGTTGACATTTAGTACTAAATACTATTTTTATATGTCTTTGAAAATCAGTAAGCCTATTAAATTTCAAAAGATTTCAGTCAATATTCTTCAAATACTTTTTGTCTTTGTCTTTGTCTCCTTTTGGAAATTCTAGTTTACACACTTGTCCTATGTTAAGTCAGCCTAAAATCATCAGGTAAAACCTGTAGTCTGACAAAATCAGCCTACTTACTATAATAAAGGATATTGCGTATCAGTGAAACCATGAGGCATCTTACCAAAGAAAAGTTTTTGTAGGATGTGGGGGAAACTGGGGATTTTAGATGAAATTTAAATGAAACTGTTTGAGGAGCAAAGTGGTACTATCTTTGAAGGGCTCAACATCAAGTCAGGCCTGCAGAGTGGGCCCAGGGATTCTCTTTACTTAGGAACCATGATATTAAAGTAATTGTGGAATGTTATCTCTTCAAACTCCTTATTTGAAGCTCTGTACCTCTCCAAAGTTACTTAGATTGTCCGAGAGAGTATGGGACATTTTAATCTTAAGATTTCAAACAGCAAAGTTTCTGACAGCTTATGGTTACAGTAAATTAAATTTCACTTGAAGTAAGCAAGCAGCTGTAGTAGTCGAAGACAGTGTTTTTATAATACTACAGCTGTAGCGTGTCCTTTGGAACAATATGGTTTCCTATTGACTTTACAGCTTTTTTTTTTCCTGTCATTCCAGCCTCATGAATGACAGCAGAGTTTTATAATTGTAGTTCATTTTTGCCTTGTTGTATACTTTAGAATCTAAAGTTTAGATGTTTAGTTTCTATTGCTGCATTTTCAGATGTTCTGCAATGTTTAATCTGTTATTAACCTCAACCATTATAATTTTTACCTCTGAAAGTTTAGTTTGGGTCTATTTTGTAGCTTTCTTGTCTGCTTAACATTCAGTGTACATAGTGTATACCTTTTTAAATACTGTGTGGAATATAGTTAGTTATTTTTAATGGCCTTGTCTGCTAATGCTATCATCTGTATCATTTCTGGGTCTGTTTGTATGGTTGATTTTTTCCTCATTATGAGTCATATCTTCCTGCTGTTTTTATATGTTTGATAATTTTTTAAAAGATTTTATTTATTTCTTTTTAGAGAGAGGGAAGGAAGGGAGAAGGAGAGGGAGAGAAACATCAATGTGTGGTTGCCTCTCCCCTGGTCCTCATTGGGAACCTGGCCTGCAGCCCAGGCATGTGCTCTGACTGGGACTCGAACTGGCGACCCTGTGGTTCACAGCCCGCGCTCAATCCACTGCGCTACACCAGCCAAAGCTGTCTGATAATTTTTGATTGGATGCTAGTTATTTAAACTTTTACTTTGTTTGGTACTGGGTATTTCCCTTTCGAGTTTTGGCTTATTCTGAGATGTACCTTTGTTATTTTTGATCTTTATGAGGCTTGCAAATTTTAAATGGGAGACCAGCCTTTAGGGTTCACGTCCTCTCCCCCCAAAACATATTACAAGGCTGCCCTGAATTATAAGATTTTCTATTGTGGCTAGTAGGAACATGAACTTTTTTCGTCCCTGGGACAAAATAGTTTAGGGACTACTTCCTTTGGTCTTTGGGGGAAGTCCTTTTTCTTGCCTCAAGTACTTTTTTTTCACACATTAGTTCATCATTATTCAGCCATCAGTAGTTGAGGAGGACCCTCTGTAACTCTCTGAGTTCTTTGTGCAGCTCTCAGAGAACTGTGTTGCATGAGCTCTAGCCACCTTCATCTCCCTGGACTCCAGAGAGACTGCTACTGGTTGGACTCTGCATTCTCACCGGGGTAATTGTAGGGCTTATGGCATGTGTTTCCCCTTCTCAGGGTTCACTGTGCTGATGTTCAGTGTCTAAACACATTTCATAGAGTTTGTTCAGTTTGTTTTGGGTGGAGAGGTAAATTTGGTCCCTGTTACTCCATCTTGTCTAGAAATGGAAAGCCTAGATTCATAATGTGTTAGGATAATTGCTATGTTTTGTAGTCTAGAAAATGTTTTTTTTTCTTTGATGAGAATTTAGGAATATAATGATTAACTCTAAAATTAATGATCCATTCTTGTTTCCTTCTCATTTTTTTCTCTTCTAACCTTGCTTTTGACTTGATCTGAAATTTCATATTAAGTTGAAATACAGTTGTATCCTCTTATGTTTAGTCATGATTTATATATTGCCTGTATAAAAAACGTTTGAGAAAGTATACATGTATGAGTTTGGCAGAATCAGGTTAAAAAAATGAGAAAATTGTGTTAAAAAGTAGGGAATAGAATAGACGAAGTTTAAATTCAAGCCTTCTTGTCTGATTGATTTCCTAGAGACCTACCAGAACTATAACTTTGAGCTTCTTAAAAGCCAGAGAAGAGATTGTTAGTTATATCCCTTTGCTTTTTAGGAAGGACCACTAAAAAAGAAAACTCTTACTAACCTTGGGTCAGGTATGGGTTATGTTTTAATCTTTTCCTGTGCCTCAACTGAGGTAGTATTGCTATTAAACCTTAATTTGTTGTTGATGGGTTATTAACAATATTTAATTTTAGAGTGTAAATGAAGGATATCTTTATCCCTTCCTACTTTGTAAAATTGCCTGTATTAAGGTTATATTCATCTTTTATTACTCTTTGATTTCTTTCTTTTATTCTTATCTGCATTTCATGTAGTTACTTCATGGAAATTAAAATTGTATCAACTGATAGAATAATAAATGATTCATACTTTTTCTACCTTATAAGTTTTTTGAGAGAACTTAAAATTTTAAAAATGTTTTTATTTGGAAATAATTCTTTAAACAGTTGTTTTGGAAATAATATCAAAATTGTGGAAAAGTTGCAAAAAATAAAATAGTACAAAGGACACTTCTTTTTTAAAAAAAGATTTTATTTATTTTTTAGAGAGAAGGGAAGGGAGGGAGAAAGAGAGGGAGAGAAATATCAGTGTGTGAGAGAGACATATGTATCGATTGGTTGCCTCTCGCACATCCACAACTGGGGACCTTGCCTGCAACCCAGGCAATGTAACCTGACTGGGAATCGAACTGGTGATCTTTCTGTTTGTAGGCTGGTATTCAATCCACTGAGCCATACGAGCCAGGGCCTTCTTAGTCTGATTACCTTATAAATTTATTTTTAGTTGTAGTTGACATATAATATTATGTTAGTTTCAGGTGTACTATATAGTGATTCAACATTTACATACCTTGTGAAGTGATCACCATAGTAAGCCTGTCCACGTACGTAGTTATTCAATATTAATGACTATTCTTTATGCTGTACATTACATCCCTGTGACTTATTTTATAGCTGCAAGTTTGTACTTCATCCTCTTTCCTACACATCTCCTCCCCCAACCATCAGTTTGTTTTCTATGTCTATGAATGTTTCATTTTGTTTGTTCATTTGTTTTGTATTTTACATTTAACATATAAGTAAAGTCATACGGTATTTCTCTTTCTTCACTTAACATAATACTCTCTAGGTGTATCCATTTGATTTTTTTATTGGTAAGTAATATTGTAAATATATATGCCACATCTTTATTTGTGGCAATGGACACCTAGGTTGCTTCCTTACCTTGGCTGTTGTAAATAATGCCACAGTGAACATAGGGGTGCATATATCTTTTTGAATTACTGTTCATTTTCTTCCAGTAAATACCTAGAAGTGGAATTTTTGGGTTGTTTGGTAGTTCTCTTTTTAATTTTTTTTTTTTTTTTGAGGAATTTCCATACCGTTTTCCATAGTGGCTCCCCTAGTTATAATCCCACTAACAGTGTAATAGGGTTCTCTTTTTCCCATATCTTTGCCAGCAGTTGTCTCTTACCCTGATTATCTTAACATTTGCTTTTTCATTTGTTATCTCTCTGTTTGTGTGTGTGTTATATACACCCAAACATATAAACACTTAGTTTTTTTTCCTGGGTAAGTTATAAATACCATAGCCCTTTACCCCTAAATACACTGTATATTTCCTAGTCCAGTTATATGTCCCCATCACAGTAACCAACTTATGTAAATTTAACATCATCTGGTATTGTTACCTGATCTATTGTGTCACTTTTGTCATTGGACACAATAATGTCCTTTGTAGCATTTCTCTTCTGATCTAGGGTCCAGTTTCGGGTGAGGGACTCCATTTAGCTGTTACATTTCTTTATTTTCCTTTAACCTGGAATGTTGCCACAGTCTTTTCTTTGTCTTTTACTACATTGACCTCCCCTGATCCCTTTAAAAAAATTTTGTCATTTTTGTTTATTCTGAGGTTTTCTCATAATTGGGTTCAGGTTATTCATTCTAGGTCTGGATTCTGTGTAAGTGATGATGTTTTCCTTCAGTATACCACATTTGGAGTATGTTAATTATGATCAACCAGTCAAGAGGTTGTCTATTCTCCTACTGTATAATTATTTTTTCCCCTTGCAACTAAAAAGCAGTCTTTGAAAAGATGGTGTAAGACTATTCATATACCTTATTCCTTATTAGATACTCTCTGATTTAGATTACATTTCCTGATCTAGTGTTTACTATGCTGCTTGTAAAATAATTATTTTCCATTTCTCGCACTCCCTCTGTGTTTACTAGTCGGTTCTCAATACTGCTATAATTGTGAGCCCACCCTTCACCCATTTATTTATTTATTTTTCTTTTATTAGTATGGACTCATGAATCCCTATTTTTGTTTTTAAAGTTCATAATTCATTACTTATTTTGGGGGTTAAATTTGTCTCTATTTGGCTAGTGAAACCTCTTCAGGCTGGATTTTTTGTCCATGTGACATGCCATAATTTTATGAGCATTTCCTTTTTCTGGCATAACATAATGTTCCAGGTTCATCTTGTACCTATTTACTCCAGCCTTGAAATCAGGCCTATTCTCTGAGGAATTGTCATTCCATTTAGAGGGATATGATACTAGAGACCAAGATCTGGGCTCTAGATGTACTTATTGCTCCTTGGCCCATTTAGCAGATGGAGATAGGAAACCTGCATATGTATGCTTATACATTAACATACATTCATATATGCATATAGATTCTTGCATATGTACATATTTGTTTCAGAAATCATGAGTTCACACTATCCCCAATATTAATCAATCCCCACAGGGTTCTTTCCTTGCTTTCTGTCTAAACCCTGACTCCCATCAATGTCAACACATTTACTCAAACCTGTAATACATTGAAATAGTTACAGAATTTTTGTCCATTCCGCTACAATGAATTAATTTAATGTGTTCAGGATTTCTTTGCAATCCTGCACATGCCCCACTTTAACCCAGTGCCTTACTGAAGGTATAAAGTTGAATACAGTGTTCATAAATTACTTAGATTAGTTCTATCTGCCTGCCTTTTGGTTTGTCTTTCTGTTTGCCCTTTAATGTGTCTATTTCTCGCTTGAATTACAGGTAGGTTTATTTGTTCTGGCTTGCTTTCAGTTTTAGTTTTTTTCCCCCTCTTCATTTTTAATGATTTATTCTTTTGAATATGTACAACATTAAAATACTTCCAGAAGTCAAAACTACAAAAAGGTAAGTTCAGTGAAGGGTCACTTTATCGAGATATATTCCAGTCCATCATCCACCCCTTGTAGGGTTTTCTGCTTTGTCTTTTTTGTTTCTTTTTATATAAATTAGTGCAAAATTTCTTGCTTTCCCTCATTCTTATATAAATAATAACATCTATTTGTGCTCTTTTGCACTTTGCTTTTTTAATCTAGTAATAGCTCTTGTAATCCACTCTGTTTGAATTTATAGAGATCTTGAGTATATATATATATTTACAGTTTTTTAAAAGTTGGTTTTAGACTATATTTTGAAATTGTAAATTGTTTCTTCTTAAGGCTATATGTGTATAGGTTATATATGTACAGGAAGTCTGCACTTAATATTGTTGAGAGGTTCTGCAACTTTAAGTGAAAACGTATAACAAAACCAGTTTTACCATAGGTTAATTGACGTAGATAGGAGTTAAGTTCCTATGGTATATCATCAATATTATGATGAAACGATGTTATTAAAGGACCTGCTGTGTACCAATTCAGGGTTGGCAAATTTCTTATATTCAGCACATTTGGTCCTAATTTGAGTTGGAGATTGTTCAGAGGTTGTTGTCTTAAGGTTTGGTTCAGTTGCTGTAAGAGAAGTTTCAAGTTAGTTTTTAAATAAGTAGCTTATTTTTCTGTGGCTTACCAGTTCTTAGCAGTTTATCTCTGGACTGTTTTCATTTTGTATTGTTGTTGCTAACTTCCTCTCTGGTGGTGTTTTACCATTTCTAGACTATTGTAAGAGCGTAGAAGGAATGAGAAAGGGGTAGGCAGTGAATAGTCCTAGAAGACCTGGACCCAGAAGGTTACTATTTGCCTACACAAATAGCAGATTTGTTGGATAATCTGGTCAGGTATCTGTCAGTTAATATTCTTAAAGGAAAATGAAGGGGATAATGAATATTCTCTAGGCACAGGTGTCTCAGTTTCTCTTTTTATATTTCAAAGTATGATAATCCTTTCCCTCATACAACCTATCCATTACATACTTAATGGTATTTTTAGTTGTAAAAAGCTGACACCTATTTCAGCTGATATTTTTATCTTGGTTCATTCTAATATCTTTAATAATTGTTGAATTAAAGACTAAGTTGTATTTTCACAAAGTGCCAAATACGGAATTTTGTGCTTTGTTACCTGGATTTTTCAGAGTCCGGGTTATAATTCTGATACAGCAATGGCTTTCTTTTATAAAACCTCAACTGCCAATTATACTTTTGAAGTTACACTCACAAACAGCGGAGTTGTAGTGTGCATTATTCTTCAGGTAGAAAATGATTGACAGTTTTCTTATAAAAATAGCAGCTGTATCTTTAAAAGGTTTATCTGTAGCATTTAATTGAATCAGGCAATAAAGAAAGATTTTTCAGCTCTACTACTTCCTTGTACCTGTGGAATACATTCTCTTCATAATGCTCTGTATTATGTCTAGTTCTTAGCAGCACTGACATTCTTGGTTTTAGTTTAGTGATACTGGCAGTTTTCCTTCCAAATAATTTAGTTCTCTGAATATTTTTTAAATTTTTTTCTTTTAGATTTTACTTTATTTGTTTTTAGAGAGGGGGGGAGGGAAAGAGAAAGACAGGGAGAGAAATATCAATGTGTGGTTGCCTTGAACTCCCTGTACTGGGGGGGACCTGGCCTGCATCCCAGACATGTGCCCTGACTGGGAATTGAACCAGCGACCCTTTGGTTCACAGGCTGACACTCAACCCACTGAGCCACACCAGCCAGGGCTAGTCCTCTGAATATTTAACAAATTACGAAATTTTAAGTTTATTTTTGTCATAATTTAGAATTTAGAACATTCTGAGATTAGATGATTATGCTCAAAAGTTCTAAAGAGCTAAAAGTTACCTTAATCTTTGTAAAGCTTTTGCCTCAAACTTCCTCAGCATTTAACACCCATCTTTAAAAAAAAAATTCTTAAGTTTTTTAAAAGGACAAACCCAGATTAATTTTCCCTTTTGGATTGCGATCAAAGTACCATGCATACTTGTACATAGCAGCCCTTTGCTTTTTTCAGAAGTCACTTACTTGTAGAGCATGCTGATTGAATGTTGGTGAGAGTGACTCTGTTTTTATGATATTCTTGAGTGGATGAATCCTGATCAGCACACTGTATTTGTCCTCATTTAATATAAGTCTTTGAAATTTAAATCAATTTGGTAATATTGTTTAAAAATTTCACATGACTTAAAGGAGTTATTTTAATTTTTTACCCTTTTGGGAACCAGTTTAACAACGGATAGCATAATACTGCCATTTTTTTCTTAGCTTTTCATGAAGGAATTCTTCTTTCCTCTGCTTTTTAATTGTGATTTGACACACCAATTTGCTAACCACAGCCTTGGCATTATAATAGTAAAAAACTGGTATTTATCCATTATTTTGATAGAAACTAGATTGTCTCTCATGGGTAAATGCTTCATAAGCCTGTCATTGACATATTTTTTCCTTAGCTGTAATAGAGTGTTAAGGTTCTCTTTCTTGTCATAATTGCCTGAATAATTAAATAGTAAGGAATAGTATGTTTAAGATGCCTAGGACTGAAATATGTTATAATGATTCCAAATGTTAATAGAGTATTCCTAAAGAGCTTTGTATTTAATTTATGCTAAATAATTTTTCTCATTAGATTTCAGAATAAACAAATCACAAATATTTTAATACAGAAAATATAAAGAATTTGGTTAACATGAAGTGTCTGCTTTTTAAACCAAAATAAAATTAACAAGATTAAAGATAAGCCTACTGTGGCAATCAGAATGGCCCAATTAAAACTTAGCTAGGTTGCTGAATGGTCAGGATGATTTTCATTTTTCATGAAAAGTTGGCTGCTTTTGTCTTGCAGATACTGTACACAGTAACTTTCACTGAGTGACATTAGCATGTGACATAGTGTTGTGATTTTCATATACAATTCATTTAGGTGCATGTAAATTGTCATATCATTTTTGGAATAATGGAAAGATCTCAGTCTGTCATTGTCACCTACCTGTGGTCCCCCTCTTCCAATGTGTATTAGCCAATTCATATATTTTTTATCTCACTAATTTTTTAGGTAGTAGGATGTGTCTTCACCCCTCCCTCTTTCTATAATAAACCTTATATTAACCATGTACAACTTTCAGTTAATAGTCAAAAGTTATCATTGGATCTATTTTCTTTCAGATTACTTATTAGCATTAAAATGGTAAAAACATCATCAAAAACATTAAAAATAATAGGCCCTGGCTGGGCTCAGTTAAAGTATCTTTCTAATATACCAAGGTTGCAGGTTTTACCCCAGATCAGGACACATACAAGAATCAACCAATGAATGCTTAAGTAAGTGGAACAAGAAACTGATGTTTCTTTTCCTCCCTCCCTCTCTAAAATCATTAAGTAAAAAAAAAAAATTTAATAGTATTACTAAATAAACAGAAAGTTTATCGAATGTGTTCTTTTAATATAACTTACTCAGTTATCCTCTCCACAGTTTTCAAGGGCTTTTGAAAGAAATTCATGTGGTAACCTCTTAAGAAAGTGTGTGACAGGCCCCTGTGCCAAAACGGCTGCTAGGCTTCTCGTTTTTTGAGTCTAGTTAGCCACAGGAGCTCTTCTTAGTAGGTGTCTGTTTTTCCTCTTCAGTATTTACAGGGTTCATCCATATTTTAGCATGTAATAGGATTTCCTTCTATTTTATGGTCAAATAATACTCTGATGTGTGGCTGTATCTCATGTTTTCTTCATCCATTCATCTGTTGACCAGATAGGTTGTTTCCACTCCTTGGCTATTGTGATAAAATGCTGCACTGAGCATGAGAATGTAGATATATCTTTGAGATCCTGATTTCAGTTCTTTTGGATAAATAACCTTGAACTAGAAATGCAACATGTGGTGGTTCTATTTTTAATTTTGGGGGGACCTTTCTACTGTGTTCCATAATGACTTTGCCATTTAAATTCCCACCAGCAGTGTTCAGGGAACCAGTTCTAATTTGTCTGCATTCTTGCCAACACTTGTTTTTTACTGTGGGGTTTTGTTTTTGTTTTTGTTTTTTACAGTGTGATATGATATTGTGATTTTTTTTAAAGGTTTTATTTATTTTTAGAGAGAGGGGAAGTGAAGAGAAAGAGAGGGAGAGAAACATCAATTGGTTGCCTCGTCGCACATGCCCTAAACAAGAACCTGGCCTACAATCCAGGCATGTGCCCTGACCAGGAATTGAACTGGCACCCTACAAGTTTGTGGGACAACACCCAACCCACTGAGCCACTCCAGGCAGGACTGTTCAGTTTTGTTTTATTTTTTATTTTTAATATATTTTATTGATTATGCTATTACAGTTGTCCTATTTTCCCCCTTTATTCCCCTCTACCCTGCACACCCCCTCCCACCCACATTCCCCCCCTTTAGTTCATGTCCATGGGTCATACATATAAGTTCTTTGGCTTCTTCATTTCTTATACTATTCTTAACCTCCCCCTATTTTCTACCTACCATTTATGCTACTTATTCTTTGTATCTTTTCCCTCTCTCTCCCCTTCCCACTCTGCCGCTGATAACGCTCCGTGTGATCTCCATTTCTGTGACTCTGTTCCTGTTCTAGTTGTTTGCTTAGTTTATTTTTGTTTTTATTTTTGGTTTTTAGGTGCAATTGTTGATAGTTGTGAGTTTCTTGTCATTTTACTGTTCATATTTTTCATCTTCTTTTTCTTAGATAAGTCCCTTTAACATTTCATATAATATAGACTTGGTGATGGTGAACTCCTTTAACTTGACCTTACCTGAGAAGCACTTCATCTGCCCTTCCATTCTAAATGATAGCTTTGCTGGACAGAGTAATCTTGGATATGGGTTCTTGCCTTTCATGACTTCAAATACATGGTTCTAGCCCCTTCTTGCCTGCAAGGTTTGTTTTGAGAAATCAGCTGACAGTCTGATGGGAACTCCTTTGTAGGTAACTGTCTTCTTTCCTCTTGCTGCTTTTAAGATCCTCTCCTTATCTTTAATCTTGGGTAATGTAATTATGATGAGCATTGGTGTGTTCCTTCTTGGGTCCAACTTCTTTGGGACTCTGAAGCTTCCTGGACTTCCTGGAAGTCTATGTCCTTTGCCAGATTGGGGAAGTTCTCCGTCATTATTCATTCAATTAAGTTTTCAGTTTCTTGCTCTTCCTCTTCTTCTTCTGGTACCCCTCTTGATTTGGATGTTGGAACGTTTAAAGATGTCTTGGAGGTTCCTAAGCCTCTCCTCGTTTTTTTGAATTCTTGGTTTTTCATTCTGTTCTGGTTGAATGTTTTTTCTTTCTGGTCCACACTGTTGATTTTAGTCATTTTCCTTCCTGTCACTATTGGTTCCCTGTACATTTTCTTTAGTTCACTTAGCGTAGCCTTCCTTTTTTCATCTAAATGTGACCAAATTCAACCAATTCTTTGAACATCCTGATTACCAGTGTTTTGAACTGTGCATCTGATAGGTTGGCTATCTCTTCGTTGCTTAGTTGTATTTTTTCTGGAGCTTTGATCTGTTTTTTCATTTGGACCTTTTTTTTGTCGGGTGGGGGGGATGTCTCTGGGTGCCTTTATGTAGTAAGGGGCAGAGCCTTAGGTACTCACCAGATGGGACAACCCATGTGGCTGCGTTGTAAGGGAGGAGTCTGAGGGAACAATGCCACTTGCTCTGCTCTCTGCCAGTTTTTAGTCACTTCCCTTACTACCTACAATCAAATCGGGCTGTTCTTGTGCTGATTCCCGGGTGCGTGGGTTTGTGTATGTTCTGGGATCCTGTGGGTCTCTCCAGAGAATTCTCCTGTGAGGCTAGGAGTTTCTCCTGCTGCTGCCTCAACCCCCACAGGTGTTGTCAGTCAGAGGTTTGAGGCTTTATTTCCCCTCACTGGAACCCTGGGTGGCATGGTCTGTCTCGCTCCCCTGTTGTTCCTCCCAGTTTACACTTGAATGTGGGACTGCCCAGTCTGTCCCCCACCGGGTCCTCCAGTCGCCACCTTGGCGTAGGCCCTGTCCACCACCGGACTGCTTGTCTCCCCCTCCTACCGATCTGGATGAATGTTTCTTCTTTACTTCCTTAGTTGTCAGACTTCCATACAGTTTGGTTTTCTGTCAGTTCTGGTTGTTTTTTGTTTTTAAATTTGTTGTCCTTTTTTGTTTGTGCAAGGAGGCACAGTGTGAGGAGACACATGTGTCTACCTATGCCTCCATCTTGGCTGGAAGTCTTGAAATCTTTTTTCTTTTAAAATGTATTTTGTTGATTATGCTGTTATAGTTGTCCCAGTTTTCCCCCTTTTACCACCCTCCACCTGCTACCCCCATTCCTTCCAGTGATCCCCACCCCCTTAGCTGATGTCCATGGGTTATGCATATAAGTTCTTTGGCCTCTCTATTTCCTATACTGTTCTTAACATCCCTCTGCTATTTTGTACCTATGGATTGGTATTACTTAATCCCTGCACTTTAACCCGATTCTCTCCCTTCTGCTTCCCAACTGATAACCCTCCAGATGCTTTCCATATTTGTGATTCTGTTTCTTTTCTGCTTTGTTTGGTTTTTTAGATTCAATTGTTGACAGTTGTGACTTTATTGCTATTTTAATGTTTATAGTTTTGATACTCTTTTTCTTAATACAATTTCCTTTAACCTTTCTTGTTATAATGGCTTAGTGATGATGAACTCGTTTAGCTTTACCTTGTTTGGGAAGCACTTTATCTGCCCTTCAATTCTGAATACCTTTGCTGAGTAGAGTAATCTTGGCTATAGATCCTTGCTTTTTATCACTTTGAATACTTCTTGCCAGTCTCTTCTAGCCTCAAAGTTTCTTTTGAGAAATCAGCTGATAGTCTTATGGGAACTCCCCTGTAGGTAACTACTTTTCTCTTGCTGCTTTTAAGTTTGTTTGTTTTTTTTTAAGATTTTATTTATTTATTTTTAGGGAGGCAGGGAGGGAGGGAGAGAGAGAGAGAAAGAGAGAGAGAGAGAAACACCAATGTGCGGTTGCTGGGGGTTATGGCCTGCAACCCAGGCATGTGCCCTGGCTGGGAATCGAACCTGGGACACTTTGGTTCCCAGCCTGTGCTCAATCCACTGAGCTATGCCAGCCAGGGCACTTTAAAGATTCCTTCTTTAACCTTTGGCATTTTAATTATGATCTGTCTTATGGGCCTTTTTGGGTCCAACTTGTTTGGGACTCTGTCCTTCCTGGACTTGTATGTCTATTTCCGTCACCAATTTGGGAAATTTTATTTATTTTTTCATTTTTTTTTTCAATTAAGTTTTCAGTTTCTTGCTTCTCTTCTCTTTCTGGCACCCCTATGATTTGGATGTTGGAATGTTTGAAGATGTCCCAGAGAGCTTCTTAGCCTATTGTAGTTTTTTTGAATTCTGTTTTATTCTTGTTGTTTTGATTGAATGTCTTTTTCTTACTTACGTTCCAAGTCATTGATTTGATTCTTGGCTTCATCACCTTCACTGTTGGTTCCCTGCAGATTTTTCTTTATTTCAGTTAATGTAACCTTCATTTCTGCCTGGGTCAGAAATGCTGTTGAAGTATCCAATGAGTTCTTCGAGCATCCTGATATACCAGTGTTTTGAACTCCTCATCTGATACATTGCTTATCTCCATTTTGTTTAGTTCTTTTTCTGGAGTTTTGTTCTGTTTTTTCATTTGGGACATATATCTTTGTCTCTTCAGTTTAGCAGCCTCCCTGTGTTTGTTTCTGTGTATTAGGTAACACTGCTTTGAGTCCCTGTCTTAGTAACGTGGCCCGTTGTAGAAAAGCACACCTGTAAGTTGTATGGGGTGGAGCTTTAGGCAGTAGGCACCCGTGTTACTGCTTTGTGACTGTATGTGGGGGAGGGCTCAGAGAGGGGACCTACTGCCTGGCCTCTGGAGTTTTGCCTGGGAGGGAGCTGTCTCCCCCCATTTGCCCAGATGATAGTCACTTTAATTTCTCCCCGTATGCCACTAGTGCCCTTTTATCTGTTGTCCTGGTGCTGAATTCCAGAGGGAGTGAGTCTGTGTAAGTCAGTTATGGGCCCTTTAAGAGGAGTCTCCCAAGAATACTGCAGTTTCTTCTGCTGTCCCAGTCTCCACTGGTTTTTACAACCAGAAGTTATGGGAACTTCTCTTCCTGGTGCTAGAACCCTGGGCTGGCTGGTCTGGTCTGGGGCTGAGAGTCCTTGCTCCTGAGATGTCTCTCCCGATTTTTATCCACCACATGTGGATGTTGGATTGCCCATTCTGTGTCTCTGTGCAACTTGGCACCACTCAGCTGTGCTTCTCCACCTCTCCACATCTCCGCGCCTTCTACCCATCTGGAGAAATGTGGCTTCTTTACATCCTTGGTTGTCACACTTCCATACAGCTTGATTTATGATTCTGGGTGATAATTTGTTTTGTAGTCTAGTTGTAATTTTTTCTGTAGTTGTGTGAGGCATATTTACCTATATGTCCATCTTGAGCAGAAATCATCTAATTTGCATTTTTCTTTATTTATACAGGAAAATTTATTAGATTAGATAAAACCAAACTAATAGAGTCATGCCAGTGGGCTGGCAAGTGAGTTTCTTTTGGGTTGAAGGGAAAACCTAAGTGAAAAATGTAGACTGATCTGAAGGAGGTGTCTGGGGTTGGGTGGCGTGTGCCTGTCCTCAACTTTGTCCCTGGCCTCCTGGCCTAACCTAGTAGGGATGAGTGGGTTCTGGTAGCAATGACTCCAAGAAATTAGACAAGTAGGACAGGAAACTGATTGGGTACATTCTCTTAGTGGCCACTGGATGGGGATCTCGGGGACCCTTCCCTGCTGTCTCGCCTTCCTCCTCTTGAGGCCCTGTTTCCTCCATGGGTCTCTCTTGGATCTGTTCTAGCATGGTGGGCTCCTTCATGGAGGCAAAGTGCTTTCTTTGCTCAGCTGGCTGTGGATTTGTCAATAGCCTCATGCTTCTTCATGAGTGTCTTTATATTGTCCACTGTGTTTCTAAAGTCCTGGCTGGCTAGGTAGAGCTTCATCCAGAGGTGTACTGAGAGAACTGGTACACTTCCAGCAACATGCTAAGCCACTCCCAGTTAGCCTCCCACTTCTTCATCTCCTTCCTCCTGGAGTTTTTTGTGATCTCTTCAGAGGAATGGTGCTGCTGCTGCAGCCAGGGACTCATCAAGCTCTAGGCAGGCATTGAAGTTCTTCGATATGCATTTTTCTTAATGATTACTGATGTTGAACTTTTTTTCATGTACCTTGTTGGCCCTTTGTTTTCTTTGAAAAAATGTAAGTAGTCCTTTGCTCATTTCTTATTTTTTTTTCTTTCATTCTTTTCTTGCCATTGAATTGTAGGAATTTCTTTCTTAGTTGATCCTTGAACAATGTGGAATTTAGGGGTGCTGACAGCTCACCCCTTCTGCAAGTCAGAAATCCACATATAACCTTTCTTTTTTTTAATCTTGGGGGAGAGAAATTTTGTTGTTTCACTTATTTGTTTATTTATTGGTTCCCACCTGGATGTTGCTCCAATCACTTGAACTACTCAACCAGTCTAGAAATCCATGTATAACTTTTTACTCTCCAGAAAACTATACTTGGTACTTAGCATCCATTGATTCAGCCAACTGTGGATTGAAAACAGTATTTCAGTTTACAGGTGGGAATTTGAAAATACTGTTTTTGATCCACCATAGGTTCAATCTGGTGTTGGTTGATCTGCATATGCAAAACTGTCAGATACAAGGGCCAACTATATTTACTGAAAAAAAATTGTGTATTAGTAGACCTGTTCAGTTTACACCCCTGTAGTTCACAGGTCAACTATATTTTGGATAGTAATCCCTTACCAAATGTATGGTTTGGAAATAATTTCTCCCATTCTGTAGGTTGCCTCTTCACTCTTTTAATCTTTTCCTTTCCTGTGCAGAAACCTATTAGTTTGATGGAGCCCTACTTGTCTATGTTTCTTCTGTTGCTCATGCTTTTGGTGTCATTGCCAAGACGAGTGTTACCTATCTTTTCTTGCATTTTTTTTTCAGGAGTTTTGCAATTTCAGGTTTAATGTTTAAGTCTTTGATTCATTTTGAGTTGATTTTTGTGTAATCCAGTTTCCCTGCACCTTTTTTTCTTTGTTAATAGAGGGAGAGAAACTTCTATGTGTAGTTAGCTGTCACGCGCCCCCTACTGGGTACCTGGTCTGCAACCCAGGCATGTGCCCTGACTAGGAATCAAATCACCAACCTTTTGGTTTGCAGGCTAGGACTCAATTCACTGAGCCACACCAGCCAGGGCCCCAGCACCATTTGTTGAAGAGACTATTCCCATTGTGTAATTGGTCTTGGCACCCTAAAAGATGATCATTTGACCATATATATGTGGATTTAATTCTGGGCTCTCCATCCTGTTCCATTGGTTTGTATATATCTACAATACCTTTATGCCAGTACCTTACTGTTTTGATAACTGTAGCTTTGCAATATGTTTTGAAGTAGTCAGGAAGTGTGAGCCCTCCACGTTTTCAAGGGGTTTTTTTTGTTGTTGTTGTTGTTGTTGTTGTTATTTCTCAAGTTTGTTTTGGCTACTTAAGGTTGTTTGTGGTTCCATATGAATTTTACTTTTGTTTTTCTTATTAGTGTAAAAAATCCCATTGATAGTAATTCATTGTATCTATAGGTCACTATAGATAGTGTGGACATTTTAACAATATTTTTTTGCAGTCCATGAAGACAGAATATCCTTCCATTTCTTTGTGTCTTTAATTTCTTTTGAACAGCGCTTTGCAGGTGTCAGTATAAATATCTTTGGCCTCCTTGGTTAAGTTTATTCCTAAGCATTTTTATTCTTTTTTTCCTTTTTCTTTCTTTTTTTAAAATATATTTTATTGATTCTGCTATTACAGTTGTCCCATTTCCCCCCTTCATTCCCCTCTACCCTGCACACCCTCTCCCACCCACATCCCCCCATTTAGTTCATGTCCATGTGTCATACTTATAAGTTCTTTAGCTTCTACATTTCTCATACTATTCTTACCCTCCCCCTGTCTATTTTCTACCTACAATCTATGCTACTTATTCTCTGTACCTTTTCCCCCCCTCTCCTCCTCCCACTTCCCTGTTACTAACCCTCCATGTGATCTCCATTTCTGTGGTTCTGTTCCTGCTCTAGTTGTTTGCTTAGTTTTTGTTTTTGTTTTAGGTGTGGTTGTTAATAATTGTGAGTTTGCTGTCATTTTACTATATGTGTTTTTTATCTTATTTTTCTTAGATAAGTCCCTTTAACATTTCATATAATAAGGGCTTGGTGATGATGAACTCCTTTAACTTGACCTTATCTGAGAAGCACTTTATCTGCCCTTCCATTCTAAATGAAAGCTTTGCTGGATAGAGTAATCTGGGATATAGGTCCTTGTCTTTCATGACTTGGAATACTTCTTTCCAGCCCCTTCTTGCCTGAAAGGTCTCTTTTGAGAAATCAGCTGACAGTCTGATGGGAACTCCTTTGTAGGTAACTGTCCCCTTATCTCTTGCTGCTTCTAGGATTCTCTCCTTCATTTTTACCTTGGCTAATGTCATTATGATGTGCTTTGGTGTGTTCCTTCTTGGGTCCAACTTCTTTGGGACTCTCTGAGCTTCCTGGATTTCCTGGCAGTCTATTTCCTTTGCCAGAATGGGGAAGTTCTCCTTTATTATTTGTTCAAATACGTGTTCAATCTGTTGCTCTACCTCTTCCCCTTCTGGTACCCCTATAATTCGGATGTTGGAACGTTTAAAGATGTCCTGGAGGTTCCTAAGCCTTTCTTCTTTTTTTGTTTGAATTCTTGTTCCTCCATTCTTTCCTGTTAGGTTGTTTCTTTCTTCCTTCTGGTCCACTCTATTGTTTTGAGTCCCAGTTTCCTTCCTATCACTATTGGTTCCCTGTGCATTTTCCTTCACTTCTTTTATGGTAACCTGCATTTGTTCATCTAATTTGCGACCAAAATCAATCAATTCTGTGAGCTTTCTGATCACCAGTGTTTTGAACTGTGCATCTGATAGGTTAGCTATCTCTCAGTCACTCAAAAGGATGAGTTCTGGGGCACTGATTTGTTCTTCTGTTTGAGCCATCTCTCTCTCTCTCTCTCTTTTTTTTTTTTGGTCTGGTTGCTCCTGTTACGGTAAGGGGCAGAGCCTTAGTTGTTCACCAGGCCTGGGCACCCCAGTCACTGGGTTGTGATGCTGTATGTGGGGGCAGGGCCGAGAGGGAACAATGGTGGTAGCTCTGTTCTCTGTGGGACCTCAGTCCCTTCCCTAGGATCCTGGGTTGCGCGCTCTGCCCTGCTCGACAATTGCTGCCTCACTGGGTCTGCCAGCTGCTGCTTGCGTACACAGGGTCCACCCACTGAGATCGTGCATGCCCCAGATGCCTTACACGCCCCTGGTTGCCTTATGCACCCAACTCTCCCTGCTCTCTGTGCCACGACCTGTGCCGTGACCCGCGCCCAGCTGCTCATCTCCGCCCCTCTTACCGGTCCGGATGAACGGGTCTATTTCAACTTCTTGGCTGTCCGACTTCCATTCAGATAAATTTTCTGTCAGTTCTCGGTGTTATTCTGCCTCTAAATTGTTGTTGTTCCAATCTTGGTTGTGCGTGGAGATACGTGCATCCACCTATGCCTTTATCTTGGCCGGAAGTTCCCTTTTTCTTTTTTTATCCTCACCTGAGGACATTTTCATTTGCTTTTTTATAGTGAGAGAGGAAGGTAGAGAAGAAACATTGGTGTGAGAGAATCATTGATAGGTTGTCTCCTCATGCACCCTTACCGGGGATTGTATCCACTTGGACTGGGAATGAACCTACAATGTAGGCATGTGCCCTTAGCGGGAATCAAACCCACAAACCTTCAGTTGTGGGACGATGCTCCAACCACTGAGGCACAGTAATCAGGGCTGCATTTTGTTCTTTTTGATGCTGTTGTAAATGGGACTTTATTAATTTCATCTTTTGTTTTTTGTTGTATAGAAATGCAACTGATTTTTATATGTTGATTTTGTGATGTACAACTTTACTGAACACATTTACTAGTTCTAAAAGTTTTTTTGGCATGTGTAATCTTTAGGGTTTTTAACATGAGATTGTTATTTGTGAATAGAGGAAATTTTACTACTTTCTGTTTTGGATGTCTTTTTTTTTTTTTTTTTTTCCCCCTGCCTGATTGCTTTTGTTAGTATGTCCAGTACGATCTGTGTTCGGAAAAAGCAGTGAGAGGGTGTCTTTTTCTTGTTCTTGATGTTAGAGGAAATGCTTTCAGTTCTCATTGTTGAGAGTGATGTTAATTGTGTTGTGGGATTTTTTATAGATGCCCTTTATTACGTTGAGGTAATTTCCTTCTATTTCTAGTTCATTGAGTGTTTTTATCATGAAAAGTGGTTGAATTTTGTTGGACGATGCTTTTTATGTATCCGGTTGAGATGGTTGTGTGATTTTTGTCCTCCTTTTCTGTTACTATGGTTGGTTGATTTTCATGTTGATCCTTGTCTGCATCCTAGAGATAAATCCCACTTGGTCATGGCGTAGGATTTTATTTATCTGTTTTTACAGAGAGGGGAAAGGAGGAAGAAAGAGAGAAACATCTATGTGGGAGAGAAACATTGATTGGTAGCTTCTCACTTGGCCGTAACTGGGGATCTGGCCCTCAATCCAGGCATGTGCCCTGTCTGTGAATTGTACTGGCAACCTTTCAGTCCACAGGCGAGCACTCAATCCACTGAGCCACAATAGCCGGAGTACATGTTTGATTTTTTTATAACGTGCAGTTGAATTTGTTCTAGTATTTTGTTGAGGATTTTTGCATCTGTATTTATCAGGGATATTATCCAGCACTTTTGAGCTGAGTTAGAACACTGTGTCACAGTCTGCTTTTTTTTTTTTTTTTTTAAGATTTTATTTAATTATTTTTAGAGAGGGGAAGGGAGGGAGAAAGAGAGAGACATCAATGTGTGGTTGCCTCTCATGTGGCCCCCACTGGGAACGTGGCCTGCAACCCAGGCATGTGCCCTGACTGGGAATCGAACTTGTGATGCTTTGGTTCTCAGCTCGCGCTCAATCCACTGAGCTACGCCAGCCAGGGCTCACAGTCTACTCTTAATGATGTTAACGAAGTGTTTTCATTTCAGTTACTCCATTTGTTTATTGCAGTCCCTCTGTTAGTTAGGTAGAGCATATATTCTAATTTTCTTACGAGGCTACTGTACTCAGAATTGTATATGATCACATAGTAACTTCTTATTAGTATTGTCAACAATAATTCTTATATAACACATACTGTTTTAGGCACTCTTAAGTGTCTTACATATATTTATTTAATCCTCAAAACAATAATGTGTTAAAGGTACTGATATTAACCCTATTTTACATATGAGAAAAACATTGAATGACAAGTAATAGAGCTTACTATTTATTTGGATTTTGTTTTTATTTTATTTTTTTAAGATTTTATTTACTTTTAGAGAGATGGGAAGGGAAGGGGAAAGAGAAGGAGAGAAACATGATAGGTTGCCTCTCATATACCCTCAACTGGGGACCTGGCCCGCAGCAACCCGGGCATGTGCCCTGTCTGGGAATCAAAACAGCAGCCTTCAGTTCACAGGCTGACACTCAATCCACAGAGCCACATCAGCCAGGGGGGTGTATTTTAATCTGGACCATCTGGTTTCTGAGTCTGCTTTGTTGACTGTTTGGTGTTTTGCCACTTACAATTAACTAGAAGGGTGTTAATTTAGTATATAACCTTGACCTGCTCTGGTATTTTGTTAACCTCTGGAACCAGATAACCTTTTTATTCCAAAGATTGCCTGAAATCAGTGCTTTTAAAAAAAAGTGCTTGAGGTTTGAGGCACCTGTTCTTTCCAAAAGTTGGTTATGACTGTGGTTCAGATATTTTAGGCTGCTTAAATGAGGGATCTTTCACCTAGTAGTCATATAGGTTATACAGCATATGCTTGAGTGCCTAGGTGGTTGTGCCTCAAGAGGCTTAAGTTATTGCATGAGTGTATAAATTGCTTTAGATTACTAATGCATCATCACTTTTTGCAAACATTTTACACAAGACTAATGGATCTATATACTGAATACAAATGAGAGACTTTCTATTTCATGTAAGTTTCACAGTAAGATTCTTTTTAACATTATGATTTCCTAACACATTTAGCCCTGGTGGGTCAGTTGGTTGGAGCATTGTCCAGTACACCAAAAGGTTGTGGGTTCAATCCCAGTTGGGGCATGTACAGGAGGCACTAATCAGTATTTCTTTTCTCACATTAATGTTTCTCTTTTTCTCTCCCTCTTTCCACTTCTCTCCTCCTCCCTCTCCCTTACACTCTCTAAAATCAATAAACATATCTTTGGGTGAGGATTAAAAAGATTTCCTAACACATTTAATATGTGAATCCGTTTTAACTTGATCTTTTAAATACTAGTTCTTGTGGAATTTACACTGTTATCTTGATGTCATACATGGTTATTTTGAAGATATATTTGCAAAAAAAGATAACTTTGTATGAATCTTACTTATAGTTACATTAGTTCGTTGCTGGCTAGTAAGGGAAGATGGTGAATTTTTTTAAGTTTATTTATTTTTTACTTTTTTAGAGAGAGGGTAAGGGAAGGAGAAGGAGAAACATTGGTGTGTGGAACATCAGTTTGTTGCCTACCCATAACTGGGAACCTGGGCGACTTTTCAGTTCACAGGTCGGCACTCAGCACACTGAGCCACACTAGCCAGGGCAGGTAGTTAATTGGTTAATATAGATTTTTCCCAATCTTAAAGTATATTTCTCTTGTATTCTTTTTTTTTGTATGTGGTGCTGGAAATTTGATTATTGCACTCTTAATAAAGACAGAAAATCTCTAATGAGATTCAAACCATTTATTTGAAGATTAAAGGACAAATTTTAACATTTGTAAAGGATAGACAAAATAGTTTTGCTCTTTGTTTAATCAGTCTCCTTTGAAAGTAAGAATTCGTACCTTTTATACAGGTTAAATACTATAGATTTGGTTATACAGGCTCATAGTTCTCAGTTCTGAAATTCAGATTATTAAACTGAAAGTTTTTTTCATTGTTACAGTAATTGATTTGCCAGCAAATTACCCTAAACTGAGGTGAGGCAATATCCTACTTAGTGTAAATATGTGTACATTTTCCTGAAGAAATCATAGGTGCTATTATATAGTACTACTTTAGAATCTACTATGTTTTGTAACATGGGGCATATGTACCGTATTTACCTTTATACAATTTGAAAACTTTTGAATGATGGCACTCATCTGGTCACAACAGTTCCACTTGAATGAATATGGACCTTTATCACTTATCATAAGCTGCCTGATTTCCATGGTTGGAAGAATATGGGGTGTGAATCAGCAGCATGAGGAATAATGGACATGTTGAATGAACTATATTGATTAAGTTAGTATAAGCCTGGCAAGAGTTTTAATTTCTTCTCTCGGATGGTAATAGTTGTTCAGAGTACTGATTGTCAGTTTTGTGGCAGAATACCACAGCGACTCCATCAGGAATAGTCATGGGAGTATGGTGGGAATACAAGCCAGATACTGTGTAATCTGCTCTGGATAGGGTATATGCATTTATATTCATTTATATTATTCATTATGATCTTATTTATGAAATGAGACAGTTTTATAAGAATGCAAAATATGGAAACAGTTGACTTTTTTTTTTCCCTCTCATTTCTGTAGTCTCCTACAAAAGCTGTATATAATGCCAGACATTGGAACCATCCCGACTCAGAAGAACTACCTGGGCCACCAGTAGTAAAACCTCAGAGTGTCACAGTAAGTGAACTGTACTTTTTAATTTTGTGTTTGTTTGATTTGCTATCTTTGTACATAATTGGAAAGTCCCTGACTTCCCTGTTTAACAGTTTATTTATTATTATTTTTAGAGAGGGGAAAGAAAGGAGAAAGGGGGTGAAACATCAGTTGGTTGCCTCTCACATGCCTCCAGTTGGGGACCTAGCCCACAGCCTAATGTGCCCTGACTGGGAATCGACAACCTTTTGGTTTGTGGACAACGCCCAGCCCACCAGTCAGGGCTAACAGTTTCTTTTGGACTTCCTAACTAAAAATTTGAGGCTTCAGTTTTATTCTTTGGAAAAATAAGGATTGTGGGCAGGATTACAAAAATTCTGTTCTTATTAGGTTATAAATAAAAGCCTTAAAAAATATTTGGCCACTTTTTACTTCTTACCCACATCGTATGGAATTATAGTAATTTAGTTTTAAAAATGCAATTAGTCCATATTTGAAATTTGCATTAACTATTAAGAACTGGATTATAAATTACATCTTAAATCAATCTTAAAGTGGCTTTGAGTGGTTAGTTTGCTTTTTAGAGGAGGACTTTTTTTTTGCATTCCTGTAATACCTTTCACTTCAAAACACATTTGAAAAAGATTCTTATCAAATTACTTTCTTCAAAATAATTGGTAGGACCATACATTAATACTTCTAGATAATGGTAGCACCTCAGTCATCTGGAGCTATCAAAGAGTGAGTTCTTTATAACAACAAAAGTCAGAAATAGAGATCTTTCTAAAATACAACGTGTAGTTAGTTCCCTTTCTTCTTAAGTTGAGTATATGAAATTCCTTTTATTAGTGTAAAACACATTGTGCAAATTAGTAATTAGTGGTTCTTTATCCCTTCTAATGGTCCTGGAGACAAATAACAAATAACAGATTGTGTGAAGTGTTAAGTTTGAAAAAGAACAGAAGGAATTCCTGAGTGGTTCTTTGTAAGTAAAACCTATATTAATCTTACCTAGTAGTGAATGAAATTTTAAAATATCTTTTATTACTACCCTGTGACCAGGATGGCTCAGTTGGTTGGAGAGTCATCCTGTTACCAAAAGGTTGCCAGTTTGATTCCTGATCCGGGCACATGCCTAGGTGGCAGGTTCAATTCTCAGTCAGGGTGCATGCAGGAGGCAACCAACAGATGTTTTTCTCTCACATTGATGTCTGTCTGCTTATCCCCCCATACCTTCCCCCCTTTCCTCCTCTCTCAAATGAGAATTAAATAAACCTTTTAAAAAATGCCTTATGACCTTTCAGAGGTGTCCTTTCGTCTTTTTTCTTAAGCTAAATTTGCTAGGTAGAGAAGATGTTACTATTTTTATATATTTTAGAATAACCAACTACCTTTTTCAATAGGTGAGGCTGTCTTCAAAGGAACCAAATCAAAAAGATGATGGAGTTTTTAAGGCTCCTGCACCACCACCCAAAGTGATAAAAACTGTGACAATACCTACTCAGCCCTACCAAGATATAGTTACTGCACTAAAATGCAGAAAAGAAGACAAAGAAGTAAGCAGCCATATAGTTTTACTGCACGTGGATAGATTTCTGTATGTAACATTTAGCTTTTTAATGTCTGATATTCACAGCTTTGAGTCATGAGCTTAATCTTGTATTAGTACTACCAGTGTTTTGAAAACATCTTTTAGTTGCCCTGTAATGATTTTATACACTTAAATAAAGTGCAGTACACCCATAGATTTAACTAAATATGCTAGTTCATAGTTAAAAAGGAGGTGGACTCATTTTTTTCTTGGCAGTTATACACTGTTGTTCAGCATGTGAAGCACTTCAATGATGTGGTAGAATTTGGTGAAAACCAAGAGTTCACTGATGACATTGAGTACTTGTTAAGTGGCTTAAAGAGCACTCAGCCTCTAAACACACGTTGCCTTAGGTAAGTTCTTCTTTTTATGTTTAATAATTGTATGTATGCTATAGCTCATTAAAATTTTCCAAGTGGATAGAGCTAAACATTTGTGATTTAGTTATTGTGGATGTAGTTTATAGCCAGTAATAACATGTTAAAATATGATTGATTTCTTTAAGGGACTTGATTTTACATGGACAAAGGAAAGTTGGATGATCATAGCCTTTTAGCATAGTATATGCTTCAGTTTTCAGATTCTTGAAAGAAGCATTATGTTAAAGAATCTTTTAAGTTCTTTTTCAGGCCAAAATTTTAGACATGCATGTGATAATTACATTCATTTAAGCATGTTTTAATTTGGACAGTCTTTTGCATACTATAGTAGATTGAATATCTTTGAATTATCCAATCAGAATATAGCCAATGAAATATTTATATCTTCATGTATCAAAGGTTTTATGAAAAGCACCTAGACTTTCTGCTTTTAATGGTAATAAAATATAAGAAATACACTGAAGATGATGGTTTGTTATTTATATAGTTTAATATAACATACCTAATTATATATTATGCATGAGTAAATTTTTAATGCTTTAGTTTGGCCATCTTTATATTATGATCTACACAAGCAATGCTTTGATACCCACCCGCATTTGCTTGTTTTGGTATCGTGCAAACAAAATACTAACTATTTTTAGTCTCCCTAACCTAGTCTGTTTTCTTCCAGTGTTATTAGCTTGGCTACTAAATGTGCCATGCCCAGTTTTCGAATGCACCTGAGAGCACATGGAATGGTAGCAATGGTCTTTAAAACCTTGGATGATTGCCAGCACCATCAGGTATTTTTAAGTTTCTGGAATTGAGAAGCAATGTTTTTAAATTAGTCTACTTGGTTATTGACAAATATGTTTATTTGATATTCACATATAAATATTTGCTAAGTATTGGTTGCGCTTTAGTTAAGTATATAGAGCTTCATGCCAGAAGTTACTGCTTAATAAATCATTTAAGATTATTTTCTCGTGACAGTTTTTCCTTTTGTAGCTTTATACTATTAAAACATTATTCAGCCCTTGCAGGTGTGGCTCAGTGGATTGAGTGCCAGCCTGAGAACCAGAAAGTTGCTGGTTTGATTCCTGGTTCAGGAATGCCTGGGATGCAGGGCAGGTCCCTAGTTGAGGCATGCGATAGGCAACCAATGGAATGTTTCTCTTGCACATCAGTGTTTCTCTCCCTGTCTTTCTTACTCCCTTCTTCCTCTATCTAAAAATAAAATTTAAAAAAAATTATTCAGGTATCATAGCTAACATACCATATCGTACTGGGGATTTAATTCTATGGGCACTGATTTTCTCTAATTAGAAGGTACTGGAAAAGAATTTTTACTACTCTTTGATAGTAATAGTATGACCAAAAAAAGTTTTTGAATTTTTATTTTTAAAAAGCATTTTGTCTGAATATTGAATCTGGCTTGGCTCATTGTGAAAAAGAAATTCATTTTCATTTTGACTTTGATGCATTCTCTCAAGAAATATGTAATAAAAGTCATGTTTAATGTTTCTAAGTTAAAATATAATCATCATTAATTATCAATAGTGGTATTTAAGAGGGCTTTATTTTTGTTCAGGGAAATCATGGTTTGTATGTTTTTTTTTTATTTTACTTATTTATTTTTAGAGAGGGAAGGGAGGGAGATAGAGAAACAACAATGTGCAGTTGCTGGGGGTCATGGCCTGCAACCCAGGTATGTACCGTGTGACTGGGAATCGAACCTGCGACACTTTGGTTCGCAGCCCGCACTCCATCCACAGAGCTACGCCAGCCAGGGCTGGAAATGATGTTTTAAATGCAGAATAGTATACATAATCTAATACTTAGTCTTCTGAAATGGAAAGCAATGTATTTAACCTTGAGCGAGAATAACTTCATCACTGAGTTGTAACAGATATAGAACAATGAGAGGGGGGAAGAGAAAAAACTATTAATTTCCTTTATTACGCAGTTATAAGAGGACTAAGATGTTATTGATGTGTTCTTGGGGGAGGATCTCCCAAGGCCTCTACTTGTATCATTCTAATTTCCAAAAGTAATTTCCTGTGTAAGCATTTGATTAGTCACTTAGTCTGAAATCTCTCTGCTTTGGGGGGTTTAAAGTTTAAATGTTTACGTAGTTTATTGTGTTTCTATGTATTGAAATAAGTACAAGTACAATGTTATTATATGTTGGAATAATGTTACCTAAACTATACTTGTAGAATTTACAACCTATTAGAAGCAAAGTGTGCTGATCTGAATGATTTTGAGAACACATAATTTTATTTTTAATTACTTGGTTCAACCAAATCCGATTGGTTTATTTTAAAGAAATGATCTAAATGTGTTTATTTGGGCTTCTTATTTTTATATATTGACACAGACTCAGTTTTGTTTTATTTATAGGAAAGAAGTAGCTAAGTTTCTGATACAGATTTTAAAACACAGATTACTGATTTTGTTAATTGAAATTGGGCTTTATTTGCTTAATCATAAAGAGTAAGAGTGAAATGTATTGTAAAATAAGATTATATAGAGAGAGCTGAAAAAAACATGTTCTGTAAACTCTTCCTTTAGCATGGAATGGCCAAAGAAATATGTACTTCTACTTATATTCTAGCTTTGGAGCATTCATGTAGGGGAGATCTAGAGAAAGCAAAAATTTAAGCAGCAGTACTTTGTTTAATTCACATTTCTATAGAATATTTTAAGAGGTAGGAGTTTCAATAAATAAAACATTTTTAATGTTTCCACCATGTGAATAAATGTCAAAATGATCTTATTTCCTGAAATTGCCACTAATTAATTACATTATATTTTTTGGGATCTGTTGAAGAATCTGTCCCTTTGTACAGCTGCCCTCATGTACATATTGAGTAGAGATCGTTTGAACATGGATCTTGATAGAGCTAGCCTAGATCTAATGATTCGACTTCTAGAACTGGAACAAGATGCTTCTTCAGCTAAGCTACTGAATGAAAAAGACATGAACAAAATCAAGGAAAAAATTCGAAGACTCTGTGAAACTGTACACAACAAGCATCTTGATTTGGAAAATATAACGGTGGGTTTCCTCCTTTTTTTCTACTACACACTAAACTGAAGGCTGTGGTAATTGCCTCAAAAATTATAGAATGATTTGTTATGCTAGCCAGATATGACTTAGGGATATTGCTGTGCTTGGCAAAGGTAGAATAGAGTTTGGGTAAAGTGGGGTTTGAGAGGGGAAAGCAAGTTAGCTTAAAAAGACAAGATATAAAATTGATGTGCACTATTAAGTAGTACTTTCATGTATTAAAGTTAGACAAATGCTCAGATGGTGGATAAATGGTCCCTCTACCTCACCAAACTGTTTTTATACTACTTTATAAGTATATTAGTAATTTCTACTTGCTTTTAATATTTTTACAGCATATACACATTTCTACTAATATAAAAGTAAATTTGAGCCTATGATTTTTATTTGCTACATAACTGAATAATAAATGTATCTTTATCAGGGTTTTTTTTTTTTTTTTTTTGGGTGAGGGGGAAGGTCTCTCATATTGTTCAACATTTAGATTCTTTACAAGTATTTGGTATTAAATAACATTATAACCTTGTTTATTGAATTTCCTCCACGGTTTGTTGAATTTATTAGGATGGTAAATACCAGCACAGTAATTTTCTTATATTGTGTTGAATAGTTTACTCACATGATTAAAACCAGAACAGAGTTGCTAATTTTAGAATGTCTTTCTTCTCTCCTAAGTTAATATTGTGTTTACTTTAAATCTTAAGTAGACATTGTTTATACAGTGACTGTCCTCTGTGCTTAAGTTTTGTTTGTTTTATTAGTTATTTAATTTTTTTCCTTGAAGTATATTGCCACTCCTGATATGCCATGGATAATTTAAAATACTGCTATTATAATACTTTCAGATATAACTCAGATAACAGAGCCAATTTGGCTGTGCTTTGCCTTTTGAGGACTATTCCAGTTTTCAAATAAAATGTTTGAATTGTAAGTTGTGTTAAAATGCTAGTTTATAATACACTGAAAATAGCCTAAAATGTCAACAGTTCTTTTAATGCCAATACAAACAAATGATAAAGTTCCCATTTAGTATAAGAACTTAGGATCCTTTGCCATATTGACATCAAATTTCTGTCACCTTTCTTCCTAAATAAAGAATGCTTCATTAGGCTGCAGATTCACTATGTGACTCATGAGCCTAATATCCCTGAGCCAGTCTCATTAAATTAGTCTTTCAGGGAATTAGAATGAGAATTGGGCAAAATGGAATGTTTTTGTGGTATTGAATTTTCTGTATTTGTCACTTTGGACATCAGCCTTGTTAAAGAGTAGGCTAAAATGTTCTAGATGTCTTCTAAATCTGTTGGGGGCTGGCTGTATATTTTTTAAAAGAAATACAGTAGAAGTTAAAATAATAATTAAAGGCAAATAAAGAGAAAGAAAAACTTCAGCCTGGCTATAAATATAACTTACTGTTCTGTGTTTCCTCTGGTGGTGGTCCTGAATCATTATTTATGTATAATTTTGTCATGGTGGCCACATGATATGTATCCAAGCTGCTAACCCTGCAATATAAAATTTAAATCTGGTAAATCTGAAACACTAAAAGTAACAAAGGATTTTTATTTGGAATACATAAGAAAATATATGTAACAATAAGAAAAAGATATTATATATATAATAATAAGAAAAGATAATAAGAAAAATATATATAATAGAGAAAAGATAATCAGGTGAATAGGGAAAGAAAAACTGACGGGGGAACACAGTTAATTAATATGTGAAAAATGCTGACGCTTATTATAATTGGAAAAATACAAACCAAAGCAATAAGATACCATTTTTTCACCCTTAGGAAAAAATTTAAAGTGATAAGCTTTTGAGGATTCAGGGCAACTGACACATCCACACTTTGCTCTTGAAGTGTTCCTTGCTTTGGCCTTTGTGGTAAATTAACCCAATAAATTGATGTACATTTAAATGCATGTACACTTTAATTCAACAGTTCCATCCTTAAGTCTCTATACCTTAGAAATAACACCAGTATATATTTCATTGAACTGATAAATGATAGACTACTTTCAATAATGTTTTCTCCATGAAAACAAGTCCATAGTTAAACAATTCTTCAGCTTATACTATTCAGATAAAACTTAAAATCACTTCAGTTTTACTTCTAAAAGCACTTACTACATTATAAAGAATACTGTGGAACAAAAACAAAAGAATACTGTGGGCTTGTAGTATGCAGTGAACTTTTCTAAAGAAAATCTGTAGAAGTGTTGCCTCAGAAACATTGCTAAGAGTGAATATTCATTAATGGTACTTCGGATTTTTAGACTGGGCATTTAGCTATGGAGACGTTATTGTCCCTTACTTCCAAACGAGCTGGAGACTGGTTTAAAGAAGAGCTTCGGCTTTTGGGTGGTCTGGATCATATTGTAGATAAAGGTAAGATAAATGCATGTATAACGTTTTTATATATTACTTAAAATCCTAAAGAAAGTATTTTATTTACATAATTAAAAATAATGGCATCAGGTTGAAAAGATTTGTTCTTTTAGTAGCATCTTGCAAATCTCTTAACTTTTAAAGGAAATACTATTAAAGCTTTGAAATTGGGAAGTTATAAAATAATTACAATAAATTAATCTCATACATTTTAGCATCTCATAGTGTAAAACTTAGAATAAATAATATTCAGGGAGGTTCCGGCATATTCATAGCATGTGTACAGATGGCTTTTAATGTTAATTAAGGGGGTAGGTATTGAGATAATGAGACATACTAACATATATCCCCTTCTTTTCTTCTAGTGAAAGAATGCGTGGATCATTTAGGTAGAGATGAGGATGAAGAGAAACTAGTAGCCTCATTATGGGGAGCAGAGAGATGTTTACGAGTTCTAGAAAGTGTAAGTATGGATAACTATTTGGAAAATTATTTAGTCTTAATTGTGACTGCATGAGACTGCTAAATCACTTATATAGCTCTAGGGTTTTACATTTTAAAGTCCAAATTGAAATTGTATTCTTTGAGCAATCAATGTTAATGATCACAAGTTCAATGAAGAGCAGTTTAGTCTTCAAGAATACTTTCATGTCACATTTGTTTATATTGCCAAGTGTTATTAATATGTTCTTTCCTTAATGTGGAGTTCTGCTTAAATATCTTGAGGAAAATAATACTTAAATGCAGTCAGATTATTTAAAGAAACTAATAAGGATTTTCTTGATTTAGCCATTACTAGAGTCAGATTGTTTATAATCACAGTTTATAATAATATTTGGTATTGAATGATACTGTTGAACTATGTGCCATAAGTATATTTGTTTTGCTTGTATGAATAACTACCCAGTTCAGTGTAGTTTAGAATTTATGCTGCCTGTGAAGTTCAGGATGCATAGATTGATTGTTGATCAGATTGGAGTAGCTAGGTGCTTTTTGAAACATCTATGGGAAAATAATCTAGTATAAGTTGAAAGTTTCTGGCCCTGGGCCAGGTAGCTCAGTTGGTTAGAGTATCATCCTGATACGTGAAGGTTACAGGTTTGATCTCGGTTTAGGGCACTTACAAGAAGCAACCAATGAGTATATAAATAAGTGTAACAACAAATAGATATCTCTCCTAAGGTCTTTTTCTTTTTCTCTCTCTCTGTGTCTTAAAACAATAAATCAAAATTAAACAAAAGTTACGGCATTGTTAAAATTAAAGTTGTCCTCTTCTGGAATGCATTAGGTACATTTCATAAACATATGCAGAGGTGGACAGAAGTATATTTATAGTTGTTCATGTGTAAATAATACCATAAATAATAATACCGTAATAAACTCTTTCATATACTCACAACTGTAAACCTACTTTTGCCCACCCCTATATATTTATTCTAATGAATCCATTTAAGAACTTTATTGTATAAGTTAGAGACTGCCCTTTTAATTTTATTAATGAAGTGATGGCTCATTTTAAATCTGGAACATGTGGGTTGTTAATTCCCTTACATAACAAGGACTGAATTTTCTCATTTTTATGTATTTTAGAGCACCAGGCATAGTGTGTTGTATGTGAATGAATAAAAGTTACGTATTGCCACAATCATTTCAAGATTTTTCCTTCTAGGTAACAGTGCATAATCCAGAGAATCAAAGCTACTTGATAGCATATAAAGATTCACAACTCATTGTTTCATCAGCTAAGTAAGTTTTTCTGAAATATGCTTTTTATTTAAAGCATTTGTATTGATCATAAAGGAAATATGATTGTGTCACTTTTCTCCCTAAAATACTTCTGTCTGTTGAATTCTGTGAACCAGAAGCAGTATAGTATAGTGCAAGTTAGGAGTACAGATTCTGGAGCCAAAAAGACTTGAATGTGAATCCCATCTTTATAACTTCAGCCCCTGAAACTTCAGGCACAAGGCAGTTACCATATTTTTCAGACTATAAGGCATACTTTTTTTTACCACATTTTTTGCTTCAAAATTTTTTCCTGTTTTCCTCCTCTAAAATCTAGGTGCATCTGGAGTCCGCACCGTAAGATGCATCTAGGTTTTAGAGGAGGAAAATAGGAAAAAAAATTTTTGAAGCAAAAAATGTGGTAAAAAGGTGCATCTAGATAGTCTGAAAAATACGGTACTTGCTGGAAATTCTTCAGGGTTATTAATAATTGTATCTACTTAAGGTTGTTATAATAAAAATATAATATACATTTATATGTTATGTATAATATTTAAAATGTGTCTATTAATAAATACTAAAATTTAAAAAATTAAGTTCTCTTTTATGTTTATATATTATGAACAATATATATTAAGAGAGTTCATACAATGTGAAGTCTGGAACAATGCTTGATCTATAGTAAACACTAAGTATTAGTCCTTATTTTTATTGTAAGTGAACTTCACTGTTCCTCTTCTGCCCTTTTGTTATACCTGTTTTTCCAGATCTATATGTAGCTTCTTCCCCCATTCTACACTCTCTCAGCCCAAGTTGTATGACATTAGGCAAATACTATCACCCCAGTACAGCAGCCTCTTCCTAATATCCCTGCCCTGATTCTTTATATCTCTGGCCTCTAACCTGTCCAGTATAGTACCACAAGGGGTTAACCTTTCTCAGATCTCTGCTTTATAAAATAATGCCAAACTCCGAATCCCTGTGGTTACTTTTTTTGCATGTATGTCCGAAATCCTTAGTATAGTGTCAGAGGCCCACTAACTACCTGACTCAAGTTTCTGGTTTTTAACCCCTTATTTTGGAGAATTTCATACATGACAAAAGGATTTGAAATACGTATACATTATTGAGCTTGAATAATCATTGATCGTGTCCAGTCTTGTTTCCATCTGTAACCCTATCCATTTCCCTTTTATATTATCTTCAAGCAAAGTACAGATTTCTTATTTCATACATAAATACTTAGGTACATAAAAGAGGACTCTTTAAATAAATATAACCACTTTACTATTTTCATACCCTGTATATTAATTGCTTAATATTATCATATGTTTAGTCAATATTCAATGTCTAGTAGTGTCTAGTTTCTGATAGATTTTCTTTATCTATAAATTTCCCCTCCATCTCTTATGTCTTGTATTTTTGTAAATTTTGTATCACACTTAGTGTACCCTTAAGAGCATGTGTTCTAGTTGTTTTTTTTTTTTACCCTGTTTTACCCTCCCTTTACCAGAGAGTGTTGTTGCAAGTTAAATATTTCTTCTTTGTAAAATTTCTTTTGTGTATTTTGACTCCTTACAAGGACAGGTTTTAGCTGTTTTGTCATAATTAGGAATTTTGCTTCAAATGTCAAATGTCTTAGCAGTGGAGGTTAGAGCTGGATATTTGTGAAAGTTCATTCATCTGGCTTTTTTAACTTTTCTGTAGAACCCTGATAAATGCAAGAATAGCATACTGAATGCCCTTTGCCACTCACCTCTCAACCCAAACTGCAATACAGCTTAGTACTGCTTAAGGCAGTTAACAATAATGGCATGGTAGTTCTGGCTAACGTCCCTAAACATATAAATAAATTATTTTAGATGAGACAATGAGGAATACCTTCCTAACCAAAGAATATGATTTAAGGAGTAGCTAGAGGGAGAATAGATAAAGTACAGTTTTCTTGAAGGGCTTTTTGTGTTTGTATAATACAGTAAAATCAACCGATAGAGTCAGCTTACATCGTCTTTCATCTTTCATGTCCTTCTTAATGGACATGGTGATTTAAGGAGAATTTTCAGAAATACTAGGCCTGCTTCAGCATCACCTTTGTTGTTGTTGTTGTTTTTATGATTATTTTAGGTAGCATATTGAGAATCCTGGGGTGCAGCTGATACCTTGATGTCTGCCAGAACACGTACAATACATATATCAGTTAAATGACCTCTTGTCATTTGCTATAATGCTTATGCAGTATTTCATACCCATCTATACAAGGCTACTTATTATGCAACACTAATATAAACAGTATTCTCTACTTGCTAAGAGCATGCATTCTAAATGAAATTCAAAATATTTAGTGTTAGCTCTTAAAACTTTTAGCTTCGCCCTTACTGGTGTGGTTCAGTGGATTGAATGCAAAAGCAAAGGGTTGCCAGTTCAATTCCCAGTCAGGGCACATGCCTGGGTTGTGGTCGAGGTCCCCAGTAGGGGACACATGAAAGACAACCACACATTGATGTTTCTTACCCTTTCTTTCTCCCTCCCTTCCCCTTTCTCAAATAAACAAACAAACAAATAAGTGAAATCTTTAAAAAAAACTTTTAGCTTGTTTTGGGAGGGGTTGTGGTGAGTTATTTGTGTTGGAGAGATTGGTAAAATGGGAGGCAACTATAGGTAATACAGATAAAAACTTCTGTATTGAGTTTATAATTTAACTTGGCCTGGAAAAATCAAAATTATCGATTTTTCCCAAAATAAATCAAACATAGCAGCTAGTGTGGTAGCAGACATACTTGGTACCTGATTGAATAGTTGATACATTATAACTTTGGGAATAAAAAAATAAGTTAATTTGGCAGCATTTATGACAGATTTGAAATATTGAAGTCTTTAAGTGAATAGAAATTTTTAGTATACCTATTTTTGTTTAGCCTAATATCTACATTTGGTTTCCTTTTAAGAGCATTACAACATTGTGAAGAATTGATTCAGCAGTATAACCGTGCTGAGAATAGTGTATGCTTTCCTGATAGTAGACCTCTGCCACAGCAGAATGTAACTAACCATGTAGGCAAAGCAGTGGAAGACTGCATGAGGGCCATCATTGGCGTGCTGCTCAATTTAACTAATGATAATGGTAAGTAATATTTTTTATGTATGTTCTCATTGAAAGATTGTATATTTACATACAAAAATAAGTTATTCCCCGTATTTCTTAATGTTGTAGTTTTTTTTAAATTGCCATCATGTAATTTATTTATATATAGATTTAACTGTTTTTAGTTGATATTTTAGAACTAGCCATGTATCTTGGCTTGGAAATATACAATCAAAAACGTATTTCAAAAAAGAAATATTTCATTTCTAACTTTAATACCCTTGTTAATAAATATTGATTGTTGGTATCATAAAGAAGAGTCGGTAACAATTTTCACACTTGTATTTTGTATTTTAGAGTGGGGCAGCACCAAAACAGGAGAACAAGATGGCTTGATTGGCACAGCGATGAACTGTGTGCTTCAGGTTCCAAAGTACCTACCTCAGGAGCAGAGATTTGATATTCGAGTGCTGGTGAGTTGAAATGACTGTTTCAGAAATGAGTACTTAAGTATTTGATTAATGATAAAAACTTCATCTTAATTTTGGGGTTAGAACCAATTGTTTGCTATATTGTGGGTTTCAATAGATCTTTATGAACATAATCTCATGGCACAAAAGAGCTGTGAAGGATTCTATGTACAAATAATAAATATAAAAACGAAAAGTGATTTTTTTTAAAGTGGTGAAATCATTTTTTGGGAAGACCTTAAATGCTAGTTTTTAATTAATTTTGTGGATGGCAGGATGCTAATTAGGTTTGTAGTTGCCAATAAAAGTTATGTATATTGTGTTCATTTGCTTTTAATTCTCAACTATGGTAATAATACATGTTTTAATTTTTGTAGGGCCTAGGTCTACTGATAAACCTAGTAGAATATAGTGCTCGGAATCGGCACTGTCTTGTCAACATGGAAACAGCGTGTTCTTTTGATTCGTCATTCTGTAGTGAAGGAGATGATAGTTTAAGGATAGCTGGACAAGTTCATGCTGTTCAGGCTTTAGTGCAGGTAAGCAACAAGTTAAAACAAACTAACAACTTCAGTTTGTTGCATCTGTCCAATTTCCTTATTGGTTGTACCTTCTCTCCCCCTTACCCTCACCTCCTCTTCCCTCTCTTTTTTCCCACCTCTCACTCTCATTTTTCTCTTACCAGTTTAGCAATACCCTTACTTACACTTACTCTCCTGACTATATTCCACTGTTGTAATCATTTCTTAGGCTTTGTTAGTGAAAAGCATAAACAACGCATATTTGTGTATGAGTCAAAAGTAGATTATTAATAAAAAATTATGAATCAGCATCAGCCTCACCTTACCCAGTGTAAGTCCTCAATCATTTATTCGTCTGACCTAAATGTAGGGCCATACTTTTCAAAGTACATATGTGGAGTAATTTTCTGGCTTAGGAATTGTGTCAGAAGGTATATATTTAAAATTGATGTCCTCAGTTCTCCCCACCCCAGTCACCAAACACATACTTCCTCCCTCCAAAAAACTGTATGAGTTGTTATTTCTTGACAACAGGAGGCATTATAATTTTTACTTTTTGCCAGTCTTATAAGTTCCTAGCTGCCTTTGTCATTCCCTTAGATAACAGTTTGCATATATTCAGAAGTGACAATGAAACCTACTTTTCATTGTTTCTGAAGCCTTTGCTAACCTGTTAATCATTTTGGCCTCTTTGAAACTAATAATGCTTGAACTGTGTCTTCCAAAAGTAATCTATAACAACTTGATCTTTTCCTTAATTATAATTGGGAACCCATTTTGATCTCTTATTTTGATCTCAAGCCTTTATACTTTTGCTCTGGCCAGTGGGACCCAGTGGTTAATTGAAGGGTTGTGGGTTCAGTTCCTGGTCAGGGAACATACCTAGGCTGTGGATTTGCACCCCAGTCCAGGTGCATGTGATCCTCAGTCTGGGCACACGTGGGAAGGCAACCAGTGCTTCTCTTTTGCATCCATGTTTCTTTCTTCTTCTCTCCCTTCCTCTCTCTCTAAAAATAATGAAAAAAAGGTCCTTGGGTGAGGATTTAAAAAAACAAAAAAGACTTCTTTATACTCTTAAAAATTATTGGGGACTCCTAAGATCTTTTTATTTATGCGTGCTCTGTCTTTCCATATTTACTGAATTAGAAATCAAAACTGAGAAAATTGTGAAACATAGGCACCCATTCCATTTAGCCATTAGAGCAGTGATACAATCACATGACATGCATTCTGGAAAACTCATGAGAAAATGAAAGAAGTCACCTTGACCTCTTGATATTGTTATGAATGCAGTTTTGACCTCACAGACTCCCTGAAAGGAACTTGAGGATCTGTAGGGATTCTTGAGCCAATTTTAAGAAGTACTATACTTTATATATAAAATGTAAATTTTATTTTTTAAGGGTATTAAGGTTTATATACCACTCTTCTATATACTAAGCAAATCTTGGAGATCTACTTGGCATTTCATTTTCAGGTAGTTGTCTTTAATAACTTACAGTTTTGCCTAAATCATACTAGTATGTTCAATGCTTTCTATATGATCAGCTCTGTACCAGCACAGGGGAAATAAAGTAAGTGAAGACAAGGAGTTTGATGTATTCCCTTTTTGACTTAAGAGTTTCACTGTGTACTTCCATTGACAATTGCACTTCCATTTTTAATAATATTAGTTGAGTTCCAGTTCAGGGTTCAGTCCAGTTCTCTGAAATCTTTTGTTTTTATTTTTTATTGTTTTTTGTTTATCTCTTAAGTTTTCTTTTAAAGAAGCCATGTTGCTTTTACCCAATACTATGTAGTTTTAGTCAGTATGCTTTCTTCTTTTCAGTTAATCCATCCATTCTGCTTGGGTTTTTAAATTTTTTTTAAAAAATCAAGTTTTGGGGTGTTTTGCTTAAATTTTTTTGTCAGTATTATCCATCAAAGGAAAATAATGAGGTTTTCATTTTTACAAACAGAATGCCTTCACCATTAGTTAAATGCACTTAATTTACTTGGTTGAATCCCAGTAGCATTTATACTTTTGTTTTGGCCTTCATAGGATGTAGAGCAAGGATGGTCAGAGCAAAGGCTTTTATTGGTACTTAACCTTTTGATCTACTGCTGTACTACCCTGAATATGCCCGATCTCATCTGATACTTAACCTTTTCATCAGAAAACATGCTTCCTAGGGTTGTTTGTTTAAAAACAACTTTATATTTGAGTACATATATGTCGGTTGGTGATGTCCTTTTAATGATCTTCAAAAATAATTTTTGTCAGCTATTCCTGGAGCGAGAGCGAGCAGCCCAGTTGGCAGAAAGTAAAACAGATGAGTTGATCAAAGATGCTCCCACCACTCAGCATGATAAGAGTGGAGAGTGGCAAGAAACAAGTGGAGAAATACAGTGGGTATCAACTGAAAAGACCGATGGTACAGAAGAGAAACATAAGAAGGAAGAGGATGATGAAGAACTTGACCTCAATAAAGGTATATTCATTTTGGGTGGTGTATTCAAATGGAAAATAGTGGGCCTATTTTTTTTCAGAACATACTTTTAAATCATATGTTATAATCCTTTATTTAATCTGTCTTATGGCCTCTTTAATTCAGTGCACACAAGCTTTGATATTTCAGTGGTCATAGGAGTTCTTTGCTGGCTTCCTAGCAGTGAGGAAGGCATATGTGCAGTTCCAGAAAGGTCCTTCTTTCCTTCCTGGACCAACCTACTTACCTGTAAAGAGAAGCAGCCAGTTTGCCCTCTAAAGGATTTTACAGTTTTGAAATTTTGAGATTCTTTTATTGGCCTCATTTTATAAACTGAGATCTGTCAAAAAATCATCCTTCTCAAATGGTGTATACATAGTTGGTAGCAAACACAGTAAGGGATATACTGAAGGTAATGCTTTCATTAACCAAACATTACCTACTGTTTTCAGGAATTGTGATACTTGATTTATGCAAGTTCTACAAAATAGCCACTTGTAATCTCATGTTATGTAAGTTAGAAAATTTAAATAATATGTTCATTTTTATCCAGTTAGGAAGCAAGTACCAACAGTGCTTCTCAGTCTCTCTCTCATGCCCACCGCTCTCCAAATCTAATGTCATTAGTTCTGGTATTGTAATAAATCTGTTTTATTTTCTCATTTACTAAGTTTTGATATTTCTTTTGGCATAATATTTTTGGTTGCTTAGCATCCTTTTTAAACAATAGCTTTTTTGGGAGATAAGTATTAGTTTGTGAGGGCTACCTTAGCAAAACACCTTAGACTGAGTGGCTTAAACAATAGAATTAATTTCCTCATAGTTCTGGAGGTTTTAAGTCCAACATCAAGGTGTCATCACGGTTGATATCTTCTAAAGCCTCTCTTTTTGGTTAGTAGATGATCAGAATCCCCTGTGTTTTCACATGGTCTTTCCTCTGTGAGTGTCCTAATTTCTTATGTGGACAGTAGTTAATATTAGATTAGGGCCTGCCCTAACAGCCTCATTGAAGTTAGCTGTCTTTTTAATGAAACACCCCATGTCCTAGTGTAGTCATAACCTGAGATCAACACATAAATTGGGTGGGGGATACAGTTCAGCCCCATATAAGATAAATCCATCCTTTTAAAGTAAACAATTGAGTAGTTATCAATATAGTCACAAAGTTGTGCAGTCATCATCGCTGTTTAATTTCAAAACATTTTCATCACTCCCAGAAGAAACCCTGTACCCATGAACAACAGTTATCTCTTGTTCTTCCCTCCTTAGCCACTAGAAACTACTGATCTACTTCTGTCTCTGGATTTGCCTATTCTGGACATTTCATATAAATAGAATAATACAATATGACCCTTTTTGACTGGCCTCTTTGACTTAGCCTAATGTTTTCATTGTTCATCCATGTTATAGCATGTCTCAGTACTTAATTTCATTTTTGTAGCCAGATATTCCATTGTATGTATATATCACATTTTGTTTATCTAGTCATCAGCTGATAGACATTTGGGTTTGTGTCTACCTTTGGTTGTTAGGAATAATGCTGCTATGAACATTTCATGTACAACTGTCAAACTGTTTTCCAAAGTGGCTGTGCCAGTTTAATTTCCTATCAGCAACACGTAAGGGTTCCAGTTTCTCTGCATCCTTCCAGTTATTTGTTTCTTTCATTTTAGCCATCTTAGTTGGTATGAAGGTATATGTCACTTGATTTGCAGTTCCCTAGTTAATAAATGGTGTTGAGCATCTTTTCACTTGCTTAGTGGTCATTTACTTATCTTTGCAGAAATATCTATTCAAATCCCCATACTTTATATTAGTTTGTCTTTTTGCTGCACACATTCTTTATTATATTTGGATACCTGGCCCTGATTACAGGTACATGATATGCAGATATATTCTAAGGGTTGTCTTCTCTGTTTCTTGATGGTATATGATATCTTTTGAAATAAAAAGTTTTAAATTTAATGAAGTTCAATTTACCTGTTTTTTTAATTTTGTCATTTGTGGTTTTAGTGTTGTATCTAAGAAACCATTTCCTAACAATGTCACAAACATTATGTTTTTTTCTAAGAGTTTTATGGTTTTAGCTCTTATATTATCTTCCATTATCTCATATCTTCCATATGAAGTTTTTTTTGTTGTTCATTTGTGTGGATATCCCATTATCTTAGTATCATTTATCAGTATTCAACGTTTTTGAAGAAAGGGTAACTAACAGTTGAACAGACTTGCTGGTTTCTTGAGTTTTTATTTTCTGATATACTGTTAACATTTTTTTTGTTTTTTCTTAGCCCTTCAGCATGCTGGCAAACACATGGAGGATTGCATTGTGGCCTCATATACAGCACTGCTTCTTGGGTGTCTCTGCCAGGAGAGTCCAGTAAGTAATAGTTCAGTGTTTTATGTGCCCTAAAAAAGGTTCTGTTGTGACAGCTTCATACCATTATCTAATTAACTTATTTATTACTTTGACTGGTGTGTCTCAGTTGATTGGGCATTGTCTTGCAAACTGCAAGGTTGCCAGTTTGATTCCCAGTCAGGGCACATGCTTGTGTTGCAGGCCAGGTTTCTAGTTGAGGGTGTGTGAGAAGCAACCGATGAATGTTCCTCTCCCTCTCTTTCCTCTATCTAAAATAAATAAAAAATTTTAAAGATAACTTTTAGATATTTCGTGAACTTTTTTACACTTTGTTCATTTACAGTTTACATTCATTATTATTTTGTACTAATTTCAGGTACACAAAATAGTACTTAGATAGTCATATGTACTTTATGTGTTCTATATTTCTAATACCCACTTGGTGCTACCATAGTTATTACAGTATTATTGACTGTATTTCCTATGCTGTACCTTAAATTCTTGTGACTATTTTGAATTTGGGTGAACTTTTAAAGATACATTCCAGAGTAAGAGTATATTGTGTTTAATGAGAACATTCTTGACTAATGGATGATGAATCGATTCACATCCCTTAGGTTGAAATAAAAGAAGAGCATAATGTAAAACCTATGCTCAGCTGGTTTAAGATGGAAAAGTCTAGTCTCAGTGATACCAGGGACTCAGATAATTTCTGACTTTTAACTCTACTTTTCCTTTGCTAGTTGCCCTCATGGTTCTGTGCTGGCTCTAGGTATATCTAGCAGAAAATGGTGGCCTCTTTATATTTCTTTTTCAGAATAATGCTTTTTTCCCCTATAGGACCCATTCCCACCCACCACAGCAAGTAGACTTCCCCTCATCTTGGCCAGTATTGACTCACATGCTTTTGTTTGAAGTACTCACTGACTAAGAAAATGGGGCTACCATATGATATTTAGATCATTGTGATTTAACTACAAGAAGTGTGAATGTCTAGTCAGTACAGTGCTGAGAGAGCACAGAAGTGGATGGTTCTGGCTTAGGTAGAGTCTGCTTTAAAATGGGGAACTCATGGGGTTGGGGGTTCAGTTGTTTTGCCTTTTTTTTTTCTTTTTAGAAGGAAAGGACCAGTAGAATAGCAAAATTTTAAAATGAAAGCAAGGTTTTTTTTAGGCATTCAGGAGGCAAGAAAGTGTCTATTGTGTAGTAGAAAGGTTAACTTCTGTTTTCTGAGACTGGAAGATTGGAAGAAAAAAGCACAGTAATAATATGAATGGCTTTTTTAGGAGAGACATTCATGCTGTGGGCCTATCTACCACCCACACTTTCTCATTTTTCCTGTCCAGTTTTCTGTATTGCCTTTTCCCTGCCTCCCCTGTCCTACAACCCTTCCCCTCCCATCCCATATCTGTGTGTCTTAAGTCCTGTATATTTTTCTGAATCTTTTCTTATCTTTTCCATGTTCATATTGTAGTCAAGCTCTGATCTAAATGCACAGTAGCGCACTTTGTTATGGCCTTTGCTGGCACCACTGCTTTTAGGGTCAAGAGCAAATTTCTCATCATGACTCTGGAGAGCCCTGTGAAATCTTCATTTTCTTTCTGTGAATCTCTTCAACTAAGCCCTCCAACAAAGGGAACAAGGAAGAGGCAGATCTCAAAAAGGGAACCAGGGGCAAAGTATTTAAATTTTAGTGTGTTTTACGTCTCTAAAGAAATGTTAAGGTCTCTCTGTTGTGGGGAATGTTGTGAATTCATAGAACCCAGATGTCTTTCTTGCCTTGGGAATCATTATGAGTAACCCAAAAAAGCTAGCCGATACCACAAAATGTGAAGGAAATTGGTTTGCCCAGTGTAAGTGGAAGAGAGACAGGAAAGCAGGTGGGTTATGTACAGTAAATGCTATGGTGAAGGACATCATGCTTAGGAAGCCTAGGAGACTTGGTGTCATTTTCCATTGCCCACCAACCACCCTGTACATGCAGTGGTCAGTTCCCTTGATGGTCTGCTGTCTTGACTTTCTCCATTCCTGAAATCTAGTATACTGCCACCATAGCTAACTCTTAGGAATTTTTCTTGGCTCACCGTCATTTAGGGAATGATGACTTTGTTTACTTCTATAAGACCCCAGACTTAAAACTGCTTCTCCAGTTCCTCAGTCTGTCATACCCCTTGGATACTTTTCTGAATTTCCCAAATAGGCCATGCTGTTTCCTCCTGTTCTTTTTGTACCTCCCACACTACTCTTCCTGTCACTGTAGTGTTACACCTTTTCTCTAGAGAATGGTTAAAGACATTCTTTTTAAGATTTTATTTATTTTTAGAGAGGGGAAGAGAGGGAGAGAAACATTAATGTGTGGTTGCCTCTCGCACAACCTGGCCCACAACCCAGGTGTGTGCCCCAGGTGGGAATTGAACCAGCGACACTTTTGCTCATAGGCCCGCGCTTAATCCACTGAGCTACAACCAGCCAGGGCTCTGTCAAAGACATTCTTAAATCCAGCTTTACCATGGCCATTACTCTTACATCCTCCACTTCAGTGTATTTTTAAAACATTTTGTAAAATCTCTTAAGTGTTTTAGCTACAAGGTTTGTGCTAGGGGGACCTATGGTGGCTTTTGGTGGGGAGGCTAGAATATGGGTGATTGATATCACATATCTTAGCATACGGTGATTTTAGCAACTTTATTTTTTAATTGTTCAAGTACAGTCATCTCCATTTCCCCCCACCTCTCCCCTTGCTCCACCCATCCTCGCCTCCCACCCTTGATTCTACCCCCTTTGGCTTTGTCAGTGGGTCCTTATATTTGTTCCTTGACGACCCTTCCCCTGTTTTCAAAAATATGGAATGGTTCATGAATTAGTCATTCTTGCACTGGGGCCATGCTAATGTTCTCTGTATTGTTCCAATTTCAGTGTATGTACTGCCGAAGTGAGCACTGTTTCAGCAACATTTTTTATTAAATCTTTTCGAAACTGTATTTGTACCAATATTTTGCTCTTTATAATTTCAAAAGTACCCAGACAAGAATAAAAAACGGGAGAGGGGACTCATGGCAGATTTCCTGAAAGAGAGTAATTGTAGTTTCTCCTTCCATGCCCCCATCAACAAAACTCAAATCAGAAGAACTCTTGCCCCTGCCCATCCCTCACCCTCAACCTCAGGACAACATGTTTCTTTTGTGTTTTTTATTACAGGTGAACCTTTTTAAAAGAGCCTTTCCTTTTATTCTTTATGAACTTTTAAAGCATTTTAAAGATATACTGAAATAGTTTATTTCCCCACAAATAAGATTTTTTGTTTGTCACCATTAAGTTTGAATGTTAAACAGATCCTTGGACTGAGAGTTTATATCCATCAGCTCATTCAACTTCAAAATCTATGTCCCCTAGTAACTTTTCCAGAACTGCTAACCTGAGTTTTCCCAGTTCAAGCTTGGGTTTCTTCAGCATTTTGACTTTTCTAACAGTGACATCATGGAACAGATAAATAGAGGCAAGCCTTTTCTTTATGTTTTCCAATGTTGTCTGGGATCAATTTATTGACCACTTCTTCCAAGTCATTTGTTTGCAATCTCGGTCATGATTTCTGTCATTGTCTCCAGATTTAGCAGACCTGTCTATAATTGAGAATAAGAGATCCTCCAAGTCTGATTGTTTTGTTTTTTTAGTAAAACCTACAGAATTAGATGAAGCAAATAACCATCAGTAATTCTTGACATCAACATAAGCTTCAATCATGTTATGTCGTTTTTTGACTGTGGAGCACATTTTGTCTCCGGTAAAATCCATAGAAATTAGACAGTTTTTGCCCAGAACATCCTCAGTAATTAGCTTGAATTTTTTAAATGCAACTTCCTCATTCTGTAAATCAGTTAGGCTTCCTTCAAAAACACGACCCTTGAGACTATCAGATACGATGTTGGTTCCTTGAGTCGGTTTTTCCACTGTTTTTTCCATTGAACATAGCTCATGTTTTTACATCATACCAGTCTTTCTTAGAAAATGGATCACCCACTTTGTTCTTGGCTCCCTTTTTGCTACCTTTTGTAAGGCGCTTGTTTTTACCAACTGCTATGATGCTGCTCAGAGAGCCAAAAGGCAAAATAGAACAGTTTTTAAAGCAGGTTGTATATTTTTCTCAAAACAGATTGGTTTATATATAGTTTGGCTGCCTCTGGCTAACAATGTAGGGAAATACCTTAATCTCTCCTTTTTTGATGGCATTCTCCTCCTGGATTACACTAGATTTATTGGAAAGATCTAGTTCATTCCTAACCTACGTAATTAGTTGGCTTCACCTGTGGAATGTGAGAAATGTTCTTTGATCTTTTTCTTTCTATTTCATAAGCAGCCCTTGAGTACATTCTGAATTGTAACTTTTTAAATCTGCATTCCTTCCTCCTCCTCTCCTAACACCACTCCCCTGTAACATACACATAAATATACACACTCAACAGCACATTTTCTTTTAGGCACTTTCCTGTGTATTTACAGAAGTAAAAATGCACACACAATTTTCTTTTATGGCCTTGACAGCTTTACCTTTTTCCCTTCTGTAGATAGGATGGGCTAGGTAATGAGGACACACATGCACACATGCAGGCACAGTTAGGGAGTATGGAAAAAGGAAACTGTATGTTAACCAAGGAGTTTCAGGGACCCTGCAGAAGTTTGGAACAGAATGTGTGCCAAAACTACCAACACAGTGCAAGATCAAGCTCGTGTTTTCTGCCACTATTTCTTTGATGTTTCCGCAGATTAATGTGACCACTGTGAGGGAGTATCTTCCTGAAGGGGACTTTTCAATAATGACAGAGATGCTCAAAAAATTCCTGAGCTTCATGAATCTTACTGTAAGTAACTTTTATTGCAACTTCTATGGCTTTATATATAAGTATGATACATTAATGACAGAAATAAAAATACTATGGCCATTGAGTGGAAGGCAAAGGGGATCTTCTTTTAATAAGTATGCTCTATTTTTTTTTAAGATAATTGTTAAGTATTATGGCCAAATATATTGATAACTATATTATCAAGCCACAGTTTAATCTCAGTGTGTTTTGATTCATAGTGTTCAGTTAGTAAAACTAAAGGATTTATGCTTTGATGTAATACTTTTAAAAAATTTGTAAAATATTAACTGTTACTTCCTCTCTGTCCACCCCACCCTCCCCCTTTCAGTGTGCTGTTGGAACCACAGGCCAGAAATCTATCTCTAGAGTGATTGAATACTTGGAACATTGCTAGCTGCTTTACCTTTGCTTCAGGTGCTTGGTAATGCTGGAGCTATTCTTAGACAAAGAAAAGTCATGAAAGAAGTCCTTGAAGATATACCAAGAACATTCATCAGTATCATTCACATTTGGATTTTTAAGGCCTCCTGATTTCTTCGTCATGCATTCTGCATTTGCTAAATGACAGTTACTACATCAATCTGCAGCTATCAAAAATGAGGGAAAAGGTTCAGGCTGTTAATTCCATGCAGTATTTAATTACACTTACTTTGGCAGAGTTTATACTATCCCCTTGTTTTCTTGCTTTAGTCTGGGCAAGTTTTAAGGGGGAAATTTGTGCTGCTGTTAGTGCAACTGCTGTGTATGTTGAGCCACTGTTGTCATGCCAGCCAGGTGCAAAGGCAGCTTAGCTACTGAGGTATCGAATGTTCTGTGGACATTCTAGACAACAGCTTAGTTCCTTTTTTCAGGCTCATTTGCTTTTGCTATTTTGTTGAATGATTCCAATCGTAAATAAAGCTTCTAATAATTTTGTGAATTATTTTTCTTGTTGTTCCCTGAACTACTGTCTATATTTAAAATTAGATGGAATCCAAAGACACAAGGGATGAATAGCATATTTTTTATTTTTGATTTGATTTGGGTTGTCAAACTTTTTCACTTTTAGAGACCATGACCATGTTCATTATATTATCATAATAAGTCATAACTATAGATGCAAGAAAACAAATAACAGCTTAAGGGACTATTATATAAGAAGATGTGCCCTGTTAAAGGATGAAGCAAAATAGACAAACCCAGGGTAGTTTACACTTAATGTTAGGGGAGGCTCTTGAAACATTACTAAGTTTTATTGGAGGACTCTCTAGATATATTTTCTAATGTTCAATACAGTAAATTATAAGAAAGCTAAAACACCAATGTGGAATTCATGTTTCCAGACAATGTGTATATTCTTCTGTAGAGTGACAGGATCAAATGCATAAACGCAAAGCCTTAAATTGCTGGTGTAGAAAAGATCCTTTTTTTTTTTTTTTTTTTTTCCATTCAGATTCTTAGTTCACAGAGCAGTGTGTTGTTTGGAAAATAGTCATGAAACACAAAACATTTAATTTCACAACATTGCAAATTTTTCTTGTATTATTTTTCAGACCACTGGTTATACATTTAATCTTAAAATTGATTGGGCCTGAACACAGGCGTTCCAGATATGTATTTCTTTAATATTTTTAAATACCTTTCAGATAGTTATGTCATGTTTCTTTATTGGATTTGTAAAACTTGAAGCCATAAAAATATTAGTTTGGTGTGTACTGGGGAAAATAGCTAAAAGTCTAATTTTTACTTATTTAGACTTTGTTATTTCCTTGTATAAAGTGACAAATCGGGGCTCTTGTATCAGTGCCAGCTGTAATGTTTTTTAATGCAGTGGCTGCCTTCTAATGTCTTCCTATTTTTGATAATGCAGATTGTTGGGAAATCTATAAGGAAGTAACTGGTTGCAGGCAAATTATTTTCTTCTTCCTCCTACCTACTCTGACCCCACCCATCACCTTTTGAGAGCATAGTATGCCAGTGTAACTTGGGAAAGACTGAGGTTGTATTTGCCCTGAGTATAAAAGCTAGCCTAGCCAGGTATTTTAAAAGCTTATCAGTAAATTATATCCTTAAAATTGCATTAGATATGTTTTGTTTAATTTTAAAATACATTGATATTTATTAATCATTGATTTAAGAAAAGGAACAGATTGTTGGTAAAACTGACTTGTGACAGGTGGTAAGAAATATAAAACATTTGGATGAGAACAATCAGGGCGAACTACATTTTTTTCTGTTACACTGGTAATCATTTGAGAATTGATTTACCTCAGTGTTTAACAGTTTTTTGTTTTGTTATTTAAATAATAACTAATTGTCAAGCACTGATAGAGATGTAGATTTTGGTGGGGCAAGGTGGGGGAGAAATCACCTCACCGAACTGCAGTGCATTTGTGTGTTTAACCCTCAGAGAACTCTGCATTTTAGGGTACTTGAGGCTGACTTAACAAATTAAAGTTTTAAAGTAATGTTTTTTCCATTGTAAATATTTCTGTAAATACTACCAGTTGGAAATTAGAACAGTAGAGTACTTTTCTGAATTTAATCTTATTTTTATTTTATACAGTATTTCTCAGCTGTGATCTTTGGAGCAAAAGCCAACGGCAGGAAAAAATAGTTTGTACCAGTTTCATGAAGTATGTCTTTGGGTTTTTGTAAATAATTTTAACTCAAATAAAATTGCTACTTTCAATACACATGTTGTCTTTAACATCTGTTAAACTTTTGGAAGAAGAAATCTCATAAACTTGATATCGATGACTTAATGGGAAACATAATGTGTCACTTAAGTGAATTTCACACTTTAAATCTACACATAAAAATTTAACCAATTTTTGTTAGATATTACGTACTTCTCCATGTTTTTAATAATACTCATGTGAATAAAATGGTAACTCTCAACAACTCAGGTTCATTAGGTACAGTGGTTTTTTGGTTGTGTAGTTAGGTCCTTGGTGTGTTTATTACAAACTTCCTTTAGTCATTTGTGCCTCTGAATATGACCTAAGACTGAGTTTTTACAACTGGTTTTTAGTTTTTTCAGTATCTTCTTAGTTGTCAGCCTTTAAGTTACTGGGTTGGGTAAAAAGTCCATGTGTTTTTTCTGTAAAATAAAAGACATTTTTCATTTCCACCAATAACTTTGATTTGGATATTTTGACTATGTCAGCTATCAGCCACCGTTGGCTTCTAGTGGGTAGAGGCCAGGGGGTGCTGCTAAACATCTTTCAAGACATAAGACAGCCCCACAGCAAAGATTTGGCCAAAGTGTCAATAGTACAGAGAAATTTCACAAACCACTTTTTTTTTTTAAGGATGCTTGTTTTTTTGTTTTTTTGGTTTTTTTTTAATTTTTTTATTTATTTTTAGAGAGGGAAGGGAGGGAGGGAGAGAGAGAGACAGAGAGACAGAGACATCAATGTGCGGTTGCTGGGGGTTATGGCCTGCAACCCAGGCATGTACCCTGGCTGGGAATCGAACCTGGGATACTCTGGTTCCCAACCCGCGCTCAATCCACTGAGCTATGCCAGCCAGGGCTACAAACCACTTTTTTAAAAGTTTTATTTTATTGGTTATGCTATTACAGTTGTCCTGATTTTTTCCCCTTCACCCCCCTCCCCAGCACCTGCCACTGCTTCAGGCAATCCACCCCTCCCCCCACCATTGTTCATGTCCATGGGTCATGTGTTTAAGTTCTTTGGCTACTCTGTTTCCTATACTGTACTTAGGATATCCCCATGGCTATTCTATAACTACTTATTTGTACTTAATTCCTTTACCACTTCACTCTTTCCTCTACACAACTCTCGTATCTGACAACCATCAAAACACTCTGTATATCTATGATACTGTCTCTGTTCTTGTTTGCTTAGTTTTTTTAGATTCAGTTGTTGATAGGTTTATATTTTTTGCCATTTTATTATTCATAGTTATGATCTTTTTCTTAAATAAGTCCCTTTAACATTTCATATAATATTGCTTTGGTGATAATCTCCTTTAGTTGTTTCTTGTCTGGGAAGCTCTTTATCTGCCCTTAGATTCTAAATGATAGCTTTGCTGGGTAGTGCACTCTTGGCTGTAGGTTCTTGCTTTTCATGGCTTTGAATATTTCTTGCTAATCCCTTCTAGCCTGCAAAATTTCTTCTGAGAAATCAGCTGACAGTCTTCTGGAAACTAACTCCCCTGTAGGTAATGAATTTCTGTCTTGCAGCTTTTAAAATTCTCTTTTATCTTTAACCTTTGGCATTTTAATTGTGTGTCTTGGAGTGGGCCTCTTTGCAGCCATCTTGTTTGGGACTCTGTGCTTCTTGGACTTGCATGTCTATTAACTTCACCAAATTAGAGAAATTTTCTTTCATTATTTTTTCAAATAGATTTCCAATTTCTTGCTGTTTACCTCTTCTGGCACCCCTATTCTGTGAATATTGGACCTCTTGAAGTTGTCCCAGAGGCTGCTTAAACTATCCTCATTTTTATGTTTTTTCTTCTGATTGGTTGTGTTTGTTTTGTTTTGTTCTGTTTTGTTTTTTGCTTCCTTACATTCCAAATCTTATTTAATTTCTGACTTCATCCACTCTACTGTTGTTTCCCTGTAAATTGTTCTTTATTTCAATTAGTGTATCCTTCATTTCTGACTGGATCTTATTTTATGATGGTGTGCTGAGGTCTTCACTAAGTTCCTTGAGTATCCTTATAAACTAGTGTTTTGAACTCGGCATCTGATAGATTGCGTATCTCCATTTCATTTAGCTCTTTTTCTGGAGTTCTGATCTGTTCTTTCATTTGGGCCATGTTTGTTTCCTTGTTTTGGCAGCCTCTCTGTGTTTGTTTCTATATATTAGGTAGAGTTGCTTTGACTCTGTGTCTTGGTAGTATGGCCTAATGTAGTAGGTGTCTTGTAGGGTCCAGTGGCCCAGCCTCCCAACACCCAAAGCTACGTACTTGAGGTGTGCCCTTCAAGTGGTCTGAGTACATCCTCTTGTGGTTGAGTCTTGATTGCTGTTGGCAGATCAATGAGAGGGATTTACTCAGGTCAGTCAGCTGCAAACATTGGCTGTGACCACTGACCACCAGCCTCCATGCTCTGTGGAGGATCACTTGTGCAGGGGTAGTGTGGTAGTGCTCTGGTGTGGTCTGTAGCTGTCCACTGGGTGCACTGGCCTTAGGGTGTCCTGGGTCATGCAGGCCAAGGCCAGTCCCCACCTGTGTTTTGCCCCAGGGCCACCCTTCCTGAGCTGTCAAGCAATAAGATGGCTGCTATTTGTGCTGGAACCGGAGAGTCCCAGGCAAAGCCAAGTTGTGAATTTAGGCTAGCTGCTGCTAGTGCCAGGCCTATAGCTCACTGAGGCCAGCTCTTGCTTGTTTGATAAGATTTAGGAAGCTGTGAAGCATGGGCCAAGACCAGCCATTCATATGGCAAACCAGCCTGGGTGGGTGGGGCAGAGTCTAGGGATCTCCAAGGTAGGTCAAATGTATGGCAGGTTGATGGAGTCTCAGATATGGCACTAGCTTGCTGGCTTTGTGGGGGGATGGTTGAGAAAAGGGGCAATGGCCTTTGTTTGCCTTGATGTTAGATACTTGAGTTTCTCCCTGTATGCCTGTGGTGCCTATCAAGCAGCTATACCCTGGTGTTGGAGCTCAGAGGGAGTGAGTCTGAGTAGGTGAGACCGTGTGTGGGTTCTTTAAGAGGAACTGATTTGGGCTCTAGAAGTTTCTTCCACTGACTAAATCCCCATCGGTTTTTGCAGCCAGAAGTTGTGGGGACTTACCTTCTGGCCTTGGAACCTTATGCTGGGGGTCTGATGTGGGGCTGGGACTCCTTGCTCCTAAAGATACCTCTCCCAAATTTTTGCCTACCATATGTGGGTGTAGGAGCAACCTGTTCTGTGTCTGAGCCCCTCCTACTAGGCTCAGTGGAAATGTTTCATTTCTTAGTTGTCAGACTTCCATTTAACTGAGTTTCTGACAGTTCTGAGTGATGGTTCTATATTTCAGTTGTAGTTTTGATGTGGGAAGAGGTGAGCCGTGTCTGTTTATACCACCATCTTGACCAGAAGTCCGCAAACCACTTTTGACATGTTTGATCATTTACAGCACCTTCTCCATACACTGCACAAATCTTTTTTGTGTTGCATTTTTACCTTTCTTGAAATAATAAATCATAATCTAAAAATGTTGCATGTTTTCTTCCGTCTTCGGTATTAAAATGGCTGCACAAAAATTCAGTTTTGATGTTTTCTTAAAAATTATGTGACAGCTGTCATGATACAATCTAATGAAATTGTTTTGAATGAAGTTAAAGACAACTAAGGACTACTAGAACCATCTTACAGAAAAAAAACTAAATGGACTTTTTGGCCAACCCAGTACAAGTGGATTCCTCAACCTCTCCTCACTTTTAACCACAAAACTGGATTGAAAGACCTCTCGTGGGTGTTCCAGTCTACATTCTCCCTTACATAAACAGTGTAGAACCATGTTTAAGAATGCAAGGTATGGATATAGAAAGACCTAAATCACATATATAAAATTTGAATATCAGTAATATTTTATTGATTGAGCAAACTTCTGAACTAACTTTTGTTCTGTTTACTCAACTAGAAAATGGGGATAGTAAGTAGTTACCTAAGGGTTTCCTAATAGTTGTGAATATTAAGTAAGACAGTATATGTGAAGCATTAGCATAGTGTTCCAAACCTTGGTCTTGGTAAATAGTAGCTTTTCCCAAACAATTCTGTTTTAATTCTGTTGGGAAATTTAAATGTTCTAAATAACAGTAGAATACTTGACCATTTTGGACACTTGGAGTAATAGCTTTCATATTACGGAGGTGATTGAGTTTGGAGTTTTTTTTATTTTTTATTCTTGAAGATTTTACTTATTTTTTAGAGAGATGGGAAGGGAGGGAGAAAGAGGGAGAGATCTATCAACATGTGACAGATTGGTTGCCTCCATGCCCCAAACCCCAGGGACCTGGCCCACAACCCAGGTATGTGCCTTGACTGGGAATCAAACCATTCAGTTAATGGGCCGGAGCTCAGTCCACTCAGCCACACCAGCCAGGGCAAGTTTGGTTTGGTTTACTTTTAACAGCGAGTCTCTGAAATTGTCCCCAAGTTTGTATTAATATCTTGGTAATGACTAATAACACAGAGGCAAGATGGAACAAATTTTAGAGTAAAATATTAAACACATCCTTCAGGTTTTTAACGTTAGAAGGAAAAACTGAAAGAGGTTTGCACTATTCTCTGTCAGTTAATAGTCTTCTGATACAGGATGCATAGATTAGTAACTTCATGTACAAAGTCTTTAAACAAAATTTGAAAAATACTGTTGAGTGTTTTGGTAAAACCTATTAGCTTTTTGTATTTGCAGTTTGAAAACTTCAAAGACCATGTACTAGGTTAAGGAGCAAAAATAGAAACCATATCTGTATACTACCTAGTTTTCAGTTATTTAAAGGACCTCTCTCCTATCCAGAATTATATTTCAGAGGATGTGGGTAAATGAACTTCTGTTACAAGTCTCATAAATCTTAATATAAAGTAGTATAATACTCAGTAGATTGTAATGAAGGCACATGTTAAAATCCTTACAGCATCCAGTAAAAAAATAATGCAAAGTGCTAGAGCTGCTTACAAGAATCAAAATGAAAAAAAAATGATTGACCAAGTGAAGGTGGGGGAAAAAATGATAAAAATAGAAACAAATAACAACAAACACATGTAAGTGAAAAGCAAAAAGTGCTTTTCTCCTAGAACAGAAACAAACTAAGGATGTCCACTAAACCTAATGATTCCAATTAATATATTAAATGTAAGAAACATTCTCAGTTAAAAGGCAGAGATTATTAAAAGGTAGAGAGATACTAAATACAAATATACAAATAGTTTGAAAGGATAGGAAAAGATGTGCCATGCCAGCTTAATTATAAACGTGGAGTGATAATCAGTAAAAAACAATTATGTGTGCATCTTGATAGTAGGGCTGTGAAAATCAACAAAAACTCAAAGTCACAATTACAGTTTGTTATTTTAACAACCCTCAGGAATTGATAGGATACATTTTTAAAAATATGATCTGATGACAATATCAATTACCTTGACCTAACTGATACTTACTGTACAGTGCACTAAGCAATTTGCCAAATGCACAAGAAAGTTTCTGTAAGATCATGATGGGTCATACAAGAAGTCTAATGAATTTCAGATGACTGAATCCTTGACCACAGAAAGTATATTGGGAGTCAATACAGTACAATAGGTAGAAAATAATATTGGAAAATTAAACACACAAAGTAACAGTCAAAAAATAACGAGAAATTAGTATTTTAATCCAACTGACAAAATACAAGAATATGTGGTATTCAGCTAAAGCAGTGCTTAAAGAAGCTTGACATGTTTAGAAAGAAGGCTTCATTCAAATCAACCATCTTTTAATTTCTACTTAAAGTTAGAAAAATAAGCAGAAATAAAAAATTTTACAAAGCCAAAATTTGTTTCTTCAAAAAGTTAATAAATTGATAGATGATTAGTAAGAACAATCCAGAAAAAAATTATGAATTATCAATGTCATGAAAGATGGACTATAGAGTCTATAGATCTTTATAGAATAAATAATAATATTATGAACAACTTAAGCCAGTAAGTTTTACAATTTAGGTGAACAAATTCCTTGAAAAGCAGAACTTACCAAGACTAACTCAAGAAATACAAAACCTGATCTGCACTATTTCTATAAAAAGCAATTTATATTTTTAAATCTTCCTAAAGTCCTGTGCCAGAAGATTATTGGTGCATTATTAACCATTTAAGAAAGAATTAATACCTAATTCAATCTTCAAGATTTATTGAGAGCAGAGAATAATTCTCTGTGATTTACCCACATATCCCTAATACAAGGCAGAGAATGGGGGTGGGAAACAGCTATAGACCAACATTTCATACATGTTACCAAACAGAAGTGGGATTCGGCTACACGCTGCCACCCATATACACAAATCGCAGAGGCAGAGGTTTGGTGGGAAAGGGAAAGAGTTCTTTTACTCAAAAGCTGCATCTGGCGGGATGGCAGCCTTCTGCCTCAAAGTCCATGCCCTCTGGAAAACCCAGGGATTCTATCTCAGACTAGTTGGAGGCTGTACCCAGAGTTCCTTCCTCCACTGAAAAAATACAGCCCTTTGGGAAATGCAGGTGGCTGCTGCATGATTACCCAGGGAGCTTGGCTTGTTCCAGGTTGCATTCTGGCTTAGCCTCTGCCAGCCGCAAAGCAGTGGCCTGCACACCTGGATGAGCAGTGGGTTCTAGAGAGAGTGGCGGCTCTCCCTTCCCTCAGTTTATATAATCTACCCCTGTGGGCCAGGCCAGGCCAGGTGCTCCAATTTCCGCATGCTTTGGGAGGGTCTGTCCCCCAACCCAACCAATGTTGTCTCCTCTCAGGCTGGACTGACAGGTATCCACTGGACTTCTAAGGGAAGACGGTTTTTCCCTTAGCCAGTCACCCTTGCTAGCCTTCCATAAGCTCAGCTCAATGGTTTCCTCTTAGGGCCTCCTGAGGTGGTGGTGGTGAGAAGGTGGGTAGTGTATCTATGTTGCATGCCAAGCTAGCCTGGTTACCCAGGCAACTTGGTGCTTCCTCTGCACCTCTCCCCTTGGCTCCTGGGGCACTGGCCAGGTTCTGGCTATCACATATAGATAAAAAATCTAACAAAATATTAGACAATAAAATCCATTACTACACAAAAAGGATAATACATCACAACCAAGTGGGGTTTATCAAAGGAATACAATGTTGGTTTAACATTTAAAAGTCAAGATAATAAACTGTTAACAATATATTGCATGATCATCTCTTTAGATAGAAAGTATTTGACAAATGCAACACCCATTTATGATTTTGGAAACCCCAAACTCTCAGCAAACTAGAAATAAATAGGAGCTACCTTAATCAGATAAAGAACATCTATGGGAAATGCAGTAATGCAATGTATAATATTTTATTCCTAAGCAAGAGCAAGGCAGAGATGTCCGCTATCAACACTTGTACTCTTTTCTAAAGTAGAATTGATGAGCTGACCTTAAATTCACATGGAAACACAAAGGACCTAAAGTAGTCAACATAAACTTAAAGAATAACAAAGACGTACACTACTGAACTTCAAGTTTCATCATAAAGCTACAGTAGTCAAAACCATGTAATATAAGCACAAGTACAACATAGATTAGTACAACAAAAAGAGCCTAGAAATACACCTACATATATATGGTCAACTGATTTTTTACATAGTCACCTAAGCAATTTAATATAGAAAGGAACATATTTTTAACAAATGGTTCTGAAACAATTGGATATACATTGCAAACAAAAACAAAACTTAACCCCTATCTCATGCCAAACACAAAAATTTGTTCCAGAAGGATCATTGATCTAAATGAAAAAGCTACAACTATAAAGCTTTTAGAAGAATGAAAGAACATCTTCATGATTTGGAGACTGGCAGTTTTTTAGACAAAATATAAAACCAATAACCACTAAGGAAAAAAACTGATTAATTAGACAATCAAAATCAACAACTTCTCTTCCTTAATAGACACCATTAAGAAAATGAAAAGGGCCCTGACTGGTGTGGCTCAGTGGATGGGCATTGTCCCACAAAGCGAAAGGTTAGATTCCTGGTCAGTGCACATGCCTGGGTTGCGGGCCAGGTCCCCAGTTGGGGGCGTGCTACAGACAACAGATCAATGTTTCTCTAGCACATCAATATTTCTCTTGCACATCAATGTTTCTCTCTCTCCCTCTCTTCTCCCTCTCTAAAAATAAAAAAATAAGTACAATCCTTAAAAAAAAACACCAAAATGGAAAGGCAGGCCAAGACTGGGACAAATTATTCAGAACTCATATGCTTGACTAAAGACTTGTATCCAGAATTCATTAAGAGAATAATACTAAATATTGGCACAATGATCAATTCCCTCTGTGCATGGGAATATAAAATCATAACACCACTTTGGAAAAGTTTGAGTAACTCTTCATAAAATTAAAGATACATCTGTCCTGCCCTGGCTGGTGTAGCTCAGTGGATTGAGCGTGGGCTGCGAACCAAAGCATCGCAGTTTCGATTCCCTGTCAGAGCACATGCCTAGGTTACAGGCCATGGCCCCCAGCAACCGCACATTGATGTTTCTCTCTCTCTCTCTTTCTCCCTCCCTTCCCTCTCTAAAAATAAATAAATGAAATCTTTTAAAAAATAAATAAAATCTTTAAAAAATAGCCAAACATTGGAAACAACCCAGCTGTCCATCAACAGGCAATGGGTAAACAAATTGTGATATATTTACATAACAGAATTCTACTTAGCAATAAATAGGAATGAACTCTTTCAATTAACAAATGTGGATGAATCTTATATAATGCTGAGTGGGAGAAGTCAAATAAAAAGCCTACATATAACATGAATCAACTGGTACAAAATTATAGAACAGGCAAAACTAGTCAAAGGTGAAAACAGTCACAACAATTCATTTAAAAGATAAGAACAAAAATTAGATGAAAAATTCTATATGTTTAGAAATTTTAAAACACACATCTTGATAACTCATGGGTTAAAGAAATTATAATGGAAATTTTTCAAGAATTAGAATTAGCCTTGGCCTGTGCGGCTTCAGTTAGTTGGAGTGTCATCCCATAACCAAAGGGTTGCAGGTGCAGTTCCCCATCTGGGCACATACCTGTTGTGGTTCTGGGACAGAATGGAGGCAACAAATCGATGCTTCTCTCTGACATCGATGTTTCTCTTTCTCACTCTTCCTCTCTTTCTAAAAGCAATGAAAAAAATGTCTTTGGGTAAGGATTAAAAAAAAGAATTAGAATAAAATGATTAAAATGTATCAGAAATCCTGGGATGTAGCAAACTGTATGTAAGGAGAAATGTTTAACCTTAAATGTTTATATTTGAAAACCAAAATGGCTGAAGAAATCTAAATTATACACTCTCCATTTTAAAGAGAGAACAATAGTTATAGACTAAGGAAAGAGAAAGTAAGGAAAAAGAAGCTAATAGAATGTTAAAATAATTTGGCCAAAAACGGATTCTTTGGAAAGGGTAATCTAACTTTGGGAATACTGACCAAGAAGGAAGAAATAAAGTGCAAATTTAAAAATTAAATGTAAAAATACATAAGTACAGAGACAGAGATAAAAAGTAATTAACTGAATACTCTGAATAAATATATGTGGATGAATTTAATAAACAAAGTTAAGTATTGGAACAATAAAGTGAACAAAAACTGACACAAAATGAAATGGAAAGCTGAATTAGTATTGAAAAAAATTCCATAACACATATAACACAAAGTTTATGATTTTGAAAGCTATTTCCACTAAATTTTCAAGAAATAAACAATTCCAATTTTATATGAATTCTTCTACAGCATTGAAAAAGTGGGAACTTCCCCTACATACTCAATAAAGTCTGTATAACTTGGATAACAAAGTAAGACAAGGGCAACAGAGAAAAGGAAAATTGCAGGGTTATTCCACTCATAAACATTGACACTAAATTCCTTACTTAAAGTTTGTTAGCAAGTTGAGTCTAGCAATTTATGAAAAGATAATACAACGTGTCCAAAATGGATTTATCACAGGCATGCAGTGATAAATTAACAGAGAAATCAGTAACCACTGTTAGCTCACCACACATTAGTGGAGTAAAGGAAGAAAACCATGGGGTCTTCTCTATGGATGCACAAAAAGCATTTAATTAAATTCAGATAGTATTGAAAGATAAATATTTAAAGTAAAATATTACCTAAAATAAATATTTTACTTTGAATATTTGATATTAACAAAACAAAGTCAAAGGTACTAAGGAAAAATATCTTTTAGCAAAGTAGAAATGGAAGGGAACTTCCTCTAAACAACTAAAGATATCTAGTAAAAACCTACAGAAATTATTCTTAGTAGTAAGATCCCTAGAAGCATTTGTTTTAAAATCAGGAACAAAACAAGATTTTCCAGTGTTGGTAGTTCTATTTAACATTATATTAGAGGTCCTAGTATTGTGATAAAACAATACAAACAATTACAGACATAAAAATTGGAAACGAATAAGCCTGAAACCATGTGTGGATGATAATGGTCCACCATGAAAATCCAAATAAAAACTTGGAGAATTTGTTAGAAGTAAAAGACAGGTTAACAATACAGCAGATATAAATTCAAAAAACAGCCAGCAAAGGAGTTCAGATCAACTCTCCTGCAGAAAATAATTAAAATGCTGGAATTTTTTTCTTAAAGCTTTGCAGCACTCACACAATGGCACATTACTTGGCCTAATTGAGAGAAAGTGAGAAGGAAGAACCTACCACCTACAGTCACTTTTGCCCCGAGGGATCTGCTACTCCAGAAAAAGTAACAGTGAAACTCAAATGCAACAACTTTTGTGAGTCATAAACATTACACTTTCATTTTCTAATGATAAAATGGTCAATTCACCAGGAAGATAGAAAAGTATAAAAATTGTTTTCACCTAATATGATCTTGAAATACATAAAGCAATAATCTCCAGAATTCTAATGATAAATAAATTGATAATCCGGACTTTATCACAATTAAGACCTGTTCTTAGAAGGACACTGCTCAAAGAACAAATACACAAATCACAGACTGGGAGTTATATAAAAATTCTAAAAACTCAATCACAAATGGGCAAAAGATTTCAACAGACTCTTCACTAAAATAAATACAGTACACATAATTGTTATGTGGGTTTGTAGGAGATGCAAGCGTCATGAGAAAACTTTTGGGAGTGAAATACACACTTATTATCTTGATTTTGGTGATGGTTTCATTGGTTATACCCATGTCAAAACTTACAAAATTGTACACTTTAAATATATGTAGTTTATTTGATGTCAATTATACTTCAATAAATTTGTTAAAAATAATAAACCTCCTTATAAAGAAAATAGTAGGCCCATTCACCTTTACTGGTGACTTTTCCAACATATTAAAGGGAAAAATGACAGTCTTACACACTCTTTAAGGCAATAGAAAAAAAAGAAAACACTTTCCAACTAAACCATTTTATGGGACCAGTTTATCCTTCATATCAAAACCTGACAAGGACATTACAAGAAAGAAATATTATAATCCAATCTTTCATGATTTAAATGTAGAATGGTAAATAAAGTATTAGTGAGTTGACTTTAGCAATATTTAAAAATGTTAACACCTCAAAACCAAGTTGAGCTTAAATTAGGACAAAAGACAATCTGGGTATATGTACATGAGCTTGCTGAGTGGCCTGGTCTCAATCCATGGCCCTTTTCTCTACCCTCCCTCACTCCACAGTGGCCTTATCCAAACTCATGGGTTAGAATATCATCTACATATTGATGACTCCTGAATTGATACAATAGTCACCCTTTCCCCTTGTTTATCTAATAGGCCTCTCCTATCTAATATGTCTACAGTGAACTCCATGTCCCTCTCCACCCACAACCTGTACTTAACCCATCAGGCATTCATATCTCATTTCCTTTCGTTAAGCTTCTAGACTCCCAACTGGGAAAGATTTTGACCTTCCTCACTCTCTTTACATTGAATTCATTCATCACCCTCTCATTTCCATTTTCAAATATGCTCAGAATCCAATTACTTCTCACTACCTATTGCCAGGTATTATATTTTCATTATTTATCATCTCTCTCTCCCTCACTAGCATGAAACCTTTGTGAAGGCAGGTCCTCGTCTCTTCCATTACTACTAAATTTCAGTAGGTAACAGCATCTGATATGTACTAGACACTCAATCAATATTTTTATAACGAATGACCTACAGTAATTTTTCATATATCACAAAAGCTTAAAAAGTTGATAGTAATTTTATGAGGATGTAGGGCCACAGGTATACTGGGGGTGTGACTGTAATTTGTTACAGCCTTGTTAGACATCAATTTAATGATATCTATTGAAATTTTAAAGATGTATATCTTTTGACCCAGAAATTTTGTCTCTAGGAATTGACTTGGAGAAAATGCTTACACTGTACACAAAGAGTGAGTACTAATATTGTGCAAAGTCATATTGTCAGGGAAGAATTTAAGTTGTGTACAACTTGTAATCAAATTATATTTACATCATATACATGTACTTCTGAGTACATAGGTAGAAATATTCTAGAAGTCTACCTATTAGGCTGATAACAGTGAATAAGTTTGGGGAAAGCTAAAGGGAGATTTCAAGGTGACCTTGTTTAATCTGTATTGATTTGAATTTCTTTTTAAATACATTTATTCCTTTCACATGTATTAAAAAATTTCAAAGGGACTTCTGGCCAAGATGGAGGCATAGGTAGACACACTGTGACTGCTTGCACAACCAAGATAGGGACAACAATAATTTAGAAACAGAATAACAACCAGAACTGATAGAAAATTTAACTGTACAGAAGTCCTACAACCAAGGAGTTAAAGCAGACACATTCATCCAGACCAGTAGGAGGGGTGGAGTTGGGCAGCCAGAGGAGGGGTTGACAGGGGTAGCACGGCACAAAGAGCATTGGGACCAGGTGCGTAAGACCCCTGGGCAGGCGGACCCTGGGCACACAAGTGGCAGCTGGCAAACCCCAGCCAAGGGGTGGCAACTGGCAGACCCAGTGAGGCGGCAATTATGAAGCAGGGCCCTGTGCACAACCCAGGACCCCAGCGCTGGGAAATAGAGCCTTGGGACACTGATTGAAAACACCTGTGGGGGGTTGCTACACAGGGAGAGACTCCCAGCATCACAGGAGAGGTTGCTGCAAAGTCCCATGGGGTACACAAGCACACCCACACGAGAATCAGTGCCAGAAAGGTCCAGTTTGCTTGGGGGAAGTGGTGGAAAGGACTGAAGTCCTACGGAGAGTGGAGCAAGTGCCATTGTTCCCTCTCGGACTCTGCCCCCACATCACAACACAGTGACTGGGTTGCCCCGCTCTGGTGAACACCTAAGGCTTTGCCCCTTAATATGTAGCAGGTGTGACCAGACCAAAAAAAAAAAAAAAAGATGGCTCAAACAGGAAAAGACATGAAAGCTCCAGAACTGATCCTTTTAAGTGACTGAGAGATGGCCAACTCATTAGATGCACAGTTCAAAACACTGGTGATCAGGATGCTCACAGAATTGGTTGATTTTGGTTGCAAATTAGATGAAAAAATGAAGGCTACAATAAGTGAAATGAAGAAAAATGCACAGGGAACCAACAGTGATGGAATGAAAGCTGGGCCTCACATCAATGGAGTGGACCAGAAGGAAGAAAAAACCATACAATCAGAAAAGAAGGAAGAAATAAGAATTCAAAAAAATGAGGAGAGGCTTAGGGACCTCCAGGACATCTTGAAACATTCCAACATCTGAATTATAGGGGTGCCAGAAGGAGAACAAGAAGAGCAACAAGTGGAAAAGTTATTTGAACAAATAATAGAGAACTTAAGCATAGTGACAAAGGAAATAGACTTCCAGGAAGTCTAGGAAGCTCAGAGAGTCCAAAGAAGGTGGACCCAAGGAGGAACACACCAAGACACATCATAATTACATTAGCCAAGGTAAAAATGAAGGAGAGAACCCTAGAAGCAGTAAGAGAAAAGGAGACATTAACCTACAAAGGAGTTCCCATCAGACTGTCAGCTGATTTCTCAAAAGACACCTTGCAGGCAAGAAGGGGCTGGAAAGAAATATTCCAAGTCATGAAAGGCAAGGACCTACATCCCAGATTGCTCTATCCAGAAAAGCTTTCATTTAGAATGGAAGGGCAGATAAAGTGCTTCTCAGATAAGGTCAAGTTAAAGAAGTTCATCATCACCAAGCCCTTATTATATGAAATGTTGAAAGGACTTATCTAAGAAAAAGAAGATAAAAAACATGTACAGTAAAAGGACAGCAAACTCACAATTATTAACAACCACATCTAAAGCAAAACCAAAGAAACTAAGCAAACAACTAGAACAGGAACAGAACCACAGAAATGGAGATCACATGGAGGGTTAGCAACAAGGGAGTGGGAGGAGGAAAGAGGGGGAAAAGGTATAGAGAATAAGTAGCATAGATGGTAGGTAGAAAATAGACAGTGGGAGGGCAAGAATAGTATGGGAAATGTAGAAGCTAAAGAACTTATGACACATGGACATGAACTAAAGGGAGGGAATGTGGGTGGGAGAGGGTGTGCAGGGTGGAGGGGAGTGAAGGGGGTAAATGGGACAACTATAATAGCATAATCAATAAAATATATTAAAAAATTAAAAAGGACAGAAAATCAAATGAACAGATGGAAAGTTGGTATTATTGGTGTCAGGATGGGCAGGGTAGGACAAAATGGCAGCTGTACCACAAAATGGCAGCTGAACTATAACCCAGAAGAGTTGGCTGACATCAAACCAGGGCACAAGGAGAATCACCAATAATATGTTGCCGCTTTGTTCAGAGGGGACCAATCCCCAGCTCCCACGAAGAGAGCCAACCAAGATAAAACCCCACCATATTCCCTGCTCAGATGCGACTTCTCTGGCCCCACAGTGCAGACCGGATAACTTTGCCTGGGTGCGCAAACCCCAATAAAGCTCTATACTGCCTAACTTTGTGGCTGATTAGCATTTATTCCTCAGCGGAGCCTAAAAAAACCTTTCAATTGGCATTTCTACTCAGTAGCTGCCTGCAGAGGTTGCTAAAATATTGAACTATTCCTAAATGATGATCTGGTTGTATTCAACAAGGTCCCAGCAAATCACACTTAACTTAGTTACAACAGTCCTAATAGCACAGTGTAAACTTGACCTTTGTGGTAACAGATTATTATCATTGACAGTGGCAGGCAGTGAATATAAATGACATGTTACCTATAACTAAGAGTTCTTGAGGGGTTAACAGGTAATGTACATTTCCCCACACTCCATATGATAGACTAATGCACAACTGGAAATGGCTCTCAGAACTTTTTACTGAATGTCTTAATCCTCTAAAAGTACCCTGGAAAACAGTGAATACTATTGAAAAAAGTCGGTTTCCACATAGTTTAAGGTATTTAAAGTGCTTTAAAACATCGGAACAGGGTGTAATTCAAAAAGCTCTGAACAAAGCTGTGATGAGAATGTGACTATTTGCTAATAAACAGTCATGGCTGTGGGAGGAAAAGGAGGTGCTTGAGCAGCAGGTGACACAGTCACCGGTCAGCAGTAACCGCAAGCGCTGCAAATGATCGAGGAAATGAAAGAAATACACACGGACTACCGACTCCTGTGGAGGAATAGGAACAGAATGGCCACTCTCTCAAGGGGGGAGTGCCACACCTTCCTGCCCAAGCAGGCTTTTATTTAGGTTCTTTGGGTAGGAATACAGATACAGTTTGTTGATTATAGTCTGGCAGGGAAGACCAAATAAGTAGATAACTTTCAAAGAGCTAAAAGGGCTCATGCTGAGTTGGGGTCTTATCACCTAAAAAGCCACAGGACCTAAAGGGCTAGTTTCATTTCCTGCCCATACCTTCATATTATAATTAAGAGCATCCTCCAGCAAAGTAAGCTTCACAGGATCTTGCATATTCTTTACTTCAGGTCTAATTACCCCGGGAGGTCTGCTGTCTCTAGTCTGGACTGCACTGCCCCTTGTCATTGCCACAGGCCTGAGGCGGGCAGAGGAGACAAAAGTAGCCAGGAGATTTGGATTTCTTACAGACAGAATAAGGACTCAGGCTTGTCAAAGCTGAGGGGGCGGGGGTCGATCATCCCCTTTTTTCCACAGCTCCCTGAGTCTCTCCCTGAGGGCCTTCCCACATGATTGTGCCTTTCTTATATCCATCCGCCTCTGAGGAATGTTACCTGTCATTGGCTAATAGACCAAGCAATGGGGGCCAGACATGGAGCAGGCAGTGCTCATACCAGGGAGACAGGCTTGTTTCCTTAGTGTCTCTCACTCAGCCTTAGCTATGGGGGGTTGCAGCTCCTGAAACCAGGCAGGGTGGATCCCAATAGGCAGGAGCCCGATTGACTATGAGGGAGCATCCAGTGGAGGGAGGCGCCCAGGACTGTGGCCCTTTAAAAATGGTTCTTTAGCTTTTAATTAATACTAATGATGACTAATGACTAATTGAAATCATATATTTCTCTGAGAGTAGGAAACAGGAGAATTTTTACTGGGGGAATTTTTCTCACAACCATGGCAAGGAATTTCTGACACATAAAAAACTTCAGAGTTCATACTCTGAAATGTGCATGAACTGAAATGAAGTTACTACCTTCCAGAAACTATGTACCGTTGAGCTTTTTACTCCCCTAGTTACAAAACTGCAACATTGCAAAAAATTTTATCATGATTTCTGGGAGGATGATTGTGATGTGAAATTCTTATTGGGATAAATCTAAGGTATGTGGACCTTAGATTTTATTTGGAGCATTTTTGTGACTGCAACTGCTGAGGTTGGAAGGGCAGCGCTATTTGAAGGGTCCAGTGTGATGCTAGGTGCTTTCCATGTCTCTTTTCTGATATGATCTCTGCAACATCTGGAAGGCAGTGATGTCTGTCTTCAACACAGAAATAAATCAAGGCTTCGGGAGGTTAAGTTGGTTACCTAAGGTCCCACAAGGGGCAGAATCAGGCCAAACCCAGGTCTGCCTTATTCCAAAGGCAGGCAGGGGCCCAGCACCCACACTGCCTCTCTGGGGTGGCCTCTTGTTGTCTCCCCCGCATCTTTACTTGGTCTCGAGTATTTCTGTTCTATGGGTTTCCTGGCCCAGACTGAGTTGATTAAGGGCAGGAAGCTACGCTTGTTCATGTTTGAATACTCAAGATCCTGATGAAACTACCTTAAAATAACTTTTTATTTTTATCTTGGTCAATTTCTAAAATAAATTCCAATTTCTTAAAGCAAGGAAGAAAGGCTTAAAGTTCTAAGGAAGAGAGTAATTAGAAATGGGAGGATACCAGGAAGGACATAAGTTAAGGAAAAAATTAAGTTAAGGGGGACCTCATCAGCTTGAATGTTTTGGAAAGTGATTTACATGCCAGTTAGCGATTTGGGAAAATTAGAGATAGGTACTTAGAAAACAAAGCAAATTGTTGACTTAGAGGTAACAAAAAGTTGCACAAGAAATGTAATCATGGTATAGTTATATGTGGCTCACAGACAGTAGTATTTATGTAGCCGCTCTACTCGATCTTCACACTGAACACCGATCTCACGAAAACTTGTGATACAGCTATGTTGGGAGGACAAGCATACATGCAGGCAGCACCTGGGCAAGGGGAGTCCCAGGTTTCCAGCGGAGCCAGTCAACAGAAAAATCAAGAAGCAGCAATGTAAGCCCAGGGAACCATTATGTTTCACTTTAAGCTTTTTTTATTGTAAAACTTTGGACATTTAAAGTACACACACATTTTACTCTGAAACAGATAAAACTTAAATTATAAAAGGAAACTGAGTGCCAGCTGGGACTGGCTTTAGGGTGGAAACCACATCCTGAGTCGAACATTTAGACCATGAACAGTTTCCGAAGTGCTTCAGCTTGAATTCTTGCATGATTGGTCATGTGAACCATCAAACAATTTTTGGTGATTAAACTAAAATAATAAAAAATAAACTTTCAGGGTTTCAGTATTGTAGCTATCAGTACTCTGGCTATATAACATACCAAAGAAAATTAAACAATACAAACCAAATATTACTTAAGTATGTATTGGTTAAACACAGTTTTCATAAAAGTAGCTCATTGGTACTGAACATTCACTATATACATATGCCAGACCCTGAATAAACCTTTACCCATGGATCACTGAACAGTGTTTGAAATGGTAAGCTTGAATGACTGTATAGTCTACCATGTCCAGCCAGAAATAGTTTAAGTGGACTAATTTTAAATACATTTATTTTTAGGGTTTTAGGAGCAAGTGACATGGCAAAATCACATACAAGAGAAACCAGAATGGAGTTAAGCAAACTATCTTTCTTGGACACCTGTTATTTTCCCAACTGCTACCTCATCTTGCCTCCCTAACCTAAGATGACATTTTGAGGGATGTTTAGTATAAATTACTAACATTTGCTGAGCCCCTAGGATTTGCCTGACATGGCTTTCAATTTTTAGATACTTCCAGAAGAGCTGATGTTTCAACTCTGGGGTTCCAGGTCCATGCTTGAAGAGTTTGTAAATTGCGAACAAGCTAACTCCTAACTAATTTCCAAGACAGTGCAAAGGTAAAAAAGGAACAACAGAAGTTTCCCTTGAGCCCTGCCCCAAAGTTAACTTGTACATGCTATGATGTAGCATGTAGATCTCCTCTACACGTCAAATTAAGACGATGGCATTTCAGTCAAAACTTTCACCTGGTGAAATGACTTGACGGTGATGCACTCTCCAGGGGTGAGCTACAGTATGCACAGCCTTGTGTGGCAGGAAAATGGGGAACCACTTTGCAGGAGGCAGTGCCGGATGGTGATAGCCTCCTGGGGCCTGGTTCCATGACTGCTGATAAAGTGGGTAGACACGGCTAGCTGTCTGCAGGGCTGGGCTGATTCAGTTGTCCCAGTAGAAGCCAATACCTAATGAACACCTGTCAGATACTATGCATGGTGTAGGGGCTTTAAGTGCACTCTCTCATTAATTGTCACACCAACAGATGTGGGAACTGTAGCCTAGAGAAAGCCACGGCTATGGTGAACAGATAAGGGTGAACTCAGTTGTACTCCAGTTCTTCAAGCCTGTCCTGTAACAGTGACACTCCCTGCCTCTGTAAGCTCAGAAGGGCACAGGAATTTCCTGACTGAGCTCCATGGTGCTTCCTGAAATAATCTGCTGGGTCAGAAGGCTGATTGATGTGTTTGATCCGTTAAGTCTTTGATACTGATTTCTGTTTTGTCCCACCTACATTTATTTGTACTGATGCTTTGGCTTTACAAACATCTATCCTGGATGGGAAATCAAGGAAGTAGCTGGGTGTAGCGGGGAACACTGTTAAGAGAAGGGACTGACTTAATTGTCCAGTCTGGGGTTTACCTAAGATAAAATTTTCTTTCCTTTCTTTTTTTTTTTATAACTTTTAAGTTTTTTAAAAAAGGATTTTATTTATTTTGTTTTAGAGAGAGGGGGAAGGAGGAAGAAAGAGAGGGACAGAAACATCAATATGTGGTTGCCTCCCAAGTGCCCCCTACTAGAGACCTGGCCTGCAACCCAGGCATGTGCCCTGACTGGGAATTGAACCAGCAACCCTTTGGTTTGCAGGCTGGCACTCAAGCCACTGAGCCACACCCGCCAGGGCTCTTTCCTTTCTTAAAAGAAAGAAAATATTTTTAAAACAGCCTTAGTTTCCTAATCATAGGCCGAACAATATCTCTGCATTTCCTTAAGCATGGTTTCTTCTAAACACAGAGGATAACTGATGTAGGTACAAAGCCCAAGGCCCTGGTTTAGCATTTGTTTATGTTTGTTTTAGGGACTGTGGCAGCCACTATTTGACAGTTTTACAAGAGCTCAAAGGGAAATAAAGTAATTCCTAATGAACTGGCATCTTAAGAAGAGGGAAGGCCTAGCTTTGCCACCCCAGATTGTTACAGAAACAGGGCCAAGAGGTGGGGTACAATATACTATTACCAAAAGGACCCCCACTAGGTTCGCATTGTCTGCTGCCAGAGGAAAGATGTCTCTCAATGTCAGAGATTTGTGAAGAGGAAAGGAAATGTTTATTTAAAGCTACACAGACTTAAAGTAGTGACCTAATGTCCTCATTAAAATATCAAAGTCCTTTAGGATACCCACAGATGCACACAGTCCTTCCTTCTCCCTCTGCCCTAATCTGGGGTACCGTATCTCAGGAAAAGAAGTAGACGTCCATGATTCAGGCTTTTGACACCATCAGCTGTGTTGCCATCCAGGCAGGATCTCCAATTAATCCAGTCATGTGGCACCTTCTTATGGCCCACCAACAAAAGTTCTTGCACCCCTTTCCTTCCAGGCAAGGTCTCTCTTATTTCTTAAGCCACGTGGCCGAAGGGAGCACCCCAAAGACATGGGGTCCTCACTCTCGCTAAAGCCACAGGGGTCCCCCCATCAAAGCTGCAGGGGTCCCCACTCTGGCAAAGCCGCATGGTTCTCCCCCGGCAAAGCCAAGTGGTGGTTCTCTGCCAAAGCTGCATGGTTGCGGGAGTCCCCACTCTGTCCACAGCCTCATGGTCCTCTCCTACCAAAGCTGCCAGGGGTGGGGGTGGTCTTCACCCTGGTGAGAACTGTGTGGCTCTCCTCTCAATGGCTGCTGTGTCTGGGTTTTAAGTCCCCGTGCCAATCTTCCTCTACACCCTCATTTCTGACTCCTCCTACAATAAGTTACACTTGCCAGCACTTCCATATTTTCCAACTTTTCTGGGCTGCCATAGTGAGTCTGGGCAGGCATGGCCCTGTGGTGTGGAGCCAGTCATCTCCAAGCTCTCACACAGGTGCTGTAACCAGGGGGACCTGCCTCCCAGTTACATCTTGGGTGGAAGTCCCTTCCATCCCCCTGGCTCACCGCATGACCACAGCTATTTAGCATATCTATGAAACCAGTTAAAGGTTATAGATATGTTAAATGACCATGCCAGAGGTTAGTTGCAAAGCTGTTGCTGTACAAAACAGCTCTTCATGTTCCTGGTCCATGTGTCCCTTCCCCCAACTCACACTTGTCAGTGGGGGGGTGTGGAGGGATGAGGACATCCTATATATCTTTCTAATATTTCCTGGATACCTTGAGTTCTGGACCCCATTCCAAATCCCTATTTGGGGCCCCCCTCTTGGCTGCACCCTGTTACAAGATGATGCCATGTCTTCACAGAGCTCCACTCAAATTCTTGACCCAGAGAACCATGAGGACAAAATGACTGTGGTTTTAAGCTACTAACTTTAGGTATACTTTGTTACATTGCTAGAGCTGACTGAGACAGATGCTTATTAGGAAGAGCCTAAGTTGAATCCAAGTCAAGTTAAACCCATGAGACACAAGAGGTCCATAGAGAAAAGGGTGAAAAGGTGAAAGAGTGAGGCAGGTACAGAGGGGAACAGAATCTCTAGGGAAAGATCAAGCCAATTTTGTTGTAGAGGGGTAAATAAGATGGCCTGATCCTTTAAGGAGAGCTTTGCACAAGTCTGCACATGGCAGATATTCAAAAGTGTTTGTTGAAGCCCCAACCATTCTGGCTCAGTTGGTTGGGTGTCCTCTGGCAAAGTGAAGGATTACCCGTTTGATTCCCAGTTGGGGCACATGCCTGGATTGTGGGTTTGGTCCCCAGTCAGGATGCGCACAAGAGGCAACGGATTGAGGTTTCTCTCTCACATTGATGTTTCTCTTCCTCTCTTTCTCCCTTCCTTCCTTTCTCCCTAAAAATAAATAAATAAAAATTTTTAAAAAAGCATTTGTTCAATAAACAAATTCTTGAGGCAATCAGCCTTCCCACTCTGCTTATCTCCATTCCATCAGCAAAGCACTTTGTTCTCAACTGTGTATATCTTATGAGCCATTTTGTACTCCTAATAAAACTTTCTTTTAAAAAAACGTTTTTATTTTTAATTTTTAATATATTTTATTGATTATGCTATTACAGTTGTTCCATTTCCCCCCTTCATTCCCCTTCACACTGCACACCCTCTCCCACCCACATTAGCCCCCTTTAGTTCATGTCCATGTGTCATACTTATAAGTTCTTTAGCTTCTACATTTCCCATACTATTCTTACCCTCCCCCTGTCTATTTTCTACCTGCCATCTATGCTACTTATTCTCTGTACCTTTTCCCCTTCTCTCCTCCTCCTACTCTCCTGTTGGTAACCCTCCATATGATCTCCATTTCTGAGGTTCTGTTCCTGTTCTATTTATTTGTTTGCTTTTGTTTTAGGTGTGGTTGTTAATAATTGTGAGTTTGCTGTCCTTTTACTGTACATGTTTTTTATCTTCTTTTTCTTAGATAAGTCCTTTCAACATTTCATATAATAAGGGCTTGGTGATGATGAACTTCTTTAACTTGACCTTATCTGAGAAGCACTTTATCTGCCCTTCCATTCTAAATGAAAGCTTTTCTGGATAGAGCAATCTGGGATGTAGGTCCTTGCCTTTCATGACTTGTCATACTTCTTTCCAACCCCTTCTTGCCTGCAAGGTGTCTTTTGAGAAATCGGCTGACAGTCTGATGGGAACTCCTTTGTAGGTTACTGTCTCTTTCTCTCTTGCTGCTTCTAGGATTCTCTCCTTCATTTTAGTTTTGGCTAATGTAATTATGATGTGCCTTGGTGTTTTCCTCCTTGGGTCCAACTTGCTTGGGAGACTCTGAGCTTCCTGGACTTCCTGGAAGTCTATTTCCTTTGCCAGATTGGGGAAGTTCTCCTCATGACTCATTCAAATAAGTTTTCAATTTCTTGCTCTTCCTCTTCCCCTTCTGGCACCCCTATAATTCGGATGTTGGAATGTTTCAAGATGTCCTGGAAGTTCCTAAGCCTCTCCTCATTTTTTTGAATTCTTGTTTCTTCATTCTTTTCTGTTTGGTTCTTTCTTTCTTCCTTCTGGTCCACTCCATTGATTTGAGCCCCAGTTTTCTTCCCTTCACTACTGGTTCCCTGTGCATTTTCCTTCATTTCACTTAGTGTAGCCTTCATTTTTTCATCTAATTTGCGACCAAATACAACCAATTCTGTGAACATCCTGATCACAGAATTAACAGTGCTTTGAACTGTGCATCTGATAGGTTGGCTATCTCTTTGTCACTTAGTTGTATTTGCTGTGGAGCTTTAATCTGTTCTTCCATTTGGGCCTTTTTTTTTTTTTTCTTGTAGCTCCTGATACATAGTGAGGGGTGGAGCCTTAGGTGTTCACCAGGGTGAGGCAACCCAGTTGCTGGGTTGTGGTGCTGTATGTGGGGGTGGGGTCCAAGAGTGAACAATGGCACTTGCTCTGCTCTGTGTCAGATTTCAGTTCCTTCTGCTGCTTCCCCCAAGCAAACTGGGCCTTTCTGGTGCTGATTCCCATGTGGGTGGGCTTGTGTACTTTCTAGGACCCTGTGGGTCTCTCCAATGAATTCTCCTGTGAGCTTGGAAGCCTCTTCTAGCACCTCAACCCCCAGAGGTGTTTTTAATAAGTGTTTTGAGGCTTTATTTCCCCATCCTGGGACTCTGGGTTGTGTGGTCTGTCTCCCTCCCCAGTTTCACCTGGTTTATCTGCACTGAAATGTGGGACTGCTGGGTCAGTCAGCCACCTTGCACACTGTGCCTCACTTCACAATCACTGCCTCACTGGGTCTGCCCATTGCCACCCTGCACCCAGGGTTTGTCAGCTGCTGCCTTGTGAACCCGGTGCCACTGCTTTTTTTTTTTGCTGTGACTCCTCTCCACCTGGCTGCCTGACTCTGCCCCTCCTACTGATCTGGATGAATGTGTCTATTTTAACTCCTTGGTTGTAGGACTTCCATACAGTCCAATTTTCTGTCAGTTCTGATTGTTGTTTTGTTTCTAAATTGTTGTTGTCCTTATTTTGGTTGTGCGAGGAGGCACAGTGTGTTTACCTATGCCTCCATCTTGGCCAGAAGTCCTCATTGTCACCTTGACTTCTATTTTCTGCATTACCAATGAGATAGAGCATATTTATGGAGCACTGATCTTGTGTTCATTTTTCTATTGGGTTGTTTAACTTTTTCTTATTGATTATTTATTCTTTAAATTCTTTTTATTGTTTAAACTGTTATAGTTGTCCCAATTTTCCCCCTTTGCTCCCTCCTCTGAGACTTCCCTTTCCACAGTCAATCCCCACACTGTTGTCCATGTCCATGGGTGCTGCATGTATGTTCTTTGTCTAATCCCTTCACCTTCTTTCAACCAGTCCCACACTCCCTTCTCCCCTCTTACAGCTGTCAGTTTGTTCCTTATTTATGTGCCTCTGATTCTATTTTACTTTTCAATTTATTTTGTTTCTTAGATTCTAGTTATAAATGAAATCATATGGTATTTGTTTTTCATTGCCAGGCTTATTTCACCTAAGGGTATGAATTCCTTCTTGTTTATTGTTGCATAGTATTCCATTGTGTAAATGTACCACAGCTTTTTTTAATCCACTCATCTACTGATGGGCACTTAGGCTGTTTATCTTTTTCTTACTGATTATTATTTATTTGTTCTGAATACTCTTCCTTTGTTGCTTATATATATTGTAGATATGTTCTTCTAGACTGTAGCCTGAGTTTTTACATTCTTTAAAGCATCTTTTAACAAACAGAAATTCTTAGTTTTAATATAGTTACATTTATTAATCTTTTCTTTCATGATTGGAACTTTATAATCAAAGCTCCAGAAAAATAACCAAGTGATGAAGAGATAGCCAACCTATCAGATGCAGAGTTCAATTCACTGGTAATCAGAATGTTCACAGAAATGGTTGAATATGGCTGCAAAATGAAGGAAGAAATGAAGGCTATACAAAGTGAAATAAAGGAAAATATACAGGGAACCAACAGTGAAGGGAAGGAAACTGGGACTGAAATCAGCCATTTAGATTATAAGGAAGAAATAGACATTCAACCAGAGCAGAATGAAGAAACAAGAATTTAAAAAAGTGAGGAGAGGCTTAGGAAACTCTGGGACAACTTTAAATGTCCCAACATCTGAATCATAGGGGTGCCAGAAGGAGAAGAGAAAGAAATTGAAAACTTATTTGAAAACTGAATGAAGGAGAACTCCCCCAATCTGGCAAAGGAAATAGACTTTCAGGAAGTCCAGGAAGCTCAGAGAGTCCCAAACAGGTTGGACCCAGGAGGAACACACCAAGGCACATCATAATTACATTACCCAAGGTTAAAGATAAGGAGAGAATCTTAAAAGCAGCAGGAGGAAAGGAGACAGTTACCTACAAAGGAGTTCCCATAAGACTATCAGCTGATTTCTCAAAAGAAACTTTGTAGGTAAGAAGGGGCTAGAAAGAAATATTTGAAGTCATGAAAGGCAAGGACCTACATCCAAGAATACTCTATCCAACAAAGCTATTATTTAGGATGGAAGAGCAGATAAAGTGCTTCTCAGGTAAGGTCAAGTTAAAGGAGTTCATCATTATGAAGCCCTTACTATATGAAATATTAAAGGGACTTATCTAGGAAAAAAAAGAAGATGAAAAATATGAACAGTAAAATGACAAGAAATTCACAACTATCAACAACTGAATCTAAAAAGCAAAAACAAAAATAAAAATGAACTAAGCAAACAATTAGAATAGGAACAGAGTCACAGAAATGGAGATCACATGGAGGGTTATCAGTGGGGAGGGTGGGGTGGGAAAAATGGAGGAAAATGTACAGAGAATAAGAAGCAGGAGTGGTAGATACAAAATGGACAGGGGAAGTTAAGAATGGTATAGGAAATGGAGAAGCCAAAGAATTTATATGTATGACCCATGGACATGAACTAAGGTGGGGAATGCTGGTGGGAGGGGAATACAGGGTGGAGGGGAATAAAGGGTAGAAAAAAATGGGATAACTAATGGCATAATCAATAAAATATATTAAAAAAAGAAATGTAACATATAATCCATATAAGACACAAAAGTTCATCACATACTACCTGACCTAACAAGTGTCAACAAATCCCAAAGAATTTTTAATATGAAGATTATGTAATGCTGCCCTAGCTGGTGTGGCTCAGTAGATTGTGTGCCAGCCTTCAAATCAAAAGGTTACTGGTTTGATTTCTAGTCAGGGCACATGCCTGGGTTGCAGGCCAGGTACTCAGTAGGGAGCACAAAGAGGCAACCACACACTGATGTTTCTTTCCCTCTGTTTCTCCTTCCCTTCCCCTCTATAAAAAGAAATAAATAAAATATTTTAAAAAAGATTATATAATTCTAATAAAAATTTAAAACAAAAGTTGTAAAAACTCCCATACATTTGGAGATTAAAAATATATTTCTAGATTATCTAGTGGTAAAGAAGAATGGATATTGAAAAAGACTTAAAAGTAACCCACAGTAAAAAATCACATCAACACTTAAGGCATACAGCTCAAGCACTGGTTTCAGAAATATTTTTAGATGGACTAAAAATCTAACCATTAAAAGCAAAATTATAAAACATTTAATAAGAAAATATTGGAAACTAGCTTATGATATCAGATGTAAGAAAGAGTAAGATACAAAAAGCAAATCCCGTAAAGTGGAAGAATGATAAATTTGACTATATTAAACTTATAAACCAAAAATAAACAAAGAGAAAAGGCAAAGTACAGCATAGGAAAAGGTATTTCCAATGCCTATTGTTGACAATTAACATACAATGTATGACAAACTCTGATAAAATAAGAAAAAGATGCAACCTAATTAAAAATGTGTGAAGGAAAGAATGGGCAGTTTGCAAAGGAGAAAACAAAATGGGTCATGAAGAACACAACCTCACCAATAATTGAGAAATGCTAATTTAAAAAAACACAGTGTACACTTGTACACACCCATAAGATCTGCAAAAATTACAAAGCCTGATAATACACTGAGCTGGCAAGACTGTGATGGAAGCAGGAAATCACGTACTCTGCTTGGGGGAATATGAGTCAGCTGACAACTTTGAAAGCAACTTGGCAACCCTACATAGATTTTTGCACACCTTGTGATGACATCATTTTTAAATGTCTGTTCTAGAGAAGCCCTTTCCCATATTCATTAGGACACATTACCAAGACGTTCACCATATCACTGTCGATAATTCTAGAATGGAAACGACCCAACTCTCCTGTGGTTGGGGAATGGGTGAGTGAATTCTGGAATTGCTCCAAAGCAGCAAAGTCAGCAAGGTAGAACTCCACCTGCATCATACCTAAACATCAAAAGCACAGTGCAAAAAAACAGGCAAGTTACACTGCAACATGCAATGTGCAAATTGAAAAAACACATGGAAACATAATATACATTATTAATGGAGATATACACATATATCAAAGTATAGAAAAGTCAATTAGATCTGACAGCAAAACACTTAACATAATAACTGGTCCTGCACAGCAAAGCTTCAGTGCTTAGGGAGGGGATGGGCCTCAGCTATAGTTAGAATGATTTCTTTCTTTCTCTCTCTCTCTTTTTTTAAGATTTTATTTATTCATTTAGAGAGAGTGGAAGAGAGGGAGAAAGAGAGGTTGAGAAACGTCAATGTGTGGTTGCCTCTCACATGGCCCCCCACTGGGGACCTGGCCTGCAACCCAGGCATGTGCCCTGACTGGGAATTGAACTGGTGATCCTTTGGTTCACAGCCCGAGCTCAATTCACTAAGCTACACCAGCCAGGGCTAGAATGATTTATTTCAATTATCAGGAGAGTGTAAGGCTCCAAGGCAAAAGGACATTGTGGGTTATTTCTGCATGATGGGTACAGCAATGTCTGTTATATCTTTAGTTGTCTGCATGTTTACAGGTTTTATAATTACAATATGTTAGCTCTGCATCGGTACTATTTTTCCCATTGAAGTAATCAGAAGAGTTGGAAAATAATTAAAAGGACATAAATTTATTGCTCTGTGGTTCAGTGCTATGTCCTTGGTGACTGGAAGAATCACTTCAGCCTACCAGCAGCTTTTTGTGGGGAGGGCTGGCTGGCCCATGCCCAGCAGGCATGTGCCCAAAAGATGTTTTTTTCTCTGATGCTTCTCTTGCTGCTGGCCTCATCCCCTACTGCTGGGGCCCACCCCAAATCCATCCTGGGGCCCTGCTCAGAGGCATGTCCTCCATGCTATATACAGCATCTCCAGCCCTGTCCACCCCCCACCCCCTCAGTTTCCCCTTACTTATCTGGCAGTGTTAGAATTATGTGTGAGGTCTTAGGAAGACTCACTAGCAGAACACAATAACAGAATGAGTGTTTTAAAAGAAAAACTGGTGGCAGCCCCCTCCCTAATCACACCCCAATAGCTGTGTTCCTCTCAGGTGTGTCCATATTCCTGGTCCCCACCTCAGTGTTTGGGTGGAGCTGTGCTCACTGACCACTATATCACTTGTACACTTTTCTGCATCTTCAGTTCATCTGGGAGGATCAGTGCAGGGGACAGTGTGGGGCCCCACTCAGGAGGAGGTGGGGAGGAAAGCTGGCAGGAGTATGACTTAGTCCTTCCCATTTCATTTGTCTTGGAAGTTCTTGTGACTTTCACCTATGCTGCTCAAGTGAATTCCCTGGGACACCCAAATATTATCTTTAAGCATCATTCACTTAGTCATTTTGTTTATTCACCCATCCCAGCCCGTCCTGAGCTATGTCTGACCTGAGTTGCAGGTGGGCACAGGCACTAGCTTTGTTTCAGAGTGCTTGTATGGGGACAGACAGGAAGGAGAACCTGAGCTCCTCTGGCAGTGTGTGAAAAGATTTCCAGGAGGAAGAAGGGCCTGGCTGGGCCTGGCAGGGTGGGGCTGCAGGGCTGGAGGTATGAGAGCCCAGCCCCAGTGAGCATGCTTTCCCTCTGGTCCCCATCTTGTCCCTTGCAGCTCTTCTAATTGCTCCACTTCCACTCTCCCTCCCTCCCTCCTCCCTCCCTCTTTTCCCTATACTCAGTATTCTCTCACCGTTGCAGACTTAGGGCCCCACACCTCTGGAGAGTAGGTGGGGTGAGGGGCTGTTTCTTCTCCTCCCATCCAACCTCAGCCTGGGAGATGATGTAATCTGTTCTCCTTGCTGCTTTTGGAGCATTTCTCCTTTCCTTCCAGACTTTCCTAGTCTTTAAACCCCTGTGTTCCATACTCCACTCTTGTTTTTGGAGGACAGGGAAACCACAGTGTTGCCCCCTTATTTCAGGTTCCTCACATGCTCTTGCCCAGCATCTCCCTCCTATCCTCACTCTAAGGTGGGCCCACAGGGCTCAGGGGACTGCTCCCACACCCCCTCCTTCTCTCCTGTTTTTCCTGGAGGATTTCCAGCACCCCAACTGGCCCAGCAGGCCCCACCCTAAAAGAAAACAAACCAAACTTTCCTTGATTCCACATCTCCCTGCAGTTGCCCTCTGCTGTCCTCTTCCTTTCCATCTGCAAGCTTCTAAGAACTGTCTGCACAGGCCCTGCTACCCATTCTCTCCTTTCCCCATCTTCCTTGGTGCCTTTACTGTATATGCTTTAGTCTCTATCTTTACCCAGTATCCTGTCTGCTAAGGTCACTGGGGACCTCCCAGGGCCTTGTCCAAGTCCTGGAGCCCTTGACCTCCAGTTTGCTGGCCTCAGTCTCCTGGATGGCTCCTTCTCCTCAGCTGGCCTCAAATTGCACACCAGCCCTCTCTGCTACTGCTCATATCTTGGAGAATCTCCTTGCCTGCCGTGCCCAGACGGCAGAGTCTCAGCTCTGGCTGTCCACTAGAATTACCAGTGAAGCTTTGTACAAGGCTGATCCCAGGTCATCTCAGTCTGAGCCCGCAGGGGAGGGGTGGGGTCATCGGTATTTTTTCAGAGCTCTCAGGTGAAGGTGATGCTCAGATTGCTTCCCAGCTTGACTTCTCTGCTGAGTGCCAGCTGCTGGTGTGACAGTGCCACCTGGCGGCTTTCTCAGGACATAAAGTGGGGTGGAAAGAAACAACTTGTAAAATCTGGTGTTTATTAAAGAAATCTGTGCTTGCAGCTTGAGCTTGTCCAAGATACTGTTCCCACACGATCAAGTCTCTTGATCAAATACAAAATTCTTTATAATGTGCCTAGCATTCTTTTAAGTGCTTCACCACAACCATATGATATAAATATTATTATTCCCATTTTACAGATGAGGAAACTGAGGCACAAAAAAATTGCCTGAGGCCATGCAGGTAGCAAAATTTGAGCTGGGATTTACACACCCAGACAGTCTGGCTTGACTATGGCGCTCATATCCACAGCGCTGGCTGCAGCGAGGCTGCTGCCTTCGAGAGGCACAAAGGCTGGCACGGTCAGCTTCTTGAGCTGTGCATAGGTTGGTATAGGGACAGGCAGGCAGATGACGGCTGCCATCACCAGATACACTTGACAATCTCATTTGCTGCTGCATTTATCTATCCTTGGACCCCTTGTCCCAAGAATGAGGCTGGCTGTAACATTTTATCCAGGCCCAACGCTAGTGTAAACAGTCCAACTTCACCAGACGCAAGAGCATTTTCATCAGCTGGAGCAAAAATACCCTCAGCTCCGGGGGAAGTCCCCTGGTAGGCATTTTTTTTGTCAGTGACCTCAATAGGAAAGTGGATCAAATTTTATCTAATCTCTAGTTGTCTAAGGTTTAATTAGCCCCAAATTGTCTTCTGGAACTCTTTCCACCCCTCACCCCCCACCCCCGCCCCGATCATGCAGCAGCTCCATCTCCCCAGTTGCTCAAACCAGAACCCTGAGGGGTTGCTGTGTCCCTTTCCTTCTTCACTTCACATGCAATCAACTCATGCCCATGTCCCACTGAAATTCAAAACAGACTGATCAGTACCATCGCTGCCGCTGTCCGTACCTCACACTCTTTTCCTCAATTTCTCACTCCTTCTTATCTAAAAGAGGGATTTAAAAAAACAAACCTGTCTCTCTGCTAACAAATAGTAAAACTATCAGTGGCACTTCGAAGGGAAAAGTCCCAAACCTCAGCCAGCCCTCAAGCCCCCCTCCTTCCCGCAACCGTCCTAGCCTTGTTCTCCTCAGTCCAGTCACATTGGCCTTATACCTGTCCTTCCAAGAGATGTTCCCGCCCTAGCTTCCAAACGCCTCAGGCTCGGACTCTGATTTGCTCTTTACCGGACAATGACTCACCTTCAGGTTGTAGCTCAAATAACAGAGGTCTGTCAGTCCAGAGTCCGAGGTTCCTCCGCAAGGCCTCGGCTCAGGGTCCCCAGCACTGCCAGTCCCTTTGGCTCAGTCCCTGTGGTCGCAGGAGGAAGGGGCGGGAGGCTGGGATCTGAGGCAACATCAGGTGCGTCCAGCGGGATCTGTCGCCCTCTGGCGGCAGGGGCGGACCTGGCCCTCTGGTTCCTTCACAGGTGCTGTGATGCCTTGAGTTGTCCGGGACCTGCGAGAGGAGGTTCTGCAGCGCTCCCCGGATTCCCCGCTAGCTTCACACTTAACCGCACAGAACCAGGAGATCGCGAGCCTCCAGCTGGGGAGACACTTCAGACTGCAGATACTGACCCCGCCCCGCCGCTGGTTCCGCCCCTTCAGTTTCCTTGATGGTAACCAGGTTGATTGGTGGCCAGACATATGGGTGCAAATTCTCAGTTCTGCAGTTTTACTATGCAGCGTGTGCAGGTCACGTTTATTAATCTTAAAAACGGTGGCCCACTCCCTTCTAAGTGCCAGGCATTCTTCCAGACACTGGGTGTGCCGTAGTGAATAAAATCGACAAAAACCTGCTGTTGGCTGCTTACAGCCCAGTGTGGGGAGACTGATAAATAAAATAAATGAGCTTAAAAAGTATAGTATGTTAGATAAAGATAATTCCTTAGTAGAAAATATTTTAACACCCTAAAAAATCTTCAGAGCCATGGCTGGTTGTGGCTCAGTGGCCGGACCTCCGGCCTGCGAACCCAAAAGCGGCAGATTCGATTCCTGATCAGGACACATGCCTGGGTTGCCTGCCAGGTCCCCCAGCTGGGGGCGTGGGAGAGGCAATCCATCCAGGTTTCTCTCTCATATGGATGTTTCTCTCCCTCTTTCTCCCTCGCTTCCCCCTTCTCTAAAAATAAATAAATGAAATCTTAAAGAAAAATCTTCCCAGTATTCCTCTCCTTCTGCCCTAGATGTAACCACCATTCTGACTTCACCGATAATATTTAAAAAAATAGTTTTTACCATTTAAATGCATTCCAAAACCATTTTTTTGGCTGCCATTTGTTTATTTTGTTTGTTTGTTTGTTTGTATAGAGAGAGAAGGGAAGGGAGGGGGAGAGAGAGAGAGAGAAAGAGAGAGAAACATCGGTCTTGCCTTTTGCACCCGCCCTGACCAGGGACCTAATCCAAACCTGCATGTATCCGCAACCTTTCCATTTGCAGCAGATGCCCAACTGACTGAGCCTCACTGGCCAGGGCCATTTATTTAAAAAAATTAATTTAATTTTGTCTAGTTTTATTGAGATATAATTCACAAATAAAACTATAAGATGTTTAAAGTGCACACTGAGGATTTGATATTACGAACGCATTGTGAAAAGACCCCGCAAGGTAATTAGCACACTCATCACCTCACAGTTACCCCCTTTTTTGTTGTTGTTGAGAACATTTAAGCTCTACTCTCTTAGCAAATTTCAGTTATACAATACAGTGTTATCAACTATAGCTACAATGTGATACCTTAGATTTTCAGATCTTATTCATCATGTAACTGAAAGTTTGTACCTTTTACCAATCTCTTCCTACCTCCCTCCCCTTGCAACCAGTTTTCTACTCCTGTTTCTGTGATTTTAACTTTTTAAAAAAAGATTTTATTTTTAGAGCGGGGAAGGGAGGAAGAAAGAGGGAGAGAAACATCAATGTGTGGTTGCCTTTTGAGCGTCCCCTACTGGGAACCTCAACCCAGGCATGTGCCCTGACTGGGAATTGAACCAGTAACCCTTTGGTTCACAGGCCAACGCTCAATCCACTGAGCCACACCAGTCAGGGCTTAAGTTGTTTTTTATGGATTGCACACGTAAGTGATATCGTGCAGTCTTTGTCTTTCTCTGTCTGACTTGTTTCAAAGGAACCCTATGGCATATAGTATTTTTTGTTTTGTTTTTCTCTCCTTTTGTTCAACATTATGTTTGTGAGCATTGTGTATTCTATAGTGGTACCTTGTTCATTTTCATGACCGCATAGTATTTCATTGTAAAAATAGATCACATGTTATTTATTCTACTGAGATGGAAATCTGGGGTTGTTTGCGGGTTTTGGCAGTCACAAACAGTGTTGCAGTGGATGTTTGTGTGTCTGTCATTCATGCACCTGTGTGGGGGCCTCTCTAGGGGAGAGTGGACTTGCTGGACCAGAAGGCATATGCACCTTCAGCTTAAATCGATGATGTCAAACTGTTTCCATACTAGTTATATGAATTTACACTCCTATTGTTTGAAGGGTATGCAGTGGTTTCTGTCTAGTTTTAATTTGCATTTCCCCCATCACTAGTGGATTTTCTCTTTTGAGAAGTACCTGTTCAAATCTTTTGTTCATTTTTTCTATTGGGTTGCTATTCCAGTTCTTTATTGCTGCATTTAAAAAAGAACACCCCAAAACTTAGTGGCTTAAAGAGGGAGCACTAGCTTTCCTCATGAGTCATCAATTTGAGCAGGGCTGGGCTGTCAAAGGCTGGGACGTAGATCAGCTGAAAAATGGCTTTCTCACAGCATGGCATCTCAGCATAGTCAGATTTCTTACATAGCAGCTGGTTTCCCCTGAGAGCAAGCATTACAAGAGATCTAGGTGGAAGCTGCATGTTCCAGATATGTTGCATTTGCCAAGCAAGTCACTAAGGCCAGCCACATTCAAGCAAAGAAGAGCCCACCTCTCAATGAGAGAAATATCAGGGAATCTGTAGTCATCTTTCATCTGCAGTTGTTTAGCTTTTTCTTATTGATTTAGAGGAGTTCTTTATATATTCTGTGTGTGTGTGTGTGTGTGTGTGTGTGTGTGTGTGTGTGTTCTGGAATGATCTCTTTCGTCATGGCTTTCTTTCTACTCTTTTTATGTCTTTTTCCTGTTTTGTGACTAATGCTTTTTGAATCTTGTTTAAGATGTTTCTCTCTCTCTCAAGTTCATAAAAAAACTTTCTTTCTAACTTTCTAAACTTCTAAAAGCTTTCTGACTTTGTCTTTCCTAGTTATGTCTTTAATCCACCTGGAATTACTTCAGTGTGTGTTGTGAAGCAGTAGTCTTTTTTTCCATGTGGATATTTAAGTACCATTTATTAAGAAGAATGTAGTTTCCCATCTGCTCTGCATGCCACTTCTGCCAGACAGCAACTATTTGTGCTCCCTGTTCTGTTCTAATTTTTCTCTCCTTAGGTCAATACCACACCATCTGAATTTCAGTCGCATTATACTAGGTCTTGCTATCTGGTACAGTAAATTTTCCCACTGTGTTCTTCAGCAGTGTCTCGGCTATCTTGGCCCTTTACACTTCCTACAAATTTTGAAGTCACTTGACAACTGCCACAAAAATATCTGTTGGAACTGACGTTTATACCATACTTACTGATCCAGTATTTATTCACCATATATCTTTCCATCTATTTAGGTGTTCTCTGGTACTTGTCAATAGTTTCATAGTTTTCTCCTTGCACACTTTTTTTTTTCCATATAATGCATAGGTTCGTCATCATAGTTTTTGACTCTGCTGGAAATCTGGGTTTTCAGCAGTCACAAACAGTGCTGCAGTGGGCCTTTGTGTGTCTGTCATTCATGCACCTCTGTGGGAGTCTCTTTTTCTCTTTCAAGCCATTACAATGTAGAGAATATCATCTGTGAATTTCTGTTTAGGACCGCCCTGCCTGGTCTCAGGAAGCTGTAACACCCTGTGACTTAGGCTGAGTGAAAGACCTCTGGACCAGGAGCCACTAAGGAGACAAAACTTATTTCCCTGGCATGAACGCTGCCTGTTCTAATGCCTGGCTTCCCTTTTGCATGATTGGCAGTCAATGACAGGTAACAATTCTCTAAGAAAGAGAATGAATCTAAGACAGATACTATCATGTGGGAATACCCTAAGGGAAGAGACATGGGGCTGTGGATATGAAGGGGTGATCGACATCAACCCCTGCCCCCTCGGCTTTGTCAAAGCCTGAGTCCTTGTGAGAAATCCAAGTCTCCTGGCTGCCTTTGTCTTCTTTGTTAACTCAGGCCTGCAGGGGTGGCCCAGACCAGAAACCGCGGACCCCCGGGGTGATCAGGCCTGGGACATAGAATATGCAAGATCCTGTGAGATCTGTTTGCTGGAGGATGTTATTAACTTGGAATTTAAAGGTACAGACAGGAAACCTTTGGAACCTGTAGTCCTTTAATATGATAAAACCCCAAACTTTGCCCAGAATCACAGTGGGGATTCTGCCTGCACCTTTGTAAGTCACCTGCTTCTTTTGATCTTTTCTGCCAGACTGTAAATCCACAAAGTAAGTCTGTGTTCTCAATAAAAATCTGCTTGGGGATGGATACAGGACGCCCTCCAGGAGAGAGGGTGGCCAAACGGCGCTCTCCACGAGAGAGAGTGGCCCTTTTGTCCCTATTCTCCCACAGGACCTGGTTGTCTCTGTGTATGTTTTTCTTGTGTTTTGACGAGCATCCGCAGCTGAGATGGATACTGCTGGCCAGTATCATCCACAGATTTCTAAAGTTGAACCAACTTTTATTCCTAGAATAGACCAGATTTAGTCATAACATGATTCTCTTTGTGTATTGTTGAATTTGATTGGTTAATATTTTTTTAGAATTTTCATTTACTTTCATGAAAGTAGTTGGCTTATAATTTTTATTTCTCTGTCTTTGTGTTTCCTTTTTTTCAATTTTGTGGAAGAGTTTTTGTAATATGGACATCATTTCTTCCTTAAATATTTGGTAGAATTCACCATTGAAGCCATTGGGCCTGGAGTATTTACATTTCTTTGATAATTATAGGGCAAATCATATTTCCTATTTCTTTTGGTATAAAATTTGTATTTTTGAAAGAAATGTATTCATTTCATCTGATTATGTTTATATGTTCCAATATATGTTTATAATAATTTCTCATTATTTTAATGTTTGTAGGATGCTTAGTTAATTTCTCTTTTTCTTATTCTTGGTTACCTTTCTGTGTTCTTACTATCACCTCCTTTGTGCTCAGTCTTGCCAGGGGATTTTAACTTCAGTAGTCATTTTAAAGAATGCTTTTTGGCCTTTTGTTTTGTTTTAATTTCTCTATTATATTTTTAATGTGTTTTATATATCATCAGTTTCTACTCTATATTATTTTCTTTATTCTACCTTTTTGAGTATTTCATTTTTTCTAATATTTGAAATAGATGCTTTCTCATTAATTTTCTGTCTTTCTTCCTTCAAGACTATATAACTCTCCTTCTAAGTATTCTAAGGACTTCTTAAATAGAAGCACAAATCTTGACATGCAGCATTTTTGTTATCATTCTACTCTAAATATTTTAAAATTTCAATTTGTCATTTCTTTTTTGCCCACTAGGTTCTTTAAAATGTATTTCTTAATTTTAAACATATGGAGATTTTCAAATTATCTTTTTATTATCAATTACCAAGTTAATTAACATTGTTGTTAGAAATGATTTTTTTTTCTTTTTTTTTAAAATTTATTGATTATGCTATTACATTTGTCCCTTTTCCCCCTTCCCTCCCCTCCACCCTGTACCCCCTCTCCCACCCACGTTCCCCCCACCTTTAGTTCACTTCCATGTGCAATTCTTATGAGTTCTTTAGCTTCTACCTTTCCCGTACTATTCTTGCCCTCCCCCTATCTATTTTCAACCTACATTCTATGCTACTTATTCTCTATACCTTTCCCCCCCTCCCCCTCCCCCCCCCCCCCCCCCCTGTTGCTAGCCCTCCATGTGCCCTCCATTTCTGTGGTTCTGTTCCTGTTCTAGTTGTTTACTTAGTTTCTTTTGGTTTTGCTTTAGGTGTAATTGTTAATAATTGTGAGTTTGCTGTCCTTTTTACTATACATGTCTTTTTCTTTATCTTCTTTTCTTAGATAAGTCCCTTTAGCATTTCATAAAATAAAGGCTTGGTGATGATGAACTCCTTTAATTTGACCTTATCTGAAAAGCACTTTATCTGCCCTTCCATTCTAAATGACAGCTTTGCTGGATAGAGCAATCTGGGATGTAGGTCCTTGTCTTTCATGACTTGGAATATTTCTTTCCAGCCCCTTCTTGCCTGTAAGGTCTCTTTGGAGAAATCAGCTGACAGTCTGATGGGAACTCCTTTGTAGGTGACTGTCCCCTTATCTCTTGCTGCTTCTAGGATTCTCTCCTTCGTTTTTACCTTGGCTAATGTAATTATGATGTGCCTTGGTGTGTTTCTTCTTGGGTCCAACTTCTTTGGGGCTCTCTGAGCTTCTTGGATTTCTTGGAAGACTGTTTCCTTTGCCAGATTGGGGAAGTTCTCCTTTATTATTTGTTCAAATAACTTTTCCACTTGTTGCTCCTCCCCTTCTGGTACCCCTATAATTCGAATGTTGGAACGTTTAAAGGTGTCCTGGATGCTCCCAAGGCTCTCCTCGATTTTTTTAATTCTTATTTCATCATGCTTTCCTGCTTGGTTGATTCTATCTTCCTTCTGGTCCACTGTATTGTTTTGAGACTCAGATTCCTTCCTTTCTCTATTGGCTCTCCTCCGCGTATCTTCCTGCATCTCTTTTATGGTAACCTGCATCCTTTCATCTAAATTGAGCCCCAAATCAACCAATTCCGTGAGCTTTCTAATCACCAGAGTTTTGAACTGTGCATCTGATAGATTGGCTATTTCTTGGTCGCTCAAAAGGATGAGTCCTGGGGGACTGATCTGCTCTGTTGCACACATGTCTTATGTCTCTCCCTGTCTCTCCTTCCGCCCCCCCCCCCGACTGGTTGCTCTTGTTAAGGTGGGGGGCGCAGCCTTAGGTGTTCACCGGGGCTGGGCGCCCCAGTCGCTAGATTGTGACGTTATACGTGGGGGCGGGGGCGGGGGCGGGAGGGAATCAATGGCGGCAGTTCAATTCTCCTGGGCCCAGACCTTTCCCTGGGCTCCTGGGCTGCGAGCTCTGCCCTGGTCCACAATCGCTGCCCCACTGGGTCCGGCAGCTGCAGCTTGCGTACTCAGGGTCCACCACTGCGTTCCTGCGCCCCGATGGCTGTTGCGCCGATTCCGCGCCAAATTTCCCCCGACCTCCGTGCGCTGCCGACCCGCGCCAGCCCCGCGCCCGCTCGGCTCGTTGTCTCCTACCAGTCTGGATGTACAGGTCTACTTCAACTTCTTGGCTGTCCGACTTCCATTCAGATGAATCCCCTGTTGGTTCTGGGTGTTATGCTGACTGTATTTTATTGTTGTTCTAATCTTGGTTGTGCGAGGAGGTACAGTGCGTCCCCCTATTCCTCCATCTTGCTGGAAGTCCCAGAAATGATTTTTAATACTATTTCAGTCAAGCATGGTCTTCTTGTGAATGTTTCATGTATACTTGAAAAATGTATTTAGTCTTCTCTCATTGGGTGCAGAGTTCTTGATGTATCCTTTCAGGGGTGTCCAAACCTTTGGTGTTCCTGGGCCACACTGGAAGCCAAGGAGTTGTCTTGGGCCACACATTAAGTACATTGTGACACGTAATCACAAATAAATTCTCATAATGTTGTAAGTAAATTTACAATTTTGTGTTGGGCCGCATTCATAACCGTCCTGGGATGCATGCAGCCTGCTGGCCTCCGGTTGGACACTCCTGTGTATGTTAATAATAATATTGTTCAAATTGTCTGTTTCTTTATTAAATTTAAACTGTTTTTGACTCCTTTTTCTTTTACTGGTAGACTCATGATGAATTCTCCCATTATGATTTTGGATTTATCTATTTATTTTTGTAGATCTATAATGTGGGGTTTCATATATTTTAAGACTCCATTACTAAGTGCATACAATTTTAAAATTGTTATGTCTCCTTGGTAAGTTGAACATTTTATCATCATGTAATAACCCTCTTTACTTAAAATTTAGTTTTATAGTCACATAGCCATCCTAGCTCTTTTTCGGTTAGCGCTCATATAGCACACTGCTTTTATTCCTTTTACTCTCAATCTTTCTATATCTTTATGTTTTAGATATAACTTTTGTGAACAATATGCAGTTGGAATTTTAACAAATCCAGTTTACTACCATTTGCCATTTAACTAAAGCATTTAATTCTCTTACATTTAAAGTAATCATTGTTGTATTTGTGTTTGGAAATAACATTTTATTTTGTGCTTTATACTTATCACTTCTGTTTCTTTTTTCTTCTTTTCTTGAATTTGATTATATTGTATCATTTTGTTATACTCCCCATCTCAGAAGTTTCCTCTGTCACTTTTTCTGTGTGTGTTTTCCCTCAAAATTAAAATATACATTTTTAATTTACCCAAATCCACAGTTACTCAATACTTTCCCCACATTCCTTGACAACACATGTATTGTCTTGTATTTTAATTCTGATTTTTTTAACTCCATGGAAATTACTGTTATAGACAGTGTTCATTTGTATTTACCCACATATTCAGATGCTCTTTGCTTTTCATTCCCCCTTGTGTATCAGACCTTCCATCTGGGATCATGTTCATCTGCCTGAATATCTCCTTTAGCATATCCTTTAGTGAATATCTGCTTCTAAATAAATGCTCCAAGTTTTTATTTGTCTGAACATTCTTATTTCATCATCATTCTTGAAAAATATAATTCCCTCTGTCTGGAGTTATAGGTTGAAAATGTTCATTCAGTTCATTAAGCCATCATTTCACTATTTTCTGTTTTTTATATGCATGTGAAGAAGTCATCTGTCACTCTAAGAAATCTTTTTTTTCTCTAGCTGCTTTTAAGATTTTTCTGTTTCTTTGGTTTTCTCTCATTTCACTATGAGGTATCCAGATGTAGATTTCTTATTGATTATGTGATTGAGTTCCAAGGGTGTATCGAATGGGTTTTAGGAGTTCAGGAGGGCTGGGAGATAGGATCAGCCAAGGGGATGTATAGGCTTTGTAGGGGGCTGGGATCCCACATCTTGGAGCCTCAGTTGTTGGCTCTGTGAAAAAGGATTGGTGATATTTACTTTGAATTCATGTATTAATTCAGTAAACATTTATTGACACTCTGGAAGGTGTCAGACCTTAACCTGGGTAGGGGGAACACAAAGATAAGCCTCTGCTTCTGAGACTCTGCCAGCTGGTTTGTAGGCAGATGTATAAATTGGCATGAATGATGGATGTGCTACAGCCAAAGGCAGTACAAAGAGGGGGCAATTTTACATGGGGTTGGGTAACAAAGACTTTGTGGTTGGAGGAGATTGCATTTATCTTAGAGGCTGAGTAAATTTTCACTTCTCAGGAGAGAGGGCATTCCTAGGAGGGAACTACATGATCTACATGAGCAAGGGCTCAGAGGTGAGAAATAGTGTGGCTCATTACTGTTTCTGAAATGTTTTGTAGTGTGGCTCATTACTGTTTCTGAAACTGGGGCCCCATTGGAGGGTTTCTGTCTTAGGCGTGTATCTCTGGTTGCCAGTGATACATCCCTAACAGATGACAGAAACTCACACCCCAACTGCAGGGTGGGCAGGGTTACTCTCACCACTTCTTCTCTCTGCTTCTCTGGGTCTTCCACCGATTGGTCTAGTTTCGATGAAGTAGTCATCCCTAGACTACTCAGGCATAGCCTAGGGTCTTCTAAGAACTTGGTTTCTCCCACTATGGCCCCTAGTGTTGATGCAGTTCCCAGGGGAGGGGGCCTTAAGGTGGCATCAGTCCTGCAGATGTTCACTACAGGGCGAGGAGTCCGACCTTTGCTCTGCAGTGAAGGGGGCTCAGTAAAGGGTTTATTTTATTTAATTTACTTAAAATTTTTTTTCAATTACAGTTTATATTCAGTAATATTTTGTATTAGTTTCAGGTGTACAGGATGGTGGTTAGACAATCCTGTACTTTACAAAGTGGTCTGCCTGATATTTCAGTACCCACCTGGCACCGTACAGAGTTATCACAGTATTATTGATTATGTTCCCTGTGCTGTATTTTACATCTCCCTGACTATTTTGTGATTACCAACTTGTACTTCTTAATCCCTTCACCATTTTCACCCAGTCCCCCCAACCTCCTTCCCTAATTTACTTTTACTTTTATTTTTAACTGTGATAAAGTATACACAACATACAATTTACCACCTTAACCATTTTTAAGTGTGTAGTTCAGTGGCATTAAGTGCATTCAGTGTTGTGCAACCATCACCACCTGCCACCTCTGGAATTTTTTATCTTCCCAAACTGAAACACAATACCCATCAAATGTCAACTGCCCATCCTCCCTCCTTTCCTCCAGCCACTGGCAACCACCATTCTACTTTCTGTCTCTATAAATTTGACTTAGTTAGATACCAGGTATGAGTGGAATCATACAGAATTTGTCCTTTTGTGTCTAGTTTATACACTTAGCATAATGTCCTCAGGATTCACCCATGTTGTAGCATGTATTGGAATTTCTTTTTTAAAGCTGAATAATATTCCATTGTCTGTATATACCACATTAAAAAACTGTTGGTGGACACTTGGGTTACTTCTACCTTTTGGCTATTGTGAATGCTAAAAACATGGATATAAATATCTCTTTAAGGTCCTCTTTCAATTCTTTTGTGTATATGCCCCAAAGTTTAATTGCTGAGTCATACAGTAGTTCTATTTTTAGTGTTTTAAGAAACTCCCACACTGTTTTCAGTGGGAGCTGCATCATTTTACATTCCCACCAACAGTGCACAGGCTTCCAGTTTTCTCTACATTCTCACCAATTCTTGTTAATTTTTATTGTTTTGGTATTTTTGATACTAATAGATGTGAGGTATATTTTTCATTTTTTGATTTGCATTTCCCTTATTAGTGGTGTTGAACATTTTTTCATGTGCTTATTGGCCATTTGCATATCTTCTTCAGAGAAATGTTGACTTAGGTCTTTTGCTAATTTTAACACGTTGTTGTTGTCATCATTGAGTTGTAGTAAAGGGTTTTAAACAGGGTGTCATAAATTGACCTATGATTTGGGAAAACTTTTTTGGAGCTTGCAACTTTTGGAGTAATTGTGGTGAGAGGAGAGGAGGGCCAGAGCTGCTGGCTTTGGGGAGGACAGACGCTGCACACAGATGCCTTCCCAAAGGCCTACCTGGGCTTCTTCCTGTTCTGGATCTTGGGTGGCCTATGACAAAGGCCACCCAGGTCATTTCCTTGGATTCTGGGGTCTGCTTGGATCTAGCCTTTTACAGACCTAGGGAAAGCTCAGGGCAGCCCCATTAGGCCCATGGGAATCATAGGGCCTCAGTCCTTGCACATGGCCCAAACAGAGAATGGTTATAAGTGGGGATGCAGTACACCTGTCTTCTCTTCTGCAACAGTGGTCTGGTCATAAGGGCTCAGCTCTAGAAACTGTAGAAATGACACTGCTGGGACATGTGAAGGCAAAGTCTTCTTTTCTCTTTTCTGACTATGGGATGGTTCAAAGGTTGTTGGGCTGTGGAGCCAGACTGCCCAGGGTTCAAATCCCACTCTGCTACATAACAGCTAGGAAGGTTACATAACCTTTTTTTTTTTTTTTTTTTACTTCAGTTTCCCCCTTTGTTCCATGGGAATAATTAGTGTGCCTCCCTTATAAAGGATAGAATGAGGATTAAAATAATTAATAATGTATGTAAAGCATTAGAACGGTGCTTGGCTCATAATAACTATTGGGTATTTTAATGTTATTTTCACTGAGATCAGGCCCTGTCTAGATTTCGACTGACCCTTCAGCTGTCCACAGCTCTCCTAGTCAAGGCACTTTTATCCTTTAGCCGCGTCCTTAGGTTTCACGGGGCTCTCAAAGCGTCACAGCCGGGCCTGTTCCCCAGGCTGCCAGAAGAAGGCAGCATTGCACCACGGCTGAACCTAGGCGACGCAGTTGGTCCAGTCTAGGTGGCTGCATCTTTTTCGTGGTCCCTCCAGCCAGGCGGGCTTGGCTGCTTGGCACAGGAGCGGGGAGACTGCGGACATCTCTGACTGGCCCGGGGCTCGTTGGGACCTGGGAGCCCCACCGCCTTTTCCCTACGCCCTCGGGGCAGGAGGCTCTTTCTTGGCACCCTGAGCAGCCTGGAAACGCTCACCCAGTGCACAACCTCCCCCTCGTGAAATGGGGGTAACTATACGGTGTCGCTGGGTTTGCGCCTGGCCAGGTGCGGAATGAGGAGCAAGAACTGTGATAACAACCTCCACCAGAGCCTTCCTTAGCGAGGGAGCTGGGCGGGGGCGGGAATTACCTGGGAATGTGTGACCGACTTGAGGGACAGTGTGGCCTTGAGGTTTCCGCTCAAGGCTGGTGGTATGGCCCAAAGAGAGGGCCAATTTGGGCACGAGGGAGGAAGAGCTTGAACGCTGGCCAAGGGGATCCCACCTTCATCACTTGGGGTCATACACATCCCTCCAGCAGATGGTGAGAGATGCAGGTGAGCCCCCCTCAGGACTCCCCTAGCAGGGAAAGACCTGCCAAAGAGCCACAAGCTGGCAAAAGAACCCTGAGTAACCCCAATGTTCAGGAAATGTACATTAAAACAACTTTGAGTACAACTTTTTAAAAAAGAACCCAAACCACTGGGAATTAATAATGTGCCAGGCCAGGCTAGTGTTAGTGGAGGTGCAGAAAAACAAACACAGTCATGAATTGCTCGTGAAAATGTAAACTGGCTTTAGAAAACAACTTTCGAGAGCAATTTTGGAAATACGCATTAAGAGATTTAAACTATGCATAACCGTTCTAGGCATTTATCCTAAGAAAATAATTGCATAAGATCTGAAAATGTCTGTATAAGTATTTTTACAGTAGCATTGTTTATAATGGTGAATACTGGAAAAAATGTCCCATAGCAAATGATTGGTTAAATAAAGTTTGATAGGTTCATGGAATGGAACTGTAATTGGCCATTAAAAATAACGTTTTCAGGAAACAATTTCATGGCAGGGGGAAGTACTCACATTAAAATGTTCATTTATTAATTAATTGATTCATTGATTTAACTAACATTTATTGAACATCTAGACATGCCAGGCATTGTTCTAGATAAGGGAATAAAATTATAAACAAGGTGGATAGTATCCTTCTTCTCATGAGGCTTGCCTTCTATAGAGGGAAAGAGACAATAAGCAAGTGAAAAGTAAATTAATTTCAGGAAGTGATACTTTTGTCTGGTTCTATTTAAAAATTATACCTGAGTAGAAAGAAAGACAGGAAAATAAACATCATAATATCCAAGTGGTTATTTCTGGTTGGTGGTATCAGTTAGGATTTGTGTTACTAATAACTGAAAACTTTCAAACAGTAAGGGCTTAACTGTCCCATGTACACGGGATTGAGAAAGCCCATCCCTGGTGTCTGGTGCTTCTGCCACCCTGGGACAAAGCTGTCAGTCCCCATGCTTGGCTTCTCAAAGCCATAAGACAGTAGCTTCTCTTCTGAGTCTCCCTTCCACATTCCAGGTGGGCAGAAGGGGAAATCTTTTTCCTCCTGAGGTGTTGCCTCTTTATTGTGGAGGAATAGAATTCAGCCATCTTCTGATTGGTCAGAAAGGGCCAGCCTACTCCTAGCTGAAGGGAGGTCAGGAAGAACTTGGAAGTGGTATTATGAGTGATTGTAATTTCTTTCTTCATGTTTTCTGGCATTTTCTAAATCAAACTAGATATTAAAACAAGTTTTGTATAGAGGGAAAAAAGGGCTTTTTATGTTTTAAGACATAGGATGGGTGTGGATTGCTCCAGGGGAAGCCAGGGCAGAGTGAAGGCAACTGCAGCTGGGCTCAGACACAACTGAGAAGTGCATAGGCCTTTGCCACTGATTCCTGTCCCCTTTGGTCTTGTAGGCTCTACACCTACCCCCAACACAGGCTAGCACATCATCTTTGAGAGGATGACTAGAGGTGCAGGTCCATGGCTGCCTGAGTGAGGGCTGCTCCCTTCTGTCTGTCCTAGCTCTCTCCATTTGCTGGTCTGCAGGAGGGGTAGATGTTTGCAGCCTGGGCTAATGCAGGGCTGGGCCCACTGGCCCTTGGGTCTTTCTCTGGAAACAAGCTGAAGTTTTCCCCCATGCACAGGCCCTGGTGGCCCATGCCAGGACCACCTGGGTTTGCATCATGGCTTCTGTACTGTGTTTATTTCCTGTGGCTGTTATATCAAATTACCACAAATTGGGTGGCTTAAAACAACAGAAATGTATTCTGTCACAGTTCTGGAGGCCAGAAATCTGAAATGTGGCAGAGGCTCTAGGGGAGAATCCATCCTCACCTCTTTTGGCTTCTAGTGGCTGCTGGCATTATTTGACTTGTGGCTGCACTGCTTGATCCCTGCCTACATGGTCACATTGCCTTCTGTCCACTTCTCTTATGTGGACACTTGTGATGGCAGTTAGGGCCCACACAGACAATCTAGGACCATCTTCTCAACTCAGTTGCAACTGCAAAGACACTTTTTCCAAGTAAGGTCACATTTACAGGTTCCGGGGATTAGGACCTGGATGTCCTTTGGCATATACATTTCAGTCCATCACGCCCATTAACTGTCCAGGGACCTTACTTCTCTGAGTCTCCATGATTTCATCTGTAGATTGGGGATGAGAACCCTGTTTCACAGGGTCTTGTATAGATCACCAACCATGAGCAGATGACAATGGGACTGGGCCTCTTTGCAGTTGAGCCCTGCCCTTCCACTCTGAGGTCTGAGAGCTATTTTCATCTTCTAGGGCAGCTTCTTCCTCCCTCCCCATTTAACATTGGCCTGTCCTGATTCTGGAGACAGCTAAAGAGGACCTGGGGGCCTGCATCTTCATGGCCTCTCATCTGCAAAGGCTTGTCCTCATCTCCACCCATTTCTCCTTCTTGCATTGCCAGCTCCCTGCAGCAAGGTGGATGCAGTGCCACGGTACAATGCACAGGCCTGGCACTTGGCAATGGTTAGCCATATGCAGGTTCCCTTCCTCCCCTGGGGGCCTCCCTTTGGGGCTTCTGCTCCCTCCTAATTCCACTTGGGTTCTCGAACACCAAATTCCTGGGTCTCTCTGTTTCCAGATAAATGTCCCTGAAGCTGGGGGCCTTGCCCAAGCCTGCCCAGCATGTCAGTGGTGGATACAGGGCCTGTGCCATCTCCCTGCCTCTTCTGGAGGAGCACTGGGCAGCCCCTGTTCCAGGCTGAGTCCCCAGGAGCATCCCTGGGAAGTAGCACCTTTACTCTTTGGGTTTACAGGGTGCTAAATGCACCTTGACACTCATACAGAGAAAATCTAAAAATTTCATTTCATTGCTGGATGAAGAGTTTCACAGGCCAAAAATCCTGCTCTTGGGAATGGGCGTGTCCACTATCAGGTCTATTAGGGGCTGCATGGCAGAAGGGCTGAGTCTGGGGAAGGGGCATTTTGCCAGATGAGCCAGGGCTCCAGGCAAATGTAGCTCCCCCTATCTCTGCTCCCCAGGATGATGAGGGGCTCAGCTCTGAGAGGCTACAGGCTCAGGCTGGTGGGAGCTGCTGGGCTTTACCTGACTTAGGATGAGAAGAGGTAAGATGGGTGAGCCTCTCACATTCATTTAACCAAGTGTCGGGGCCTCCCCTATACAGCTCCAAGTCTGGTGTGCAGGCTGACACTTGAGTACCCTTCACAGGTATGAAGCAAGTTGGAGTGAGCCCTAAGGTTCCACCTTACCTTGGACACCTGCAGCTCCCTTCCCTGGGGAGGGAAGATGGCACATAACTGGCACTGAGCCAGGATGGGTCAGTCTCCTGTGAGCGTCCTGGTGGCCAGGGGGACAAGGGCCTTACCACTCTGTCTTGACTCTCTATTGTGTACCAGTGGTCCTATGGGTTCCCCAGGATGCCCACTGAGGACTCGGTGGTTGACATGACTCAAGCTGCTGTGTGGGGCTACCCCAGACCTAGCTCTGTAGAGACCTGTCTGGCAAGGGGTGAGCCTGGCCTCAGCATCTCCCACTAGAGCCATTCTGGCAACTTCCACCCCAGCCCTGCCACTGATTCTTCTTCACATTTTCCTGTTCTAACCTCTGCATTCCTTATGGGCTTCTACATCCATGCCTTTCTCCTGCTGGTCTCTCTGCTTGGAATGTGCACCTTTTTCTTAACTCAGTTCAACCTGCATGGAGTCAATCCACTGCAGGGACACACTGCAGCAGATGCGAGGGGCAGGAGGAGACTTGGCAGTGGCGGAAGGGCAGGAGGTCTCTGTGATGCTCCATGTCCTGGGTCTGCAAGGTTGTGACTCATGTTGGGGGGGGGGGGTGTGGCTTTAGCTCAGGGGATAGATGGGCCAGGATTTGGTTCCCTGCCATTTGGCCCTACCTAGGGAGTCAGGAGCTCCCCAAATGCAAAAAGGGAAGAGCTACAGAATCCAGGGGCTGGGGAAAGAGGGGAGAAGCTCCCTAGGCCTTGTAGCTAGGAAACAGGGACCCCAGCAAGCAGCCTAGGAGGTGCCTAGGCCAGACTTTGGGCTTAGAGACACTTTGGGGCTGTGGTTTTCAAACTTTAGACTCTCAGGAGCCAAACATCTTCCTCACACACAATGGACTCAGGGCATCCATGTGCGAAACTGACACAAGTGGCATAGGTCTAGAGCCTCAGAAGCCCCAATCTCCTCTAAAAAACCTCCTAGGTCCCAGCTGGGGGATGCACACCTGGAGGATCACTGCTTTAGGAGGAAATTGGGACACAGGCTGCCTCAAGTGGCCTGAGACTAAGATGGCAGCTCCTGGGGGGCCTTCCTGGGAGTGGAACCTTCCTTCCCTTTTGCTTTCCTTGGGTATTTGGTAACGCATTTGTGCAAACTCCAGCCTGCCTCTTCTGGCCTGAGAGAGGGATAGAACTTGCTGAACTCTGTTGGGTCAGGGGAGCCAGATGGGCCTGAGCTGGTGTTTGGTCCTGCCACCTATCCTGGAGAACATGGGTCCAGGGACCAACTTCTGTAGTTCCAGCTTGTTTTTGTGAAGGCAGCATCTTGTCACAGTGGTACCTTTTCAGACTGCCTTGGTTCTAAGGAGACTGAGCACCCTATCCTGGGCCCATTTCTAGACTGTATACTGCAGATAAAGAGGGTTATTTTGCCCTGCAAAAATGAGCAAATGCTGTGTATGATTTCCTTCTTCCTCACTGGCCTGTGGGATGTGGCTCCAGCAAGCAGAAGCCCTCCCCACCTGGGCTGCTGGCCATGAACACATGCCCCGTGCCATGGGTAGTGCTGTGGGAAGGGTACCTGTCAATGTACAAAAGCTGGTGTGGTCAGGGCATGGCTCCAGCAAGGTGTGTTCAGGAAGGGCACGTTCAAGCTATCTCCCCTCATGCCTGACCTTGGGAAAACTGAAGACCCAGTGAAGAGAAGGTTGGAATAGTAGAATGAGTAATGCAAAAGATTGCCAGCCTGGAAAACTGAAAATAAAAACCCATGAAACTAACTAAGAGTAAAAATAAAATAAAGAATATGGCAACATAAGAGAAGATCAAATAAAGCAAATACAAGCTGAGAAACAGTAAAATGTGATGAAAGAGTTTGACAAGCAGGTGTAAGGAAGACAAAGTAGAGGTGGGCAGTTAACATAAAAGGAAAGGCAGCTACTGTGGGAAGGGTGAAATAAGCAATAAATAGGGTGTTTATTTTCTTTTTAAAGAAAACTCTGGTGGGTTAAGAGGGATTTCGTGAGCTCAGATACTGGCAGAGAGTGGGTTTCCTGGAGTCCAGGGGTCAGGCCCAGCCTGGAACTTGGTTTGTAGGGCTCCATGCCTGGTTCCTTCTAAGATGCTGGCTGGCCCCTCCCTGGGCAGTTGACCCCCAGGACTTGGGTTGGCCTCCTCCTGTGTACTCAGGAGACCTGGTCTTCTGTACCAAAACCTGCAGAGAATCCCCTAGGCTGGCCCTTGGTGTCTTGTGCTAGCAGTACCCTCATGCAGAACCTGGGCTGAAGAGTTTTAGAAATCCATAAAGCCTGGGTCAGCTCTATGCTGGAGAGAGAGGGGCAAGGCAATCTTTCACGGTACAGTACCATGTCTAGTACAGGGCTCTCTAGGAGAAACATGACTGGGGAGGGAACACCTCTGCAGGGGTTGGGCTTTGATGGTTCTACATGGAACAGGTAGCTCCATCCCTGGAACAGGGACTGTGCCAGGAACTGACAGGGTCAGGACTCAGGCTGGCCCTTCCTTAGCCTGGTTTTTGTGGGGGTGAGAAAGGAGGCAGAGAAAGACGAGTTCTGAGATTATGGAATGCCAGAGGTTAAGTTACAATGATTTTGGCTTTTGAGTGGATCACTGTGGCCTCTCTCTTTTTGCCTTGATATTTAATCTGCAGCTTTAGTGGCAAACTCCTGGTTGTCAGTAATGTTCCAGTTGAGATTCCCAATGGCCTCAGTTTATTTTTTTGCACCTTCCTTCAGTTTTCTTGTGTGTAAAATGGGAATGCCATCTCATGGATAAGATGTAGGGTACTACACACAGTGCCTGCCTGTGGTTAGAATCAGTATAACTGAAGGTCTCTTTAGAAAAACAATGATCTGTGTTGGCTGAACTCTGTGCAAAAGGATTTATTGACTCAGTTTTAATTTCTGTGGATACACCTTTGTGTAATGAGTAACAAAATCAACAGGGCTGAGTTCTGGATCTGCTAGTAAGTCACTTGGCACCTTGGGCAAGTCCCTCCTTTCTCTGAGCCTCAGTTTCCCCTCTGTGAAATGAGTATCCATCATATGACCCAGAGAATGCTAATCTATCTTCTCCAACCAGATCATTACAGTAGGGGTGAACTTGCTTATTGGGTAGAGTGGCTTCCCCAGAAGCTAGTTTTTGGGCAGGCAGTTTTTGCAGTCCCAGAGGTTATCAGGGCTTAAAGGGACTGGGCTGGCCAGGATCAATAAGTAACTAGGTCTTGATGAGCCTGATAAAGCCCTGATAGTGTCCCTGAACTTAGCAATTCCAACTTAAGATGGCAGAGAGGATTCAAATAGTCTTGCTTGAGATGGGTATGCAGAGGGCCACAGTGATCTCTGGGCCTGCCTCCCAGCTCTAGGAAAAATGGGACCTGTGCAGAGTGACCTTTGTGGCCAGGAAAGGGGTACCCAAGGCATTCCAGTCTGGCAGAGAAACTGGCCTGGTTTGGCAGCATCTGGGGATGGTGAAGGACCCCATACTGTGGGAGATGGAGGGAAAAGAGGTACCCAGGAGAGGAGGTGAGGTTGCTCCAGGCCAACAGCTTCCAGGGGGTTCCAACCTGAGTCATTACCCTCAGGTGCCAAACCAGGGGGACCTCATCATCCATTTCACCATCCAAACTAGAAACAGAACTATTCCCCAAACTGTGTGTGTTGGTGGGTTGCCTTCTTAATGTTTGGAAGTAGGTCTTACAGCTTGTCTCACTGCAATCATGCTACCTCTACCTAGCATAATATACATCAAGAAAAACTTTAGGCTGGGTTACAACTATCACATGCCACCTCTACTGACACAGCAGGGGCTCAAACAAGTGAGCTTGGGGGTCCTTCATCCTATGGCTCTTGACCTCAGATTTGAATGCCTGACCACAGCCACCACAGGAACCAAATTGTTATATAACAAAATCCTTTATTTTTTTCTCCCTACAACCAGTGGATGGTGGAATTTCAAGGGGATGAGAATAGAGGCTGGAGGTAGCGGGGTGGAGAGGTTGAGTGGGGCATGTTTTACAATTCAGGGCTCCTAAGGCAGGTTTCTTGAGGAAGTGCTTTTGTGTGGGTGTCACACTCAGCCTAGTGGCCCAGCCTCCCACAGGCATAGCCATTCCTCTCTTCTCACACTTTGGCCTTCTCATCGTGGAAGTCACTACCTGCTTACGTGGTTCCTTGCAATTTCTCCAACCCAGCTTCTCCTCTCCACCAGGCTGCCCCTGCTTAGCTGAGTCAACCCCATTAGCCACTGCAAAGATGGCCTTATTGCTCTCCAAGACTGGCCCCATCTGCACTGGCTCCTTCCCCACCTTTCCAAAGTGAAATTTGCCAGTAAGTCCTCTATGGGCCAGCCCAGTCCCTTTAAGCCTTGATAACCTCCATGGCTCACAGCTTGGGACACGTGCATGCACGCGTACACACACACACACACACACACACATACACACATTCTTTTTCTTCCTGCTTTGGCTGGCTAACAATCAACCTCCAATGTCTGTAGTCTTCCCTTCTTTGTCCCTTGGTAATGCCCACTCAGTCTTTAGAAGTCACCTCCTCCAGGAAGCCATCCCTGACTGTATTCCAGGCTGTCTCAGAGCACAGGATGCACCTATGTATACATGGCTTATTTAAGGAACTTGCCACATCTTTTAATGATCTGTTTCTGTGTCCGATTCTCCCACTGCTTAGGGAGTTACGGGCAAGGGTTGTTGCCGAGCCTCTTGGAACCCCGCGTGCCCACTGCATGGCTTGGACCCCGGCAGGGGCCTTGGGATCAGACCAATAGGGCCAATGGGCGCTCCCGGGCTTGCAGGAGCGCTCCGTTGCAGGAGGCGCTGTCAGGAGCACCCAAACCGAGCTTCCACGGAATCCGGGTTCCGGAAGGCTCAGCTGCCTCCCCCAAATCGTGGGTGTCCCACGTGGAGCCCACTTTGCCAGGGACTTCGGCAAGATGGAGCTGCGCGTCTGCCTTGCGACCTCTTCCCGGGCTTAAGCCCAAACAGTTTAACGCTAACAATGGTAGTGGCCGGCTGGAGATATTTACCCAATGACAGAGGGGGAGCCCCACTTCACGGTTTGCGCGTGAAGGCTCGGTGCAACCTGAGACTGAGAACGGCGGCCGCTTGGAAGGCGCCTCACGTCCAGGCGCCGCAGTCACGGCTGCGCAGGTTTCCGGCCGTGAATTGGGCCTCAGAGTCCGAGCCTCCTGCACGCCTCCGGGCTGAGCGGGAGACCCGCGGGGCGGGGGGTGGGTGCATGCCAAAGTCCGGGCCGCTAGCTAGGATTCGAGCCTGCAGTGGCTCGTTTGCTAGGTGATGCTCGGCCGCAGCGGGTCCCCTTTAGTTCCCCTCGCATTCCGGTGCGTGTCTCAGGGCCCCGCCCCGTCTCCCCGTGGGCCCTTCGAGGGGCTCTATGCCTCAGGCGTGGGGGATGGCCGGAGACGCTCGGCTGCTGAGGTCGGCGGGCGCCGGCGCTCCGAGACTCTCCGAGGGCAGTCGGTGGCCGACTCTCGTCCATCCTTCCTTCCGCCCCTGGCGAAAGTGAGAGGGGGGGCGCGAAGCCCAGAGCCGCCAAGTCTCCGCGCGTCTAAGGCCCGACTGACCTTCGCCACGCGCCGGTCTCTGAGTGTACCCCAGGCCCGAAGCACCGAGCACCCGGCGCCCCCTCCGAGCAGGGAGAGGGGGAGCCGCGCGGTTGAGGCTGAGGCTCCGCAGTCACGTGGTCGAGAGGCGGACGGTGGGGTGGGAGGCGGGCAGGGAGGGGAGGGGGAGCGGAGCCTAGGGGGAGGGGGAGGGGGAAGGGAGGGGGAGGGGAGGGGGCGTCCTCCGCAGTTCGCTCCTGGCCGGGGCTCAGACTCACAGCGAACCCGGAGCCGCCGCTCCGGCTTGGCCGCCGCCACCTCCACCTCCACCTCCACCACCTCCACCTCCACCGCCCCCCCCCCCGCCCCCCCACACCGTCTCTGCCGCTTCCGAAGCCGCCCGAGCCGCGGGAAACGCCACCGTCGCCGCTACCGCTGGCCGCCCCCGCCGCGCCGGCCTGGGATCGGGCTGCCACCGCCACCGCAACCGCCACCAGAGCCGGAGCGGGAGCCCGACCGCGCAGGGCTGGGCTGGGCTGGGCTGGGCTGGGGCGGGGGGCGGGGGGGCACAGGGAGCAGGGGCGGGCGCGCGGGGAAGACGCACGGGCGGGTTCGGCTCTCCCGGGGACCGGCCCGGGACTGCACCCGGACGGGCGCCTCCCCGCTCCGCGCTGCCCTCGGCCTCACCCCGGGCCCGGGCGGATGAGCCGCGCGCCTGGGGGACATGGAAGCGCTGACGCTGTGGCTTCTCCCCTGGATATGCCAGTGCGTGTCGGTGCGGGCCGACTCCATCATCCACATTGGTGAGAGCTGCAGGCGGCTGGGTAAAGGCTGGGCGGGGGCCTCAGCAGCGCAGGAGGTGCGCGGCATCCAAACTTGGCTGTTTTGGGGTCCGAGGGGCTCCAAGGGCTGTGCTCCATCGAAGGGCCGCGCCGCGGTCCCGCGGGCCCCTCGCTGCTCCCCCTGGCTCCAATCCCTGCGCCGGGTGGGGGGGTGGGGGGCTCGGCCTCTGCCGACACTTAGGGCCGCAGCTGCGGGGAACGGGGTGCTGGACAGGTGCCCAGGCCGGCACCCCTGGAGGAGCCATCGGCGGGCTCGGGCCAGCCCTTCGGCGCAGCTCAGATCAGTGGGGAACAGGGGACGGACGCGGCCGGGATCTCGCCAAGTTGCCAGGGCAGAATCAAGAGAGGCCCAACCAGAACCGTGTTGTTGTGGGTGGGTGCTGTCAGCTTGTGCCACTGTGTGTGCGCCTGGCACCGTATTGGTGTGTCTTCGAGAGGGCGTTGGGGTATGTGGGGCTATCTGAGCCTGTGTTGGTGAGTACGAGACTGTCAGTCAGCCTGTTTGAGTGGACCCAGTGTTTGTTTCTCCCGTGTGTGTCAGTGTATCTCTCCGTGTATGCGTGGGTGTGTGTGTATTTGGTTGTGGCGACTGCAGCCCAATCCTGGACAGTCCGAGAGTTTCCTCAGGTTCAAGTCTTGGGCGCCAGCAGACGCTCCGGGTTATGGGAACCGAGGGAAGAAGAGTGTGGGCGGTGGCGGTGGTGGTGGTGGTGGTGGTGAGGGGAGTGTGTGCACTGAGTGGGAAGAGGTAGATGGAGGGAGAGAGCGGGTAGAGAAGATGAGAGTGGAAAGGAGGAGGGGGCGGACGGAGGGGGAATGTGTGGGAATTGGTAGCAGGAGAAGAATCCTAGGAAGTTGGGCTGGGTTGGGGGGATGACGGCTGTTGATTTGGGTGAGCCCCTGTGCATCGCCTTTACGGAAGTTGGGGGAGACCAGGGAGCACAGAGAAACTGGGGATTCGGAGGTGTGAGAGGAGGCCCGAATGGTGGGACAGGCCGGCCGAGGAAGGAGGGCTTGGGGTGGAGAGGGGTGATGAGGGACCTAGGCTTGGGTTTGGTGGGCTGCATCGTTCCCCCTCCCCTTGCCTGGGGCCGGGCATCAGTTTTCCATGGTGGGTGGGATGAGTGTGGGTGTGTGGGCGCTTGGGTTGCGGTCAGCATTGCCGCTCTGGGTGCATCCTGGAACTGGGGGCCTCCCTTGGCCACCAGCTCTGGGAGGATCATTGGGCCCATCTCTGAGGTGGTGGGCACTTTGGAGTTGCCAGGCTGCAGGGCCAGGCTTGGCCAGACAGAAGCTCAGAGTGGACCAAGGTGGTGCTAAGCGAGAAAATGGCCAGCCAGAGGCCACCCTCGAAGAGCTTTTGGTAATTCTAGAAGGCCCTTTTAAGATCAGCTCTTTTTGGGCTTCTCAGCCCTGCTGAGTCAGAAGGCAAGGGGTCTAGGGGACATTCCCCTCCACACAACATTCAAGCAGGAAGAGGAAGCGGGGAGAGATGGGGAGCAAAAGTTGGAGTCCATGGGCAGGGCTGGGCAGTGTTGCCCAGGAGCCAGGTTGGCACTGAAATGCTGGTTATTCAAGGCCCCCGAGTAAAGAAGCCCCTGAGCAACAAAGCCACCCCAGACCTACCTGCTTAGCTCCACACACAGGGGAATGTGCAGGGCAGAAGGAAGTCACCATTCCCTCTTGAGTTTGGGGTAGGGGATCTTCCTGGTTTCTGGGATGTCAGAGCATGTGTGTGCTACCTGAGGTCACTCCAGCTTGGTTCAGTCAGTTGTGTGGGGCATGGCTGGATCATGAGGGGGCTTGGTTTGAGACCCTTGTGAACTGGTGAGAGCATATGCGATGTGCATGTGTAACTCATGTCAACTGTGTGCACAGGTGTGCTGTGTGTGTGTGTGTGTGTGTGTGTGTGTGTGTGGCATCCTGTGTTGGTTGACTTAGAAAAGCCTTTAACAATTCTGAAACGCTAGTCCAGAACTTCTACCACCTGGCAACCAGAAGTTCTGCCAGCCCTATGACCGAGGCAGGAGTGGGGATGGGGTGGGGAGGGAGAGCTTTCCAGGCCGGGTCTTGACCCCTGCTCTCCTCCAGGTGCCATCTTCGAGGAGAACGCGGCCAAGGACGATAGGGTATTCCAGCTGGCCGTATCAGACCTGAGCCTCAATGATGATATCCTGCAGAGCGAGAAGATCACCTACTCCATCAAGGTCATCGAGGCCAACAACCCGTTTCAGGCCGTGCAAGAAGGTGAGTGGTCATGGTGCCCAGGGTTAAATGGGCCGCGGCCTTTGCTGGCTTGCGATGGGCTTGGCCATGCGGAGCCTCCTATGTGCCTGGGCAGCCGCGGTGCCAGCCACAGTGCGCGTTCTCCACGCCTCCCCAAAGCAATGACGCTGGTAGTACTCTGCGCAGCAGCGAGGCTGGGGGAAGGGGAGCTTGCGAGCGCGGGGCGTGTCCTGGGTTCGTGAGCCTGCTTTCCAGCTGGGTTGCCGAGTGTGTGTGCCCTGTGCTGGCCGCGCAGGAGTGAGTAGCTCAGGGCCGCGTTTATTTCTTGAGTGTTTGTGGGTGGACGTGTCTCCGTCCGTGCACCTTCCCTGACCTCGATGGGCCGGTGTATGGTGTCTTCCTCACTGCCAACGGAGGAGCGCTTGGAGGCCGAGCCTGCAGTCTGTTCTCTCCGGAACACAGCCCAGTACGCGCCGCATTTCGCGTCCTTCGTCTGCTCAGTGCTCTGGCTCCTCGTTTCTCGGCTAGCCTTGCACCTCTGCCGGATTTGGAGGAGCCGATTTCTCAGTTTTCGCTGTCACCGCCGCAGGTGGAGGCGGACCCCTGGGCCGAAGGTAGGCGCTGTTTGACCAGGAAAGGAGTGGAGTTGGTCCAGGCCTGGTTCAGGTAAATCCTAGCCTGTGCCTGGGCCGCTCTGGGCCACAGCCTCTGCCTTAGATCAGGCCTGGGGTCAGGGACAACAAGTGCACAGGGCACTAGACAGGATGGGGAGAGCAGTGTTCGGTGTTCCCTCCTCTCATTCCCTTCTTTCTCTTCTACCTGGCACTAGGCTGGCTCTAGAACCTGGGTTCCTCCCCCACACTACTCACTTCCTGGTTAGGGCCTGAGGCTCTTTTTGCCCCTGACATCTGCCCAGACCAGGTCCCTTTCCTTTCCTCTGCTTTCCTTCTCTTATCTGTGGACTAGACTTTGAGGCCAGGAGTGCTGAGGATAAAGGGCAAGGCTGGTTGCACAGAATGTGGGGATTTTTCCTAGGAGAAACTGGCAGGACTGTGGGTGTAAGGAGGAGGTGGGTTGGTGGGGGCTCCAGGCTGGCCCTCCCTCCCCCAGCCTGCTGAGCCGAGTCCTTCTGCTGCCAAGGGCTATAGGTTGGCTGCGGGTTTCTTGGGTACTTGCAAAGACAGGGTGACTCAGTGAAGGCTCTGTTCTGGGTCCAGAAGGTTGGAGCTCATGTTAGGGAGAACTTTGCATTGGAAATAGGTCTTTTGGGAGTCTTCTATTCCTAGGTGTAATAGCGGGAGGAGGCCTAGCTCTGGGGCCTGAAGGTCCAAGTACAAGCATGTTTTAAGGTAGTTATATAAACCCAGAGTTTTGAGTGTGCTTTGGGGGTTGTAGTGAGTGGGGTGAGGTTGCTGTTGCCCATCATGAGAACTGCTGCTTCCTGGCCTTGGCAGTACCCATGGTCAGATGTCCACTGGAGTCCTGGGGGAGGAATCCCTGTCCTTGGTTTGTGGTCCCACCAGCAGTCCCTGCCCCCACATTGCCCACCCCTGGATTTCTTTTGTGAGCCCTCGTGAAAGTGGGCTCCAGCCAGGTGATGATGGGCCTCATTAGGCAGGAGTGACTACCTTGAGTGGGGATCTGGCTGACAGAAGCTTGTCCAGTTATATGCCACAATTTTCAAAGAGCATCCTGCTTCCTTGGTATTGTTCCCACACTCTTGTCTCTGTGGACATTCATTCTTTGTGCTGGGGAGCTGAGGACAGAGTAGGGAAGCACACATTTCCTGCACCCAGGAGCTCACAGTGTGACAGGACCCTGCCTATGTCCCACAGTCCTAGCCAATTTTGCCATCTGGAAATGAAAGTCCTAGTGTTGTAGATAAGCTGAATTTTTTAAAAGATGAGTCCCAAAACTAGGACTTTAATGTAAAATTTGATTTTGAATTACTGTTAACTAATCAAATTATTTACCAACATATTACAAGCCCAGCAAAAATAGCTATGGGGCATTCAACCCTCAAACTCCAATGCAACTTTTTCCTGGAGACACAGGGCCCTACCCAGAGACTTTTTCTGATGGAAACCTTGCTTTTCTAGGTCTTAGTTTCTCTATTTGTGTAACTGAAAAATATCTCAGGCTCCAAGGATTACAGGCTGACCCAGTGTCACATGGTGTGAGAGTGAGTGTGTGTGAACATTTGTCCTAGGCAGTTGGATTCTGATGGCTGCAGTTGTCCAGGTAGAGGGGTACTGACCAGGTATTGCTGAGCTGCCTGCAGCCCAGAAGAGTGTGTGCTGGTTGAAGATGGTATGTGCTTTCAATTTATGAGCTGTGTGGGCAGAAATCCAGAGTGTTATCCCATGCCCTTATATAGAACCTTGGATGTCTATGAGGGATGGGAGGAACCAGCCCCTCCAGGGCCTCAGGGAGTGCAGAGAAGTGCTCAGAGGCTCCTTTTCCCTAGCCTGGGGCTTGGCTGGGCAGGTACTCAACTTGCTTAGAATCTTTCCTTCTCTGCTGTCTGGGGTGCTGTCCATCTGTGGCTTGGCCCTGCCTGATGGATATCTTATCTTTCTTGGGCCTGGATGTTCATTGCAGTAGAACATGGGTGGTAGATACAGTTTGGGTGGGAAAGGAAAGGATTTTTGGGGGTGGAGGAGAGGCCAAAGATGAAGGGGGCAAAGACAGACTGGGGTTTAATCTCCATCATGGATTGGAAAAGCTCCCAGTGATCCCCTGTGGATTGGGGATTGAGCTGATTCTGTCCCTGTTTTGGTCCAAGAGACAGCATTTTAACCGGGGTCCAGCTGCTTGCCACCATGTGCAAGAATAACATGAAGATTTGTGGGGAAGGAAGGCGGTTTTTGTTAACAGGGTATGCAATTTGAGGGGACCTAGAGTGTTCCTGTTCTGAGCCAACCTCATCCACAAAGCACAGGAAACCAGCCACCCCCAGGGCCAGAGTCAGAGTTTAGCCACCTTGCCCCATCTTATCTGTCCTTTTGGAGCTCACAGCAGCTACACAAATGGGTCTCCATCCTCAGGCTCTCTGCCTTTCTGGTGCACATGTGGGTTCCAGTGTCACCATTTGCTGCAGCTCTCTCTGCTGAGGTGTGCTTCCAGATAACTCCAGATTGCCGTTCAGGGGAGGCTACATCCGTGGGGCCCTGGTGCCCAAGGTTGCCTGTGCCTCTGGGGCTGAGGAATGTTCCTAGCTCAAGCCTCTGTGTGCTGCTCTCAGGGTAAGCCCAAGGGCTGGTGCTGTTGAGGACTCTGTGACCTGGCTTCTGACTGTGCAAGGCCTAAGCCCTGAGCACACTCCAACTGAGGATGGGAGGCAAGCAAGAGAATAGGCTTCTGCTTGTGTTCTGTTTTCAAGTACCCTCCCCAAGTCTCACCCAGTGTGGGAGTGTCCAGCTTTTCAACCAATGTGTACCAATGTACACCATGTTTGTCTTTGCCCCTCTTCTGGCCACCATGTTCCACAAGGGGGCAGTGTTCGGAGCCACGCATTAGCCTGTGGTGTCTCAGCCTGGGGTGGGGTTCTGGCCTCTGCTGTGGCTTGCTGACCTCTGCCATACACAGGTGTTTTGACCTTTTCTGCCTGTGCATCCTCAGTATAAGCTCCCCCTGGGTCATGAGCTCGACTGCCAGAGCCATGCACACTGGGTTGTTTACAGTTCCTCCAACAGCCTCCTCCTGCTGCTGCTGTTTTAATCTGTGGCCTTGGCATTTCTCCCTGCCCTTCTTCCCTGCAATGGGGGAGTGCAGCCTCTGTGCTGGGTCAGGGTTCCCCTGGATTGGAATCTCCCCCACTCCCCAGCGATCTGGTCAGACCCTCCTGTTATAGCACCATAAAGGAACTGTTTTCAAACCCTGTCTGCCTCACTTGCAGTGTGACCCTGGGGGAGTCTGGGCCCTGCCCTGAGCTTCTGTTGCTGTATGTTAAAAGGAAACAATCATAGTACCTTCCTTATGGGATTATTGTGAGGATTAAATGAGTGAGATGTGTGTGCATTGTCTGTGGAAGGCCTGTGTTAGGTGTTCAGTAAACACTGAGTCTCTCTCCTTACTTTGATCCAGCTGTGAATTCATCTCAGCTTCTCCTGAGGCTGTTGATGTTTTCAGCTGCATTGTTTCTTAAGCTAATGAATTTCTTGAGAGCAGACCCTCACTGACCATTCTACAATATATTCAACTTTTTATTTAGCTCCCTCACCCCCGGTTACAAAAGAAATGCATTGCTACAATGAGCATGTGTTAATTTAAAAATGTAAAAAGAGAAAGGGCAATGCATGTTCATTCTGTAAAATGTGGAATGTACAGGAAAGAGACAGGACAATTTATATTTGGGAGAAATTAGATTTATAACCTTGCAGTTCACCCAAAACTTCCTTACTTCTAGTCTTGCTTGATTCTCAGCAGGGGACTCTGTCAGACTCATAATTAAAATGATTAAAACTGTAAATAACTTCTTTCAGACTGAAAAAATGTTTTGTTTTATAATAAAATAAGTTCTCTTAAAGTAAAAAAAGAGACAGGACAAAATCATTCTGAATTCTACCTTTGTTATTTCCTTCTATTTTTTTTCCCCACTATATTTTATAAATGCTGAGAGCTCTTGTTTAGTTGTATGTCTTCCTTTTTTCGTTTAACATATCATTGACTTTTTCTGAAATCACTGTGAACTATTTGTAAACATTACTTTTAGCAGCTGCATATATTTTTCAATATTCAAACCAACTTATTATTTTTTAATACTTTTGATTTTTATCATTGTTCACGTAGTTTTCTGCCATTTCCCCCCACCTCTCTCCACCACCCCAGTCTTACCTCATTCTCTCCCCTGTTTCCACCCCCTTTGTTATTGTCCATGTGCCCTTATTGTTGTTCTTATAAACCCTTCATCCTTTTTGCCCTTTATTCCTCCCCCTCCCTTCTGGTTACTGTCAGCTTGTTCCCAATTTCAACGTCTTCCATTATATTTTGCCTGCTTGTTTGTTTAAAACAACTTATTGTTGTAAAAGTGGAATCATTTATGCTGAGATATGCTTAAGTATTACTGAAGAAAATAAGAAACTACTTTGAGTTTTGCTCCTGTGATTTATACCTACAATTTCTTCAGGCCAATTTTTGTATATAAGCTCCTTACAAACTACCTTTTAAGCTAGTTGGCCAGTCTTTATGTGTTTATGTTAAAAAATGGATGACATTTGATGAAGATTTAAAGTTAGCAAATAATAACAAATTATATTTACATCTTGAAAATGTTGTATCTTAGATTTAGTTGGCAAAGTTCATATTAACAAAGTGTCAACATTTGTCTTCTAGATACTAGAAGAGATGCTAATTTGTTAAATAAAAAAATTTATATTGTTTTAAAGTGTCTGTTCGAGGAGATTATATAAATGCATAAATGAATAAAAGAACTTATTGAATACAAGTCTTCTCTGTTCACAGTATTATTTTGTACTATAAGTAAAAAACTCGAGTTATGAGTTATCCTGTAAAGATATCGGTCATAGAGTGGAAGGACAACAGTTTAAGGAAAAGAATGAATAAAGGAATAGATGTGAGGCAATATTCCTTTTAAGCCCAAGTGTTTTAGGAAGACAAGGTAAAAATCCACCAAAGTATAGCTTAGTGTTCACAGAATAAAACAATGAAACAGTGAAATAATATGAAGATAAACTCAGTGAGCTTGTTGATGGCCCTCGATGGTCTTGGTTGTTTTGTGTTGGTTACTCCTGGGTTGTCACCCTGCCCTCACACACCGTGTTGGTACAGAGGCATTCTGCTAGATGGTATTTCTCCCTGAGCCTTGATGCCTCTGGTATTTTCCTTGGCTTCCCTTCAGAATTATAGGTCCTGTGGCAGCGATGTCCTTGCACCCCTGCAGTGGAGTCACCGTTCTCTCTGGCTCTCTGGGAGTGGCTTTATTGGTTCCTGCCTGGGAAATACTGTCAGGGTCTCCCTGAATGTGATGTTAGTGCCAGTAAAGATGCCTGTAGGCCCACTGCCATCATTCCCATTCACTCAGCTGTACTAGTTTTCTCTTAGCATTGAAGCAGATTTTGCCACAAAGTTTTTACTTGGTTAAAAACATACCGTGTTTTTCAGACTATGAGATGCGCCCCCAATTTGGGAGGAAAATGGGGGTGCATCTTATAGTCTGAATGTAGCTTACCTGGCTCACTCTGGTCAGGGGTGGGGGTGGGCAGTGGTGGAGTGGGGTCTCAGGTTATTAAATATTTTACCACATTTTTTGCTTCAGAAAATTTTTTTCCCTATTTTCCTCCTCTAAAACCTAGGTGTGTCTTGTGGTCTGGTGCATCTTACAGTCTGAAAAATTTGGTAAATTTACCATCTTATAGTTCTGCAGGTCAGAAGGACATGGATCTCACTGGACTAAAGTCAAGGTATCAGCTGTGCTGATTCTATCTGGAGGCTCTTGGAGAGGCTCCATTTCCTCATCTTTTCAGCTTCCAGAGGCTGCCTGCCTTCCTCAGCTCCTGGTCCCCTTTCTCCATCTTCACACCAACAATGGTGGGTGTGGTTCTTCTCATGGCCTGTCACTCTGATTTTGCTTCTGTCGTCACAGCTCCCTGTGTACCTCTGATTCTTCTGCCTCCCTCTTCCTAGAACCCTTGTGATTCCATTGAGTCTACTTGGATAATCCAGGGTTAAAGTTAACTGATTAGCAACCTTAATTCCATCTGTAGCCTTAATGGTCCTTTGCCATGTAGCCTAACATATTCACAGTTCCAGGGGTTAGGACCTGGGGAACTTTGTGGGCTGTTACTTGCTTCCATGTTAGCACACATGTTGGTGCCCACTGTAGGCAGTGCATGTTGTCCACCCTTTCCCTTTCTTCTGCATGGTTGACTGCACACTTGCTTACCGGGTGGCATTCTCTTGTCTTAGCCAGACCATTAGAGTTACTGGGGACTTACAGACATATTTTCATGTTTGCCAAGCTTGCTCTGGAGAATGGCGCACTGCAAGCCTGTGGGCCTCTGTAGACTTATTTGTGCTCTCCAGCAACACTGATATCCTTCCCTGAGCCTGGAAGCTGCTTGTGCCTAAAGAAGTTCCTAAAGAATATGCTTTTGTAAATTTGTGTCACTACTCAGGCCAATGACCTCCTTTTTTAGCCAGGATAGGTTTTCCTTCAGACCCTTCCCACTTGCCTCTCCTCTGCCTCACCACCTACCTAGAGCCTGAGGGGGCCTTGCAGAGGTCAGTCTTGCTTGGGTGCCACAGAAGCTGCTCTCTTGGCCCCGCAAGGGCTGCTGCCAGAGATGCTTTAAGTCTGAAGATGGCTGTGCCCATGGCTGTAGGTATGGATGGCCCCTCACTAGGGCTGGGCTAGGGCTGGGGAACCATCTAGTTCTCTCTCTGATTCCTCACAAGCCTGTGGCTGTGTAAAGGAATGACTGCCATCTTTTCCCTGCCAAACCCCCAAGCTTCAGAGCTGTCTTTCCTTCTAGGGTCCCTCCTTTGTGTGTATACACACGCACATGTGCATATATACATGCATGCATGCACATGCACACACACACTCTGAATTTTTATAGACTATACTCCTGTCTCATCTATGTCCACATATTTTGGGTTCTAGAGGCTCCCTTTTAGTATTTTTATTGCCATGTGCTTGCTCCCAGATTGGGAAGCTGGGTTTAACTGGCAGTGAATAGGTGGACACCTCACGCCACTTCTGCAGGTTTCTCTTGGAGGGTAGCTGAGTTTGACTGTTAGCACTCAGAGCCACATCTTCTAAGGGCAGATAGAGATTGTCTTTCCAAATTCTTGTCAATGCCAGGTCAAAATCCTCTAGCCTGTCCCCTCTAGCCATCATCTCACTTCTTTACTTGGCCTTCTCACTACCCAGAAAATGGTTTCCTAAAAACCTGGAACATTCAGTCTGCACTTGTTGTTCCTAAACCATTTCTAACCCAGTCTGATCCCTGGATGTGAATCTTTTTAGACTTGGCTACTTAGTGCAGTGACTATTTGTCCCTACCCTTTGGTTTTGTTCTGTGGTTCACTTTATGTCAATCAGGATAGACTAAGTCATGCTGTGGTAACAAATAATTCCCAAATCTCAGTGGCTTAACATAAAAATTTATCTCTTGCCCATGCTACAATGGCCATCACTGATCAGCTTAGAGCTTGGTTCATCTTGGTCACGGTCACTCAGCTTGAATACTTCCAGTGCCTGTGCCAGAAGAAAAGAGCTCTGGGGGTACTCAGTCTGGATGTGATACATCCATGTCACTTCTGTTTAAAACTTACTGGGTGAAACAATCCCAGCCAGTCTTAAGGAGTCCAGAAAGCACAGTCTTACAATGTGCCTGGAAAGGGAAGAACTAGAAATATTTGGTGAATGATACAAATATCTGTGGCCCTATTCATGCAAAACAACCTCCCATTTCCTTGGTGACTTATTAAAACAATAACAACAACAGTTTTAGGTAATGGATCCTTATTGAGTCAAATCCATGGCTCCCATCAGTTCCCCTTTGCCCGTTCATTTACTTTTCCTTCTGCCCCCAAAAGATCTGGGCAGCTTTTTGGTATGGTGGGAAGTCAGAAAGCCTGGGTCCTCAGCCCCAGCCGAGCTCTCACCTATACTTTTATCAGTGTCTACCAATCTTGTCCTCTGTAAACTAGGGCCTGGACAGTCCCTGTTCTCAGAAGACTTGGGTCAAATGCTTCCTAAGTAATGAGGTGGAGATTGGCATCCAGGCCTTGCCATTGCTGGGGCCAGCACCAGTGAGCTCCCCCAGCTAGACTTCAGCAAGTTGGCCTTTCCTGTGGCAGCAGCAGGGCTCCCTGTGGCCCTGCTCCTCTTACAGACCTCCCCTGCTTTCTCCTTCATCCCCTCCCCATACCCTTCTCACCCCTGCGTGCCTGCACAGCAGCTCCTCTCTCTTTGATTACAGCATTGGGCAGGGCAGAGACTCATCTCTCTGCCAGGAGCTGGTCTGTTACAGCCCCTTGGGGGGTGTGGCCTCTCTGACAGGCAGGAGCCTAGCAAGGCATATCCCATCAGCTGGATTCTCAAAGACCTTCCTCCTAGCGTGTATAAATAGCCAGTTTTCTGGCCAATGGCCATGGATTGGGAAGAGAAAGACCCAGAGTTCTCCCTTCCAGCCCTGAAGCATCGGCAGGGTAGCTGCGAGGTGATTAGATGGCCTCCTTCTCTATGTTTCTAGGCTTAAGCTGTGGGGGCGGGGGCAGGCACTCAGTGGGGGAAGCCACAGGCTGCCATCTGGGGGCCCAGGATGGTCCTCAGTCTGGGGTGCATCTCCTCTTCCTGCCAGATCTGGGACATGTGGCCCTGGCTGGCCCAATCTACCCAGTTTGCTTCCCTCACATCAGTCCTTCATCAGATCCAGACAGAGGCAGCCAGATGTCACAGCTGCATCTCTGCTCCTGTCCTTTTCTAGTGCTTAGCCTGGGTCGTCCACGCCTCCACATGAGAACAGATGTGGCACTCAGGATATGGGGGCAGGAGGAGGCTTGTTGCCCTCCCTTACAGACTGGGGTTCCTGTTCCTGCTCTGCTCTCTTACTCTGTGCAAGTTTCTGTGACTGGAGGATGGGAGTCACAACACAGGACAGCCTTGAGGGTCAGTTGAGAAAATGAACTAAAACGCCTAGCTAAGGACCAGGCAAAAAGGTAGGGATGGTTGTCACATTACCAGCCTGAGTGGTCCCAAGGGGCTTTTGGCCTCCTGCCCTTCTTCACCTGGGCTAGGCAGGATCCTCCAGCTGCTGCACCATTTAGGGGAGCTGGGAGTTGTGCTGCAGCCTTTTGCAGTGTCCTGAGGGAGCAGGGGAGGAGGTCGGTACTGACAACATGGTTCCTATGGAGGCTGCCTAGAGCCATCTATGTGGACGGGGCTCAGGGAACCTGCAGACTGCCCCTGAACAGTATTGCAATCTTGCTGTTCTGAGTGCACAGAGTGGCTGGAATCTGCCCCATATGGACTAGTCCCCCAGAAACCTGCCATAGGGCACACATAACTTGCTCTATTTGGTGGAAAGGTGTCAGGCAGGTCTGGGTTCAAATTTCAGCTCTGGGACTGATTAGCTGAGAGGTCACTCGCCCTGTCCTCCAAACCTCAGTTTCACCATCTGTGAAGTAGTGATGATTCTAGAGAGGTGATGCATGCACGGCAGGAAGAAGGTTGTCAGCCAGCAGAAGTCCCATGGGATGCCCAGTAGAAGTGTGCTCAGCCTCATGCTGGGATTAAGGGTTTGGGTAGTGGCATGTAAGGGTGTTGGTAGGCATTTGTTCTCCCTGAGTCCTGGGCCCCTGCCAAGGGTATATGATGCCCCTTGGTGATACAACTCTCAGGTAAGGGCAGAGACATGGACTCCACTGGCTAAACTCCATCCCCTCTCCATCCCACCCCTAGAAGTAGCCATTTCTGTGCTGGCTCTGGCATGGCCTGAGCCTCTGCACATTCAGCCTCAGCCTGGCCAGGCCAGTGGGCTCTGCACCGCCTCCCTGTTTAGCTTCTCCTGCTCTGTGCAGAGGTGGAGCCTAGAGGTCTTGCTATGGCTTTTCTCCTGAACTGGGGCTGGGGGCTTTCTTCTCAGCACCCAGAGGCTGGAGAAGAGAGGAACCACATTTGGGGGCTCTGGGCTGGGCTCCCTGTGCTTGTCTCAGCAGTGGTAATTATGTGGGCTGGCACTAGGCACTGCAGTGGTCTTGACTTGGCTCGGACCTAGGGTCCCCTCTGCCTTTCCTGTCATGGCTGCAGACATCAAATACTGTTCCTCAGCCTTAGGACTTTCAGGACTCTGCTCAGAGCTCTAAGTAGCCCACACAATCTGGTGGGGTACCTCCAAGTCCTATAGACTCCTATTTTGGGCTCAGATCTCTGACAATGCATCTCTCCCTGTCAGTGAGCCCCAAGCTGGAGTCTCTGCTTAGGGCTGGCTTAGGGCTTTTCCTGTGTACCTGATAAAGACTTTGGGGGGCTGAGGTGTGACACTACACACCCACAGCACTGAGCTGGGGCTATACAGGGTGTCTATAGCCAGTGTTCCTCCAGGGACAGTAGGCAGGGTGGCCATGACCCTGGGGGAGCATGTTGTGGTGGGCAGTGCTGAGGAGGGAGGACTGTCAAGGAGGTTGGGTCAGGACCTTGGCAGTCTATGGAATCTGGGCAGAGATCCTTGGCCCTATGTGTGCATGAGTGCATGAGTCTGTGTCTATGTGATCTTGAGTATTTGTGCATGTGTGAGTGTATATGCACATATGTGCATGTGTGCTTGAGCATGTGTGCATGAGTGTGTGCACTTGAGTATGCTTGAGTGTGTATGTGCATGTGGTGCAGATACTCATGCTGTCCGAGCACGTTCAGCAGAACTATCTAGGAGTTCTAACTGCTGCTTGGAGCCCCTCTAGGCCCTTCCCTCTTTGTCCTCCTCTTGGACTTCCTTCAGGTCTTGGTTCAGATGTGGCATGCCAAGGGAGCCCCCAGTGCCCAGAGGAGGCTGGCCTTGTCATGTGTTTCCCCTTGCCCTGTTGATTGGGCTGCAGGAAGAAAGGGACTCAATCTCTTTTGTGGCATGTTGTATCCTCAGCTCTAAGACAGAGCAGTTCATGAGGCATTCAAAAAATATCACTTCCCCCCTGACTTCTGGGGAAATCCTTGGACCCAGATGTGTGGTTCTGACTTGGGGTCCCTCTGAGATCACCCCAAAGAAATGGTTGTTGTGGTGGTAGCTGCTCAACTTGGCCAAGGTCAGGAGGAGGCTGTGGGCAGTGGTTGGGGCCCTTCCTCATTGTCGGTGTCCTCTTTGGCACTTTGGCATTATGTCAGTGGGGTGAGGGTTGGAGCCAGTCTGCCTGCCCACACCAGGGAGTGACTCTCTTGTGGTCCCAGCCATGCAGGTAAGCAGAATCAAAGGGTCCTGGTGTCCAAAACTAGAGGTGATATGGTTGTGCATCCTCCCAGATTCATGTGTTGGAGCCCCAGCTCTCAGTGTGATGGTATTTGGAAGTGGGGACTTTGGGAGGTGACTAGGTTTAGATGAGGTCTTGAGGGTGGGAGCTTCATGATAGGATTACTTATAAGAATAGACCAGAGAGCTGCTCTCTCTCTCTCTCTCTCTCTCTCTCTCTCTCTCTCTACTGTGTGAGAAGGTGGCGGTCTGTGGGCCAGGAAGAGAGAGATCTTATGAGGAACTGGATCAGCCAACACCTTGATCTTGGATTTCCCAGTATCCAGTCTTTGAGAAATAAATGTCTGTTGTTGAAACCCCAAATCTATGGTATTTTGTTATGGCAGTCTGAGCTAAGACTGGAGGGGAAGGGCTGTGGGTGCCCCCTGGCCTGGCACCAGGCTCTCTGTGGGCAAACTCACTGAGGGAATTGGGTCAGCCCTGCCCCTCCCAGAACCTTGGGGCTCACACATGTCAAATTAGATCCAGGTACCTCTGAGGATCAAAGATTCTCATCTCTAACCTAACTTTATATTCAGCCAGGCTGTGTCTACCCACATGTTTGAAGACAGCCACTGTGCCCCTCAAAGGCTTTCTCAAGGCTGCACATCCTGGAGCCCGATGATGTTTCACCTGATTCTCTTTTGGATCCATCCATTTGTCACCGCCCCGTTAACACTCCTGGTGTGCCTCAATGAGGGACTTAACTTGCTGACCACAGCTTTCCTGCCTATAAAATGGAGATAGTGGCACCTCCCTTAACAGGTTGTCTTCAGGACCAAGTGAGGTAGTGACTGTAGAGAACTCAGCCAGTGCCTAGCACCACGGAGGTGCTCAGTAAACAGGAGCCACAGTTACTATCTTCATGACATCATCTGGCCAGTGCAGAGGGAGGGGGGCTGTCACTGCTTCTTCTGGACTCTCTGCTGATGTTAATGAAGTCTGAGTGAACACTGGCTGTCAGCACCGCCTCCCCCTGTGGCTCTGGGGGAGACTTTGGTCCTTAAGCCTGGACTCTGTGTCCAAGAAAGGGTGACACCTCAGATGACCCAACCTGGAGCCTATGCTATTTGACTCCAGTGTGCACCTTCACCCTGACTGCTTTCAAGTCCTGTTTGTTCAGGGCTTTGTGACTCTCACTCATGCCTTCTGGGGGCTGGCTCTCCCTACCGGTCAGAGCCATCTTGCAGGAGGCCTGTGCTGTCTTCACTGATTTCATAAATGCTCCAAATGCTGGGCTTAGCCCCTCCCACTACCCAGCTCCCTAGTCTGCTGTGGAGCTGATATTGGGTCTGACCAGCACCCATGGGACACAGGGTTGCATCAGATGGAAACACTGATATCTCACTAGCCGCTGCACCATTGCACCTGACTCAGTCATGTACTGTTTCTGTCTGTGCACATTGTCTTATGCACAGCCTTCACGAATCAGCATGCTGCAGTCCTCTGGGAGCCTGAGCCTTTTCAGTTCATCCTCCCTTCATTGTAGAAGCCTCAGGCACAGTCACCAGGGTGGCGCTGGGAGCCAGCACAGGAATCTCACCAAGGGAAAGAATAGGGTGGGCTCGGTAACATTTGTTCTACTACAGGCTCCTGGTGATGGCCTGTTAAAAAGCTGAGGTATCTGGTGATACCTGGTGTCTGTTGACACCTTGTGCCCAGGGCTGGATGTGCAGCATCACAGGATGACCCTGGGCACCACTGGGAATTATACAGGGAACAAAACTAAGTAGGAGTTGTTTAGGAAACATGAAGCATTGGTAGCCAAGCCAGGATTCTCCTTGTTACTTATCCGTGACCCTCCTTTTATCCTTGGCCCTTGCCCAGTTCTTTCTAGTTTCACTGCCATCTCTTCAGCTTCAGCCTGGATCTCTGCAGTCACTTGCTCACTGTTCCCTGCCTCTGCGTTTCCCTTTAGGCCCTTGTTCACAGAGCAGCCAGAGTTACCTGTAAAATCAATCCAATCATCTCCCTCTCCTGCAGAAACCCTTAAATGGTTCCTGCTATATTAAAAATAAAATCCAGACCCCTTGCCAGAGACTGCAAACCCCTAAGTACCCTAACAAGGGCTGACCTTACCTGCTCTTGACCTCTCTGTTTTAGCCACATTGGCTTTCTTCATGTCTCCAATAGGCGAAGCATGCTGCTGCCCAAGGGCCTTTGCACGTGCTGTTACTGCCATCTGGAAGGCTCCTCACTTGACATGCTCCTTTCCAGCCTTCAGCTGTGCCCCAGATATCACCTTCTTGGAGAAACTCCTCTTGGCTCCAAGTAGGGCCCCCCTTATTCTGTAGCAAAGCCTTCTTTTCCTCCTTTGTGTGCCTTCCCATCTGTAGTTCTTATTTTATTTCTGAGGAACAACAGGTCTGTGAGGGTAAGGAAGTATCTGTCTTATTTGCTTCCAAATTCCCAGAGTCAAGCCTGGTTTGGGCTGGTCATGGGTGCTCAGTAAATGTCTCTGGATGGGGGACATAATGGACAGACATATTGGACCTCCACTCTTGAGACCCCTGCAAGCTCACTGTGATCCTGCTTTCCTGTTCAGGACCACTTGGGGCCCTGTGACATGGGCCTGGAGGCTTGTTGTACTTACGGCAGTCCTCTCCTGCCCACTAAAGCCCACTTGTGCTGGCTTTTCTCTCCTGGCCAGTTCTGGATTTGAAGATCTTTTCTTGGAGCTGATGGCATTGCTCCTCCCTGGCATGTCTCTGGGGCGGTGAAAGGCCTAGCATGAAGGGCACAGCTGGAATGGAGGGATCTCCCACACTCACTGGCTGGTGTGGGACATAGTTTTTGTGGCTTCATTTTGGAAAAGTGTTTCCCTGCCTGAGCTGCCCTGTTAGGGGCTCAGGACCAGTGGCCTGTCCACACCCACTATAGGCCTGAGGTGTGCCTGTCAGGGTGGGAGTAGAGTTTGGTGGGGAGGGGAGCTACACAGGGGAAGCAGAAGCTCCTCTGGGCCTAGGTGCTAGCTGTTGGGGACTCTGTGGCTGGTGGCTGCTTGGGTATTGGGTTGAGCCATGACCTGGGCTTCTAGTCTTGTCTGCTACCTGGTGTCCTCTGGTGGTCTTGGGAGCCTTGGTCTCCACATGAGTGATATGGGGATGACTAGGGCAGGAGAAGAGGTTGGCGGGGAGGAGCAGCTGCAGGTCTGGAACCAGGGATCCTAGCTACTCTGAGCTTGGTGGGGTGGGGCACTGTCTAACACTCCTACCAGTGCCTCTTTGGCAGGTGCTCCAGGGGCTGGTAAACAGTGGCTATGTGCCAGGATGTAGCTGGCACCCCTGCCACATTGGCATCTGATGGAGCAGGAACTAGAACTCTCCTGGTGAGCAGGGGCTGCAGGGGCTTTGAAGCTCTGTTGTTAATGATGAAAACTACATCAGGAGAAGACCCTGAGCATGGCTCGGGAGTCCTACTGTCAGACTGCTTAGCTCCTGTCAAGAACATGAACTTCGCTAAAGGGAGGAGAGCAGGTCTTTGATGAGTATTAGCACCCATTGATCAGTACTGGTAAGTGCTCTGCCCTGGCCATGCTGCTGGGACACCTGTACATTTGCACAAACATGTAGTGTGCATGGCAGTTCAGGCACCTGCACAGAGCAGGTGGGTCCCTGTCAGCCTTGCACCTCAGAGCCTACCAGGGCATCTTCCTGACACCCATGTCTGGCCGAGCTCCTGGGCTCCTGGCCTGCAGGATGATGTCTGTGTCCAGCATTTGAGCCCTCATGGTCTGGCCCTGGCCAGGTGTCAAGCCTCATCCCTGCTGCAAGTGGCTGCCCTCCCTGTGCCAGCAGAGAGGGCCTTGCTCTTCTCTGTGTTCACCCACTTGCTCCTGTACCTCAGTCTCCCCATCACCTCGAGGTCTGGTCTCAGTTTGGTATGCTCTGCAGGAGGCCTTCCCTGGCTGCTTTGCTCCCTTAGCTGGGTCTGGGGCCTCCTTTTTTCTGCCACCCTGTCCTACATGTGTCCCATTGTGTCCTAGTTGGTGCGTATGAGGCCTGTGAACTCGAGTACCTTGAGCTCTGCCTCTCAGCACTCTGAGGCACACAGGAGTGAGTGTCCCAGTGAGCTCACAGACGTACATCTACAGATGGGCTGAGACCTAGGGGCTGGTGGGGCCAGGGGTCATCTCCACAAAGAGCCCCTCCCTGGGGGAGCCTGTCAGGTGGCCTGTTGGGCATGTGTTATGAGGAACCTGCCAGGTGGCTGAACCATTCCACCCTGGGGTGTGTGCCCCCACTTTATATGTAGATACAGCCCATGCCCTTGGCCTCAGATTCAGCCTCTTCCCCGTGGGTGGGTCCTTCCTATCCCCACATACATATTGTGGGCAGGGGTCTGTGCTCCCTTCTTCCAGATGGCCCATTTGTGGCCACTCCTGAGAGCTCTGGTCAAGGATCCAAGGGAGTGGAGGAGTCCTGGGGCTGGCAACCTCTTGCCCCCTGACCAGCTCTGCTCACCCTTCTCTCTGGTGGAGGTACTGCCCCAGGCCAGCCACAGGAGGCTGAGCTGTCAGGGCAGTACTAGGAGTGCAGGGATTGGGGGTCGGGGAGTGGGGAGGGAGAGGACCGGGTTCTGCCATATTGTCAAAGGCTCCTGCAGTCTCCTGTGCAGTGTCTGCCTCGCTCTGAATCTGAAGACTAATTGAATAGAAATTCTCCACACTGTGAGACAGAGTTGGGACCCTCCCTAATCTCATTAAGAAGTCCCCTGACAGTCTCATTAGGTGGCTGGCTGCCCAGAGAAGGCATATCTCTGCCAGGGGGTGGTTAGGCCTTGGAGGCTGTTGCTGGGATCAGGTCCCTGTCCAGCCACCCCTTCCAAACACAGGCCCAGGCAGAAGTGAGGCTGTAGTAGGTTCACCAGTCCCTAGTCCTTACTTAATTGGTTACAGTTTGCTCGACTTAATTGCTTTAAAATTATTAACTGCAGTTGGAGCAAACAGGTGACAGGGGTTGAAGAAGAAATTTGAGCCTCTTTATGGGGCATGAGGTGGGCCAGGACTAAGAGGATGGTTTCAGATCAAGACCATTCTCTGGGGGAACCCTGGTAGGCTGTGTTTAGCAGTGAGGGCCTGGCCCTTCTGGCTCTCCACCCTGCTTGCTGTGGCAACAGATCTGGGTGTGTCAGGGACAGACCAGTCGGCTAAGAATATGATCTATGCTACAACAGAACAAAGCCATCTCAGGGCTGTGGGGACACAATGTGGTGCCTAAGCTAGCATGAACTTGGGAGCAACCAGAGGAGGCTTCCTGGAAGAAGAGACTTTTGAGCTGAGTTTTAACTGGGGAATAGGGGGTTGGTTAGGTGAAGAAAGGGAAGCTGGATCTCTGGGTGGTGGAACAGCTTGAGCGACAGGCTCAGAAACATGGCCTGGCAGGATCTGTGAGCTCTCCAGGGTTCTGGGCATAGGAGGAGGGTGCTGACATTCTGGTGAGATTTGCAGGGGTGTTAGAGCTCCCTCTCTGTGGTCCCAGTAGTAGTGGCTCAGTTTCTGGGCATTGCGCCATTGCTTGGGTGCAGGCTGCAGACCATAGAGGGGACATCAGGGCCCAGAGCCATACACCTAGGTCTAGGCTTTGAGCTATGAGGGGAGAGACCCATAGGGATGTGGAGATCCCAAGGGGGTAGTCAGCTCTACCCACTCCCTGCCCCTCCAGACCCACAATAGATGAGCTGATGGGGTATGTAGAGCTGTTGATTTTCTTCATCAGAGCTCTGGGCATGCTCCTTCAGTTCAGACTCAAATGCATACTTTTGCTCCACAATGAGAAGTTCCTGGCTGGATTATGAACTGTCATTTAGTCTATCCCCCTGTCCTAGGCCCTTTGGTTTTCCCTTCCCAGACACTGGACTCTGGAGTTCAGTAGAGAGAGACAAAAGGAGAACCAGCCATCACTAACTTTGAGACCAGGGTCTCCAGAAAGGACCCCCCTCTCATGTTGGCTGATGTGGGGGCCACCTCTTTTCTGACATGGGAGCCTCAGCCACCAGATGCTGTGTGCACCCAGCAGAGCTCTGAAGTGGAGACAGGTTATATTCTCTGTAAGGCATATTTCTCTGAAAGGAGTATCTTGTCTTATCTGATCAGGCAGTGGAGTGATGGTATGTGTGTGTTCTAATTCATAATTTTATAGTAATTTAAAAAAAACTCAAGATATTGGTTTTGTTTCCATTAGTGAGATGGTGGCAGGCAGTAAAGCCTGCTGTCTTTTTAGAATCAAATTTGAATTGTTTTAATTATACAGCCCATATTCTCCCAGTAACATACCATCTCTGTGAGTTAATGGGCTTTGAAATCTCCCTTTGTTGCATACTCTGTAGATACAGATTTTTTTGTTAAATGATTTATTTTATATATATAAAATTCAGAAAATTAGCTTTGAGGTAGCTTCAGATGAGTATTGGGAGTTTCTGTTATGTTAGAAGAAGGCAAATAAATGTCTCTAGAAAACCCAGCCCTGATTCCTGGTTGGAATTCTTAGTATCTCCCCATCTCAAGAGCAGTGTTTTAAGAATACAAATGATATACAGAACTATTAGCATTGCTTTGACAGCAGCAGAGAGAACATTTGCTGTATAAGTTTCTCTGTTGATCCTTCAGTGACAGATATGAGAAAGGATATCTTCCTTCTTTCCTTCCTTTGTTCCTTCCTTCATTCATCAGTCCATCCATCCATCCATTCATTTCCTGAGCACCTACTGTGGTTTGGCCCTCAACTTGGGGATGCACAGCAAGGAAAGCCATGATCTTTATTCTGGGAGAGCTGATGCTTTCCAGGGAAACAAACATTTATTTGTACTTGGGAATACTTATTCCTAAGTGAGACCTTTTCAATGGATGGTGTTTCCACACCTTGAACTGCTGGGCAGGCTCACCCTCTGCTGAGGAGGGTATTTGGCAAGGAAGCTGTGCAGGCTCCCTGGGGCTTATTGGAGGTGCAGTGGTCCAGAACAAATCTCCTGTTCTCCAGACCCACAGCTCCCCTCAACGGGGGGCCTGACCTTGTCTCAAGACCCCCTTGAGATCTACAAGGGCCTACCCTTCATCAGTAGACCTCTAAACTGGGTGAGGCTTCCCTGGTCAGGCCATTGGAGTTGCCAGAAAAGATTCCTGGGTCCTGGTGGCCATTGGCTGGTGATTCAGATGGTGTGTGTATATTGCGGGCAGGTGGGACTCAGCCTCCTTGGTTTCCCTGGCCTGGGCCTGAGGCACCACTGGGATCAGAACTTGGTTGACCAGGAAGTGTTGTGTGACTTTTGTGATTCACAGCCTTCTCTGTTCCTGATGCTGGCTGTGGCAGCATGTGCAGTGGTGCATCTCGGGCGATGTGCCCTCCAGTATGAGAGCAGTGTTACCTGGTCCTTCCCTAGCACCCTCTTCTTGTCCCTGCTTCTGGAGTACATGGGCACTGTATTTGGAGCTCCTTTGGCTAAGGTTCTCTTAACACTGGGATGGGGAAAGGCCTGAATCTCCTAAAGGACTCAGGAGTGAGCAGGGTGGGCAAGGCTGAAGAACCAGCTGTCCCTTGCCTGCACCACCCCCTCCATTGGAAAGGCCCAGAGTGACTCTTCTTTACCAGATATCCCAGTAAAGAACTTCAAGCTTAGAACCCTTTCCCAGCCTATGGGAGAACTTCTAGAATTAGTGTCCTTAAATCTGGACCTCCCCCCACCCTGACTAGACTCAGAAACCATGGCAAAACATCCCAGGCTAAGAATCCCCATGGCAAAACCATAGGTTCTGCATCTCTAAGTCAACCCCTCAAAATAAAAACTGCAGCCTTAGAAGGCTGTAGCCTAGAGAACTACTTTGGAAACCTGCCAGCTCAGACCCTCCAAGCCAAGGACCCCTGTACCTTGCCCTTTCCTACCTCTCCTCCTGCTGTAGTCAGATCAGTGGTACGTTACTGTTTAGAGTCTTTGCATCTCTTGTTCCATGTTTTATTTCCCTTGATGTTAATGACTGACTTTTTGGTAGTTTGGTGCTTTGTTTTCCATGCATTTCTTATTAATTTATCCCCACATTGGTGGCCAGTCATCTGAATTCCCTCTTGCTTGGCCTGTTCGCGTTGGCTATGGCTTCCATTCCACCTCATGACCTGTGTCCTGGAGCATCCAACTGCTACAGGGGCCTCTCCCTCAAAATAACCTGTGAGGCTCACTTTTACCCTCCCCAGTCTCTGCTCAGAATGTCACTGCTTCCACGAGTTTGTCCCTAACCCCTGTTCAGAATTTCATCCTGTTCCTTGTGCCACTCCCTGGTACTTTTGATGGTGCCCTGTTTTTCTCTGTGGAACTCACCTCCCTCTAATGTTCCATTTGTCCAGATGCTTGATCTTGTTCTTCTTTGTCCACTTCCATCCTGAGTGGAAGCTTTAGGAGGGTGGGCACTGCTGTCTTTCGAGTCCCTGTCTTTGGCACAGGGTCTGGCACACAGCCGATGCCTGTCGGTGCAGCTCGCATGAACAACTGAATGCTTCGGAGCTGGTCACCAGACTCTGGCACAAGATGCTGTCAGTGATTTCCTGAGAGTCCCTCACTTGCATTTCCTGAGGTCACCTCCCTTCTGAGGCCACCTCCGGTTGTGCTGACTTCTAACTTTCCTCTTCTACTCCTGTCCTCTTTTGTTCTCATGGGTTCCTCAGCTATGTGTGGCTGGCCTCATCACTGCCCATCAGTGTGCCCAGTGTGTCCACCTCTGAGGGCCATCTCCTGGCCATCCTCCCCAGTGGGAGAACGACTTCCCCAGTGTGTACCGTACAGTACTGTTTTGCCTGCCTGGCCCAGCTTTGAGGTGCAGCGGGAACTACACGAGCCCTGGGAGCAGCAGGTTAATTAATGCAGCTGGAGCCAGTTCTGGGTAATTACTGAATCTATCCCCAAGCACAGGTACCATCTCCTGTGTGGGGCTCTGTAGTGCCAGGGCCCAGCCTCTGCCAGCCTTGTGTTTTCTTCTACTCTACACTCCCACTTTCTCCTCTCCCCTTGCCTTCCCTGCAGCTCCTCCAAGGGGCTTTTCTGGAGGGCAGGATTCCTGGAAGGCTCCTAGGAGATGCCCAGGTATGGTACTGCTATGGATATCTGTTCACTTCCACAGATGTTCACTGGTGTCATGTCTGGGTCAGCCACTGTGTTGGGTGCTGGAGTGGGTGGTGGATGCGGCAGGCACATGGAGCTCCCTGTCTAATGGTGAGGGGTTGAGAGACTTTGGAGGCAGAGTTTTTTTTACCTTGAATAATTTATTTAAGCTCCCTGATCTTCACCTCCCTCATTAATCACATGGGGATAAACATAGCACCTGCTGCCCAGGTATTTGAATCAATTAAAGTGGAAACAGGATGCTAGGAGGTGTTTATTGGGAGTGGCCCTGTTCCCATCTCCAACACACATCAGGGTGGCTCTGAGGAATTCAGGGGCATTCCCCAAGCTGGCTTCAGAACTCCAGGAACTCACCATGGAAGGGAGAGGAGAAGGGGAAAGATCAAGATGAGAGCTGTACTGGACAAAATAGCAGAGGAATAGGACAGAATTGAAAGTTTATGTAGGAATGGTCCTGGGGCCAGTGGGACCTCCTGGGTCCCTACAGGGAGGCCCTTTCTGCTGGCCTTAAGGGTTGAGCTGAGCTTGGTAAAGAAGGTCAGGGAAGGCACTCTGGGGATGTTGGGATGGGCATTGTCATGGAGTTCTTATGGCAGGTGGACCCTCAACATGGGTAGGAGCAGCAAGTTTCTTAAATGAATACCAGTCAGAGCTCCTTCAGTTGTATGGGACAAGGTTCAGCTCACCCTGGCCTTTGCCAAATGGGGGTTTAGGAAGGGCTGGATCCTAGGCTTTAGAGTGAACAGTTTGTTGGTTCTGCTTGACTTTCTTCTTTTGCCAGTCTTCCTCCATCTGTCACTCATTCTTCCTTCTTAGCAAAAATGGCAGGGGAAGACACCCATTCCCTATCTGCTCCAAGGGATCAATCCTCAGAGGACTCTAATTGGCCCAGCTTAGGTCATGTGCCCCACCTATGAGCCAATCAGTGCTACCAGAGATGGGGGCATCCTCATTGACCAGCCATATACCTCACTCCTCTCCAGGAATGCATGGAATTGGAAGAAAAAGTGCCTTGAAAGAAAGAGTAAGACTGTTAGAAGAATAGGGTGAATGAGTAAATATGCTGTTCATTCAGAACTGTAACTGCCGTGGCCACCCCAAGAGCATTTCTGCTTCTGCAGCTATGCTCATGGGCCACTGTTTTCCTCACCATGTTGTTTTCACAGTGGGTCTGGTCCTTCTCTCCTAGTGGCGAGTTTCCTTAGTTTAGAATAGCATGTGTCTCCTTTATAGCTCTGGGGAAAGTCTCAAGTTTGGTCAGTGTCTCCCTAGGCAGGGCCTTTTGTTGTGTTATAGCTGGGGCCCTGCTGTGTTTAGGAGCCACTTGTCCCTTACAGGACAGTGTCCTTGGGGGGAATGGCCTGGCCACAGCCTCCTTGGCACATGAGTCAAGGATCAGAGGCTCCCACTCCTGGCATACCCTGAAGAAGCCTCTGGTTCCATCCTGCCCACACTTAGTTTGGAGGGGTGGGCTGGCTTGCTGGGGACCTCTGTCATGGCTGTGTTCATGGTGGGTGGGCTTATAGCCATCCATTGCTAAGTGATCAGTCAGTTAGATAGAGTGGGACAGGCAGTCAGCTTGGCTGTGCCAGGTCTTTCTAGAATGTGTACAGCTGATGGGTGATGCTTGCATGAAATAAAACAACTGTCAGAAACAATTTATAGCCATGTTTCCATGGAACCAGGCCTGGTTATGACTTTGCATGTTGCTTCCTGGCAAATGAGCTTTGTTACCCAGTCATTGCACTTTAGTATTTGCTGTGAAAGCCAGCCCTGCAGTTGGCTGGGCAGGGGTACCCCAGGGCTCCAGGCACCCAGGGGGTGGTACAGAGAGCTGATTCATGTCTGGGAAGGTGTGGAACCAGGGTAGATGGGAAGCAGCCCTAGCTGTGACAGTGGAGAGGCCAGGCTATGGACACATACTTGGATTTCTTGTGTAGCTGCCTGCTTGGGCTCTAGAAGACCTCCTGAGTCAGCAGGCTTCATATGCTGTGACTCTGCTTTAGGAACACGGACATTCTTGGAGGACCTCACTCCCTGCCTTCCTGTCTCTGAGGTGTCATAGCTCTTTCATTCAGTCACTAGGCTTAAATGTGGGCTTGGCCTGGGGGTTATAGAGGCTAGAGATCACAGTGGACACTAACTTTTAGTGTCCACATCTGCCGTTGTTAGTGTTTTTTTTTTTAAAGATTTTATTTATTTATATTTATTTTTAGAGAGGAAGGGAGGGAGATAGAGAGAGAGAGAGAGAGAGAGAGAGAGAGAGAGAGAAACATCAATGTGCAGTTGCTGGGGCTTATGGCCTGCAACCCAGGAATGTACCCTGGCTGGGAATCGAACCTGGGACACTTTGGTTCCCAGCCCGCGCTCAATCCACTGAGCTATGCCAGCCAGGTGTTAGTGTTTTCTTAATGTACACAGACATGTGCACATATACATGTGTACATCTCATTGTAAACACAGTGAAAAATCTTAGACACAACATTGGATTTATTAGTCCAGTGATCCAGCTCCTAGGAGGACAACTTAGTATCTATGACCAACCCAGGCTGTAGAAAGGTAGAACAGCTGCTGCCACCTTGCTGTTTCCTATCAGAGCTGATATTTATGATCAGCTACTGTGATGTTCATGTGACCCCTGGATTCCTACCCCTTCACTGGCTGCAGAGGCCCCCTGGAAACCATACTCTGTCAACCCTAAGGGAGGCCCCTTGAGGGTTTGCTTTGGGCCAGGACCAGGAGAGAGTCAGGAGCCTGTACATCCTTGCCCATCTTCACAGTCTCCTGGGGGAGGTGCCCTCCTGTCATTTTGGGAGGCTCAGCCATGGGAAATGCAAGGAGTTGGGAGTCAGGTAGTTCCAGAGGGCTCTGTCAGCTCTCTGCAGTGCACCAGTTCACTTGGCATCTCTTCATGCAACTCCCAACTGTGTGCTGGGGGCCTGCTGAGTGTTGCTGTCTGTGCTGGGTGCTGGGGATATAGCAATGAATGGGAGAGGCCTCATGACTCTGTGTCATAATTTTTAAGATGGGGACAGCCATAGCTACCTTCCAGGACTGGTAAGAAATGGAATGAAGTAACAGCACATCCCAACATGAGTTCTATAGAACTAATTCTGCAAAATGTTTTGGGAGAAACAGACTTTGTGGTTGTATACATGTGACTCAGATATTTCTCTTGGAGACATTGCCATGCACGTTGGCATATTAAGGCTCTGAGAAGTCCTGCAGTTAAGCTCAGTACTTTTGTGAACTCAGCATTTGCAGGCTCAGTTGAACATGAAACTTTCTTTGGCAGAGCACCTAGTAACAGTTTGTATGTCAACCCATGGTTGTTGGTGCCAATTCAAATGCCAGTAGGAATTCCCAATTTGAGGGATGGTGAAGAAAGAAACTTTATTCAGTGCAAACAATGATATGGCATGTTGTGAAAACGGCACTGCTGTGGAACAGCTCAACAGTGTTACAGTGCTGCTGTGAAAACAGCATGGCTATGAGACAGCTCTTGGGCCAGGAGGCCATGGGGCCAGGCCCCTCTCCAGCTAGATAGCTCTGCTTTGCTTCTGGATGATCTGCTTTGCTCTTCTCTGCTCCACTCCACGCTGGGCTCTACAGATAGCTGTTTCAGCTTAGCCAGGGAGAGGCAATCAGTGGAAAGGGAAAGTACATTCCCCAGGCTAGAGGGGAGTTGGCTTATATGGACAGACATCTCTGCTCTGTCCCTGATTTGTCTGTCCTCATGCAAATCAGGGCTCCAAATCATTGCAGTTTGATTGGCTCAAAAGACACTGTCCTGATTGTTTCTAATAAAGCCACTCTGATTGGATGGGAAAAGCCTTAATCCTATTGCTTGAAATAGGATTCCAGGAAACCTTTATAAAGGCTGGCTCAGATGGCAGGAACACAGTGCAGGCAGGCAGTTCAGTGCGAGGTAGGCAGTTTAGCTCAAGCTTCTCCCTGCAGTGTGAGAGGTTCCTGTGCAGAAATGACTGCTAGGCTCTGCTTTTTAAAATTTTGAGTGCAGTTACCCGCCAGGAGCACTTCTTACTAGGTGTCTTTTTTTTTCCTCAGGATTTACATATGTAATTATTGCTTCCAGAAACCCATTTTGTAAATGCCAAGGCAGCATCTCCAAAATAACCCTGGGGAGTGCCCTGCACCTGGGAGGCTCTCAGTAACTGTGAGTGTCTCCCTGTCTCTACCTTGAAGGAGGTCTAGGGACAAACCAGGCCCTAGCTGCCCAAAAATTACCTTGGTGGAGCTGATAGTAGTTAACATACTCAGGTTTTAATGGTTACAGCAATGACAGTCAATGAGTTTAGTTGTAAAAAGGCAAGGAGTGATTTCGCCCATGCTTTGCCAAAATAGGACTCCATAAATACTGCAGCAAGGTGTGCTAGGTGCTGCGCATAGCTCCTGGCGGGGAAAATCTCTGCAAAGCACCATCCAATAGCAAATGTCTCTGCCCAAGCCACTTCTGTTCTTGTTAGCAGGATACATCACTTGACAGATTTACCTGTTGGTGCCACTGGCTGGCTGGGGATGGCAGCTGATTTACCAGGTCTGTGTTCTGGAAGGAAGAGGTGTCCCTGTAGCCACTGCAGTAGGGAGGGATGAGGACATGGGAGGCTCTGCAGACCTAGCCACATACATCTTCAGCTTCTTAGTCATGGTACAGGATTAGGGAGTCTCAATTTATGTCTCTGGAACATGGGGACCATGATGCCTAGCATCATCTCTGCCTTGAGGTAGGGACTGCATCATTCCCTCCTATGTTGTTATAATCCAGCACAGGTAAAAATCAGAATTGGGTTTTGAAGGATGAATAGGAGTTTCTTATGCATACAGTAGATGAGCATTCTAGGCAGGGAGCACCCCATATACAAAGGCATGGAGGTTTCAAAAAACTCTGACATGGAATGACTCATGTATAATGAGGCACAGGGGAGTATGTAAGGACTGGAAAAGTGACAGAAAATCCTTTTCACTCAGGTTTGTTAGGGCAGCTGTGGGAATGTGCTTCCTTGCCAGAGAGACACCAGGAAGGGAAACACGATGTGTTCAGAGACAGTAGTGTTCCTTGCCCTTTCCCTACTCTAGAGAACTGGTTTACTTCATCCTGACAGCCAGCAGCAGCGATAAATGAGGGAGATGGAACGTGTTATTTTAATTATATACTCTCGCCACCTAATTATAATTTTAATTGATATGTGAGCAGGTGTTGTGCTCCTCTAAGCAGTTTAAGGAAGCACATTCCCTGGAAAAGGAGCACAAGTTGTTCTATTCATTAGTCAAGCAGATGGAGAGGCTGGAAGTGATGGGCTGGAGCCAGGGGGCTAGAAGGTCAAGGGGAGGGGGAAGCAGCTTTTGCCCTGAGTGGTGCAGGAGGTGAGGGACTTGCCCTGGAGGGGCTGGGCACAACATGAGAAAAGAGGAGTGGAGGGGAGAGAGGGCAGGGAGGGGACAGAAGGGAGGGGAAGAGAGGAGGAGGTGGCTGGCATCCTATGCTAGAATATACTTACTCATTTTACTTTACCTCAACAAACATTTATGGAGACATTGCTGCAAGGCAAGCTCTGTGCTAAATGCAGGGATTTCAGAATGACTTCAGTACAATTCTTCCTAAACATGCTCCCGGTCTGGAGGGGGAAGGAGGATACATGTGGAAACCATTCATTATAGTTCATGAAATAAATGGGAAGTTATCATAGATGCAGCATAGACTACAGGGAAAGCTTTGCTTTCTAGTGAAGTCAGGGAAGGCTTCCTGGAGGACACTTGTGTTGGGGTTTTGAAGTGTAAATAGGAATCATCCTATTTTGATGAGGTTGTCTAGGGATAAGGATAGGAGAGAGTGGTGGGGGATGGCATTCCAAACAGAGGTGGGAAGCTGTGTGGGATGTGCAAGGAGTGCCTAGTGGTTTTCTGGATCACTGGTATAAGTGAAGATCTGGTGAGAGACGAGGCTGGAAATTTGACTGGTAAGGGAGTCTCCCAAGGGCAGGAGCTGGACCTCAGTGTGATGGTAGAGAGGAGATGGGATTTGAAGCTGGGTGATGTGATGAGGTTTGGGTTTCTGGGAGATCTTCCTGGTGGAAGATAGAATAGAAAGGCTGATGGTGCAACCAGGGGGAGAAATGGGGAGGAGCTTCATGAAGCCAAGGGCAGGTACATGGAGGCTGGATTCTGGACATTGTAGTGAGGGAAGGGGAAGGTCAGGGTGAAGGTTGAGTCTGGGCTCAGGCCTCTAGGGGAGGCCATACTTGAGATGCGAAGTTTGGGAGGAGCAGAGGGAGGCAATGAGGTTAATCTGGACTGTGGAATCTGGGGTGCTTATGGGGCCTCCTGGTTGAGACATCCAGGATGAGAGGGCTCTGCTGGAGGCAGCACTGTGGGAGTCATTGTTGGAAGGCAGGGATTAGGAAGCCCCAGCAGGGATGAGGTAGGTATCTGGAAAACAACTTTAAAATTTTATTCCATTTAAAAATCATTTTTATTTTTCAATTACAGTTGACATACATCATTATATTAGTTTCAGGTGTATACCCCAGTGATTAGACATTACATAACTTACTAAGTGATCATCCTGATAAATCTTGCATCCCTCTAGCACCATATATAGTTATTAAAATATTAGTAACTATGTTCCCTATGTTGTACTTTACATCCCCATGACTGTTCTGTAGCAATCAGTTTGTACTTCTTAATCTCTTTACCTTTTTCTTTCTTTTTTTTCAAAGGTTTTATTTGCTTATTTTTAGAGAGAGGGGAAGGGAAGGACAAAGAGAGGGAGAGAAACATTAATGTGTGGTTGCCTCTCGAGTGCCCCCTACTGGGGACCCTGCCCACAATGCAGGCATGTGCCCTGATTGGAAATCAAGCTGGCAGCCCTTTGGTTTGTAGGCCGGCACTCAATCCATTGAGCCACACTAGCCAGGGCCCCTTCACCTTTTTCATCCATCTCCACAACTGTCAAAATGTTCTCTGTATTTGAGTCTGTTTCTTTTCTGCTTGTTTATTTATTTTGTTTTTTTTAGATTCAATTGTTGATAGATATATATAAGTTGCCATTTGTTTTTCATATTTTTTGATGATGACCCCCATTATTATTATTATTACTATTCCTCTTCTTCTTCCTCTCCTCCTCCTCCTCCTTCTTCTTCCTCTTCCTCTTCCTCTCCTTCTCCTTCTTCTCCTTTCTGTTTTAATGTTTCATATAATACTGGTTTGGTGGTGATGAACTCCTTTACCTTTTTCTTGTCTGCAAAGCTCTTTATTTGCCCTTCATCTAAGTGATAGCTTTATGGGGAGAGTAATCTTGGTTATAGGTCCTTGCTTTTCATCTGTTTGAATATTTCTTGCCAATTTCTTCTGGCCTGTAAAGTTTCTGTTGAGAAATTAGCTGACAGTCTATGGGAACTCCTTTGTAGATAACTAACTGCCTTTCACTTGCTGCTGGTTAGATTCTCCCTTTGTCTTTAACCTTTGGAATTTTAATTCTGATGTGTCTTGGTGTGGGCCTCTTTGGGTTCATCTTGTTTGGGACTCTCTGCACTTCCTGGACTTGTATGTCTATTTCCTTCACCAAGTTAGGGAAGTATACTGTCATTATTTTTTTCAAATAGGTTTTCAGTTTTTGCTCTCACTCTTCTCCTTCCAGCACCCCCACAATGCAAATGTTGATATGCTTAAAGTTGTCCCAGAGGCTCCTTACACTATCCTCATCTTTTTGAATTCTTTTTCCTTGCTGTTCTGATTAGTTGCTTTTTGTTTCCTTATATTCCAAATTGCTGATTTGATTCTTGTTTTCAACCACTCTACTGTTGATTTCTTGTAACTTATTCTTTATTTTAATTAGTGTATCCTTCATTTCTGAGTCCTCCTTTTTTATGCTATTGAGGTTCTCACTAAGTTTACTGAGCATCCTAATAACCAGTGTTTTAAACTTGGCATCTGGTAGATTGCTTGTCTCCATTTTGTTTAGTTCTTTTCCTAAATTTTTGCTCTTTCTTTAATTTGGGACATATTTCTTTGTATCCTCATCTTGGCAGCCTCCCTGCGTTTGTCTCTATGTATTAGGTAGGGCTGCTACATTTCCCAGGCTTGGTAGAGTGGCCTTAATGTAGTAGTTATTCTTTAGTGTCCAGTGGCACAGCCTCCTTGATCACCCAAGCTAGGCACTTGAGGTGTATCACCTGTGTGGACTGTGTACCCCCTTCTGTTATAGTTGAGATTTGATTACTTTTGGCATGGCAATGGGAGAGATTTATTCCCAGGCTGATCAGCTGCAAGGACTAGCTGTGTCCACTGACCACCAACCTTTGACTACTGTGGAGGATCAGCTCTGTAGAGGCCTACCCCACAGAGCAGTACTTACTTCACTGGGGCTCTGGTGCACACTAGTCCACCACTTGAGTGTGTCGCTTCTGGAGGGGGTGGGGTGGTGATGTTTCAGTGTGGTCTGAAGCTGTACACTGTATGCGTTGGCTCTGGGGATGCCCAGGATGTGCAGGCCAAGATTAGCTGCTGCCTGTGTTCTGTCTGGGGCCACCTGGCATGAGCTACAAAGCGACTTGTTGATAGCTGCTCCTTGTGCTGGGCTTGAAGGTGCTCAGGCAAGTCCAAGCTGTGAGCAAGGCTGGCTGCTGCTAGTGCTGGGTCTGGGGCCACTTAGCGAGAGGTACAGGCATGCTGAGGCCAGATGCTGCTTGTTTGAGAGATTTTGGGAAAATCTGAAACATGAGCCAAGACAGGCCTTTCATATGGAAAAGCCAGTGGAGACAGCCTAGGTGGGCCTGAAAGTTGGGTGGGGCAGGGTCTCAGGGAATCACTAGGACAGGGCAAACAGGGTGCGCCAGGTTGATGGAGCCTTAGCTATGGCACCTGCCTGCTGCACTCTATGGGGTACAAGCACCAAAGGAACAGTGACCCCTGCCAGCACTTATTTATGGGAGAAAGCTTTCCCCTTCAGTTCTTACCCTGATGCCAGATAATTCAGTTCCTTCCAGTATGTCTCTGGTGACTTTCAAGCTGCTTCCCTAGGATTAGAACTCAGAGGGATTGAATCCAAGTAAGTCTGTGTGTGGGGATGAATGCCTGGGACTCCAGAAACCCCCTGCCTCCCTTGGCCTAACTCCCTGCTGGTTTTCATAGCCAGAAGTTATGGGTACTTCTCTTCCTGGGACTGGAACCCTGGGATGAGGGACCTGTTATGTGGCTGGGACCACTTACTCCTCAAGGAGGACCTCTGCAATCAAGATACCCTGCCCAATTTTTAACTGCCACCCATGGGTATGGGACCAGCCCATTCCTCATCTCTACCCCTCCTATCCATCTGGATGTCTCTTCTTTAATTCCCTAGTTGTAGGATTTCCATTCAGCCAGATTTAAGGCAGTTCTGAATGATGGTTATTCTGTAGTTTAGTTTTGATGTGGTTGTGGGAGGAGATGAGTACTGCATTTACCTATGCCATCATCTTGCCTGGTAGTCTACATTATTTTTAATTTTTATTTTATTGTGGTAAGAACACTTAACCTGAGATCTATTCTCTTAACATATTTTTAAGTGTACAGTAAAGTATTTTTAACTATACGTACTATGTTGTACAACAGATCTCTACAACTTATTCACTTTGCATGACTGAAACTTCATACCCCTAAACAGAAACTCCCCATTTCCCTTTCCTTCCCAGCCCCTGATGACACCATTCTATCCTGTTTCTATGAGTTTGACTGTTTTAGATACTTTATGTAATAAAATCATAAGTATTTGTTCTTCTGTAACTAGCTTATTTCATTTAGCGTAATGTTCTCAACGTTCATCCATGTGGTCACATATTGCAGGATTTCTTCCTTTTTTAAGGTTGAATTGTAAGGATATATCTCATTTCTTTATCCATTCATCCATTGAGGGATAATTACGTTGCTTCCACATCTTGGCTATTGTGAATAATGATGCAGTGAACATAGGAATGCTAATATCTCTTTCAGATACTAATTTCAATCCTTTTGGATATATATCCAGAAGTAGAATTGCTGGATCAGAGGGTAGCTCTATTTTTAATTTTTTGAGGAACCTCCATACTTTTTTCAATAGTGGCTACACCATTTTCATTTCTAGTAACAGTGTTCAAGGCTTCTAATTTCTCCACATCTTTGCCAGCACTTCTTTTTTGTTTCTTTTCTTAAAGTATTTTATTGGGCATGCTATTACAGTTGTCCCATTTTTTCTCCCCTTTATCACCCTCTACCCTGCACATCACCCTCTACCCTGCACCTCCCCCGACCCTCCAGCATTCTCTCCCACCCTTAGTTCATGTCCATGGGTCATACATATAAGTTCTTTGGCTTCTCTACTTTCTATACTATTCTTAACCTCCCCTTGTCTATTTTGTTCCTACCAATTATGCTTCTCATTCCCTGTACCTTTTCCCCCATTCTCCCCCACCCCCTCCCCAATGATAACCCTCCATGTGATCTCCATTCCTGTGATTCTGTTTCTGTTCTAGTTATTTGCTTAGTCTGTTTTTGTTTTTTAGGTTCAGTTGTTGATAGTTGTGGGTTTGTTGTCATTTTACTGTTTACAGTTTTTATCTTCTATTTCTTAGATAAGTTCTTTTAACATTTCATATAATAAGGGCTTGGTGATGGTGAACTCCTTTAACTCTACCTTATCTGGGAAACACTTTATCTGCCCTTCCATTGTAAATAATAGCTTTGCTGGATAGAGTAATTTTGGATGTTAGGTCCTTGCCTTTCAAGTCTTCAAATACTTCTTTCCAGCCCCTTCTTGCCTGTAAGGTTTCTTTTGAGAAATCAGCTGATAGCCTTATGGGAATTCCTTTATAGGTCACTGTCACCTTTTCTCTTGCTGCTTTTAAGATTCTCTCCTTATCTTTAATCTTGGGTAATGTAATTATGATGTGCCTTGGTGTGTTCCTCAGTGGGCCCAGTTTCTCTGGGTCTCTCTGAGCTTCCTGTACTTCCTGGAAGTCTATTTGCTTTGCCAGACTGGGGAAGTTTTCCTTCATTATTTTTTCAAATAAGTTTTCAATTTCTTGCTGTTCCTCTTCTCCTTCTGGGACCCCTATGATTTGGATGTTGGAATGTTTAAAGTTGTCCCAGAGGTTCTTAAGTCTCTCCTCATTTTTTAAAATTCTTGTTTCTTCATTCTGTTCTGGTTGGATGTATATTTCTTCCCTTTGTTCCAAATCATTGCTTTGAGTCCTCCTTTCCTTCACTTCACTGTTGGTTCCCTTTACATTTTTCTTTATTTTACTTTGTATAACCTTCATTTCTTCCTTCCTTTTGCGACTGAACTCAGTCATTTCTGTGAGCATCTTGATTACCGGTGTTTTGAACTCTGCATCATAAAGGTTGTCTATTTCCTCATCACTTGGTTCTTTTTCTGAAGTTTGATCTGTTCTTTCATTTGGGTCATATTTCTTCGTCTTGGCACACCTGTTACTTTGTAATGGGCAGGGTCTTAGGTATTTGCCAGCATGGGGGAACTCTCTTTGCTGAATTTTGGGGCTGTCTGTGTGGGAGGGGTTTGAGAGGGAACAATGTTGCTTGCTTTCATGCTTGACTCTTGCCTCACTTTCCATCACTTCCCTCACTTCCCACAAGCAGATTTTGCCCTTTCAGGTGCTGATTTGCAGGTGGGTGAGTTTGTGTATGTTCCAGAACCCCATGGGCCTCTCCAATGGATTCTCCCGTGAGAGTAGGAGTTCCTTGCACCTTTGCAACCCCCACATGATCTTATAGCCAGAGCTTTTGAGTCTTTAGTTTCCTGCACTGAAACCCTGGATTTCTCAGTCTTTCTCTCTTCCCTGTTGTTCCTCCCAGCTCATTTGCCTTGCCTGCAAGGTCTGCCACTTTGCTGCACATCCTGACCACCCGGCTGCCCATCTCTGTCCCTCCTACCAGTCTGGATGAATGTTTCTTTAACTCTTCATTTGTTGGAGTTCCATGAAGTTTGATTGGCAGTTCCAGTTGTTTTTTTTGTTTTTAAATTGTTATCCTTCTTTTGGTTGTGTGAGAAAGCAAAGTGTTTCTATCCATCTTGGCTGGAACTCTTCTTTTCTTTTTAAAGATTTTATTTATTTATTTTTTAGAGAGAGGGGAAGGGAAGGAGAAAGAAGGGGAGAGAAACATCAATGTGTGGTTGCCTCTTACATGCCTCCTGCTGGGGACCTGGCCCACAATGCAGGCATGTGCCCTGACTGGGAACTGAACTGGCAACCCCTTGGTTCATAGGCCTGCACTCAATCTAGTGAGCTACACCAGCCCTAACAGCTGGTATTAGGGTTTTAATACTACCATAATAGGTATGAGGTAATATCTCTTTGTGATTTTCATTTTCATTTTCCTGATGATTGATTATGTTGATCATCTTTTCATGTACTTATTTGCCTTTGTTTACCTTCTTTGGAGAAATGTCTATTCAAGCCCTTAGCCCATTTTTATTTGGGTTATTAGTTTTTGTCTGTTTGTATTTTTTTTTTCCTGTTGGCCAATGGAACAGAGTAGAAATGCCAAAATTAATCCACACAGTAGTTCCAACTGATTTTGGACAAGAATATACAATGGGGAAAGAATAGTCTTTTCAACAAATGCAGCTGGGAAAACTGGATATCCACAATCAAGAATGAAATTGTGCCATTATTTTATACCATATACAAAAATTCCCAAATCAACTCAGAATGGATTAAAGACTTAAACATAAGACCTGATACTGTGTAACTCCTAGAAGAAAACATAGGGGAAAAGTTTCATGACAGGTTTTGGCAATGATTTCATAGGTTTCATACCAAAAGCAAAAATTGACAAGTAAGAGAACATTAAATGAAAAAACTTATACACAGCAAAGAAAATAATTAACAGGGTGAAAGGTAACCTATGGAATGGGAGAAAACATCTGCGAATTATGTATCAGATGAAGGGTTAGTTTCCAAAATATACATTGAGCTTGGCTTTTAAGAGGCTTCTTAGTGGGTGCTCTTAGGATCCATGCCTGGGAAGGGAAGGAGACAGAGTCAGGCCTGGGCAGGTGCCAAGATAAGGAGTGAGGCCATTTCAGGAAGCCCCAGCAGACACCCCAGGAGCAGATACCCCAAGATGAGGTGTGATGACCCTGCAGCAGTGTTCTGACTTGGATGCAGAACGCCAGGCCCAGCACACCCCATGCTCCTCAGCTCTGAGGAGCAGCTGTTCAGCAAGGGGACATGGCTTGGGCACATCATCATCTGGGGAGATCCTCTTTGGGGGCTGACAGTGAAGAGCATCTGAAAGCAGCATCCCAGGAGTCCTTCACTCCCAAAGAGGGATTGGGGCACATTTCAGTGCCACCACACGTGGTGTTGAAGGAGACCAGAAGAGAATCCCAGCCCAGCTTCTAGGCCCTCACCACCCTTGCTTTTTCTCATTTGCCTAGTATTCTCCTCCTGAAATGCATCTCTTTCTTCTCCATGGGCTATTCTCACCTCTCCTTCACGTAGGTAGCCTCTCATCCTTAGGTAGGAAGTTGACCTTGATTCCAGAGGTGTAGGGGAGGGCTGTGAAGGAGCCAGTCCAGCCTTGAGGGTGGGAAAGGCCAGGGGCAGACAACTCCATGTTCCATCCTGCTACTAGCTGGCTATGTGATCTGGGAAAGGCATCCCTTCCTGTGCTCCAGTGTTCCATGGCTGAAGTGAATGGTCTTGATCCCACATGCTCTGACATGTGCAGGTGGTTGTGGTATTGCAGGCCTGCCTCAAGCTCCCCTGGCCTCTGTTTAGTGTGCCCCCTGCAGTCAATTTCTACTCACTGCGTGACCCCCATCTGACAAGATGGCCAGAGTTCCCAGCTGGGGACCTGTGTCTGTCTCAACTCTGCCCACCACATAGTGTTCAATAAGATCCTACGGTGACCGAGGGCCCACTACCATCTCTCTGGAGGAGAGGCCGTGGGCCTGTTTTACCTCTTTTGCACCAGGTGTATTACAAGCAGTAGCGTGTTTATTTCTCAGGACAACCTGTCTGCAGATGAGGAAACTGAGGCAGAGACTCTCAGTGTCTGCCCCAGGGAGCCGAGCTGGAACAGAAGTGACAACTGAGCTGGGAACCCAGGTCTGGTGACTCCAAAGTCTGGGCTCTCTCTGTTTAACCTTCTCCTGAGGTCCTGAGATAACCCTGTGGGGAGATTAGAGGTCTCTGTTCCCCATTTAGCCCTACCTGGTAATGTCTCCATATGTTGACCCTGGGCACTATAGTTTCAAATGGTGCTAGGGTAGGGGGTACTGGGGGTACAGCCATGGCAACTGAGCTCCAGAGCCTTCCCTCTTGGCCATTCACAAAGCTGCTCAGACTCAACTGTGCACTGACCTACCTGCGTGGGAGACCCTTTCAGGGTGGCTTTGGGTGTGCTTCCTGCCTTGTTCAGGGGTGCCCTGCATGGCCAAAATGCCCAGTGGGAATTTTGGAAGGTGCTTAAAGAGACCACAGGGTTCTGGGTAGCTGGGGAGGTGAGGGGTTGGGGAAAAATGGAGTTTAGGGCATTCCAAAGAACAATCTAAGCCTCCAGCTTTGCACTGGTGACAGTGATCATCTGCCAGACCCTGCCTGCATGTGCTGGCCCTGCCACAGCCTACCCCGACTGTCTACAGCAGGACCCTTGCCATCCTTCTGTGATGGGGTGTCCTTAGAGGAGGCCTGAGCCTGTGTCACACAGTCTGGCATCCCCTTCTGTCACTGTGCTTTTCTTCTCTTCTTTCCTCCTTGCTCACCAGGGTGAGTGGGGTTGTAGGTCTCTTGCTGAGTGAACTTGCACTGATCCTCCAGGCTTCTGGGCCTCAGTTCCTGCCCTATGATGTGAATGTGATGACTGGTGCCATGGGCTTAATGGGCCTGCTTGGCACATGGCAGCCTCCCTGTACTTGTTGGTCTGTCTCCCCCTTCCCCCACCCTCACACCTGGCCTCACTCGGGCTTTGCCATGAGCCATGCCAGGATTAGTTCCCAGCTCCTCCTTTTCTTGGCTTTGTGGCTTCACACAGGCCATGAAGACTATCCGGGCCTCTCCTTGCTACTCTACCTGATGTTAACTGTGACAGCAACCGTCTTACTTGATGAAGGGTGGACTGCATGCGATGATGTTCATGATGCTTAGTCAGGGCTGAGAAATGGATGCAGCCCTGTTGGTGATAGTGTGCAGTCTCCAGCTGTCTGCTCTAGGTGGCCTTTCTTGGGCCCTGGGCTACAGGTAAGCTTGTGGAGGGGGTGCTGGCAGTCGGGAGACCTGCCCAGCCCAGGTGGTATTGTCAGCTGGCAGAACTAGGGGTCTGCAAGGGGCATCCTGTGCCTGCCTGAGGCACTATAGAGAGGGGACTCTGAGCTTCCCTGGAATGGATGGAGAGGGTGGAGGGAGAAAGGAAAGTTCATGAACTCTAGAAGGGAGAAAGTGTGCACACAACCCCTGAGGCAGGAAAAGTGAGTCTGTGGTCAGAGGGCAGGGCTGTGTACCTGGTTGACTTAGCAACATTATTTTGAACCTCTCCAGTAAGCTGGGGACTCAGAAGAAACAGAGATGTGGTCCTGTCTTGGGGGAGTTCATAGTCACATCCTCATACAGGTCCTGATGCCTGACTGCTGGGATTGGGGTAGAGGGGCTGCAGGGACAGGGAGTGGGAGGGGTGGGCAAGGCTCAGCTTGTGAGGGAGGGCCCATCATAGAGGCAAGAGCATGGGAGCGGGACAGGAGCAGGGGAGGATGCTGTGGTTGGGCTGTTGGGCTCCTCACAGAAGCTGAACTGAATGGGAGGGCAGTGAGAAACCACTGATATGGGTCTGCTAAGCTGTGATGTGGCCTGGTTTGCACCATAAGAGGTTCCCTTCAACTCCTCCACAAAGATCAAGACGCTGGGTTCTTGTGTTGAATCTTGAGTTGCCCAAAATGTGGGTAAGGAGGAGATTGGAGTGCTGGGTGGAACAGAGAGACCCCAGCAGGGCCCTATCCCCTGGGAATCTGCAGCTGGGATCTCTGGGTTCTGCCAATGGGCTGGTCAGGGGGTGAGTGGTATACTGTAGGAGATGGTCATTTGGGCCATTCTGACATTGTTAGATGGGGCAATGAACTCCTCCTGGCCTGCTCCCATCCTCCGACCCAAAGGCAAGGGGTCCCTGTCCAAAGCCCTTCCCAGGGAAGGTAGCCCACAGGCTCTGGTTCTTAGACATTAGCTACATTCCTGGTTTTCATGGGGACATGTTGGGGTACTTTGCTCTCCAACCACATGGATCACATACCCTTGGCTTGTTAGCAGTTGGTGGTCCTTTGTAACCACAGAGCCCCCTGAAGTCCTGACATGGTTGGGGGTGCTCAGGGACACGGTGAGGCTGTAGTGATGGGGTAGAGGCAGCCCAGTGCTGGCAGGGCAGCGGCATGCCAGGCTGGCAGGGCTGGTGAGGGCAGGTGAGCCAGGCAGCTACCTTATAACTTCAGTTCTGATGGTGGAAATGCCACATGTGAAGGACCCTGCACCCCTGTGTCAATCCCTTAGTTGGGGCTCCTTGGACCCATCCACCTATCCTAGCATGGCAGGACTTCTGAGGGGGTGGGCACTGAATCAATTCTCAGGACATGAGAGAACCTGTAGGGAATCTCTCCCAGTGGAGCAGTGGGCTCCAGCCATCGGCACATAAAAATGTTTGCTGAAGTTTTCTGATTGCTTCCAGCCTCTTTTCTTGCAGACTTCCTCCTCACATGGTTGAGCTCATACTAATCACTTGGTTTTGTCTTCAACCTTAACACTTCAATTTCTTTAAATGTCACAAATGCATCCATTATAAAAGACTTAAGAAATAAAAGTCCCAGTTCCCTCATCAGGGGAAAATTGAAAGCAGGTTGCTCTATATTCTTCCAGGACTTTCTTTTTGTGTGTACATTTATGTACACACAAAATGGAATACAGTGTTTTGCTTTGTGTGTTTTAATTATATAAATAAGGCTGACTATATGTGTTATACTGGACCTTGTTTATTTTTACTTACCAATGTGTCTTGGCAAGCTTGCTGTGCTATTTCATATAAACACACTGTATTCTAAATAGATTCTTGTAACACTTTTATCTGTTAATAGCTATCTAGGCTATTTCTGATTTTTCACAATTACAAGCCATACTGTGATTAAGATTTTTAGAAATGTCTATGAATATTTGTCTAGGTAGATTCCAAGATGTGGAATTGCTTGGGCGAATGGCATGCACAGTTAAATTTTAGCTTTTGCCCAATTGCCTTCTAGAAAGCTGAAGCAGTTTGCACTTCCACCTGACAGTGTAAGAAGAGCATCTACTTTCTTACATTCTCGGCAGCACTTGATATTATCAGCCTTTTGATTTTTGCCAATCTGATGGCTCATAGGCAGCACCTCATTGTTAATTTGATTTGCATTTCCCTAATTATGGTGAGTCTTTTCATACTGGCTACATGACATATGTTATTCTAGCAGATTTTAATTGTTAATACAGAGTATTTAAATTTATTTATCCAGATAGTTCACTGCAAACATAATTAACAAAGGCTCTATCCTCTGATAGAACACTTAGTGCGCTCAGTGGAGAAATCAGCACTGGCTACTGCTGGTGATAGATAGATTGGTGCCTATGATGTGTGTGCACACTGTCATTCTCAAGGTAGATTTGCTGCACTGTTTTGGAGCTTGTGTAAATTCTTCAAGATGCTGTTGTTGAAGAGTGAGGTCTCTGGCAGTGAACACAGGGACTGGCTAGGGCTCTGGGTATAGATAACTAGTGTTTAACCAGGGTTATAGTGAGCCTTGGGATCTCTGAGCACGGGGATTTTAGGATGTCCTACTTTCGTAACTAATTGAAAATAAAAACAGTGCCAAACTGCAGCATGAATGTGAGGATGTCCAGTGAAGGTGTTAGTTTTCTCAGGTTGACTTAATTTGAAATCAAATTCTTTTAGAAACCTATTTGTGTTTAGAGCCCCTCCCACTATGCTGGTCATCTGTAGGTAATGGGGCACATGCTTTACTCTGGACTCTAATCTGCAGTGTGCCTGCAGACTTGGCCACACCTCCCAGGTAAGTGCATCCAAGGGACCCCGCTGATTAGTGGAGCATGGCACTGCCCTTGCTTGGTCTAGTAGGGCTCCATTGCTGCCCTTCCAATGGCCAGTCATTCTTCTCTATCTTATGTGGCCTTTAGTGTTTTAAAATTAGATTTTAATTTTAGTTTCATGGTCTATTTAAACTGCCTTGTACTATTTAATTTTTTTCCTCTGATTTCTCAGTTTGTATGCTTTAGACCATTTTTCCCTTTTTAAAAACTTACACACATTTGATTAAGTAAGTGACTGCTCCGAAAATTCTTGTGATCATTAGCTTCTTGTCACTTGCTTGTGTCAGTAATTGTAAATGAAAAGGTGTGTCTGTCACTGGGTGCTTCAGACATGTAGGCTGATGAAGCAAGAGCTGTCGTCTTTATATCCTGATAGTCACCATGCAGGGACATAGTGTGTTTCTCTGTTTATTTGGAGTCTTTTGATGCTTTTAATAAAGTTTTACATTTTTCTTCACATAGATCTTGCACATTTCTTATTAGGTTTTCCCCAGGGATTTTATACATTTTTTCCCCCAATATGAATGAGTTTTCTAGTGGATTACATTTTCTAATTGGGAGTGCTGGCATACACAAAAGCTATTCATTTTGTATATAGATTTTACATCAAGGAGTTTTGCTGAACTCCTTTGTGACCTCTAATAGTTTATTAATTCATTCTCTTTGGGCTTATTGGTAGATGCTTATAATTTCTACAAAATATACCAATTTTTATCTCTCATTTCTTTTTCCGGTGTTATCACATTGTCTAGGACAATGTTAAATATTGATAGTGGTACAGTATTTCAAAGTGTCATATTTAAGTATGATTCTTGCTGTAGCTTTCCAGGAGGTGTACTTTATCAAGTTAGGGTAGTTCTTTTCAATCCCTATTTTACTAAGAGTTAGGAAGAGTTTTACTGAGAGTACTATTTTGGTCAAATCCAGCAGGATCCCCAATTCAAATTCATATCTAACTAGTCTGGAATATCTGTTGTCATGTTCACTTAAGGCAGCAGTTATGAAAAAGAATGTTTTAAATTTTCTAAGTATATAGATTGGAGGTGGTTTCTTTTCATTGGTAATTCCCAATCCTATTGCATTGGATTCAGTTAATGTACAATAAATTTATGAATAATTTCTCCTTTAGTACTCCAGTGAGATTTTCACTGTAGAGAGCTGGGTGTACATGGCAAAGACTGTGCTGTCTCTGTTGGGCTCCATAAAAGAGGGCGGAAGTGGAGGTTGAGAGCAGACCCAGGGGCTAATGCCTGGACTTGGGCCCAGCCTGCTGACTGTATAATGGTGGGTAGTGGCTGGAAATCAGTTTCATTCATGTAAAATTGGCATCACAAGAGTGCCTATTATTTTTCCTATTGAATCTGAAATGAAAATGTTGACCTCACCTTTGTGAGTGGATTTGTTGGTTTCCTCTTTAATTAGCGTCAGTTTGCTTTATCTATTTTGAAGTTGTGTTGCGAAATTCCTAACACACCTGTTATGTTTTTGGGATGAGATGTACCTTTTATCAGTATGAAATGTCCCTGTCTATTCCTTTGAGTGCTTTCCATCTTGAATTGTATTCTGTCTGATAAACATCTTCCTTTTCCTGAATTATTTTTTATTTGGTATTGTGTTTCTCATCCTATTATTTTTAGCCTTTCTAGGCATTTACCTTTGTATCTTTTGTGAAATAAAAAAAATCTGCTTCATTTATTGCAGTATTTATTAGGGGAAGTTAACCCATTTACATTTAATGGGATGACTGATAGGCTTGGACTTTTTTTGTGCCATTTTATTTTGTGTTTCTTATTTATTCTGCTTTCTTGTACAGTTTTTTCCTTTTCTTGTGTTTTGTTGGGTTGATTGGGTTTTCTTTGTCCTGATTTTTCTTTCTTAAAGCAATGTTCTCTGTAACAGAATTGTTGCTGGCACTGCTATCATTTTGGGTAGGGCTGTCCTTAGAAGGTTGCCCTCTTTCCTGAACTGTAGGACATTTAGCCTTCCTAGCCCTGGACACTAAAGCACAGGTAGACCCCTGCTCATCACCGAGACAACTCAAAAATGTCCCCTTCCCTCTGTTCCCTATGGAGAACCATCTAATAAGTGTTCAAATAATGTATTTTTGTTTTGTAGTGATTACTTATAATTCCAAGAACTATTTGAGCTCACATTTGATCTCACCATGTAGCAGTGTTTCTGTGGTCTCCCTGAGCAAATCAAAAACTTTAGTGTGACTTAACTGCTTTCATACCCCAACCATGTCGCCACTTAAGAAGAGATAATCTAGGATTTTAGTTCAAAATTTTAATACTTACAACCAATAGATGGTTTTAATAGTGAATTCACAATTTTTTCTCACCTCTGCTTTTGTTTTTCACATCTTGTTCTTTGATTCATATATTCTTTTTGTTGTCATTGAGGCAAAATTCATTTTACATAAAATTCATGATTTTAACCATTTTAAAATGTACAATTCAGTGACTCCAGTATACTCACAATGATGTACGACCATCACCACTATCTAATTTTATAACATCTTTATCCCCCAGAAAGAAACTCTACCCATTAGCAGTCATTCCTCATGCCCCATTTCCCCCTTTGCCTACTTGTCTGTTGCCTGGATTCATTTTCATGGTGCCACCACTTGGCAATTCTTTCCATGTGGGTGATGAACTTTTCTGTGGGAGATGAGCATTCTGTGTACTCATGTGTATGAGAATGCCTGTTCCCTTCTTAAAGACTGAGGAGAGAATTTAAGGTTTATACCATTTCTCTCTTGGTGCTGAGGCACTGTTTTACTGCCTTGTGTGCATCAGTTGTTCTTACAACAGTATGAGCTGAATCTTGTATAGTGGGCTGTATATGCCAGGGCCTTACACACGTCAGCCCGTCAAACTTGGACATCACTCTGGGAGGGAGGTACTGTTCCCCATCAATGGACAGAGGCAGTGAGGCAGAATGAGGACCACTCTGCAGCAAGGAAAGAGGGGTTGCTGTTCACAGCCAGGCTGCCTGATTCTCAGGTCGACATGGATTACTCTGACATCTGTTCCTCTGTAAGCTACCTGTGTCTTTTTTTCCCTGGTAGAATTTGACATTTTTTCTTTTTCCTCTGGGTTCTTAAATTTCACCGTTCTCTGCCTAAACATTATGTTTTTACATAACCCTACTTTGCATGTTGTGAGTTGTTTTTTTTTTTTTTTCAATCTGAGGACTTGTATCCTTCTGGATTTGTTTTCTAGCTTCCTCTATATTCTCTCAGATGTGTTCTTGGAACTCCTTTTAGATGATGGTTGTGGTTTACATTCCCCATTGCCCTTTACTTGACTTTAGTGCTGATTTTCATCTCTGGGTTTTTGGGCCACCATCTGGGAGAATTTCAGTCTCCATCTCCAGATTACTAAATTGACCTTCATTTGCTCCATGCTGCTATTCACCCCCTTTTTATACTTTAACCCTGAAGTGTTTGCTTTCTAGACATAGTCCACTCCTTTTCTTTTGTGGGTGTGATGGCCTCTCCCATCACTCTGAGTTTACTTGTTTTAAAACATTGTTCTGCTTGTAGTCCCTCTGTGTCCTCCAGTGTTGGTTCTTATACCTGATGAGTTTGGTGTGTCTCTTTCAATGTGTAGATCCTCTTAAATAGAGGTGGGTGATTCTGAGTGTACTTGTATTTGTGTTTGAAATTTCCCATTGGACTGTGAGGCTAAGCCCATCCCCAGCAATGACTGGATTGGGTACCTGGGGTATTGTGTTGGTGGCCCCAGAATCTAGTGTTTGGGGTGTGGGGGTTCCACTTTCCTTCTGTGTGTTGGTGCCCCTTTAGGGCTACCTGACTCTTGGGAATCAAGTACTCCTACTCCTTGCTCCTATGGGCCATCACTTTTGTAGTTCACTGCTTGGCGTTGTGGGAAGGGACACCTGTATGCCTCTCCTAAGACCCTCCCATCAGCCACCCTCACAGGCTTCCTCTGTGTCCTTATTTCCTCAGCTCTCAGCTTGGAGAAGCCTCCTTCACTGCTGTCCTCTCTTGGGTGTGTTTAGGACTATGGTGCCGTTCCAGTCTGAACCCATCAGTCTTCTGCCTTTCAAGGATTCCTCATGATTTCTGCCCTATCAAAAACCCCATTATTGTTTTCCAGCACTATTATAGCTTTTAAAAATTATTTACCTTTTATGTCATTTTAAGGGTTTGTGTTGGGAAGGAGAGGATGTCCTCAGACCACCATTTTGATCCCATATCTGTTTTTTATGAATGACCTTGTCCCAGAAGGACCTTCCAATGTTGCACACCATTCCATGTAATTACCATGGTAGGGTAATCATTTCCTGGTCACAAAGGTTCTTTGTAACTACTATTTTAATGACTGCATGGTACTTTTTCTAGTGGCTATACCTTAACTGACTCAATCATTTCCCTTCCCTCCACCCCCGACATTTTGCTATCATAAAAAATGCTGTAACAAATGTCTTGTACCTAAAACTTTGTCCACCTTTGGAACTATTTTCCTACCGTAGAGTCTTAAGTGGATAAGTGTGTGTGTTTATTATGGTAAAATACACATAAAATCTATCATTGTAACCATTTTAAGTGTATAGGTCAGTGGTATTGCATAGGCTGATGTAGCTGTGCAGCCATTACCACCATGTACCTCCAAAGCTTTCTACCCAATAAATAACCCCATTGTCCTGCCCCCAGTGCTTGGCAGCCACTGTTCTACTTTCTGTCTGGATGAATTTGACTACTGTAGATACCTGGTATCAGTGAAATCTTGCAGTATTTGTCCTTTTGTTATAGGCTTATTCACTTAGCATGTTTTCAAGCTTTACTCATGCTGTCAGTGTGTGTTTTAAAATGCCCATTCTGTCCCCCTTTCTCCCTGAAAGTCCCCCTCCCCCATGTTTGGGAATCGACAGTGCTTTTAGGAGGTGGCCTGGGCTCCTCTTCATTTGTGTACAGAATGCCTTTTCCGGGAGATGGCCATCCTTATTCACTTAGTGATTCATCTCAGAGCCAGAGCCAAATGAAATGGAATTTCATTCCCAAAAGGGCTGGTCTGAAAGTTTGTGCCGATAAACATGCTTAACCATAATCTGTACATTGAGTTTTTGTGTTCTGCCTGCCCTGTTAGTCCTGCATCTGCCAGGTGCTTTGTTGCCATGGGCTGTGAGGTCCATGTGTGGGTAGGCCCCATGATGCTTTGTGCCTGTGGGGTGGTGACAGTGAGGGGATGTGGTTTAAGTATGAAGTTGCATTTTTATTACTTTATTACTGTCACTGAGGGAGTGAGGGGCTCCTGATCCAGCTGCTTCTCACTGCAGTTCATGCTTGGATATGTGATGCTAGGAGGACAGAGTACAAGGGTGGGAGGGAGAGGACCACCAAACCCAGCAAACCCTCTTTAAAACCATCAGCAGAGTCCTTACTCCCTTACTGCCCTCATCAGCAACTTCTGCAGACAGCAAGAGTTCCTTCTGCCCAGATCATCTCAAGAAACTCTCTGAGGGAACCATGACCACAGCCATTCTATAGGTGGGTAAATGGAGTCTCCTCACCCAATGTTACAGTCCTGGTTTGTTCCTTGTAGCAGGTTGTATGCTTTATCCATGCAGTGAGGACAGCCAGAGGTCCATGTGGTCTGGAGCAGGCATGAGGAAGCAGTGGGAGGGGGAGTCCTCATCACTCCTCCCTGCTCTACCACTCTTACCTCCCTGGGCCTCAGCAGGGACAGCAGAGCTATGCCAGTTCAGGCACCATTGTTTCTACTGCCCGCTGTAGGGGTTTCCCTGGGGAATGTTCGAGACTGGGCCAGCCAGGTGATGGTGCAGTAGACAGAGTCTTCGTAGGGTCCTGGAGGCAAAAGCTAGAGACCCAGACTGGATTCCTGACTCTATGATCCTGGATGAGTGACCTGGGATCACCCACTTAACCCCTTGAAGCCTTGTTCCCTGTTGCTGTCACACTCTTGGGTTGCGGTGAGTTTTGCTAAGGTCGATATGTCAGTCTGGTCTCTGTGCTTCTATTACCAGCACAGCTGACAGAGTGAGACTTGTAAAACAAAGGCAGATTACATCACTCTTCTGGCTATAACCTACACTGGCTCCCCATTTCTCTTAGAGTTGAAGCCCATGAGGCCACTCATGATCTGGTCCCTTAATACCTATAGGGCCTTATCTCTTTCTTCTCTCTGTGTGTTCCCTGTGCTTCAGCCACATGGCCTCCTCTGTGCTATTTGAGGACCCTAGGCATGGCCCAGCCTCTGGGCCTTTGTGCTCTCTGTTCCCTTTGCCTTCAGTATCCTTTCCAAGATACCCATGTGGCTTCCCTTCCTACCATCTCTGAGTGTTTGTTCACATGTCACCTTTTCAGTAAGACCTATCCTAGTCCCCTATTTTAAGTTAAAGCCCATTCCCCAATCCCAATTTTTCTTTCCTTGCTCGGACACTTATCACCTGTATTTACTTGTGTTTTTTCTTATTTTTATTTGTCTTGAAGTTTTGTGCATTTATTTGAGCCAAATTGACAGCAATTGCTGAGAAGCAAAACCTCAACAAATTGAGAAAATGCTCCCTACTTGTTATTTATTTATTTTTTGCCCTTTCTCTTACTAGAATGCTTGGTACACAGTAGGTACTCAGTTGAGTCAATGAGTGAGTGAGTGAATAAGAGTGTCCAGCAAGTTGTCCTGCCTGTGATAGGGTCTCAGGAAGAATGAGTTCTTTCCTCTCCTGCACTCCCTTCCTTTGCCCTGTCCTTAGGCCTAGCCCCCTGGCTCAGATGTGTCTAAGCAGGATTTGGACAGGCAGGACACTAGTCTTCTCACCTCCAGTACATCCCTGGGACATCAGAAGTGGGGCTTTCACAGCAGGAGGGGCAGAATTGTGGGCTTTACTCACACCTCACAGCCTGGCCCAGCAGGTGTGGAGCAGGGGCTTGGAGCTGCTGCTGTAGCAGAGCACAGAACTTGATTGGGGACAGGGGGGCATTTCTAACCCTGGTATGGCTTCTGCCTGGAAGTGGTGGCCTTGCCTATGTCTGAGTTAAATGCAACATGTAGAATTAAAGCCAGAGTGAGAAATGATTTCTGGCGTCAGCCTTGTGTCATTATCGAGAGGAACCTTGATGGACAGTATGGGAGCTGCCTGCTTAGCTCCTGTGTGTCCCTTGTGTCCCAAACCCCTGTCCCCTGTTTCTCTTATCCTGAGAGTCCTATTGTTCCCCAGCTGTGCTGACTCTTAACAAGGAGCATGGCACTGTAGGGAGAACCAGCTCTCTATACCTGCTCAAGAACAATGGGCACAGCTGGAAAGAGAGGTTATAATCTACTAAAAGAAGAGTGAAAGGCTGGCTTCCTTGCTATTTAATACAGAGGTATAGGCATCTTGTTGTAGGGAAGGCTGGAAGGAGGCTACGTCCATTAGCAGGGTCTGGTAGGTGTCTGTTAAGGGCACCTCTGCCCTTGGGTTCTTCACCTGTGAAGAGTGAGAACCAGCACCCACTGCATTGTGGGCAGGCTGGTCACACTTGACACCAGCACCAAGGTGTTAGGTCATTGCTAGTAGCAGCCCTGTTGAGGTGGGCCACGGCCTTTCTTTGAGCAGGCCCACAGTGGTGTGAGGTGCCCCAAGCACCTGGGGCTTTTTTTTCCTACTCAGGAAACTCCATCTGGCCTTTAGACTGTATGAGCCATGAATATACCCTGGGAGGTATCCCTTGGCCTCCTACTCCCTAAGTCAGAGCCTGGGAAGAGGGCCCATTACCCGCATGGCCCAGCCAGAAGCAGTGGCTGAGATCTCTGGGTGTAGGGTGCCTGCTGCATATGGCCTGCCCATCTTTCCTTTGCCATCCCAGCGAAGGCAGGGTGTGAACATGGCAGATGCGTGCTCCCCCCAACAATGGCAGTGTGGAGAATTCATTTCAGAAGGTGGATGTAGTTTTGGGTAATTGAAAACACTGTCAAGCTATTTGTCATAGTTCTTACAAGTGCTTTCTCCTTGGATTGTTTATAACACTCACAGAAACCTAGTGCCCACAGAGTACCCCCTCCCTGTATTCCTCTCTGTAGAGTCTGTCTTGTTCAGAGCAGGTGGCAGGGGGCGCTTGCAGGTGGGCCAGCCCAGAAGGCAGGGGTGTGCAGGCCTGGGCTCTGCAGTCAGGGATCTGAACATTGCAGGACAAGGCACAGCCTGATCATAGCACTGAACTGCAAGCACAGTGTTTAGAATCATGGAGTGAGGAAGTCGGAACAAAGGGGCAGCTATGCTCCCTTGGGCTGAGCCCTGAGTCCCTAAGCAAGGGACCAAGGTGGGCTGGGGGTGGGGGACGGAGTGTCTGCTTTTTATAAGGAGGTAAAGGATGGGGTCTTAGGCAGTTCACTTCTGAGAGAATTTAGATATGTAGTGTTCTTTGGTGAGTGGCCCTGGGGCCACCTATCAGAATCACGAAGGCTGGATTTCCATACAGCTTGCTGTTCCCACCAGCCCCACCTAGTCTTTTGGGGAAGGGCCTGGGATATGCATTTTAACAGGGCTGGTTCTTGTGATCCCTGTACACACTGTGTAGAAGCACTGGCTTGGAATAAGGTGGTTCTGAACTCAAGTCTGACTCTGTCTTGGAGAACACCACACAAGACCAAGACAGGTACCTTATCTGGAGGCTGAACAAGCTAGTGTTGGGTTTCTGTGTTTGTGAGCAGTGTCCATAAAGATGACCTTGGAGTGACAGAGCCTGGTGTCCAGGACCACCCAGGTTTCACACATTTACTGCCAGATCCTTCCAGGCCAAGCCCTCTAGGCATCCATCCTGAGGGACTGCTGGACACAGGAAGGAGCTCAATGGCTGGGATGAGCCCTGGTCTCAGGGATCTTAGCCATCTTTATGCCAGCCACCCTCACTGGAGCTTCTGACATCATGGCTGGGGACAACCTTGGGATTTGTCACATCCATGCTCGTGTAGAGCTTATTTTATGGTGGGTTTCAGGCCGGGAGTGTCAGCCCTCATTAGTTCAGACCTTGAGCAGCCAGTGCTACCTCTTGAGGGAAAAGTTCAAGGGGCAGAGCATGGAGCCTCAAGAATGAAGAGCAGGGAGCCGCCATGTTTGGGAGGGAAGAAGAGAAAACTGGACCTGAGCTGGTCTTAGCAAGGAAAGATAAAGCTGGAAAAACAAAAAAGTGATTTTAGTGCATTAGGCTTTAGATGGGAGAGACTGTTTATGGATCATTTTGTTTTGGATGGTGATAGGATAGTGGTTAGATTAGTAGGAAGCCGGTCAGCTTGAAAGGAGGACATTTATTTATGAGATTGCAAAGGGAAAATTGTTTGCAAGAAATACAGGGGTTTTGTTGTAATAGCATCAGGTTTAACAGAAACAACAAGTGCTAGCAGGCCTGGTTGTCCATCAGGAAGCCAGCAACCAGGAGTGCAAATCTGTGGGCGAGGGATTTAGGGGCAGCAGGAGCCTCCAGCTCTCAGCTGCTCCTCAACCTGGAGAACCCCAGCCTGGAGGAGGCTGTTTCTGTCCTGTGGTTTTTCTGAGCTTCGGCATGGAGGTTTCAGATCCTGGAACCTGGCCCTGGGGAACCTTGGTGATCATGGGGTTTGGGCAAGACCCAGGATGCCACCAGTCCTAGGATAGTGTTGCATCCCATGCCAGGTCATGCGGCACTGCACCTTTAGAGGGGAGACCTCCTGGTCACAAAGACCCAGAAAGGAGGCTTGCAGGTAGTTCTTCCGGTTCTTGTGCCACACTGTGAGATTGGGAGATAGGGGACCTTAGCAGGGAATCCCAGAGGCCTGGAGAATCCTCTGCTTATTACATAGACATTTCTGTGCTCAGCTCATGTGCCCAAGAGATGGGGAAGGCCACAGGGATTGGGCTCCAACTCCAGACCCACCACCTGGTTGTTGAGTGGCTTGGCAAGTGGTGGAGCCTTTCAGAACATTCGTGTCATCATCTGTCAACATCCCAGGGCTGTCGTGAGGGTACTCTGAGAAGATGTGTGTCAAGAGCCTGGCACAGTGCCTGGGACATGGTTAGTGCAGGGTAATGGCAGCTGCCAGTATAATTACTATATTATTAATGGCAGGGGAGTGAAAGACAGCCTGCTAAGCCTCAGGTTCTGGAGCCCTCCCCTCACTGCCCATCCTTAGCCCTGGTCCCCTCCATAGGAGGCACCTCTTATCTGGGCTCCTTCTTGTCCCAGGCCCTGACTGGCTGCTCTGTCCTGGCTCTCTGCTCTTGGCCTCTCCCTCAGCCCTGGAGCCCTGCTGTAGCTGAGCCTGGTGAACCTTTGCCGCTGCCCCCAAAGGTACCATGGACAGAGTCCTGAGTTTGGCATCCTCTGTCTTGGTTTCCTGTCTTATGGAGATATTTTGAGGTCCCTTCGCTCCTCTGAATGGGATACCAAAGTTGCTGGACCATTGCTGATGTTTTCCCTGGCATTTGGTTGCCCATACCCCCTCCTGCAGGGGAAGAAACCCTGGTCACCATCCACTGCAGTCTAGGTGAATCATGCATTTGGGGATGGGGGGAGGTGGCTGTCCTGAAAGCACTTGACCATTTGCAAAGGGCTCATTCTCCTTAGTTGTCTTGTGAAATGTGGCCAGTGGTCACTTCCAGATGAGGAAATGGAGACCAGAGAGTGGCAGGTTTAGTAAGTGATGGACCAAGATGTGAACCTCTCTCCCTCAGCCCTGCCCATGCCACCAGCTCTTCCCAACCCACTGCTTCCAGGCCGAGCCTGCCCTAGGTTCAAAGGTCTAGGTGGGTCCTTCCCCATGGTTTGTAGGGAGGCAGGACCAATGCCTCTGAATCCACTGCTGGAGGCAGACAGAGAGAAATCCCTCCCTGGAAGAGCAGCTTGGAAAGGAAGGAAAGCAATCACTTTCCCTTATCTGACTAATGAGGGGTGAGCCTGCTCCTTGGGAGACAATAAGTGGACGCTCTTGTCATTAGCTCCAGCAGGGAAAGAGACAGCGTATTTAGGGCGGGGGCAGGGGACCAAAGAGTGCATTTTCTTTATTCATGTCTCAGTAACACTGTAGAAAGTCATTTTTCCAGGTAGGGGAAATTTCAGTTTTGAAAGTGAAATGACTCTAATGTCATCTGGGCTTGATGGAGCTAAACCACCTGGAAACATTAGGAGGTAGCTTTGCTTTGTTTTCACCCACATTTAACTTCACAGTAGCCAAGGTGGTCCGAACTTTACAGAAGTGCCCCTGTCAGCAGAAAGAGTCTACACAATGGCACTCAGCCAGGAGGCACTTTGCACAAATTACAAGTGCTGGGAAACAGAGGCCAACCCAAGGGAGAAGCTGGCTTCCCACTTCTGTCGATGTGGGTGGGGCAGGTACCTTGGGCTGAGTCATCAGGGGCCCGGAAAACAGTTGATTCAAGGATTGCAAAACCAGCCAATTAAAACAGATTGTGGTGCTGCCAATGGGGCTTTGACTTAGCTTCTGAACCCCAAACTCAGTTTGGAAGAATGGACAGACAGGGAGAGAGAATGAAGGATCATGTTGCATTTCCTTACTCTGGGCTTGGTATTCTCAGGAGTTAGGAGGCCCACGACACCTCTCTAGGTGTTGAGTGAGAAAGGTGTGGTCTAGGTGTTTGTCTTGCCTGGTTGTATGGGGGTGGTGTGTGTGTGTGTTTGTGTGTATGTGAGAACAAGTAACACCTTCAGGTTTTGATGGAAGGAGGTTGTATTGCATGTGGGGTTCACACTCCATGTGTGATATGATGGAACGTTATGGGAGCAAGCCTGTGGGTGACATCCATCTGCTGTGACTGGGCCTTCCAGCTGCCCTGAGTGTTTCTCCTATTTCCTGTTGGAAACTGCATGATACAGTGCATAGGGGATGGGCTTTCACATGTGACAGTCTGAGTTTGTACTTACTGGCTGTGTGCTTTCAAGAATGTTTCATAACCTCTCTGAGCCTTGATTTCCTCACTGGTAAAGAGGGAATGAATTTCTAACAGGTTCTTGGGGAGCCTGTTAGAAATTCAACATATGTCTTAGCTTTCTGGCTGGCACAGAGGAGGTGCTCAGAAAATGTTAGTCTCTCCCTCCTAACCTTCCTCTTTCACATTCCCCACTGCCCCCTTCTCTTCCTCTTCCTCACCTCCTCCTTACCCTCCTCCTCCTCCATCTTGACCCATGAAGCTCTTTCAGGATGGGTTGGCTGGAAATCTATCATGCTTGCCTTCCTGTACTCTCTGCTGTCTGGGACAGAGAAATCTGAGCTTGGAGATAACAGGTTATTATTGTGCGGACCTCTTCACAGTGTTAGCAAAGCTGGCCAAGTTGTAAATTCCTCTGACTTTGGGTTTTTGGAAACTCCAGAAATAAATATGGGGACATTTTAGACTCCAGCAACTGAAGTGCACCTGAAGTCTCTAGTACAAGATGGCAGAAGGGCAGCAGGTGTGTTTGGCTGGGTCTGAGTGGCATCAGCTACCTCTTCTAGAATTTTAGCCTCTTTGCAGAAACAAACAAAGCAGGCAGTGGGAAGCCTGCATTCTGGACCTGTATATGTCCCTCCCCTAACACTCAGACAGCTGGGTTCTCTGAAAGGGCACTGGAAGGATGGTGAATCAAACTGTAGTTGGAGTCTTGGAGACTCAAGGCTCACTGGTGGTATCAGGCACAGGCTGAGAGCTGACAGGGCCCTGTTCTTACCACTCTCTCCACTGTGGGTTGGGAAACATCCACTGAAGGCCCTGATGAGAGTTCTGGGTGATGAGGAGGCATCAAGTGCAAGTATATAAAGACTCGAGCAGCACCTTGGGGTATAGTCTGTTGAGAAGGGAATGGTGGGAGAAGATATGGAGCATTGGGCTGTGTCTATTTATAGCAGGAATCCACTAATGGCTGCGGCCCTGGTTAGAAGGATATAAGCTTGGGGATGGGGAAGAGGGCATGAGAGTTGTTCCTAAATTACTCTGGATCAGTGTAGAGCCAGTGGAAGAGTGAGATGAGGTGGGGGGACTGCCCTGTGCATTTGGGTTCTAGCTCAGATGACAATAGAAGGGATTTCAAGCTGTGAAGATGGTGAAGCTGAGGCTACTGGTCTTGTCAGGTGGCCTTGGGCCAGCCAGCTTGGACAAGAAGGGGTGGTGGTAGGCTTGACCAGATCTGTCTGTGAGTTCTGAGAGAGGATGGGGTGAGGAGACAGAATGGAGTTGACTGTCCTGGATGTGTGCATATTACAGGGTGGAATGGAGGGTGGGGTTTAGAGCTCTAGAGGCTGAGTTTTTTGAGGCACTGGCTTCGAAGATGCACTAGAGAGGATGAGGGCTTTGTAGGAGGAGCAGCTTCAGTGCACCCTGTGCATGCACACTGCACAGGATACATTTTGGAAGGAAGGCTATTGAAGGCTGTTGACCCCACTCCACTTATTGGTCTCCCTTATGTAGATTCTTTGATGGTAGTGACCATGGGAGCCAGAGGTCATGCTGCTGCTACTTGAAGCCCATAATAAGAGCCACCAGGAGAGCAAACAGTGTCCTTTTCAATTCAGGGTTCCCTTGAGGTAGAGGTGCTACCAGGTAGAACAGATGAGGTAGTGCGGACTCCTCCCATTTTCCACTGTACTTGAAACTATATGAATAAGAGACACAACAGGCAGGTATGTCCACAACTCCCTACAATGCGTGCTCAGTTGTTTCGCTTCATAAATAACCTGGCCCTCACCCTTACACCCTTTTTCTTTGTCTACTATTCAACCCCTCTATTCTAGTACTACCTCTAGAATAGTTCTTATAGAACTGAGTGTTTCTGGTTACTTATTTTGTTAATTATCATTCATTAGTATAAGGAGGAGACCCCTTCATGGGTGATTGAGAATGGAGCCTGCAGGTTTTTTTGTGTGAGCTGGACCCTTTTTTCACTTTGTCAAATCCAGCTGTGTTTATGACTGTTGATGCTCCTGTGATCTCAAGAAAATTAATGCTCTGTAGTTTACCACCCCTTATCTCCCCTGTGATTTTATAAATCTTAAGTTCTAAGACAGGTTCTCCTAAATCCGCTAGTTTATTATATCATCTTACTATTAACATAAAGCATGGACTGTTTCCAAACATAAATAACAAAATAATTATATCTTTAGAAACTCTCAAACAAGTATATTTTATATACTTACTATTGAATCCAATACATTCTCCTTTTCCAGCACAGCAATTTCTGTTTTGATAATAATTTGATTAATATCACATGACAGGAGGGTTTATGACTTGTGAAAAGTGACACAAGGTCACCCTGACATTTTGTGGTATTTTTTGTTCATAGTCCACCAGTACATTTGGGTACAGACTTCCCAACTTTTTAGAATATGTAGGAATAACAGCCTGTTTGAACCAAATATCCACAGATGCTGAAGTGGCTCTGGCACTGCTGCCAAGGGTCAGGACCTCATCCCTATGTCTGATGGCCCTAGTTCAGGTTTGGGCATATAGGGACACATCTGATCACTCAGAGGTGGGCTGATTTCACAGGTCTTTGAAGACTATGGTAAGGCATATCTTGGGCAGGGTCTGGCTAGAAAGCAAAGTGTCTGGGGAAAGTAGCTGAGAAGGGCTTGAAGCAGGAGGTGAGGGCAGACCTGGTACTTGAACTCTGGATAGTAAAATTCACTCCAAGATGGCAGTCAGGTATGGGGATAAAGAATGGTGGTTCTGATATATAGAAGAAGGCACATTGATACTGGTAGGAGGGACAGAGATGCAGACCAGGCTGGTCCCATACCCATGTGTGGTGGGTAAAACCAGGAGGTATATCTTGGCTGTGGAGGTACCCCACTGAGGAGTGAGGGGGTCCCAGCCCCACAGCAGGCTCCCTAGCCCAGGGTTCCAGTGTTTCCATCAACCTGGCTCATGGTTTCTTTGCACTGGCCTTGTGATTCCCTGAGGTTCCAGGCTCAGTACTAGTGGCAGCTGGACTCAGTTTGTAGCTTGACCTCTCTTGGGTACTTCCCTGCAAAGCACAACTAGTATCCATCTGTTTTGTAGCTCATATTGGGTGGTCCTGGGCAGGGCATAGGTGGCATCTGACCTTGGCTTGCACCTCCTAAGTGGCCCCAAAGCCAGTGCACCCAGTGCCTAGCTCAGACAATGCCAGAGCACCACCCACCCACCTCCATGAGCCACACACTCAAGGGGTAGACTCAGTGGTACCAGAACCATGCTGAAGTGAGTTCCGCTCCATGAGGTTGGCCACTGCACAGTAGCTCCTCTGCTAGAGTTGTGGCTGGTCCTTGTAGCTGATGGGCCTAAGGGTCAATCCCTCTCATTGACAAACCAATAGCACTGGAGGCTCAACTACAACAGGGAGGTGCACACAGCCCATATCGGGGGATGCACCTGGAACCCAACTATGGTGTTTGGGGAGGCTGTACCACTGGGCCCTACAGGACATGTGCTACATAAGACTACCTTACCAAGACTGGGAGACATAGCAGATCTACCTAGTATATAGAAACAAACATAGGGAGGCAGCCAAAATGAGGAGACAAAGAAACCATACCCCAGATGGAAGATTAGGAGAAATCTCCAGAAAAGTACTAAATGAAGCAGAAGCAAGCAAACTACCAGAGTTCAAAACAATGTTTATAACAGTGCTTAAGGAACTTAGGGAGACTTCAACAGCATGCAAAAGGACATATACACCATAAAAACACTGTAAGAAATGAAGAATATAATAATTGAAATGAAGAATACACTAGAAGAAATCAACAGCAGATTAGATGAAGCAGAGTACTGAATCAGTGAATTGGGAGACAAAGTAGCAGAAAATACTCTATCAGAGTAGAAATAATAATTAAAAATGAGAATAGTTTAAGGGACCTCTGGGACAACATCAGGAGTAACAACATCTGCATCATAGGGGTACCAGAAGGAGAAGATATAGGCAAGGGATTGAGAACCTGTTTGGAAAAATAATGATTGAAAACTTTTCTAACCTGGTGAAGTTCAAGAGGCACAGAGAATCCCAAACAAGATGAACCCAAAGAGGTGCATATCAAGACACATCATAATTTAAATGGCAAATGTTAAAGACAAAGAATCTTAAAAATGGCAAGAGAAAAGCTGTTAGTTATCTACAAGGGAGCTCCCATAAGACTGTCATCTGATTTCTCAACATAAACTTTGCAGGCTAGAAGGGACTGGCAAGAAATATTCAAAGTGATGAAAGGCAAGGACCTAAAACTGAGATTACTCTATCTGGAAAAGGTATCATTTAGAATTGAAGGATGGATAAAGAGCTTCCCAGACAAGAAGAAGCTAAAGGAGTTCATCACCATTAAACCAGTATTACAAGAAATGACAAAAGGTCTTCTTTAAGAAGAAGAAAAAAAGATAAAAATATGAATAATAAGTTGGTAATAAATACATATGTATCAACAATTACTTTAAATGCAAATGGATTAAATGCTCTAATTAAAAGACAGGATGGCTGAGTGGGTAAGGAAACAAGACCCTTACATATGCTGTCTATGAGAGACTCACTTCAGATCAAAAGACACACACAGACTGAAAGTAAAGGGATGAAAAAATACATTTCATGAATATGGAAGCAAACAAACAAAAAAGGTGGAGTAGCAATACTTTTGCCAGACAAAATAGATCTTAAAGCAAAGGCTGTAACAAGTGACAAAGAGGGACCCCACAATTCTACTTTTAGGTATTTATCCAAAGAAATCCACAACACTAGATCAAAAATATGTGTGTACCCCTATGTTCCTTGCAGCGTTATTTACAATAGCCATAATATGGAAGTGACCTAAGTGTCCATCAATGGATGAATGTAGAAGAAGTGGTACATATAGACAGTTGAATATGATTCAGCCGTAAAAAAAGAATGAAATCTAGCCGTATGTGACAACATGTATGGAAGTAGATGGTATTGTGCTGAGTGAAATACGTCAGACAGAGAAAGACAAATGCCAGATGATTTCACTTATACTCATATGTGGAATCTAAAAAGCAAAATAAATGAACAAGCAAAACCAAAACACTCACAGATAGAACATTTTGACAGTTGTCAGCTGGAAGAGGGATTGGGGGGATGCATGGAAAAGGTGAAGGAATTAAGAAGTACAAATTGGTAGTTATAGAATAGCCGTGGGGATGTAAAGTACAACATAGGGAATATAGTCAATAATATTGTAATACCTATATATTATGTCAGATGGGTACTTGATTTATTGGAATGATCATTTTGTAGGTTATATAGATGTCTAATCACTGGATTGTATACCTGAAACTAATATGATATTGTATGTCAACTGTAACTGAAAAAAAAAGAAGAAGAAAAAAAAAAGAATGGTGGTTCTTCCCCTCCTAGCTCTGGTCAAGGCACACTTCAGGAGTGTAGGTCAGAACCTCAGACACAGCCAGTGTAGTGCCATTATCTCAAGCACTTCTGAATCTAGATAGCCACGAGTGCCTTGTTTCTCTCTGGAACTTTTAGTCCTTAGGGAACCTTGGATCCCTTTATGTCAACATGTGCCCCAGGACTTTGGATCTTTGTTTCAGGGAAGGCCCTTGTTTTCTAGCCTAGGAAACAGATCTTCTTTCTCCCTGTACCATTCTCTTCCTCTTTTTCTTCATTGCTGTGACTATTGGCTTCTGAAAGCCAGACTATGTCAAGGACAGGAGGGAGAGAATGGAGAGAATTGAGACTCTGGTTTGAGTCAGATGTTTCTAGATAGCTTTTTGGCCTCTTCTTGTGATTTGGAAGTCTCCTTGAAGCAGACAAAGGAGTGCCAAATGTGATTAGGTACTATTTTAAATCAGTGAGAGGAAGGTGACTGGGAGGGTTACCCAAGCAAACAGCCTTCTCCACTGGCCTTAGCTCAAGAGAGCCCTGGACAAGCCACCAGGGCTCATTAACACTCACAGCTCTTGTGGGAGCCAAGACCTGCTGGGTCTGGGACTGTGGCAAGAGAGGCCCCCAAGATGGGCCAGTTTTTTTTCTGGTTTTGGAGAAAAGGCTGGGACCCAAGTTGTTTGTATAAAGAGTTGCTTGAAGAGTCTAGATGGAATGATCCCTCAAGGCATTCCCTCTTCTCTGTATTCACTTGTCAGGTGGAGTCAGCATTTCCCATGTCTGGGAGACATCTGAGGAAGGAGCATTTCTAAATGTAGTCAGGGTGAATATTGGGATGCTTATCAGCCACAAATGGTGGGAGGAATTGGGCTGGATTTTGAAGTCAAAACACTTGTTTGTAAACCTGGCTCCCTGCCATCTTGTTGCAGGGTCTTTGCAAGGATGGCTGTGATGCTCCTCAAGCCCCAGGTGCCTCAGCTGTAAGTGGGGACAGTGTTGCCTGCCTTATAGAATTGTGAAAACAAGAGACAAAATACAGAAAGTGATCAGAGGGAGTCTGAGCCTTCCCATTTCAGAGGAACCAAGACATTTTGTGATCCTTCAAAAATCCTTGGAGGGAGCCACAGCAGCCCGGCCCTGGAGGAGGACAGACTGTTATTCCCAATTCCTTGTTTCTGAAAGTTGGTGCTTGTGGCTATTGAAGACCCCCACCCACTTCTCTGTGCATGGGAGGCTGAACTGAGGAGCCTCTCTGTCCATGCAGAGGTTATCCCAGTGATGTTGGCATTTCCCCCCTTGCTCCACAACCCTCCAGCCATTGGGGCTTCTGATCTACATGTTAGATATTCTATTGTTTTCTAGGGCAGGAGGGAATGAGGGATGGGAAATGAAGTCTGAGAATCCCATAGTTGTAAACTAACAGCTCTTTCTTCTAGGTTTTACATAATCATAAAGACAGATCAATCCTTAGCCATGCTACTTCTAGTCACTTTAAGAAAAATAAAGAAAGATCAATGGGACATACCTCAGGGCAGGCATAGGCCCTGCTCTCTGCTTACCTCTCAGCAGCATGCTCCCCTGAACCTTCCAGGATCTTGAGGGAGGGCTTTTTTCAGGAGGTAGTGTATTTGTCAGGGTTCTCCAAAAAAAAAAGAGAACACATAGCTATTCTTGTTTCTCTCTCTCTTTCCCCATACAGAGAGAGAGAGAGAGAGAAAGAGAGAGCAAGTGGGGGGTGGGGGAGATTTATAAGGAATTGGCTCATGTGATTGTGGGCACTGGCAAGTCCCAAATCTGTAGAGCAGGCCAGCAGGCTAGACACCCAGGGGACCATCTTCCTTGGGGGACCTCATGTTTTCTAAGGCCTTCAGCGGGTTAGATGAGGTCCACTTACATTATGGAGAATAATCTGCTTTACTCAAAGTCTGCTGAGGTAAATGTTAATCACATCTTAAAATACATTTACAGTAACATTTACACTAGTGTTTGACCAAACAATTGGTCACAGTAGCCTAGTCAATTTGACACATAAAATTAACCATCACAGATGGGGACAGTGCCATCCAGTGGTTATGTTTAAATGCAAGAGGCTCAGATCTGGGTACAACCACACCTTGACCATGAAAAGAAAGTGGGTTCTGAGTATGCCGGGCTGAATTCTGGTCTCTGCTCCTCCATGTTCTTGGAAGTGACATGTTACCTTGTTCTCCTTTGGGCCTTAATTTTCTCATCTGTAAAATGAAGATTATTTTATAGGAGTGCTAAAGATAGGTTGAGGTCATGGAAATCATGGGTGGGGCACAGTCTAAGTTTACTCCCAATTTTTCTTTCTACCTTTCGGGGCCTCTGCCTGCAGCCCTGGTACCTGCCATGCTCTCTGGGCTGAGGGAAGTGGACGGAGCTGAGGTCTGCAGGGCTTATCAGGTGACTGCTGGATTCATGTCTGGGGTCCAGGAGCAGGTGGCATTCTCTGAGGGACCTCAGCAGCAGACTGTGGGTAGGGAAGGGCCAGAGTTCATGGGAAGCCCGATGTGGTAGCTGAGGATGGGATACATGGAGTATGTGTTCAGTTGTAGGAAGGGGTGAGAAATCCTTTCTGCTGATGTCCTTCTCATCTTAATCAGGTCCCCACTCTACCCTCCCTTTGCCTTGGTGCCTCTTAAACGTACAGCTTCTGGGTTCCCCAGGAAAGTCATGTGGTATGTCACTGAGCAGAGTGCATTTTGAAGCAGGTGTTGAGGAGGCAGACCATGAATGCAGGACACAGAAGTATAGTGAAATGAGCTGGGGACCCTCTCAATGCCTCCTCTGAGTGAGGTAAGAACAGAGAGTTTTACCACCAGGGCCAGGGGCTTCAACAGCCTGCCTGGGAAGAGTGGTTGAGAAGATTTAACATTATATCTTCCCATGGCACCACCACCTGTTCACCAGGAACTGGTTCATCAAGTCCTAGGAACTTGGTCAAGGTACTGCTATTTGTTTCTAGGATCCACCTGCAGGAGCCTTGGCTGGGTGTGGTCCATGCCAGATGCCAGTGTGAGGAGAGAAGCTAGAGGTCACATATATGGAGCTGTGCAGAGTGAGGTGAGGCTTTCAGCAAAGCTGGGCCTGGAGCCAGGATGAGTGGGGAGTGGAGTCAGAGCCAGTCAGAGTGAGTGACTCAGGAGAGAGGTGGCAAAGCATACCCTGTGTCAGAAGCCCATTTTGGGGGGTGCAGCAACAACCTTGATGGCTTAAGAGGCTGCTTCAGATACAGAACAACCTAAAACTTTAGAATATGTTCACTCTATTGAACAAGCAAGCATCCTGATGAAGGGGAAGGAATATTGAAGATGAGAAAGGGCAGTATAATGAGAAGTAATGATCTGAGAGTAAAAAGGGAAAATTTGTTGGGTCTGTGAAAGGTCAACAGCTGTGAGGTCAATTAGCCTGGAGATAACTTGCAGAGGTGGGTCTTAGACGGAGTGTCCCAAAAGGTACTAGCATGGGCAGGAACAGCTCAGGATGAGCCTTGTCCCCTCTCCAGCCAGCATCAAGTGAGTGCCCAGGGAGAATTCAGGCTAGGCTTCTCAAATAGCTCTCTCTGAAACCAGGAGGGCTGCTGGTGGGTTAGAGATAACTGGGGTTGTCACAGAAATCCTGGCCCCAGCTCTTGCCAGCTCTGTGATGTGGTGCAATGTGGTATCCAGTAGGCAGCTCAATTTCAGTATATTAGCTGTAAAACGAGGCTAATAAGGCCAGTCTCTGAAGTGATAAGAAGATAAATGAGGAAAACAAATATCAACTATTCTCATGCCTAGTAGGTAGTATGTGCTCAAGAAGTGTGTTTTCCTCTTGCTTACATGTCCTTTACTCGCTCCCTACCTGCTGAACCTAATCCCCGCAAAGTCAGAGAAGCACCCGAGCTGACTCTACTTTTTGTTTAGAAAATCTTTTTATGAAGTAAAATATTCTTTCCTCTTATTTCTAATTTGTATTATACAATTTTTCATACATACAAAGTAGTAGAATAGTATAATAAACACCCACATATTCATCACTTAGATTAAAATTGTTAACATTTTGCTACATTTCTGCTTCATTTATTTCTTTTTGGAAATATTTTAAAATAAATTACAGACATTATGATATTTTACTCCTACATACTTATGTATTCCTAAAAATGTAAGGACATTGTCTATCCAATCACCAAGCCATTATTATGCCTAGCTGAATAATCATAATTCCCTATTATAATCTAACAATTCATATTGAAATTTCCCTAGTCACCCCCAAAGTATCTCTTACAGCTGATAGGTTCAAGTCAGGATTCAACTAAGGACTATATGTTGCCATTGGTTGTTATTTCTTGTAAGTCTCTTTTTATTGAGACTAGGGGTTGTCAGATTTTCATGTGTGCATGTGATTTATTTACCTGGAGTTTTGTTAAAATGCATCTTCTGATTAGAGGGCTGGAGAAGAGCCTGGGATTCAACATTTCTGGCAAACTCTTAAGGGATGTTGTTGCTGGTGGTCCATGGAATACACTTTGAGTAACAAGAGTCTAGAACATTCTCCACATATCCTTCACATGACTATGACTTGTTGTGGAGCATAGGCTGGTTGCCCTGTAAAATGTTTCCTCTGCTAAATTTAGCCAATTGTTCCCTCCTGGTGTCATTTTACTTGTTTATCTACCATTGCACTGGAAGTTAGGTCTGTTAAGAGTGATCCAGGTAAGACATTTGTGGCAAAAATACATCACTGAGGTGCTGTGTGCTTTGAATTGCATCACATTGAGAGGCACTTAAAAACATCATTCATTGTGATTTATGGTTGGGCATCAAAGTGCTTGACCGCTTGGGATTGTAGCAGATGCTATTAGATGTAAGGGTATACATTTGCGGATTCACTAGCTATGTCAGATTCTCAGAGTTGTTAGAAGTTTTCAGTCACAAAAGACACCCAAGAGTGCTTCTCAAACCCTTGAGTGATATCAGAGCTGTCCCTGGTTCATCCATCTGACCCATCTCCTCACCCATAGAAGTACTGTTGCAGTGTGAGGGCCATTGCCTTTTGCTGCTGTGTCTCCCAAGGAGGCATGTTCACACCTTTGGACCGAGTCCCAGGAACTTGGTCAAGGCACTGTGTTTGTTTCTAGGATCCACCTGCAGGAGCTTTGGCTGGGCGTGGTCCATGCCAGATGCCAGTGTGAGGAGAGAAGCTAAAGGTCAAATATATGGAGCTGTGCAGAGTGAGGTGAGTCTTTCAACAAAGTTGGTCCTGGAGCCAGGATGAGTGGGGAGTAGAGTCAGAGCCAGTCAGAGTGAGTGACTCAGGAGAGAGGTGGCAAAGCACACCCTGTGTCAGAAGCCCATTTTGGGGGGTGCAGCAACAACCTTGATGGCTTAAGAGGCTGCTTCAGATACAGAACAACCTAAAATTATAGAATATGTTGACTCTATTGAATCAGAATAGCTGGTATCCGCAGTCTATAAACAGCTGCTCTCTTTAATAGTTACCAAGGCCTTAAGAAGGGTGGATAGCCTGATCATAGAGGGGAACTTGGTGTGGGTTATCAGTGATTATTGTCAGCCCCTGGGACCAGTGATGACAATGGTTCAGGCAAACACTGCACGGGGGCCAGATGAGCCAAGGGCTTGGTGAATTGGCTCTCACTCTGAGGCTTCTGGGGTCCTTGCTGCCCCTTTCCCTGGCAAAGCTAGTCTACAGGTTGAATGGTACTACGTGCTTGAGAGTCCATCAGTTGGGCTGGTGTGTGCCTTGAGAAACAGGTCTAAATCTGGATGTGCCTGCTCCCCTCTTTAAAGAGTAGGCAGAACTGGAGAGAAAAGCACATGTGTGCAGGCTCAGGGGAAAGACAATGCTGTATGATTTTATATCTTCTTTTATGCTCTGGCCTAGCTACACACTGTTAGCAAGACAGGGAGGAAAATGAATGGAAGTGAAGGGTGTCAGTGGCTGAGATAGAGATGGGGCTGATTGAATCTAGGTTTTCCTTTAATGCAGCCTGAAGGGGAAAGTCAATGAGATGGCCTGTGCCAGAGTCAGCCAGGGCCTTGGCACCAGGGCCAAGTGAAGGCATTGTAGGTGTGTGTACTCTCAGCTTACCTGTGACTTGTGGCTTGGTGATGATGAGCTGGCCTAGCAGTCTCTTTTTTGCTTTTCTGGTGGGTTTAGTTTCTTTTTCAAGTAAGTATTTATTCTCTTTGCCTTCCTTGGAGGGCAAAAGGGCTCTCTAGGGCTTGCACATGGTTTAGCTCTATAGAGTGAACTAGCAATGGTGGAGAGTGGGAGTGCCATGCTCCCCACTTGCACATGCTTACTGAGTTTCAACTGGTAAATGGTGGAGGTGAAATTTGAACTCAGTCTTTCTGCTTCCAAAGTTCCTGCTCTTCCTGCTGCTCCATAACATGGTGGTTCTGTTGTCTCCTAATTTTTTCCTTTCAGCCCGGGCTCCTGGGTCCTATCTGGACTCTAAGCCCATTTTCCAGGTGGTGGTGGGAAATTACTGTCTCCCCTGGGGCAGAGCCCGGGATGTTTCTTCCTGGAGCGTGTGCAGACCATGGATGAGTCCTGAAAGATGGGGAGTTTTCCAGGAGGTGGGGTGGCTCAGGCATCCTAGGAGAAGCAAGGCAGAGGCCTGGGGCTTCCACAGAGCCTGAGCAGGCCAGGCCTGGTTGGGCCCGGGGGCCTGATCCAAAATGGCCAGGGTACCATGAGTCCTTAGCCCTACACGGTTTTTGGAACTCAGTGGTGAACGTCAGATGAGGCTGACCACATAGCCAAAGAGATCTCTTTCTCCAAGTTTTTATGTGATAACTAAAAATGCTATTCCATTGGAATGGAAATAATAGAGCTAAATCCCGTGGGTCTGTTTTCATTTTCTATATTTCTACACAGTCCTTGTCCACAGACATATTTGTAGTCACAGTGCAACTACAGTTTTGGTTACAACTTTATTTATTATACTGTAAACATTTTCCACTGTAGCTGCAAAGTTTTTTCATAATCATCATTTCAGTGGCTGCATAAATTGGCCATTAAGTTGATGTTCTCTCTCTCTCTCTTTTTTTTTACTTCATGTAATTTTCTTTTTTTTTCCCTTACAGTTTTCTTGGGGAATAATTAACATATACCATGGCATAAATTTAAGGTGTACTAAGTTGATGTTCTTTATGTAAACGTTCCCTTTTGTTAGAAGTTTAGATTTTTTTTGTTGTTGTTGGATATTTTAAATCATGTATTGTTGAACATCTTCAAGTAGTCTTTTCCTTCTAATGAATTATTTTTTTCAGGAAAAGTGAGATTATTGGGCCAAAAACTATGGGTATTTTCATGGAACTTGCAGTGGTAACACCAAACTGTTTTTGAAAAGGAAATTTCTTCATCAGCTGTGGGAGATCAGTTTTATTACAACTCAGTAAGCATTTGGCATTGCAGTTACAAACTTTTGTTTTCCTTTGTTGTCATTTGAATAGATGTGAAATGACTCACCATTTGATTACCAGAGAGATGGAACCTTTCTGTGTGGCTGCTAAGGTTCAATCTTCACATGTGGATTTCTTGTTCGGTCCATTCACCTATTGGCATCTGGAAGTTTTCATAATGATTTGTGAGAACTCATTTTATAATAGAGTTATCAATACCCTGCCAGATACATTGCTGTAAATACTTTTCCCAGACTGTTTTTATTTTAGTTATCTTGTTTCTTTTCTGCAAAGCTTTTGTGCTTTTATATTGTTGAACCTGTTATCTTTTTATTTGTACTTTTTTTAAAATCAGTGTGGAACTTGATAAGTTATAACTCTCTCCAAAGAACAGATAAAGTTTTTCTGCTATTTTTTATTTGACTTTTCTGTTTGATTCTTTAACCTCTCCAGAGTTTATTTTTGTTGTGTGAGGTAAAGTGTGTTTAAGAATTAATTATTTTTCTTCCAAACTACCAGTTATTACAGCACAATTTATTCATCAAAATTCTTTTCTGCATTATTTGATGAGGCCCACCTTGTAATACATTAAATTTTTATGCGCAATTAGGTCTATTTATGGATTTTAAAATCAGGTTCATATTTCTACTTTGTACCAGTTTTAAAGTACTTTTGTTATTATTGCTTTATAATGTATTTTTAGATCTAGTTTCCTCTTGTTATTTTTCTTTACAGAATTTTATGTATTATTCTTATCCGTTTATTTTCAAAATGATTTTAGAATAATTTTAGTTAATTCCTTGAAGAAATCCTTTTGAGATTTTAATTAGGGTTGAATTAAATTTATAAATTAACTTTTAGGAAAATTGTCATTTTTATAAGATAGTGTTCCCATTGGGGTACAGTTATTTTCTCTATTTATTCAAGTCGTTTTTTATAACTCCTAATAAAGTTTGGTCGTTTTCTTTAGTAGGTCTTGCACATCTCCAGTTAAGTTTATTCCTTAGTAGTTATACTCTGTTGCTGTTGTGAATGAGATCTTTGTTTTCACTTTATTTTGTATTTATGCCTGGCTGGAATACAATAGTAAAATAATTAATTTTTTAAAATTTATATAACCAAGATGGCAGTAATTGCAGAATTCAAAAAGAAAGCTAGGAAGTGACTCACAATCTCACTAGTTTATTTTACTTTATTTTATTGATTTAGAGAGAGAGAGTGAGAGAGAGATTGATTTGTTGACCCACTTATTTATGTATTTCTTGGTTGACTCTTGCCTGACTGGGAATGGAAACCACAAACTTGGTACATTGAAACAACACTCTAACCAACTGAGCTACCTTGCTGGGGCAATCTCACTATTTTAATAAGGAAATGGTTTTAATTTTTCTGTGGATCTTTCTAGAATTTATTTTCAAATAGTCGTTGTGCACAGCTGTAACCACAGTGGTGATCTGTTTGGCATCCTGTGGCTTCTCTTATATTATATTATAAGTATTTCTCTTATAATAATAAGAGAAATATAATAAGAGAAATATAATAATGCTGCAGAATTTTGTTAATGGTCCAATTTAATTGTGAGCCATGGGGACTGCATGTTTTTTCTCAGACATCCTAATGAGCATGTGGGGGCATGGGAAGTCAGCTCTGGCACTGGCCATGGTGGGTAGGTGCAGTGATTAATAAGAGGTTGGTGGAGTGAGCATTATGGAAGGCTGCCTGGTTCCCAGCTGGGCTTGCCAGGGCAAGGCTGATCCCAGCTCTATGAATCTCCCTGGAAACTGGAGGAGCCAAGTATCAGAAGTACCATCTGCAGGAGGAATGGGGAAGGCAGCTTTTGAATCAACTGATGGAAATTGCCCTCTACAGTCAGATGAATAGTATACTTACCAGCTGTCTTTGGCTTTGGTGTCTTTTGGGCACAGTGCATATCACTGGTATGTCTGTATCTCTCCCTCATTGTTTCTTCTCTCAAATGTTTATGGAGTGCCTACAGAATGTTGATTAGTGCAGGAGATACAGATGAACAAGACAAGCTCAGGTGTGACCTACAGTGTCCTTGGGCAAAACACCAACCTGCTGCTCCTGGTGGAGAAAAATGAGCTTCCATGCTGACCAGTCTCACTTTAAATTCATGATGCCCACTTCACAGGATACTTACTCATACTGGCTCCATCATAGTGCATTTCTCTAGTCCATTCATTCTACCATTTCCTTTGACCTTCTTGTCTCTTTTCAGACCTCTGACACCTTATCCCATTCATGCTGCCCACCCCCACTAACAGAATTGCTTCCCATATATAATATTATGGAGAGAAGAGAAGCCAATGGAAGGTAATTTTCCCATGCTGACCACCACGTCAGCCTGCCCACCAGTCTGCCCACAGATGCTGCTCTGGGTCCTCCTGACTTGCTCAGGGCCCCAGCTTCGGCTGTGCCTGCCCTCAGGCACTGGGTTCTGTCCCCTCTTGCTCATTCAAGGCCACTGCTCTAGCAGTTCTCTCTTTCATCCTCAAGTTTCCTTTTCTGCTAATCATTCCCATCAGCTTCCAAGCAGACTGTGCTATCTCCTGCCTGAGAAGCCTCTCACTAGGCCTCATTGTCTCTCCATTACTGTCCCATTTCCCTCTCCCCTTTACAGCACCATCTGTCCACTATCTCCAAAGCCTCTCCTTCCAATTGCTCAGGCACGTGCTCTTACAATGACAGTCAGGAGAGCTCCTTTCAGCCAAGAGGGGCAGCGAGGGTGGAGAGGATGCATGGCAAGGTGGCACTCCAGGTAGGTGAGGCGATGGCTTCTGGACTGGGTGGTCCCACATTCACATGAGGATAAGCCTGGAGGAATAATTGGGAGGTGAAACAGACCATGCAACCCAGGGTTCCAGCACAGAAAACTAAAGCCTCAGAACCTCTGGCTGTAAAAACGTGTGGGGGTTGTGGCGATGGGAGAAACTGTCAGTCTCCCAGGAGAGTTCGTTGAAGAGACCCATGGGGACCTAGAACATACACAAGCCCATCCACCTGCGAATCAGCACCAGAGGGGCCCAATTTGCTTGTGGGTAGCTGGGGAAGTGACTGAAAGAGGGGTGAGGGGCTGGGCAAGCAGCATTGTTCCTTCTCTAACCCCTCCCCTACATACAGCACCACAATGCAGTGAAGTGGGTTGACACGCCCTGGGGAATACTTATGGCTCCATCCCTTACAATGTAACAGGCGCTCTAAAACAAAAAAAAATATGGCCCAAATGAAAGAACAGATAAAAATTTCAGAAAAGAGCTAAGCGACAAGGAGATAGCCAACCTATCAGATCCAGAGTTCAAAACACTGCTAATAAAGATGCTCACAGAAATGACTGAGTTCAGATGTAAAATAGAGGAAGAAGTAAAGGCTATGCAAAGTGAAATAAAGGAAAATGTACAGGGAACCAACAGTGAAGTGAAGGAAACTAGAACTCGAATCAATAATTTAGAACAAAAGGAAGAAATATATATCCAACTGGAACAGAATGAAGAAACAAGAATTCAAAAAAAATGAGGAGAGGCTTAAGAACCTCTGGGACAACTTTAAACATTCCAATATCCAAGTCATAGGTGTCCCAGAAGAAGAAGAGGAAGAGCAAGAAATTGAAAACTTATTTGGATAAATAATAAAGGAGAACCTCCCCAATCTGGCAAAGGAAATAGACTTTCAGGAAATCCAGGAAGTTCACAGAGTCCCAGAGAAACAGGGCCCACTGAGGAACACACCAAGGCACATCATAATTACATTACCTAAGATTAGGGATAAGGAGAGAATCTTAAAAGCAGTCAGAGAAAAGGAGAGAGTTACCTTACAAAGGAGTGCTCATAAGACTATCAGCTGATTTCTCAAAAGAAATCTTACAGGCAAGCAAGGGCTAGAAAGAAGTATTCAAAGGCATGAAAGGCAAGGACCTACATCCAAGATTGCTTTATCCAGTAATGCTTTCATTTATAGTGGAAGAGCAGATAAACTGCTTCCCAGATAAGGTCAAGTTAAAGGAGTTCATCATCACCAAGCCCTTATTAGATGAAATATGAAAGGGACTTACCTCAGAAAAATAAGATTAAAACTATGAGCAGTAAAATGACAACGAAGTCACAACTATCATCAATTGAACCTAAAAAACAAAAACAGACTAAGCAAATAACTAGAACAGGAACAGAATTGCAGAAATGGAGATCACATGGAGGGTTATCAGCAGGGTGGGGGGTAGAAGAATGAGGGAAAAGGTACAGGGAATAAGAAGCATAATTGGTAGGTACAAAATGTGACAAGGGGAGGTTAAGAACAGTATAGGAAATGGAGAAGCCAAAGACCTTATATGTATGACCCACCGACATGAACTAAGGGGGGGAATACTGGAAGGAATGGGGGTACCAGCTGGAGAAGGATAAAGGACAGAAAAAAATGGGACAACTGTGACATAGCATAATCAATAAAATATACTTAAACAACAACAACAAAACCACAAGAAATTTAACCAATAAAAAAAAAGAGCAGTTCCTCTCAGCATCTTAAAGACTCCCACATCACTCTGTCCAGTGATCCAATCATCTTAGTCCTCTTCTTACCTGAGCCAGGTCGGCATTTGGAACAACTGACACAGCCCCTCCCCCTTTCCGCTGGGCTAAGGGGAGCCAGCAGGCTCCTTTCTCCCAGTTCTCCTGGCCTTCCCAGTTCTGTTGCCTGGTCCCACTCATCTTCCTGACCTCTACATATTTCAGTGTCCCATGCCTCAGACTTTGACCATTCTCTTCCCTGGTGATCTGGGCGCTGCTCATCACTTTGAATACCACATACACCAATGACTTCCAAGTGTCAAGATCCAACTGGCCTCTGTCCTCAATTCCAGGCTTGCTTGTCCACTTGGATGTCCAAGTTGTCCACTCTGTTGGCTGACAGGCCTCTCAGATGAGCATTTCCCCAGCAAAGCTTGGTTTACTAGTCTAAGCGTGTTCCCTGAGTTTACTACATCTGCCCAATACTGTTCCATGCTCTCAGGCCCAATGTTGTGGGATCGCCTCACCCTCCTTCTTTTCCCTTGTTTCAGAAACCCATCCTTCCAGCTCACCCCACTTAATACCTCCACAGCTGCTGTTCTTTTTTTTTTTAATATTTTATTTATTTTTAGACAGTTTAGGAAGGGAGGGAGAAAGAGAGGGAGAGAAATAGCAATGTGTGGTTGCCTCTCACATGCTCCACACTGGGGAACCTGACTCGCAACCCAGGCATGTGCTCTGACTGGGAATTGAACCAGTAACCCTAAACAGCTGCTATTCTGATCCAAGCTGCCACTGGCTTTCACTTGGATTATTCTAATAGCCTCCCTGCTTCTGCCTTTACCCCTTTAGTCTGTTTGCATCCCAGCAGCCAGAGTGATGCTGGTGCAAATAACTCAAATCACACCACTCCTCTGATCCCAACCCCCAGTGGCTCCCATGTCACATGGCAAAAGCTAACATTGTGATGGTGGTGCCAGGCCCTGCACAGCCTGGCCTCTCTGTCTGACCCAGTTCCTGCCGGGTCCTCAGCACTAGTGTGGCTCCTCTGGGGACTGTGCCCCAGGTGCTCTTTCCGGAACTCCACACGGCACCCTCCCTAGCTTCAGAGGCATTTGCTTCAAGTGCTCCCTCAACAAGGATTCCTGGCCTCCTTTCCATACTCCTCCAACTCCCCACCCACGGCTTTTGAGACCCCATCCCAGATTTAGTTTTATCTACAGTGGTGATCACCAACTAGTATACTCTATAATCTACTAAATCATTTTCTGTTGTCTTGACTAGAGTGTAAACATCTAAGACATCAGGGATATTTGTCCTAGGTGAAATGACTGCACCATGTGCCTGGAACAGAGTGAGTGCTGATGATGTTTGTGAATTAATGAATAGTGAGTGAATGAAGGCCTTTCAGTCCAGCAAGAGTCTCCCCCTTCTGTATGGCTGGTGATACACACCTCCTGAGGTTGGTCTTCCTGCTGGAAGCTTGATGTGGATGCAGGTTAATACGTGCTCTCCACTCTCCCAGCAACGTCTCCTCCCTGAACTGGGGCCCAGGCCTACAGACAACAGCTTGCTTTGTGGAGAACACAGAAGGGTTTGGTCTGGCACTGACCTGGGGGTTTTTGTTTGAAATGTAATGTATAGAATATTAACAATAAAGGAAAAAATCTTTAACATGTATGTAACTGGCTCTGTTTAACAGAGCCAACTAATCAAATCAAATGGCTCTTCTTTTATGCCCACCCAATTCCCAAGGCCTCTGCTGGCACTAAAAAGTTTCCTTGGGTCTTTGTGAGCAAGCTCGTGGGGGTGACTGTGGGAGCCTCATGGGCACCCTTTGGGGGCTGGGACAGGACATGGGGCGAGGCCACTGTCTGCATTTGGCATATGTGAGCCCCAGAGGCCATGGGGCAGCCCTACAGTGGTCCAGAGAGAAGGGGGAGGGTGACTGCATGTCTGTGAAAAAGGCCTGGGCTCTGGGAGACCCTTGGTTTCATGGGATTATCCCACAACATCCTCTGGATAGTTCTAGGCTGGGCACAGTGGGAGGCTTGGGAGCAGATTATGGGCTGGATCTGCAGCAGGGCTGCTATGTGACAGGTCTCTGGGGTGCTTAGGCCTGGGATTTTCAGAGAGCTCTGTCTGCTATCTTTCACTAAGTCCATTTTTCTGAGCCCATCCATTTCCTAACACATATACCCACACTCACATGCACACAGAGACTTACACACTCTCACATCTACCCCACACACACTTTCATGCATTCACACCTATATATATATACACACACACTCACACATGCATATACACTCATATACCCACACTCACTCACACTCACATACCCACATTCATAGAAACACTTTGTGCTCTGAGGAGAGGGAGGAGGGAATGTGGTGAAAGCATGGACCTGGGCACAGGTGGCTCCCTCCAAGCCCCAGAGGCAGCAGATCTCTGTTTGCTCTGGAGGCCCAGAGGAGGTGTCCAGGGCTGGTATGTTCTGGGACGTCAACAGGAGCTTACCAGCAAATGCAGTAGGCTCTGCCTTCCTGAGAACTGAGCCTTTCTTCCCAGTATAGTGATGCTTCCCTGGGGCATGTGGCTGTAGGGAGACACAAAAATTATTTCCTCTGTCATTCTGTTACCTTGTATTGACAACCTCTTGAAATGGAGTTTGCAGCTGAGTAGATGAAACTGCATCTTGCAAATAGGAGCCATGGATGGGCCACCCACTCTGCAGCAGAGCTGGAGCCACAGCAGAATGGGAGTAAGTGGGCCTGTAAGACCACTGAGTCTGTGCTGGGGGTTGGCCTCCTGCCTTGGACAGACCTGCAGTCTTTGTTTCTGCTGGTCTTTCCAGGGAGGGAGGGGCATCTGTGGAGGGGCTTCCCCAACAATGTGCACTTCTCAGCATCCTCCTCTGCCCTAGTCTCCAGGTGTCAATTACAGTGAAGGGGAGGAGGAGGCTCCAGTTTGGGAGGCTCCTTCTGGTTGTGGGGCCCTGGTTGTGTCACTACCTTTGATTTTCTCTGTCAAATGGGGACACTAAGCCTCCATCAAGGACTATGTGTTGTTGGACTGCTGCCACCACAGGTGTGTGCTGTGTCTGTGTTGTCTTGGGGTATGGTGCTGGCATTTACTGAGTAATACTTTGCTCTGGATATGGTGGAAGTGATGGACATGGAAACATAAACTCAACCCTGCATTGATTCTTGTACCAGCTGAGATGAATATGGTGGCAGGGGTAAGGTAGCCCCTCACCCAGGAACAGGTGTAACTAGGGCTTCCTTCACAAGGAGGATGGCTTGCACTGAGGCCTGAAGGCTGAGTGGGAGTTTTGTCCTATGTCCCTGGGCTAAGGCAGGTCCAGTGTTGAGAAGGCTATTGCTGGGTAAGCTGGTGCTACCTGGAGGGGGCGTGGACCCTGACTCAGCTTGCACCTTCCCTGGGAGTGACTCCTTCCTGCTTTCCCTGGCCTCCTCAGCTCCCCTTCGTCTAGCTTTTGATGCCATCTCTGGGCCAAGACTTGAGCCAGCTGAGGGCATTAGAGTCTGTGGGGCCTGGGAGTGGGGGCCTGGGTTCTGATCTTCCTGTACCCCAACTTTATGTGTAGATTGTTGACCTTGAGATTTCTGGGCTCCCCTTCCCATTTTTTTTACCACTGTCTCCTCTGGCTTATTCATGGGTCTCATGTACATGGCCCAGAGTGGCCACACTCCTGGGGGCCTCTGAACCTCTGGGAGGAGAGTGGCTGGCACTCCCACAATCTGTCCTGGTCCTGTAAGTCTTTCAAGGCCTATACCTTTTCTGTTCCTTCTGTACCTCTCAGGGCCTGGCAACTGGACCTTCAGGATGTCACCATCCTCCCTGGGGTGCTTTCTTTCCAGGGCTCCTCTCTCTGGCCTGGACCTCAGGGATGCAGTGTGGCCTGATAGCAAGTTCTTTCTCAGTTGTCTATGAAATGAAGTATGAGTGCTTCCCACATTGTAGCCTTTGCCTCCTTGCCTTTCCCCATTGTAGCCTTTCATGCTTTGTCATTGCTGTTTCCTGGAACACACTTTAAGGGATGGCTTGGCTGCCTCTTCCTCTGGGGAGCACCCCAGTACTCTCAGACAGGGTGCACACTCCCTCTTCAGTGCTCCCAAGGTTGCTTTGCAGTCCCTCTTTGTTCAATCAGGTCTCCAGTTTTAGGATAATTACTTGTTTATCTTTCACTGAGTCCACTGCTTATTAGAGGCATGGGAAATTGTACTAATCAGGACTATTTCAGTTGTAAGCAATAGAAATTCAAGTTAAACTGGTTCAAATGAAAAACTGACAAAATTTTGTTTTGAAACTTAAAGACAGGGCGATCCAAGGATATGGCTCGCTTCAGGCATGGCTGAATCTAGTGGTAAAGTGTCTTCAAGACTCTTTTTTTATTTTTTAAATATATTTTATTGATTATGCTATTAAGTTGTCCCATTTTCCCCCTTCGCTTCCCTCCACCCTGGCCACCCCCTCCCACCCACATTCCGCCCCTTTAGTTCATGTCCATGTGTCATAAGTTCTTTACCTTCTACATTTCACATACTATTCTTGCCCTCCCCTGTCTATTTTCTACCTGTTGCCTATGCTACGTATTCTCTATAGCTTTTCCCACTCTCTCCTCCTCCCACTTTCCTGTTGCTAACCCTCCATGTGATCTTCATTTCTTTTTTTTTTAAGTTTTTAAAAAAGATTTTATTTATTTATTTTTAGAGAGGGAAGGGAGGGAGTAGGAGAGAGAGAGAGAAACATCAATGTGCGGTTGCTGGGGGCTGTGCCTGCAACCCAGGAATGTGCCCTGACTGGGAATCAAACCTGCGATGCTTTGGTTCACAGCCCGCACTCAATCCACTGAGCTATGCCAGCCAGGGCCTGTGATCTCCATTTCTGTGGTCCTGTTCCTGTTCTATTTGTTTGCTTAGTGTGCTCTTGTTTTAGGTATGGTTGTTACTAACTGAGTTTGATGTCTTTTTTTCTGTTCATATTTTTTACCTTCTTTTTCTTAGATAAGTCCCTTTAACATTTCATAAAATAAGAGCTTGGTGATGATGAACTCCTTTAACTTGACCTTATCTGAGAAGCCTTTATCTGCCCTTCCACTATAAATGAAAGCTTTGCTGGATAGATCAACCTTGGATGTAGGTCCTTGCCTTTCATGACTTGGAATACTTCTTTCCAGCCCCTTCTTGCCTGCAAGGTCTCCTTTGAGAAATCAGCTGACATTCTGATGGAAACTCCTTTGTAGGTAACTGTCCCCTTGTCTCTTGTTGCTTCTACAATTTTCTCCTTCATTTTTACCTTGGGTAATGTAATTATGATGTGCCTTGTGTTCCTCCTTGGGTCCAACCTCTTTGGGACTCTCTGAGCTTCCTGAACTTCCTGGAAGTCTATTTCCCTTGCCAGATTAGGGAAGTTCTCCTTTATTATTTGTTCAGATAGCTTTTCCACTTGTTGTTTTTCCTCTTCCCCTTCTGGTACCCCTATAATTCGGATGTTGGAACATTTAAAGATGTCCTGGAGGTTCCTAAGCCTCTCCTCATTTATTTGAATTCTTGTTTCTTCATTCTTTTCTGTTTGGTTGTTCCTTTCTTCCTTCTGGTCCCTTTCATTGATTTGAAACCCAGTTTTCTTTACATCACTATTGATTCCCTGTGCATTTTCCTTTATTTCTCTTATTGTAGCCTGCATTTGTTCATCTAATTTATGACCAAAGTCAGCCAATTCTGTGAGTATCCTGATCACCAGTGCTTTGAACTGTGCATCTGATAGGTTGGCTATCTCTCATTTGCTTAAAAGTACTGACTGAGGGGCTCTTAATTCTGTTTGAGCTATCTTCCCCCCCGCCCCCCCCCCCCGCCCCCACTTTGGTCTGGTTGTGCCTGTTACACACAAGGGGCAGAGCCTTAGGTGTTCACCAGGGTGGGGCACCTCAGGCTGGGTTGTGACGTTGTATGTGGGGGCGGGGTCCGAGAGGGAACAATGGCACCTGCTCCACTCTCTTTGGGACTTCAGTCCCCTTTGCTGCTTCACACAAGCAGATTGGGCCCTTCTGGTGCTGGCTCCTGGGCGGGTGGGCTTGTGTACTTTCTTAGACTCTGTGGGTCTCCCCAAGGAGCCTCCTGTGAGGCTGATAGATTCTCCTGGCCTCAACCCCCACAGGTGTTTTCAGTCGGTGCCTTGAGGCTTTGTTTCCTGGCTCTGGGTCCCTGGGTTGCGTGGTCTGTGTTGCTGCCATTTTCGCCTAGTTTATCTGTGCACGAATGTGTGACTGCGGACAGCCAGCTGCCTTGTGCACCTCACTGGGTCTGCTCGTTGCTTCCCATGCCCAGGGCCTGCCACCGGTCTGTCAACTGCCCCTGTGCTCCTGGGGCCCGCCAACTGGCGTCTGCACCCTGCGTGCCCACGTCTGCCAGCCACCGATTTTTCCAGTACCCCTCGACCCCTCTCTGTAGGCCTCTGACTCCGTCCCTCCTTACCAGTCTGGATGAATGGTTGTCAGACTTCTGTTTGGTTGATTTGTCTCTGTTCTGGTTGTTTTTTGTTTCTAAATTTTTGTTGTCCTTAGTTTTGGTTGTGTGAGGAGGCACAGTGTGTCTACCTATGCCTCTGTCTTGGCTGGAAGTCCAGTGTCTTCAAGACTCTTGCTCTTATTTTTTCTTTCTTGCTTCTTCTGTGTGTCTTGCCTCTCTTCTCTCATTTGGCTTCATTCTCAGGAATGGAGCACCAGGCACTCCAGCTTACCTGGTCTCTGGTGTCCTCAGTCGCAGCACAGCTGAGGGTTTCTGTTCTGAAAGCTCCAGGAAAGACCCTAGGGATGTTATGTTGGCCAAGCTTGAGCCACTAGCCCATCCTAGAACCAGTCAGACACTTGGTATGGGTGGGCCTCCAAGTAGGATAGTGGGGCCAGCCTACCAAAAGTCATGCACTCAGCCTGGAGGCAGGTGTCCCTGCAGGCTGGGCAGTGGATGGCTCTGTAAGAGCCATCCAAGCTTTGTGAGCAGGGAACTGAGGGGATCAGAGCTGTGCTTTAGAAAGGTGAAGCCAGCAACAGTTAGGTGAGTAGGTTAGTTTGGGTGTAGCATCCTGGGTCTGTGGAAGCAGGGGTGGAAGAAGCTGAGGTAAGAGCTTGATCTTGGCCTGTACGGAATCACTAAGGGCAATGAAGGGATGCAAAAGGGATTATAACTTATAGACAGTAAAAGTCATTGTTGTTCTGTTTACCAAGGATTCCCAAGTAAGTGAAAATAATGCCAGTGACAGTCTCATGACACCTTCCTGTCTTCCTCATGCAAGTGTATACCTCAGGAGTTCTGCTTCTTATTGCCTAGGGTTGATGTCTCTGGGTACTGATTACTCTTTGCAGAGAGATTGAGGGTTGAGGGTGCATTCGGCCTCACAGACTGTGCTTCTCCCAGCTAGCATGGTGGGGTTCCTTGGTTTGTCCATCTGCTGACCTTGAGTGTCATGGACTTATGAATGTGCCTGTCAAGCTTGTGAAGGTGGGCTCTTGGGGCCCAGTGAGAGCTGTGGGGCAGAGCATATTTTTGTTCATATCTGAGCTGGGGCAGTCTGTGCAGGGCCTGCTCCAGCTGCTGACCAGGGAGGTGGGCTTAGTGCTGGGGAACTGGGAGGCTGCTGCTCTCCTGAAGCCTTTGCTCTGCAGCTTGTCTGGTGCCCGCACTGCCTGCTGCTGAGGAGGCCAGTGTAGCTGTGTGCGGTGTTCAAGGCAAAACCCTGGCCAAGTTATTTGGCAGTTTGTGTGCTGCCGCTTTGGGGCTGTTGGTGGTATTGGCTGTGGTGAAATGTCAGGGGGAGCCTGAGGACTAAGGTGATGTTTTGAGGAGGCTATGATGAAACCAAGATTCTTTTCTTCTAGAATGCTCCTGAAGGACCATGATGGCTGTTCAGCAGAACTTCTGGGTCCTCATAAGGCCCTATGTGTTTCCAGTTTCTGAGTTAGTTGGAGAGGAAGGTTCTAAAGTGAATGGTGATCACATTCTGGAATAAAGTGCTCCATAAAAAACTAATTTGTAGGCCTATTACCTATGTCTTGAACTGATCTTAAGCTGATGTTGCTAGAGAGAACCTCCTTCCTCAACATGTAAGTATGCACAAACTCTCTAAGTGAAAGGCACTGTTATTATCCTTCTCAAGTCCTAACTGGAGACGATGGGTCTTACCTCTTTGAGCATGTTCCTGGGGTGCCTGGTCCTTCCAGCTGAGGGGCTGATTGGTCAGGAGATACTGGGGCCTCTTGGTGTTTGCTGCTGAATGCAGCTCTGGCATGGCAGGGAGGTGCATGGGCAGGGAAATTCTGACCTGAGGTGAATGCAGCCCCGTGGTCAGAACTGAGAGTCCCATCCTCCCTCCATGTGCACAGGCTTGGGGTCCACTGGCCTGCAGTCCAGTAGAGCATCTCTGGTGTGGTGATCACAGCCATGGGGACCTTTCTTCAGGAGGCTGCAGTATGACTCAGCAAGCAGCACCTGTAGTGGAAGCAGAACATGGCAGGGACTGGGGAGCTGTGGGCATGGCACTGGGCCCACGTGGAGCGCATGTCAGACCTGAAAGTTCTGGGTCATGTCCCTGCTGCGGGTGGGGCAGGGAGGAGGAGGAGTTTCCTGGAGCCTGTGTGCACATTCTCCATTGATCCAGAGCACAGCCACTTAATGACTTGGGTGGCTTGGTAACCTTGGAACAATCCCAGAGCAACAGGGGTTCTGAATTAAAAGCACATGGCTCAGAATTGAGGTTGATCACTGAGATACTATCCAAACCAGGAAACTTCTGAGAGTGAAAGTTGGTACCATCAAAAATTATGCCAAAGAACAAGTGCAGCTGTGCTGTGCTGGGTGAACCAGGACGTGTGTCACCCTGCCTGGGCAGGCTCTGTGGAGGGAGCCAAGGTGAGGCCCTGATTGCTGCAGGTCTGCCTGAGTTGTCACATCCTCTGGACTAGCCTTGCACCATTGTCTTTGCTTCTGGCACAGTCCACATGGCCTATTTGAATCAGGGGGCTGGGCCAGGTACTGTACAGTTGTTCATTTTTTTTTTCTCTTGCAAAATGCACTTGATTAAACAGTAGCAGCAACTACCTGTAATTGAGTGGTAAGTTTTTTGGGGCCAGGGGTAATGCCCTGGACTTGCCCTTAATCATGTCTTGCTTTGAGATGGGCATCCAATTGTCAGTTAGGGGTGAATTAGTGACAAACCAACCCCAACCCCTGAGGAATACCTTGGAGAACTTAGGGTCCCTTTGCAATGAGAGCTTCTTACATGGCATGTCCACTTCTGCCTGGCCTTGTTTCTTCTCCACCCTCAGTTAGGCTCCTTTCCCAGTGGGCCTCCTGTGCCCTCACACCTGGCTTGTGTATGCTTCTGCATCTCACTGTATCATCCTTGAGGGTCCTGTTTTGTGTAGCCTGCTGGTCTCTGGGTGGAATGGTCACCCTGTCCTGCTCTCCAAGCCCCTGTGACACCAGCAGGAGTGAAGTGTCCATCTGCCTCACCAAGCTGGGGTTCTCCTGATGGCGCACAGGAGCCTGAACAAATCACCACCTCAGTGGGAAGGAACAGGCATGCCTGCCAGGAACATGCTCAAGGAGGTAAGAACCCGTTGTCTCCAGTTAGGACTTGATGAAGATAATAATGGTGCCTTTCATTTGAAGACTTTGTGCTCATTTACATATTGAAAAAAGAAGGTTCTCTGTAGCAAACACTCATGGGTGGCCATGTCTGTGACCCAGGACCAGGATCTTGTAGGTGCCCAAACAGTGGTGGCTCAATCCCAGGGGCCTTTCTGCTGGGATGGGGTCCCCAGAGCCCCAGTTTCTTCCCTTCTTGTTCTGCACAAGGGCCCAGCTTACTTTCCAGTCACAAGGGAGTGTAGGCAACATTGATGGAGCACTTGTGGGACCCAGGCCCAGAGTAGAGATCTTTGTTGACTCCATCATGAGGTATATGTACTGCTATTACCTCCATCTCACAGATGAGGAAGCCAGGGTAGAAGCCAGTAACGCCATCATGGTCACACAGCTGTGCCCAGTGGGACTGTGATTTTATCCTATACCTATCTGATCTGATTCCAGGACAGTAACCCTGTGCTGAGCTACTGAGAAGCATTCTCTCCCTGCCTGCTGTGGAGAGCATTCCCTGCCGCAAATTCCTGCCCGGCTCCTTGTGGCTTCACTTGTGAGAGGAAGCTGGGCCCAAGGAGCCTATGGTGGGAGGTAGAGCTACTTGAACTGGGAATCTCTTCCCTGATGACAGAGCCATGGCAAATGCCTCCATCTCCATCCCTTGACCATCCAGAGATGGAGGTACACAGGCAGCTCTTAAAGACACTCTTCCTAGGTCCTTGATGAAGGCCTAGGCTCAGCTCTAGGGTCACTGCTGAGTGGTCATCCAGGCATACCACCATCCTTGATTCCTCATCTGTAAAATGGGGAGATTGAATATATGATCCTCACAGGGTTGTGATGAGGATTAAGATTGAACCTATATACATGCATTTTAAAAAAGATTTTATTTAGCCCTGGCTGGTGTGGCTCAGTGGATTGAGCACTGGCCTGTGGACCAAAGAGATGCCTGTTGGATTCCCAGTTAGGGCACATGCCTGGGTTGCAGGCCAGGTCCCCAAAAGGGGCACGTGATAGGCAACCACACATTGATGTTTCTCTCTCTTTGTTTGTCCCTCCCTTTCCCTCTCTCCTAAATAAATAAATAGAATAAAAAAGTTTTATTCACTTGTATTTAGAGAGAGGGGAAGGGATGAAGAGAGGGAGAGAAACATCAGTGTATGGGTGCCTCTCATGTGCCCCCCACTACCAGGGACCTGGCCTGCAACCCAGGCATGTGTCCCATTGGAAATTGAACCAGTGACCCTTTGGTTTGCAGGCCAGTGCTCGATCCACTGAGCCACTCTAGCCAGGGCGATATATGTATGCACATGCATTTATAACTCTAAATACCTCTATTTCCACCTATATCTAATCTGCATTTATGTCTATGTCTACATCTATATCTGCATCTATGTGTAATCTATACCTATATCTATATTTATGTATTTATATGTATACATCTAATCTATATCTACACCTATATCTATACCTGCATGCATATCTGTATCTCCCTATTTCAGAACAGTACCTAGCATGCAGTGAGCACTGTGCATGTTAGCTGACTTACAGTTATTACTACTTAAAGCCAAGTGCTGGGGTGCAGTGCTTGGTCTATCTGAGGACCTGGAAGCACACCCACCCCACCCTGCCCTCTGCCACCTCCTTGCCCTATACTATCCCCAGGCCTGACCTGCAGATCATGTGGCCCAGGTTTCCTGTTTTATTGACCTGTTCTGCAGGGACCCTGGTTGTTTAAACAGAATGTTTATTAGAAGGTGCTCCCTTTGTTTCTGTCTGAAGTCTCCCTGGCTGCACCCCCTTTGTGGGTCATTAAGAATGTCACACTTGGTTTAGGTGAGCATGTCACCATAAGGCTTCTCTGAATATTGCGTGCAGGGTGATCCTGAAGGCACCATCCAGGAGCTCCCCTTCTGGCAAGCTGAGATTGAATGGGGGTTGGTGTGTGGAACATGTCATCCTGATGGCCACGGTGCCCTAGCTTGAGGGACACAGGGCCTCTCCAAGCTGCCGAGTTTGATGTTGCTGGTGCTGGGGGACAGTGTTTACAGGAACACCTTGGGCCCTCACTCTGCCTGGTAGGGGCAGAGGCAAAGGTCCCTAAAGTCACTTCACTCAGAGGGTGATACTGTTGATACGTGGAGTGTGAAGCTGGTGTAGTAACATGTAGGGCTGGGTTCAGGAACAGCAAAGTCCCATTGCACCCTTCAGTGACACCACTGCTAATGTTTCTGTTGTGTAGGTCATGACACTGAAGCCCAAGAGTGACTGAGCTACTCCAGGCCACCTTGTGGATTGGGGCAGAGCCAGACCTGTGTGACCACAGGTCCACTTCTCTTCCCTTGTGCCACAAGTCTTGCCCATCCCAGCTTGGCCATCTAACCTTACCCTTTCTTCTGTGACTCTGCCCTTTCTTTAGATTCTGACCAGGTTGTTGGCACTGATGGCAGAGGTGGTTCAGTCTCCCCCATAGCATCAGGTTCTTCTAGGGAGTAGCGCACTTGGCCTCTCTGCCCAGCACACCTGCCACACTTGTAGCCTACTGGACCATGCTGTGGCATGGCCTGGAGGTCCCACATTCATTATTTCAGATCTGCTTTGAGATGGGAGTGTGAGGGCCCTTCTTGAACACGTGCTGTGTGCTAGGATCTCTGTGGGGATCTTGAAGTCTACCTTCCCATTTCATTCTCTAGCATCTATGCCAAATGAGAACTGCCTTCTCAATTTTTTGTTAAGCAAGCCAAGACTAAGTGGTAGAGTCACTTTTCAGGGTCCCAGCTTGTGTTGTTGGGATGTAAACCTAGGTGATGGATGCTAGGGCCTGTCAGTGCCTGACTACTGGTCTAGCCTGCCTTCCACAGAGGGGTACAGGGAGGAGAGACAGGCCTTGCCTCTAGCTGTGGGCACTCTCCTTTAGTACGTATGTGCTGACACTGAGGAGTCCTTCCCAGGCTCAAGTTTTCCACCTGGCTGCCCAGGAGAATCATCTGGGGAACATTTAAAATGTGCTCATGCCTGGGCCTAAGCTCTGATCAATTGAAATTCCATTTCTGAAGGTGGAGCATGGGCTTCTGTGTTTACAAAAATCTACTTGAAGCTGATTCTGAAACCCAGTGAAGCATCAGGACCATTGGTCCCAGGCCTCAGGTGGGTAGGTATGTGGGCAGGAGAGTCCAGAGTCCCTGCTTCCTCCCTCTAATGGCTGAACCTGGTCCTCCCAAGTCTGGAAAATTTCATAAAGAATAAAGTTACTTTTCACCTTAGTTCTTCATTTTGAGTTTTTGTATGAACTCTGAACAGGCCTGTGTTAGGCCCAACCACCTGGCTTGTGGGCAGGAGAGGACTATAGATGTGGAAGAAAGAATGCCATAATTTCCCTCCAGTCTAGCACAGCCCTGGCTAGAAGTTCTATCTGAAAAGCTAGTCACCTTACTGCACCTGATAACCCCTTAGCAGTCCCTGTGCACCTCAACTTCTTCCACAATTCCTGTAGTTTAGTGGCAGGCACAAGGTAAATGTCAGGCCCCCTCCCCTTCTCCATTTCCTGCCTTTCTTTATCTATGGGTTTCATTCTCTTCCTCCTTCAAGAAGTTACTTCCTCCCCTTCTTTCCTTCTAGCACTTACTGATGTTGTTTTTCTGTCTGTGCCAGGCCCTGTTAGAAGTGCTTTGGAGGTTGTAGAGATGAGCCAGATATAGTCTCTGCCAGTGTCTTTCAGTACAGAGATCAGACAAAAAAAGAAAAATGTCCCAAAGGGAACCCACTCCTGGCCATGAGGGACAGACATTATGTCCTGAGAGCTCAGAGGCAGTGTGATCCACTTGACTGGTAGAGTCAAGACTTCTTGAAGTAAGAGGCATTTTTAGCTGATCTCTTAGGGCTGGGAAGGACTTGGATGTGAGTAGAAGGAAGAGTGATTGAGGCTGGGGAAGGAGCTTAACAGGGAGGAGTGGGGGTGAGAGAAAACATGAGATTTTATGCACTGACAAGGGACACCCTAGGGGATATATGGGCATCAGTGAATCAGTTTAGCTGATAGGAAGGGTCAACAAAGGAGGTCACAGGAAATAACATTGGAAAGGTAGGTAGGGGGCTGGGTGTGACCTGGAAAGCTATGATGGAGTCTGGATGGGTTTCTAGTAGGGGGACAGGATGATGAGTTTTTGTAAAATAAATGAAAGGGAAGAGAGCTAGTCAGCCCCTGTTACAGTGCAGGTGACCAGTGACTGAGAGAGGAGGGCCTTGCTCCCTGACATCTACAAGGATTCTTATTATAATGAATGATCCCCATGTTAATTGTTAAAAATTCCATTGCAACCGATTCTATTGCTGTTCTGAGTTTAGCAGCCACATTGAGGAATTTTTGAGCTTGGCTTTGAATTTGCTCCTGAAATGGAGAGGCAAGGGATCATTGAAGGAGCAGCATATACAGGAGGGAGAGGGAGGAGGAAAAGGAGGACATTATCTTGGCAGAAATTTTGTCAAACTTGTCTCTACATACTTCAAATTTTTGATGCTACAATACAGTTTTTGGATTTTTTAAAATTTTAACTTGTGATTGCTTATTGCTACTATGTAGATGTACAATTGACTTTTGTATATTAATCTTGCACTTAGCTGCATTGCTAAACTCACTAGTTTTAGCAGCTTTTTCAGGTCTCTTACATCCTATATTCTACATAAATGATCATGTTGTCTGTGAATAAAGACAGTTATTTTTTCTAACTTGGATGACTTTTCTATTTCATTTTATTGCTGTATTTCAAGTACTAGAACTTCCAGTAAAATGTTAAATAAAAGTGGTAAGAGTGAACAACCCTATCTTTTTCCTGATTTGGGGAGAAAAATCATTCAGTCTTTTATCATTAAGCATGATGTTAGCTGTAGATTTTTGTAGATTTTTTTTTTGTCATATCAAACAGTCCCCATCCCTGTATAGTTTTCCGAGAGTTTTTATGAGGATGGCTCATTTTGTGTTTGTTGAGATATATATAGGAGTGGGTAAAAGAAAGTTTACAGTTATTCATATAGAAAAATAATATAATAATAAAAGAATAAATTCTATATTCCATGTACTCACAACTATAAACTTACTATATCTCTCTATCTCTATCTCTATCTCTATAATAAGTTTGTTAATATAGTGACTTATAGCAGTTGATTTTCAAATGTTAAATTAACCTTGAATTCCTGGGATTAAATCTCACTTAGTCATGATGAATTATCATTTTTATGTTGTTGGACTTGATTTGCTGAAGTTTTTAAAAATCTATGTTCATGAGGTATATTAACATATAATTTATTATTTTTTCTTTTAATGTTTTTGGTGTTGTCAGGGTAACCTGCTACCAAGGTTATTTTGACTTAATAGAATGAATTGAGTAGTATTCACTTCTTTATAATTTTGTGAAAGGGTCTATGCAGAATAAGTATCACTTATTTCTTAAGTGGTAGGTAGAATTCACCAGTGAAGCCACCTGCTTCACTGAAGTTTTTCTTGTTGGAAGGTTTTCAACTACAAATTCCATTTCTTTGGTAGGTATTAGGACTGTTCAGGATATCTTTTTCTTGAGTGAACTTTGGTATTATGTATCTTTCTAGGAATTGGTCTATTTCATCTATATTGCTGAATTTATTGTGGATGTTCCAACAATATAGTGATCTCCTACTGAAGGATATCTTGGCTTCTTCCAAGTTGTGGCAATTATGAATAAAGCCATTATAAACATCCTTATGCAGGTTTTTGTGAGGACATATGTTTTCAACTCCTTTGTGTAAATACCAAGTAGTGTGATTGCTGGATCATTTGGTAAGAGTATGTCTAGTTTTGTAAGAAACTGCCAATCTGTTTTCCACAGTGGTTGAACCATTTTACATTCCCTCTAGCAGTGTATGGGGTTCCTGTTGCTCCATATTCTTGTCAACACTGGGTGGTGTCAGTGTCCCAGACTTTGGTCATTCTAATAGATGCATAGTAGTATCTTATTTTTACCTGATGATATATGATGGGCACCATATTTTCATATGCCATCTTATCATTTGCCATCTGTCTATCTTCTTTGGTGAAGTGTCTGTTAAGGTCTTTGGCCTATTTTTTAAATTGGGTTTTTTATTTTCTTACTATTGAGTTTTAAGAGTTTTTTTAAAAAATATTTTGGATAATTGTCTTTTATCAGATGTGTGTTTTGCAAATATTTTTTCTTGGTCTATAGCTTTTCTTTTAATTCTCCTGATATTGTCTTTTGCAGAGTAGAAACTTTTAATTTAATGAAGTTCAGCTTATCAATTATTTATGTCATTGATCATGTTTTTAGTGTTGTATTTAAAAAGGTAACACCATACCCAAGGCCGTCTAGGCTTTGTCCTATCTTATCTTTTAGAAGTTTTAGTTTTTTGTTTTACATTTATACCTATGATCCATTTTTAGTTAATTTTTTGAAGCATATAAGGTCTGTGTCTAGATTATTTCTTTTTTTGCATGTGGATGGCCAGTTCTAGCACCATTTGTTGAAGAGACTGTCTTTACTTCATTGTATTGCTATTGGCTGCTTTGTCAAAGATCAATGGACTATATTTATGTGGGGCTATTTCTGGGCTCTCTATTCTGTTCCACTGATCTGTTTGTCTGTTCTTGTGACAAAACCATCTCGTCTTGATTACTGTAGTTTTATAATAAGTCTTGAAGTTGGATAGCATAAATACTTCAACTTTGTTGTTTTCCTTCAATATTATGTTGGCTTTTCTGGGTCTTTTACCTCTCCATGTAAACTTTAGAATTAGTTTGTTAATATTTATAAAGTAACTTGCTAGAATTTTGGTAGGGATTGCATTGAATATACAGAGCAATTTGAAGAAAACTAACATTTTGACAATATCCCCATGGAAGGAAGGAATATGGAATATCTACCTATATATTTAGATCTTCTTTGATTTTATTTATTATGTGTTTTGTAGTTTTCCTCATGTAAGTGTTATACATATTATCTTAGGTTTATATCTAAGTATTTCATACTTTGGGTGCTAATGTAATTGGTATTATGTTTTTAATTTCAAATTCTACTTCTTTGCTGTCAGTATATTGGAAAGCAGTTGACTTTTGTATATTAACCTTGTATCCTGCCATCTTGTTATAATTGTTTATTAGGTCCATAGGGTTTTTTTGTCAGTTTTTAAAAATTTTTTAAATATATATTTTATTGATTATGCTATTACGGTTGTCCCATTTCCCCCTTCAATCCCCTCCACCCTGCACACTCTCTCCCACCCACTTCCCCCCCTTTAGTTCATGTCCATGTGTCATAAGTTCTTTACCTTCTACATTTCCCACACTATTCCTGACCTCCCACTGTCTATTTTCTACCTATTGTCCATGCTACTTATTCTCTATATCTTTTCCCCCTCTCTCCTCCTCCCATTTCCCTGTTGCTAACCCTCCATGTGATCTCCATTTCTGTGGCTCTGTTCCTGTTCTAGTTGTTTGCTTAGTTTCTTTTGGTTTTGCTTTAGGTGTGGTTGTTAATAATTGTGAGTTTGCTGTCCTTTTACTATATGTTTTTTTTAATCTTCTTTTCTTAGATAAGTCCCTTTAACATTTCATAAAATAAGAGCTTGGTGATGATGAACTCCTTTAACTTGACCTTATCTGAGAAGCACTTCATCTGCCCTTCCATTCTAAATGAAAGCTTTGCTGGACAGAGTAGTCTGGGATATAGGTCCTTGTCTTTCATGACTTGGAATACTTCTTTCCAGCCCCTTCTTGCCTGAAAGGTCTCTTTTGAGAAATCAGCTGACAGTCTGATGGGAACTCCTTTGTAGGTAACTGTCCCTTTACCTCTTGCTGCTTCTACAATTCTCTCCTTCATTTTTACCTTGGCTAATGTAATTATGATGTGCCTTGGTGTGTTCCTCCTTGGGTCCAACTTCTTTGGGACTCTCTGAGCTTCCTGGACTTCCTGGCAGTCTATTTCCTTTGCCAGAATGGGGAAGTTCTCCATTATTATTTGTTCAAATACGTTTTCAATCTGTTGCTCTACCTCTTCCCCTTCTGGTACCCCTATAATTAGGATGTTGGAACGTTTAAAGATGTCCTCGAGGTTCCTAAGCTTCTCCTCATTTTTTTTGAATTCTTATTTCTCCATTCTTTCCTGTTTGGTTGTTTTTTTCTTCCTTCTGGTCCACTCTATTGTTTTGAGTTCCAGTTTCCTTCCCATCACTATTGGTTCCCTGTGCATTTTCCTTCATTTCTTTTATGGTAAACTGCATTTGTTTGTTCATCTAATTTGCGACCAAAATCAACCAATTCTGTGAGCTTCCTGATCACCAGTGTTTTGGACTGTGCATCTGATAAGTTAGCTATCTCTTGGTCACTCAAAAGGATGAGTTTTGGGGCACTGATTTGTTCTTCTGTTTGAGCCATCTCTCTCTCTCTCTCTTTTTTTTTTTTGGTCTGGTCGCTTCTGTTATGGTGAGGGGCAGAGCCTTAGGTGTTCACCAGGGTTGGCACCCCAGTCGCTAGATTGTGGCGTTGTGTGTGGGGGCGGGGTCGAGAGGGAACAATGGCGGTAGCTCCATTCTCAGTGGGACCCCAGTCCCTTCCCTGGGATCCTGGGTTGCGTGCTCTGCCCTGCTCCACAATGGCTGCCTCACTGGATCTGCCAGCTGCTGCTTGCATACTCAGGGTCCACCCGCTGTGATCTTGTGCGCCCCAGATGCCTTACGCGCTCCCGGTTGCCTTATGCGCCCAACTCTCTTTGTTCTCTGTGCTGTGCCCTGCGCCCATGCTGCTTGTCTCCACCCCTCCTACCAGTCTGGATAAATGGGTCTATTTCAACTTCTTGGCTGTCCGACTTCCATTCAGATAAATTTTCTGTCAGTTCTGGGTGTTATTCTGCCTCTAAATTGTTGTTTTTCCAGTCTTGGTTGTGCATGGAGGTACAGTGCGTCCACCTATGCCTCCATCTTGCTGGAAGTCTCTAAAATTTCCCATATAGACAATTATATCAACTGTGAACAAGGACAGTTTTATGCTTACCTTCCCAATCTATATATTTTTTATTTCCTTTTCTTGACTTATTTTATTAGCAAGGACTTCTAGCATGATGTTAAAAAGGAGTGCTGAGAGAAGACATCCTTGACATGTATTTGATCCTAGTGGGAAAGCTGCAAGGTTCTAACCATTAAATATGATGTTAGCTGCAAGTTTTTGTAGATAGTCTTTATCAAGTTGAGAAAGCTCCTCTCTATTCTTAGTTTACTGAATTTTTATTGTGACTAGGTATTGGATTTGTTAAGGGCCTTTTCTGCACTTATGATCTTGTGCTTTTTCTTCTTCAGCCTGTTGATGTTATGGATTACATTGATTTTTAAAGTATATTTTATTGATTATGCTATAACACTTGTCCCAATTTTTGTCTCCCCTTTCTTCCCCTCCTCCCTGCAATGCCCCCCTCACCCTCTAGCACCGCCCCTACCCACAGTTCATGTCCACTGGTGGTACAGTTCATATCCACTGGTGGAAGTTCTCTGGCTTCTCCATTTCCTGTACTATTCTTAACCTCCCCAGGACTATTTTGTGCCTATCTATTAAGCTTCTTATTTCTTGTACCTTTTCCCCTAATTGTCCCCCTCTCCCTCCCCATTTATAACCCTCCATGTGATCTCCATTTCTGTGATTCTGTTCCTGTTCTAGTTGTTTGCTTAATTTTTCTTTTTTAGGTTCAGTTGTAGATAGTTGTGTGTTTGTTATTTTACTGTTCATAGTTTTTGATCTTCTATTTCTTAGACAAGTCATTTTAACATTTCATATAATAACGTCTGGGTGATGATGAACTCCTTTAACTTGACCTTATCTGGGAAGCGCTTTATCTGCCCTTCCATTGTAAATGATAGCTTTGCTGGATAGAGTAATCTTGGATGTAGGTCCTTGTCTTTCAAGTCTTCAAATACTTTTTTCCAGCCCCTTCTTGCCTGTAAGGTTTCTTTTGAGAAATCAGCTGGTAGTCTAATGGGCACTCCTTTGTAGGTAACTATCTCCTTTTCTCTTTCTGCTTTTAGGATTCTCTCCTTATCTTTAGTCTCAGGTAATGTAATTATGATATTCCTTGGCGTGTTCCTCCCTGGGTCCAACTTCTTTGGAACTCTTGAGCTTCCTGGGCTTCCCAAAAGTCAATTTTATTTGTCAGATTGGGGAAGTTTTTCTTTATTATTTGTTCAAATAAGTTTTCAGTATCTTGCTCTTCCTCTTCACCTTATTGCATTCCCATGATTTGGATGTTGGAATGTTTAAAGATGTCCTGGAGGCTCCTAAGCCTCTCCTCATTTTTTGAATTCTTGTTTCTTTATTCTGTTCTGGTTGAATGTTTCTTTCTTCCTTCTGCTCCATACCGTTGATTTGAGTCCCAGTTTCCTTCCCATCACTGTTGGTTCCCTGTACATTTTCCTTTACTTTAGTTTTCATAGCCTTCATTTTTTCCTCCAATTTGCGACCATATTCAACCAATTCTGTGAGCATCCTGATTACCAGTGTTTTGAACTGTGTATCTGATAGGTTGGCTATCTCTTTGTCACTAAGTTGTATTTTTTTTTCTGGAGCTTTGATCTGTTCTTTAATTTGGGCCATTTTTTTTTGTCTTGGTGTGCCTTATTACCCAGTAAGGGGCAGAGCCTTAGGTGTTCACCTGGGTGGGGCAACCCATGTCTCTGCGTTGTGATGCTGTATGTGGGGGAGGGGTCTGACAAGGAATAGTGCTGCTTGTTACACTCTCTGCTGGTTTTCAGTTACTTCCCCTGCTACCCACAATCAAATTGGGCCCTTCTGGTGCTGACTCCCATGTGGGTGATTTTGAATATGTTCTAGAACAATGTGGGTATCTCCAACAAACTCTCCTGTGAAGCTGGGAGTTTCTCCTGCTGCTGCCTCAACCCCCACAGGTGTTTCCAGTCAGAGGTTTTGAGGCTTTATTTTCCCACACTGAAACCCTGGATTGCGTGGTCTGTGTTACTCCCCAATTGTTCCTCCTGGTTTATCTGCACACAGATGTGGGACTGCCCAGTCCTCCAGCTACCGCCTTTCCCGCCTCAGGCCTTCAGTCTCTGCCTTGCTCGAGTCCCCTCTGCCTTGCTCAAGTCCTCTCCACCTGGCTTCCGGTCTCCGCTCCTCCTACCGGTCTGGATGGATGTTTCTGCTTTAACTCCTTGGTTGTTGGATTTCCATACAGTTGGATTTTCTGTCACTTCTGGTTGTTTTTTGTTTTTGAATTTGTTATTGTCCTTCTTTTGGTTGTATGAGGAGGCACAGTGTGTCTACTTATGCCTCTATCTTGGCTGGAAGTCCAAAATACAATGTAAATCAGGTAAGAATGGTCATCTTTCCATTATTACAAAGAGCAACAGTCCTCTTTTCCTTAGTCCTCTTCTCATCTACCCATGTTAAGGAGAGTCCAGGGGAAGTGGACCTCCACTCCTTCCAGGATGCTGGGTAAGTGGATCTCTTTTTTCTTACTTAGCCTGGCTAGCAAGTTATTGATTTTATTGATTTTTTTTTGAAGAATTAGCTTTGGGCCCTAACTGGTGTGGCTTGGTTGGTTGGGCATCATCCACAAAGGGAAAGGTCAGTGGTACAATTCCTGGTCAGGGCACATGCCTCGGTTTCGGGTTTGGTCCCCAGTTGGGTGTGTGCAACAGGCAACCAATCAATGTTTCTTCCTCACAGCAATGTTTCTCTCCCTTTCTTTCTCCCTCCTTTACTTTCTTTCTAAAAAACAAATAAATAAAATCTAAAAAAACCCCCAAGAATTAGCTTTAGTTTTGTTGATTTCCTCTGTTGATTTCCTGTTTTCAATTTTATTGATTTCAGTCTAATTCTTAGGAATTATTTTCTTTTGCTTACTTTGGATTTAATTTGCTTTTCTAATTTCCAAATGTGGAAAATGAGATAATTTATTTTAGATCTTTCTTCTTTTCTAATATATGCATTTAATGCTATAAATTTCCCTCTAGGCACTGCTTTTTCTGTATCCCACAAATTTTGATAAGATGTGCTTTAATTTTCTTTTAGTTTCAAATATTTTCAGATTTCTCTTGAGATTTATTTTTTGACTTGTGTTACTTAGAAGTGTGTTATTTAATCTTCATGTATTTTGGGATTTTTCAGCTATAGTTCTTTTATTGATTTCTACTTTAATTTCATCGTGTTCTCAGAGAAGACATTGTATGATTTCTATTGTTTTAAGTTTGTTAAGGTATGTTGTATGGCCCAGAATGTGATTTATCTTGAACACTTCATGTGAGCTTGAGAAAAATGTGTGTTTTGTTGTTGGATGATGTAGTTTATGGATGTCAATTTTAGCCAGTTGATTGATAGTGTTGTTGAGTTCAACTATGTCCTTACTGATTTTCTGCCTGCTGATCTGTCCATTTTTGAGTGAGGGGTGTAGAAGTCTCAAACTATGATAATGGATTCATCTATTTCTCCTTGTAGTTTTATCAGTCTTTTGCCTCACATAGTTTGATGTTCTGTTGTTCAGTGTACACACATTAAGAATTGTTGTCTTCTTGGAGAACTGATACTTTTATCATTATGTAATGCATTTTTTATCCTTAATAATTTTCCTTAATTTCACATATACTCTGTCTGAAATTAATATAGTTACTCCTGCTTTTCTTTGATTAGTATTAGCATGGTTTATTTCTCTTTATCTATTTATTGTACTTTAAATTTGTGTGTCTTCATATTTAAAGTGGCCTTTTTGTAGACATTTAGTTGGGTACTGTTTTTAATGCATTCTGAAAATCTCTGTCTTTTAATTCATGCATTTAAATCAATGACATTCAAAGTGATTATTGATGTAATTGGATTAATATACAGAGGAACCTCGGTTCTCAAACTTAATTCATTCTGAAAACTGTTTGAGAAGCAGTTTGTCCAAAAACTAAATTTCCTTTTTTGTCTCCTGAGAGGTGTATGACTGATCATACAGGTACCAGCATGAAAGGGTAGTCAAGTAGAGAATCAAGACCTGAAGTTTTGTTAGATAACTGAGACATTTTTTCTGTGAACAAGTTGATTGAGAACCAAATTGTTCAAGAACCAAGACATTTGAGAACTGAGGTTTGACTGCATTCCGTATTTGTTTTGGGTTTCTATTTGTTGCCCTTGTTCTTTGTTTTTGTCTTCCACTCTACTGCCTTTTGTGGTTTTATGGAACTTTTTATGTGATTCAGTTTTCTCTGCTTTCCTAGCATGTTGGTTATACTTTTTTACAAACTTTTCTGTGGTTACCCTAGTGTTTTCAAAATACATTTACAGCTAATCTAAGTCCCTTTCAAATAACACTGTGCCACTTAATGGATCATGTATCTTATAAGAGCAAAAATACCAGTTCTTGCATCCCATCCTTGTATTATTACTATCATCTGTTTCCCTTCAGTATGAGTTATACACACATATACATAAGTATACACTATACACAAGATAAAAAGACTACATAATTGAATATATTGTTGGTATTTTTATTTTGAACAAACTGTTCTCTTTAGATGAATTAACAATAAGAGAAAGTTTTGATTTTACTTATTCCTTTTTTGATACTTTTCCTTACTTTATGTACATCTGAGTTTCTTTTTTTTAAAGAGTTTATTTATTTTTAGAGAGAAGGAAAGGGAGGGAGAAAGAGAGAGAGAGAAACATCAGTGTGTGGTTGCCTCTTGCGCGCTCCCAAATGGGGACCTGGTCTGCAACCCAGGCATGTGCCTTGACTGGGAATCAGGCCGGTTACCCTTTGGTTTGCCGGCTGGTACTCAATCCACTGAGCCACACCAGCCAGGTACATCTGAGTTCTTATCTATTTTTTTCTTTCTCTCTAAAGAACTTTTTTAGCATTTATTTTTTAAAAAAGATTATATATGTTTATTTTTATAGAGAGAAGGGAAGGGAGGAAGCAAGAGAGGGAGAGGAACATTGATGTAAAAGAGAAGCATCGATTGGTTGCCTCTCGTAGGCACCCTGACTGGGGATGGAACCTGCAACCCAGGCATGTGCCCTGATGGGGAATCAAACTGGTGACCTTTAGCTTTGCAGAACAATGCTCAACCAACTGAGCCATACTGGTCAGGGCTTCTTTTAATATTTATTGCTGGCAACATATTCCTTCAATTTTTGTTTGTCTGAGAAAGTCTTTATTTCTCCTTTACTTTTGAAGGGTAGTTTCATAGGATATAGAAATCTGGGTTGATTTTTTTCTCTCTCAACATTTAAAATATTTCACTCTTCTTGCTTACATGGTTTCTGTGGAGAAGTGTGAGATATAATTCCTATCTTTGCTTCCTATAGGTAAGGTGTTTTCCCTCCCTTTGGCTTCTTTCAGGATATTTTCTCCCAAGATTTTAAAAAATTGCTGATTTTGTGTAGTTTAAAATGATATGTATAGGTTTAGTTTTTTTGAGGGGGCTATTACCCTGCTTGGTGTTCTCTGAGCTTCCTGGATCTGTGGTTTGGTGTCTGACATTAATTTGGGGGAAATGCTCAGTTATTATTGTTTCAAGTATTTCTTCTGTTACATTTCCCCCCTTCTTCTGTTTCCATTACATGTATATTATGCCTTCTGTAGTTTTGCCACAGTTGTTTGATATTCTGTTCTTTTTTTTCCAGGCTTTATTCTCCTTGTTTTTCAGTTTTCAAGGACACTGCTGGTATATCCTATAGCTCAGAGTCTTTCCTCAGCCATGTTCAGTTTACTAATAAGTCCTTCAAAAGCATTCTTCATTTGTTACAATGCTTTTTAATTGCAAGCATTTTATTTTGTTTTTTCCTTAGGATTTTAAAAAAGATTTTATTTATTTTTTTAGAGGGGGGAAAGGAGGGAGAGGGAAAGAAATATCAATGTTTCTTTCAAAGTGGTTGCTTTTTGTGTCCCCTACTGAGGACCTGGCCTGCAACCCAGGCATACGCCCTGTTGGGAATTGAACCGATGACCCTTTGGTTTGCAGGTTGGCACTGAATCCACTGAGCCACATCAGTCAGGGTCTTCCTTAGGATTTTTAAATCTTTGTTCATACTGTTCATCTGTTTTTTTATGCTGTTTATTTTATTCATTAGTGTCCTTAGCATTTTAATCATAACTTAAAAAAAAGTCTTGGTCTGATATTGCCCATATTTCTGACATCTCTTGTTCTGATACTTGTTCTGTCTCTACCAATTTTTTTTTTTTTTGCTTTTGTATGCCTTATAATTTTTTTCTGATAGCTGGGCATGATGTACCTGGCAAAATGAACTGCTGTAAATAGGCTTTTAGTGATGTGGTGGTGAGGTCTATTGGGGGAGGGAAAGTGTTGTATAGTCCTATAGTTGGTCTCAGCTTATGCCTGTACTCTGTGAACCTCGTGAGTGTTTCTCAGGTTTCTATTTTTACTGTGGGAACTTATTTGATCTCCTGGAGGTAAATCTCATGGGATTGTGGAGGCTCCTCTAATATTGGGTTTCCCTAGAGTTTTTAACCCTCAAAGTTGTCCACATTGAACCTTCAGCAATTTGTCAATCACAATTCAGGCTTTCCTACCCCAGCACTGGTTCTCCCAGTGGTTTTCACTCACAGCAAGAAGCTGTGACTCCCTGTGTTTACCTCTTTCTTTAATCTTGAGGCAGCCACTTGCTCTGTGTTCTGCCCTCTCTTATTGCTCCAAGAAGACTTGGATCCATAGAGAGAGACTCTTTACTCTTTTCAGCTTTTTACTTGTTTTTAGGACAGAAGGACAACTTCCAAGCTCCTAATGTGCAGAGTAGGAGATTGGAAACCTGCTTTTCTTTTTAAAACAAATTTGTAAGATAGAAACAATATATAATGTTTTTCTTTGTTACAGTTTTGACATAAAGTCTACTCTTTCCTGTTATTAGTACAGTCACCCCCTTTTTTGTGTGGTTACTTTGTGTGGGAAATAGCTTTCTCCCTCCTTTTATTTCAACCTACATATGCCTTTGGATCCAAAGGAGTTTTTTTTTAAAGTATTTATTTATTTACTTTTTTAGACAGGGGAAGGGAAGGAGGAAGAGAGCGAGAGAAACACATGTGGTCACCTCTCCTGTGCTCTGAATCAGGGACCTGGCCCACAACCCAGTCATGTGCCCCAGCTGGGAATTAAACTGGCAGTGATCCCTTTGTTTGCAGGCTGATGCTTAATCACTGAGCCACACCAACCAGGGCCAAAGGGAGGTTTTTTATAGACAGTATCTAGTAGGATTGTGTTTTTAAAATCAATTCTCAACTCTCTGCCTTTGATTGGAGTTCAACTCACACATATTTAAAGTAATTATTGATAAGAATTGACTTCTGCCATTTTGCTTTTTGTTTCCTGTATGTCTAAATACAATTTTGTCTCTCATTCCCTCTTTTACTGCCTTTGCTGTGTATATTTTTTTTGTAGTAAACCATTTGGTTCTTGTTTAATTTCCTTTTGTGTTTATTTCTTAGATATTTCTTTTGTGGTTACCATGAGAATTACATTTAATGTCCTAAATTTATAGGAACATAATTTGAATTGATTTTATCTTGACTTCAGTAGTACACAACTATGCTCCTGTACAGCTCCATACGCCTTTTGTTATTGTTATCATAAATCACATCTTTATATATTGTTGGTCCATTAACATAGATTTATAATGAAAAAAATTCATTTGTCTTTTAAATCATGTAGGAAATAAAAAATGGAGTTACACATCAAAAACACAATAATAATGTCTTTTTTTATTTGCCCATGCAGTTACCTTTACTGGAGCCTGTTATTTCATCATGTGGCTTTGAGTTACTATCTAGTGTCCTTTCATTTCAACCTCAAGGACTTCCTTTAGCATTTCTTACAGGGAGTATCTAACAAACTCCCTCAGCTTTAATTTTTTTAAAATCTGGGACTGTTTTAATTAAGTTTCTTTTATTTAGTTTTTTACTGTGATTATTATATATCACAAAAACAGTACACCCCTCACACAACCACATCAAAATTGCAACTAAACTACAGAACAACCATCATTCAGAACCACCTGAAATCAGACTGAATGGAAGTCCTACAACTAGGGAGTGAAAGAAGTCATATGGAAACTGGAAGGAGGGTGGAGGCAAGGAATGGGCTGGTCTCACATCCATGTCTGGAGGGTAGAAATCAGGAGGAATATTTGGGTTGCAGAGTTACCCCCTGAGGAGTGAGGGGTCCCTACCCCACACCAGGCCTCCCAGTCCAGGGTTCTAGTGTTGGGAAGAGAAGTCCTTATAACTTCTGGATGTGAAAACCAATGTGGATTGAGGCTGAGGGAGATGGTAGGCTTCTGGGGTCCCAGACAGTTTCTCTCAAAGGACACATGTATGAACTTACTCAGACTCCCTCCCTCCGAGCTTCACTGTTGGGGAAGCAGATTGAAAGGTACCAGATACATACAGGGAAGAACTAAATTATCTGGTATCAGGGTGAGGGCTGTGGGTGGGGGAAGCTTTCTCCCATAAAGAAGTGCTGGCAGAAGCCATTATTCCTTTGCTGAACCCTCCCCAAACACAGCCAGCAGTAGGGTACCATATTTAAGACTCCAACCTGGCTTACATTGTTAGCCCTACCCTGGTGAATCCCTCAGGCACTACACCACTCAACTTTTGGTACTACTCAAGCTGTTTCCAGTGGTTTTTGTGTATGAATGATCTTTCTTGGCTCATGTTTCACATTTTCCTAAAATCTCTCAAACAAGGAGCATCTGGCCTCTCTCTAAGCATACCCTATACCTCTCTCTAAGTGTATTCAGACCTTGCACTAGCATCACCTGGCCTTGGTTCACAGCTTGGCCTTGCCTGCGCAACTTCAAGCATAGCACAAGTAGCAGCCATCTTCAGATTACATTGTAGCTCATGTCAGGTGATTATGGACAGAACATAGGGTACAGCTACCTCCCAGAAGCCCTAGAGCCAGTTTACTCAGCAGACAGCTTCACACTACATCAAAGCCTTACCACCCAAACATTTCCACAAGTGAGGCACTAAAGAGGGGCACTTAGTGGGTGCCAGAGCCCCTCTGAAGTAAGTCCTTCTTTGTGGGACTTACACCTGCACAACTGTTTGTCCATGATGGTTGGGGGTCGGTGGTCATTGGTGGCAGCCAGTCCTTGCAGCTGATTAGCCTGGGGGGGGGGCGGTAAATCCTTCCCATTGATGTGCCAACAGCTCTAACAGCTCAACTACAACAGGAGGGTGTACACAGCCCACTGAGGGGTACACCTTGAGTGACCAGCTTGGGTGATAGGTGAGGCTGTGCCACTGGATCCTACAGGGTACCTACTATATTAGGTCATGCTATCAAGACAGGGAGTCATAGCAGCTCTACCTAAAACATAGGAACAAACACAGAGGGCTACATAAATGAGAAGACAAAGAAACATATCCCAAATAAGAGAACAGAACAATACTCTAAACAAAGTGGAGACAAGCAATCTACTACATGCAGAGTTTAAAACACTGGTTATAAGGATGTTCAATGAACTTAAGGGATGAGTAGATGAACTTAGAGAGAACTCCAACAGCATATAAAGGACATGGAAGCTATAAAAGAGAACCAGTCAGAAATAAACGATACACTACTTGAAATGAAGAAGAATTTATAGGGAATCAGCAGTAGAGTAGATGAAGCCTAGAATCAAAACAGTGATTTGGAATATAAGGAAACAAAAAATACCCAATAAGAACAGCAGAAAGAAAAAAGAACTTAAAAAATGAGGATAGTGTAAGGAGTCTCTGGGACAACTTTAAACATACTAACCTTTGCATCATGGAGGTATAAGGAGATGAGAGAGAGCAAAAAATGGAAAACCTATTTGAAAAAATAATGACAAAAAACTCCCCTAACCTGGTGAAGGAAATAGACATACAAGTCCAAGCAGTGCAGAGAGTCCCAAACAAGGTGAACCCAAAGAGGCCCACACCAAGACACATCAGAACTAAAATGCCGAAGGTTAAAGACAAAGAGAGAATCTTACCATCAGGAAGTGAAAAGCAGTTATCTACAAAGGAGCTCCCATAGACTGTCAGCTAATTTCTCAACAAACTTTACAGGCCAGAAGAAATTGGCAAGAAATATTCCTACTGATGATAAGCAAGGACCTACAACTAAGATTTACCCAGCAAAGCTATTATTTAGAGCCAAAGGACATATAAAGAGCTTCCCAGACAAGAAAAATCTAAGGGTGTCATTACCACTAAATAAGTATTATATAAAATCTTAAAGGATCTTTTTTAAGAAGAACAAAAAAGATAAAAAATATGAATAAATTAAATGGCAATAAACTGGCAACTGAATCTAAAAAACAAAGTAAATGAACAAGCAGAGTGGAAACAGATTCATAGATACAAAGAACACTGTGACAGTTGCCTGATGGGAGGATGATGGGGAGGGGGATGGAGAAAAAGGTGAAGGGATTAAGAAGTACACATTGGTTATCACAGAATGGTCATGAGGTATAAAGTATAGCATAGGGAATATAGTCAATAATATTTTATTAATTTTGTATGGTGTCAGGTTGATGTGAGATTTGTTGGGATGACCACTTAGTAAGTTATGTAATTTCTAACCACTGGGGCATACACCTGAATGCAATATAATAATGTTGCATTATTATATATGCAATGTTGACATATGTCAACTGTAATTGAAAAGTAAAAAATAATTTAAAGTAAAAAATACTGTACTATCTTCTAGAAAATGATAAATTTCATTTTAATAAACCCAACTTAAATAAAAATAAAGGGGGAAGGAAGGAGGGAAGGCAGGCCAATTCTCCCAGAAAATTGGGGCATATTAATAGACAACTTTTTAAATGTAAATTTGTCTCATATTGTCACACATTAATGGTCACTATATTTTTAATAAAATATATATTTTTTGTATAGACATAAGTCAAAGAGTTTATACCTGTAGTGGGTCAAACAGTGTGGTTCCCAAAAAGATATGTCCATGTCCTAATACCTAGATTCAGTGAATGTTATCTATTTAAATTATCTTGTTATCTTGAGTGAAACTCATCTTGGATTTCTGAGTAGACTCTAAATCCAACGACAAATCTTTTTATAAGAGACAGAAGTGAAGAAGAGATAGACACATGAAGAGCAGGATATAAAGTGACTATGAATGCTTATCTGGTAGTGATTCATCAATGTGGAATGCTAAGAGCATAGAGAAGAAAGGAAGGATTCTCTCCTAGAGCTTCCAGAGAGATTGAAGCCCTTCTGCCATCTTAAGTTCAGACTTCTGGCCTCCAAATTGTGAGAGAATCATTTTCTGTTGTTTCAAGTGACAAAGAAGAAAAAAATTACATAACATTAAATTTATCATGGTTATACCATACTTAAACATACAGTTCAATGGCATTAAGTACGTTCACATTGTTGTGCAATCACTACCCTTCATCTCAGAAATTTTTTGTCTTTCCAAACTGAAATTCTTTACTCATTAGGCAATAACTCCTCAATCCTCTTTTTTCTCTCCTCCTGACAATCACCATCTACTTTCTGTTTCTATGAATTTACTCCATGCACCTCATATAAGTAGAATCATATAGTATTTGTCCTTTGATTACTGGTTTATTTCACTTAGCATAATCTCTCTTTCATTTTGAAGTATAGTTTTGCTGGATATAGAATTCTTTGTTGACAGCTTTCTCTCTTTTTCCTGTACTTTAACTATGTCATCTTCACTGCCTTCTGGCCTTCTTGATTTCTGATGAAAAAATTGGCTGTTAATCTTACTGACTGTTATGGGTTCAATTGTCACCCCCCCCACCCTAATTCATATGTTAAAGTCCTAGTCCACAGTATCTCAGATGGTTGCTTTATTTAGAAATAGGATCATTGCAGATATAATTAGTTAAGATGAGATCATTAAGCATAGGCCTTAATCCAGTATTACTGGTGTGTTTATAAAAATGAGAAATTTAGACACCTAGGCAGATATACATAGGAGGAAGATAATGTCAAGGGAAAAAGGAGAAAATAGTCATATACTAGTCCAGGACAGAGGCCTGAAACAAATCCTTCCCTCACTGTCCTCAGAAGGAACCAACACTGCCAACACCTTGATTTCAGACTTCTGTACTCTAGAACTGTGAGACAATTTCTGTTTAATCCACCCAGTTTGTGGTATTCAGTTACAGTGCCTCCAGTAAACCAATGTATTGGGGATCAGTTGTACATGGTTAGTTGCTTTTCTCTTGCTGCCTTTGAGATTCTGTGTCTTTCAACAGTTTTTTTTTTAAGATTTTATTTATTTATTTTTAGAGAGGGAAGCGAGGGGGAGAGAGAGAGAGAAACATCAATGTGTGGTTGCTGGGGGCTGTGGCCTGCAACCCAGGCATGTGCCCTGACTGGGAATAGAACCTGTGATGCTTTGGTTCGCAGCCCGTGCTCAATCCACTGAGCTATGCCAGCCAGGGCTCAACAGTTTTTTATGATAGGTCCGTGTGGTTCTCATTGAGTTTATTCTACTCAGAATTCATTGCACTTCTTTGATTGTAAATTTATGTATTTCATGACATTTGGGAAGTCCTTGGCTATTATTTCTTTAAATATTATTTCTTCCTTCTCTCTCTCCCTTCTCCCTCTGGGGCACTCATAATGGTATTATTATGCCCCCCAAATCACCGACTGGTGTCCTTATAAAAATGAAAAATTTAGACACTTAACATGCGTTGCTATAACAATACCATTGACTGGGTAGCTTAAAATACAAATTATTTTCTCATAGTTCTGTAGGATGGGGAGGTCAAAGATCAAATCACCAGCAGATTTGGTTCCTGGTGAGGACTCTTCACCTGGCTTACATGGTGGAGAGAGAGAGAAAGCCATTTTTTGATGTCTTTTACTATAAGGATACTATTCCTATTAGGGCTTTACCCTTATGACCTCTTTTAACCTTAATGTTCTTGCTTCAAATACAGTCATGTGTCTGGGGAAAGGGCTTCAACATATACATTGGGAGAGGGGAACAATTTATTTTTTTGTTTGCCTGTGTGTTTTTATTATTTATTTATTTATTTAAGAGTTTATTTATTTATTTTTTGAGAAAGGTTAAGGGAAGGAGAAAGAGAGGGAGAGGAACATCAATGTGTGGTTGTCTCTCATGTACCCCTACTCTGGACCTGGCCTGCAACCCAGGCATGTGCCCTGACTGGGAACTGAACTGGCAACCCTTTGGTTCACAGGCCTGCACTCAATCCACTGAGCTACACCAGCCAGGGAACAGCTTTAGAATTTGTGTTTGATACCTTCTTAATAATTTTATTTGTTGATGTTTTCATTTTGTTTGATGTATATATATCAAACATATATATGTTTGATATATATATCTTCATATATAATTTTCCTGATTTTTTTAGTTATTTGTTTACGTTTTCCTTCAGCTGTTTGAACACATTTAAAACAGTTACTTTAAAGTTATTATCTAGTAATTCTGATGACCCTGTTTCCTTAGGGATAGTTTCTATAAATTAATTTTGTTCCTCTGCATGGATCATACTTGACTATTTTTTTGTAGACCTTGTGATTTTTGTTGTTTTTGAAAACTGGACCATTTCAATATTATAATGCAGTAACTCTGGAAATTATATTCTTTCTCAGAAGTTTGATATTTTAAAAATTGTTGATGTCTGAGTAGTCCATTGCTTAGTGATTTTTTCAAACTATTTTTGAAAATACCATATACCTTGTTTTGTGTGTGGTCACTGAAGTCTGTTCCTTCAGCTTATGTTCAGCTACTATTTTGATAGAGATTTTTTCAATACCAGGAGTTCAAAACAAAGCAAAACAACAACTACTACTACAACAAAAAGAAACACAAATAAGAAAAATGAAAAGATCCGAAACATCTCTGAGAGAGGTTTACAGATTTATGGTGTGCTAGAGAATTCCTTTAACACTTAGCCAGGCTTGCATTGAGTCTAGGAATTAGCCTGAGGTGAAAGCTTAGGGTTTTTTCAGTTTTTTTCTGAGCATGGATCATTCCCTGTGATAGTGTGGCTTTCTAAATTTTTTCATACAAATGGGTACTTTTGTATATTCTAATTTTCCAAAGAATCCCCCTGCCCCTGCCGTGTTTTTTACCTGAGCCTGAGGCAGACTGTCTTAACTGTATCTTTTGCCCCAGGTGTTTCTGGGTTGTTGTTCACTCTGCACTTTTTCAACTAATGTCTGCTGCATTTTCATCTAAGTTTCAAGATAGGCAAAATATAGACTAGACTAGTGCCTAGTTCTTCAGGAAGCCCCCAGCTAGTCTGTAATAGACATACACAATAATTTGTGAATAAGGTCTGCTCTGCTGCCTTTGGACCCAGGGATTAAGGTTCTCCACTGGGAACACAGGCTGCCACAATTTTAAGATTGCTGCTTTATTGGAGGGGGAGTGGGGTTAGAGCAAGTGAAAATGACACAGTGTGTTCCTACTGTTTTAAAGTTGCCTTTTTCTTGATTAAGTGTTCTCTTGGTTTCTGTATACCTTTGGCTCTTTTGAAGAGTTGTGACAAAGTTGGTTATAGGAGTTTCTGCTTGTGGGGTTGTTTTTTTTTTTTTTAATTTATGTAGGGATGTGAGAGCTAAGAACTGCCTATTCTGCCATTTTGCTCCACTTTCATTTTTTTTTTTGGAAAGGTATTTTAGCTGGATATAAAAATCTAGGTTCAGCCCTGGTTGGAGTGGCTCAGTGGACTGAGTGCTGGCCTATGAAACAAAGGGTCACCGGTTCGATTCCCAGTCAGGGCACATTCCTGGGTTGTGGGCCAGGTCCCCAGTAGGGGGCACATGAGAGGCAACCACACATTGATGTTTCTCTCCCTCTCTTTCTCCCTCCCTTCCCTTCTCTCTAAAAAATAAATAAATAAAAGGTTTAAAAAATCTAGGTTGATAATTTTTTCTTTTATTAACTTAAAGGATATTGCTTCATTGTCTTCTGTTTTGAAATTTGCTGTCATCCTTGTGCTTGTTCTACTGTATATAACATATCTTATTTCTCTGGGTGCTTTTTAAAATATGTTCTCCTTATACTGGTTTTGAAAATTTTGATTATGATATGCCTTGATGCAATTTTCTTCTTTACGTTTCTTGTGCTTGGGAATTTTTAAGATTTTTGGATATGTTGGTTTATAGTTTTTATTAAATTTGGAAATTTTCATTAATTTTTTCTTTTCTTTCTTTCTTTTTTTTGATCACAGTATACTCCAACCTTTATTTCTTTTTTTTTAATATGTCATTAATTTTTTCTGTAAATATTATTTCATTTTCTTCTTCCTCTCTTTTCCTCTCCTCTGGAACTTTATTTATACATATGTTAGACCATTTGAAGTTGTTCCACAGCTCACTAATATTCCCTTTCTTTCTTTCCTCTTTTTTCTGTATTTTATTTTGGATTTTTTAGTCATGTCTTCATGTTCACTGATGTCTTTTTCTGCTTTATCTAATCTGAAGTTAATTTACTCAGTTTATGTTTTATCTCATTATAATTTTATCTCCAGAAGTTTAATTTGCATCTTATTTTATATCTTTCATGTCTCTACTTAACTTTTTAAAAAAGATTTTATTTATTTATTGTTAGAGAGAGGGGAAGTGAAGGAGAAAGAGAGGGAGAGAAACATCAATGTCTGGTTGCCTCTCACATGCCCCCACTGCAGACCTGGTCTGCAACCCAGGCATGTGCCCTGACTGGGAATGGAACTGGCAACCCTTTGGTTCTCAGCCTGTGCTTAATCCATGGAGCCACACCAGCCAGGGATGTACGTAACCTCTGAACATATGGCATGTATGTAATATGACTTTTAATATCTTTGGTAATTCTGACATCTGTGCCAGTTTTGGTTTGGTTTTAATTGATTTTTGTCTTCATATAGGTAGTATTTTCCTGCTTCTTTACATACTCATGAGTTTTGATTGGGTTATAGACATTGTGATGATATTTCTGTATTTCTAGAAATACTCTTGAGCTTTATTCAGGGATGCAGTTAAAATACTTGAAAATAGTTAGATCCTTTTGAGTCTTTCTTTTATCATTTGTTTGTCAGGACCTATTGCTGCTCAATCAGGACATTTCTGTGTAATCTACCCATTGTCTTTTGAATCATGAGTTTTTCTAGTCTGGTTGGAAATAGGCACTGTTTTAGCCTTCTGTGAATGCCAGGCACTATTCCTTCAAATACTTTTAGATGGTTCTTTTCATGGCCTTGGAAAAGTTTTACTCTACTAAGTATGTGAGTGGGACATTCTGAAAAATGTCCAAATTTTTCCTCCTGGGTACATCTTTCTCTTCTCTGGTATCTGCTCTGTGAACTCTGGCTACCTTGATTTTCCTGGACTCTCAGTTTCAAATCCTTAACTCAAGTCATTTGCTGGATTCTGCCTGTATGACCCCCACTCTGTGCCACTCTGGAAACTCTTATAAGATAGTAAGCTGAGGCACCTGTAGGGCTCACCTTGCTTTATTCTAGTCTCTCAGACATCATTGTTCTTTGTTTCCTTGTGTTTAGTGTCTTGAAAACTATTTTTTTCATATATTATAGTCCTCTGTTTTGTTTTCAGGAGGGAGAGTGTTTCTGGTTTCTGTTACTCCATCTTGGTCAGAAGCAGGAGCCCAAATTGCTATTGCTTTTAATATTGATAATTTAGGTTTATTTAATGATGGAGGGAGTGGAGAGGATGAAGATGTGAGGGATGATGGGGCAGAGACAATTGTTGGAATGAGGTGGGATGGGAAAATTTAATTGTTTAATCTACTATTGATTAATATTCAGGATCCTGTGGGTATTGGGGGAATAATTCAGTCCCCTCCTTCAAGTAGCCCATGATTTGAAAGGGTGGGGGAATGGTATATAGCTGTTTTAATCAGGAGACATAGTTGCTGACACAAAGATGTTTCATGTTTCCAAACTCTAAAGAATTAGATTTATTTAGAACATTTTTTTCACTTAATGCAATTATAAATGCTGTTCCAGGAAGGCCTACAAATCAAGATAAATTTGTTCAGCCTTTAAGGGAAGATGATAGTTAATTTTGTGAGGAGACTATAGGAAGGAGCTTGAGATCTGGGGTCAGAAGAACCACCTATGAACCCTTCTGGCTCTTTCCTCAGGGTGCCTTAGTGCCTGCATGCACAGTAAAGTGGATCATGGCTGCCATCTTGTAAGGTTTTCTTGGGGTGCACTTGTAAGCATCCAGTAGGATGCCTAGCACCTAGGAGGAGATCTGTAAATGGTTCTCATGTCTTTATGCAGAATAAGTCCTTGGTTTGTGTCTTTGTACAGTGTGACTCTCTGATGGGCATATTCTAGTGAGTCCCATGTACCCATACCTAACAGAGGTGGACCCTTCCCAGACAGAAACTTTGGGGCTTTGGTTTATGTACTGCAATCTGTGAGATGCAATTTCTGTTTCTTATGAGTCTCCTTGTTCAATAGCAGTCACTCCACTGTTATGGCCTTTAATCAGACAAGTCTAAAGACTTAATGTGACAGCAGGAGGCAAATAGATGTGCCCATATCTCCAAGAGTTGTTGCCAACCTGCCTACAGAGTGGCTTCTGCTTGGGAATGGAGACTAAAGGACAGTGAAAGCATCCCTAGATGGGTCCTGAGGAAAGGACATTGTGATGCAAAGAGGAAGAGAGGAAGGACAGAGGACAAGGCGAGGCATGAGGATGAGGACAGGAGGACTCCTTATGAACAAGGTATCAGTGTAAGTCAGGGTTCAGGTGCCACAGAGGAGCCCTAAATAGGAGCTCTCAGAGTGTTGCCATTTGTCCATGTGCATGTGTGTCAGGGCGGGGCTTAACATGGAGCACTGGCTTGGTGACTGCGGTGGGCTCAGTACACCAGGAGCCTGGGGCCTTTTTGTGCCCTGTGTGGCTGACAGATGCCATCACCTCAGATGCAGCCTGTCCTAAGTTGGCTGGATGGTACCTGGGCTTACCCATGCCAAGCTGAGGGATCAGACTGGCTCATCCTGTTCCCTAACCCCCAAACATCTTGGACCCAATCAGAGGGACTGACAGCCTTCAGCAAAGAAGGACTCCTAAAGTGCAGGTACTGTACATGCAGTGTTTGTACTCCTGATATCTTAGGAATACCCCAGGGAGATAAGCATTGTTGCACCAATTTTACAGTGAGAAAATGAGGTTCACAGAGAGTTGTCCAAGCTAAGATGTGTCTTAGTCTGTATTTAACTTATCTACGTCCAAACCTCAATCTTTCTTTCTTTTTTTTAAATAAGATTTTATTTATTTATTTTTACAGAGAGGGGAAGGAAGGGAGACAGAAAGGGAGAGAAACATCGATGTGCAAGAGAAACATTGATTGATTGCCTCTAGCATGCCTCCAATTGGGGACCTGGCCCCCAACCCAGGGATATGCCCTGACTAGGAATTGAACCAGTGGTCTTTTGGTTTGTGGGATGATGCCCAACCCAGTTGAGCCATACTAGTCAGTACCAAACCTCAATCTTTCTGACATGACCCAGTTTCCCTTTCTTTTGGAGATTTAGTCATGTGGTCATCACAGGCCTCTAAAACATATCCAGAAGCAGGCCTGCTTAGGAAGTCAGCAGGAGGTGGTGTGTGTTATGGTATCCTGCAAAGACTTGACACCTGTGCCGTCCTGGACAGGTCCAGGAAGCATTTGTTCTCTCACTCACTGCATTGCCCAAACAGGCTAGCCTATGTGGCTGTAATAAGCAGCTTCCAGTCTCAGGAACTATGAGCTTGTTGTTATCTTCTCATTCCAGGGACCAGGACAAGGAACAGCCACTATCTAAAACACTCTTGATGATATTGGTAGAGAAGCAAGAACTAGCTGTGAAAATTCTGCTTAGAATGAGTACATATCACAACTGCTTACATTTCATTGTCCAGAGCAGGTTATGTGCCTGGCCTGGCTCAGTGGCAAAGGGGAGTTAATCAGGCATTGGTGACAGTAACAGTCTACAGTGGGTGCTTTGTGCTGTCCCATCAGTGATGACTTTCACAACCCCTGAAGGTGTCTCTTTTTGCAAGAGCTGGGGATGTCCTGGGGCTGTCTGGGGACAAGGGTCCTGCTCTCTGCCACCAGGATCTCACTGTCTAATGGAGAGACAGCCTTACTCCAAAATGGGCTGCCTCTGAGACAGAGGAGCTTTGTCTGACACAGGTGAACATGGGGCTGGGGGGTACATAGGAGTAGTGTTGCATTCTGCATATGGAGAATTGCAGAGGAGCAACAGTTAGACACTACATTCAAAGATAAGAAATCCCCAGCAAGGGACAAGAAAGGAAGGGGCTCTTTGGTCTGAAGGACAGGGTGTGCAAAGGATGGAGAGCTGAATGCAAGTAGCATGTGTGTTTGGAGCCCTGGGGGCTTCTGGGAGTGTGGTGGAAAGGGGAAGAGGCCAGAGGGGTGGGAGGGCCAGGAGTGAGGCTTTCAGTGATTTTGCTGTCTCCCTACTGAGCTGTAGTTTTGGAATTTTAGCCTGTGGGTGTGGTGGGCACTGGGAATGGCTTCCCAGGGACCCCAGTTAGGTCCTTTCCCCACCTGTATCAGCCCAGCCTGGGTTGCTCCAGGCTACATAGCCAGTCTAAACCCTGCTTCCCTGACGGCAGCTCTTGCTGTTCACCCTGGGGGCATGAATCAGCTCCATTCTTCGAGAACAAAAGCTCCTGGGTTGCCAGGGAGATGCAGGGGCTGCCGCCTGCACTTCCTGGAGCTGCTATTGGTGTTAAGAAGAGATGGGCACAGAGCTCCAGAGTCTTGTCCTGAGCAGGGCGGGGCTGCATGGAGGTGCCTCTCCTATGTCATCCTAGTTGAATGGGGTTTTCTGTGGGTCAGAGCTGAGCAGAGGATCTGTATAGACTTGGGTTTGAACGTGGCTCAACAAGTTGGTGGCTATACAAGTTTAGGTTTCCGATCTCTGATTCCTCAAATTATTTGGGGTAATACTAATTAGCTTGCTGGGTGGCTGAGATATTTCATGAGAGAATAGATGGAAAGTCCTTCATCTGTTCATCTATTCAGTAAAGGTTATTACTGTCTGCTATGTGCCAAGCAGGTCCCAGATCTGGACTCCATGCAGTGATGTGAGGCTGACATGGCCCTGTGTGGAGTGAACAGTCTGGCTGGCACCATTCTGGGCACACAGAGCCACTCACTAAATGGTAATTGCGAGCTCCTGTTCTTGAGGTCAGGAACTCTGTGGGGGCTAGAAGAGCCTGCTCAGGTTTAGAGCATTTCTGGGAAGTGGAGGGACAGGGGAAGCCTCCTCCCTGGTAGCCCTGCTGAAAAAGATGGGGAGGGAGGAACTCATGGAAGACCCTGTGGATGTAAGCTCTGTCCTGTCTGTGAGTCCCAGGGTATTTCCTGAGCCAGTGAAGGTTGCTGCAGTTGGCTTTGGGCCCACCATGGAGTCAAAGCCCAGAGCAAAGTGGGGCTTTCTCCATCTCTCCCAGCAGGCCACAGAGCTGGGGGTGGGGAACCAGTTTGGGGAGGGCTCTGAGCTGAGCTGATACCAATTTAGAGACCTGGGAGGGAGAACAGAGTCAAAAGGTCCCTTCCTGGGAAAGGACCTGTCTCATCTGGCACTGCTGCCTTGACTTCACTGCCTGCTCACACAAGAAAGGTGGGAGCCTTGGACCAGATTCAGGCAGGACTGCAGCTGGTGCAGAGCCTGGGGGCTCCTCAGCTACATGAAAGTGCTGGGAATCTGTGATGTGTTTGGGGACCAGATGCAGTAGTTTGGGGGTTGTTGACAGAATTTTGGAGTATTCAGGAATGCTGTATGTGCATTGTCCATGATGGGATTTGGGGAGGGAGAGAGGTGTGCTTGGAAAGCTTTTGGATGGGTCATTGGTGCTCTGTGTTGATGGCAGGTGCTAGGGATCATAGGTGTGTTGGAGAGTCTGTGACACTGGGGTATTTGGAGAGGATCATTCATAGTGTACTCAGATTGCAGACCAGTGAGGATGGGGTAGATCCTGGTGGCCAGGTGGTCATCAGTGTCCGTCCTAGTGGCTTTGTGTTTTAGCTCTGAAGGTGTGTTTCCTGTCTCAGCACCCTAGGGCCTTCACAGCTTGGGCCTGAGGCTCTGAGAAGGGTTATTGGGCAGAGGGTCCTCTCTGCAGGCTGTCTTAGGGGCAGGGGAGGCAAGGGGGGTTACGGAAGTGAAAGGGCTGAGTCAGGGCAGCTGGGGCATAGGAGGCTGCTGCTCAGCAACTTTGCAGATCCTCAGGGTCATTACATACTGTTGTTAGTGGGAGAAAGTTACAAAATGAAAATTAACTGTTGGAGAAGATTGATTTGTTTGATGTCTAACCAGGAGCAGTCTTTTATTGCTGTAAAATGTTGATTTCCTCTCACTGCCAAAACAGGGGAGTCTTAGTGGCACTGAAGAAAGACAGACCCCTATTCAGAACCTGCAAAAAACATGCCTATGGGGCCCAGGTCTCTACCCTCCATTTACTGTAACTGCAGGAGCAGACTCAGTGTCTGGTCAGATTTCACTCATAAGGCAAGAATAGATATGTGGGCATACCAGCCACACAGCAGGGGCTGGTAGTAAGACTTGGAGTGTGGATTCAGATACAGCTGGGCTGAAAAGCAGGCCAGGCCACTTAGAAGCTTTGTGCCCTGGGCAAACCTCAGTGTCCTCATCTGTGAAGCGGAGGAGTGTAGCTGTTTTTGACTTCATAGCATTCAGCAACAGTGCCTGGCTGGTCTGGGGTTATGGGGGGTGGGGGAGGGGTTGTCAGGGGGTTGGGCTGGGCGTAGCTGAAATGATCAGAAGCTGATGTGATCCAAGACTCAGGTCACTTTCCTAGTAGCAGCATCAATCAGGAGTGAGCATTAGATTGAGGGCAGGACACAGGTCAAAAGGCAGGGAAGTAGAATAGGCTAGCGAGGACAATTCATTAAGATGAGACTTTGCCAAGATAGGGGCATCAGGAACTCATGCCTACTACTGGGGGCTGGATAGTGTTGACCATTCAGCCTAAAGGTCTGGGCCAGGCTGGCCTGGGGAGGCATGAGCAACACCTATCTGTCCCCAGGGTATAGGGAGCTTCTTCTAGCCCATGGCACTTTACTTGCTTGATTGTGGCTAGGAAGAAAAGGGCTGAGCAAATGCAGGTCCCACCTGGCTGGTCTCAGGCCTCAGTGGCATATGGCAATGTTCGGGGACTTACCAGGGGTTAGGAAGCAGCCATCCTCTCCTCTCCTAGGAGCTTCTGAGTGGCAAAGGGTGTAGCTGGCTGTAGGTTGGAGGGACTTCTTCATCTGTGGGCCTGAGGAGGAAGGGGCAGTAGTGATGCAGCGAATGTATGGGAGGTCTCTGTGTTGGGCATCTGTCTGCCCGCATGCCTGCCTCTTTATTTCTCTGAAGGAGGCAGGGGCTGGACCTGCAGCTGCCTGGGCAGAGCAGCTCCTTTGTGGGACACAGCTCCTCTCTCTGGTTACAGAATCACCGCCTTGCTCCTCATCTACCTTGACAGTCCATATGGCGCATTGGGCCAGCCTATTCTGAGTGAGAAGATTGTGGAAGTCTCATTTTCCAGGTGGAGCCAGTGCTCTGGGAAGTGTTCAGGGAATGGGCCTGGCTGGGGGACAGCCCCTAGATTGGTGTGGTGAGCTGCGGATGGGTGTGAGCCTGCATCCAAAGCTTTGAGGTAGGGACAGCAAGGCCAGATGTCACTCAACCCCTAGGCTGTTCTCCAGCCCTTGGGGTGGGGATTTAGGGTGCTAAGGGACAGACAAGATGTAGGGAGGACAAACAGTCCAAGGAGATGCTGCAGAAACTGGAAGATGAAAAGAAATGACAAGTGAAGGACAAATGGACAAGGAAGTGCCAGCCTTCAGAATGGGGGATGTTGAAGTTTGAGGGTTGTGAGGTTTCACCTGTTGGTGCGGCTAGGCTTTCAGCTCCAGGGTGGGGCAGTACTGCAGCTGCAATGGAAGAGGGGGGTGCCAGCAGGTATAATTCATGGTTCAGCCTGATCTGGCATTAGGTAGAGGCTGGTAAGACCCTTACTGGTCATGAGGTGTATGAGTACTTTGGGGTCTCATGCTGCAAACAAAAAAACCTGACCTGGGGGCAGAAGGCCTGGACTCTGCTCCTAGCTCAGTCATGAACTTGCTGGAGGCCCTGGAGAAGTTCCTCTCTGGCTTTCAACATGTTCCTCTGTAAAGTACAAGCCATTGAGAGGTATAAGGGCTTTCAAACACTTTGAAGCAGTGGAATCCTTTGTTTAAATGAAATATTCCATTACTTCTCCTCTTCTTAACTGAGTGTAATGGTTGGAATATCTGAGGGTATGGGATGGGAGAGTTGGCCAGTGCTCTGCTCACCTCCGCCTATTGAGGACACATTTAAGACCCAGTGGTCTAGCCTATTTCTAAAGCTATGCTTGCACATACTTGTCCTAGATTTTTAAAATTATGCACATTTTAAACCAACCTTTACTAAGCACTTGATATGTACCAGGCACTGTTCTAAGCACTTTACAAATACTGACTCATTTAATTCTCACAACCCAAGGAAGGAGGTGGGGAAACTGAGGCACAGAGTGGTAGAGTCACAACTCAAGGTCACACGGCTCTTTAATGGCACAACCAGGATTCATGCCCAGGCAAGGGGAGTGTAGGTTCAGTTTTCCCACCTGTTCCCTGTGTCTGTAGATGACACTATAAGGAGGTGGCTTGTCTCCTGGGAGAAAGGCCACCCAGTATGTGACTCAAGGCCTGTTGCTGCAAGCTCCTGTCTCAGACAGTGAGTCTCTGTCTGTGGAACCTGGATGTGGACCAGTTGGGAGAAACCAGATCTTCCTTGCTGTCCTCTCCCCATTTTCCAGCTGAGACCACCGAGGCATTGCGATGTCAATGGTGGAGTTTATAAAGGCAATATTGCAAGCGTTGGTGTGTAGGAAATTGAATGCAGGAATTTCTCCGCCAGGCACACACTCTATCTAACCACCAAATTTATTTAAGCAGATAAAATGCAGGGGGTGTAATGTCAGATTAATGGATAAATAACTGTTCTGGTTTTTGGCAGGATGGTGGGGAGCTGCAGTGAGAAGCCTCATTATGTGCTGCTCTGCCTCGAAGAACAAGCCTCGCGCAGCAACCCCAGCACCCGGGCCCGTGAACAGAGCATTAAATTGTTGGAAATGGCTCTCCTTCACTTGCAGAACAAAGATGTTTTCTCCAGAATAAATTGACTCCCTCTCAGTGCGCTGAGCCTGGGTTTCCCACAAATGCAGCTTATACTTGTCCTCCCCTCCGCTCAGCTCATGGGTGGGGAGGAGGAGGGAGGGCGTGCAGTCCTGGAAACGCAGGCACCGGGTGCTTCCTGCCAGATGAGGGCACTGGCCCGAGGGGTTTCTGGCTACTGGGCTCTCTGTCTCCAGGACTCTGTGGATTTATGGGAGCCAACCGGTAGTCTTGTGGGCAATGCAGGAGTTTCTGGAGGAATGAGGTTGGAATGAATATGCGTTGAGAGGCTGTGTGTGTTGATAGGACTTTGCGTTTAAGGTCCCCTGGTTTGTGTGTTGCTCTCTAGCAATGTGATCTTCAGGCAAGTTATTTAACCTCTCTGAGCCCAGTTATCACAGAAATAGGGATGGTGGCCCCTCCTACTGGGCTGTGGGGAGTAATGAGATAAATAATGCAGACATTAACTCGAGGATTTCGAAATGGGCCAGCCACAGCCAACTTTTAGGGGTGGAGGCATGGGCACAGTCCCACAAAGACTCCACCTCCTCTTTCAGCAAACCAGAGTCCCAAGGTGGGCAGGACCAAGGAAGCTGCTGTGCTGCTGCTGGGCCTTGACCTCCTAGCATTCACCAGGGTACTGCACTGAAGGACTCAATCTTCTTAAGGAGGCTAGGGGAACAAGGCTTCCTGTAGGCTCCCCAAGGTCAGCCCGGTGCATGCCAGGTCCTTGGCTAATTGGGATCAGAATCTCAGGGGAGACTGGGCTTTGCTCTGAGGTAAATTTGGACTGCTGACCTGGGTGTCTTGGGTGCCCTGGGCTCTGTAGTGGTGGGGCTCAGAGAAGCTACCCAGGGGAACATTAACTGCTTTCTGCTTTAGAACAGCCCTTTCCTCCCTCTCCTTCCTCCTAGAGAACATTTAGTGTAGTGGAAAGGGTTCAGGCTTTGAGGGCAGATTCACTGCTGTCACCTCCTAGCTGTGTTACTCTGGGCAAATTGCTTCTTCTCTGAGCCTCAATTTTGCACCCCCTGCAGGCAATGAAATAATACTCCCCCTGGTTTGGATATGAAGTGTGGAGCTCCTGGAGCAGTGACTGGCATAGAGTAGGCTCTTTGGACAGTAATGTTCTGTAACATTGTGAAGTGCCTACTGTGTACCAGGCCATGTGCTGGTCCCCAGAGATGCAATGGTAAACAAGGCAGCTGTGTTGTGGCCCCTGGGGGTTGGATCAGGGAGCAGGGTGACGTGTATGCTGGTGGCTGCCAGGATGCATACATTTCCTTATGTGCTACATATACGTACCTGCCCTGGGCCTTCAAGGGTGAGTAATCTGGGATTTTGTGTGGGCCTGGGAATGCAACTGGGGACAGAGGACAGATCCTGGCAGTATCTGGCCTTTGGGGCAGTGGGCTACCTCTCTCTGGCTCTGCCTTTTCCTTCCTCCTTCTTGCCTTTCCCCTACTCCTCACCTGTTCCACCAGAGTTTCTGACTCATTCAGCCCAGAGTTTGGAAAAGGAAAGTTCAGAAAATGCCATGGGCCCACATCTGGTCAGATGGAGCCTGCTGCAGGTCCGTGGGGTACAGACCCCTAATCGTTGATGGAGTTTCTCCTAGCAGGTGTCATCAGGCACTCTTCAGGCCCTAGAGTCCCAGGTGGGCAGAGTAGATGAGGTCCCTGTCCATAGAGCTTTCAGTCTTCTTAGTACCTGTTCTGAAATGACAGGTACTAAGCACTTTCCCTACATCAGGCTCAGTGCTGGTGCTTTACACATCCAGTACTCACCAGGAAGTGGACAGTCTGTGGCCAGCTTTGAACCCCACCTGCTTCCCATGCTGGCAGGTCCTGTGTGCCCTCCCTCTTTCCTATGGTCCTGCAAGCCCTGCCAGGATAGAGCTCTGGGCCCAGACAAGGTACATTGGAACTCGACTCTGCCCTATTATATTTCAAGTCATATAACCTGTCTGAGCCTGTTTCTTCAGTAAAAAAATTGAGATAATACTTGTAAGATCTGCCAGGGTGTGAGGAGGAAGCACGAAGCACAAAGCTTGGAATGCTCTGGGGTTTGTGCCATGTGGCTGGGCATTCTGTTCCCTGGGGACCAGATTTGGAGATTGCAGTGACATCTGTAGTCCCATCCCTGCCCCTGCCATGCCTCCAGTTTTGGGAACATGTGTTTGGGAGCCATGGAAAGGCTCCTGAGGCAGTTCTCCACCCCCCTGCCCCACATCTTTGTTTAGCTCCAAATTAAAGCCCAAACAGAAAACACAAAACATTTCCTTCACGGTGAGTCTGTCTTGTCATGAGAACTGTCTGTCTTGTCAGCTCTAGAGTGAGCACGTGGCTGGTAATTGTGGAGTCTGGCTGTGAGAGTCTCCCCTGAGAGGCTCACTTTCCATCACTGTCCATGTCTGTTATCATAGTTATCACATTCCCAAGCAGACATTGGGAGAGAAGCTTGGCTGGGAATTGTGGAGTCTGGCTGTGAGAGTCTCCCTTGCAAGGCTTGCTGGTGATTTTCTATTTTCTGGAGGCATAGCTCCCACCTCTACTTGCCGGCTCATTTTACTGGCTCAGCCCCTTAAGGGTCTTCTTGGCCTCAACTTTGAGCCTTCTGTGAGGTCCTGATATTGGTATAGTTTATTTCAGTTTGTCTGTGTCCCCACTGAGACCGTGAACTCCTGAAGACCCAGCTGGGGTCCAGACAGAAGAAAAAAGCTCTGATGAGGAGGGCAGTGGAGCACTTGGGGGAAGTGCAGACCTCAGAAGCATACCTGGCGTCTAAATCTAGCTCTGTCACTTGCTGTGTGACCTTGGGAAATTTCCCTAACTTCTCTGATCCTTGCTTTCCTATTTCTAAAATGAGAAGTGATACTGATTCCCAGTGGCTGTAAGGGTTGGTATAAGGATCATCATGAAGTGATATCCACAGTGTGTAGCTTAATGCCTGGTACATTATCAGTGCTTAGAAATGTTGGCTCAATAGTGGCAAGAAGCCACATGGACAGTTCCTGAATTTCCCTGTTGAAGGTAGAGCAGAGAACAAGGCATAGAAATGGATGGGTGGTTGTTGCTCAGGTCACTCTCCATGAGTGTCCCTTGTTTGGAGTGAGTTCCACAGGCTGGGAGAGGGGCCAGTCTCATGGTTGTCTTAGGACCAAGTGGGGCTGACTCCCACCAAGCAGGCTCATGAGAGACTAGTTTTTTGTTGAACACATGCTGGCATGTTAATTCACAGGGAGAAACCCCTGCCTGGGCTCTTACATGCTCCTCCAATGAGAATTCCCAGTAGGGAGTCCAATCACAGTCAGATTGTCTCTGAGCCAAGTACCAGGCATACCCCCTGCCCATCTCTACTGGAGGGAGCCTCCTGTGTGTATCTAAGGAGCCTCCTGGATCACCATTTGGAGCCTGCTCGGGAAAGACATCAGGGTGCTCCCGTAACCTGGCTCCTGTACTGGTTGCATTTTCTTACTGGGCTCTTTCCATCCTTCTTTTTACCTTTGCCTCCTTTCCCTCTCCCCTGTCCCACTTCCTCACATGTGCTGAAACACTCAGACAGGCACTATTAGGAATGCAGTTCCAGCTGTGCTGTGCTCTTGATTAAATTGAAATAATTAACTTTTTTTCTGATTTGAAACTTTGAGATTTCTTTCCCTCTGTTGGTGGTACCCAAGTTTCCCTAATTTCTCTTTATAATTTGTATATTAATATTCATATAATTATGTATTTGTATGACTTAATAATATTCTGTGGTGGTTCAGAGATATTTTGTTCTCTGCTTGCAGGTAGTTCACAGACACGAATAGGAAGGATGGAACTATAATGTCCTCAGTGAATAGGGGCACATGCAGAACTGAAAGAGAGGGAACGGAAAAGACTGTGTGGTCTGGGAGTGGCCAGTCTTGTATTTACACTTTTGGGGAAAATTATTGAACTGACAGTTTGCATAGCTGACCCCCTGGGGCAAGGGGCTGGGCTCGTCAAAGGAAGCAAATCCATGTTCTTATGGATTCCAGGCTTTGAGGGCAAGGCAGTGGAGCACACGACAGACTTCCCCTTGTCATTGTCAGCACCCACCTGTGTGAGGCTAAAACTTCACCATTTCCCCATCAGTGTATCACTCTCTTTTTCTTTGAAATGTAAACAGGATTCAGTTATGAAATTTAGCATTACTTCCTGTGTACAAACTTTCCCTTAGACAGGTTTTGTCCTTCTGATTTCTAACCTCACCTGTTTGTTCAGTTCTGGGAACTCTTCTGTTTGGCTTATAAAGATAGCTATGATGTGTTTCTCTGTCTTCTTTGGGAATCATAGCCCTTGCAGTTGGGTTCTCCTGTACTTTCTCTTGTATTTGTCATATTCCCCATTTAAGAAAGAGCCTCCACTCATTTATTCTGTATTCTGCATATGTGTAGTCGATGGTCTTATTGTTTAGAACATCTACTGCTTCTTTCTGTAGAAGGATTTAAAGGCTGTTCTGATGATGTCCCCTTCCATGTGACTTGCTTGAGCCAAAGAAATAGAGATGAGAGTGACATAAGCCTCTTCTGCACAAAGGATGTAAGAGTTGTCACGTGGCTCTGGCATGAGAGATAGGGGAATATGGATAAAGATGCTGTGGAGGAAACCTGCAGTTGATTGCAATAAACATGCATGCAGTCTGAGAGGAAAGTAATCTTTTGTTGATTTAAGCTACTCAGATTTGGAGCTAGCTTGTTATGACAGTATATTTTAGCTTAAACTGACTGATGCAATACTGATACAAATGTTTCTCAAATATATTTTTTGTCTTACTAGTACAATTCTTTTGGCAGTACCAATTCTGTTTTTACTGCTTCCAGTAGTGGTTTAATAGAACCAGAGATATTAATTTTGTTTTGATCTCTGTTATTCAATTGATGCAATGCCTTTTTTTCTCTTTGAAAACAACTGGTAGCACATTTCTAAAATCTTATGCTCTATGTATTTGCTGGTTTTAGGGTTGGCTACTCTGAAGTTGTACTGCTTTTTATAATGAAACTGTAGGGATTTTTATTCCTTTTACCCATTTACATATCTTTGGTTTTTGTCTATTGTCCCTTTCTATTTTGCTGAGGGATTTGGTAGCCTTATGGGGTAAAAAGCTAGGTTGTAAGGTTGTAAGGGGACGCCCCTCACCTTCAGGACCCTTGGGAGGTGGGAAGAGTATGTGGTTAGAAGCTGGGCACATTTTTGGTTCATCACTGTTGGTCCTGCTGGTGCTCTGTGTTTCCGTAATTGCAGACAGTTTTGATTAGATCAAAGGGAGAAAGTCCTTGGCACTGCTCCCTAGTTCTTTATCTTCCTAGAGATAATCACTTTAGGTGTCTGGAATTGGCTCTCCTGTTGCCTTCCTGCTTGGCCTACCTATTCCCAGGTTTTATCTGGTTGCCTCCCTTGTCCCTGGCTTTTACTTGGTTTCAACCACTGGGAGGCATCAGCAGGCACTCAGAGGGCTGAGCTGGATTTGCAGTGGCTCTGCTCCCCCATCAAAGGACACAGTTCGCATCAGGCCCATCAGGCCGGCCCTCTCTGCCTGCTGCATCCTTGTCTAGGGCTCGCTAACACGGCCCCTGCCCCTGCTCCTTCAGGCTCAGGAATGGTGCAGTGCCCTGGGGCCATGAGTCCCTGAGTATTTCCCTAACCCTGGTCGATTCCTCTTCATTCAGCTCTGCTCAGTTATCCTTTGGAATATGTGATCCGTTTCTTGTCCAACACTAATTTACCTAGAGAATGTGCACACTTAGGCTTTGATATCAAGTTGAATTTCAGCAAAGTATTCCACAGTTCTCTCTGAGGTGGGCTGGCTGCCAGGACAATTAGGTGGCTTCAGAGATTGGATTAACCAGATCCAAAGAAGAATGATTCATAAAAAACAGCAAAGTGTCTCTAGTGATATGCCTAAGGGCTCTGTCCTCAGACCTGTTCACCCAGCATTTTTATGAGTGACTTGGCAGAGGACATTGATTACTACTGATCCCACCATAGAGATAGTTAGTACAATGAATGACAGTGTTTGGGATCCCAAAGATATCAGCCATCTGGAATAATGGGCCATATTCAGCAAAATATATCTCAGCAGAGAAAAGAGATGAAGGTTTGGAAGTTTAGAAGACCAATAGTATAAGAAGAGGTGAAGATTCAGTGAGAAGCTTGTGGGAGACAGATTTGGGTTCAACTACTTGTAAGTTAAATATAAGCCAACAGACTGATGTGGACAATACCGGGTGATTAACAGTATGACACCTACGATAAGCAGGGAGAGACTTCTGCTGAACAGGCCAGATGTCTGCTTTAAGCTGAGCTCCACATCCCATAGGGACAGTGGTACTGTGGGGAAGGTGTGAAAGAGGACAGCCAGGCCAGCTGTACAGAACACAGGAACTCATCACAGACATGGCTCTACCATTCCTGAGCCTGAAGGGGCAGGGGCAGTGTTAGCGAGCCCTAGACAAGGATGCAGCAGGCAGAGAGGGCCGGCCTGTTGTGAGCTGTGTCCTTTGACGGGGGAGCACAGCCACTGCAAATTCAGCTCAGTGCTCTGAGCATCTGCTGATGCCTTCCAGTGGTTGAAGCCAAGTAAAAGCCAGGGGCAAGGGAGCTAGGAACAGAGTCCCTGGGGGCCAGCCTTGCCCTGGAGGGCACACAGCAGGATGGATCAGGAGGCACTAGTAGAATAAAGTAGCTTAGCAGGTCAGGCTGTGACCACATGCACTTCTACAAAAGTGCTGCCTAACCTCCATGTGGTGCTACACACAGTTACTTCATTAATGATCCAAACAGTCCTGTGAATTAAGTATTTGTTTGGGGACTGATCCCTTGTAATAGAGAGCTTGTCTATTGTCGTTTGTGTATTTGCTTGCCAACAGGATGAATTTGATTGCATTTGGTGGGATGTGATGATATTTACATCCTTTTTGCAAATTGGATGCCTGTGAGAGCCAGCCAGACCATTGCTGGTGGGAGCAGAGGCCCTGTCCTGGTTAGACACATGACCTCAGGCCAACAAGAAAGAGAGGGAAGAACAGGCAGAGTCCCTAGATTGGGAAGGGTTGGGTGGGTACGCATGGAGTTGCCCCTCTATCCAGCGCTGTTCTGAGCAAGGCATACAGATAAAATCACAGACACACCTGTGGTGCTAGGAGAGCTATGTCAGCTTCTGAAAGAGCTGGAAGTTTCTGGTCCATGCCTGCTTTTAAAGGAAATGAGGAGTTGCAATCTAAATGGTCCTGGTTTCCTCTCCAGGAGTGCTGGTTAGCAGCTGTTATGTGCACTCTGGGGAGGTGGTGTGGTGGTTGAGGGTATGTAGAACGTAAGGAAATCTCTCTAGCTGTGAAATCCAGAGCCTCTGACCTATAAGACCAAGTTGAGTTCTTATGGGGACAGTGCTGAGGATGCCCCAGGATCCCTAGGGACAGTGCAGGATTCCTCTGAGGCTCAAGGCTGGCACTGAGCTAGGGAGCTGGTGAGGGCAGCAGGAGGAGATCCTGTCTAGCTGTGTGCTCAGAGCCTGACCAGTTGTGCCCATAGGCTGCAAAGGAGCTCAGCCAAGACATTGGTGGGTGCGGGGGAGGGGTGGTGGAAAGGACAGGAAAGGTGACCCTAAAGGGCTGGTGTGTGTGACATTGAGCTAGGTCATAAGGTATGGAGATAGTTTGTTTTAATTATTATTTTAATGTATAAAGGTAATATAATTATATGACAGAATCTTCGAAGAAGAAGAAGAAAAAAACCCTTCCACACTGTAACCTGACCAGGGTTGCATTTGGGCTGTTTCCTCTCAGGCCTTTCTCAAATATTTGTGATTCCTGAGGGAGTAGAGTGCAGGAGTCACACTGAGGTGGCATTTGGTGGGTGGAGGTCCCACGGAGCAGAAGATAGGGTGATAACATCAGGGAGAGAGATTGGCTCCCAAGGACAGTCCTGGCCATGGGCTTCTGGGGCCAGGCTCAGACAGGACTTGTCCACAGTGAGCTCCTTCCCACAGTGAGCTCCTGCGCTGGAGGCTGGTCCTTATCTGGGCTTTCTGTATCCTTGAGGCTTTCCACTGTGAGTGCAGGTCAGTGAGTTAATGAGCGGTACTGAGACTGGCACGGCCAGCGTGGGCCCCTGTGCAGCATGGCTGGGGCGGTGCTGCAGATGTGTGTCCAGCCAGGTCTACTGCCCAAACTTCTGGTCCCTGGGCATTTTTGTGGACTAGAAAGGAGCTCTTGGACACCAGACAGATGATGGCCATTCACAGGCATCAGGTGACTCTGCTGTCAGCACAGATGGGAGCTTGCTGGGCCCTCTCCGCTGTTCTGAAGAAGCGCACCATGCCAGAGCTCTGGCTCTCAGCCCCAGATGCACATCAGAATCACCTGGAAGATATAAAAGCAGTGATGCCAGGGCCCCAGCATTCTGGGAGTAAAACCTGGTTATGAGGTTTTGAAAGCCTCACAGGTGCTTCTCAAGAGCAGCCACAGTGGTTCTTAAATTTCATGTGTCTCAGGATTACCTGGAAATCTTCTGAAAAAAACCCCACAAATTTTAAGGCCCCACCTAAAAAGTTTCTGATTCATTAGGTTTGGGCGGGGCCTGGGAATTTACAAGGTACTGAATTTCAACACATTCTCAGGATGCTGTTGGTCTGGGGACAACAATTTGAGAACCACTGGGCTAGAGGAAGATAATCAGGGAAAATCCTGGTACTTCCAGGTGTGAGGACAGGTATCAGCTCTGCCAGCTGATAGGTGCAGGTGTTTTTGTCTGCCACCTAGAGGTGGCAAGAGATGTTTGTTAAATATGGCAAAGGAAGGGGTCCACTATCATAGGTGGTGAGGGAAGGTGCTGCTTGTCCCAAGTGGAGAGGGAAGGTATTGCACTACCAGATGGTGAGGAAAGCTGTTGGCAGTCACGCACATGGGATGAGAGAAGGTGCTGTCAGTTATAGGTGGAGAGGGAAGGTGCTAGCCCTCCTAGTTTGCTAATAGGGGCATTAGATAATCAGGTGGAAGCAGCCTCTGGTTCCCAAGTTCAATTGCCTGTCTTCCCCTTTCCTTTTTCCCAGTGCCCTCTGAGCCTGGCCTGTGGGGTCCCCCTATGCTACAGTGTAGCAGGGGTCTGAGAAGGCCAGTGGAGCTCCACAGCCTCCTTTGAGGTAGGTGTGTTTCTTGGCCTGGGAGGGAGGGGTGTTAAGGTAGAGAAGTAGCGTTGGGGCTCTGTGGTGGAAAGGGTTTTGAACCCTAGCGTGCTGGTCATAAATAACACATTTGCCACAGAAGGATGGCCCCAGGAAGCATAACTGTCCAGCATGTATTCAGAAGGCACATTTCAATGCAGAAGCCACAGGAAGAGCGTCTTCATCTCCGTTTTTTATCATCAGTTTCTAATTGAGAATTGCGGCACCTCATGTCCCGGGGCTGCAGCCTGGTGCCTGTGGGAAAAACAGTTCCCCCAGAGCAGGCCACCAGAAGTAGGATTTGGAGTCCAATCTTTGGAGCCAGTAACATGCAGATGAGCTGTTCTTGGGGGAAAAGACAGAGCTGTCAGCCGGGCTGAGTCTGATGTCCCTCATTTCTATAGCTACAGTAAATGTAATTACCAAAGAGTAACCCTTTGTGGATTTCATTGTAACCTCAGATAGCTAATGACATTTACTGCATTTCCAGCAATCTGGAACAAAATGCTCATTTTGAATTATCATGAATAATGCCATTTTCCATCTTAGTTAAGTACTTTGTGTCATAAAAGAGTTATCTGCGCAGAGCCCCTGGGCCTGTCAGTAAACATATTACAAATATTATCACCACTTATTTTCTGGATGAAAGATGTGGTGAAGGCCCAGAGAAACACTTCTCCCTTACATTATGACTCTGCTTGGAGACTCAGCAAATTCAGCATGAAATCGTCATGGAGGTAATTCAGACTGTGCACCAATATCTCATGTGCAGCCGGAGGCCCCCAGAGATAATAATGTTATTTCAGGGAGCCCAAACTATGTAAATACATCCTTCCACCACCAGCCATGGTAGGTGTGTCAGTGTCACTTGGCTACCAGCACAGAGGATGCATACTGAGTGTCTGTGGTCTAGGAAAATGGAAGTCACTGACTGCAGCTTGTTAGGAAGAAGGCACATCTCCTCTCAGTTCTTGGAGATATAAAGAATTTGCACACCAATGTAGATTTGGCACCAAACCACATAATCATTTCTCATCCATTTATTCATAGGCCTTGTGATCCCATCAATAATTATTACAGTGCAGTGTAATGGGGATTCTGATGGAGGGGTACCAGGAGGGCTGGGATGGGAGGAGGCACAGTGGGGCAGACACCTGAACTCCCTGGAGGAGTCCAGCTAGTCCCATGGGCAAGTACTGCTCAATCAGGGCCTAGGTGGTGCGATGGAGTTGGGCAGCCTGAGACTGAAGGAAGCTGCTGCAGGCTGGACGTAACAGGGGAGTTCTTCTTGGGTCAAGTCCAGTGTCTCTGGCCAGAGAGAAGACTGGCATTGCCCTGCTTCCAATTGGGCCCATTACTGCTTCAGAAGTTCATGTCTGGAGGGAAGAACTCCAGTGGGTTCAGAGGTCAGCTGGACTCAGGCCCTATACCTGGCTCCACCTCTTAGTAGTGGGGTTACTTTAGGTGAGTCTAGAGCCTCAGTTTCCTTATGTATAAATGGGCACACTCATACCTACCTCCTAGAGTGGCAGTAAAGATGACGCAAAACAATGCACCCAGATGCAGGTGCTTCTGCAGGTCTTGTACAAGGCACCTACTGTATTTTTTGTACTGTAGTTTTTTTCCCCCCAAATTTGGGAGGAAGAATGGTTGTTAATGCTGCTGTTGAGTTCTGTTTACATTTACATTGGTGAAATACGTTATTTATGTTATTAAATATTATACCACATTTTTTGCTTCAAAATTTTTTTCCCTACTTTCCTCCTCTAAAACTTAGGTGTGTCTTATGGTCTGAAAAATATGGTAATTTAGGCAAGGAGAGCACCCATCAGGCTACTTCCCAGGGAGGTCTGTGCTTATAATACTTTCTGGGACAGCCCTTGGCCCAGGTGGATCTAAAGAAGCCTCACTAGGTGCTCAACCCTGAGCTGCCTCCTGGCTGCACAGGTGTGTGGGAGGTGTCTGTGTCTGTGCCAGGTGTCCATGCTCCCTGATCTTGGTGATAGTATTGGGTGACCATAGAGGCAGCTGGGTGTTTGAGGGTCTGTTTCACTCAGGCCATCACCTCATTCTGACTCTGACTCTTACCGGCAGTGATTGGCAGACAGATTCCAAAGTGCCAGACCTTTGGAGGCAGTGCTCCTGTGTTGCCCTCCCAGCAGTGGATTGAGTAGATTCAGGCGGCAGTACCCATCCCAACTCCAGATCCACAGGCTGCTGTATCTGCGACCTGACATTCTGGGGACCCAAGTGGAAGAGTACAAATCTAGGATTTTTCAGGAAAAGCTGGGTGGTGGCCCTGCAAGTCTTATGGGGACCAGTTCCTGGCAGAGGTGAGGGGTCTGTGAGCTGTGGGTTTGGGGGTTGGCTGTAGTCCTAAGGCTGTGCATTATTTAGGGTAATTTTGTTATGTTGCATATAAAAATACCCTCAATTTTTGGCAAGCTTACTGAGTGATCCCGTTGGGGAACTGAGATGCAGAACACTCATCGGGCTGGATCTTTAGAGAAAGTCGGAGGCTCGGCTCCTTGCTGCTCCTTGAGACCATTTCCCTTTGTTCCCCAAAGATACTCTGAGGCTGAGGCCTCCGTGAACTGTTCTTCCTGGAAAGCCTGTGTTTGGAGAAAGTAACTGTGGGAATGAAGGGGGTGTTCAAAGGCAGCAGAAGGGGAAAGCGTAATGCTGAGGGGATGTTGGAGAAGTCACCTCATCCATCCCTCTGCCTCTGCATAGGGCAGCCCTGAAAGCCCTGAGCAGAGAGGAACGTGTGCCATATTTGTTCACTGGTGGAGATGCGTCTGCATGGAAGGAATCTTGGTCACTGGAGACACTGTCCCTATTGGCTCCTGCCTGTGCATATGCTTTGTGGGTCATTCTTGTTAGACTTATTCTTCCATCCATTCTTGCAATCATTTATTCATCCAATCATATAATCACTGATCCATCCATTCATGCATCCATTCATCAATATTGATGGGGATGCCTATGAGCTGACCCTGTACCAGTAACTACGGATTGGAAGGTCCCTTGCAGGGAGGCAGACATAGAAGCAGTTATGCAAAAGGGACCTGACCAGGAGGCCCAGTAATGGGGTGATAATTGAAGGCTCTCTTGTTGTGCGGGGGGGGGGGGGGGGTGGGGGGGGTGGGGGGTGGGGGGGGTGGGGGGGGTGGGGGGGGTGGGGGGGGTGGGGGGGTGGGGGGGGTGGGGGGGGTGGGGGGGTGGTGGTGTGGGGGTTGGCTGCCCTAAGTCTGAAGTTCAAGAAGGCATTAACCTGGCAAAGTGGTGATTGACAGAAATGAGTCCAGGCAGAGGAGACTGACTGGGCAAAGGCATAGAGGCCTGGAACTGCTCTGTATTTGCGGTGGGGGAGGGGGTGAAGACACGGAGGTGAGTGGAGTTCAGCAGAGAACAAATGGAGGTGGAGGATGGTGAGAAAAGAGCCTGGGTCATAGGTGATACCCTCAATGAAGGTGTGACCTGTTGATGTTTTGCTGTGAGGGCCCAGTGTGGGTGGGTGGCACAATTAGGTCTGTGTTCAGGTAGATGTGTCAGATATCAGAGACTGGAGAGGGTGAGGTAGGGGTGTTGATGGGGGAAGGAACTTAATTCCAAAGGGCACCTTGAAGGTAGGATGGATAGTGACCCCAGCTGGCTTCTCATGGCCAAATGCTGGGTCCTTTCTTGACTCCCATTTCCAACCCAGGGCACAGGTCCTGCTGTCAGGAATGGGCACCTGGGAACCTTCATATCTCCTAAGATTCAAATGGGGGCAGTCTGTCTCTCAATCTAATGGTATCAAAGGGGAAGGTATTAGGGGCAGGAGGGTTTTCTGGGGGCCCTTGTGGCTACCCTGCATCAAAGTAAGTGCAGGCCTTAGCGCCTTGTGTCGTTCCTCCGCACCGGGAAAGTGAGGATGAGTGTGGCTCCGCTTTCCAGAGTTCTCTTGGCTTCTTCAGTCCTGACAAATACTGGCATGTGGGGATTGTCATGCCCATTTTACAGACAGGAGCTGAGGTCTAGAGAGAAGACTGATTTATCTGTGACCAGCCCAGAAAGTAGGGATTTCTTCCTAGTCTGCTCATTCCAAAGATCTAGGCTATTTTTTTGTTGATTCATATAATATTGTTATTGTTGTTTCAACCACTCCAGGCAGCACACCCTGCCTCCTCTCCTTTCTTCCAGTTTGGTCCTGCAAATCTGTCTGAATATGGCCACTCACCTGGGCCAGCCTCAGCACTTAGGAAGCCATAAGCTTGCTGTGGGGTGAAGGTGACTGGTTGCTGCAGAAGCCACCTCATTAGGCAGTGCCTTGCATCTGAAGCCACTCTCTCTACTCTGTCTCCCTGCTTCACTTGTGGGCTTTGGGAAAGGAATCATGGGTTTTTAGATAGGCCCATGCTAGGCCTTTGGGACAGGATTCCTTGGTTAGCCATCTTTATAGAGGTTGTGGTGGCATGTATACATGGCCCCATGTGTCTGGGGGACCCTCGGCCTCCTCCCAGGGTCATACCCCACTGCGCTGTGAGCTGGCCCAGGGGTGTCCAGGTTGGCTGAGAGCTGTCTGGAGTCATCATCAGGAGCTCCCTTGCTTATTTCTTCTGGTGGTGGCCCTGGTCCGATCCCAGCCTGGACTTCTCTTGGGTCTCAGACTCACCATCCCCATCACCAGAGAGGCCACAGAGAGTGAGAAGGAGTGTCCATGCTAGGTTCTCAGTGAGCCTAGGTGGGCCATGTGGGTTCCCAGGGCCCTTGCCTTTGCATGAGTGGCTCTGGTCAGAGGTGCTGGGAAGTGGCAGGGCCAGTGAGGAGAGGTGAGCTGAAGCCAGAGGCCTGGGGGTGGGGTGGTTCTGGCCAGATCTGGTCCCTAGATTATGGCGCCATAAGCATATGATACATGTTAGCTATGAGTAACTGAATAAAGCTGATGATGATAGGAGTTATGGCCATAGTAATAACAAGCGTTGGGAATAGTTGACCATCTGAGGGGTGGGGCAGGTCCTGGAATGTGAGCCCCTGAGTGGGCAGCATTCTGACCTCCTAGGACTCCTGCCTAGACCTTGTTGTGAGCCTCTTGCCCTGAGGTGTTTCTTTGTCAGCCCCAGGCCGGGTGGGTGGAGAATGTGTTCTCCTCTCTCCCCCTGGGTGAAACTAGTCCCTGAGGGCCTGGGAGAGTTGTTTTCAGGTATTAGAAGCTGGACACAGACCTGTTGGTCTTCAAGGAGCCCCAGGCCACTACCAGGCCAGGTTCCTGGTGTCTAAGGTATCTGCCATTGCCTTGGGAAGGGAAAGGAACAAAATGAACACACTGAAACAATGGGACAGGGGGCTAATGGCCCTGGGTAGCATCAGGCCTCCAATTTTGGCCCTGGTACTTCATTTATTTTGGGGTTTTTAAATATTTACCCAAAATGGAGAGGAAAAATCTTTTGGGCTACAAGGCTATTCTGGCGGCAATGTGCTGAGAAATTCATTAAATCACAGTTAATTAGGGGATGAAAGATACATATATAGCTCATTAATTCAACCCTCATAATTTACATCTCTGAGGATATTGAAGACTAGTTCAGCTCAGGCTCAGAAATGATGTCTTGAAACACAGCCTCTTTCTGTGGCTGCTTCTCTGGGCCTGTAGGTCTGGGAGGGGGTGGTGCCTGTCCTTCGTCTGTCTGTCTGCCCAGGAGAGGGGAAGCTGTGAGTCTCGCTGTCCCTCCTGCTTTCCTTGGGAGCGGTTGGCTGGGGTCCTGCTGCAGGGATGATAAACTAGGCTGTGCAGCCCCCTCCAGCTGAGCTGCTTAGCATAATGGTGCCTTGTCTGAGCAGATTTTAAACCCTATCGGATCTGGTTCCTAGATTGAAGACATTATCCCCAATTTAATCTGTAGCCATCAGAGAAATCAGGGCTTGAGCATCAAATCCCTATGCCTCTTTACCAGATAATAGTTCTTGTTCTGGTGCTTGCCTGAGCCTCTGAAAGGGCTGGGTCTGCCATGGCCTGCTGAGCCTGGCCTTGACACCCAGCTGGCTCCTGGAAGAAGAGCCTGCTCCTTCTCAAGACCCTTCCTAACAACTTGGGGCTATGACAGGATTACTGACCTTGCTGAGGTTCCCATTTCCTCACTGTCTCTTGTGGGGACCTGGGAGAAGGTATTGTTGATGGGGAGTGGGGTTGGTTTATAAAAATTACCTGTCCTGGCCCCACCATCCAGTGCGTACTCAGACAGTGCCTCCAATTTGGAAACAGTGACATGGAGAGGAAGGGAGAAGCTGTGTGTGTGTGTGTGTGTGTGTGTGTGTATGCATGCACGTGTGTGTACAGTGGGATGGCAGTGAGGGCCGGGGGAGGCTGGAGTGAACATCCTAAAGGATTGGCATCTGCCCAGGTTATGTGGGGGATATGAGCAGAAGGAGAGTGACCATGAACCTGCAGGTGGGCATCCCACTCAGCGAGTGAATGGCTGTGGCACTTTGCTAAGTACCTTTCATCTTTAAGCCTTGTCTTTTTCATCTGCAAACTGGCAGCAATAATCCCAATTCTGAGGCTGTTTTTGAGAATTTGGGGAGATCATGCAATGGAAATTCTTTATCGAGTGCCTAGCATGGAGCAACTGCTCAACAAGTGTTAACTCTTTTCATTATTAATTTTTGTTACTTTACGTTTCAGCTTCCAGGTTCTCATCTGTTAAACAGGGTGGTTATTGTCTGTCAGTACTTGGTGTATAGGACCCAGCCAGCCAGCTGGCTTGGGGGTCATATGGATGAATAGGGACAGGTGGGCAGAGCCTGGCAGGGTTCGGTTCCCTGGCCTGTGGTGGGACGGACTCTGGAGTAACTGAGCCTTCAGATCTTCACCTGAGGACACCTGGCCTCAATTATGGCCTTCCTCAGTGAAGCCCTGCTTTTCTACGCTCTGGTCTATCAGGACAGACCATGTCCTCTTCCTTGGGATTGGTGCCTGTTTCTGATGGCACACCTGTGAACCTTGCTGTGAACCACATCTTCTACCATAGCAGTGGCACCTAAAGTGAGAGGTGACCCACGCTGTCCTTGTACCATGTGCTGGGCACTGTCCCTGGAATTGACCTCCTCACCTCCACCCTGGGAAGTGGGCACCTTTGCGACCTTGTTTTACAGGGAGCTTGAGCCTGGTCCCAGGCCAGGCCGGTGGAGGGGAAAGTGCGCCTGGGTCTGGGTAGGGGTTGGGTGTGGGGCTGATGGAGAGGCCATGTCCATCTCTCCATCTGTCCATTGGCTGTGAGAGTTGGGTATCTGCCCTGTCCCTTAATATTGTGATAATGGGCAAATCACCTCTGTGTACCTGAGCTTCTTCATCTGTGACCTGGGGTGTTATCACTCAGAGAAGATGCGGGCGAGTTTGCCATGTGACATGCTTAGCCTTGTATGGGGCACATCGAGAGCTCTGCTTATTGGGGTCTAGGGAATGCGGTGAAATGTGCTTCTAAGGGACACGGGGGGCCTCTTAGAAGAGTGGGCCTGGAGCTGGTCCCGAGGTCCTGAGGCTGGCACATGCCACTCCCCTTACTGGGGTCCTCCTAGGTCCAGACCTTATATGCTGTCAGCTGGCTGTCTTACCCATGTGGACTTGTAGAAGTGACCTAAGAAAGGCTGTGCCAGGGTCTGCCAGGGTGCGGCCTCCTGTGGGAAATTCCTTAGGAGTATGGCTCTGGAGGCTGCCATACCCTCCCCAGCCTCATTCCCTTCTGGAAGTAGAAATGTGTCAGGTCCCTCTGCCTGGCTGCCCTGCGGCCTGGCTCCCCAGGTCTCCTTGTCCCTCCATGCCCTTCTCAGTATCATATGGGGCTTTCGCCCAAACACTCCCTGGATGATCCAAAAACTAACCACATTTCCCAGGGCCACCATGTCCTTCTGTCTCCAGGTCCTCATACATACTATTCCTTCTGCTTAACCCTATTTACTAGGTGAGCCTAGCTCAGCTTTCAAAGCTCAGTTCATGCTTTTAAAAACCTCCAACACCTGCCAGGTGAGGTTATTGGCTCCATCAGACTCTGCTGTGTTGATAGAACTGGCACAGGAGTTGGCACATAGTAGGTACTCAACAAAGACTTGTGTAATGAATTAATACATGTTCTTTCCATCTGTCTATGCCATGTCTCTGTCTTCTCCATGTGAGCCCTTGAGGCAGGGCCCTGCCATTGTAGGTTTGCTTGATCCCTCTGTCTGGGCAACAGCACATGGGAGGTGATTCCTGAAGATCTAATCAGCACAATGCCACTCCTCAGGCTCTGGCCTGGTTGGCTCGGGTTTGGATATCTGCCCCTTCTCAGGCCAGCCTGGGTTATGTGCCCTCAAGCTCCTGGCAGGACATCTGCCTGCCGGCACCAGCTTCCAGGGGCAGCAACCGGGAGCTTGTTCCAGTAGAATTTGAGTAGGGACTTGCACTTGAACACTTATCACTAATTATTTATATTGTGGAATTGAGACTCATTCCATTACTCACTGATGAGAAAATTAAAGATCTATTGATATTGCAATAATTAATTGAATAAAAAGTGGAAATAACTATACAAACTCTGTCTGGGATTAAGTCAGTGCTATTAACTTCCTGATGGTCAGATAGTGCTGAAAAGGAGTCTTGCTTAAGGGGAGTGTGGACTAGCCATGGCTTAGGGGCCCTGTCCATTAGGGAGGGAGTGTAGACTGATGGTGGCATTCTCTCTGGCTGTTCCCATGCTGCCTAGAGGGCTGAGCCTGTGCCTGAGCTGTGGGGGCTCTATAAGGATGCCTCATTCCTAGCCTGCCAGGGATGAAGGGATCCCAATGGCCAGGGCCAGACAGAGGGCAGAGCCTTTCCTCAGAAGGATTGGCGAGGGGCTGGAGTTACCAAAAGGAGCCAGAGTCACTGCAGGGAGCACATGTCTTAGCCCTGGGCAGGTGAGGAGAGCAGGAAGCAAGGCAGTTGGCAGGGATGGGATAGGCCAGGGCAGGTAGGTTGAAAGATCATGAGGAGAGTGGTGAGTAAGTGACTGATCCTCATGTAGTGGGAGATGGGAGCAACTTAAAGCATAGCTCTCAGACAACTCATGAGAGCATAGGCAACTGCCACCCACTCAACAGGAGGTGGTCTTTTTCCAGAGCCCCATTGCCTGGGCTTCAACATCAGACTGTCCCCTCATGTGGATCTGTAAAGAGACAGTGTCCACTGATGCTAGGTCCTCAGGGATCTGAGGGGCTTTTCAGGGGCTCTGCCTCTGCCTGGCAGGTAGTACTTGAGGTGCTTCATGGAAGGAAGGTCACCTTTTATACCTTTCCATGTGGTGGGGCACTGCTCAATGCCTGGCCCTCCTGCTCTGTGCTTTGGACTTCCTGAGTCTGGTCTGGGGTTCCCATCCTGCTGCCTCTGGAGGCTGAGGGCATGGGGACAGGCCAGGGGAACCACTTTGTGGTGGTGGCCATGGTACTGTGGCCGGAATGCTGGAATAGTTTGCTGCTGCTCCTGTGCACTGATAGGTAGGGAGTCCTGAGACAGCACAGCCTTTAAGCTAGAGGACTTCGAGGAGAGCACCCTCTCTGCTCTCCGTCCTGTGTTCATGCCTCACACTGGCACTGTGGCTGCTCCAATTCTTTACCAGGGAGCACATCCCATGCACACGTGGTCAGTTGGTTTTTCCTCATCTGGAGCTAAAATATTCTCTCTTGAGTTGCGGCTATGCCCCTGAGGCCCTAGAGCACAGCTGGTTGCTCCATCTGCTGAGGAGGTAGGGCCCTGAGGCATGTCTTCCCTCCAGACTCACAAGGAATCTCTTAAGTTCTCACTAGGAGCTTACTTCTGATCTGCTCACCAACTTGCCGCCTTCTCTGCTCTTTCCTCTTGGTGTTCCCTGCACCTCCAGTATGGGGTTTAGTGCAGGGGGAGAGGGTGTTCAGCCTCCAACCCTCAGAGTCTCCCTGAGCCCCTGTGTGCCAGGTGTAGTTCCAGGAAAGTTTCTGTGTCCTAGTAGGGGTGTGTGCTGGGGTGGGGTGAGGTGGAGAGGATGGAGACATAAGGTCCTAAAGCCAGATGGCCTGGCATGCCTCTCCCCAGCTGTGAGCCTGAGGCATGGTGCTACCTTCTGAGCCTCAATTTCTTATCTGGAAATGAGATGTTTTACTTTCCTAGTGCCATCAAAATGAAGCACCTCAGACTGGGGTGCTTAAACAACAGAAGTGTATTGCCTCATGGGCCTGGAGCCTGGAGACAGAGATCAAGATGTTGGCAGGGTTATTTTGTTCTGAGGTCTCTCTTTGGCTTATAAATGGCAGTCTTCTCATTGTATCTTTCAACAGCATCTTCTCTCTGTGTTTATCTATGTCCTAATCTCCTCTCCTTATGAGGTTTGGAGGACACCAGTCATACTGGATTAAGGTCCACTCTAATGACCTCTTTTTAACTTAATTATCTCTGTAAAGTCACTATTTCCACATACAGTCACATTCTGAGATGCTGAGGGGTTAGGACTTTAATATGTGAATTTTTGGGACACAACTCATACCATACTGTGGGATAACATCACTTCCTGTCACAGTCGTAATGAGGGGATGGTAGTGTCCTTTCGTTCTCTCTGTGCTGACAGTTCCTTCCAGGGGGAAGAAATGCAGAAGCAGAAGCAGAGGACTGTGCCATCCTGGCAGCATGTGGAATTAAACATCGTTCATGAATGCATCTTGTCTGTAACCATTCCAGAATGTGCTATGTGCCTTGTCATTCTTTGTGTTGTTCTTGTGCTGTCCCCTCTGCCAATATATCTTGTTGTCCTCCCCCTGATTAATATCCTGTGCCTTTCAGGCTGTGCCCTCTTCTCAGTGCTCACACAGGGTCCTCCCCTACTGCCCTGTAGTCCGCTTTGCTGCTAAGAGTAGATGGGGGTCCTGGAGAGAATGTGTGGGGGATGCCAGCATGGCCGTGGGCCCAACCTGACCGAGGTTCTCCTCTGCACCAGGACCACACTGGTGACTGAAGCACACTGGGTGCTTCAAGTCAAAGACAAAGGCCAGAACTTGACTTCCAGGGATGGTGTCGATGGTGGTGGGTCCAATTACTGAAGGCCTAATGTGTGGCAGGTCTCATGCCAGGCACTTTGCATACATCACCCCTGTTCTTCATTACAGCATGACAAGGTGTTATGATGAGTTCAATTTCCACGTGAAAAAAATGGAGAGTTTGAAATACTGCCTGAGGGGAAATGTTTGCAAATCACTTATCTGATAATGGATTTGTATTATATAAAGAACTACAACTCAGTAAGATACAGGTGGCAAACACAAGGCCCGTGGGCTGAATCCAGCCCTCCACCTTATTTTATCTGGCTCAGCACCTTGTTTCTACCTGGTGGCAGTGCTGAGCTCTCACTTAACTCTTAAGGAGTAGTTACATTTATACAGTCTTAAAATTACATTTGGTCCTTTGAAGGCAACTGCTAGGCTGATGTGGCCCCTGGTCAAAATAAGTTTGACAGCCCTGCAATAAGGCAAGCCATCTAATACAAAATGGGCAAAAGATTTGAATAATAGCAAAGAAGACATACAGATTGCAAATAAATGCATGAAAGGTGCTCAACATTGTTAGTCATTAGGGAAATGCAAATCAAAACATGAGCCCTGGCCAGGTGGCTCAGTTGGTCGAAGTATTGTCCCATACACTAAGAGGTTGTGGGTTCTATCTGGGTGCAGATGGGAGGCAACCAATCAATGCCCCTCTCACATCAATGTTTATCTCTCCCTTTCTCTCTCTTAAATCAGTAAACATATCCTAGGGTGAGGATTCAAACAACAGCAACATCACGGGTGCCCTTTCACACCTGCTGGGGATGGCTGGGGAAAAAGACAGACAGTGACAAGTAGTTCAAGGCTCTGTAGCCACTGGAACCCTCGTATACTGCTGTGGGAATGCAAAAATGATACAGATCCTTGGAAAACAGTTTGACAATTTCTTAAAAAGATAAACATATACTTAACCATACTATTCAGGAATTCCACTCCTAGGAATTCACACAAGAAAAGTGGAAACCTGTCCATACAAAAGCTTGTACAGGAATATTCATAGCAGCCTTATTTATGATAGTTCCAACCTGGAAGCAACCGTAATGTTCGTCCAATGGGGAACAGATAAACAAAACTGGGCATATCTATTCAGGGGACTACTACTCAGCAATAAAATGAAACAAACCACCGAGACATGCAATACACGGATGAACCTCAGAAACAGTACTTTATGTGAAAGAAGCCAGACACAGAATACTTCATGTTGTATGGTTCCATTTATGTGAAATTTCTTGAAAAGGCAAAGCTACAGAGACAGCAAGAAGCTGAAGTGTTCCTTGGGACTGGGGGTGGAAGCAAGGACTGACTACAAACAGGCACAGAGGGACTTTTTGGGGGTGATAGCAGCATTCTAAAACTGGATAGTGGAGATGGTTGCACAACTGTATACATTTGCTAAAACTCAAAATGCGCTTTTAAAATGGATGAGTTTCATGGTATGTAAATTATATCTCAGTAAAGCAGTTTAAACAATCTTGCTGAAGGCCTCAAAGCTTTCAAATGGCCAAGACAGACAGAGTTTAAACAAAGGCTAGTCTTCTCCAAGGCCCATGCCTCTGGCCCACACTGTTAGGTAGGGACAGAGAGGTCAGGCTGGGCAGGAGTTGAGAGGCCTCTGCCCTCCACAGAATAGGAGCCCTAGGTGAAGTTATAATTACATTTGGCAGTGGTTGGAGGACTGGGAAGTTGGAAAGTGCCTTCTGGAGGGCCAAGATTTTGGGGAAGGGAATGTGTGCATATGTGTAGGGCTGGGTAAGGGTCTGGCCTAAGAGGTGCAGCCAGAGGCTAAGCGGGCTGGCCCAGCAGCTCCAGGTTCTTTCTGCAAAATCTGTCTGTATGTGCATCCTTTGTGCTGTTCTCTCCACTGTTCTCTCCTCCCTTCCTGCAAGGTTTCTCTACTGCTATTCATTGGGCTGGTGGTTTGGCCCTCCATGAGCCTGCAGGTAGTGAGTGTAGAGATTTTCCCCAGAATGCATCTCAGTTCATTAAGGAACCCATGGGTCCCAGGGCCTCCAGAACCCCTGCTTGTGATATTTTGCTGATGGGAGGAGAGCTGCAGGACCATGGAGGTCGCTTTCTCATCCTCCCATTCCCATCATTAGCATTCCAAAGTGCAAAACAAGCCTGGTGTTTGCTGCCTAAATATTTATGGAATACTACTGGGGTCAGAGGATGGGAGCAGCAAATGAAATTAAAGATTTACACCAAAATACTAACCAGGGGAGGGCTTGGGTCATGGCTTGTTTTCTGTGTTGCTTGGAGAAAAGGGTTTTCATTTTTCTTCCAAAAACTTTGCTTTCATAGATTTTTGAAGCAAAATGCGTGAAATTTTAATCTGTTGTTTTACATCACATCTTCAAAAGTTGTTAGTTCCTGGGGAACAGGCGTGCTGAAGGTGCGGGTACTTCTGTGTGTTTGGACACACACTTGTGGGTTTTGGAAAAACCAGCTCCTTTGCTTGGCTTTCATTCTCAGGAGGGTCGTTATACAGTGTGGGGAGCTGTGCTCTGTGTAAGGTGAATTAGTGGGGAGCAGAAGTATGGGGCCAGGGCTGCCTCAATAACCCTGGCAACGGCATACTTTTTTTATGGGGCTGCCTCTGATCATACTGTGCATTTCATCCTGAGTAGGCGAGGGAAGCTGGAGCATTCATTGCCTCCAGACCACACTTGAGGGCTGGCGGGAAAGGAAGGGTGCACTCAAAAAGGGTAATCAGAGTGAGGTTAGTGACCTGACTTTACAAATGTGGGCAAGGTTAGGGAGACCAAGTGAGCCAGCACTCCCGGGGAGCAGTTACTGTCCACGTCTTGAGGGAGCAGAGGGGACAGTGGTGAGAGCATGAATGCAGCCACACCAATGCAGCAAGGAGGGAGCAGGGGAGCACCCCTCACTTCACCCACCCCTCACCCTCTTACTTCCTTCTGGGGTCCCTCATGGCCAGATCAACAAAGGAAGCAGGGGACAAGGAAGTCCTGGTGATGCCAGCAGTTAGCCTTCCAGGTCACAAAAGTGGCTCCAGAGGGAGGGGCACATTGTCTTTGCTCAGGCTTCTTAGGAGCAGAGCCTGGGGCAGGAGGTGAGGTCGGTGCTCTGTTGAGGGGAGCAGAATAGAGAAGGAGAAAGAGCCAGGCAAGGGTGTGTTGTCATGTAGGTCTAGCCTGTCCTGATCTGGGGACTCTGGGACATAGGATTGTCTCCTCTGGGGGTCTGGAGGAGGCACCATTCTCTACTACCATGACTGTGTGTGAGCTGCTCTTAAGTGGGGAGTGGGCCATTACCTCAGGCAAGATGGCTCCCTCAGGTGAGGAGAATTTGCTGAACGAGGGAGCAGCTGTGACTCAGCATCCCAACACGAGCAAGTGGGAGTAGGAGCACCGCCCACTCAGAGAAAGGCTGCCATGCCACAGCCGACTTTAAAGGTGGACTGATGTCAATTAGCAAATGTCTCTGAATTAGAACCCAGCTGCTTACTGCTTAAGCAGGTATTTAATCTGAATGCCAGTCATCCAGAAGCAGCACTGAGCCTGGATAAGCTTGTGACAGCAGAGGCAGAGTTGCTCTGAGGCTGACGGATGTTCCTCTCAAGGTGCCCGGGCCTGTTCACCTGTCACCCAAACACACCTGCCTACCACTTAGGTTGGTCTGGCTTCCTGTCCTGAGACACCATGGCCAATGCAAAGGTTTATCTGAAGTGCTAACTCTGGTTATCTTGAGAAATTATACTAGAGGGTTTCTGCAAGTACAGAATTTTTGATGAGGATATTTATCAGAGCCAAGCATTAATAATAAAATGTGCATGATTTTTTTTTATTAGGGAAGCCACAAAAAGATGGTTGCTTCAATTTTTTAACTCAGTGGAATCTTGAAGTTGCAGGCTACTTGGCTGTGGGAAAGTGCCTGGCTAATCAGTTCCCATTCATATGCAAAGTACTTGCTTAGCCAAGTACATCAAAATTCAGTCATTTCTTAAAAAAATGTATTTATAGGCCTCCCTTCCTTCAAGGGACTATGAGGAAGGTGGATTGAGAAAAATACAAATTGTTAATACCCTGAAAAGGAAGCCTTGCTCTGAGCCCTGCTAAGCATTTCCGGTTCTTTGAGAAAAACTTAAAAATGGGCATTTACCAGTATACTGTGTCCTTCTCTACTTTCCTTTACTCCTTCCTCTTGTTCCCACTGCTTCTCAATGTCTCTTTCCTTGGAGCCTGGCCTGATTTATCCTGGGGGTGGACAGGTCATGGAGCCTGGGAGGAAGCTACCTATATCAAGACTGCTTTGGCCATGCTGGGCACTGTGCAGGCCCTGCCTTTATAGTGACCCTGTCTCCATTATACAGACTAGAAAACTGAGGCTCAAGAGAGATGCCCTCGACTGCCAGCTAGAGAGGGCTCAGTGTGTCAGTTCTTAGAGGAGCAACGTCTGGAGCTTTCAGGATTAGAGCTGCTCGGCTTTCCCTTCTGCTTGGTCCCTATCTGATGGCTGCTGTGTTACTCTGGGGACCTCCCTGGCCTTCCAGTTGTGTTTTTATAGGGACAGGGAGCTAAAATTCAGGGCTCCCATGACCCCTTTTTCTAAACTTCTCCTCTGTAATCCCCAAAGGCAATGAAAATAGGACACTCTAGTCCTTGGGAGGGAGAAAAAAAATGTCAATACAGATACGTGGGAGGGTTTGCAACATGGGTCCAACCCTCACTTCATTTGTTGCACCCCAAACACATAGGCATTTGTGGAGTGTGTTCTGTGTGCCAGCTGTGGGAATTGCGGTGAAAGGGCCTGGATGGCTTGCCTGCTGGGGAGACAGACTGGCAAATGTAGATGACTGTAGAGGTGTTTGCTGATGAGAAAATGAAGACACAATATCAACAAATTCAAACACAGTGGTTAGGTACAGAATGGGAATTGGGTCAATATCAGATATCCAGTGATCTCATTGGGTGCTCATCCTCTGCTGCCTCCCATGGTAGCAAGTATTTTTTTGAGACAGAGTTGGAAAGGCTATTGTTTCCATTTGTCAAGTGGGAAAACTAAGGTCTTTAAAGACACTGTGATTCATACAAAGCCTTGGGTGTGACAGTACTTGGATGCTTACCTGAGAGGTGGTCTCTTTGAGGGCCCCTGATATGTGAGAACGTTTGAGCAATAGACCTCTGTGCCCACCTAGTCTCGGCCCACTCCTGGCTCAGGCCATGGGGATTTGCAGTGAGGCTGGAGTAAGGTTACAGGTGGCCTGCTGGCTCAGGGGCATCAGAGCTGGGACCTCTGTCCTGGGTACAGAATGACTGGTTCTGAGGCAGAAGGGCTATGCCCTAAGTGTTCGGAGATAGTGGGGGAAGATCAAGAGGGCATCTATGGCCTTCTAGGAACCAGCCCCAGGCCCTTCTGTCACCCATCCAGGGGACACTCTCTTCAAAGTTTCAGGCAAATTAGCAGGGACTTCAGCAAACCAACCATTTCCACTTGGAATTTGAACTTGATTGTGGATGGTTTTCTGACATGTGTGCCTCCTTTCATTTGCAAAATATGTATCATAGGCCCCTTCTGGAAGCCTGGCGAGGCAGGAAGCATCTCCTGTGTTTCTAACCATTGACACAAGGTTCTAGGTTTGCTGGAGCCAGCATTGTGTTTAGGGATCTTGGATAGAGCCCAGTGCTGAGAGGCTCTGAGGACAGAGGACAGAGAGCCTGGGATGGCACCTTGGACAGATGCAGGGCTACTTGGGGCCCATCGCTGTGCACACTACAAGGAAGAGGTGCGTGTGCATCATTCTTATACCTACCTGTGGAAGGAGCCTGTCTACAGGGACTCCTGCCAGCCCTGGGAATACAGAGGAGGGACCTGGGAGAAATCAGAGAAGACTTTCTGGAGAAGTAGACAGCTGAACAGATTCTTGAAGTCTCAAGTATGAGTGCATAGTGGCCAACGTAGAGTTTTGCAGATGGATGTAACGGCATGCAGAAGTGCAAAATCTTAAAAGGTGAGGTGGTTTAGGGAAGAGTAAGATGTGCAGGTGTGGAGACAGAGTGAAGGCCTGTTTCCTTGCCATGGGCTTGGCTCATCCAGAGTGAACTAGTATTTGCTGCCCTTTCATTGTACATCACATGACCAACTGGCTTCTGGGTGGGATGAGGTTTCATAGAGGTCTGGCATAGCAATTCCTGGTTTTCTTGTCCATACTCGGAGACTCATTTTCTCTTCTGTGAAGTGGAGATTATGATGAAAACTCCACAGGTGATCATGAGACAAGTGGAGACCAGTGGTGGCCTTTCTCCTCTGTCATTCTTGTTATTAACTCCCAGCCCTGGTGAGCAGAAACTCTGGGATGGGGCAGGAAATGTAGGGCAGTGAGTGCCACATAGGGTCTGGAGCCAGATTTAGGAAGCTGGGACAGTTGGGCTGTGTGCAGGGGTGTGAGGGAATGACAAGCAGGAGGGCTGAAGCTGGGATGAGGAACCTCTTTCATGAAATGAGCCCTGGAAGCTCAGGATATCTGGACCAACTGTCATTTTTTTCAATGGATGAACACCTGCAGGGGTCTACTGTGTGCCAGGCTTTGTGGTGGGGGATTATGAGGTGAGCCAGACAGCTGTGGCCATATGCTAAGAGAGTGCCTCAGAGACAGGGGCAGTGTGAGGTGGCAAAATTGTGTAACTTGGACTGGGGGCCTGGGCAGGTCAAGGAAGGTCCCCAGAGAAGGGTGCCCAGGCCAGACTCAGTGAAGTGGAGGCTATGGAGGAGGCTACAACAGGTGCCAGGGCCTGAGCAGGAGGAGTGGCTTGCCTTGCTTTCAGGGGTGCATGGAGGGCACAGTGCTCATCTCTGTTGACCTGTCCCAGGCAGCCCTCCAGGGATCAAGGAAGGGTTGGGGACAAACTGCATCTACTCAGCAGAGCATGACTTGGAGTCTCCCTGGGGCCCCCTCCCCACCCCCAGAAAGCATAACTCAGGAAAATTCTACCACCTAAACAGTGATAGGCCAGGTGTTGAGAAGACATTTTGGATAATTCTGTGTTCTAGGCAGACTGGGCAGTTATAAATCTGCTCAGAATTAAGTTCCATGGTGCCTAGAATGGGTCCCTTTCCTGAGCTTTAAATAGTTTCTATTTTTGAGGATGCAGAACCCTCTCTCTGGCCCAAGGTAGACCCTCCTCACTGATGTGCCAGTTGCCTCCATACAGCTCACCCTTGTATGGGACACCCTTGGGCAAGCAGAGGATCTGGAGGGAATGTGCCCCTCTCCCTTACTCCCTTGCAAAATGATTGAGAATTGACTGGGAATTGAACCCACAACCTTTTGGTATATAGGACAATGCTCCAACCAACTGAGCTACCTGACCAGGGTGAGGTACCATCTCTTTAGAGCTATGACCTGTGGCTGGTGAGTGTGGGAGGAGTTTGGCCAGGGCAGAGGGGACCCAGGTGCTCATTTCCTGAGGTTGACCCAGCTCCCTTGGGAGTGTAGGGTCTCCTAAGGTCTCCAAGCTCTGCTTTGGGCTATTGCCCATGGGGACTAATATCCCTATTGGGCACTGGGGAGTCAGAGGGGTGACTTTGCTCTGGTCTTGGCTGGGCAGGCCCAGCTTCTGTGATCCCTTATATGGGGCCAACACCCAGGGGCTCCAAGTTTCCTGGCCAGGGTTTCAGGTGGAATTAACTGGCGGCAGGGACAAGTCGGTGTTGATTGAGGCTGATTGCTGGAGGCAGCGACTGCAGGCTGCACAGAGCTATTTCCAGCAGCTCCAATTGTATCAGGGGGGCTTAATCCTTCTTAGTTCATTTGTGTTCTGGCACATTGAGTGAGGGCAGGGGGCCAAGGCCGGAGCAAGGTCACACTTCCCCCTGGTTGTCTGCATTTCCCTTTCCTTCTACCCATCCATCTACACATTTGCCCACCCATCCACCCGTTCATTCACCATTCCTCCTTCCATCCATGCACCCACCCACCCAGCTATCCCCCTGTTGTCACCAGTCATTCCCTCCCACCCTCAGTGTTCACTGGTTATCTATCACATGCCAGACACCATGTCAGGACCCCAAGATTCGAGGCCTGCCCTCCCCTGACTCACAGTCTGGTGGTGGGGACTGTGCACTGAGGTCCCATGGTGGAGGGGAACATGGCCACCATGGCAGCACCGGCTTGCCTTGGGAGGCGATATGTGCTCAAGCTGTAGGTTGGGGACTAATAGGGGCTTCATGGGTGGGACTTGGGCTGACAGTCCTGCAGAGAGGGGTTCAGCATGGGTGAGGGCTCAGAGGCAGGGGGAAGGGCAGCAGGGGGCAGGAAGTCACCTGTGTGATGCAGTGTGAGTGTGGGGCAGGTGCTGGGGAAGGGAATGGAGAACTGGATGAGGCTTAGCTCAGGAGGTGTTGCACCAGGCCTAGGAGTGTGGCTGGTCCCACAGGGATGGGAATCTTTGGAGGCCTTACACAGGAGAGGGTTTTAGAAAGATTGCTTGGGTGAGGAATGTGTCAAAGGGCCAGGCTGGAGGCAGGAGGATGAAGGAAAACTCCTGAACTCTGCTTCAGAGCCCTGCTCCTTGCTTCAAGCTAGGCATCCTATTTTCTTCCCTTCAGGGCTACAGACCCTGCTACTATGCAGCTAGCTCTGTGGGAGTGCTTAGGGTGGTGCCCCTGGGACTCGATGCCAGGCTTGTAGACTCTCTCAGGTACCTAAGGCCCACCCCTTCCAGTGGATGGGTGTTTTCAGCTGCCACTGTCCTCTGACCTCTTTTTCTTGATACATTGTCCTCCAACTTCTCCCTCCCCTGGGCTTCGTCTTTCCTCTCAGGCTTCTCCCTCACTGTGAGGGGGACCTGATGTGGCCACACTCAGGCCCAGGGGCAGCCAGAGGGGGCATACTCTATTCTTCTGACAGTCCGTGTGTGTGTGTGTGTGTGTGTGTGTGTGTGTGTGTGTGTGTGCTGGCTGTTTTCCATGAGCTGCATAAATAGCTCAGGGTGGCTCCTGCCCAGGTGTTTGATAAGGAAGGAGGAACTGTGGGCCCTGAAGCCTGTGTGGGTGGGGTACACAGCATCAAATCAGAGAAAACGACAAGGCCAAGGTGCAGTAGTTCTTTGTGCTAGCCTCCAGGTGACCTTTGGTGGGTTACCTAATTAGTGCTGCAAGCTGGCTGAGCTCAGGGGACACTGAGTCTGGTTAAGGGGGCTGTAGGAGAGGAGAGATCCAGCCATTTCTCAGTTCAATGGATCCCTGAGCTGCTTCTGGTGCACGGGTGAGAAGAGGCTGGGCCAGGACTCAGGGTTCCTGCTCAGGTGGCTCCTGCTGCTGCAAATACCCCTACTACTTTGTGGAGTCTAGGGTGGGGTGCCAGGGAGTGTCACTCAGGAAGGTGGCTCTTCCAAGGGTTTTGCATGAGTTGCATGTGTGTGTCAGTGTGTTGTGTGTGGTGTGTGGTGTGCTTGTGTGTGTGTTGTGTATTGTGTGTGGTGGCCAGGGATGGGTGGGTAGGAGCAGATGGTTCCCTCTTTCCAGGTGTTTGGCCCTGAGAATCCTCTGGAGGATGCCTGTGATATGATTCTTCTCTTTCATCCTTACCCTCTTCTTGCTCTGCCTCTGCCCTGTGCCCCATTGGCTCCCCTTCCCACCTGCAGGTCTTGACACATTTATTGGGCAACTATTAAGTGAAACAGGCCCCTTTGAATGGGCCCTATGGGACCCCAGCTCTATAGCAAATGGTTGTGAATCAGGGTCAGTGCTCCCCGCCTGACCCTGGTTGATCTAACAACATTCATTTAACAACAGTTCATTTACTGAAGGCTCAGCTGCTGCTGCTGAATGTTATCCTTCAGTAGGGACTAGAAGCACAACTACATCAGGTCAGTGCCATTTTTGAACTTTAAAAATAGGTCCTGTCACTCAAAGAAGTGTGGAGACCTCTAAGTTGTGAAGATAGATTCTTAGCAGATCTTTCTGCTCCTCTCCCTACAACCTGGAGCCCCTTGGCCTTCTTGACTCCACTCTAGGGCAGGCTGGCCTTGAATATCTAGGGTGGGGACTGGGACACCAGCACCTCTTAATGCACCTCCTGGACCCTGCTACGTCCAGGTGCACTTCCAGGAGTCAGTTCTTCCTTATACAAAATGTTTTTCAAGGAGAGTGCAAATTGCAATGAGCAATACATAGTCCTCATCTAAATACGATTATGCTTAAACACTATAAATATTGGTTGTTCTCAGCCCTGAGTAGTGCTTCCCTTGGTGTTATATCCTTTTAATAGCCATCATTTAAGGCAAAAAAAAGTGTTGCAGTCACTGTGGGCAGCTGCCTTCGCTGGTGCCAGGCTGCAGACATGCAGGGAGTGAGTGGAAGCAGACAGCAGCTATGTGGGTCTCAGTGCTGTGATTCACCTGGGGACCAGGCAAGTCACTGGGCACCTTTACTTGCCCCTGGCCTGTGGGAAGGACTGGGAGATGGCTTATCCCTTCTTTCCTCCCCTCTCCTCTGTCTTTACACCAGTGTTCTCAGCTGGAAAACTGGAGCTGAGGTTCTGTAGGGCAAAATCAATACTTTCTATATGGAAATAGTCCTCAGTACTTTTACTTGATCTGACTCAACAATTTCACTCACTTCTTCAATAAACATTCCCTGGGCACCTGTGCCTTGGGAACCCCTTACCTCCAATAGCTCATAGGTTGGTAGCAGAGACAGAGGGTGACAAGTGCCAGGCTGAGTTGAGCTCTGGGTACAGGGGTGGGAGGGTCCCAGATGGTTTTCTGGAGGCAGGCAGGTGTGAGCTGAGCTTTGCAGGGGAGGAGGGGGACAGGGAGCTTGGGTGTTGGTGTGACAATGGCCACTGTTCTGGAAGGCATTGTTGAGGGATTGCACCTGGGTGCACTGAGGATATTAGCTGGTTGTCTCCCCAGGTGAGATCAGGACCCCTGGGACACAGTGGAGGTGTGGGTGGGTGGTGGTGGTAAGGGGGGGTCTGGGTGTAGGGTCTTTGGGAAGAATGAGCTGTGACTGTTCTATTTGTGTCTCCCCACATCCCATCAGGCCCAGTCTTCATGCAGCTCTGTCAGAACAGAAACAGCCATGCTGGGAGGGCCCAGGAAGGGCTGGGGCCATGGGTGTGGGGTGGCCATGGATCTGACCATAGACAGGATGGGCTGCAGCATCCCATTGCCCACACCTCCTTGTGTCTCCCTCTGCACATTCCTATGCTTTGAAGCTTAGGGGTCATCTTCCCATTGACTGTGTAGGAGTGTGGGTAACTCTTTGAGAAGACAGTGGGGGAGGAGTGAGCCAGGGTGGGGAGTGGTGCTCCTCTCTGATAAGGCTCTGCCCAGATAGATGCTGATGTGTAGGCTTACTCAGCTGGATAGCAACACCTTCCTTCTACCAATGCTATTATGCTTTAAAAAGATGCAGGGAATAGATTTGTAAGTCTGCGTATGTTGGGAAAGTTGAGGGGTTGTGGAGAGAGTGGGAACTTGGGGGGTTTAGTAGGAGGTGGGAAGAGGAGAGGTAGAGCCCAGTTAGTGGGAACATGTGCTTGGGATGAGAGTAGGAAGGTTTTCCTTCCTTTTTTTTTATGTGACTTTGAACATCAGTCTGTTGCCTTCTAGTCCTTGATGTCCTTACTTCTTGCCTCTTGGTGTTCACCTGGTGGTCCTTGTTCTTTACCTGGTGGCCCTTGGTGTTTACCTGCTGGTTCTTGGTCTTCGCCCATAATTCTTGGGAGAGTGGGAGGAATAGCATGATCTGCTAAGACAGAATTACTTGAGTTTGAATTCAGGCTCCACTGCCTTCTTGCTGCATGACCTTGGGCTACTGACTTTCCTCTCTGAGCCTCAGTGAACTGAACAATGGAGACAATACTCCTTACCACAGAATTGTCAGGCAGATTGAGTGAGGGAAGAAAGAGAAGCTTCCATGCACAGAGTAGTTTGACCAATGTCAGGGCTCTTCCTCAGCCTGTTTTGCCGACAGCACTAGACACAGTATGGGGTTGTCAGTTGCTGCCCATGCCACTTCAGCCACATCTTGGAGAACAGACCCAGGCCTAGCTGAGGGCTGCTTACTCACATGGGCCTATGGGAAGGTACATACTTACCCAAAGGGCTGTCTTAGGCTGCCCTTCATTGGGGTGTATGTCCCTGCAGAGAGGAGAGAGAGTGCTGAGGCAGGATACAGAGTTCAAATATCTCCAGAAGTGTCTGGAGTCACCCCTGCCAAATCCTAGTGAGGCTCAGTGGCTTGGATTGTGGCTAGGGCAGCTGCTTGAATTGCCATGGGAACTCCCTCTCAGGGCAGAGCAGTCTGTATGTGCCTGTGTGGGGCTACGTGGGTGCAGGTGGTGTGCATACATACATGCTTGCTGGGTAGGGCATTCAGAGGGGCAAAGCTCCCAGTCCCACAACTTCCCCTTTCTTCTGATGTAGACACTGGTGGCTGTGTCTTATCCCCTTGTTCCTTTGCCTTTCTTCAGGGAAGGTGTCTGGGCAGAGGAGAGAGAGGGAGCACTGCCTTCCATACCTAGGGCAGGGCTGGCGCTGGGCACCACTTCAGTCTGCTGTGTCTTCTAGGCCTAGCTCTTCATGTGGAGCCTCATTCACAGCAGGAAAATGCCTTGAAGGAGCACAAATCACAATGAGTGGCATATTGGGCTTTTATTTGGCAGGGGAAAAGGGGCGATTCTCATCTACTCTCAGAGCCTCCCTGCCCTGGTTTGGTGTATGTACCACAATGTACTACACTGCCCCCCAGAAGCAGGCCTGTTGCGTGTGTCTCATCCAGCAGGAGCTCACTTGGGCCTGTGCCCAGCTGAGCTTGCCATGTGTGCCCCCACCTGGTGACGCTGCTGTTCTCTGTGTGCACCTGGCTCTGCCATCTACTGGTGCCTGATGGTGAGACAGGGGGTTCCTGCTCCCCTCCAGCTGTGCTCCAGGGAAGGGCTCATGTGCTGTTTATGCCCACTGTGACTTAAGAGTTCTGTGGCACAGCTCTGCCTGTGCTTATGCTTTCTGATGCCTTGGACATGATCAATCTCAGTGACAGGGCTCCCGCACTTAGGGTCTCCCTTTATCACTGATGTCCTGTGTTGCCAGACCGTGTCTTCTAGGGTGAATCATTCAGGCCCCCTACCCCTTCAGTAACCAGGTCTGGCTGCCAGATGTGCCGTTGTGTCTACATCTCCAGATCAGCCTGGCCTGGGACACACATGGCCAATGTGGGGTTTCCATTAGTGGCAGAGGTGGGTGAGAGCCCTGCTTTTCCTTTCCACCCTGATCCATTCTCCTCTGCCAGCCCCTTCCATGGCACTCAGGTCTCAAACCTCCGGAGCACCCCAGATACTGACTGAGGGCTGAAGGGCTGGCATCACTTCCCCCTGCCCTTTGGGCCCTTGGCCTGGGCTTGGAGTGGGCAGCTTGTGCCTCTTGGAAGGCCTGGGTTTTGGACTTAACTCATGTCCACCACCAGCGGGGTGTGGGTCATACTTGACAAGAGACCTCACATCTCCTGGCCTTGGCTGTCACCTCAGTAAAGAGGGGTATGTTGACCTTGTTCTAGGCCTGTGGAGGATGCCAGGTAATGGTGTGTAGGGGTAGCATGTGTCACAGGTGGTATATTTCCCTCCTCAGTCCAGTTGGCTCTGGGGTGGGGCCTGGGCTCCTAGGTCCACCCATCTGCTTGCCATGCCCCCCACCCCTGGCCCCACTCTGTGCTTTTTAGCTGACCCTGTCCTCTGTCCTACAATGGCCCTGACTGTCCTTACTGCCTCCTGCCCCTGTACTCCCTACTCTAGATCCTCCCAGGGCAAAGAGCAAGAAGAGGGAGCTTAGGCCTCCTGTCCTCTCACTGTATCCTCACTGGGACCACCTTTGTAAAGGCAAGCTCTGAGCAGTCCTTACCTGTGCTCAGGAAGCCTCCAAGCCTCTGTGGTGCTCATGGGATCATAACAAAGCCCCTCAGCTGAGCAGAGGGCAAGTCCACTGTGAACCCACTCTCCTTGGGTCCCCCTTACCCCAGCATAAGAGGCTCGCTCCCTGCAGATCCATAAATGCCATGTGTGTGCCTTGGCTCATGCCAGACTGCTAAAGTGGTTGCCCTTTTTTATGGTCTTCTTATCTATGTTCTGCCCCAGCATCAGCTGCTCTGTGAAACCCTCTTTGCACTGTGGGCCACATGACCACCTTCCATGACTACACTTCTCCTGCCTGATATCCTCCTGTGGACAGTGAGCCACATCCTGACCCTACCCAAGCTCCCTCTCCAGACGGCGTTTCTGGGACTTGGGGCCAGATCTGCATGATCTGCATGTTCCCAACGTGGACCTTGGAGTGGCTAGGGTCTTGGAGAGATTTGTGGTGGGCTCAGGGGGCAATTTGATTATCTGGCGGGGAGGACCTGGCTCCTAGTCTGTCCTCTCATGGCTGGAAAGGTGCCAATGGCAAACTTGAGCCTCACCAATCAGGTTTCTCATAAGTTTCTGGTTTGTCAATTTTGTTGTATTGTGTTTTGATTTTCTCTAAGTATTTGCTACTGTGAAAATTTTCATTATCACTGGCAGAGATCCCTTCTCATCCCTGCAGGCTGCAGGAGATTTCTGATTTCTCTCCGCATCTGCTCCAAAGCACCTGGGAGCTGGGATGGGCAATGTCCCTGGGCCATTAGGGCTCTTTCTGCCAGTCCTCAGGATGAACTATCTCTGAATTGGAATCAGCAGGGCTGGCCTGAATGGTCAGGGTGGTGTGACCACACTTGTGTCCTGACGGCTTTGCCTCCACTTCCTTTGGATGCAGAGTTGGCCCAGCTGGGAAAGCTGCCTTTGGGGATCAGGCCAGCACCTGCACTATCCCCTTTTCTGTTCTTGACAGATGCTCAGGTATTGGCCACTGGGCACAGGGGAGCTGCTTCCTATAATGATGGCACTGTCTCTACAATTTTAGAAGCTAGTGCAACTGGCTGTTGTGATGTCTGGAAGATGATATGTTAGAAATCTTGGGGTGAGTGGGAAGAGCAACAGTGGGCTTTGGCAGGTGGACTCCAGACTGGGTGTTGGCCCTACTCACCCCACATCAGCAGAGCTGCTCCTGGGACGCACTGGGCAGAGGATGGCCTTGGGCATGATCAGCACTAACAATCAGCCTGTTCTGGGTTTTGATGTGTTTTTGAACCTGGCTGGGCAGTACTTTTCTCTGGTCTTAGCTTGTTCTGCATATAGTAGGTGATTGGTTAGCTGCTCTTACCACTGGTGGCCGAATTGCTTCCTGGGTTGTAACTTATTTGATCCTCATTAGTATTCTATGAGGTTGTTACTATGTGTTTTTCCCCTTTTTCATTTTCTTTTTGGCAGTGTCAAGGTAATGCATCTTTATTTTATAAACATGGAAATGATTTATTTATGTTTAACATTGTATAATTATTTATTTAACAATTACTTATTCATTTATTTATTTTTTCTAGATTTATTGAGGTATACTTGGCAAATATAAATTATATATGTTAAAGGTATACAATGTGGTGTTTTGCTATACTTATACACTGTGAAATATTCCCTTTTTCTTGATTAAATGTACAGTTGACCCCTGAACAATACTATGTTTAGGGGTGACAACCCCCCATGCAGTGGAAAATCAGCATATAACTTCACTCCCCCAAAACTTCATAGTTCCAGGACTCCTGAGGGTCCCCAAATGGAGGATTCTCAAGTTCTCTATATAAAATGGTGTAGATCAATACATACAGTCGGCAGTCCATATTTGTGAACTCCCAACTGTGGGTTGAAAACAGTACAGGTATTTATTGAAAATATCCATGCTCTGGCTGGGTGGCTTAGTTGGTTGAAGCATTGTCCTGTACACCAAAAGGTTGTGGATTTGATCCCTGGTCAGGGCCGTACCTGGTTCGGTTCCATGCCTGGTCAGGGTGTGTATGGGAGGCCAATGATTGACGTTTCTCTCTCACATCAGTGTTTCTCTGTCTGTCTGTCTGTCTGTCTGTCTTTCTCTCTCTCCTGTTTTCACTCTCTAAAATCAATAAACATATTCCTGGGAAAGGAGTGAAAAAAAAAGTAATGATTGCCTCACTTTGGCTTTGAATCCAGTATCCTCTTATTATACTACACTGTTTCCACTAATACAACATCACTCTTCTTTAGACATTAGTAAATGTTAATTGTAAATTACAAAAAAAAAAATCCATGTATAAGTGGACCTGTGCTGTTCAAACCTGTGTTGTTCAAGGGTCAACTGTATTGATTATGTTTGAAAGCCCAGTTTTGAGGTAGGGCATGGAGCAGGTGTGACTTGCCCATAGTCACCTGTAGCTCCAAGACTCACAGCAGGCACCTGAGTCCTGCATCAGAATGTGTATTCTTCCTACTGGGCTTCTTACCACTGGGCTGCTCCATCTTTCTCTGTGTGAGTGAGCACTCTATTCTTTTGAGTTTTAGCTCCCAGAGGGCTGGATAGCAGCCTGCTATCTTCCCCTATGGGTAATTGGGCATCCTCTGCACTAATGTGGGTTTCAGTTTAAAAGAGGCTGGGAAGGAGGGTGCTAAGCACCTGATAAGGGAATGAATGATCAATGAATGAATGGACACTTCCCACAGGGAAGGAATAGCATCTTAGAATTGCTAATGATTCGATATGTATTTTGTGCCAGAGGCTGCACTTTCATGTCTTGTGTGTGATGTGGGTACTGTGACCTATTCTTTCCTGCCCTCCTCCCATTTGATAAAATAAGACACCGATGTTCTGACAAGTGACCAGCCCTGGCTCCTGGTTGCCAAATGACATGATGGGGCTTGGACTTCATGATTGCCCCCTTCCTGGAGGAGCATCAGTGCCTAGATGGACAGAAGTGTGTTTGTAAGAGGCACATCAGTAATTTGTGGGGCCACTTTTTCAACACTGTTTTGTTCAGTCATCTGTGGGTTTGGCCCACAGCTGTGTAGGCACCAGCCTGGTTGGACTTCTCCACACAAGGACCATGACAAGGATGTGAAGAACACAGCAGGGCCTGGATGGTGTAACAGGTTAATTGGCCACCACCAGTCCCGGGTGTTGTCAGCTACTCCCTCCTGCACTGGTGTCATGTGATGAGGGCTGTGGGGAGTGGTCTGCAGAGATGTGAGGGAGTGTGAAGGAGCTGTCCCTTTCTGGTCATTTCTCTGGGCTTGGCTACAAAGCATGGGGCTGGATGGCAGCAAGGGGGTGGGTAAGTAGGCTGGGCAGAGTGAGGAAGGGGCTGAGCTATGGATGGTGGCACTAGAGGAGAGGTTGGCAGCCCAAAGACCTTATTTATATAAGGATCATTGTGTACTGGCAGGTGGATGCAGCTCTTTTAGCCATGGAATCAGGGAAGGTGGCAGGATGGAATGGGGGTTCCCCTGGGTTAGTAGAGCCTAGAAGCTAGGGGTTCTGTGGTGGCTTTCTCCCCATGAGAGTGGGCTATCCCTGCCCAGTGTGAAGGCTTCAGGTCAGTTCTTCAGTTCAGGTCCTCATCAGGTGACCAGCTGGGGGAAGCACAGAGAGGTAGATCTACTCATATTCAATGTTCCCAGGCTGTTGGAAGGGGACTGAGGTGTGTGTGAGTGTCCCTATGGATGCTCACCCTAGAGATGGACCCACAGGGAGGTAATGATGACTGATTGTCTAAGGTTTGCCTGGTGAGAGCAGCCATCTCAGGCTGCTCCAGTGATGGGGGATGGGCCAGGGCCAGCATTATGCTTACCTCACATTGTCCTATTGTTGCCTGCTTTCCTGGTGCACCTGGCTGTCCAATCTCAGTCTGGGTGCTAGGTAGAGAAACCCTTAGGGAGGGACCTCAGTCCAGGGGGTGAAAGAGACCCACAAACAGACAATGACACTGAGCTGCAATCATGTACAAATCAGGGGGGCAGTAGGGGCATGACCTGTGTTGTTCTGACTGGGTGAAAAGGCCTCTGGAGAGGCAGAAGCACTTGAATTGGGTCTGGGTGATGATAAAGGGACAGCAGGGGAATGCAGGTGCAGAGATTTGAGCTTGATGCATTAGAATCTCCTGGACCTCTGCTTTGCACCTTGAAGCCTAGAGGTTGCCTTCTGGAAGCCTGGTAGCAGGCAGGCCAAGCTGCAGAATTAGTGGAAGGTCTTGGAGCTGGGCTCAGCTGGAGTTTGGCTGTTTCTATGCCCTCCAGTGTTTACAGGATAAGGCCATGGCTGAGAGGTGATTCTTGTTCCTGCTATACTAATCCCCAGTGTGGGAGGACAGTGGTGCTAAGTGCTTAGCAGGCAGGCATCCATGGGTCAGCTTTCAGTCCAGGATGGAGACTGGGAGCCCAGCCACAGATGTGGGGCTTGGTCCCTTTTGGCCAGTCAGTCCTATCAGGGAGAGAGGGCACAGGCTGGGTATAGAGACATGAACAGAGAGCATGGAAGATGTGAAGGTTGGGAAATAGACCAGTGCGTTGCTGGTATGTGGAGTTGAGGGGTGGTGGGGGAACTTCACAAATTGACTCCCAAGAAGTGGGGAGCATGGTGGGTATTTTGGGGGTATATATGGTGCTGAACTTTGGCCTGTAGAGTGGGTTGGTGGAAGAAGAGCAGGGAGCTTGGAGACCAGGGAACTGATAGGCGATTTGGGCAGATGTGGGTGGGGGGGTGGCATTCATAGGCAGCATGAGGGGAGCCCAGGGAGAGATATCTGGCTCAGGGCACTGAGCATGCTACAAGAGGCCCCTGGGTGCTTGCTTGCTTTCGAGGTTCTTCATGTCTCCTAGGACTCTGTTCTGATTTCACTTCCATAGTGTACATTTCTGTGTGACTCCTGGCCTGGAAGCCTGGTGTGCCATTGTCAGAGCAGTAAGAGTCATGAATGAGGAGCTGCAAAACTATACATGAGCCAACAGGATCCCACCCAAAAAGTGTTCCCTGAGTTTCTAGTCTGTGGGAGCAAGGAATCAGTTTTGATTCATTAATTGGTATAAGGATGAGGTCCCAGAGATCAGTGTGGTGTCTCCAGCTCTTCCCTGCCATCCTGCTTGGCTCTGTGCATCCTGCCTGCAACAGCTGTCCTTCTTCCTCTAGCTACTGTTTGTCATCCAGTGGGACTCTATGGCCTATTGGCATCCCTGGGCTGGGCTGACTGTGAGACCAGTGGAGTGTGGGAACTCCCAGCCTGGAGGTGTTCCAGGAGAGACACCTGCCTGGGCACTGCTGCTCAGGCCAGGCATTAGGCTCATTGTCTCCTTGGCATTATCTAAACTCTTGGTGAAATCCTTTTTCAGAATGGAGGGTTGGCTTTCAGAAACTCCCCTTGTTCAAATTGTGGAAGGTGACTTCACTTTTGGGACGATGAGCATCTGGGGACTTTGGCAAGTTTGAAAACTCTGTGTCTGTACCCTGAAATATGGACACCAACAGTGCTTATCTTAGCAGAGTTGTTAGGATTATTAATTACATAGTTTGTTGCTATGCAATGCCAAGTTGAGTGCTGGGCCAGGGGTTGGGAGGATAAGCAGTATACAGGTGCTTCTGCTCATGGGCTCGTGGTTTAGGGAATGAAACAACTGGCAGCAGTGACAACATAGTTCACAATGGCAAACATGGGTGAGTGCTATGCAGACAAAATGCAGTGAGGGAAGATTGGGATCACAGAAAGTTCTCTTGAGAGAGTGATGGTTACCCACAAAAGTACAGAATGAGGAGAGTTAGCCAGACAGATACAGGAGGAGCCTTGCAGGCAGGTAGGGGGTATGAAGAGACCCAAAAGTGGCAAGAGCTTTGGGTATCTGAGTTACTGCACAATGGCCAGCCTTCCACAACACAGGATGCAGGTGTGATTAGGCAGGACCTTGCAGGCTCTGTTGAGGGTGTGGAATTTATTTTAAGCATAATGGGAAGCTAATGCAGATTTTAAGCAGGGACCACACAGTCTGGTTGGTATTTCATGAAGGCTGTTCCACGATATTGTGTAGAATGGGTGGCATGTGTCCTGGGGGGAGGTCCAGTGGGGAGGTGATAACGGTTTAGATGAAGGTGTTGGCAGTGAAGACAGAGGGAAGTTGACAGATCTGAGATATATTTTGGAGATAAAACATCCAGGACTTGGTGATGGCTTGGGTGCAGAGAGTCAGGGAGAGAGAAGGGTCAAGAGCAAGTGGGTGGTTGGGGCTCTATTTTACCAAGATTGGCAGATTAAGAGGGACAAGATCACACCCAGGAAGCTCAGTGTTGACATGCTAAGTTTGAGCTGCTAGTGGACTTAATAGGGGAGACCCCCAAACTGGGGGTCAGGAGCCTGGGGAGGGTTGTGGGCTGGAGCAATAACTATAGAATCAACAACAGGGCTGGGGTTTAACTTTTAATGGGATGGGTCTGATATATAAGGAAGGTTGATGATTTCATTGAAAGAGGACATAAGTGAGGGGTCTGGGCCTGAGTTTAGGAGAAGGAAGAGGTGGGACCACTCAGAGCTCATGAGCCTGGGCTTGCCTAAGACAAGAGAAGGCTCTCTCTTCCTCAACTTTTGCCAGATAGGTTGAAGAATCTGGTGGTAAGAAGTGGGATGAACTCCTAGTGATGATGGCTTCTATTTTTATCTATGAAGAATGAGCAAGGTCACTAGTTGAACTTGGGGGAGAAGCCCAGGAGGACTGTGGAGAACAGCAAGTAAGGTGGTTGAGGGATGCAAGATGAAGGGCAGGGTGGAGAGCCCTGTTGAGTTTAGCGGTGCAACTTGGCAAGGGTCACTGTGTCGCCAGCTGTGTAGCTCTCTGACCCTCCTCTGATTGCTCACAGACATGGAAAAGTGGTTGGGCAGGTTGCCCCACCACAGGCTGATCCTGGGTTGGGATTTCACCAGCTAGGCTATATAGGAGCAAGAAGGGAGTGAGGACGTCTGCAAAAGAGTGACTGGAAGGACAAATGGACAAAAAGTAAACTGAGCAAGGGACAGGGAATAAAGGCAGAAAGTAGCTGGTGGGAGGGTGGCTTAAGCAAAGGTCTACAGGACAGTATGCTTGTCAGGACTGTCCTATGCTCTAGAGAGAGGGCAGGGGGGCCCTGTGACCCTCCCCTCAGGGGCAGCTCTTCATAGTGAGTGGCTTTTGTATAACTCTGCCACTGACTTCCCCCATTTTATGGTTTTGTTTATCTTTTAAATGGCTTAATAAAACATGAAAAAACATTATTCTCTATAGATCAATAATTTACTCTGAGTTATGACAATACTAAATTTGGTCAATTATTCATTGACTATAAAGTATTTATAAATGCTACCTTAATTTAAAAGCATTAGCCATTAGAATTCAAATATTAATAAAGCTGGTGCCAACTAAAAGGAGGAGGGGAAGGGCACAGGTAATGAGGATGTCAGGAGAGGGTGAGTGCTGTGGTTGTTATGATTATTTGAAGTAACGAGGTGGCAGTGAGAGCCCCCTGCTGGGGCAGGCAGAGGTGCTGGCATGCCTGAGCTGGCTTACTGGACCCCCTCAGAAAGAGGCCTTTCCTTCTGGAGGGCTGGGCTGAGCCTGGGGCTGCCCAGACCCTGACTCTCCCTTCTACTACCTCTGAGACCAGTGAAGCCTCACCAAGCTTCTTTGGGTTGAGGACGCCTCTACTATAGGCTGCTTGAGTGTCCAGGTAGAGTGTCCTCTCGTGCCTTGTGCATCTGGAAAAGTCCTGTCATTCTGATTTTCCAAAGGCTATTTAATAGCACAGGATGTTGGGCTTGTGGCCTTAGAGTAGCAGGGCCTGTGTGGGCGGATGTTGCCTATTCAGGGACCACAGGAGAAGCAGGTATGGGTGTGCCCTAGGGAATGACGCATTCAGGGCACATGGTGGAGGGAAGGGCTGGGTTGCTTGTGGCCAGCATCACTCCCAGGTAGTGGCACCAGAAATTGTGCATCTCTTCCAGTATAAGCCTTTTATGGTATATTTTCCCTTGGCTCTGGCCCTGGCCCTGGCCCTGGCCCTGGAATTTTCTGGGAATCCCCATGGGGAACAAGAAGGTAGGACATGAATTAGCAGTGGTGCCATAGTGACCTCCATGTTTGGGGGCACTTGTCTTATCTCCAGCACCCACTGTAGGCATCCAGTCGCTTGAGCTAAAGATTTGTCCTCAGAGAAGAGAGGCTTTGTATCTGCTTGTGGGCTTCTTCTCTGGGGCCAGTGCTAAGTGTGGAGTTGCCCCAGGAGTTTCCATCCAAGGGCGGGTGGGGTAGATGTTCCAGGATCCTGGGCTCTGTCCAGTGCTGGCTATCATGTCTTCCTGGGACTGGCTATGGAAGTACCTGGTGTTCTGGTTCTGAGGCTCCTTGTGCCGTTTGCTCTGGCTCTGTGGCCCCGGCCAAGTCGCCAACCCTCTCTGTGCTTCACCAGGGGATCAGTAAACTCATCAGGGGTGCAAGTTATGGAGATCCCACCTGATGTGGCCAGTGCTGTGCCTGACTTGTCTCGCCCTGAGTCCTGTGTGTGGAGAGCCTGGATCAGCAGGGTGCTGACATCTCACAGAGACTAGTGGGATGTGATTGTGGAGCTGTCTGCTAACGTCAGCTGAGTCCCAGGAATCCTTTCCTTTGGCCTCAACCCCAACTTCTGAGTGGCCTTTCTTCCCAGTTCCTGGGAAGCTCTTGAGTGACCCTCTGGTCTCCTAGGCCACCAAGCTTGGGTAATAGGGTTTGAAGCTGCCCATTACATTCATCTCTGCTTACTTTCCCAGTTGATGAGCCATTCTCAGGGAGCCTTTATCAATTCATCTGCCTGCATTGTTGTAATCAAGAGAGATCAGCTTTATGACCATGTGATATTGGAGTCAAGGAATTACAACAAAAGTGGTTATCTTCTAGTGAGCCACAGAAACACCTTTGGGATGGAGAGGCAAATAACAGTGGTGACTCCTATATTCCTGCTATGTACTAGGCTGTGTAAATGGCTCTTCACATGCAAAGACCTTTCACTGGATGTGTACAACAGCCCTGTGAAGTGGGTGCCATTGCCTTTACTGGAAAAAAAAGACACAGAGGCCCGGCCCCTTGCCCAAGGTCCCATGGAGTGTCCATATCAGAGCCCAGCTTCAGACTCAGGCTATTGGACCCCACACTGGTGTTTAGCATCTCTCTTCACAACCATGGTATGAGTTCTGTAATGTCCTATCCTGGGAATGAGCATGTAACCTTGATTAAGCTAATAGCTGATCTCACTTTGATCTGATGTATTTTGATCTTATTATTTTTATGTTAAGAGCCTAACATAACCGTCTAAATAACCATCATTTCAAGAGTGCCCCAATTAGCAGGCCATTCACAGTGGATTGGAAATTGACTTGCATCAGGCCTCTCCATTAGTCTCTGGGAGAGGCTTCCATCCCTAATTACCCACCCTGTTTGCTGAGCCTGGAGGCTTGAGGAGCTTGCATGCAGCTGCAGGTGGCCATAGGAGCATGAGTCGGTGGTGCCCACCTCTGAGGGGAGGGCTGTCAGCTGCAGGAGTGAGGTCACCCTCTATTGTAACTACTGTTTATTAGGATTCTGTGCATGACTTGGGTGGGGACATTGGTGGGGAGGTGGGGGTGCTGAGGGAGAGGGGCAGGAAACTGACATCTATTTAGCATCTTTCCTGTGCCAAGCATGGGGTTGACACTTGTGGTCCACATTAAGTCACTGTTCTCATAGCTCTGCTGGGTAGAGATTCTTATCCTCATTTAATAGAAACCAGAGGCTGAGAAAGGAGACATGCCACAGTCACATGGCTGCTGAGTGGAGCAACCCAGACTGGAACCATGAGATTCCAGAGCTAGTTTTGCTGTCCCTGTGAACCCAGGCCCAGCCAGAGAGCTGGCGTCTCTGGCTGCTAGCAGGGATGGGGCAGGGTGACCAGTCAGATGCTTGTGTGTTCCCTGAGCATGTCCCTGTTGCCTGGCCCTGTTTGGTCGTACTGCCTCCTTATCACACTGCTCTCCCCATCTTCTGTTGTCTGGATCTTGCTCTTCCTTTGAGGTCCAAGATACCATCCCCACATGTGTTCATCCTCCTCTGGGTTCCTCTCTTTTTTCTCACAGGCTGAATTGTGTGGTCTGCCTCCTTGGTAAATCAAAGATGGGACCCCTAGTCATTCTTCTCTTTGTCCTCCCCTCACCAGTGCTTAGTGCAGGGGTTTTCAAATAGGGGTGTGCTAAGTGTGTGTATGAAATAGGAGGTAAGGAACAGTCTGTGAGGAGTAGGAAGCATGCCTACATGGGGAAACTGAGTCTCAGAAAGAACCCAATGTATTGGAGTGGGGCCAGGGTTTGCCATCATAAGTCAGATGAGACCTGGCAACAGAGACCTGGGACCCAATGAGGGCCACAATGAGGGCATTTTCACTGGTGTCCTGGGCTGGGACTAGGGCTGGAGTTCCTGGATAACTTTATGCCCCAGTGATACACAGTTTATTTTGTAAGTTTACCTTTTTAAAAGTTGTAAGTGCAATGTATTGTCATTGAAGAGAGTTTGTGCAAGAAAGGGAAGGGCAATCCTTTTATCATAGTACCTTAGCTTTGAGTGCTTTCTCTTGCCTTTTTCGTGAGCATGCTTTTCACCTAGTTGTCATCCTAGTGAGCTCACAGTTCCGTGTCCTGGTTTTGTCACTTAGCCATGTCTCAGAGGTGTTTTTAGATCAGATGGCATCTCAGTCCAGCACTGTCCCTTATCAGTTGTGTGGCCTTATAACTTGATATTTGGAAAATGGGTGCAGTGACTCCTACTCTATACAGATGTCATGAGCATATTGTGAATTCATGCATATAAAGTACTTGAGAGAATATTTGGCACTGAGAAAATTCTCACAGAAGGGTCCCTCCTCTTACATAGCTTCATACTTATCCATTGTTGCAGGATTATATTTTTTTGCTAAAGAAATTATCTGTTCACAACATGAAATTTTAACAAAATACAGAAAAGAAGGAGAACCATTTCTAGGTCTCTTTTAAAATGTGGTCACTTTTAATATTTTGCAGGATTTCCTTCTGTTTTTTTTTATGCATGCTCTTTTATTTACTTGATATTATAAAATATATACCCATGTATTATTTTCACATAACTTTTATGACAAGCACTTTCCTATGTTATTGTAGTGTCTTCGTGAATAGTTTTAAAGTCTGCATATGTTTTCAGCAAATGGAGCACTTTCATATCACTCACTTATTTGTATCTTCTAGATTGTTAGCAATATTTCAAGAGTATGCACAAGTGTCCTTTATAGTGTTTTTGTATCTAGAGCCATTTCCATAGTTTGGATAAGTGCTCAAAGTGGAATTATTGGCCAGAAGGCATGAAACCATCCAGGCTTATGGTATTTTGTGCCAGCCTTTATTGACTGTATGGGCTGAACATGGTGTGTGTCTGGGGAAGGATGGTGAGCAGAATGGGCATGACCCTTGTCCCCTGAAACTTGCATTCATGTAGGAGAGAAAGAGCAGGGAAATGTGGGGGTGCAGAGGGAGCACTGGACAAGGGGTCCCTAGCCAGTTTGGGGATGTAGACTTTGAGTCTCGAAACTAAAGTTAATGTGAGGTTCTACAGGCAACAGAAAACAGGGCAGATTCCATGGGCCAAAAGTTGGGACATTGGTTGGGCGTAGTGGGCAGAGGTATGTGAATAGTGTGAAGCCACACATCTTTGGGGGTCCTGCAGGACTACTTAAGAGGTTTGACTCTATCCCCAAGGCTTTTTGGGAGCCACCATGATTGGATTTCTGTTTAGCAGAGAACTCTGCAGTGTAAAACCTTGGATGAGGCTGCTTGATTCTCAAGAAAGACTTCTGAGTCTCTTGTTTAACTATCCCAACCCCTGCCTCATGTGTGGAGGGTGAGGGGTCAGCAGGCAGAGCTATGGGCATTTGAATTATTGTCCTGACTGTGCAATGTGAGTATTCTTGCATGGGGAGCAGCTACTTGATAGCATGGAGGTGATCTTCCCCTTCCTGCACATCCCAGCCTCCCACCACCTTGTTCTTTGGGGGTGCCCTGCTCTTGGGTTCCTGCACCCAGCCTCACTGAGGCATTACATGAAACCATGGGCTCTGAATCAAAAGAACCGCATTGTCAAAGTTGTTCAAAAGTCGGCTGTCTGCAGCAGATGGCCTGCTGACATTCATAGTCTGTGTTTTGAAACTGTAGCTGCTTTCCCACATTTTTGCCATCACATAAAGCATTATTAATAAATGTTGCTTCAAAACTAGTGCAAGGGGGTCCAGTATGGTGAGATGTATCTTTCTGTTCATTGGTCTGATGTGCCCAAAAGGTATAGGTGTGTAGGGGCTCCCCTTGTGGTCACTGAGTGACTTCAAAAGGCAAGTGCAGCTGTCCTGGAAAGGGCTGCTGGTGCTGCCTTGTGTTGGTCCTTTGAGCTGTTGTAACTGTCCTCAATTGGGAGCATCTTCCTGTGTTATTGTCAAGTGGCTTTTGAATAATCCTGGGCTTCTGAAACTAACTGCTTCATCCTGGGTTTGACCTAGTATTTTGATGATATGAATAAAGTGGACTTGGCCAGAAGGCAGAGGATTCTGTCCCCCTTTTTATTGACAACCTGGCCCTCTGGGGTAAGTGTCTCCCTGATTTTCTGATGTAATTGACTCCCTTTAGCCCAATCAGTTCAGTTCAGCCAATTGAAGAGCAGAGCACACACTGTTTTCCTGGTCTGGGCTTAGCCTTGGGGATATGCAGACCAAAAAGATGAGTTCTTGACTCTTACGGAGCTTACAGCCCAAGTAGGAAAGAAGATGGTTAATTTAGTATTGGTGATGGGTGTCTCAAACAGATGTGGGCTGGATCCCTATTCTGCTACCCGTCCCATGAACAACTTAGGGCAAATAATTCTGCCTCTCCTGACCTTCGTTTTCTTATCTGTTGAATGGGCACAAGGGTGTCAAGCTGCAGGATCACTGAGGGCATTAGAGGGACTGGGTGTGTGGGAGCCACTGGCCTGGCCTGGCCTCGCCTGGGGTGGGGTCTTGGTTTTTGGAGGGGGGCAGCATTTCTTGGGGCCCAGGCATAAGCTGCTGGGCATAGGCTGTGTGGATCCTAGCCAGTGCAGCATCACCCCCATGCTGACCCTTTCCTGTCTCCTCTCTTTCTAGCTTGTGACCTCATGACCCAGGGGATTTTGGCTTTGGTCACATCCACTGGCTGTGCATCTGCCAATGCTCTGCAGTCCCTCACTGATGCGATGCACATCCCACACCTCTTTGTCCAGCGCAACCCAGGGGGGTCACCACGCACTGCCTGCCACCTGAACCCCAGTCCTGATGGTGAGGCCTACACGCTGGCCTCGAGACCACCCGTGCGCCTCAACGACGTCATGCTCAGGCTGGTGACAGAACTGCGCTGGCAGAAGTTTGTCATGTTCTACGACAGTGAGTATGGTGAGTTGAGGGGGGCTGGGGCCACTCTGGGGCTCCGATGGAGGCACAGCTGGGTGCTAGGAGACCTGTGTGCTGGGCCATCACGCATGGCAGCTGAGTGCTTTGGAGCAGGTGTGGAAGGTGTGGAAAGTGGCGGTGGTCTGAGCTGAGTGGGTCTCGGGTGGTAGGGCCCAGTCTGGAGCTCTGTGAGTGGGGGAAGAACTGTGAAAACAGATCCATAGACGGGCACTGAAGTTGCCTAGCAACACCACCTTATCATGACAGCTGAAATTTGAATCATCTTAGAGTTTTCAATAAAATATTAATAAACTGCTGGCAGGGATCTGAAGACTGCAGGCAGGCGGTGTGGGAGAACAGTGAGCATGGGTCCTCTCAGAAGTCTGCAAAGATTGCCTCTTACACTGGTTGGTTTCCCATCCTTCCCAGCTCCTTCCTCTCTCCACCCTAATCTGTCCTGAGTTTTAGGGTCTCAAACCAGTTTCAGGGGGAGGAACACCCTTAGTGTCATAGAGCCAGGCTGGGGTTGTGTGGGTCTTGGGACACTGGGAAGGGCTGGACATGGATTCTTTGAATACTTGCCATATGAAGAAAATCATAATTTGCTTGTTAGAAAACTGGAAAAATAGGCTTTGGAGAAATAGCTTTAGGTTTTCTTATGGCTGCTCTGTAAAAACAGACCAGTCCTAGTTCTAAGATAAGGTAGTTTCCACATTATGCGTTTTTTAAAAAAAATTTTATTTTGAGATAGAGATTCACATACAATTATGAGAGATAATATAGAGAGATCCCATGTGGCCTTCACTGAGCTTCCCCAGTGAAGTGTTATGCATAACTGTCATACAGTATCATAAGCAGTATTTGACATTGACACTATGCATAGACCTTTTTCGTATTTCCCAGTTTATATGCAGTTGAGTATGTATATTCACTTGTGTGCTGTTTTATCATGTGTGTATTCATGGGGCCCCACAGTAAGGATACCGAGTGGTTTCCTCACAAGGATCTGCCCTGCTACCGTTTTATAGCCACGGCCACCCATTATGTGCCTTTAAAGGGGATGGGGGCTGTTGAGGGTTGGCATCCCCATAGCTGGGGCTGGGATGGAGTGAGTGAACCCTTGAAAGTCTTACTTTGTCTCTTGGTGAAATAATCCCTTTGCCAAGAATGTAACTAAGAAAAGAATCCAGCATATGTTTGCATTTGCCTAAATACTCTGCTATTCTAGGATTGGAGTGTTTTCCTCAGTTCTTGAGCAAATATACTGTTGGAGACTTCTTGGGGGAATTGAAGGGGCAGTTACTGTGCTGAAATAAACATGAGGTGGTGATGGGGGCAGGGCAGCCTGAGACTCTGGGTTCTGGAACTGGACTCTGTCCAGGACTTGTCCTCTCCCTCCCACCTCCTCTTAGTCTCTGGCCCTGGGAGGAGTTGGAGACATGTCAGAGCCCTGCGTAGCCCTCAGGGCATCTCTTGGGACCAGCCTTCCTCTGAGAACTCTTAGTGTTGGTGGCTCAACCCCAGTGTTGGGTCTGCTCTGAAGCTGGCCTGTGAGTAGATGTGGATGTGGCCAGGGTTGGAGGATTCCGAGGCTCACTGTCTATGGACCCTTCCCACCTTACTTCTCCTGGCATCTTCACCTTCTCTTCTGACCTACAGAAACTCTTTAAGCCCTGGTTTTCCCTAAGGCTTCGAGATGGTTTTGGTAGGAACTTTAACCACAGGAGGTAGGGATCAGCTCTTCAGCCTGCCCATCCTGTCTGGACTCCTGTAATTATTTTTTTTTTTAAGATTTTATTTATTTATTTTTTTAGAGAGGGGAAGGGAGAGAAAAGAGGAGGGAGAGAAATGGCAATGTGTGGTTGCCTCTCAAGCATCCCCTACTGGGGACCTGGCCTACAACCCAGGCATATGCCCTGACTGGGAATTGAACTGGTGACCTTTGGTTCACAGGCTGGCACTCAGTCCACTGAGCCACACCAGCCAGGGCAGGGCTTCTGTAATTCTTGCAGACTGGGTGACACATGCTCAGACTCTGTGCTTTCATCTTATTATGTCCCTAATCCCCACTCAACTCGAGACAAGTCCTCAAGGAATGGTGCCCTGACCTCTGCTTGTCCAAGCCTCTTCCCTTTCCTATGCAGCTGGCTCCCTGGTTATATGCTCCCATAGACACATGTCTCCTTCTCATGGTCTGCCCTCAGCTGGCCCCAACATATTCTTGAGGGCTGATCTTTGATGAACACTCTGCTCCTGTTCCAGGCTGTTAGCCCCAGAAGAGTGGGCTATGTGCTGTTCACTGCTGTGTCCCTGTGCTTAGTGTGGGGCATGGCACAAAGTAAGCCCTAAGAAATTGTCCTTGTGAATGAACCAAATCATATAGGAGGACATGGAGCTTTCAAAAAATTTTAGCAGAAGACAAAGTAGAAATAGGGGGAAATACAAGGGCGCTGGATAGATAGTCTGACCTCTGAGGTAGGGAGATGGGTTAGGTAACAGATGTTTCATTCTTCAGACACTCTCTCCTACTCCTCTCCTTTCTTCTCTCACCCAGAACCTTCAGTCAAAATAAAAGGTGTGCGTGCCCCTCTCTTCAAACACCTACACTATTGCAACCTTTGGTGAGGTTGAAGTAAGTTTTCAAACAGACTGGCCTTTATCAGTAATTCCGTAAATATGCAGAGTGACCAATAGCTCTCCTCTGGTGGACCACTGCAGGCAGTTGGTTCATTCTTGAATGCTGTGTTGGGAGGAATTCTGAGGCTGTATGTGGGCAGTAATAGAAAGTGTTGATTGCTCTGTGAGGCCTCCATGGCACAGGGGAGGGACTAGTGACAATCTGCCCTGCTTGCCCATTCTGATCTAGGAGGTGGGTGGTGCAAACCTGCTGTAATTGGAATGCTGCTGTCCAGGGTGCTGACCAATTTTGCTTTAGACTTTTTGGAGGCCAGAGCTCTTTCATTGGATTCCATGCAGGAGACGTCCTGCCTTTTCCTGCCATGGTCATTGGCCACACTGATTTGACAAAGTTGGAGGTCAAATGCCTTTTGCCTCAAGACATTCTCTAGTATAAAACTTTAACCACCCACCTCGCTGCTTGTCCTGGCTCTGTCACTCACTCACAGCCCAGCCTCTGGCCTGTTTCCCAATATGCCTTGTGCTAGGTGATAGGTGAGCCCAGGAGGTGGAAGCCCACATGCTCTGATGCAGCATATTTAGCCCCAAGAGTGCAGGGTCTCGGTCTCCCTTGGCATGGCTGGTATTGGCCTGTCTGAGGGCCTTGGGAGGATTTACATTGCTGATATGCCCAAATAGGGACTCCACAACTCCTCCCCCCACCACTACAGCACTAGCTGCAGATAAGCCCAATGAAAGGCAGATTGACTCTAAAGATTGTATTATTCCTTCCAAAGTCAAACAGAAGTGGTTTGAAGATATAGCAACATTTTTGGATGCTGATCTGCAAGTGTTTTTACATATATTATTTCATTTAAGGCACTTGATGACTCCCTTGGGTGGGCTAATTGCTGCATTTTACAAAGGAGGAACACAGGTCTCAGAGAGTTTTTTTCCAACTGTAATGCTCCTCTACTTGGCCAAGGTACCATCCTATTTCTATAATCTGGGGCTTGCTAAGCTCCAACTTCCCTCTCCTGTTCCAGTCAGGCAGAGTTGATGGCAAGGAGGGTGGTGGTTTGGAACTGACTTGGCATGTGCTAGGCTGATGAAGTTGGTCAGTTTAGTGCGTGTCATAAGTAAGGTCCCAACCTTGCTGGGCAAGGCCTCAGTTTTCCTCACTTGCCTTTCAGCCTTCCTTTAAACCCAAGAATGTTCTGCCCTGGGTGGAGCCTCAGGACTGGCCATTTGAGTCAGGAGTCAAGGGTCAGAGAAGCAGAGCAGTGGGTCCTGAGACAGAACTTGGCAGAGGAGTGAGAGGGGTTTGTATGTGCATGGTTTACGAAATGCAAGATGTGCCATTTGATGAAATTCCCTTGAAAATACATGTATGCTTGTTATGACAGTGAAAGGAAAAATAAAAGAGAAGCTGACATTTGGGAGAGAAAATCTGTAACATTAAAATACCAAAAGTTTGGATTGAACAGAACAGAGAACTCTGACTTGCTACTGCAAATTCTGGGATATTCATTGGTGTGTTGGTAGGGGCTGTGCTAGGAGCTGCAGCCATAATTCTTCCCTAGTGAATACTTTTGGATGAGTGGTGGAGTTGTGATGGGATTTTAGAAATCATTGACTCATTCATTCAACAAATATTCACTGAGTTTCTACCATGTACATTTTAATTATTTTGCTACACACTCATTTTAGGTGAAGAAAAAGATGAGTGGAGTGATTTGGCTGAAGTTGCACAGGGCTGGGCTGTGAAGTCAAGACCCCAGAGCTCTTTTCTCCTGGAGTCTCCACCTCTACCTCTGGGCTAGCTGGCAGGACTGGGATCTGTCAGCTGCTAGAATTCCACAGAAACAAAACATCACTGCCATTGTGTATTTGTGCTAGTTCTAAAATTATTTTGAAAACTTAAAAGCTGCACATGATTACAATGCATATGTTAAGAGAATGACAATAAAATGAACTCTCATAGACCCATACTAGTTTAAAAAATGCAAAGGAGCTCTACCCTGGAGACAACTGCTCTCCTGATTATGTGCTCACCAGTTCCTTGCTTTTCTTTATGGTTTGTCATATAAAGAAATACAAAAATACAGCCCTGGACAGGTGGTTTGGTTGCTTGGAGGGTCATTCTACACACTAAACCGTTCCGGGTTCGACTCCCAGTCGGGGCATGTACGGGAGGCAACCAATTGATGTTTCTCTCTCTCTCCTCTTTCCTCTGTCTCTAAAATTAATAAAACATCCTTGGGAGAGGATAAAAAAGAGAAATACCAAAATACATATTGCTTAGGTTGACCTGTTTGTGAAACTTAAATACATGGAATGACTCTTCTGTATGCTTTTGTGTTTGCTTTTTTCACTCATTGTTAGGATTTTGAGATCCACTTGTGATGATGTGGGTATATTCAATCATTTTGACTGCTGTATAGTGTCATGTGACTTATTATCTATTTTATTGTTATGGGCATGTGGGTTGTTTACAGATATTTGCTATTACAAATATCGTTAATAAGAACTTTCTTGTATTTATTTGTCTTTGGTGTTCCTGTGAGAGTTTTTTGAGGGTCTCTCCTGAGGAGAAAAATTGCTGGACTTTGGATCTATGCATGTTTCACTTCAGTAGGTCATTCCAAATTGTTTTCCATCCTCCTTATTTATACTGCCATCTGCAACATATGAGAGTTCTCAAAGTTCCTAAGCGTTCCAACACCTGGTAGTGTTTTAATTTTAAGATTTTCATGTGAAAATGGTGTATTACTATGATTTTAATGTACATTTTCCTGATAACAGATGGGTTGAGCATCTTTTCATGTCTTTATGGGCTATTTTTATTTTCTGTTTTATGATATGCCTACTAATTTTTTAAAATTTTTACCCATTTTTAAAATTGAACATTTTCTTTTGTAAGGTGGGTGTTGCTCTTTCAGTTAGCTACCTTAATGCACAAAAATTCTTTATTGCTTTCTTATCAAACTTATTCATCTTTTATATGCTTAGCTTTTTCTTGTCTGTTTAAGATCTTCCCCACTCAAATGTCATAAAGATATTTTCCTGCTGCACTGAGGGCAGATGTTACCCTTCTGGCTAGGTGCCCGTAGTTAGGTCCCCATGCAGGGTGCACCTGGCACTCGATGCTAGGCCACCTCTCCCCTGCAGCTGTGGCCCAACATTCCTCCTTGTTATAGCCTTGGGGCCAATCTTTTTCTTGGTGGTGATTGTACAGCTTGTGGCAACGTGGTCAGGGAGAGCTTCCTGGAGATGCTCACATGTAAGCAGGGCCTAGAAGACTATTAGGAGGTAGGCACACAAAGGGCTCTGGGATGGAGGGGCATAGGAAGAATATCTCAGGCAGAGGGAAGAGCATGCTGGAAGGCTGGGTGGGGGGTAATGGGAAGAGGGAAAGATCATATGGCTGTACCGTGGGCAGTGGTTATAGCTGGGCAGGCCTTAGGGGTCTCACTGATGAGCTCAGGATCACTGGATATTTGTGGGATCCATCTCATGCTACCTCAGATGATGCCTGTAGGCCCTGTTCTACATGCCCATTCCAGAGACCTGAGGGCAGACATACAGCCTAGAGGTCTTCATCTCCAGAGGATTCTGGTCCTTCCACTGCCTGTGTCCAGACTCACTGGCTGCACCTGAAAGGGAAGAAACTGACGTGGGTAGAGGGTCTATGATCTGACTGAGGACAAACCCCAGGCCCAGAGTCCAAGCCAGAGGCAGGGCCTGAATGTCCTGGATGACCCAGGTGACTTAGAAAACTGAGGAGGCTCAGGTGTCAGTGAGAGCTGGCTCATGTCCCTGCAGTCCTTAGTCCATGCTGGGCACTTTGCAAGCGCTTCAGCTGCACCAGCTCACATCCTCCTCACAGAAACCCTTCCAGGTATTTGTGTGATCCCTGTCTTACAGATGAGGAAAGGGGTTCAGAGAAGTGAAGGCACTTGTTCTAGGTCACATGGCTGCAGGGTGTGGGGCTGGCCAGGTCTGATTCCCAGTCCTCGTGTCAAAGGTGTGGGTAGCAAACACCGCAGGTAGACTTTTTTTTTAATGCATAAGGTTTTATTGTAGCATTTTTGGTAACAGCAGAAATTGCCATATGTCCATCTTTAGCAAATTAGTTAAGTATGTTATGTTATATACATTTAATGGAACACTGTAGTTCTTTTTGTACTAAGAGGCAATCCTTCCAACACATGGTACTGTTAGCTGACAACTGCAGTGCAAGAACAGCGGTATGGTGTTGCTCTTCACAAAAGCAAGCTTGTATGTGCAGGTATGTGAGCACACACACAGTATAAGAAAGTGTTATGTTTGGGAGGGAGACACAGTGACTTGGGACAGGGGTGGAAGATATATTTTTTGCTGCATTTTTTATGCCTCTTGAGTTTTATATTAAGTGCAAAAATTAATACAATAATAGGCTGCCTCCCCTCCCTCCTACTTACTGCCTGTGGTGACTTCTCTGAGCTTCAGCCTCCTTGCCTAAGGAACAGGGATGGGGATTTCTGGGCCACAAGAGTAAAGGAACAGGCAGAGTGCCTGGTGCATGGCAAGTGGTCTGATAATAAACCGTGTGTGGGAACCGTGGGTGGCAATATTATTTTTTTACAGGGCTGGATGTAGGCACAGGACCCTTTTGGTACAAAAGGTTTGGTGTTTGCTGTTGCGTGGGTCACCGGCCAGCAGTGACCACGAAACACTGCGGATGGCTCGACGATAAACACGTGAGAAAAAACAGCATGCATAGAGACAAACTAGTTTCTGTGGAGAAGTAGGGACGAAATGGCCACCCCTTCTAGTGAGGAGCGCGCAGATTTACAGTCCATACCTGCTTTTATTGGGCTCATTCTGCATAATAATTCAGGTAAAGTACAGTACTCATTAGGGGGAAGTAAGGAACTATAGAAAACAAAGAACTCTGCCGGTCTATTGAGTCGGGGTCAAAGAGCTGTAAGACTGAGGAACAAACTAACTTCTTCCTAAGACCCTTCTCATTCAACTGAGAGCATTCTAAACAAAGAAGGTTTCACAGTAACTTACATGTTCTTTCTTAGGCCTGATCACGCGGGGAATCCGCCCTTTTCAGCACAGAGCTGCATCACCCTGTCATTGTTTCAGGCTTAGGTGGAGCAAGGGAACTAAGGCAACTGGGAGACAAGGAGGTTTTTTCCCCAGATGCTGAGAACTCAGGCTATGTCAAAGCCGAGGAGCGAGGGTCCATCACCCCCTTTTGCTGCAGCCCCCCAAGTCCTTATTTTGGGGGGCCTCCCAAAGTGATTGTGCCTGTCTTAGGTTGTTCCCCCCCGTGGGGAATCTTACCCGTCTTTGGCTAACCAACTAAACTTTTTGGGGTTCAGTCATGAATAAAGCAGCAGAAGCAGCATTCCTGCCAGGAAGATAAGCTTTTGTCTCCTTGCTGGCTTACAGTTCCAAGGGCGTTCCATTAGCCTTAGCCTAGGCGGGGGTTTCAGCTTCTGATACCAGTCAGGGCGGTTCCCACCAGTTTGCCTGTCTATCCTGGTTAGGGGCATGGACTCAGGAACAGTCTACCTGGGTTGAATCTGGCTCTGCCTGTCTAGCTGTGTGACATTGGGCAAGCCACTCAATCTTTTGTGTAGCAATCTCCTCACTTGTAAAATGGGGATAAAATAGTCGTCCCTGCCTGCTGTGGTCTGTGAGTGGATTAAATGGCTTAATACACTCAAAGGGCATTACCAGTTCTGGCACATGTTAAGTGCTCAGTAAGACTTTGTACTTAGGAACTGCACCTGGTGGCAGCTCACTGCTGCCCATTCTTTCTTGGCCTCTGAGCTGGTGCATCTCTACTGTGGCTTGTTCTGTGGCCTACACCACATCCTGGTGTGTTCTTGGTTCCTGGGGAAACAGAGCTTGGGGTCAGCCCTCTTTCCTGCAGAGGACACTCCAGCCCTCCCTGAAGTCTTTCTGCAAGGTCACAGGTGGCTCTGGTGAGCCAATGCACCTTCCCAGCCAGACAGCCTGACTGGTTCTCACAGTAAGTAGCCATCAGCTGTTGGACCTCATTCCCAGGCTTTCTTGAAGCAAAGCCCCCATAAAAAAAAAGAGAATTATTAGGACAAATGCTATTTAATTAATGTTCCATGCTGACAATGTCTAGTTTCTGGCCCCTGGCAAAGCAGGCCAGATGACTAAACCTCAATGGTGAGTGATCTTATTAATAACACATGGTATAATTATGGCATTAATTTAAATTGAGGTAATAAATACTTTTTCAAGAACAAATGAGTAAGTGGGTATAATTGCTAAGACACCTACTAAGAAGTTTGACAATAACTTTATGGGCCAGTGTTTTGGGTTTTGTTTTTCAATTTAATTACAAAGCAACTGTACTTCAGGCATGTTAATTGTAGTGTTTGCTATATGACTAAAGTTTATTAACTCTGAAGTTCCCTCACCACCCCCGAATCATCAGATTCCAGAGCCTGTCTAGGGATGTGAGGTCTCACCTGATGCAGGCGTGGAGGAAGGACTGGATGGTGAGACCACTCTGTCCTGTCACACCACATGCCCCATTGTGTACCTTGCCCTGAGGGAGTTGGCATGACTGCAGCAAGAGCTCGGCCAGACCTCTATGCTCCCCTCTTGCCATGCCACACTGCACTGTTCCTTGGAAGGCCCTAAGACATTTCCCTTCTGCTGGTGTTGATTCTCTAGGTCTCTTCAGCTCCTGGACACAAGATGAAACAGCTTTTATTGTTAAGTACCAGAATTTCAGCAAGGACACTCACAAGATATGGCCCCATCTGGGAGGATCATTGGCCCAAATGGGATCCCTCCCCTCTCCTAGTGAAGCGAAATATTGTGTGCTCTTCAGGGTCTCGGTAAAACTGTCTCCTACACTGCTTTCGGGGAGAGCAGTGGCTCTTTTCTAATGGGATCCAGCAATGTCAGGGGAGTGCCTTCCTTCTTTATTGAGGCATAATTGGCATGTCATAAAATACGTTTTTGTTAGATGTGTGCTGTTTGATGAGTTTAGACAAATGTATGTACCAGCATACCCACCACTGCAGCTGAGGTCCAGAACATTGCCACGTATAGAAATGACTTTCTTTTGAAGAGAGAAAATTGTCAGCCACTTGCCTCTGGCTCCAGCACTGGTCTGGTGGCCACGGGCTCTGTGCCTGGAGTCCACGGGGCAGCATCTCTGTAGCCACTCCTCTGCTCCTATGAGGATTCTCAGGGACCTGCGGTGTGAGTGTGGCTGGACAGGAGAGAGGGAGCAGGACAGGGATGTGTGGAAGGCAGAGGGGGTGGGGGGCTGGGGGGGACAGGATGGGGCATGGGGCAGGGGCAGAGCCAGCAAAGGCCTTTGATGGAAGTGCTTCCAGCCAGGAAGAGAGTTTCGATCGTCTGCTCACTAGCCAGAAGTGGCTACTCAGCCCTTGCCAAGTGATGTCTGGTCCCTCCTTGGGGGGTGGCATTGGGTGGTTAGGAGGACAAGTTTCTGTGTCAAAAAGAACTATATTTCCTGCTCCAGTTCCTCCTGCATCCCAGGTGAGCCATGTGTGCTCCAGAGCTGTTTTTTCCAATCTCTGAGATGTGTATCACTGTATCTTCTCCTAGGCTGCTGGCAGAGCCAGGCCAAGCATGTGCTCAGAACACAGTAGCAGGGTGAGAACCTTATGCTTTAAAAGTTTTTCTTTGTCTTTTGCAAAGGGATCTCACCCGATACCACTGAGCTCTGAAGAAGCCTTTTTGGAGGACTGGAAAGTAGGTTTGTCTGGCTAGTTGTTCAGCATGACTTGACTGGGAAGGGCCTGTGAGGGGAAGGCCTGTGGATCTTGCTTGTTTGTATCCAGGCAGCACCTCTGAATCACCTTTAGGAACATTTTTCCCCTTTGGAGTCTCAGGAGGCAGGAAGCCTCTGGGAGGACTCTAAGATGTTTCCCTGTGAAGTGTCCTGTGGGAACCTTAGATGTTAATCCAAAGGACCACTGTGGCCACTAAGACTTTCTACCCTGCACTATAGTAACACCACCATCCTTGCAGGGGCCTCTACACCTTGCCCACTGTCACCTCCCCTTCTCCAGCTGCTCCCCTCCCAGCTCCTTACTGCTCTGTGAACATGCCAAATGAAGTCGGGCCTCAGAGCCTTTGCTCTGGCTGTTCCCTCTGCCTGGGACACTCTTCCCACAGGTATCTGCAGGCTGCTTGCTTACCTTTGGGGCTTTGCTTTAATTCCACTCACACAATGAGGCCTCTTCTCACCAACTTATTTAAAAATGGAACTCGTCTTCTCTTGACACCCTTGCCTCCTTCCCTGCCTTATTATTTTTTCATTGAATTTATTACCATTTATTTTTTTCATGTTTGTCTTCTCTCAGCTAGAATGTGAGTTCCACATAGGCAGGGATTTTGTCTGTTTTGTGGAATGATGCTGCATACCCAGCATTTAGAACAGTTCCTGGAACATAATAAGTGCTCAAGAAATATTTGATGATTGAGTGAATGAATCTCTACTTTGGGGTGTTTCATTGTCCATTTATTCTTCCAGGAAGCATTTGTTCCTTTATTTCAGATTTCTAATTACAACAGTAATGCATGCTTACTATGGAGTCCAAAGATGTTTGCAGGCAAAGCTCTGCCCTCCTCTCCTCCCAGTGAACCAGTGTGCTCAGCTCACTGGGTTTCCGTCTGTACCTTACTCCTTGGCAGGTGTGGAGGAAGGGCTTGTATATATGGGACCTGGGTCTGGTAAGAGTTCAGACAGGCACAGTCCTTGAGAAAGTTCAGCTTTACTGGAGAAATGAACACAAACTAAATATTTATATCATAATGTGGTAGCAGTAGTGGCACCAGAGTTTTGTGGGTGAGCCTGTGCTAGGATTTGGGTTCCATTCTGCCTTAACCTTTTTCTAACTTATCTCTGGGCACACTGACAGTTCTTTCTCCTCCTTAGTTTTCTCATTTTATAGTGGAGATATAAACATGCCTACCTCAGGGGGTTCTTGGTGGTTGAAATGAAAGGAAATGATGGATCTGAGAGGGACTGAGCTCCCTGTGGTCCCAGACCATTTCTCATTTTTCTTCCTCCTCCTTGGCACCTAGGACAGGGCAGCTGTGCTGGCCTCTGACTGAGCTGAGTGCTGGATAAAACTGCCCGGAGAGTCCTGAAGCCAAAAACCCCACTCTGCCCCTGGAGGTGGTGGATGTTGACTTACATCCGGAAGCAAGGAGAGCTTTGTTGAGTAGAGGGGGGAGGAAGGAAATGCCAGTAAGGGGAAGCCTGTGTGTAGAACATCAGGGAGTGAAACAGTGTGGCATGCTCACAAGGGAGGAGGGCCCAGAGTGCTGCAACTTCCTTCAAGAGCTGGGAAGTGATAGGAGGTGACAGTGGGATGGGTGGGTGAGGCTTAGTCACCAGACTTGGGGGCATCTGAGTAGCCGATTTGTGTACGCTCATGGTAGGACTCACCCTGGTCTGATGTGAAGCATGTGCTGTGACACCAGGCTCATCGTTCTGCAGGACCTCTCCTGTCTAGTGGGACACTCAGGAATGGAAGCCTGGCCTCCTTGCTTGCATCACTGGGGGTATGAAGAGGATGAAATTGCTTGTATGTGGTGTGGCCAGTTTTCCACTGTAACATGCCCAGTGTTTTGGATTGTGGAGGCAGCCGCCCACCCCATGTTTCCCAGTGGAGGCACTGAGAGTGCTGACAAGGCCACTTAGAACCAGAAGATGGAGGTCATGCCTGACATGGCCATTGTTCCTATGGGGAGCATTTTGTCTCCTCTCCAGGCCTCTGTTTATCTAATTCCTTGACTGAAACCCCCCAGTGCCACCAGATGTGTGCCTGTGAGTGTTTGCTGGCTGCCGCCACCGCTGCGCACGCCCCCCCCCCCCCCCGCCCCCCGCAATGGCCTGGTACACTGCCCTTTGATTTTGGGTTTGTTTTGGGTTGCTGGTCTGCCTGTTTGCTTATTTGTTTATTTCCTGCACACATTCAGAGAGGGTTTTGGAGGCTTCTGATGAGGCTTAGAGAGACAGAGAGGTTAAGAAAGTGCACTCAGAAAATCAAGACAGGGCTCCAGTGGCTCCCCTGGCTGGGAGGGTGGCAAGGATGCTGTGATCACACGTTCCTGGCAAACCCAGGAAAAGGGAGGAAGCTGTGGCTTATGGCAGTTGTCCCCAGCCTTTTTGGCACCAGGGACTGGTTTTGTGGAAGACAATTTTTCCATAGATGGAGGGGTTGGGGAGAAGGAACAGAAAGTAGAGCTCAGGTGGTGGGTAACGTGAGTGAAGCTTCACTTGCTGGCCCACTGATAACCTCCTGCTGTGCGGCCTGCTTCCTAAAAGGCCATGGACCAGTACCAGTCCGTGGCCTAAGGTTTGGGGACCCCTGGCTTACAGCGACCTCTGGGTCCTCAAGAAGAAATAGCAGGAAGCTTGATCCTCAGAGGGCCTAGTCTTCTCCAGCTCTGTAAAGGGACCTGATCTACACAGGGAGACAGAAGACAGAATGGGTGCTAACTCCTGCTCAACTTTAAAGCAGATGCAGAGGTGGTTTTGTTTCTCAGTTGAGTATTGTTCGCTGACTGTGGAGTATGGCCCTCTGACTGCCTTGCCCATCCTGAGGTAGAGCTTGCCATTCTGGGAGGAGGGCAGGGTTAGGATGGCCACAGGGAGCTTTCTTTAAAGAGGTGATGGAGTTTTTGCATTCCTGTTCTGGTGTTTCTTGTTGGCCACTGAGTGAGACCTCTGGCCCATTGAGCTCCAGGTACTGTGTGAGGCCCTGGGGAACTGCAGGTGAGCATGGCAGGCTTGGTCTCTGTGTCTTTAGCCCAGCTGTAACTGCCATGAGAAGGGATGAGGATCATGATGAAGGCTGTTTTGAGGACCCTGGAGCTTTGACAGGGAGCTGGGCTTGCTGGAAGAGCCTGGGAAGGTATTTTGGAGTGGAGTTGAGCCCTGGTGGAGTGAGGAAGGCTGAGCAGAGGGAAGGACAGTGGAGAGAGGAAGCAGAGCTGTTCCGGGAGCTGGAAGAAATGATGCCTGGCTGGAGTGTGGTGTCTGGGATCAGGGACTGAGACATGGGGCACCCAACCCAGCTGGTGGACGTGCTGTGTGTTCTAGGGAATGTGGAAACGTGGAAGGGTAGTACACTTTGCTTTTTTTTACCTGTGAGTTTTTTTTAAAAATTATTTTCTACTATGTAAAGTATGAAATGAATATATTCTTCTTTTAAAAAGTGTAATGCAGACTGGTGCAGTCACTGTGGAAAACAGTATGAAATTTCCTCAGAAAACTAAAAATGGAACTGGCTTTTGACCCGGCAATCCCACTGCTGGGATTATACCCCAAGAATCCCGAAACACCAATACAAAAGAACCTATATACCCCAGTATTCATAGCAGCACAATTTACAGTAGCCAAGTGCTAGAAGCAACCTAAGTGCCCATTACTAAATGAGTAGCTTGAAAAACTGGTACATTTACACAATGGAATACTAGGGAGCAGAAAGAAAGAAGGAATTCTTAACCTTTGCAACAGCATGGATGGAACTGGAGAGCATTATGCTAAGTGAACTAAGCCAGGCAGTGAAAGACAAATACCATATGCTCTCACCTATAAGTGGGACCTAATCAATAAAACAAGCAAGCAAAATATACCAGAGACATTGAAATAAAGAACAAACTGACAATAACCAGAAAGGGGGTTGGAGGAGGATAATGGGGAAAAACAGGAGAAGGGCCATCAAAGGACGTGTATAAAAGACACATGGACAAAACCAAAGGGAGTAGGTTTGAGGGTGGAAGTCAGGGATGGGTGGCAATGAGGGGCATGTTGGAAAATGAGGACAACTGTACTTGTACAACAATAAAAAATGTAAATAACATAGACATTTACAGTGAAAACTGTAAGTGCCTTCGAGGCTGCCTTGTCTTCCTCCCCATCACTGGCCTTCCTCTAGAGGTGAGTGAAGGCCTTTCCTGGCATCCACATCCACATTCACATATGTGGTGCTTCTTGAAAGCAGAAGGAGGATCATGCCTTATGTGTAGCTTGTGCCATGCTTTTCACTGGAGCTGCTTTGGACCTTTCACCCAATGTTGGCCCATTTGGTTCAACTTTGTTCACCTTACCTGCTGCACCACATTGCACAGGGTGGACTGTGAGCTTTAGTCATCCATTTTCTCATTTGGGTGGTTTCTAGTTTGCTGTTATAAACAGTGGGATAATGCACACCCTTGAATGTAGAGCTTTGTGCATGTATCTAAATATTTCGATGGGGTGGACTGCTAGAAAGTGCAGTTGCTGAGTTGTAGGGGACTCTGTGTTTTTAGTTAGGGATCTAGAAGGATAGTGGTGAGGTGCTAGGTACCAAAATAAGGCAGGCAGGAAGGGATGTGTTTGGAGGTGAACAGACCCTGTTCTGGTCCCTGTTTTTATCTATGGCTTGGAGAAAGAGAAATTCTTGGATGTCAATGTTGCTAAAAAGAGTGTGATTAGGGACAAAATCCAAAATAAGAGAACCATATGAAATGGAACAGGGGTTCCTTTAGGTTAGCGACAGTATTTGTGAGAACTGATGTGAGTTGAGTCAGGTGCAGCTTGGTGGGGGAGCGCAGTAGGAGGTAGGTGGTGAGAAAGAAGGTGGCCCCTGTGGTGTGTCCTGCTCTGAAGAGACCACATCTGTCTGGTGGGATTGAGCCAAGCTGACATGAGTACAGTGAGAAGGGACCCCAAAGTCCTAGGAGGAGTAGCTGAGGGGCCAGGGTTGGGAGAAGAGCTGATGTCAGGTGAGGAGGGAGGTGGGGGACTGAGGGTAGGGGGTGCCTGAAGGCCCTTGAGTCAGGAGATGCTATAGTGCAACAAGACCCTGGGACTGCTCCACCACCTCTTTATGCCCTTCTGTGTCTCACTCTCCAGGCCCTCCTGACACACACTCTGGCACCATTCACAGAGGGACACATACAGAGCTAGCTCAACCTTAGGGCTAGAACTCAGAGGCTGCACCCTCATTGTTTGGTAGGTAAGGATTTTGTTGCTGGAGATCCCTACAAGTCTGTGGCATTGACACAAATGTCGGTGTCGCCTATTAGTCTTTTTGACATGTACTGGAGTCTGCCTGTGTGCTGGGAACTTCCCACTTTGTTTTTTCACTTTTTATTATTTTTTACCGAGGTAAAATATATACAATGTGAAAGTTACCACTTCAACCATTTGTAAGTGTACAGTTCAGTGGCATTAAGTACACTCCCACCGTTGTACACCCATCACCAGCATACATCCATAGAACTCTTTTCTTCTTGCAGAACTAAAACTCTGTACCCATCAGACATTAACTCCCTTCCCCCAGCCCCTGGCAATCACCATTCTACTTTCTGTCTCTGTGAGTTTGATTACTCCAGGCACCTCATATCAGTTGGATCACACAGGATTTATCCTTTTGTGACTAGCTTATTGTATGGCACAAAGTCTTTAAGTTTCATTCACATTGTAGCTGAATAATATTCCAGTGTGTGTACCACATTTCATTAACATATTCACCCATTGATGGACATTTGGGTTGTTTTCACCTTTTGTCTACTTTGCTTTCTGAGGGTATTAGAAAAAAAGTGTAGTCACTTGGGAACCTCTGTGTGTGTGGCATGGATTGGTGTGGTGTGTGTGGTGTGCATTTGTATGTTACATCTTTTGGATGACATTCATTCATTCTTTACTTTGCCAACGAAGTCACCTTCCTTAAATTCAGTGCCCTGCTTAGAGCCTGATAGTGGCAACCTGTCTCCTCAATGATTGAGTTCAGATCCCTTCAGGTAGCCCATGAGGCCTTATGGTCAGCCACTCACCCACTCTGACCTCTTCTGTCATTACACCAGACTCCCTGTATGCTGGCTACATAGGACATACCAGTCATTCAGAGAGGAAGGTATTTAGCAGGGGGGACTACTGAGTTGTGTTGGCAGAGGTGAAACGTGTAGTGGAATCAACCCAGACCAACAACTAGAGTAGGAAGGCATACCCAGTGCTGAGGGGGCAAATGGAAGAGATGGTTCTGGGGTCAGGGCCACCCAGTGGGGCTGGGACCTCCCAGAGGGACCACCCTAAGGGAGCTGGGAACATGGAGGAGGCGCTGAGCTAATGCTAATACTCATTGTATTAAAAGGGCTAATTGTAACAGAGGCACCTGAAGGGTCCAGTGGGCCCCACACTGGACCCTTCTGATGCCTGTGGTAATTACCTTCAGATGCCTGTGGTAATTAAAGTCAGAAGCACAGATGAATGTAGTTTGTGGCCAGCTATGTGTCTTGCCAACAGTCACCAAAAAAGATCAATAAGTTTTCCTCCTTCTAACTTGGCACAGGTTTCACTGGAGGGTCTAGGGCAGCTCAAGGTGAAAATCTTCCTGAGGACTTCTGGTTACGGACTGCTTGGGGAGGAGAAATCAGACTGGGAGTCAGGTGCACTGCTGACCTACAGGATGGGGATGGTGTGTCAGGGACACCTTGGGGCCTGGAGAGGGGGCTATAGGAGAAGCATTCCTTCTTCCCAAGGGGTCCACCTTGGGCCTCTTTCTAGCCTCGGGGACTGACACTGCAGTCAAAGGCTTGGCTACAAGGCCAGGCTGTGCTATACTGCCAGCCTCTCTCCAACACTGCAGAGGGCATAGGCACTGGCACAGTGCGATTCTTTGGGCTCCCACATTTGTTGTGGGGACAGGGGCAGTGAGGGGAGGAGTGTGTGTTGTGCCCTGGAGCCTGCGTGCACAGGCTCACTAGAGCTACCTCTCCCCAACTCCATGTTCAGTGACAGCACTTCAGTAGATAGAAATTAGTACTTACACCATAGATATCAGCAAGTCTGTGCACCAGGGCTTTTTATTCTGGAGAGCCACATGTCCCACCCTCAGGGTTTTTGTCTGCCTGGGGTGGGGGGACAAGGTGGCAAAACAGAGGATAGTTAAGGATATAGTTTATGCTGAAAGAAAGGTGGGTGGCATGGAGCTGAGTGATGGGAAGGCTTCCTGGGGGCCCACTGGACCCTGAAGGGCAGGGAGGTTTGGGTGGATGGAGTGAGGGCTTCAGGAGGGGAGCAACCTGAGCATAGAAAGGCATCAAGGTTCTGAGACTAGGAATCATAGGAATTAAAGTCAGGTGAGTTTGCAGGCAAAAATGAAGGGCCTGGAAAGCCAGCTTAGAAGTTCGTACTTTTTACCTTGTAGGGCAGTGGTTCTCAGTGGGACATTGGCTTATGTCTGAGGACATTTTTGGTTGTCATAACAAGACTGGGGAGGAGTGCTAGTGGCATCTAATGGATAGACACTAAGGATGCTGCTGAACATCCAGTGCTCCTCCACCCAAGACAGCCCCTGACAACAAAGAACTTTCTGGCCCCAAATGGCAGTAAAACTAATGTTAGGAAACCCTGCTATTGGAGCTGATGCAGATTCATGGTCAGGGATGTATAAAGTTGTATTTTTTTAAAAGATTTTATTTATTCATTTTTAGAGAGGGAAGGGAGGGAGAAAGAGAGAGAGAGAGAGAGAGAAACATCAATGTGCGGTTGCTGGGGGCTGTGGCCTGCAACCCAGGCATGTGCCCTGACTGGGAATTGAACCTGTGATGCTTTGGTTCGCAGCCTGTGCTCAATCCACTGAGCTATGCCAGCCAGGTAAAGTTGTATTTTTAGTTCAGTGAAGAAGTGTTTTGTGTTTGTGCATGCATGTGCATTCACATGCATGTTTGACAAGAGATGGAAGCACATTGGTTAGGGTGGTGCCAGGGGAGGTAGGTATCAGATGCTCCCTGAAGATCCCAGTACAGTGAAAGGCAGTGATTCATTGATCCAAAAGAACAGAGCAAGAGAGAGCTGAGAGGGAAGTGGCAAGTCCAGTTTGAATTATGGATTTCCAGGGAAATAGATTGTTATAGAACTGACCCTGTGTACCCCCCTTTCTTTTCAGAGGAAGGCAGTGGAACCTCAAAAAGTGCCAGCATGTGCATGTGGAGTTTGAGACAGGAGAAAATTAGAGGAAAGTGTCTTTGGACAGTGGAAAATGGTACTTGAGAAATAAGATCATGGCTGCTTCTTGGGCAGGTGTCAGGAGAGTCCTGGGCCTGGTGGACTGTGGCTTTTCTTGTGGCTTCCATGCCCCAGATGCCTATTTCTCCTGTGTTCCTTGTGGTTAGAATCTCAGAAAGACAGCTACAACTTCTGTCTGCTACTTTTTTAGCTCAACCATTCTGACCCTCAGTTTTCTTATCTGTCAAATGGAGATAACACTAGTATCTATCATGTGGCATTATCAGAATAGTAAATGAGATCATTGGTGTACCAGGCAGGGGTAGCAATGAGTGGGATGTTATGATTATTAATTTTTTAATTGTCACTTGATATGTTTCATTGATTTTAGAGAGAGAGGAAGGGAGGGAGGGAGGGGGAGAGAGAGAGAAAGAAAGAAATATCAATCGTCTGCCTCTTACATGTGCCTTAACTAGGGATGCAACCTAGGTATGTGCCCTGACCGGGATTTGAACCCATAACCTTTTTGCTGTACAGGATGATGCACCATCCAACCTAGCCATCTGTCCAGGGCTGATTATTAATTTTTTAACAGAGAAGGTTAGCAGGGGTGGCTAGGGGATGGTAGGTGGAGTAGACACGTATCCTACAGCTCCAGAGCAGCTCTGGGTCTGTCTCCACTATCTGAGGTGTGGGGGTCAGGCTCCTGTGACATCAGTTACAAACTCTCCCCCATTTAGAGCACAAAAGCGAGGGCTGTCAGTGACTCCTAAAAGTAAATATGTCTCTCAAGTAATGACCATATGCATTTTCCGATTGTAAAATTTCAAACAACACCAAAATATACAAAGTAAAAATAAAATTTCTTCTTTTCACACCCTCCTGTTGCACCCAGATTTCTCTCGTCCACAAGGCTACCACCAACATTTTCTTTAGGGGTCTCGCAGCAGGACAGCCAGTGTGTGTGTTGGGGAAGAGGGGCTGCTCATGACCACACTGCCATATACTTTGTCGTGTTTGTCACTTCAAGTGTGTATGTGTCACTCAGCAGTGCTAATTGAGGGTCTGTTCTTAGGATCTGCAAGGGGTGGGTAGGACAGGGCAGGGTGAAGGCCTGGAAACCAGCCCCTGGGCCTTGGGTGGGTCTCTCTTCCTGTGAGACTCATTTCTGCCACTCATCAGGACAAGGGGTGGTCCCTGTGGCTCTGGCAGCTCTACTTGTGTGTCTCTCAGTGGCCGCATAGTAGAAGCACCTTAGAAGATGGGTGGTGGGTGCTTCTCCTTGAATTAATTTCCCCATGGAACTGCTGTATGGAAATGAACCAAAAACCACCAATTCCAGGTGCAAATGAGCTCTAGGCCTAGATCAACTTGAGCAGATGTGATGCCTTTGCACTATAAATACCTCCCCTGGAACTGAGGCAGCCCCGAGTGGCCTCAGTGCCCAGGAGCATCACCTGTTCTGCCTGGGGTGCCTGGCACTCTGGCTTCTTTCAGGGATCTCACATTTCCCAGCCAAGTTCAGTGCTGGGCTCCCTGGATATATTTGTTAATTCTCACAAAATACTGGTAGAATAGTCTAATTAGCAACAGTAGATGATGATTTAGTACTCAGCCTCTGGTGCATACTGTCTAAGTTCACATCCCACCTCCACCCTTTTAGCTAATGTGAACTTGGGTGGGGTGCTTAATCTGTGTATGTGTTTGATTGCCCATAGGTTTCTATAGCATAGCATTCTAGTGAGGTTTAGAAGAGCTGCCACTGAGATAATACTTAATGCCTGGCACACACAAGGCACTTAGCAGGTGTTTGGTATTACTATTAATTTCATTTGCCAGAGATGAAAATGAGCCTCAGGAAGGTTAAGTCTGGAGGTTAAACTTGTCTGAGGTCACAGATCCAGCAAGTGGCAGACCAGGTAAGTCTGATCTCAAAGACCATACTTTTTCCTACTACAACCTGTTTGGATGTGTGTCCTCTGAAGATTCATTAATTGAAGGGTCACATGCTCAGGTAAAATTTAAAAGTGACCAGGGGAAGCCTTTTCTTGATTATTCCCTGGGATACCCACTAGGACCACTGAAGACATGGAAATGCTGTGTCTGGGTTTCTGATTTTTCCAGCTTGGACCTCTATAGCTAACTCAAAGGAACAGGTGGTTCTGCTTAGGTTTTAGTTTGTGCATCTTGGTTTGCTTGTCTCTGCACCTGTTTGCTTCTTTGTAAATGAATAAACCAGACATTTGGACTTTGCAGCTGCATCAGCTTCTATATTTTGTGACTGTGGGGTACTTATGTTCCCTTGCAAGTCATCCAAGGAGGTGATGGAGTGATTGCTTATCATAGGAAGAGAAGAAGCACTTTATGAACAAATACTGTGGGCTAGCATTAGGTGTGGTGTTTAAAATTTGATCTCATTGAATTGTCATAACAGCCTTGAAAGGTAAGTAATTTGTTCCCATTTTCCAGACGGAAAAACTGAGGGTAAGACAAGTTATTTAGTTAGACTAAGGTCATAAAGCCAGAAAGTTACAGAAACTGATGGCTATGTGACTATAAGTTACATTACCTCTTAGAAAGGCAGAGGGTCTCAAATTAAGTACCTCAGCTTCCACCTAAGAAACTAGAAATAGAAGAGCAAATTAAATCCGAAATAAGTAGGAGAAAATAAGTAACATAGATAGGCATGGAAAACAAATAAATAGAACAAAAATGGAGAAAATAAATGAAACCAAAAGGTGGTTCTTTGTGAAGATAAAATTGATAAACCTTTATCTTGATTAGAGGGAGAGAGAGAGACAAATTACCAATATCAGGAATGAGAGAAGTGGCATCTCTACAGATTCTAAGATATTAAGAGAGTAATAAGAGAATACTGTAAAAAACTTTATGCCAGCAAATTTGACAAGCAAGCTGAAATTCCTTGAAAGACACAAACTACTAAAACATGCTCAAGAAAACTTGAATAGTCCTGTATCTATTAAAGAAATTGAATTTATAGATAAAAGACCCCGGGGAAGGAAACTCCAGATCAAGATGGCTTCACTATTCAGTTCTGCCATATATTTAGGGAAAAATATTAATAGTTTTACACAAAGTCTTTCAGAAAATTGAAGAGAAAGAAATATTTTCCAACTCATTCTGTGAGAACAGTATTATCCTGATACTAAAACTGACCAAAAAAAGTTACAAGAAAACTAAACCAATATCCTTTATAAACACAGACACGTAAAAAACCTCAATAAAATATTGACAGCATGTAAAAAAGATGCTTCATTTTGACCAAGTGGGGCTTAGCCCAGTGATGTAAGGTTAGTTTAGCATTCAAAATTCAATTAATGTAATTCACCATGACTATGGATTTAAAAAGAAAAACCATAGGATTATATTGCAGAAGAAAAATTTGACAAAATCCAACATCCAATTCTATTAAAACTCACAGCAAACTAGGGATATAAAGGAACCTTCTCAAATTTTTATAAAGGGCATTTATGAACAGCCTACCACTAATACCATACTTAATGGTGAAAGACTGAATCCCTTCCCCTTTAAGAACAGAAATAAGACTAGAATGTTCATTCTTTTTTTTTTTTAAGATTTTATTTATTTGTTTTTAGAGAGGGAAGGGTGGAAGAAAGAGAGAAACATCAATGTGCAGTTTCTGGGGGTCATGGCCTGCAACCCAGGCATGTACCCTGACTGGGAATCCAACCTGTGACACTTTGGTTCGCAGCCTGCACTCAATCCACTGAACTATACCAGCCAGGGCAGAATGTTCATTCTTACCACATCTACTCAGCATTGTATGTGAGGTTTTAGCTAGTACATTTAGATGAGAAAAAGAAATAAAAATCTTTCAGGTTGAAAAGAAAAAAACCAAAACTTTCTATTTACTGATTACATGATCTATATGTGCAAAATTCAATAGAACCCACAGAAAATATACTAAATATTACATCAACACATTATTTCAGCAACAATGTAGCATAAAAAGTCAATATACAAAAATCCATTGTATCTACATAATATAATAACAAGACAAAATAAAAATAAAATGTACTATTTATAATAGTATAAAAATGTGAAATATGTAGAGATCAATCTGATAAAAATCAGTAAGATTTCTACACTGAAAACTATGCTGCTATAAGAAATTAAAGATCTAAATAAATGGAAAAATATGCAATGTTCATGGACTGGAAGACTCATTGCTGTTAAAATATCAGTCCTCAAATTAATCTATAGATTCAATGCAATTTCAAGAAAAATCCCAGCATATGTTTTTTGGGAGGGGGGTAAAATTTACATGCTGATTTTAAAATTCATATGGAAATGCAAAGTACACAGAATAGCAAAAATAACTTTGAACAGGAAGAATAAATTTAGAGAACAAACTACATGACATCAAAACATTTTCAAAAGCTACAATAATCAATACTGTGTTTTTGGTGTAAACATAGACAAATAGAACACTGCAACAGAATAGAGAACCCAAAAGAGACCCTCCACATATGGACAATTGATTTTCAACAGTGATGGAAAGGCAATTAACTGGAGAAAGTATAGTTTTTTCAACAAATGGTGCTGGACCAAGTAAATACATGGTAAGAAATAAACTTCAGTCTAACCTTGCACTGTATATAAAAAAAGTAAGTAACAGATGGGTCACAGACATATGAAAAGCCTAAAACTATAAAAATGTGAAGAAACACAAAAGGAAATCATTTTGGCCTTAGGTTAGCAAAGATTTTCTAGATACAACACCAAAGGCACAGTTCATAAAAGGAAAAAATTGATAAGTGGGTTTTATTAAAATCAAGACCTCGAAGAATTAACTCTCAAGATGGTGGTATGGGCAGACATGCCTTGCCTCTTTACTCAACCACATCAAAATTACAACTAAAATGTAGAACAACCATCACTCAGAACCATCAGAAATTGAGTTGAATAGATGTCTGACAACTACAGAATTAAAGAAACCACATCCATCCAGTATGGTGGGAGGGGCACAAATTCGGAATGGGCTGGTCCCAAACCCATGTGTGGTGGATAAAAATTCAGGAGGGATATCTCAGGAGCAAGGAGTCCCAGCCTCACACCAGGCCCCCTAGCCAAGGTTACAGTGCCAGGAAGATAAGTCCCACAATTTCTTGCTGCAAAAACAAGCAGGGACTAAGTTGGTGGAAGAGACTGCTGGAGACTCAAGCAGTTTCTTTTAAAGAACCCACACCCAGACTCACCTACTCAGCCTTGTTCCCTCTGGTTTCTGGCACCGGGGTGGAAGCTTGGAAGTTTCGAGTGGCATGCTGGGGGAGATTGAGGTGTCTGCTATCAAGGTGATCAGAGCCCATTGTCCCCTTTCTGGACTTACCCCTCAAGAGCCACAGATCTGGCAAGCTGGTGCCATATCTGAGACCCCATCACTCTGGCTAACACTGTTTGACCTGCCTTGGATGTCCCTAGAGACCCTCCCCACTCAAATTATAGGCCCACTCAAGCTGCTTTTCCATATGAATGACTTGTCTTGGTTCATGCTTCACAACTTCCTAAATCCTCTTAAACAAGCAACAGCTTGCCCTAGTGAGCCCCAGACTCTGCACTAGCAGCAGCCAACCTAGATTCACAGCTTGCTTCGGCTAGGAATCTCCAATCCTAGCATGAGTATCAGCCATCTCAGATTTCTTTATAGCTCAGGCATGGTGGCCCTGAGAAAAACACAAGTCAGGGCTGATCTTGGCCTGCACCACCTGGGAAACACCAGGGCCAGTGCACCCAGTGGATGGCTACAGACCACATCAGAGCACCACCACCCTACCCCTGCACACAGAGTCAAAGCAGCTCTACCTAATACATAGAAATGAACACAGAGAGGCTGCCAAAATGAGGAGACGAAGATATATGGCCCAAATGAAAGAATAGATCAAACCTCTAGAAAGAGAGCTAAACAAAATGGAGATAAACAATCTGTCAGATGCAGAGTTCAAAACACTGTTTATAAGGATGATCCAGGAATTTAGTGAGGACCTCAGCAACATAAAAAAGATTAAGTCAAAAACAAAGGATATACTGATTGAAATAAAGAACAATTTACAAGGAAATAATAGTAGAATGGATGAAGCCAAGAATCAAATCAATGATTTGGAACATAAGGAAGCAAAAAACAACCATGGAGGACAACAAGAAGAAAAAAGAATCCAAAAAATGAGGATAGTTTAAGTAGCCTCTGAGACACTTCAAATGTTCCAACGTTTGCATCAAAGGGATACCAGAAGGAGAAGAGAAAGAGCAAGAAATTGGAAAGTTATCTGAAAATATAGTAAAAGAAAAGTTCCCTAATTTGGTGAAGGAAACAGACATGCAATTCCAGGAAGCACAGAGAGTCCCAAACAAGATGGATGCAATGAGTCCCACTCCAAGACACATAATTAAAATGCCAAATGTTAAAGATAAACAGAGAATCTTAAAAGCAGCAAGAGAAAAACAGTTAGTTACCTATAGGGGAGTTCCCATAAGATTGTCAGATGATTTCTCAAAAGGAACTTTGCAGGCTAGAAAGGATTGGCAAGAAATATTCAAAGTCATGAAAAGCAGGGACCTACAGTTAAGATTGCTGTACCCAGCAAATTTATCATTTAGAATCAAAGGGCAGGTAAAGAGCTTCCCAGAGAAGCAAAAACTAAAGGATAATCACCAAAACATTATCATATAAAAGGTTAAAGGAACTTTTTAAGAAAAAGAAGATCAAAACTATGAACAATAAAATGGCAAAAATACATATCCATCAACAATTGAATCTAAAAAACAAACTAAGCAAACAGGAAGAATAGACAGAATCATGGGTATGGGGTGTATTTTGATGGTTGCCAGGTGGGGAGGGTTTGGGGGAGTGGGTGAAGAGGTGAGGGGATTAAGAAGTACAAATTGGTAATTACAGAATAGCTATGAAGATATAAATTACAGTATAGAAAATGGAGCAGCCAAAGAACTTATACATATTACCCATGGACATGAACAATGGTGGAGGAATTATCTGAGGGAGTGGGGAATGTTGGAGGCAGGCATAGGAGGAAATATCAGGACAACTGTAATAGCATAATCAATAAGATAAAAAAATAAAGAATGAATTCTTAGACCTCTTTAAAATTAACCTCATTGAAAAACACAGTTAAGAGAAAAGACAAGTCACAGACTGGTAGGAAATATTTAAAACTATGTATTTGATAAAGGAATCACATACAGGTTATAAAAAGCCCTTAAAACTCAATAATAGTGCCTTGGCTGGTATAGCTTAGTGGATTGAGCATGGGCCTGCTAACCAAAGGGTCACCAGTTCAATTCCCCATCAGGGCACATGCCTGGGTTGCAGGCCAGGTCCCCAAGTAGGGGGCATGCAACAGGCAACCACACATTGATGTTTCTCTCCTTTTCTTTCTCCCTCCCTTTCCCTCTCTCAAAATAAGTAAATAAAATCTTACGAAAAAACAAACTCAGTAATAAACAACACAATTAAAAATGGACACAATATTTGAGTAGACACTACACCAAAGAAGATATATGGATGACAAATAGGCTCATGGAAAGCTGCTTATAATGATTAGGGAAATGCAAATTAAAACCACAATGAAAAGATTCTATATATCTGTCAAAATGGCTAAATTAAAGAGATTGACAAATCAAGTATTAGTAAGGTTATGGAACGACTGTTGATGTGAATGTGAAATAACACAACTATTTTTGGGAACAGTTTAATAGTTTCTTAAACTGTTAAACATACACCTACCATGTTAGCCATTCTTCCACTATATATTTTATCCAGGAGAAGTAAAAGCATATGTCTACACTGAAGATTTATATAGCAGCTTAATTTTTAATAGCCTCAAAATGAAAACAACTGAAATGTCCATCAAAAGTTATTGGATAAACAAATTCTGGTGTGTTTATAAAATGGAATAACTACTCAGCAATAAAATGGAATCATCTATTGGTAAAAGCAACAGTGTGGATGAATTTCAAAATTATTAGAGTGAAAGAAGACAAAAAAGAGTACATACTTATGATTATACTTACATAAAACTATAGATCATGCATACTAATTTGTGGTGACAAGCAGATCAATCAATGGTTGCCTTGAGATGAGTGTGGGTGGGAGGGACCACAAGGAGGTACAAGGAAACTTTGGGGTTTTATGAATATGTTCACTATCCTGACTGAGTGGTGATTGCGGTGATACATATGTCAAAAATGTATTAGATATTCACACAAATGAAATAGCAGAGCAGGATTTGGTGCCATGACCTCTGTGTGGTTTGCACCATATGGTACTTCCACAAGCCCAACTCAGTGGGTACAGAACTACAGGAACCCTGTAGGCCCTAACAGTGGTCTGGGCCTGGGCTTCTTGGGAGGATTTCAACAGGTCCAGAAGACAGAGAAAGGGAGCTCCAATTTCAGGCAGGCCTCTGGACATCTAGTCCCAATGTTGAAGATAAGTTTGGAGTTGGAATCAGATGACTGGAATCCAGCACAGCCCTACCAGCAAGCTGCTTTTCAAAATGAACCTGGTCTGATGATAGGAATGTAAGAGGAAACACTTCCACATAGCACTGAACATTGCCACTCCCAGGATCCCAGATGGTGGAGGAGTAAGTGGAAGCTACATTAACTTCCCCTCAGGAGTAATCTGGAATTACAACTAAATTGTAGAAAAAACATCATGAATAACCAACTGAACACTAGATGGAGAGAAGCCGTATAACCAAAAAAAGACAGAAGAAACAATTTCACCACAACGAGACTGGTAGGGAGTGTGGAGGAGGCATGAGAAGGCTGGCTGGGCTCCCACAGGTGGCATGTGAAGATCCACAGGGCTATTTCAGCAGCCAGGGGTTTCCCCCTGAGAGGTGTGGGGACTAAATCCTAAGCTGGGCTCCCCAGCCTACAGCACTAGTGCTGGAAAGGAACCCAGATAACATCCAGCTATGAAAACTAGCAGGGTTTCTCTCTGCTAGGGTGGGATGGCTAGAGATGCAGAGAGCCTATTAAAGGGCCAACACACCAAATTTCATTTGCAGCCACATACTCTGAGCTCCAGCAGAAGGAGGGCAGAGTGGACTACAGATGCTTAAAGAGAGTCTGGGGTTGGTGACTATAGGGAGAGAACTAAAGGAACAGCTGCCAGGATCCCTGTGCTGAGTCATTCCCACACTGAAGAAGCCATCTTTCTCATGCAGAGCACTCCTCTCTAACTGGCATCAGCCTGGGGGGAAGCAAGAGGCTTGCCTGCAGGACTTACTTTGCCCCACCATCTGGTGCTGATCACAGCTTGATTAGTTTAACAACTAAGGCAGAAAATACAAAGAAGCAGCCAAACTATGAAGACAAAGAAACAGACCCCAAATGAAAGAACAAAAGAATTCTCCAGAAGAAGAACTAGATGAAATGGAGGCAAGCAATTTATCAGATAGGAGAGTTTAGAGTAATGATTATAAGGATACTCAACAGCATGAAAAAAGACATAGAAACCATAAAAAAGGACCAATCAGAAATAAAGAATGCAATAACTAAAATAAACAATACCCTGGAAGGAATAAACAGTAGGTTAGATAAAGCAGAGGATCCAATCAGTGATTTAAAAGACAAGGTATAAAAAAACATCCAGGCAGAGCAGCAAAAGAAAAAAAAAAAGAAAGTATTTAAAGAAACAAGGAAGGCTTAAAAAACATTTTGGACAACATGAAGTGTAACATCTGCATCATGGGAATACCAAAAGGAAAGAGAGTGAGCAAGGGATTGAGAACCTGTTTGAAGAAATAATGACTGAAAACCTCCCTAAACTGGTGAAGGACAAAGACACATAAGCCCAGGAAGCTCAGAGAGTGCCAAGCAAGTTAAGCCCAAAGAGGTCTACACTGAGAAACATCAGAATTGAAATGACAAGGCTTAAAGACAAGGTAAGAATCCTAAAAGCTGCAAGAGAAAAGCAGGTAGTTACCTACAATGGAGCACCAATTAGACTGGCATCTGATTATGCAACAGAAACATTTTAGACCAGAAGAAAGTGGCATAAAATATTTAAGGTGATGAAAAGCAAGAACTCCAACCAAGGCTACTTTACCCAGTAAGGCTATCATTTAAAATCAAAGGAGAAATAAGGAGCTTCCCAGACAAGAAAAAGTTAAAGGAGTTTGTTAACACCAAACTAGTAATTCAACAAATGTTCAAGAACTTGCTTTAAGAAGAATTAGAAAAAGAGAAGGAAAAAAAAGAGGAAAGCAGTCTAACAATAAAATGGCACTACATACGTAGCTTTCTTCTTTTTTAAGATTTTATTTATTTATTTTTAGAGAGGGAAGGGAGGGAGAAGGAGAGAGAGAGAGAAACATCAATGTGTGGTTGCTGGGGGCTGTGGCCTGCAACCCAGGCATGTGCCCTGCCTGGGAATCGAACCTGCGATGCTTTGGTTCACAGCCTGCACTCAATCCACTAAGCTATGCCAGCCTAGGGCGCATATGTAGCTTTCAATAATCACCTTAAATGTAAATGGCTTAAATGCTGCAACCAAAAGACATAGGGTAACTGAATGGATAAGAAAATAAGACCCATATAAAAGGTCCAGCAGAAGTAATGCCTGCTTGAGTGTGGTTGGTAGGGTAGTAATATAGGTGTAATAATTTATAGTTTTAATTTGAACATTTCATCTAAAATGCCACATGGTATGCTTGAGTGTGATATTGTTATATTAGAGAATTACATGCTTATGATTTTGCAATAAAAAAGGGGTGTTATTTGTGCCCTGCCTAGTATACGCTGCCTCCAAGAAATCCATCTCAGATCGAAAGATATACACAGACTAAAAGTAAAGAGATAGAAAAAGATACCTCATGCAAATGGAAAAGGAAAAAAAAGCTGGGGCAGCCATAAGTAGCCATACTTATATCCAAGACTATAGTAGGAGACAAGGAAGGACACTACGTAATAATAAAGGGAACAATCCAACAACAGGATATAACCCTATCAAACATTTATACACCCAACATATGAGCACCTAAATAGGTAAAGCAAATCTTGATGGACATAAAAGGGGAGATCAACAGAAATACAGTTATAGTTGGGGATTTTAACACCCCATTGACTTCAATGGATAGATCTTCTAGACAGAAAATCAACAAGGAGACAGCTGCCTTAAATGACATGTTAATCAGGGGTGTCCAAACTTTTGGTGTCTCTAAGCCACATTGGAAGAAGAGTTGTCTTGGGCCACACATTAAATATGTTGCATGTAATCACAAAAAAATCTCATAATGTTTTAAGCAAATTTATGATTTTGCACTGGGCTGTGTTCACAGCCACCTTGAGCTGCATGTGGCCTGCAGCCTGCAGGTTGGACACCCTTGCGATTAGATCAAATGGATTTAATTGATATCTTCAGAGCATTTCACCCCAAAGCAGCTGCATATACATATTTTTCAAGTGCACATGGAATGTTGTCTAGGAGAGACCACATGTTAGGACATAAAACAAGTTTCAATAAATTTAGTAAGTTTGCAATTATATCAAGCATCTTCTCTGACCACAGTTCTATGAAACTAGAAATCAACCACAAGAAGAACACTGAAAAATACTCAAAGCATGGAAGCTGAATAACAGTTATTAAACAATGATTGGGTCAACAATGATATCAAGGAAGAAATCAAAAAGTACCTTGAAATAAATGAAATGCGGACATAACAATCCAAAATCTGTGGGATACTGGGAAAGCAATCGTAAGAGGGAAATTCATAGCATTATTGGTCTAACTAGAAAAAAAAAAAAAAAAAGAAAAGAAAAAGCTCAAATAAACAATCTAGCTTCTATTTAAAGGAACTTGAGAAAGCACAACAAACAAAGCCCAAAGTGAGTATAAGGAAGGAAATATAAAGATTAGAGAAGAAATAAATGAAATAGGGTCTAAAAAAAAGATACAAAAGATCAGTGAATCCCAGAGCTGGTTCTTTGAAAAGATAAACAAGATTGACAAACCTTTAACCATACTCATCAGGAAAAAAAATAGAGAAAAGACTCAAGTAAATAAAACCAGAAATTAAAGAGGAGAAATAATAACTGACACCAAAGAAATACAAAGGATTCTAAGAAAATATTATGAACATCTATATGCCAGTAGACTGGATGACCTGGATGAAATGGATACATTCCTAGAAACATACAATCTTTCACAAGTAAATCAAGAACAACCAGAGAATCTGAATAGAAAGATTATACTTAGTGAAACTGAAGCACTGATTAAAAACAAACAAACAAACAAACAAACAAACAAACTTCCATCAAATAAAAGCCCTGGACAGAATGGTTTCATAGTTGAATTTTAGCATATATTCCAATAAGAACTACCTCTCTTTCTCAAATTATTTCATAAAATTCAAGAGGAAGGAAGGCCTCCAAAAGAAAGAAAATTATAGGCCAATATACCTGATGAACATAGATGCTAAAATCCTCAACAAAATATTAGCAAACTGAAAACAGCAATGCATCGAAAAGATCATACACCATGATCAAGTGGGATTTATTCTGGGAATATCAAGGTTTGTAAAACATTTGCAAATCGATAAGTGTGATACACCACATAAACAAAATGAAGGATAAAAAACACACGATCTTATCAATAGATGCAGAAAAGTGTTTGATAGAACCCAACACCCATTTATGATAAAAACTCTCAGCAAAGTGGGATTAGAGGGAACACACCTAAACATAATAAAGGCCATATGACAAACCCACTGCCAGCATCATACTCAACAGGCAAAAACTAAAAACGTTCCCTTAAGATTGGGAACAAGTCAGGAATATCCACTTTCACCTCTCTTATTCAACATAGTATCAGAAGTCCTACCAAAGTAATCAGTCAAGAAGAAGAAATGAAAGGCATCCAAACTGGAAAAGAAGAAGTAAAACTGTCTTTATTTGCAGATGACATGATACTGTACATAGAGAACCCCAAATATTCCACCAAGAAACTACTAGAACTGATAAATGAATTTAGCAAAGTAGCAGGATACAAAATTAATCACTTTTATTTTTATATGTCCATAATGAACTAACAGAAAGGGAAATTAAGAAAACAATCCCATTCACAACTATTTAAAAAGGATAAAATACCTAGGAATAAACCTAACCACGGATGTAAAAGACCTGTACATGGAAAATTATGACACTGAAGAAAAAAATTGAAGAGGATACTAGTAAGTGGAAGCACATACTATGTTCATGGATAGGAAGAATTAACATCATTAAAATGTCCATACCACCCAAAGCAATATATACATTCAACACAATTCCTATCAAGATTCCAATGACATATTTCATAGAACTAGAACAAATATTTCAAAATTTATATGGGACTACAGAAGGCCCTGCATAGCAACAATGATCCTGAGGAAGATGAACAAAGTTGGAGGAATCACACTACCTAATATCAAACTATACTACAAGGTCATAGCAATCAAAACAGCATAGTACTGGCAGAAAAACAGACATGTAGATCAATGGAACAAAATAGAGAGGCCAGAAATAAGCCCACACCTTTATAATCAATTAATATTTGTCAGAAGAAGCAAGCAGAACATACAGGACATACATTGGGCTAAAGATAGACTATTCAACTAATGGTGTTGGGAAAATAGACAGATATGTGCAGAAAAATGAAAGTAGACCACCTTCTTACATCACACACAAGAATAAATTAAAAAATGGATTAAAGACTTAAATGTTAGACCTAAAACCATAAAAATCATAGAAGAAAAGATAGGTAGCAAAACCTCAGACATTGCTCATATCAGTTTTTTATTGGATATATCTCCCCAGACAAGGAAGACAAAAGAAAAAACAAATGGGACTATATTAAAATAAAAGTTTTTGCACAGCAAATGAAATAATCAACAAAATAAAAAGACAATCCACAGAATGGGAGAACATTTTTGCTGATACATTTCTGATAAGGGGTTAATATCCAAAATTTATGAAATACTTATAAAATTCAACACCAATAAAACAAACAACCCAGTTAAAAAATGGACACTGAATAGACACTTCTCCAAAGATGACATACAGATAGCCAATGGACATATGAAAAGTTGCTCAACATCACAAATCATCAGAGAAACACAAGTTAAAACCACAATGAGATACCACATCACACCTATCAGAATGGCTATCATCAATAAATCAACAAACAAGTGCTGATGAGGATGTGGAGAAAGGGGAACCCTTCTGCATCGTTGATGGGAATGCAGATTGGTGCAGCCACTGTGGAAAACAATGTGGAGATAACTCAAAATATTAAAAACGGATCTTTCTTTTGACTCAGCATTCCTACTTCTGGGAGTATATCTGAAGGAACCCAAAACACTAATTCAAAAGAACATAAGCACCCTTATGTTCTTTGCAGCATTATTTATAATCACCAAGATATGGAAGCAGCCCAAGTGCCCATTAACAGATGAGTGGATAAAACAACTATGGGACATTTTGCAATGGAATACTACTTGACTTTAAAAAGGAAGAAAATTTTACCCTTTGTGACAGTATGGATGGACATGGAGAACATTATGCTAAGTGAAAAAAGCCAGTCAGAGAAAGACAAATACCATATGATTTTACTCATACATGGAATCTAATGAACACACTGAACTAACAAGCAAAACAGAGACAGACTCATAGATAGAGAGCAGATGACAGCTAGTGGTGGGGTAAGTTAGGGGGTGGAGATATTGGACAAAAAGGAAAAAGGACTCATGGATGTAGACAACAGTGTGGTGACTGCTGGTGGTTAGGGGGGAATAAGAGGACTGAATGGTAATGGAAAAAATACAATGAAGATTAAATAAAAATATAAAGAGGAAGAATATATTAAATTGTATACTATATATTTGCTGTTCATTGCATATCAATTATACTTCAATAAAGCTGTTAAACAAATTCCTTTGCCTTTTCCAGGTACTGTGCTGCCTGTCACAGTGGTTCTGTTCCCATGCCAAAGAAACCATCATGCCTGAATTCATGCAAACAATTGCATATTCTTTATGGTCTCCAAAGGCATGTTAGTTTGATAATCCATCTGTGTAACATCCATCACATAAGTGAGTCGTGCTGGCTTGCTGGAATCTGTCTCACAGGGAAGAGCAAGGGTGGAGCTGTGATGATTATATCAGGGCCCCTTCCCCTCCCCCTTATAATGAGTGATTTCAACTAATAGTCCTTGAAATGCACTACTAAGAGTCTAAGTGAATCAAAATCTTCTACAAGCCAACATCATGGTTCTTAATCTCAGTGTTATAATTTTCTTCCTTTATCAACTGTCTGCATTAAGGTTGATTAGTGAGTCTCTGGTCTGCTCAGAAGCCATCAGGTGGGGACAGATTAGCATGTCAGTTATGGAATAGTGGTGGGGAGAAGCTGTTCAGATGTAGCCAGACAGCTCCGTAATTAGCATGCCTGAGACACTAGGCTGCTGTGCTGGGGAGGCCTTGGCTCAAATCACTGTGGAGCAGTTTGTTCCTTTCCACAAAGAAATTCATAGCGGAGATCAATGGTGAGCAGTGTGGAGGCCCCAAACCCCCACCTCACTGCTGCCTAGCATCTCTGTGGCCTGGAGGCAGAGGTACATGCTGGTTTGCTGGCTGCTGTCCAGAACCAGTGGGCAGGCTCTTCAGGGCAAGGCAGACTCTGGAATTCTGCACACCCACATCGTGTCACCCCGAACTCTCAGGGGAAGGGCTGGGCACTCAGCTCTGGGGCTTGCTGCATCTATGCAGGTTGGTATGGAATTGATGCCAAGTTCTGGTGGTAGTGGTGGTGGGTGGTGAGGCCTGAGGTTGCTGAGTTAAGCTCTTAAAGAAGTCTACCTCTTTTTGTTCCATGCTAGTTTGCAGACCAGTGGGAGCAAGGTATAGCAGCTAAGCACTGAAGCACACAGTTGTAAATCTGTTCATCTGACAAGTATTTATTATGTGCCTGCTGCATGCCAGGCTCTGTTTTAGGTATTGGACATTCACCAAGAATGGCAGAGTCAAAGTTCCTGCTCTCATGGAGTTTATAGTCTAGCATAGGAGACAGAGAATAAATGGTAAGGAAGCAAAAAAGATAGATACCAATTAATAATTAATAATAACTTGTTATTACTTAATGCCCAAAATACATATGATTTCCTCTCATTCAGAGGTTCTCTTCTTGGGTTCATGGACTCCATAAGCCCCTTGAAATTGTATGGAAAAGTATGTGTGTGTGTGTGTGTGTGTGCGCACACACTTATGCATGTTTCTACTTTTCGTCTCTGGACAAAGTATAGTTTTCACCAAATACTTAAAATGTCCATGTTTCAAGGAAGAGTAGGTCCATGACTGTAGTTCACCAACAGCCCTCATGTTGATGGCATAGGTGTCTATTCCTCACTCTCTCCTGAGCCCACCATGACCCTCTCCTCCTGTCTTTCTGAGTTACCTCACTCCCAGAAAGGCCTGTGTTCCCGTCTCACAGTTGTGCTCTGAGCTGTTGCCAACCTCTTTGGGATCACATTGGGCTTTCTGAGTGTCAGGGGCCACTGTGCCCAGTACAAAGTCTCCCTGTAGTAATGAGAATGGGGTCTCTATGTACCATGGGATGTCCAGGTCCTGGGGGTCAGGGCTAGTGGCAGTTGGATGAGGGATCATTCATCTCTGCCACCCCCACTTGGTTGTTGCATACCAGCCTCTGGGGCTCTCTGTAGTTGCATTGCCAGAGTCATCCACCCTCTCTATCCCCCCAGCCCCCAGGAATCCTGAGCCAAGAATTGTCTCACATGCAGAGAGCTAGATCCTCAATGCTGAGTCTCTTACCAACCCCTGGCACACATTTCTAAGAGCTGCAGAGCAGATATCTGCAGCCATGAATTCATGGCTTTTTGGTGGTATTGGTATGGATGACCTTGATGCACCAGGGTTTCTATGCTTCCAAACAGGGCAGCTCCTGTGTGCCCCCCCTGAAAACCTCCCCAAGGCTGTAGGACCTCCAGTCCAAGGCACTTTTCACCTGCATGGGTCACAGCCAGAATTTCTTTTGTCTTGAGAGTCCCAGGGAGCCATGGAATGCCTGCTGCCATCTGGTGCTTAGGGTCTCAGGAAATTTCCTTAACAACAAACTGCTTACAAGACCTGAGAAATGATGAAGGACACTTTTTCTGTTTTGGAAAAACACAGTGCTGCTGGTGCTGGTTGGAGCCAGGGTGTGTGGGCCTGCAGGTGCTCAGAAATCAGTGCTTTCCCTGTTCCTGTCCAGGTAAAAAAACGCTGGTCAGGAGCCCACTGGTTACCAAGTCTGCTCCTGGACAGCTCTTAAAGTTGTCCGGCATCCAAGCGAAGATTTCCATCCAGCCTGCCTGGGTCCTCGGCAACACTTTGGACACTCCATGTTAATTTACCTTGAGCTTACCAGGCCCATTCTGGGCCTTGTGGCTTCTCTGGTCTGGCCTGGACTCCATCGGCCTCCTCTCAGGAGGGTGCTGCCAGGGCCAGGGGAGCACCTGTTGCTATTTTTGTCCTAGTCCCAGAGGTCTTTCATGGCCCAACTCCAGGGCCTGCGTTCATCCCCTAACAACTGCCTTGCTCCTGCCTGTAGCCTACATAGAGACAGGGCCTTTCATGGACAAGCCCCAGCAGAATGTGGGGATAGCCTTTGGAGTAGGTGGTACACTTGGGCTTTCTACCTTGAGGCTCCCTTGCTCAGGCATTTGCTCAGCCCAGCTTGGAGCATGAAGCACATGGGGCTGGCATCTCTGGTTCCTCAAATGGCCCTTGCCCTTGACCGCAGGATGTTTACTGAGGCTTCCCTAGTCATGGCACAGATTGGGGGGGCTGTCTCTGGAATAGATGGTCCCATTTAGAATTAATGGGGATGCTGGGGAGAAATCGTGTGCTGGGAGAAGAATGGGTTGGGGTTGGGGAGAGAAAATAGTCTCTCAAAATCAGAAAGGCCCAGGAAAGCCTAGCTGCAGCTCCCAGGCACTGAGGTGTGGGCCAGGAGGCTGCTGAATTTAAAGAGCCCCTGGTTCACCATGTGTAGAACATAGTTCTAAGGAATGAGCCAATTGATGGTCACCTAGAGGTGGCATGTTGGAGCAGTCTCTCTTGGGTCTGTCCTTTTTGGCAGTTGGATAAAACTCTTTCTGGGGCCCCTGAGCAACAGCAAAGTGGCCCATGGGCATGGTTCTGTAGCATGGATGGGAGCAGCCTGGATGTCCTCACCAAAGGCACTGTGCCAATTAGCCGAAAGTCAGGCCAGTTTGCCTTTAGAGTAGTCATTGGATAGCCAGTTTTCTGAAAGCTCAAAGATATTTTCCAAGGTATGTTGTCACCCCAGCCGCTGCCTCTGCCCCTGTGATTTCTTCAGGCCAGGCCTTACTCCACTGCTGTTTTCTTTGCAAATGTAGGCAGGGGGAGGGGCAAGATGAATACAGGGATGAGCAAAAGCAGGTTTACAGTTGTTCCTATAGAAAGATATGCCAATTATTATTATTATTATTATTATTATTAATTATTATAGCTTTATTAACTCAAAATAATAGACTGTGTTTTGTGTACTCAAAACTGTAAACCTACTTTTGCTCACCCCTATGTAACATGTAGGGAAACAATTCTCAGTGATGCCAGTTGGTATTTGAGAAACAAGTGATCTTGAGATTTGGCTTCTGGTGAGTTTGCCCCTATAACAGGTCACTAGATCTTGTCATTTGGGGAACTGACTTTGGAAATTTAGTTTTTGTGGAATTCAACTGATTTCTGAAGTGAAATGTCACACAGAGGTTTGCAGGAAGCCAGACACCCTCTCCCTTCAAAACAGGCACCTCATCCATTGTGACCCTCAAGACTGTGACTCAGTCTCCTTGTGGAGGGCAGCAGGGCATGTTCTTCACCACTGTGGACTCAGGTCTCAGGTCTCTCTCTCACACACACACTCTCTCTCTCACACTGGAGTCTTTGTCTTTTTTTCTCTGACACATACGCACATGGAGGAGTCTCTCCCTCTCTTTCTCTCTCATACACACACACACACACACACACACACACACACACACACACACACACACACACACTCACTCACTCACTTCTGCCTGAAGCCTGCAGAGGAGAAGGCAGTTGGATGTTGTGGGTTTTTCCCCTGGGTGGCTCAGATCACAGCCATAATTGGAAGGAATGGGGAAAAGACAATGCGCTGCAATCGGTCTAAATAACCCTTCTTACTGAGTGTTAAAGGCAAATAAGTTCTTCAGGAGCAGACACAGCTTCTTCCTCCCTTGGGTTTTCTCACTGTTTTTGGAAGCACTTGTTCTTAGAGGATGTATTCATCTGTCTCCTCTCAGGATGGGCGGAGGACCCTGCATGCTGCTGGCCTTTGCTGCTGCAGGGGTGAAGCACTGACAGTGACATGATGGCAGCTGTGATCTGTGTGCCCAGGGCTGTTTCATGGATGCAGTGTATGGACTCACCATTTCTCCCCCAGATTTGGTTCCCTTTGGTCTTGGCTGGTGGCACCACTGTTATCCAAGTGATATTTCTTACTTACAACTCTCAGATCTTCCAGAACATCCTTCAGTTTGCCCTTTTCCCATCCCTACTATTGCAGGCACACATCATTCTTACCTAGATTAGTACCATAATAACCTATCAAAGTTTCCCCAACCAGTATTTTCCCTCTCTAATCAATGGCTACCAGAGGACACTTGGGAACATGAATGTGATCAGTTGAATCTCAGCCTGAAAACTTTCAGTGACTCTGATTGACTCAGGATCAAGCTCAAGCCTTGCAGTATGACCTCTAAGACCCTTCCCAGTTCAGGCCTTCTCTTCCCTCCAATACCATTTTTCCACACTCTTCCACCTTTGCTATTAGTCTCCAGCAATGCTGGATTGCTTTAGTTCTCAGAAACTGTGTGTGGAATGCTTTCTGCTAATGCCCCCACATTTCCAAGCCAGGAGGAGAGAAACAGAGAGAATAGCCAGGTCAACATTTGGAGACATTGTATATATATCTATCTTCGACTTACAATGAAGTTATGTCCTGATAAACCCTTTGGAAATTGAAAATGCATGTTGTACACCTAACCTGCTGAATATCACAGCTTAGCCTAGCCCATCTTAAACATACTCAGAACACTTACATTAGCCTCTAGATGGGAAAAGTAATCTCACACAAAGCCTATTTTTTAAATTTATAGATATTTTAAATATGTATTTTATTGATTTTGCTATTACAGTTGTCCCATTTTTCCCCCTTCATTCCCCTCCACCCTGCACACCCTCTCCCACCCACATGTCCCCCTTTAGTTCATGTCCATGTGTCATAAATTCTTTAGCTTCTACATTTCCCATACTATTCTTGCCTTCCCCCTGTCTATTTTCTACCTACCATCTATGCTACTTATTCTCTGTACCTTTCCCCCCTCTCTCCTCCTCCCACTCCCCTGATGCTAATCTTCCATGTGATCTCCATTTCTATGGTTCTGTTCCTGTTCTAGTTGTTTGCTTAGTTTCTTTTTGTTTTTGTTTTAGGTGTGGTTGTTAATAATTGTGTTTGCTGTTATTTTACTATACATGTTTTTTACCTTCTTTTTCTTAGGTAAGTAAGTCCCTTTAACATTTTATATAATAAGGGCTTGATGGTGATGAACTCCTTTAACTTGACCTTATCTGAGAAGCACTTTATCTGCTCTTCCATTCTAAATGAAAGCTGTGCTGGATAGAGCAATCTTGGATGTAGGTCCTTGCCTTTCATGACTTGGAATACTTCTTTCCATCCCCTTCTTGCCTGCAAGGTCTCTTTTGAGAAATCAGTTGACAATCTGATGGGAACTCCTTTGCAGATAACTGTCTCCTTATCTCTTACTGCTTCTAGGATTCTCTCTTTCATTTTTATCTTGAGTAATGTAATTATGATGTATCTTGATGTGTTCCTCCTTGGGTCCACCTTCTTTGGGACTCTCTGAGCTCCCTAGACTTCCTGGAAGTCTATTTCCTTTGTCAGTATGCTTAACTTCTCTATTATTTGTTCAAATAACTTTTCCACTTGTTGCTCTTCCTGTTCTCCTTCTGGTACCCCTATAATTCGGATATTGGAATGTTTAAAGATGTCCTGGAGGTTCCTAAGCCTCTCCTCATGTTTTTGAATTCTTGTTTCTTCCTTCTTTTCCATTTGGTTGTCTCTTTCTTCTTTCTGGTCCTCTCCATTGATCTGAGTCCCAGTTTTCTTCCCATCACTATTGGTTCCCTGTGCATTTTCCTTCATTTCACTTAGTGTAGCCTTCATTTTTTCATCTAATTTGTGACCAAATTCAACCAATTCTGTGAGCATCCTGATCACCAGTGCTTTGAACTGTGCATCCGATAGGTTGGCTATCTCTTAGTCACTTAGTTGTATTTGCTCCGGAGCTTTGATCTGTTCTGTTTAGGCCTTTTTTTTTTCTTTTCTTTTTTTTGATGCACCTGTTACGTATGAGGGGCAGAGCCTTAGGTGTTCACCAGGGCGGGGTAACCCAGTTGCTGGGTTGTGACACTGTATCTGGGGCAGGGGTCTGAGAGGGAACAATGGTGCTTGCTCTGTTCTGTGTCAGGTTTCAGTCCCTTCCGCTGCTTCCCTCAAGAAAACTGGGCCTTTCTGGTGCTAATTCCTGTGTGGGTGGGCTTGTGCATGTTCTAGGACCCTGTGGGTCTCTCCAGCAAACTCTCCTGTGAGGCGGGGAGAGTTTGTGCCTTAACCCCCATAGGTGTTTTCAATCAGTGCCCCAAGGCTCTATTTTCCGGCACTGGGACCCTGGGTTGTGAGGTCTGTCTCACTTCCCAGTTTCGCCTGGTTTATCTGCACACGGATGTGGGACCTCCTGGTCAGCTAGCTGCCTTGTGTGCAGTGCCTCACTTCACAATTGCTGCCTCATTGGGTCTGCCTATTGCCACCCTGCACCCGGGGTCTGCCAGCCACCGCCTGTGAGCCCAGGGTCCGCCTGCTGCGGTCTTGCACGCCTGGTGCCACTGCTTTTTGTGCCATGACCCCCCTCCACCTAGCTGCCCAACTCCGCCCTTCCTACTGGTTTGGATGAATGTGTCTATTTTAACTCCTTGGTCGTCTAACTTCCATACAGTACAATTTTCTGTCAGTTCTGATTGTTATCTTGTTTCTAAATTGTTGTTGTCCTTATTTTGGTTGTGCGAGGAGGCACAGTGTGTCTACCTATGCCTCCATCTTGGCCGGAAGTAGTTTATAGGTTTCTTGTATGTGCCTCATATAGGGATCAAACCTACAACACTGGTATATTGGGACAATGCTCTAACTGAATGAGCACCTGGCCAGAGCCCTGCACAAAGCCTATTTTACAGTAAAGGGTCAGATATCTCATGTAATTTGTTAGGTATATCACTTTTGCACCATCATGAAGGTGAAAAATCTTTGAACCATCCTAAGTTGGGGATGGTCTGTATTTACATCTGTATCTACATCTGTTTGGGTATATCTCAGTCTGTTCAGGCTGCTATCTCTGTCTCTATTTCTGTTTCTCTCTACACACACACACCACTCACACCGGTCTTAATGGAACTTTTCATTATTCTTGAAGGTCATGTGGGACACTGGTGTGCTGCTTAGTAAATAGATACATAAAACAACTGATTGTATGTAAGGGAATTTATTAAGACCCTGATTTGAAAAAAATTTATAAGGCCTTGCAAAATTTGAATACTGATTTGATATTGGAAGTTATTAAGGCAGTGTTCACTTTCTTGGATGTAGTTACAGTATTGTGTTTATTTTTTAAAAAAAACCTTGTCTTTCAGGGATATGATTTGAAATATTAATATGTGAAAGGTAGGATATTAGAGATTTTTTCAAATAATTTCAAAATAATGTGGGTGGCTGAGATACAGGTGATAAGAGTTGAAACTTTTTCAAATATTTGAGGTTTTTCATTATATAAAGTAAAATAAAATCATATAATAGCAATTTTCTCTAGTTATGCAAGGAATATTATTTGTTTTATATTTTATATGCATTAACTTTTCTGGAATTTAAGGTGCTATTATCACTTGCAGCTAGAGAGAGGAGCAGATGGCAGGATGAATGGATAAGTACGAGCAAATATTAAGAGAACATGAAACTATGAATTGAGTTTCCTGGACAGGTTGCTTTTGTCCCTAGATACTTTATAAAGTGACATACATATAATATGTCATATTTATTTTTTATGAGGAAATGATTCATATCATGGAATTAAGTGGGCCAGTACTTTATGGTGGTGGGAGGTTCTGAGAGGCTTGAGAGTGGGCTCTGGAGGCAGACTGCCTGGCTCTGCATACAGTCGTCTTCTGACCTTGGATCATAACTCCCCATCTGCAAAATGAGGGTGAAGATAGCAGCTGGAATATTATTCAGTCACAAAAAGGAATGGAGTACTGAAAAATGCTACAAGGTGAATGAGGCTTGAAACCTTTGTGTTCAGTGAAAGAAGATAGTCATTAAAGACCACATATTGTGTGATTCCATTTATGTGAAATATTCAGAATAGCCAAATCCATAGACATAATAAGTGGTTGTCAGGGAGTAGGGTGTAGAGTATATCTCAGTCTGTTTGGGCTGCTGTAACAAAATACCATATACCAGGTGGCTTCATAAACAATGAACATTTACTTCTCATAGTTCTGGAGGCCTGGAAGTCCAGGATGATGGTGTCTGGTGAAGAGCCTTTTCTAGATTGTAATGGCCAGCTTCTGGTTCTATCCTCACATGGTGGGAGGGGGTAGGGAGCTCTTTGGGGTCTCTTTTATAAGAGCTCTGTTCTCATTATGAGGGCTCCACCCTCACAACTTAAGCATCTCCCAATACCATTAGAGTTTGAACATGTTAATTCTTGGGAGACACAAACCTTCAGACCGTACCTGGGAGTGACTGCTAATGGACAAGAGGGTTCTTTTGAGATGGTGGGAATGTTCTGAATTAGACTGTAGTAATGGCTGCACAACTCTGAATATATTAAAAACCATTTAACTGTACATTTAAACGGATGAATGTGTGGCATGTAAATTATGTCTCAATAGAGCTGTTTGAAACACCCCACCCATATCATAGAGTTTAGTTGAGGATGAAGTACAATACTGTGCATAAAGGGTTTGGAAAAGGGCCTGGTGCGTTGCACAGGGTTTATAATCCTAAATCCTTTACTGAAATCACTGGGAGTGATTTCCTCCAGCATTTACTTTCTGTAATGTTTAATATGATTCATGCTATGAAAATTCTGAAAGTCAGTTGTTTAGGTAGAATTACCATCTCAAGGTTATAATGACCGCACACTGGTCTGGAATTAAAAGCCTTCTAAACAGCCCTAAAATAGATTATTTATATTTCTCTATATTTTTGGTCTTTAAAAAAACCTCTTTTAAAGAAGCTCCAAATACTTTGGACTGTCTATAAACTGGCATTTTCTTGCATTATTCCTCCCACCCCTGCTCTCCATACCTCCCTCCTTAGACTGTCTACTTCCAATACTCCAATTTTTCAGATTGTAGAAGTCTTTTTTAAAAAGTTATTTTATTTATTTTCAGAGAGAGAAGAGAGGCAGAAAGATAGGGAGGGAGACATCAGTGTGAAAGAGAAATATTGGTCGGTTGCCTGTTGCATGCTGCCTGACTGGGGGACCGAACCCACAACCCAGGCATGTGCCCTGACCAGGAATCAAATTGGTGACCTTTTGCTTTGCAGGATGATGCTCCAGCCAACTGAGCCACACTGGTCAGGGCAGGTTGTAGAACTTTTTGAATGTTGGTACAATGTTGGCTTTTAGATTCTCACTTCCATTAACAGGTTTAAAGCTAATTAGTAGCTAATCTAATTGATTCATCATCTCCTAATTTATCCTCTCTTTCTTCAATAATCCTTTAATTAACTAAATTGTTGTGAGAGAGATGGAGAGACCAGACCACAGAAGTGGCTGAGAGTTGGCCTTGAGGTTGGGGGTTTCCTGTTTTTTTCAAACTCCAGGCTTGCAGGCCATATCCCTGGGCTGTAGGCAGAAGGCCCAAGAACCTTCTGCTCCCCAGGTCCATTTTTCAGTCCCTTTCTGGAGTACGAGGTCAATGAGCAGAATCCTTGTACTTTGTACTTTTGCTGCCCTGGCAGAGCTAAAGCATGCTTCCCATGGTGGTTGACATTAGAATTACTTGGGGGGTTAGGAAAATACTGATGCCTGGGTCCTGCCTCTGGGTGTTCTGATGTAACTGGTACTTGGTGCAGAGATTATTAAAAGTTTCTGGGTGATCTATTATAATATGTGGCAAAGTTTGAGAACCATTGCCTCAGTGTGAAGACACACCAAATGGGAGGTGTGAAGGCAGAGAAATCAAGAGTACTTAACTAGAGGGGGGAGGAAAGAAATGTGGAGGGTAAACATTTGACTCGGTGTAGAGGAAAAGCTGTGAGTAAATGTGCTATTTTAAACGGTCTGGCGTTCTTCTGAAAATAGATGGGAAGCAGGAGTCCAGTAACCCATTCAGCTTTTCGAACATGGACCAAAATAGCTTTCTTTCTGCTCTGACACATCTTTGTGCAGGACTCTTCCTCTGTTGTCAACCAAACATATAAGCAGTTGTTCTCTGGCACTCAGACATGTGTGTGCTGGTGACAACAGGGAGATTTTGCTTAGCCACGGGCTCTTTGTGGAGTACTTCCCTGTGGTTTCCTGTTGCTGAGGCAGTGGAGGTGTGTGTCCTCCTGGAGAAGAGCAGGCCCACAGGGAGGAGAAAAGGGTCCCTTCATTAAAGAACAGAATGTTGGCCTCTCCTGGGGAAGGCTCCTTTTGAGGCAGGCACTGACAAGTTCCATTGTCCTCTGCGGGCTTCAAATCTTACTCCTATGAGGGGGCTGTCCTAGCTCCACTTTACAGGGAGTAAGCTGAGGCTGGGGTGGGGGTGCTGTGTTGAAGGATGCACAGTTGGTGAGTGGTAGAGCCAGGATGAGAACCACATCATGTGCCCCCTTGCTCAGGCAGGGGTGAGTGCTGAGGAGGTGACATCTGCAGCTGCTTTGGTGCAGGACCCCAGTCCTGGGGCCTGGCCAGAGCCCCAGAGGCTTGGACATCACTTCTCACTTTGGACCCTTGATTCCCTGAAATACTAGGCTTGCCTGGAGACTTCCTGGAGAGGTGGGTTGGGAAATTTGCTTTTCATCCAGCATGTTAGGAAAGTCCTGCCTCCTGAGAGCCCCGGGAATGCTGGTTAGGAACTCAACTGGGCTCCTCTGCTGCCTCCTCTATCCCCTGCCAGCCCCATCTGTGCCCTGAGCAACAGGACAGATTAGGTACTGTGCCTTGAAGAAGGGGGGTTCTCAGAGCCCCAGGTGGAGCCACAGGGATGGCCACTGCACTGTTATGACAGTAAATCTCTTGGGATGGGGTATATAGAGGGTGGTGGGGCTTTGTCTCTAGAACTAAGTCTTTTCCTCAGTGTGGGAAGGACCCATGTTCTAGAAACCTCAGCCTGGATTGCTGCTTGGAAATGTGTGGAGGAATTTTGAGTTCCTTTTAAGTTGCTCGATTTGCAGGCCTGACCAGTTGCCCTGTTAGCATTCTCTGTGATCTCTCTTTGGTTTTCACTCTCATTTTCTCCATGGTGACATGCACTCCACACCTCCAAAATAGAGCGTGGCACATGTGGGTGCCTGCAGAGCGGTGGTATGCTGGAAGTGGCTCACACCAGCTGGCTTCCTAAGTCCCTGCTCAGTGATGTCACTTTGGTAGGATGAAATTGACCATGGTAGAAATATTTACACCATGGAAATCTTTAGAAGTCAGAGATTTATCCTTATTTACTTAAACCTTTGCCAGCACACCACTGCCCCTGGGGCTGCAGGATGGCCCAACAGTGCCTGTGTCATTCTTCATTTGTCCAAGCCAGTGTCACTGTGGGACTTGGACCTAGCTTTCTTAGACCAGTGTTTCCAGAGGGCACTTGTGGTCATTGGTCTGCTGTGACTGGATCCACAGGTCTGGCTAACATCTTCACTGCAGTCATGTATAGCTGTTGCCTGGGTCCTGGGCTGGCTTGGGTTGCCACCTCTCATGTCAGAGCCCACATCCTGTAGCCTCCCTATAATGCCTTCACACTTTGGCAGCTTCTGCATCCATGTAGGAGGCATGTTAGGGTGGAAATGAGGGATCTGCTGGAGCAGTGGGCTTTTGCTCCCCCTTCTAGCTTGATCCCCCCTTCCATACAGGCTGAGCTGAACTCACAAAGTCCAGCTCACGTCTCTGGGCCTATGGGTTTTGAACATTGCTGCCTCTCATGTCCATCTCTCTGATGCACATCTTCCCCAGGTCCCCCACCTATTATGTAATGGGATGTAAATGCATGTCTGTGTGTTGGCATGTGCTCACCTGGGCTTTCCCTGGGATTTGTGGGGGTTGCCTCAGCGTGAAAGCATGTGAGGAAGGGCAGCTTTTCAGGGGATGGTTGACAGGCACTTAGCTTGGAATCTCCACATCTTACAGGGCAGGGGGATGCTGCTTCAGTAGGTGCTGTGTGAACAGCAGGCTTGTTGGGTGCTGCCAATTATCTTGGGACAAAAGGTGAGGTACTCCAGTCCCTGAGGACTCTCCAGGCCTGGGAGGCACGCTGTGGGTACACAGCCCGCAGCTGAGGCAGGGTTGGCCGTCTTGGTGTGAGGGACGGGGAAAGGGGCGGCTTGCTTTACCTGGCCTGCTCTCTCACTGGCTCCACACATCAGCTAGGGAAGTACGTGTCACAGTGCCTGTTTTTCACAGGTGGAAAGTGAGGCTCAGATTGGTTTAGTCCTTGTCCAAAGTCCCACAGCCTATAAATGCCAGGGGAAAGATTTGTCTTGGACTTGAAAGCCCATGTCTTTTCTCACCATATTGACTGAGTCAGGGGAATGAAGGCCCACATGTGCACAAGCTGACTTTGCCCTGTGGTGCCTCTTACAGTGTCTGGACTTCCTTGGGCTGCCATCATGCCTCTGAGGGATTTCAGAACACTGACACCTGTATCTACCTCCTCCAGGTAGCCTGCCCTGACTGTTCCCTTATTCTACCTTCACTGAACTGAGTCATTTCTTAAGTCTGAGCTATGTGCTCAGGAGCTATGGGGTCCACATTGCTTCTTATTGCTCCTTCCTCCCATGAGAACCCACTGTAGGCCTGGCCTCTCCCTGCCCCAAATCCTAGCTGTTCAACCCTGAGTCTCCCCTCCCCTTGAAGTATCTTCTGTCTTACAGGTGTCCCTTGAGATGCTCAGGCTGGATACCTGGGCTGTTGCTGGCCTAGACCAAGCCCAATGTTCACTCAGCCCTCTTTTGTGTCCAAAAGCCAGAGGCTGAGGAATAGGCTAGGGAGGCTGAACCCACAGTAGCTATGAGGAAAAGAAGTCAACAGAGGCTCAGTTTCCTCATCACTAAAACAGGAACAATGCTACAGACCCCACCTGGCCTTGGTGAGGCTAAATAGGATGGTCCAGGCCCAGCATGTTGGCCAGAGCTGGAGGATGCTGCCAGGAAGCCCTCCCACCTGCCACCCCTGCAGCAACTTCTCTCACCCCTTAGAACCTTGGGTTTATTTGCCTAGTTCTGGTGTCCTTAGGAAGAGCTAGGGGAGTGATGTGTGTGACCTTTGGGATCTATCCTCTGTATCTTTGGAAGTTGCATCATTCTATTCCAGAGGAGACAAGTACTCTGTCTCAGGCTGGCTCAGTAGTTCCTGTCGGAAGACAGGCACTATTTCTAGGCAAGGCCTGTATGAAGGCTTTCAGACTACCTCTGTGGCTCCCTGCCCCTGACCATCCACAGGAAGACAGGTGCAGGGAAGGTCTGGCCAGATCCTGTCCAGTGGCTGAACATTTTCCAGGGCTGGGCCCTTTGTTCTGCCTTGTTGGAAGCCCCAGGTTGGCTCCCCAATGGACCAGCTCTTAGACTATGGAATGACCTTTTAGCTCCCTGACAAGATGGCACCAGGGTTTGTGGGGAAGATTGCAGTGCCACAGGGAGGAGGTGGTAGTCTCCTGCCCTACTTTTCAGGTTTTTTTCTGGGCTGGTGAGGGGCATGCTGTCATTCAGCCTCTCTGCCAACAGAGCCCCAGTGTTTTTGCTGGAGCAGCTGGGCAGAGATGCCCACATGCTTCCAAATTCTGAGCCTGGGAACTTGGGACTTTGGGTTTGGGTCCCAGCTCAGGCTTAACTCTTTGGAAGGTAAGGAGGAACTGGGTATAGGGCAGCAACCAACCCTGCCACAGTGTGAAAATAGAGACACCCAGCAAAAACTTAGATATGGTGGTGGGCACCGATGGAAAATACATTCTGTCACATAACATTCTGGTTTGGGAAAGCAAAGATGGAGTATTTGTTCCTACCTGAACTTCAAATATCAGCCAAACCAGCTTTCACTTGCAATTGGGCCATCTTGGCTGCAGGTTCTCTTTGATACTTCCTGGCTGTGGTGCTGCATTAAGTTATTTATCCTCTCTGAGCCTTAGTGTACTCATCTGCAGAATGGGACAGTAATACAGCTCTTAAAGAATTCTCATGAGAACTAAGTGAGAAAATGGTAAAGCTGGGCCTGAGGCCCAGTAAATGATGCTAATGACAGTGACAAAAAGGATTGCTGATAAAGACAGAACTCACATTATTGAGGCTGATTTCATGGGGAGCTTTTACTCCATAGTCAGATGAGCTGTTGTGAACCCTGCTTAGGATGCAATGAAGGAGACTAGTTAATGTACACCAAGAGCAACCCTCTAGGATCACAGCATTATTTGTGTTTTTCTATTGGACATAGAGGGGCTGTTGGAACTCCCCAATGGGTGACTTCTCTGTGGCTGTTAGTCCTGCCAGGTGCTCAGTCTGCCTCAGAGAACACATGGTAGGCCAGCTGAGGGCATCCCCGCAGCGTTGGGCTCCTGGATTTCCACCCATCACTGCTCATTTGTTTTTGTCCACTGTTCCTTGCACCCTAGGATCAGTGGCTTTTGATCCTAGGTCTGGTTCCTGGCCTGCAAACATTTATAGATATGCTTTTTATGGCCTTCCCATGCCACTGATGTACAGGAGGAAGTCTGTACCCCACCTTTATGTCTAGTTGGGGTCCCAAGGGAGGGGCTGAGTAAGTTTAGGATCCAGTGGATTAGAGGAAGGGCTTCTCTCGGGTCCTCTCTTGTTCTTTCGTCTGCTCAAATGCATTCCCTCCTTATACAACTGGCAAACTCCTCCTCCAAGCTTCAGCTTAAAATCATTTCTCAGGCAGCCCTTCTTAACCCTTCTGACCAGCACACTGAGCCCTTGTTTAATGTAATGTAACTATTTGGTTGTGCAATGATTACACACTGTTTAATTACACACTGTCTCTCCCCTGTTCTGGGTGTGAGCAGGGACTGTCTTCTAGGCCTATGTTGAGCGGGCTGCTCGGAACACAGGTGCAACTCCATACACGTTTGCATAGAGCTTGGGGTTCAGGGCTGGGCCTCCAAGCCAAGCATTCTTTTCTGTGCTCCAAGGTGCCAATAAGTGTGAGCCCAGTGAGGTTCTGGCAGTTCTGGAGTCCTGGGAGCCTCACCCACCCTCAGTTCTGAGCCTCTGTCTTCCTGGTTCCTAGGCTGCTGTTTTAGGTCACTAGGCAGGAGCCTCCCCCAGATTTTGTCCTTTAAAACTCATTGATTTTTGTGCTGACTTTTACAGTACAAATGTCATTGTTAGATAAAGTAATTGAAGCGGGTAATCTATTCACTGACCTCATATGGCCTCCCCTGCTCTCTTTGGCCTGCTGTGTCCATGAAAGTACTACTGGTGGAAAGTGCTTTGTCTCTACAACAGGCCCCACCTGGGCACCAGGGCCTGGGCCTGCTGGGGTGAGCAGGATGGAGTGATGCAGGATGTCAGGCTGGAGACCCATCCCTGCCATACCATTGCCTTCTAAGAGGGACAGTGTGTGTGATGCAAGGGGATGTGTGAGGCTGTGCAGGCAGCTGCTCACCAGCCGGGGTCCTGGGACCATTCTTTGTTTCTCAGCCATTCAGTAAGGATAATCATACTTCCTTAGAAAGAAGATTAAAATACAGACCTCAGACCAGTGGCTTTCAATGTCCTGGCCCCAGAGTAGGGACTCAGCAGGTTTAGCTCCCTCCTCCTTTTTTGAGCAAGTCCTCCAGGTATGGGAGGGGCCAGGTAACCAGCAAACTGCATATTACCTATCACTTGAAACAAAGAGGAGCGGGTGCCCCTGAGAAAAGAACTATATCACAAAGAACAGAAAACTGCTACTCTTTTGTTTTCAGGAGCTGTTTTAATGTAAGTTGTACAGCGACCCCCAGTTTCCACTTCCAGCTTTCCCACATATGCCCTGTGTGACCCCTGGAAGGTTACTTTTCCTCTCTGAGCTGCAGGCTACTGATCTTACAGTGAGGGTGTTTATTCCCACCTAGGGTTGTTTTGAGGGCTAAATGAGATAGAGCATGATTTCTGACACACAGTATGTCTTCAATGCATGCAGAGGGCTTTTTTCTCCCTGTAATGCTGGGGTTGTTACTGATAAGCTTCTCTCTGCTTAGCATGTATGGAGCAGAGCTATGAGCAGTCACTTGAGCTGGACAGTGGTGACCACTAACAGGTTGCTGGCTCATGGCCACATAACTTCCAGATCCTTTGTTGACCTAGCCTCCTTCCCTTCATCTGAATGCCAAAGGTACACATCCAACTTCCCTCCTTTTGAGATGGTTGTGTAAACTGTTGAAGTCATTGTTCTTAAAGTTACTTGACAGTGGCAATGCCAGGTTTGGCCTGCAGGAGGCACGGTGGCTAGAGAGGAGGGTCAGAGTAGGTGGTCTAAACCAAGCTGGGAGTTCCGTGTGTTTGAGATGGAATGTGTGCTTTCGAGAGGTATGCTTAGTGGGGAGAAAGGAAGGCACATAGTGCTCTCTTACAGGGTGACTTATTCTCAGCTGGGGACATTGGCAAGACTGAGCATAGTGTACAAATGGTAGTCCTTTTTTGCAGACATAAGAGCCAACCTAGCCCCATCCTCTAGCTTAGGGATTGGTGTCATAGAAATATGGGATGAGGTGTCCTTTTGGCCCATGTGATGATGATGATGATGATGACGACGACGATGACAATGATGATGGTAATGTGATGATAGTGATGATGATGGTGGTAATGTTATAGGGTGCAGCCAAGAGGGGGAGCCCCAAATGGGTATTTGAAATGGGGTCCAGAACTCAAGGTGTCCAGGAGATTTTAAGATGTCTTCACCCCTTCCCCCACAGGTGTGAGTTGGGGGAAGGGACACACTGAGCAAGAACATGCAGGGCTGTTTTGTACAGTAACAGCTTTGCAGCTAATCCATGGCATGGTCATTTAACATACCTATAGCCTTTGGCTGGTTGCTTAGATATGCTAAATAGCTATGGCCATGCTCTGGGCCAGGGGGATGGAAAGGGACTCCTCCCCACCTCCCACCCAAGATGTGACTGAGGAGCAGGTCCCCCGAGTTACAGCACCTGCGAGGGAGCTCGGAGAAGATTGGCTCCATGACGTGGGGTCACACCTGCCCAGACCCAGGATGGCAGCCAGAAAAGGTGGAAAGGACAGGAGATTGAGGGCAAGTGTGGCCGAGTGTGGGAGGATTCGGAAATGGGGCTGCAGAGGAAGATTGGTGCAGGGATTTAAACCCAGACACAGCAGCCATTGGAGGAAGAACCACGCGGTTTTGGCTGAGTGGGGACTCCTGTGGCCCTGGGGGAGAGAGGACCACTCGGCTGGAGCAGTGGAGAGAGGATCGTGTGCCTTTACCAGAGTGGAGACCCCTGCAGCTTTAGAAGGGGGAACCACCATCTGGCTTTAGCAGAGATCCCGGCTACACAGCTGAGGGTGCCGGGAACCCAGAGAGGTCTCCCAGCCAAGACAGATTACTGGGAAGAACCAGGGGCTGCCTGAGCCAAGGACTTCTATTTCTTTTCCTGAGATATGGTACCCCAGACTGGGCAAAGGGGGGAGGAAGGACTGTGTTTGTTTGTGGGTTTTTTAAGGGACTTTAGGATTTTGATGAAGACATTAGGTCACTACTTTAAGTTTGTATAGCATTAAATAAACATTTCCTTTCCTTTTCATGAATCTCTGGCATTGAGAGACATCTTTCCTATAGACAGTGGACACAGTGGACCTGGGGGTTCCTTTAGGTAATAGTATGTTGTCCCAGGCCCCCCTTGTTGTTCTGTAACAGTAATGCTGATTATGATGGTGGTGGTGGCGATGATAATGATGTTGGTGATGCTGCTGCTGCTGCTACTGCTGCTGCTGCTTCTATAGTGATGGAGTTTGCAAAACAGTTTGCAAAAAAGTTAGGGACCAGCTTTGTTGGCCTTACATAGATCATGTGCCCTCTCCTGAATCAGTGCATGGGAACAGAGGGCTCTGGATTATTATGTAGGTATTATTATGCTCATCTTATACATGAGAAAATTGATGTTTGGAAAGGTTTGAAGCAACTTCCCAAGGTCACATGGCTGGGGGCACTGAGCAAGCTAGGTTTCAAACACAGAGCTGTCTAGTTCCAGACCTGGGCTCTCTTCACTGCAGCATGCTGCCCCTAAGTTAACATCTGGTAAGTGTCTGCTATGTGCCAGGCACAGCTCTGGGTCCTGGGGACATAGTGGAAGAGAAGATGTGAGGACTGATTAATGAAGATGATCATTTCAGGAGGTGAGAAGTGTTATGAAGAGGAGGGGCAGGGGTTGGCACAGAGACACAGGTAGGGTGGAGAGGGGCCACCTGGCAGCTCAAGGAAGGGTCCTTTGAGGAAGTGACATTTGAAATGATAATGGGATGCATTGAAGGAGGCAGTAGATAGAAGCTGGGGAAGAGCTTTCCAGCAGAGGGAATAGTGCATGTGAAATCCCTGAGGTGGTGACAAGCTTAAGAGTTTTTGAGAAAGAGAAAGGAAGGCTGTGTGGCTGGAGGGTGGGGAAGGAGGGGAGAGAGAGAAGTTGTGTTGGAGAACCAGTTGGGCTATGTCTTGCAGAACCTCTTAGGTCCTGGGTGATGAGTTCAGATTTTACTCTAAGCATGTTATGAGGCCACTGGTGGGTTTTTAAGTGAATAGAGACCTGTCTGCTTTATGCATAGAAAAACTGGTGTCTGTGTTATGTGGTGGACAGACTGCAAGAGGTGGGGGTGGAGGCAGGGAGGCCAGGTCAGTTGGAGAAGGCTGTCAGAACACTGCCTGAGAGAGATGTTCGTGATGTTGCACAGGGAGGCAGCAGTGGCAATGGAGACATTGACAATAGAGAGGTTGAGTTTGAAGTATCTTGTGGATTAGAGGTGACGAGTGAAGAAAAGGGAGGTCTCCAGGGAGACTCCCAGGTGATGCTCTTCACTGAGATAAGGATTGAGAATTGAGAGTTCTGTTTTGGCTGGTTTGTTTGAAATCTTGTATCCAAGTGGACAGATATGTCTGGAAATCCTGGCAGAGTCCAGAGTAGTGATTTAGGTTAGGTGTGCATGGTACTTGAAGCCACAGGACTGGAGAGAAATTATATTACAAACAAAATTGATAAATACCCAAAGCTCATCATTTCCTATTTTGCTTCATTTTACCATCATCCATGCTCATGAGGCTATTAATGCCTATCATATCAGAAATACCACACAATGGTGTGCCATCCCTTCCCAAATCCATGTCCAGTGAAACCACGATGCTCAAATCAGCCACCTTGAGAGTATTTACACCCCAGAAGTCGAGGTTTTCTGTTTTCTTGGAGGCCAGTGGTTAAACATTTACTAGCATGATACTGCTTACAATGCTCACACATTCACACACACCACACTCACGTGCACCTGTGCATACACTCATTCACACATATACCACACCCACATTACACATTCACAGTGGCACTCAACTCACACACACACTTGCATGCACACACACACATCCACACACAATACAGTCTCACTGTTACACTTGCACCAGCATTTTAACCTATCCCTCCTTTATGCTGATGTATATAGTCAGGAAAAGGTAGGGGAGTGGAGATGAGAAGGGAGAGCTCCTGCCAGAGCTTTGACGTCTCCGACTGCCTAAACCATGCCAGCCAACAGACAATGGGACCTGTCTTTTCTTCTGGGGACAGTGCTTGCTATGACCTGCAAATATTTCATTCCTGACAAAGTTTTATTGCTACTCTAGACTGGTAGGATTAATTCTAAGTGCTTTCTGGGGTGCCCGTTTCCTTTTAAACTGAAAATCACTACCATAGCAATGAAAACTCACTCAGAATTAGAATCTGCATCTCCAGTTGCTCTTGTAAAGTTAGTGAAAAAGGCAGCTGTGGACTGTGAAAAAGCCCGTTTGGTGTCCCAAGCAAAGGCTAAGTGGCTGCTGCTGTGAGAGTGGCCCGCTGGCCATCGACCTCACCTATTCAGCATGATGACATGGGCACTGAGCCATCACCTGCAGGCTGTGGCATCTTTGTCCTGGGTCACTGTAGGGCAGTCCTCAGTCCTTAGTAGACTATATATAGTGCTGGCCTGGGAGGAGGACACTGTGAAGAATGTGGATTTACTTTTGATTATTGGTTTTCCTGGAGAGAAAGGGGGCTAACAATACTGAGGTTCTGTGTGGCAGACATGTCCCCATAAAGAAGAGAGGCTAACTAAAGTCAGGGGCTTTGGAGCTGTGGCTTTAGCAGTTCCTTTCTTAAGTCTCAGTTTTACCATCTATAAAATGGGATAATCATAGCATGGCCTCCCAGAATTGCTGGGGTGAGCAGATGAGATGGGGAAAGCAAGTGGCTGGGCACAGTGGCTGCAATGCCAGGGCATCCTCCATGGTCACTGTTCCTGGGGTGGACCCAGCCACCTCAGTTGGGGCATCCACCTCAGTTCAGGGGGATCTTCTTGGACCTGAGCTTCCACCCCTGGACAGAGAATTACTTTTCATTAATTCACATAGCTTCCACATATGTCTTTATTGAAGTGCTAGTAGGTACCAGGCTTTGTGCTTTGAGCTCAGAATGTGCAGGGTCCTGGGCCACTGGTCAGGCATACTTGTTGCAGCTGGGATGGAACCCATGGGATACTGAGGCCAGCCCAGAGTCAGACAGCAGTCAGGGGCCCTCCTGCAGATCAGGCATGGACTATAGTGTATGGGGCTCAATGGATAGACCTGGCCAGCCTGTATTACTCGAGTGACTGATACTCCTGGAGCTCCAGTTTTCTCATCTGTAAATCAGGAATGCTAGCACAGCTTCACAGGCTTGCTGTGAAGAGGACACTAATGACAGCATGTGGGGATAGCACACAGGGGTGCTGCATGGCTGGCACTTTGCTCCCCTCCTCCTCTGGTCTCAAGTTCCTGGCAGGAAGGGGCACTTTCCTTTGGGAAGAGGTCTAGGGGTGTCATTGGCACTGGCAGCCATGGCCCTGTTGCCTCACTGGCAGTGATCTGCAGTTGTCCCCAGTTGTCTCTATCCTCCTTCAAGCCCTTGAGTAGCCCTGGCTTTTCTAGGGCCTTTTGGTGGCTGATGATGGATGACCCCACAGTTCAGCCTTCACTTCTTGGGGCAGGCCTGGGCAGGGGCAAGCATATGATGGATCAGCTCAAGGACGCATTTTGGAATGAAAGTTCAAATTATATTTCAGGATAATACCCTGTCTCCCCTGGTCCCCACCATGAATCCCATTTGTAATTTGGACCAAGAGGTTCTGCTGGTATTAACCAGCTAGTTTTATCAAGCTAGTGTTAACTAGCTTGTGATGGATGGACTGGCAGTCCATTTAAGACTGCAGACCCTGGCTCTTAATTAATATAGACGTGGGTTTAATTTTGGGGTTTAGCAGGCATGTTTTGAAAGCAGGGCTGTGTGAGGCCACAGAGGCCTTTGCCCACTATGTTTGCTCCCAGAATGGCCTGGCTGCCTGGGTTGGTGCGTCATCCCCTCTTTGCAGAGCTCCTAGTCTGCTGACTACCCATTTGATTATGCCTGATCTTTGCCATGGTCTTGCTTTCAATGGCCAGGGTGAGGTAACCTCTGCTTCCCAGGCAGCACAGGGAAGCTGCAGCACTCACACCTTCTGGAGGAGTCAGCTCCCCAGCCCGGGTGGGGGGGCGGGCCAGCAAACAGGATGTACAGTTTCTTCAGCCTCTGTGCAGCCTCGGCTCTCCTTCCAGGCCTGGGCGTGGTTTCTGACTGTAATGTTAAGGCAGATGAAATGCTGGTGCAAGTGTAACAGTGAGACTGTATTGTGTGTGGATGTGTGTGTGTGCATGCAAGTGTGTGTGTGAGTTGAGTGCCACTGTGAATGTGTAATGTGGGTGTGGTATATGTGTGAATGAGTGTATGCACAGGTGCACGTGAGTGTGGTGTGTGTGAATGTGTGAGCATTGTAAGCAGTATCATGCTAGTAAATGTTTAACCACTGGCCTCCAAGAAAACAGAAAACCTCGACTTCTGGGGTGTAAATACTCTCAAGGTGGCTGATTTGAGCATCGTGGTTTCACTGGACATGGATTTGGGAAGGGATGGCACACCATTGTGTGGTATTTCTGATATGATAGGCATTAATAGCCTCATGAGCATGGATGATGGTAAAATGAAGCAAAATAGGAAATGATGAGCTTTGGGTATTTATCAATTTTGTTTGTAATATAATTTGTTTAATTTTAAGTGTATATAATTTAATTTATAGTGGCTGTGTTTAATAACTGGCTCACAAATTTCCTGAAAATTTAACAGTTGGCACTAATGTGATAGTTCAGGCCAGTTCGGGAATACCACTATGTGAGCATGTGTGTGAATGAGTGTGAGTACGAGTGTGCAGGTGAGTTTATATGTCAGCAAGTCTGTTCATGAAGGTATGTGTGAACATGACTGTCACATGTGAGTGTGAGCAGGTGTATGAGTGAGTTTGCCTGTGCAAGCTGACAGCTGGGAGGCTACCCTGCACTGCCAGTACAGGCCTGCCCAGGATGAGTCCCTGCCCTCTTCCCTCCTATGTTTCCGTCCCATGTCATTCCCAGCCAACCATCCTGGAGGCATGACCTAGTGTCTGTCATCCCGTACTCCTTGCTTGCTGTCCTTCTCTGAAGCCAAAGGCCCTCCTGTCTGCCCTAGTCTCCTGCCTGCATTCAGGCTCCACTAGGCCTTGGCTTCTGATGGCCTCCAGACATTTGCCCTCCACACCGTACTCCCTCTTACAGAATTGCCAAGTGGACTTTTGAAAATTAAATCCTCTCTTGCACCCCAGGGTGTGTCCACACTGTCCTCAGTGGTCCGCCCTGCCTTGGAATCCAGCCTCCTCTGCACCACATCCTTGGGACACCCACTCTCTGCTGCCTCAAAAAGGGCCTGGCAAAGCCATCAGCACACCCACTGATTGCCCCTGACCCCAGCTCAGCCTGATGCCCAGCCCCACCCCTTCCCCAGCAGTCCCCAAGCAGAGGACTCCTGCCTTCCTTCCGCCTGGCACAGCCTACACTATCCTCAGGGGCTGGCATGGAGAGTTACTCCTGGGATGGTGTGAGGTCTTTGTGGGCAGCCATCCACCCCACCTAGTACCCATCTGGTACTGGGAGGTGTGAGGCTCTGTGCATGGTGCCCAGGCTTGGCCGGGACTGTATTCTTTTGCAGAGGTGGCATTCAGGGACCTCCAGGGAGTGGTAGTGGTGTTCAGAGACCCCTTGCTATGCTTCACTCCTGGGTCTGGTTGGCATTGCCTTTTCAAAGGCAACGTTCCAGAGGAAACAAATTAAACCCAAGTAAATACCAGAGAGTAATTATGTAAATTAAATACGTAAGTAAAAGAACATCTGTCATGAGGTCAGTGGAGAACTGTGAAGACGGAGGCTTCCTGTACCAGGGCTGTCAAGGAGCAGGAGGTGAGGGATAGCAGTGGGGGTGGTGGTGGCAGTGGAGAGGTGGCTGTGGTTCCCAGCCCTCCCCACACCTGAACTCTGTCTCAGGTGCTGTGTCCATCATCCTTTATGCCCCTGAACATGGTCCTGTTATGTAGGAGGCTCCACCCTGAGCATTTCACAGAGACAGCAACTGAGGCTCAGAGAGCTGAGGAAGCATGTTCAAGCCACAGATGGCAATGTGGATGAGCCCCTCTCCTGGTATCAGGCTGCCTGGCTCTGGCCATGGGGGGCACTCAGGCACACACTGGAGCTCCTGGCTGACTCCAGAGCATTGACTCTTTTGGCCCTCGGTCGTTCCTTTGCCTCAGGGACTTGACAGGGAGTATGCAGGAGGGGTGGGCTGTTGTGGGTGGGGTTGTCCTGCTGGGGCCATAGACCCTGGTCTCAACTGACCCACAGACTGCCTTGATGCCCTTCCTTTTGTCTGATGCTTTCTGGCCAGTCCCAGGAATGCCACCATGGCCGTTTCCCTCAGGCCACCTCAGGATTCATGCCCCTCCTGGCCACAGAGGACCATCAGTGGATCCCCCAGGACCCCCCCGGCTGCTGGGTTCCAGGGGGCCTTTGATCCTGATATCTTTGTGGCCTGGAGTACTTTCCTTCTGTCAACCCAGCAAAGGCTGGTTTCTTCTGCAGATCCCAGTTCCTGTGCTGAGCTCTAGAGACCTTTCCTTTCCCAGACAGCACATGAGCAAACACTGTCCTTCCCATGCATTTCTCTGGGTTCCTAGCATGTCTTTGAGAAGCACTTGCTTGTCTGTTTCCATTGAGCTCCTTGTGTGATCCATCAGAATCTGATCCATCTCTCTACCTCCGCAATAGTGTGGTGCAGTGTGGGCACCAAAAGCCTGAGTGAGTGAGGTGTTCATATAGCCATACCATATCCTTGTCACTGAGGAGGTGAGCAAGGACCAGGGTCAGCAGGTGGTGTCCCCAGGTGGTCCCTGGGAAGGTCTGCAGACGTGGAACCCAGCCCAGTCGAGGCTGCTGTTTCCAGAAGCATGGGCTTTTCCTCAGAGTGAAAATTTACAGAATTAATGAAGACACTGCATTTCACTTGTAATGTCAGTTATTAATACTGATTGCAAATTAACAGCTGGTAATGGCATGCATCACGTTTTTATCTTGTCACTATTCTTAAAAGCTAGACTCGAGCACTTGACCAGTGTGCTACATAGTCTCCCTGGAGCTCCATGTGCCTGATCTGGCAACTCAGGGCTGGGTGGGGAAGAGGCCCTGGCAGCCACTATCAAGTCCCATGCCTGATGTGGCACCAAGAGCAGAGGCTCTGGTTGTAGATGGGTCTGGGGTTGAATGTCAGCTCTGTTCTGAGCCTAGGACTTACCTTTGAAATGTGCATAATCTAATAATTCCCCACAGGTGCTTAAGGCTCAGATGAACCTCAGCATCTGCACGTGACTGGAGGAGCTGATCTGCCTCCTTTTCATCCCTTCCCAGGTGCCTTTGGCTGATTGGCAAGTGTTGGTAAAGTGTCCTGGGTCTGGTATTAGAGGCCTGGATTTGAACAGTCCTGCTTCTAACTGGCTGGATGACTTTGGGCCATACCTCAGGGTATCATGGAGGCAATACTGCGAAAGGCTTAGCATAGTGCCTGCACAGTCAGGCCTTAATAAGCAAGTGCTGTGATGACTGTGCCATCAACGTTACCACCTGTGACATGAGTCCTGCCCTGCCATGGTGGGAGGTCATTTGTCTGTGAAATTGGAAATTCAAACATGGCTGTCTTGGGCAGACACTGGGAAATCAATCACTTTTCTAGATTTGCTTCAGGATCTTACTTAAATTAGAGAGAAGTCCAGGAAAATAGCCCAAACTTTCTTAAAGTGTGACTGTGGGTCATTCCTCTTGCCTGCTGTGTGGTGTTAATAGAGGGAGTCAAACTCTCGAATTTGGTTTCCCCATCTGTGAAGTAGGATGTGTATCCCTTCCTCATAGGCTGTTGCAGAAACAGAAAAGAAATGAAGCATCTAAGCATCCTGCGGCTCTGGGAGGGGGAATTCTGGCTCTGGGACTGCCTGCCGGGCACCAAGGACCTGAGGCATGGAGTGGCCTCTCTGGGCTGGAGGCCAGTCTCCTGCAGATGAATCTGGAGGGGTCTTGCTCCCTTTCTGAGAGGCGTGTTGGCACAGGAAAGAAGCCTATTGAGAAAGGCAGTCCTGGGTCCTCATCCTGAAAAGATGGCATCAGAGCTGCAGGACTTTGCAAACCAACTCTACAATCTTAGAGGAAGAGCCGCTAAAATCAATATCAAATACCTCTTAAGTGAAAGGTGACAGGAACATCAAACTTTATTTGTGAAAATTCTAAGATCATTAGCATATTATGGATTCTTTAAGAAAATGATCTTATTTAGTTTGCAGAAGGGAATTGCAAATCCAAGGGACTGTTTATTGCAATGGGAGTAAGGGACCTGCTAGATTAAAAAAAAATACTGAAGGAGCTAGAGATTTGAAACATAAAGACAATAGCAGATCAACACCATGGAATTTTATCCAAATATTGGAACCCAACTTGGAACAGAAGTTGGTGAATTATTTTATGAACTTATTTTCATCATAACATGTGTAAAATGCAAATTTTGGTCATTATGTAAATTAGTTACTTGGTGTAATTTACTTAATTCAAAGCACTTAATGCAGCGTGGTATGTTTTTTTCCAAAGTGCCGGAGTAGATGCTTATTTTAAATTGTTTTTAATCTCGATCTTACAGCCTGATTATTTTAAGTGTTTTCCCCTTGTGTTTGTTTTTTAAATGGAAAGGAACAGAACTTGGGAGAAATGAACAAGTTATGATCAGGAGATGCTCTCCATCGCCAGGGCTTCAGGCCAGGAGTATGGGTAGGGCTCATGCATGGACTGTTATGTCTGAAATGACACACGTGTTACATACCATGTGTGCAAATATGATCACAGATGACATTCTTCTTTCCGGAATCTGCTCTTGGGTGGTTTCCTGGCTGGTCTGAATGAAACCTGTTGGAGCAGAAGATTCCTCGATATTGTGGGCTCCTATTACGGGTAGAAATTTGTTCTCTTTCTCAGAGTTTTCAATGATAGCCCTCCTCCTTCAACCACTTTACAATTTTGGAAGTTCCATTATCACAGAAGAGAAAGCTGACCTTTTTAGTCTTCTATTGTGTCATCTGACTATCAGGATGGCACCTCCCTTCTTGATGAGCCTCTAGAACAAGAGGGATGATTTATTCATTTGGGAACCCTTTGGGGGCATTCCCAGGGCTGATGAGAGAGAATGTTGGAAGGGAGCTGACAGCCACTGAATATCTATTTTGCACCATGCAGCAGCGATGAGCCCTTCTCTGAAGAATCGCAGCACTCCTACGAGGCTGGTGGGGTTAGCTGATTTGCAGATGGAGGAATGGGCTCAGAGAGGTTTACCCAAAGTCACTGCCTAGTGAAGGGGGTGATTCAAACCCAGGCCTGTCCTTATTCTGTGCCTTGGGGGACTGCAGCCAATGGGACTGCTGCTGTGTCCCCCTCACCCCAACCTCAAGCTGCATCCAAGGTCACCATGGGAGAGTATGACTTGTTATTATGCAGACATGGAGAGACCAGCAGATCGAGAGACAACCTTCACTGAAAAGGTAGTTTTCTACAATTCCCAGGAGAAGGGGGTGCAAAGCACCAAGGGGACCATGGGGGGAAAGCACCAAGGTTGGTCAGGAAGCAGAAGGAGAAGGGTAGCTGTGGGCAAGCGTCTTTGTTGTGGTTTCTGCAGGAAAGAATGGGTGAGGTAGGGTAAGTAGGCCAGTTTGAATAATTTCAGTGGGCTCTGGGGCACAGGGGTGTCCTATATGGATTGACTGCCATGAATAAATTCATCCATGAAATGCAGTCTGCGAATGGAACAGGTCTGGCATATAGGAAATGCTCAGTACATGGCAGAGGAGGGCCATGGTCTGCTTCGGGCTCAGTCTTACCTGCAGGACTGAACATTCCTTGAGGACAGGTCTATGAAGTTTTACAACTCTGCTGCTCTAGTACCCAGTCCAAGGCCTGACCCAGAATAGTGCTCCAGGAATTTTTGAGGATGAAGGAAAGAAAGGGTGGAAGGAAGGGAGGAGAGAGGGAATGCATAGCTGGGCAGCCCAGGTTTGGCAGGTGAGGCACCAAATGGATTCTGAGTAGAGGGAAGGGATATTAGTTTTGATTGGAAACACAGCAGGTGGGTCTTTGCCATCTTTCTTCTTGGAAACACTGGCTGCTTCATCACCTGCAGACCCAGCCTCCATCATATCCATTTCTGGAGCTGTTCCATGCCTAGGTGGTGGGGACAGCAGTGGGTAAAGGAGGAGAGGCCCTGGGCAGGGGCCTTGGGAATGAACTTGAATTTGGGTTAACTACATTTGGGAGGGAATTCAAAGCATATATTTGGGGGCCAAATAAGAAGTTTCAAAAAAGTCCATAGAATCAAAATTGTGTCTCAGATTTTTGAAAAATTGCCAACAATCCCCAAATACCTGTAACTGTGAACTCCATCTGGGTGTGAGGAAGCAGCCCTCATATATATATATATATATATAAAACAATGCTAAAATCTTCTTCATAGGTACTCTCAGTTGTTGGACCTTTCTTGGAAATTGAAAATAGTTGGACGAAGCAATGGGAAATGTGTTCTTTTGTTTTATTTCCAGAAAGAAAGTATTTAAAATACCCAGAGACTATCTGATTTTCAGAAGGAGTATTAGAGAAGTCACAGGTACAATCTTAGATTTTGAGAAAACTTTTACTCAATTTCAATTCCTAGCAGTAGGGCTTTGACTCTACCAGATATGTGACTGCAGTGTGGTTGTTGAAGTTGCTCTGCATTTCAAGCTGATTCTTACTTTGGTTCAATTTGATTCCACAGACTTCTACTATCTTTGACTCTGTGCATCACACTGAGCCTTGGGGTGTGTAGCATAGGAGCCTCAAACCAGGGAGCTGCTTAAGTGTTCATGATATTCTGACAAAAATCACCTGGTGAACTTGCTGGTGTGAACATACCATTTATTACTCACATTACAGGGAATGCACCTACAGTGGCAGCTTGTGCAAGAGACCACACCTCCTCCAGTCTGAGGCTCATTATAAGGGGCCTCAGACAAACAAGGCACATGTCCCACTCATGGCTCTCAACTCTATTACTTCAGTGTGTAAAAGGGTCAAGAAGCAGTCATAGGATAAGAAGCCATTCCCAGAAGGAGATAAGGAGGGAGTTACAATCCATTTTCAAAACAAAACACATTCCTTCTGGCCAGTGGCTGGCTGACCAGTCCTTAGTCATGGGAGGGGGAAGGGCCATGTCCATTGACCCCACAGAGTGAATGGAGAAATGAGAAAGACCTAGCTCCTGCTTCCCAGATCCTCAAGTTAAGAAACTTGGGGGAAGTTTGAATTCTGACTCTGGATCTGAGAGGGTCTCTGATGAGAGGTATGATTTCAGTTGGGTCTTGATGGAGAAGTAGGGTTCTGTAAATTGCACATTGGGAGCACCCAGGTAGAGGATATGCATGTGTGTGGTATGTGTGTGTGGGTGGTAGTGTGTGTGGTGTGTGTGTGTAGGGGGGGATATCCAGGGAAGGGCAGAGCTTCTTTTCTGGAGTTTGGGTGCATGATTTCTGGTTGTTGTGGCAGTAGGTGATGGTGGCATAAAGTCAAAAACAGAAAAAACTGTTGGGACCACGGATTCTTATGTACCAGGTTCACAATATGTACAATATTTTATGTACAATAACAAAGTCTCTAGAAGTGACTTTGCATTTGTTTGTGATTGATTGGTACTTTTGAGGATATTAATTTCTTGGCAACTTTAAAATTAACTTGTGTTTTTCATGGAGGTTTTGGAGGAGGGCTATATGTGAGCAGATGTGAACTTAACAAACATTCTGGTGGGATGTATGGGAGAGGGCCCCATAGGAGGTTGGTGTAGAAGTCCCAGGGAGAAGTTGGTGATGCTGGAACCCAAGATGGGATCATGGAGATGAGCTTGAGAGATGTTTAGGAGGAGAAGTTGAGAGCCCTTGGCTGGCCTAGGTGTCTACTGTTGCTATTCTCTGAGCCTTCCAGAGTGATGCCCAGGATCAGCTGGGAATGTGCCCAGGAGTCCATGAGGGGAGGGGTTGGGAAATGGGTGGGAGCAGAAGGAGCACATAGTGTCTCCCAGTGCAGCCCAGGGAAGAGAGGGCTTCAAGAACAGGTGATCACAGGCCGGGTGCTCTGGAGACCCCCACTTTGTTGAAGGCCATGAAGTGCCAGAGGGTACACAGACCCAGCATTAGGGAGCTGGTCTGTGGTGGGGAGTTGGGACAGATCAGAGGAGGCCAAGGGCTTGGGCTCTTGGGGCCTGTGTCCTGCCCCTCTCTAGTGCTGTGTGGATGTTCCCTGATGCCCACTGAGTCTACTTCCTTCCATGGCAGCTCCATGATCTAGGCCTCCCTTCATGTGGTGGCACAGATGCAGAGATTTCCATAGGCTTCTCCCTGGTCTCCTCCCAGGACCCTTTCCCACCCTACCCCTACAGTTTCCTCCAGCCCAACACCTGTTTTCTTAGGAGCTCTGAGCACTGTTGGAAATGACCTATTTAGCACATTGTTTATTTGTTCCAGTCTGTTCTCCAGCCCCTGAAATGTGAGTTCCATGACAGCAGGAACACTGTGGGCTCATTCACTCTTGTTTCCCAGACCCAAGGAGAGGGATCAACAGAGAAAGCTCCTAGTGAATATTGGAAAAAGGAGGGAGTGAATGAGCCTTGACAGGACAACCCAGTCGGGTGTGGGTATTGCAAAGACTTCTGGTGATAGAGTCCCTTGAGAGCCCACAGGGAGGATCAGGGAAGCTGAGGCTTGTCCTGGATGTTGTCACACCGGATTCCTCACGAGGATGGGCTTGCCCATGCTCCCTGAGCTGCCTCCTTTCCTAGGAGGCAGAAGGCCTGTCCCTGTTCCTGTGGGTGGCCAATGCCCTCTACATGGTTCCTGCTTCTCCTTACTGCCTCAGAAAGCTGGCGTCTTTGCCTTCTCCTGCCTTTTCTGAAATGGGACTGCTGTGAGGCCTGCTGTGGCCCCATCAGCTTCTTCCTCAGTGTAGGTGGGTCTGGTTGGGGAGTGACACCAGCATGGTGGGCTGGGCCAGCCAGTATGCACAGGGGATGGCTTGGGCCAAGGTCCAGGACTCTGGGGGCAACAAAGGGGATACTAGGGTATCCATTCTACTGCCTATGGGAGTAACCTCAGTTCTGTCCCTAATCTACCATCTTGGAGGATCTTTCCTTCCTGGGGAGCAGCAGTGGATAGCTGACTTTCCTGGGGGAATGGGGTAGGGTGGCATTGCAAACTCAATCTCTTGTAAGAAGAGATTTTTGTTGGAGAAGCATGTTTCCTTGGCCTCATTCATGGGGAATGGCAGGAGGGCTAAATTTAGCTTGTGCTCTCAACTGATATTCTCACCCCAGCCTTCTCCAAGTGCAGCTGATTAAAAGCTTCAGAGGCTGAGAGCTGATCTTTTCAGCCAAGGGTGAGCAGGCAGTTGTAGCCAGGGACTGTGGTCCCCTGGGAATGCTGCCTTCAGCCCACATCACTTTTCCTAGGTGTGAAGATGCAGTCACTTGACAGGGAGCTTAACTTCTCCCTGATGGCTCTGTCAGGGGCAGCCGGAAAAGAAGGTAGACAGCAGCAGCTGAGGACATGCAAGAGCTCTGAGGGTTTGGTTTTTCTGTGTGTGCATGCCCTCATGTCTTCTTGTGGCACTTGAGACACCTGTCAACCCCCTACCTACTCATAGTACATCCTCTTCCCCAAGGAAATGAAGCATTCCTTTGGGTTGCAATAGCTTTAGGCATATGACCTCAGGGAAGGGACTGAAGGGACTTCTCTCTGAGCCTGAGAGGAGTGGCCATGGTGGTGTGATGCTGAGGTCCCTGGAGCCCTGCCAGACTTGTGGGGCTGCAGGCACATATGCAGAGCCTTGCTGGAGCCCTCCCTGAGCATGTGCTCATGTAAACATGCAGAAAGCATGCTGACACAGACACAGCCAGTCTCCGCCACTTTAAAGAATTTGCAATAGCCATGGAAGGCACTGGAAGAAGATTGGGAGCTGATAGATGGCATATCTCAGGGTGCTGCCTTCATGCCAGCCCTGGTTGGCTCTCACTGTCCTATTCTCTGTTTTCAGGTCTAAGTCAGAGCCCAGGCCATCAGAGTGAGGACCGTTGGTGTCCAAAGGGATAGGGCTGCAGAAGCTACCAGTGGCCTTGCCCTGGGACTGGCTCTCATTCAGCCGCATGTGGGCAGTGGCATAGGAAATACATAATGCATCTGGTGAACTTGGTCTACCAGTTATTATTGCTGAGAAAGAAATCATCCCATGACTTAGTGGCCTAGAACAACATTCATTTATTATTTTTCATGTCTGTTGATCATCCGGGCAATTCTGCTTTGGCCTCAGTTGTGCATCTGAATTTGGTAGGCATGTGGCTGGGGGTGGCTGCTTGGGGCCAACCTGGTTCTTCCTGATGTGTGTGTACCCTCTAGCAGGCTGGTCTGGGGGTGTTCTGTGGCAGTGCTAGAGTCCAGGAGCAGAAACAGAAATGTGTAGAACTTGATTCAAACCTCTGCTTATGTCAAGTTGTAACGGCCTTGTGGGACAAAGCAGGCCATCTGGCAAAACTCACATTGGGGTTGGAGGGTCATCAGAGTGACAGGGCAAGGCCTGGAAATAGGACAGCTATTGCTAGGGGCCTAAATGCAGCTACTGTCCTAAGTTCGGAAACATTTATAGCAGCCTGGTGAAAGGACAGTTTCTCAGGCAGTACCATGCAATAGAACTTTCTGCGATGACCCATCATATGTGATCTATATCTGTGCTGTCCAATATGATAGCCACCAGCCAGATGTGGCTATTGAGTACTTGGGATGTGGCAGGTGTGACTGAGGAACTATATGTGTGGTTTTATTTAACTTTAATGAATTTAAGTTTAAATTTAAATAGCCCCACATGCCTAGTGGCTACTATGTTGGGCAGCCTGGGTTGAGGAAGGAACCATCATTGGCACTGGTGGAAAAGGAGCTAATTGGATCATGGATGTCTGCTCAGTGCTGAGATGTTCAAGCTAATAACTGGCAGGTATGAGTTGTGCTGTTCTCAGGAGAGGGAGGGTGCAGGGTTGACACCAGCCCTGAGATTTTGTAGTTGGGGGGTCCTCTATCCCTGTTGCATTTCTGCTCCCTGGGCCATTTCTACACATTTGCCCTACTATTCCCTTGGATCAGTGAAGAAGCTCTGAAGAAATGCTGAAGAACCTCTTCATACTTTTTGTTCCAGAGTCTTCGGGGCCACAGATCTCCAGGGTAGGTTGATGGAGACGGCATGGCCTCTCTGGGAATCTGAGGGGTTTGATAGCCACTGGGCTTGTGTGTTGGCAGCCCCAGTACTGGGGCAGGCATCAGGCACTCTGTGGTCTTCCGTCAGTTACCTTTCCTCACTTGGCAGCTTTGGGTGAAGAGGTACCATCATCCTACTGGGCACCTTCTTTCTGTCTGACTCAGTGGGCAGAGCAACACTGAGGTCCCCATGCTTTGCCAGGCAAGCAGTTCTGGGCACACGTCTGTGCTCCAGGGGCCACATTGCCTATGGATGAGGCTGCCTGAGATATGGCTGGACTGGAACACAGGTGCCACTGGCTTGAGTATCAGTCATGTGTTTGCCATTTCTAGTCGGGCTTCTATTTGGGGACTTCTCTGCCCTCCCTGTGGATCATAAGGAGGTTGTGTCCCTGGGCCTCCCAGGTGTAGGCCCCTGAGACACAAGCACCTTTAAGAATGGTTTTTCACAGTCCTGTGAAAACTGTAGTTGGCGACTTTCATCTCCAGTTTACAGATGAGCCAGATGAGCACAGACTGGATGGGTGATTTGCCTGAGTATTTAAGGAACGATACTTGGTTCTAAGTGTGGTTGTCCACTGCTGGCCCTGGGGCCCTATCCTGAGGGCTTTTCTGAGGTGGGGAATAGGGCCTGTGCACTGACCCCTGGACCCCAGTCAGAACTGTGTGCTCTGCTCCCCTCCCTGGCGCTGTGTTTGGTTTTCCATGGCTACTCTTGTCGTGTCCAGCTGGGATTAGACTTACTGGTGAGCCAGTGCATGGTAAGACAGGCAACACAGGGACCCTGTGGGGCTCTGATGGTGCCCGGCATGTGTGGAGCTCTGGAAGTTTGTGGAATGGGCCTGAGGTGAAAGTTTGAGAGAGGAACTGGTTGAGAAAAAAATCTGGTTGAATTAACACTATTTACTTTGAATTTGATTCTTAGGCCCCTGCATGCCCATGGCAGCCCGTGGGCATCTCAGGTACCAGAAGAGTGCAGCTTATGAGATCTAGGTAGGCCCAGAGTGTCCTTTAGAGGGAGTGGCTCAGGTGTGGGTCTCGTCTTTGGGACCTTTGGGCAGATATGAGTGAGATGAAGGAAACATCCCAGACTTTGAAAAAGTGGTTTATGGGTTGAGACTTTGGGTTGCAAGTGACAGAAATCCACTCGACTTGACTTTGGCTCATGGAACTGAAAAATACAAGAGAGACAGGCTGGACACAGATGGACCCAGAGGCTTAAATGACATCATCAGGACCCAGTCTCATGCTGGGACCTGTTTGCCTCTGTGGGCTCCATTCATTGGCAGGTCTGAGAGAAGATTTGGGCTCTGGCTAAAAAAAAATATTTAGCATTTTTGGCCCTCAGAAGAGGAGGCCTCTCTCCAGCCCAGGGCTTGCATCCTGCCCTTTTGCTGTTCATAGGGGAAAGAATAGTCCTCTCTTTCAGGTGCTGCACCAAAGTGCCAGGAGGGCACTTAGTGGACCATTTTGGACCATCTGCTCTCCCTGTTGGACTTGGGATAAGAGTCACCCTGGCTGGAAAGAGAGTGGAGAAGTGTTTCATCCAGGATAGTCAGGTCCTGGGAAGAAGCCTCAGGGTTGGGGTGTGAGGATATGTAGGCTATTCAGTCACAGGAGTAGTGCAGGGCCTGCTTCAGTCAGGGCAGTCAGTGGCCTTAGATCACCACTGAGGGTCAAGGAGTCTCAGCTGTGGTGGTAGTGGGAGGTGGAGGGGAGCAGGGGCCAGGGCCAGGGACCACCAGCACGTATAGCTATGAGGACAGAACTACCAGAACTTTTCCTCCCATTCGGTGAAAGAAATAGGGAGAGAAAGGAACTCCTCATAAAGGATACTTTCTGGCCACAGGACCTGTTGAGTGGTAGAAAGTGCTCTCCATAGTGTAAGACACACTCTGGGACTGCATATAGCCCAGTGATACATGGTATATGTTTACTTAGTTTGTCGGTGCCTGGGCTAATGAGTGATTTTTAAGAAAACATCTCCATTGGGGTTAGGGCCCTCTAATAAAGACAGGGCTCATATGTTTAACAGAAAGTCAATTAATTTTAGAACAGACAACTAGAAAACACTCTGAACTGTCTGATTGGTGCCTGTCCTGGTGGTCTGATGGCAGAAAGATGACAGCTGGAATTGGTGGGTTTCTCTCTGGCCTGGGTTGGTTTTAGGGGGCATGGGCCATGCTAATGAAGTAGTGTGCCTGGGAGCTGGGGCAAACAGAAGGGGGTATTGGGAAGCTATATGCTAGTAACAGGTGTTGGGACTTAATCCATGCCTTTATTCAGGGGACCACTGAGGTAGACTTGGGCCCTCACTTCTGTGGTGGCCTGTACTGGGTGGGAGTGTTGGAGTTAGACCTTCCACAGTTTCTTTCTGCTTAAAGATTGTTCTCTCCTCTTCCTCTTTTCCTCCTATGCAGATATCCGTGGTCTCCAAAGCTTCTTGGACCAGGCCTCCCGGCTTGGCCTTGATGTCTCTTTACAAAAGGTGGACAAGAACATCAGCCATGTGTTCACCAGCCTCTTCACCACGATGAAGACAGAGGAGCTGAATCGCTACCGGGACACGCTGCGCCGTGCCATCCTGCTACTCAGCCCACAGGGGGCCCACTCCTTCATCAATGAGGTAGGTGGTGGGGCCTGCAGCCACAGGAGTGGCTACACAGGTGGCTTAGGTGGGCTGTAGCCATGGTCCTCTCATTGTGCGTGGCCCAAACAGACATGGGAACCCCTGGGTACTGGGATCACAGCACATGCCAGGAAGGGGGAAACTGAGTGCAAATTGGCTTCCTGACTGGTCCCCAATAGGTGACCCAAGACTTGCCCAGATGCTAAGAGGTTTGGGGCAGTGAGTACGGAGCCTGTTTACAAGGCACTGCCAGAGATTTCTGAGGCAAAACTCAGGCTGGTAGTGTTTTTTTTTCCTTTTATTTTTCTTCTCTTTTTTGACAGGTGTAAGCCTCTAGAGATAAAGTAAATTTCCAGCTGTCTGAAGAGAAGGGCAGCTCTGCCTTGGGATGTGTTAGCACCTAGGGGAGGTGTTGGCTGCATATAGCCCGGTGATACATGGTATATGTTTACTTAGTTTGTTGGTGCCTGGGCTGATGAGTAATTTTTTAAGAAAACATCTCCATTGGGGTTAGGGCCCTCTAATAAAGACAGGGCTCATATGTTTAACAGAAAGTCAATTAATTTTAGAACAGACAACTAGAAAACACTCTGAACTGTCTGATTGGTGCCAGTCCTGGTGGTCTGATGGCAGAGAGATGACAGCTGGAATTGGTGGGTTTCTCTCTGGCCTGGGTTGGTTTTAGGGGGCAGGGGCCATGCTAGTGAGGTAGTGTGCCTGGGAGCTGGGGCAAACAGAAGGAAGTACCCAGCGGCTGAATGCTCCCTGCGGCTTCCCCTCTAGCTCTTCACCTTGCTGGCCCTCTGTGATTGAAAGTAAAATGAAGTGAAAGGCAGAATTATACTAATTCTGTTTGCTGTTCATTGCTTGCTTATTCTGCTCTCCCCTCTAATTAAGTATTACTCAGAATGCTACCTCATGCATCAGGAACCAGTGTGAAGCCCACTGCTGTAGAACTTTGCAATTGGCCAGCAGCCCTGACACAGTCCGCTAATCAGGCTCGGATCATGCTGGTGGTCAGCCAGGCTGTGATGTCCTGTTGGCACTCAACGTTTTCACCAGAACACATTTCCCTGTAGGAGGGGATTCAGGCCAGTCATGGGTAGCCCAGGATTAGCAGCTCTAATGTGTCCAGGTGTTGTCAGAATGTTTCCAGAAGTGTTTGCTCACAGGAAAGCTTTTCTCGTTACATTCCCCAGCTGGAGGTAGCTCCCGTGATGGTGTCTGCTAATTCTGCCGCCAGCCTCTTCCCTCTCTTTTCTCGCCAGTCCCTTGCCTCCTCTTTTTGCTTTCTTTCCTCCTTGTGCCTGCTCTTGCTGTTAAGCTTGGAAGTGGGAAGAATATTGGTTTGAAAGTTATACAATTTGGGGGCAAATCCCAGTACCCCCTGCACTTACCGATTATGTGGCTTTGGGTAATTTGCCTCGCCTTATAACCTCACTTTCTTTGTCTATCAAGTAGAGATGAAGGAGATAACAGGTACAGATAAAGCATTTGGTGTGTAGCTTCTCAAGGAGCACCCATTCTCTTTTCACTGTATGCATTCATCATATCCCTTCCAGAGAATTCAGCCCTTCCTCTGTCCCTAGGACCTGCAAGGATTTAACACAAAACCAAGAATGGCCTAAGGATATTTCCAAGTGGCTAATTGTGCAGACTCCTTCAGCGTTGGATGTGCTTGTCTGGCTTTGGCCTGTTGTTGCCTTCTCCTTCCCCTAGATTGCTTTGCAAAGCCTTTGCTAGGTGCTGCAGAGCTAGGGGTGCCCCTGGAGTGAACATCTGGCAAGAGTGACAAGCCCCAGCAAGTTGTGGCTGGAGACTGTGGGGAAAGACAGCAGCTGGATTTCGTTCCTTCAGCTCCAACTGGTCAGAGTCTTGGTCTCTGGTTCCATGTGTCTACCACCAGGAGGGGTATACTATCCTTTTGAGGGTGTCCACCACAGGCATCCCCTAATCCTCCCATTTTACAAATTGGGGAACTGAAGCTGAAGAAGTTAAAGGACTTGCTTAAGGTCATGGAAGTAGTCACCAGGGGACTGGACAGAATTCTAGTGCAGATTTGACTCACCCCAGAGTCCTGACTGCCATGCTTCTGGGATGGCCACAGGAAGTACAAGGGATTGCAGTGACAGTAGTGGCTAAAGGATGGCTATGCTGGCTTCATGTGGAGAGTATGGTTCCAGGGTCTGACATAAGTTTAGGGTGTTGATTTTGAAAGAATTTTAGGGCATCTACTGTGAGCCATAGGAGAAGGAATCTGACCCTGGAGGTGAACATGATCTGTATGACCCATGTGGCTGACTAGCCCAGCAGGTCCCCTGGTAGAGACCTGGGGATGCCATCCCAGCAAGGAAGCTTCGTTCACTACCTGGAGGCATTCCATGGGCTTCTTGAGTAGACTGACACAACCTCTTTTTTGTTGTGACAAGGACAGACAATGTTCATAAGGGTGACATAATACCAGGACATGTCCTGAATTTGTGAACTCAAAACATTGTTATGGGGCAGTAAATGCCTCCCCACCCCACTGCTATGGATGGCAGGTAGCTGTTGTGCCTGACCAGGGCTGGCCTGGGTGACCACAGGAAAGTTGGATTATGTGGCCCTCCCAGCTGTACCTGCTCCCCTCCCCCACTTAAAAAGTTTGGCTGTTGGCATGGATGGAACTGGAGACTATAATGCTAAGTGAAATTAGCCAGTTGGTAAAAAACAGATACCATATCATCTCACTTATAAGTGGATTCTAACAAACAAAATACACTAATGAGCAAAGTAGAACCAGAGGTGTTCAATCATGGAACAGACTGGCAGCTGTAAGAGGGCAGGGGTGAGGTGGGGACTGGTTGAAAAATGGTGAAGGGATTAGTCAAAGAACATACATGAAGGATCCATGGACATGGACAACAGTGTGGGGATTGACTGTGCAAGTGTCGGGGAGCAGACTGGGTAGAGAGGGGTAAAGGGAGAAAAATTGGAACACCTGTAGTAGCATAAACAATGAAACATTAAAGAAAGAAAGGAAGGAATGCGGGAAGGCAGGCAGGCAGGCCTGGCTGTTGGGAGTGAGAGAAGAAGATGGCTTTGCTTGAACCTTTTATATTTTGCTACTTGTGTATTGTTGGGAAGCTTGGCACTTATACTGTCATTGGTGACAAGTTCTGCATGACATGGACTTAGCTGCCTGGGATCAGCCAGGCTGTCTATGTGCTGTGTTTTGGGAGCCACTGCTTCTCCTATGATTGTGGGGGTCTTGGCCTGGGATCCATGTAACACTAGCCTCTCTGTGATCCCTTTTATGGGGAGCTATCCTGGCTGGAGCCACAGGTTTGGGAAGCCTGGACTGTGGTAGGTGGGGGGTTGGGGGGTGCAACAGGCTGGGGTATTGGGGTCTGTCTGGGTGCTGCTATAACAGGCCCACTTCCAGATCCCTTTTATTGCTCAGTCTTTTTCTTTAAGATTTTATTTATTTATTTTTAGAGAGAGGGGAAGGGAGAAAGAAAGAGAGGGAGAGAAATATCAATGTGTGGTTGCCTCTTGTGTACCCTCTACTGGGGACCAGGCCTGCAACCCAGGCATGTGTTCTGACTGGGAATCAAACCAACGACCCTTTGCTTTGCAGTCTGGTGCTTAATCCACTGAGCCACTGAGCCATATCAGCGAGGCTTATTGCTCAGTCTTGATTCCACATCCCCTTCTTTGAGGTCTTTTGATCACAGCCTTGACAACCACATATCAGTGCATTATCTTTAAAAGGCTCCCCTCAGGGAGACCTAACTCAGGGGTGACAGCCATCTGGTCCTCTGACTTGATATCTGGAGCCCATTGTGAGCTGCTCATGGGGGCTGCCGAGGATGCAGGCTATGGAAGGAACTCTTTTCTTAGCAGGAAGGCAGCTTTGCTTTGGGCTTGGTGTGGGAGCTGAGTGAGGGTGGGGGAGTTTTATAGTTACCTTCTACCTGGGAAGGGAGTTGGAGTCTTTCTGTCCTTACCTGGGCCTCGGCCCCTCTCTGGATTGTTGGCTGCTACATGAGGCTTCACTGGGCAGTGACAAGCACCCCTGATGCTCTAGTCTCATGTAGCCCATCAGCCTGAACTGCCAGCCAGGGCAAGTGTGTTTCTTCTCTTCACTCTAGGGCAGCGGAACTCCTGAAGTGATCAAGGTGACAGCTGCTAGGAGGGGCCAAGAGCGGAGGCTGTGCCCCTGGGACTCTTGCCTATGGATGCTGGAGCCTTTCCCCATCTGTTCATGGGTTCCTTCTTTTATTTCTCCAGCATGTTATAAGCCTGAGCACTGTGCCAGGTTCTGTGCTGGACACTGAGGCTATTGTCCTTGCTCTCATGGTCCATGCCCATCGAGCTAGGTCTTGGGAGAGCACCAAGGATGAGAGCAATGCCCTCTGCCCAGCAACATATAGTGTTGGCCAGAGGGTCAGTGATGCTTCCTGGAGTAGGTGACATTGTGGCCAGGTCCATGGGAACAAACTTTCATTAACCCCATAGCCAAGGCAGGCGTGGGGGGAGAGAGGTCAGAGAACCCCAGGGTGTTCAGGGACTTGTGTGTCATTGGGTTGCAGCAGGGGGTGTGTATGGTGCGGAGCTGCTAGAGCTGAGGCTGGGATGTCAGCAGGAAGGGGCTCCCTAGTCCAGGGAGGGTAATCCAAACTTTAGGATGGTTTATTCTTGGGTCTTTTTCAGGGTCTTTGAGGTTAAGGGCCTAGAGTACATTCTATAACTATAGCCCCAGGGCTCTTGGGCAGTATGTGTGTCTTACTGTTCTTTCTTCTCCAGTTCAGGTTTGATGGGCAGATCTGTAGTTCATGGTCTGTTTTGGCCCTGGGCTTCATCTCATCTTCCTGGAGGAGATTCCTTCTGTCAGCCATCCATCTGTCCATCCATCCATCTGTAACAGGAAAAGACACCGGCATTCGGGCTGCCTGTCACTACCAAATCCAATAAGCAATGACAGTGATTGAATCTTTTATAGGCGCTTTATTCAGATGGCCAGCGATCCGAGAAGATGGCAGGTTCATACCCTAACAAACCATCTTGCTCTTTCTTTCCCAGCCAGATCTTTTATAAGGGGGTTGGGGGAGGGCGAACAAGGTGTCAGCGAAAGCCTTTGAAATTCAACAGTTGCCTCCAAGGGGGAAGGGTAGTCGCTTGCTTCTTCCTGGTACAGATGTTTCCAGACGAGGCAATCCCCAGTCAGTGCCCCAGGAGGTCAACTGCTTAAAACTCAGGGGCCAGGATGGGACTTATCTGTAGTTGCTGAAACAAAAACTTAACATACACATTACTTGCTAGATTTATGACTATTTACCTTAAGTTAAATTTTCCCAAGTCTTAAACCCCTATCACATCCATCCATCCATCCATCCTCCCAGGCACCCTGTCATCCATCCATCCAATATGAATTGGGTGCCTATGACAGACCAACAACCATATCAAGAGTTAGCTGGGAACACAGAGGTTCCCCCACTCTACGGCCATAGTCCTTCTGGGCATTCTTTCCAGTGGCCTGCCAGAGAGGGCAGGCCCAGGGCCCTTATTCACTGAGGCCTCCTCTGGGTGTGTGTGGGGGACTCCTGGACTTTGTCCTTTCAGCTCTCATTCCTCATTTCTGTTCCCCATCTCTAGGTGTACTTAGGCCTTCCTCTTTCTTTTTGTGTCCTCTTTATTTCTTCCTCTCTTCTCCCCTCCCATCTCTCTTGTTTCACTGGAAAGAGTAGAAAAAGTAAACTATTTTAAGCCATTTTAAGTGATAGTGCTGCAGGTGGCATTTACTTTGCAGTTAGATACCACTGATCTCTTTCTATAGTGAGAATGATGGGAAAGAGAACATGAGGGCAATGGCCTGTTGGTGGGGCAACTCCCCATTGATCTGGGAGTGGGGGTCTCCTGCCACCCAGGCTGGGAAGAGTGAGTGAATGTGAAGGGACAAAGGTAGAAAGGGCCACTCCCAACAGCTCTCCCCACCCCCACCCAGGCTGGTTCCCCAGCAAGGAGTGTGGCTGGAGGCAATTTAACCTTTGATAGAAGCATAGCCTGGCTTCTAATTGCTTTTCAGAATATGCTGCAATGAGTGAGCTCACTCCCACAATTTGAATATAAAGAGTGCACTTTTTAATTCATTTGTAGCAAAGGTAAATTAAGTAATCATAATGCTCTGTTTTCCCACATGATATATGCAAATATTTCCCACTCTACCACGGTAACTCTTTAGCAGATGATGTTATCACTCAGAGCTAGGATTATTCTGTTCTATTTAAGTATCATTTATCAGAATATTTTAAATTACTAATTAATTATAGATTAATTTTTAAATGTGGCCCTGCATTTGCATTTAATTACATCCTACTGTTTACGGATTTTAAAGCCTCAGTACTGTAGCAAAAATGCTGCCAGTCTGAGAAATTCATTCCCCCTGCCTCTCTCCATTTTAGAAATTCTTAGAAATGAGGTGGTGAAGAAGGAGTATGCTCTAGAACAGAGGTATCAAACTCATTTTCACCGGGGGCCATATCAGTCTTGTGGTTGCCTTCAAAGGGCTGAATGTAATTTTAGGGCTGCATAAATGTAACTACTCCTTAGCAGTTAAGTGAGAGCTCGGTACTGCCGCCAGGTAGATACAAGGTGCTGGGCCAGGTAAAACAAGATGGAGAGCTGGATTCGGCCTGAGGGTCTTGTGTTTGCCACCTGTGCTCTAGAGTTTGTTCTGGCAGATTTGGAGCTCAGTGATGCTCAGGGCAGCCAGCACTCGGGCCCTGGCTGACATGGAGAAGGGAACAGGGAGATGTCTGCCAGGGCTTGTCCCAGATTCCACATGGCCACTGTCTCCTTCCTTCTCTGTCCCCGCACTCTGCTTATCCTTCCAAACCTCTTGCATGCTGTGGAAGCCATTGTGGACTCCTTCCCTGGACACCAACAACTTCTGGGCTTATCAGGATCTGTGTGCATCCCAGCTCACTGCCCCTTCTTGGTGATGATACCTCACATCCTGGCCACCTGCTGCACCCTGAACACACCGCCACTGCCATCCCCACTCTGACCATCTGTTTGTACCTCCACCCAATGGGACCTAGGAGTGTGTGAAGGCAGGAGCTGGGACATGTTCATCTTTGTTCATTGCCTTCTGGGCTCTGTGGCCATTGGTTGGCAGGCAGGTGGGATTCAGGAGCTCCAACCTCTGCCCTAAGCAAACATTCTGTAGACGCTGATTGCCCACTGGTCAGATTAAACACATTCATAAGTCTTTAGCCAAGCAGAGTTACTTGATTATTCTGAAAGTATTTAATGTTTGATTTTTTTGATATTTCAAAGGAGCATCCAGGCCCTCATTAGGAGGAAATGCCAAATGTTGCTGGACCTCCTGGTGTTTGTTTTGATTGATTGTTGTCTCAATTTCCAGTATGCCAGGAATCATGCCACCCCATTCATGAACTCAGGGACAAAGAAGGCCTTACTGGGCTGCCTGGGAAGCCTCTTGGCTCCTTTCCAGGGTCAAACAGAGGGCTTGTGAACCTGAAGGGTAAGTCTGGAGACACCTGGTGTTCTCTTCTTCCTTTATGGGTCATTAAATAGCCAGCAACACGGTGTCAGTTCCTCCCTGCAGGAATCTCTGTGGCTTATTAGCAGGTAGCCCCTTTGGTCAGGAAGGCAGCAGGAATGAGAAATAGACATTTACAAAAGGAAACAGCCTGCAGCAGTCAAATGACTCAATTAACCTTTCTGCTCCTGGATCTACAAGGCCATTCAAATTGGGGGGCCTCCCTGGGGTGGTGAGTCAGCCATTTGTTGATTGAAGGGGTGGGTGAGGAGCCCAGAGGGGAAGCAGCAGAACTCCCCCAGCACTGCAGGAAGCCAGAAATCTGGGAGTGTGAAGAGGTAGAGGTGAAGCAAGGTTATTTAAACTGGAACAGATTCATTCAGAGAAGCTGTCTGTGCCATACAGCCCACATCTGGTGCCATCCTCTGTATGCTCCCAAATAGAGCCCTTGGTCAGTGCCAGCAGGAACTTGGCCTTGGCCACCTGTGTCCTAGCTGCCATTCAGCTTGGAAAAGGGAAGGCCTCTGCAACAGTTAGCTGATGCTGTGTAACAAACCATCCCACAACTCAGTGCTGTGAAACAAGCCTTTGTTGTTACTCATGAGTCTCCCAGTCAGCAGACTTGACTCTACTGATCTTGCCTGGAGTTGCTCATGCATCTGTGGTCAGCTAGCCCCTTGGTGGGGGCTGGCTGGTTAGGATGGTGGTTGGCTGGCTGTAAGTTGGGGTGATGGGGTCACCAGGCCACAGGGCTCTCATCATCAGGCATGCTAGCCCACACTTAACTCATATGGCTGCAGCAGAGTTCCAAGAAAGTAAATGCAAGTGCTCAGGGCTACTCCAGGCCTGGGCTCAGACCTGGTACATTGTTGCTTTTGCCATGATCTCTGTCAAAGCAAGCCATGAGGTCAGCTCAGACTGAAGGGCCAAGTGAGGGAACTCCTGGGAAACTCCTCCTGGGGGAATTGTGAGGTCACATTGGATACAGGGAGTGGATACAGGAAAAGAATGGAAGTTGGGGCCATTTTGTAATCTGTCCATCATGTCCCAGTGTGCAGATGGGCTTTTTGGGAAGAAGCAGACAACTTGCAGGTCTGTGGGTGACAGGATCATATGCAAAGGCACATGATCTTACTCTCTTTCAACCTTGCTCATCTTTGGGGTGAGAGTGGTGAGAAGGGGCATGTGAAACGGGGGGTGGGGGGGAGAACAGGCCTTTGTTTATTGAGCTCCATTCATAGACAAATTAACCCACCTAATTTTCCAAACAGTGCTAGAAGGAAAGTGCTATTCAGAGCAGTGGAGCCTGGAGGATTTTGGGATTTGCTCCTGCTCCCTCAGATAAAGGGACAGGGATGTGAATTCAGACTCCTTGACTCAGAGCCCAGCTGTTTTCCACTAGTGCCATTGGCAGGAGGAAGCTTATTGCCCATTTCTTCCTAGAGCATGTTGAAGCGAAGACTCAATGACCATAACCACTGAGGTGGGATGGAGGAGAGTGGACTGGACACCTCTGACAACTCATCTGAGGAATGGGGACACTCTCTCTCACCACAGTCCTGTGTTCACTAACACACCTGAAGAGAGTGGGAGGTGATGGTCAGACCTCTAGTACCTCTCTCCTTGGCAGCTGGAAGAACAGCTTCCATGGGACCCTCTGGTCACCAGTGAGTCTTAGGGAATTTTATGTAACCCTTTTGTGGTGTGGTCAGTGGGGCAGGAAAGGGCAGAGTACCTGGTGGACCTGGCCCAGCTCCTATTCCACCTCCTCACCATGTGCCTCTCTTAGCTCTGCTTCCTCACCTGTGCAGTGGATTTCATGACACTTGATGCACAAAGTTACCTTAAGAATTAAGCATGGGGAGCATTCTGGGTTACAGGTCTCCCCTTTTCTCTCTCACAGTGTCTAACACAGAGCTGGCACCCAGAATGTGCCTAGCAACTGCTGTGTGAATGGGGAGATGGATGAGTCTTAGAAAATGTAAAGATTTGGGGCACTGAGGGCATTGAGAAAAATGAAAAATGAAAAATGACTTTGGGCAAGGTCAGTATTCCAAATTTTTAAAAGTTCTAGTGATTGACATCAGGGATTCTCATGGTAACCTGCTGCTGGGTTGATTGACTGAAGGAGAGAAGTGGACATGGTTGATGGACTGCTAACAGGTGTGTCTAATGGTCATTTCTCAGCTGTTTGCTGTGTAGAAGTGGTATGGCATCTCCTTCCCCCTGTGCATTACTGGCACATCTTTAGTGTCTGTGGCCATGAGCGATGACAGGGAGAAAGCAGAGGACGGGGGTGTGGTTTACGGTTGGAACCATGAAGACCTGGGGGAGAAAGGAGCTGCTGTGGGAGATCAGTGTGAAGGTGAGAGAGAAAAGAAGAGATGGAAGCAGAACATCAAAGGAAACATGCATGCATCTTCTAGCCCTACTCACAGAGCCCTGGTATGTTGGGGGCCAGGACAGGTGTTGGGTTTCCACCGTATAGGAAAGGCAGAACTACAGGCACTTTAACTGCAGTAACTAGAGACAAGGCAGAAGACCTGAGCATGTCCCCCACTTCTGTGTCCCCCCTGACATTTCCTTTTACACAGGGGAAATCTGAAGCTTTCAAATACTTGGTTGGGGACACGATGATGCTTCTTCAGGGGCTATGGCTGCCGACTGCACAGAGGAAGGGGCATTGCCTTTGGAGCAAATAGACAGCTCAGATCCCAGCTCACTGTTGGTGCCATCTTTCTGAGCCTGTTTACTAGCCTGTAAACAAGGATAATATCTTTCTGTCTGTAAATGGTGTCTGGCTGAGATTGTAGAACAAACCTGGGCTGTTGGGGTCATGGGTGGAAGTGTTAGTAGCTCTGGCAAGCACTGCTGAGGCCAGTCTGACAGAAAGATGGCTTGGCACTCAGTCTGTGTCAGGAGGCATAGCTCTCAGAGCCAAGTGAGGAAAACCAGATGCAGCCTGCACTGGGTGGTGGGGGACCGGGCTAGCAAAAAGTGACCAAGTGCTCATGGCCCTCAGACTGCCCAGCTGGGACTGAGCACCAGAGTCTTGTGCCAGCATGTGGCTGGAGTGAACATTAGAGTGCATGGGAGATGGGAGAAGAGACGGCTGCTGATGGTGGCCCGGGAGCAGGGTGGGAGTACTCAGGGAACCTCTCAACTGGGCCCCCCCTGGCTGGTAGGAGCAGGCACAGCTGCTACTGGTTTCTGAGGACTGCTGGTGGCTGGGCTGATAGAAGAAGGTGCTTACTGGCTGTAGTATTACTCTTCAAACAAGAAAGTCTCCTTCAGGTGGCCAACCATAACCAAGATAGAAGGGGCTCTTGCCCCCAGGCCCCATGTACTGGGTGCTTTGGGGGAGAAAGAAACAGATTCTGCCTCTAAAGAGCTGCCAGCTTAAATGGAGAGAAAATTCACACTCAGGAAGAATTACAAGCAGGAGAATTGGGTGCCCAGCTGTGAGCACCCAGTTGGAGAGAGCTCCATGCCTAGCACAGCAGAGTGGGAAAGGGTGCTGCATAGCAGCTCTTGTCTCATTGGGTCCATCCAACCCACACAACCACATGAACCACTCGAGAATAATTCTGTAACTTGGGGATTTTGAAGATAGCCAAGGGATTAGATAAGAATGGCTAAATCCACCCTTTGGGATTCCAGCCAGGCAGGTATAGCATGTCACAAATCTGAATGCCCATGACATCCAGGCAGGAATATCAAAGTGAAGAAGCAGGTGTACTATAAGAATGAAGCATATAGCAACTGTGGGGATCTGGAGGTCACATCCTTCCCTGAAGGGGCTGATCAGACCCCAGTGAGGTTCCATAGGAAGATCCGGTGTGGCTGCTGCTTCCTGTGTTTCAGGAGGAGCCAGAAATGAGGGCTTTACTATGAAATCTCTTAATTTTTAAATGTTGGCAACTAATTACAAAATTTATAAGCTCTCTCTTGACCAACTTTGCCTGTGGCAAGGCTGAGGATGAGGAGCCATGGGTAGGCTTAAGGGGAGAGGAGCCAGAGCAGGTAAGTGTGCATGGCCTTGGAATTAGTGCATTTGAGGTGAGAACCTAATCGTTGCTCTATGTCTGCTGGCTGTGGACAAGTTATAAAGTTTCTCCAAACCTTTGTTTTCTGATTTCTAAGGTGGGGATGATAATGATGATGGTGGCAGTGATGATGATGACAATGATAATGGTGATGGTGATTATGATGATATCTGTGGCTATGATGATGATGGTGATGGTGGTGGTGTGGTGGTGATGACGATGATGATGCAGCTATGCTTCTCACCAGAACCACTGTCTTTGGCATTACCTTTGTCTTGCTTGGAAACACGAATAACCTAGAGATCTCAGCTCAACCACTAAGTGCTCAAGTAAATTTTTATTTCATTTCTGGATTGGTGAGAAGTAGGAGAGGAGTCCCTGCTATATGGGGTTAATGGGGCCTGGGGGCCAAGCCCTGTGTTTGTGGAGTCTGAATGAATGTTTCAGGAGCTCACCAGGGGGAGGGACAGAGCATCCTTCTCTGTCTCACAGTGGGACCAGGGCTGTTTGGAAAGCTGAAGTCAAGTTTGACTCCTGGAAGAAGGATCAAGAACAGTTTACTGCAGTGGCTCTGATGTTGGGCATTTGTCCTGGTTATCTATTGCTATGTGATAAACTATCCCAATGTAGTGTTTTAAAACAAAAATCATTTTATTATCTCTCATGTTTTCCTTGGGTCAGTAGGTGGTTCAGCTTAAAATCTGTCATGCACTTCTGGTCACACAGTGGCTGGATCAAGAGGAGTGAGGGGCTGGATAAGCTGGCCATCTCTCCTTTCTATGATCTCCCCCATATGCTGGTTTGAGCTTCCCCACAGCATGATGGCCTTGTGGAGGTAAGATCTGGTTATGTGGCTGTTCAGGGCTCTGGTATGAGGGCTGCAGCAAGGAAGAATGAAGCTTGGGCTTGTCTGTTTTAGAGTCCTGGTTGGATCCACAATAAGACTGGGCTACGGTGGGCACCACATATATTTGGCTTTTATGGTGTAAACCTTCATGGTCCTACCATTTGAGAGTGGCCTAAAAGTGAGTAACAGAAGGCAATGTTTTTGTCAAGACATGAAATGAAATTGCAGTTACTCAAGGGATGGAGCCAGAGCCAGCTTGTAGGGTGGTTGGAGGTGAGGGCATGGTAGAGGGTGGAGAACAAGGTGGGGCCTTCCTGGTCCACAGTGAGCTCAGCATCCCTTCCCTGACTTAGCAGTGCTGCCTGCACCTTTCCATAGCTTCTGAGGGCCCCTCATTCCTCGTAGTTGCTCTTACTTCTTGTTATGGAGGGAAATTGAGGTTGTGAAGGAATGTGAGATACATGGGGTTGGACAGCTACCTTGAGAAATTCAACTGCCTAAGGTCCTTGGCTCATCCATCCAGACTAGGGAGTCCGCCTTAAGGAATATGAGGGATGGGGTCCATATCAGGGCCAGGAGTGCTGGAAACTGGCTCAAGCCAGAGAAGAGGCATGTTGCTTTGAGGACAGTGGCAGCTGGCAAACCAGATGTTCTTCTTAGCATGACTTCCTCATGACAAAGACACTTTTCATCAAAAACTGGTATTTCTAAGCTCTGTAATCACATATTTGGAGACTAGTCACATTGAGGGTGATGTTTAATATTTATGTCCAATTTGGCAATACCTGGAAATTAATTATGCTAGTTATAATTAAATCTAGTAATCCATTACATTGCCATATAATGGAATGTGGTTATATAGGATTCTAGTGAGGACAATGGAGTTCTGAAGAGTAGAATTTGTAATTCAAACCCCAAGAACAAAAGCTGTGGATTTCTGGCTGTGATTTTTTATCCTGCCTTTTTTCTTGGGGATTCACTCATCATTAATTAAACATTTGGTGAAGGTTGGTACTAGAGGTGTGTGGGTGAGACAACCCTTTCTGTCCTCAGGGAACGTAGGAAACCATCAACAGTATAGGATAGGTGCAAGAGTAGGGGTGAGTGGGGTGCTCACAAAAGCTGACACATCCATCCTGTGGTGAGGGAAGGCTTTCTGTAGGAAGCAAGATATGGCCTGATTCTTGAAGGACAGGCAGGAGTCAGCCAGGGAAAGCAGTGGAGAGAGAGAGATCCTAGGTGACGGATCAGCAAATGCAGAAGCATGGAAGGGAAGCACATGGGAGCTAGAGGAATTTCATTCAGGGAAAAAGCAGTAAGTATTTTAGTATGACAACATCAACAGAAGCATGTAAAGGAAGGGTCAGAACCAAAGCTGTGAAAGAAGCCTGGGTGGCATGCTGGGTGCTGCACTCAATCCTGTGGACAGAGGGAGCCATCACAGTACAAGTGTGCCTCATCACATCTGTGTTGCCAAAGCTCTGGGTGGCCTCAGACAACAGCATAGATTGCATAGGGAGATCTGGGGCCAGGCAGGGAGGCTGGTGTCAATATTCGAGTAAGCACAGACATAGCACTGAGGAAGGTAGAGGTGGTGAAGGGGAGGGAACAATTTGGAGGACTATTCAGGAAATACATTGTACCAAATTTAGGAAAAACTGTGAAGATGGTACAGAGAATTCTCATATACCCTATATCCAGTTTTCCCTATTATGAACATCTTGCATTAGTATGAGACACTTGTTATAATTAATGAACCATTGTTGTTACATTTGTTATTAGCTGAAGTCTATGCTTTATCCAGATTTTTGTAGTTTTTACCTATTGTCCCTTTTCTGCTCCAGGGTCCCATCCTGGACACTATATTACATTAGTCACTATGTCTCCTTAGGCTTCTTTTGTTTGTGACAGTTTCTTAGGCTTTCCTTGCCCTTGATGACCTTGACAGTTTTGAGGAGTGCTGGCCAGGTCTTTTGTAGAATGCCCCTCAACTGGTATTTGTCTGATGTTTTCTCTGGGGGTATGGTTTTTGGGGAGGAAGGCCATAGAGGTAAAGTGCCATTCTCATCATGTCATACATATTAAGGGTGCCTGCTATCAACCCTGCTGATGTTGATCTTGACTAATTGGCAAGGGTGGTGTTTATCAGGTTTCTTCACTGTAAAGTAACCCAATCCCTTTTTCCATACTGTCTGCTTTGGAAAGATGTCACTATGTGCAGTGCATACTTGACTAGGGGATTATACACCTCTTTGAGGGTATCTACATACATTAATTATTAGGACTTTTTTTGGGGGGGGCATGGAAGAGTCCAGTTCTCTTTTTGAAGGGAAAATTAGCTGGTTGTGGCCTGTGAGGTTGATGGTGGATAGGTTGGCAGGAGAGGACTCATAGTTGCCTTGAGAAGTATTCCTTGGGCCAACTATGCCCTTCAGGCCTAGCTCTAAGGGATAGTCCGATTGGTGGTGGATGGAGGACTTGGACACATTCTGGGCCTCCCCGGTAAGGAGTGCCCAGCACCCCCTCATACCAGAGCCCTGTGATCCATCCTACTTCTTTCCTCATCTCCCTTTAAAGTGGGGAAGGCTATTGAATTGAACTTAATTCATTTCAAGTCAAACCTACAAGCACTTTTGCATGTTGAATTTTAGGTGTGTGTCAGACCTGGAACTGATCTCTAGGAATAGAAAGATGAGTGAGACATATTCTCAGCCCTTGAGAAGCCCATCACCTGTGGGTGATTATCTTCCTCCTACAAGCAGTCTCTGGCCTCATGGCCTCTCTCTAAGGCAAACCAAATTTGCTGGTGTTTCCATCTCTGCCCCTTCTGTCTGCTTGGGAGGGCCATCTTCTCACCCCTGGGGCTTCTCCCTGAGTGTTCTTTTGGGAAGAAGGGAATAGAGTTGCTTTGGGTGTTTACATGACATTTTGGGGATAGAGGCATTGCAGACATGCTTTGGCATCTACATTCAATGCCCATTCCTTCCTAAATACCTATTTTTCATGTTTTTTATTGTGTTTCTGTAAAAGAAAATTTTGTAAGCACTTATTGAATATAGCCAAGAAGGTAACAAGTGCACTTGGTTGGTTTTCCTACTGTTTATCCCTGAGCTGCTGGAAGATATGCACATGTTTTGTGCTCCCAGTGTCAGCCAGCAGGCTCTTTTACGCAGGAGCAGCCAGGCCTGGATAACACTCTGTGGTGGGGTAACTGGCTCTGTCTGTCCTTTCCTATGAGCAAGCTGGATCCCTGCTTGGTCAGTAGAGTGGCTGAGCAGATGGGCCTGGAAGCATCCTCCTGAGGTGCAGTTCTGGCTCTGCCACTTGCTACCTGTGGGACCATAGGAGAACATCTTGCCTTTTTCACCTGCAAAATGCAGGTAATGTTTTATTTACCTCATAGATGGTTGCCAAGAGTAGATAAGTTAACACATGTAAAGCACTTTAAAAAGTGCCTAGTAAATCTTTATGTAGAAAGTGTTAGCTGTTACTGTTTCTAACATGGACAGGATAGACTTACGACTTTGTGGGCTAAGCAATGGATTTGGGGATTCTCATTCATTCATTCACCCATTCATTCATTCATAAAATGTATCAAGCATATATACATATACTCATAGATTCTTTTATAGTTGAGTATTCAAATAGACGTTTACTGTTTCAGAATTGGTGGTGGGGGCAACAACCTCTATGGAGAGATGAAAAAAGAGCTGAAGTTTCTTTGTATGTGATTCTAAGTATGTCCAGCAGAGTAAGTCGCAGGTACTATCAGAGGATACTGGTGTTTCATTTATTTGTAATCATATATAACCAGTAGTGTGTTATGTCACTCTCTTTGTAGAGTCACATTAGGAGGAAAAAACAGAAAAGTGATGATTGCTCAACAGTTCTTTACTGTTGTCCTTTGAAGACTGTTAGAGGAGCTGATTCATAACTCATACCACAACCTCTTAGAATCTTCATTCTCTGTCTGTCTTCCCCCTTGTCTCTCACAAGCCATTGTTTCCCCAAACTCTCCAGATGTGTCACTGCTCATAGTCCATGTGTGCTCTTGCTTTTTCCTCTTTCTTCCTTTCTGTTCCTGTTCCCCTCCACTCCCTTTCTGTCCCTATAAAAGCCCAGGAGCCAGCTCAAGAAGCCCGAGGAAGTGGAGAAGATCCTGAGGCTGATATTGGATTTCTATTAGTGGAATGGGAGGGAGAAGGATTCAGACGTGACTTTGTCCTGCCATGTGGTGATTTGTCTGCCCCACGTGAGCAGCTGTGCCAGGTCATAGGAAGGTGACTGTGGCATGCACAAGGAGATCTGTGCCTACACAGGGCTGGGAGCAGACAACATGCAAATGCACTTGGTCTATCAGCTTCCCTCCCAATGGGCTGGGTGACTGAACAAGGAACTGAGTGCAGTTCAGACTTGTGCTCCATCTAGGGGAATTAAGGGGCTTCATTTTCTCAGAAGACAGGGAAGACAAAAAGGCAGAATGAATTGAGAATGTTTCTAAGTGGGCAGACCTAAAATCGGAAGGAAATTGCTTGGCATGTTGGGTGTTGAGGTAGCAGGATTGTAGACAGTGACATCTGTCAGATCTGACGTCAGCCCCTGGCATCATCAAGACCCAGTGCAAGACGTGGATGAACCTGTCCTCCCTGGACCTTGGTTTCCTTATCTGGGGGATGGAAGTCATGTTGCCCCTTATAGGGCTGTGAGGAAGGTTGACTGGGATAAGCAATCAGGTGCAGGTTGTGGTGTTCTGTGACTGCCCTCTCTTTCTCCTTCTTCCCTGCTCACTCTTTGGGCTTGTGTCCTTGGAAGAAGGCACAGGCCATGATCTGAGTCCTGCCAGGAGGGTGCCTACTTCCACCTGGGGCCCCATAGTAATAGCCCTGCCTGGAGCTCCTGCTTTTATCTTAAAGGGAGTAAGGCACATTTACTCCACTTCATGTCTGGTGGACCTGTGTGCTTCATCCAACAACTTGGCCCTGCCTTGTACAAAGTACTGTGGGGCCATACCAGAGAATGAGTCCTTGTTCTTGATCAGGGGAGTATGATTTGGCCAGGAGAACAAGACTGAGCCAGAAGAAACCAAAGTGGATGTTGCCATGACTTGTAGACTCAGGAACCTAGAAGGATGCTGATGCTTACCTCTTCAACATAGACTTCAGCTATGGACTCTGCTTACATATCTCCAGAGATGGGCAACTCACCATCTATTAAGGAAACCCATTCTGTCATTGGGTAGGTAGCTCAACAGTAAGAAAGCTTCTACTTAATGTTATACCAAATCTGTCCCATTACTCCTGGATCAGTGTTCTGGGGCCACATAATAATTTATCTTTTCCCCATGTCAGCTCCTCAGTTATCTGCAGACAGCATGCATTTACCTTGTGGTTCTCTTGGTAAGCCAAACCCTACCAGCTCCCCACCTGGTCTTTAGTCCATTGATATTTATTGAGCACTTTCTGTGCATACCCAAGCAACCATGCAAGGTGCTCGGGTATGGTGGGGAACAACATAGGTGAGGTCTCCATACTTATGGAACTTACATCATAGGTACAAGAGGAAGAGAGAAAAAGTAAGGTAACATCAAATGGTGAAGAGCCCTGGTGGGTCATTCAGTTGACTGGAGCATTGTACCAAACACCACAAGGTTTTGGGTTTGATCCCAGGCCTGGGCACATATCTATCCCTGGTCAGGGTGCGTACAAGAGGCAACAAATTGATGTTTCTTACATTGATGTTTCTCTCTCTCTGCCCCTTTCTCTCTCTCTAAAACCAATAAACATATCTTTGGATGAGGAGTTTTAAAAAATAGTGAACAGTTCCCTAAGGAACCCAAAATAGGATGATGCAATAGGGAAGTGCCTGTGTGGCCAGGCCTTTGCTTTGGTAAGGGAGATTTTGCCATTGCCAAGGTCCCAAGGTTGAGAATAAAGACTGGTTGGTCAAAGAACAGAAAGAGAATACCTGTATGACTGGAGCTTAGTGAGAAGAAGGGAGAGGGTGATGTGGGGACATGAGAGAGGAGGGTGAGGGTATGCCACGTGGGCTTTGCAGCCCATGTGAGGAGATGGATTTTAAGTGTGATTAGAAGTCATTGAAGTGTTTTTATAGGATGATGTCATGACCTATTTACCATTTAGTGACTCCCCTGGCTGCTCTGTGGGAAGCAAGATGGATAGCACTGCACACATTGCATGAATAAGACCCTCTAAGACTCACTTTGACAGCACTGGGCAAATCAGCCTAAAGTTCTAGTGTCTCAGCAGAGCTCTGGTCAATGAGAGCATCTAAGTATTGGTCCCTTGAATACCGAACTACTAGAGTTTTTTCTGCTAGTGTAAAATTTGTATGCATTTTTACCCCCAATTATGGGTAACCCTAGCCAATGTGAAGCCTGCACACCTCAGCCACTATTCCTGGGCTCTGTGCGTGGCCAGGCCCGGGAGAAGAATGCTCCTGACACCTTCACTTCAGCAATCCCCAGCGATGCCTCATTCTCATTATGTATCATTAGAAAATATATCAGTGGAAATTGGTCTTTCATCTTCATCAGCATCACTTTTATGTTGTGGAAAAGGCTCATCCTCATTAGGAGAGGGGAGGAGATGAGATTTGAGTAGGAGTTCCATGGCAGATCCTGCCATTGTCACTGCCACCCCCAATCCGACTCAGCCACAGTTGTCATTGAGCTGTATTTTACTCCTGCTTTCATCCTTCACTTGCTGTTTGTCATTTTTGGAAAAGGATCCTCTCTGTTAGCACATTTGGAAACCTATTTCCTAGCAGAGGAGAAAAGAACAATACAGGTTTTCATCTCAGACTAATTATGCCTCCAATACATTGATGCTAAATAAAACCAAGGGGAAGGTAATTGGAAATTCTTGATGTGACATTCACAGCTTTGAGGAAAACAGATGTTCACTTGAGGAGCTGGAAAGAGAATGCATATCCCTGTGACTGGTCAATGAGATCAGTTCCAGGAGGTTGTGAGTGAGACCCGGGTCACCCCTCATCCTGCAGACTTGGCCTGAGGATTCTCTGCAAGCCCATCTGTTTCTTGTTGGCCTGGCCTGTGCTCTCTCCTCACCTGGGTTGACAGGGATGACTCATGTTGCCATCTAAGGCATTTAGTGCAGCTCAGGTTTGCAACAGCGGGCATCTGTCTGCAGTCTTGTGTAAGCTGTGGGACTTTGGGCAAGGACTCTAGTCTCTGTGATTGTCCATTTCCTCATCCATCACAAAGATCTAGCACCTCACAGTGCTGTGCAGGTTCTTGGGAGAATTTGGTGAGACAGTGTGTGTAACATGGAAGGTTCTCCAGAAGTTTCCATTTTCTTTCAAAAAGATGGTATCTTCCTGTGGATTAAGGCTGTGCTTACCATGAGTGCTTCTTAACATAAGTTTGAATTTTTAAAAAAGATTTTATTTATTTATTTTTAGACAGGGGAAAGGAGAGAGAAAGAGAGGGAAAGAAACATTAATGTGTGGTTGCCTCTCACACGCTCCCTACTGGGCATCTGGCCTGCAACCCAGGCATGTGCCCTGACTGGGAATTGAACCAACGATTCTTTGGTTTACAGGCTGGCACTCAGTCCACTGAGTCACACCAGCCAGGGCTGAGTTTGAATTTTTCAACATCCTTAAATGACAAGACTGGTTGGATCAGCTCAGATCTGGTTTCTGTTAGTCTGGGAAATAGTACACACCAGATCTGCTTTCTTTTTCACATGAACATTTTCACCAAAATGCAAATACAGTGGAAAACTGAAGTAGTGGAGTATGTCTTGAGCAAGCCCTTTTATCTCTCCAATGTACCTCTTCTCCACTTGTCAAGCGGGGTGAGACCTGTCCCGTCCAATTTATAGGACATGTATATAAGGGGAATGGGATGGGACAGGTGTCCTTCAGGCTAGAAAAGACTCTGGTTCCAAATGACTCCAGTGACTGGGGAAAACCATATTGTCTGCAATTATTCTTGATGTGTTGTTTTCTCTCTATAGTCCAGGAGGAGATCTTGGAGGGCAGGGGCTGGGTGTGACTCACTGAGCAGTTGCTCTAAGTTCTTCATCACACCCTGCTGTGACTTCATGGTGGGTGCAGTATACATCCTGTGCTTTGGCTTTGGGTTCAGCCTGTGTCTTTCTTCGTCCAACAGTGTATAGGCAGAGATGACAGTGTGCCACTTCTGAGCCTGGGCCATAGAGATACTGTTGTTTCCACTCTCCTCTTGAGTTTCTGCCACTTTCAACATTAAGAAGAGAAGAAAGTCCTGGATAACCCACTGGTCCAAAGAGGATGAGAAACAGAGGGGCAGACTAGAGTCACTGAGCAGATCCACAAACCTACAGTGAGAAACACATCTGCCCCAACCAACCTATACATCTGTGAGATAAGTGACAGTTGTTTTAGCTACTAGCTTTGGTTTTTTAGTTATGAAGCATTATTTTGGCAGTTTCTCTTTCTCTTTGCACATCACATTTGTTCCTTTCTCTCTTTGTTCACCATGTCCTGTTACTGCTATGCAGAGACCCTTACAGGAGTTAAGGGAATGGTTGTTCTAACTTACAGAGGAGGGAAACCACCTGCAAGCAAGATAAACAGGAAGACAAATTTGTGTTGTGAAAGGTGTTCAATCTCTACCATGGGTGGAGGAATGTTTGCTTAGAAAAGGGTCAGGAGACAAGCAGAAAAAAGGACAATAAGGGAACGTGGAATGAATGTTTGGATTTTTTTAATGTGGAAGGCATTCAGGGCTGGGCAGAGGAGAGAACTCAGATAATGGTGTGGAGGAAGGGAAGAGGCTCCTAGAGGGATGTGGGCCAGGCTGGGATGATGAAGCCAGTTGTGGCAGGAGCTGCCCTGACACAGCCCAGGAAACCAGGGGGAGCAAATGCAGCAGCTGGCAGACTCCAGGCACTCATGGGCTCTTTGATGCAGTGCCTTTTCCAAAGGTGCTGATAGGATTTTGAAAGTGATCAAAGACCTCCCCTATTAAACACAGGATGGGCAAATCAAAGAGTGTGGGAAATTAGAAAGACCAGAAGTAAGGCAAACAAGAAAATGTAAACAACTCTGTGGAGAAAAGATGAGGGGAGTCTGGTGCAGGTGATGGGTGTGAGGGCTGGCACTGCCCTAGCCCAGAGGCTTCCCTGGCAGGAAGGGGATAAAGCTGGGTCCTGGAATATCACCTGTGTGTGTGTGCGTGTTTGTGTGTATTCCTTTTCTAATGGAAGTTTCCAGTCCCAGAGGAGAACAGGGCAATTTGGTGAGGAAATTTCCATTCCAAGAAGGTGGTAATAACAGGTAATACTTGTTGAGGCTTACTATGGGCCAGGCACTTCCCAGACACTTTTTGTATCTTTTCTCACTGAGTCCCTATAGTTCCAGATATTTCTTTTTAAAAATCCACCCCCTTTTCATTTGGGGAAACTGAGATGCAGAGTTTAGGTAACCTGACCAGGATTTGGGATGGCAGTGTGGCTCAGGGCTGCCTTCAGAACTTACTGCTAACATTTGTGCTGCTTGTATATAACACAAGTTCAAGGGACATCCTTCTGATTGTGGTCACTGTAGCTGTGGATGGTTATCACAATACACTCCCAGCTGTCAACAGTCTTGAGTAGAATTGCTCTGTGGGCTGGGGCAGGTCTCCCACCTTATCCTGGGTTCCCTCCTAGAGTAGCAAGCAAACAACAGGAATGTGAGGTCCTGGATGGGATGCAGTAAATGGAGGAACTCCCCAGGCCCCCCTGCCCCACAAGCTCTTGGAGACGCCCATGAAGTTTGGCATCTGAGCTGCCTGGAGGAGGGAGAGGCCCAGCAGACTGAAGGAGGGATAGCCTGCATGCTGAAGGCCTGTCAGCCCCTGGCATGCCAGCCCCAGACTGACACCCAGTGTCCGGTGCTGCCTCAGGCAGCTGTGCTCACACTCACTGGGCCATCAGCAGGTATGACATCTGGGTTCCAGGTCTCAGTGTTCCTGCTGTGCCTGCACCAGGAAAACCTCCTTTTCCTGGGTCTGTCCTGCAGCACTCCATTTGTGTCCACTTGGGGTTTCCGTAGGCAGGTCTGGCCCAGCCCACCACAGGGTGGTGGGATTCCCCCCCTCAGGATCCTCTTAAATGGGGATCCTCTTAAATGGGGATCCTCCCCATTCCTCTCCTAACCTTCTTTTTGCTTTTGTCAGTTCTTTTTATTTTTTCTTCACTTCTGGATGTCTTTACCTTCTCACCTCCTTTCTCCAACCATCTTAGCTACCAGTTCCCATGACCATACCTGGAACTTGGGCAGCCTCAGAACGGCTCCACTTCTGGGCTCTGCCATTCAAACCTTCCATCCTACTCCGTTGCTTCCCTAGACATGTCTTTTGACCTCACTGAGACGCCCCTATCCTAATCTCATCAGTGACTAGGAATAAGAGAGGTAAATGAGTTGGCCCAAGGAACAGAAGTTTAACTTGAACTTAAGTCTCCCTCTTCTCGTCCCCACAAACAGAAATCTCTGTTCCCATCTCTAACACCTGAAAGCAGGTCCCTCCTCCCATCCCCACACCCAAAGGCAGGTTCTTCCTCATACTCTGACACCTGTTATGTTTTCTTGTAAGTCATTATGACCATATCAGGAATAATTTCTTATCACCCTCTTCTTAGCCCAGCCACTCTTTTCATTGTCTGTGTTCTCTGACTGCCTGTGTATCTGTGTTACATAGAGGTACTCATAATCTAGATGCAATTTTGTCTTCTGCTTTTTTGGTCTAACATCCTGGTATAAACATTTCCTGTGTTGTTATAAACCCTTCCTAATGATCCTTTTTAATGATTGTGTTGAGACAAAGAATTGATGTTCCATAACCTACCTAATGTTTCCTGTTATTGGACATTGAGGCTATTTCCACCTTTTCAGTCAATTTTTTCTGAATGCTGTTTCAGTGAAAATCTTCATGTCATGTTTCATTTTCTCCTTGGATTATTGCTTCTGGGAAATTTCCAGAAGTGGGTCAGAAGGGTCAGTGTGTGGGCTCCTTAGTGGCATCATCTTTGTCTTGGCCCCCATGCCCAGTAGTGGGCATCACCACCCTCCTTTTAGAAATGGAAAAACTTCCTTTCTAGAATAATTTCACTCTGGCTTCCCCTTGCTGGAGCAGCCCTCACGCTTGTGCCCCTTTGTAGGCTTCCCTAACTCCCATCATTTTTTGCATATCAGTCCAATTGCTGCTCCTTGGGGCAGCCTTGCTTGACTGCCCCAACCCCTTGAGGCCTGTTAGACATGCGCATGATACCTGTGCTTTTCTTCAGAGAGTGTATTTCACTCTGTGATGCCATATAATTATTTGACCCATGTCGGTCTTACCCTCTAGATTCTAATCTGTACTACAGAGGGCAGTACAGCCACCATTGTCCCCAGTACCACTCAGGGTCTGGCATACTGAAGGGTCTCACTAAGACAAGGGAATGAAGGCCCCATGTGCCCAGAACAGTGCTGGTAAGGGGCCACTGGCCCCTTGTGCTCTGCTTTTCTTGAAGAAAATGATCCCCACACAGTGTACATGTATACCTTGGAAGGTATATCTCAGGCCTGAGAACTGAGTGAGAGACACAGGGGGCAAGAGTAGTGAGCAGATTGGAGGTATTCTTGGGAGACAGCATGGTGCAGTGAGATGAATGGGGGCCTCAGTGGCAGAGGGGACGTGCTTCTGATCAACTGTGTACTCAGTAACTGTAGGACCTCTGTAACTGTGGGACCTCAGTAACTGTCAGACCCACTCAACACCTGTGGATCTCAGTTTTCTTACCTGGACAATGGACTTGTGAATGACCTTTCCTCCCTCACTGCCTCCTTGGGTACATTAAAGCCACTCCAGTGCCCATGTCATTTGGCTGTCTCTCCATGTATTTGGGATAATGCTTGTGAAATTAGCCCATAAATTTAAAGTGTTCCTTCAACTTCAAAGGAGTGTGGTAAAATCCTCATCCAGGAGTTCAGAGCAACTGTAAATCCCTGTATTAAAAAAAACCCTAGGGTATAATTATGTGAATAAATCATGAAGTCAGAAGTGGGCAGGATTGATTCATCAGGAAAATTAATCTCAGCAGCAAGTGGAGGCGTGTGGGGGCACAGGACCTGTCACAGCCCTGTCACCTGCTGCCGGTCTTGTTTGCTTTCCAGCTCTTGCTTCTGCCTTCTGCCCTCCTGTTTTCCTCACCTTATAGCCCTGCACCTGCTTTCCAATATGCTGCATGACCATTGGCCTCATGGAAAGACCCAGTGTACTTTCTCTGGCTCTGGAGGGTCCTGGGAGCAAGGTGTTAGGGCTGAATTTTAGCAGAGCTTGAGTAGGGTGTGAGCCTGGGTACAGGCATGTGTTGGAAGCTGAAGGCAGATCCTTGTTGTCCTGAGGACCTTGGGTGGAGAGTACATGGAGGAAGACATGGATGGTTCTCGGCACTCTTGCTGAGTTTGGCTCTGATGTGTGGCATGAGCTGTTCTCTGGACACAAAGGAGCTGGCCCTCCCTATCTGCTTGTCTGCTGCCAGCTAGGGCTGGGCCCTGGGGCCTTGGGATGCTCCGAGCATGGTAATCATGCCCCTGTCTGGGCCATCTTTGTAGCAGAGACCTGTCCCCTTGGTGCGTACCCCAAGTCCTCACCAAGAAAATGGGTATGAACTATGCCCCACTGAAGTTAAAGGATACAGGCGTGGATGGCCTGTATTGAGCCTTTCAGGGTGGTTTGGGCACCCCTGCACTTGCTGAGGTCTTGCCCACAGAACCCAGCAGGTTTGCAGGTTTGCATTGGGAATTGGCTGTAGGTGCATCCTAGGCTCTTACTTGGGCTGCCTGGCAGCTTTGTAAGAGGACCAAGCTCTTCCTACACGTCAGGCACACTTATACATGAGCACATTTATTCCTTATAAACCAAGAGAGTCATCTTACAGGTGAGGAAGCTGAGGTTTGGGAGTTAAGTAATCTGTACAGAGTTGCATGGATTACCTAACCCCCATGGGTTAAGTTAGGGGCCTTCATCCCCCTAATGAGTGGCAGGGTTGGGATTTGAATCCTGGTCCATGTGACTCTAAGCTTGCTCTTGTCATCTCTGTGGTATTGAAAAGAGCCACGGTGGCAGTGGGATGCTGCCTTACCCGCTGGAATGGGCTCCCACTTACCTCTCAGCAGACTGGTGTATGGCCAGAATAGACCCTGAGGGCCACCCCAGAGAGCATCGGTGCTTATGAGAGAAGTAAGGCGAAGAAGCCATCCCTTTGAGGTTTGGGATGAACAATTTGTGATAAATGTCTAGAGATGGGCTAGGAGTATTGAGGTATGTGCCCAGCATCCCATTGGCAGGGTTTGGCCCAACAGTGCTTAGTAATGATTTTTGCTCTCCCAGTGGTGTGGTTGAGGTCAGGGGAGGTGGACAGTGTATCAGGGAGCTGTGCTCTGCTTTGCTAGCCTTGTGTAAGGCATATCCTTTCCTAAGAACTATGGCTGGGAAAGAATGTGAGATGCTGTGGAATAAGGAGAGCCTTTACCCCACATCTGGAGAGTTGATACGTGACCAGCAGTGAGAATGCCCTCCCTGCTAATCCTGTCTAGTGTCATCACTCATCCAGATGGGATCCCAGCTCTGCTCACCCTTTGGAGTCTGGGTGCATGAGCTAGGATGGTGGACTGTGGATTGGGATGAGGTGGGGTCTCCTTGGGTGGCGAATTGTAACTATAGCCCTAGGGACTGAGCTGTGGCTGGTGGGTAGGCAGGAGGCTATGACACCCATCATAGGTTTACCAGGAACTGCTGAGGGGTACAGAATTCCCCACTTGAACCTTATACAGAATTCAGGGCCAGCTCCAGCCTTTGGCCTCAGAAGGATCCAGGCTGCCATGGGTAGCAGAGTGGCGCTCAACTCTAGCACTGCTTTCTTCCCCTCCAAGCTCCTCAGCAGTGCACTCAGGCTCAGGGGGCTGATGCCCATGGAGTGTGGCAGGCCTGCTAACCCCTCCTGTTTGTCTTTGACCCTGCTCCCCTGCCCATCCCTAGGACTTGTATTCTGGTTATGAATGGTCCAGGGGAAATCCCAGCTCCCAGCCTTGGGGCCTCTTGGTGGCTCTTCCTGGGCAGCTTCTCCTGGGCTGAGGCACTTTTGTGCTGTTGGAATCATTTTGGGAGGAATTCTGATGTGCACTTCTCTTTAGGAGAGTGATTGGTTCTTTCTCTGACATAAGGCACGTGGTCTGGTGATGCTAAGCAACTGGTTTCTGGAACACCAGTCCTGGCTCTGCCTTCGCTGGATGGCCATGAGCAAATGTCTCATCCTCTGTAAGCCTGGATGACCTTATGTGTAAAATGGGCTGAACACCCTCTCTTCGGTTGCTCAGGGCAAAAATCTTAGTGCTGTCTTTGAAGCTTCTTTCCCTCATATTTTGTAATTAGTCTTTCAAAATTCTGCCAGTTTGACCTTCAGGGCATCTGGAATCTGGTTACTCGTCACCACACAGTGGCTGCCTCCCTGATCTAAACCAGCATTTTTCAGACAACAATCAGTAATTGGCTTTCCTGCTTCTGTCCTTGCCCCACTGTAGCCAGAGTGATCCTGCTAAGATGTCTGCTGATCATGTCATTCCTCTGCCCAGGATCTTCCCATAGCTTCACATCTTGTCAGGGTAACAGTGGGAGTCCCTACCTTGACCTGAGTCAGGTAAACACACTTCCCCATCTGTATGGGGTGGTTCCCATTTACACCTCTTGTCCCAGAGGAATAGTCACTCTGAAAATTGTCCTGGTTCAATGTATGTGAATGCATATGGTGGCTTTGTTTATAACAGCCCCAAACTGGAAATAACCCAGCCAGTGAGTGGATAACAAACTGAGTAATACACTGGAATATTATTATTCAGCATTGAAAAGGAATAACCTACTGATTACACAGCAATGTGGGATGATTCTCAAAAACATATGCTGAGTGCAAGAAACCAGACTCAGAAGACTTTATTATACTCCATGAGTCTGTTTAATGATGTTGAAAATGGGCAAAAACTATAGGGGCAAAAACTATAGGCGCAAAAACTGATCAGTGTTTTCCAGGACCAGGACCAGGGACATCGACTATAAGAGGCACGGGGAATTTTGGTGGGTGATGGAACTGTTCTATATCTTCATTATGGTGTTAGTTACATGACTATCTAAGTTCATCAAATTGGGAGAATTGTACATCAAAAAGAATATATTTTGCTATATGTAAATTATACTTCAATTTTAGAGACACTCTGTTTTAGATGATAAATTATATGGTCAAACTCTAAAGTGTTACTTGACCCAGCCATTCATCATCTCTTTGACCTCATCTATTATCCTCTAGTTCTTGCTGTTCTAGCCTCATGGGCCTCTGTGTTGTGCCTTAAGTATGCAAGGTGGGCCCCTGCATGTGATCTCTATCTATACTTGTTCTCCTCTCTGGAACAGTCAACCCCCAGACAGAAAAATAGCCCCTTATCTCACTTTCTTAATGTCTTTACTCAAAAGTCCTGCTGTCACTCACTGATGACCACATAATACTGTGTTACAAACAACCCCAGATTTTACTGGCACCCAGCATCTTATGCATCCCTGCAGGCTGGCTGGCGTGGCTCAGGTAGGCTAGACTTGGTGGTTTCTGCTTCCACCTGTGGGTCTGCTTCCTGGCATCCCGGCTGGGGCTAAGGATGGAGGATACTCCATCCATGACCATTTTGGTCATGGCAGAAGCACAAGAAGGCATGTGCCTGCACAAGCATATTTCAGGCTCTCGTTCATGTAACATCTTTAATAATCAAAACTGTCACTGTCACCTTCCCAGGGAGGCCTTCCCTGGCCAGCCTACTGAAATGTTAACCCCCAGCCAGACTTTTGCTCTCCTTCCTCTCTGTGTTACTGTTTTTCTCACTACTCATGCTGGTATAACTTACTATATATTGTATTTATTTATCTTGTTTATTTTCTGTCTTCCTCACTGGAGTGTAAGTTTCACCGGAGCAGGGACATTTGTCTGTTTTGTTCACTTCTATATCCCTAGCACCTAGAAAAGTGCTGAATAAATATTTGGCTAAATGATTGAATGGGTTATGCTGAGAAATTGCTGAGATGATGTATGAGACATGGTCAAAGTACAGCCCTGCGTGCAAGAAATGTTCCGTAATTGTGGGTCTTATTAGTCTACGGATGTTGTTGAGAGAGGCAGAGCGTCAGTTATGCTTGTGACTGCAATAATATGCGTGATACGCCTTTGAAGGAAGATCTGTTTTAATTTTGGCTTTAGAGGAAAGGCACTGAGGCACAGAGAGGCTGGCTGTTGTTCAGAGTTACCTGGTGAGCCAGGGTCTCTTTGATCCGAAGGTCATGCATTTCCCCAATGTCATGCTGTCTCTGTACCTTCCTTCATGCCAATGACCAGGCTCTGGCCTCTCCCTGTACCAGAGTCCCTGTGGAATCAGAATAAGTGATCAGATCAGATCCTAGTTCCTCGGGGATGCAGAAGGTTGGCCCCAAATACCCGTAAGAGCTTCCTGGGAGCCAGGTGCAGTGTGGATACTGGTGGCTGTCCTGTGCCACATCAAGACACTAGGCCTCGGTGCCCTGAGACCCCAGAGGGGTAGTTCTCTGCAGACTCTGAGGTGGTCAGACCCTGAGGATAAGTGGCCATGCCACTTATTCTGGTTCTAGCTCTGCTAATTAGTGGTCATGTGACCCTGGAAAAACTAACTTATTCATTGGACCTCTGCTTTCTGATCTGTAAAATGGGGATTACAAATTTCATTAGGCCTACAAATAGGACTGTTGTGAAAATCAAACCAGAGTGTCTTTGTGTTGAGTGTTCTGTAGGTCTAAAATATAGATTTCATAGCCATTAATATTTCAGATGGGCATCAGTGACCATCAATAAATAGGGGAGTTGTAGTAGAAGTGTGACAGAGAGCTTAGAGAAACTTAAATATGATATTGATTATTCTTAGTAGGTAAATGTGCAGAGAAAACTGTCAAAGAAATCACAAGAGAACATGCAGCTTGTTAAACATATGGAAAGCCACTAAAATCCCAGTTGTAATAAAAGCAGACAGGATGCCATTTTCACCACTCAGTTAAAGAATACCCAGTGCTGGCAAGACTTTTGTAAAATGAACACTTGCTTCTGTTTTATATCTGGGGAAGGCTTTCTGGAAGATTATTTAGTAATGAGTATCTGGAACTATAAAATGTTTGTATCCTTTGACTGTGATTTCATTTTTAGGAATCTCTCCTACGGAATTATATCCTAATTACATAGAAAACTTTCTGCATGATGTAATTCAGAACAGCTGGTGATAATCTAAAGAGCCAATGTTATGGGAATGGTTAAGGAAATTGGCATAGCCAAGTGACGGAGTTTCACACCTGCCCTCATTTTACAAATATTTGCCAAATTGCATGAGATGAACACACAGACTATGAGGAAAAAAATAAGCCACAAGATTGTACATACCTTGGGGATCTTTGCATAGAACCAACTCTAGAAGGATTGAACAAAAATATTAATAATGGTTGTGGTAGGGTGGACTGAATATGGGTAATTTGCCATCATCACTTAATATTAAGCATTCACTCTTTTCATATCAGAAGAGTAGTGGAATAACTACATTGACTTTAAGTGGCTATAGGTGGCGACCTGGATAGAGGTGCTGTGGTTGGCACACCAGGGTCAAGAAACTGCTTTTTAATGTGGTATTATCATTAAAATTCATTTTTTCAGAAAACAAAGAGCTGCATTCTGAATATGTCCTGCTGGAAAATAACCACTTGATTGTATTTTCTTCACATGTGAATTTTTTTCACATTTAGTTTCTTATTACTTTCTCTTTTTCTTAAAATGTAACTTGAATCTTTTTGTTCTGCTTTCAAACTGAAGAGACAGTTTTATACACTTCAATCATGATCAATCTCCATGCAATTGGAAGGGAACAAGGCATTGTCTCCCACCTTTTGGAGATAACCATTGTCAAGTTGGAGCCCATTCAAAAGCCAAAGGGAACCCCCAATTTGGAGTGTGGTGAAGAAGAAAACTTTCAGCTCAATGGTGCTACAGCAAGGCTCTGAGGCTGTACTGGGGCCAGGTCCCTTTTCAGGTAGGCAGCTCTGCTCCTGCGAGATTCCTTGGATGTTTCAGGAGAAACACAGTCTTCAATCTTCCATGAAAAGGAAAAGTGTGCTCCAGAACCAGAAGATAGAGGGGAGCTGGCTTATATGGACAGAGGTCCCTGCCCTGGTCCCTAATTAGTCCAACCTCATGCAAATGAAGACTCTGAATCCTTACAGTTTGATTGGTTCAGAGGCACTGTTCTGTCTGGTCAGAATAAAGCTGCCCTAATTGGTCAAACATGCACAGCTCTGATTAGATGGAGAAAGCTTCAGCCCTATTGGTTGAAATAGGACTCCAGGAACTCCTTTATAAGGGCTGTCTCTGCTGGTAGAAACACAGTGCAGGCAGGCATTTTAGTACAGAGGCAGGCAATTCAGTGCAGGCTTCTCCATGAAGTGCAGTTTGTCTGAGAGGCTCCTGTGCAGAAATGGCTGCTAGCCCCTAGCCCCCCACTTTGCCTTTAAAAAAAAATTTGAGCCCAGTTAGTCACCAGGAGCCCTTCTTACTAGGTGTCTTCTTCCTTTTCTTTTACATTCAGGGTTCATATCAACCTTAAGAGTTAGTACATATCTGTCTACCTTTCCCAACATATACAATGTCATGTAATCATACTTTATTCTTTTTGTAAAGGTTGGATCAAAATATGTACCTGTTTGTTTTTCATTTAGCAACATGTCTTGGACATTTTTCTTTTTCTTTGCTCATTAGGTTTTATTAGTGTTTGCGTATTTTTTTTAATTTTATTTTAATCATTGTTCAAGTACAGTTTTCTCCCTTTTACTCCCAATCCAGCCCACCCATCCAACCCTCCCCACTTCCCTCCCATTACCACCCTCCCTCTAGTTTTTGTCCATGTGTCCTTTAAATTTGTTCCTGTAAACCCTTCCCATTGTCCCCTGAAATTTCCTCTTCTCTCCCCTGTGGTCACTGTCAGCCTGTCCTCTATTTCAGTGTCTTTGGTTATATTTTGCTTGTTTCTTTGTTTTGTTGTTTAGGTTCCTGTTAAAGGTGAGATCATATGGTATTTGTCTTTCACTGCCTGGCTTGTTTCGCTTAGCATCATGCTTTCCAGCTCCATCCAAGCTGTTGCAAAGGGTAGGAGCTTCTTCTTTCTTTCTGCTGCATAGAATTCCATTGTGTAAATGTACTATAGTTTTTTGATCCATTCATTTACTGATGGGCATCTAGGTTGCTTCCAGCATCTAGCTATTGTAAATTGTGCTGTTATGAACATTGGGATGCATAGGTTCTTTTGGATTGGTGTTTTAGTATTCTTAGGATAAAGTCCCAGCAGTGGAATTGCTGGGTCAAAAGGCAGATCCATTTTTAGTTTTCTGAGGAAGTTCCGTACGGCTTTCCATAGTGGTTGTACCAGTCTGAAGTCCCACCAACAGTGCACTAGGGACCCCATTTCTCCACAACCTCTCCAACACTTGTTGTTTGTTGCTTTGTTTATGATGGCCATTCTGACTGGTGTGAAGTGGTATTTCATTGTGGTTTTAATTTGCATCTCTCTGATAGCTAGCGATATTGAACATTGTTTCATGTGTCTTTGGATTTTCTGTATGTCCTCCTTGGAGAAGTGTCTGTTCAAGTCCTTTGCCCATTTTTTAATTGGATTCCTTGTCTTCTTAGAGTGTAGTCGTGTAAGTTTTTTATACATTTTGGAGATTAAACCCTTGTCTGAGGTATCATTGGCAAATATGTTTTCCCATACAGTTGGTTCTCTTTTAATTTTGATACTGTTTTCTTTAGCTGTGCAGAAGCTTTTAATTTTGATGAGGTCCCATGTGTTTATTTTTTCCTTTATGTCCCTTGCTCTAGGGGACAAGTCAGTAAAAAAGTTTCTTTGTGAAATATCTGAGATTTTCCTACCTACGTTCTCCTCTAGGACTTTAATGGTGTCACATTTTATATTTAAGTCTTTTATCCACTTTGAATTTATTTTTGTATAAGGCATAAGTTGGTGCTCGAGTTTTTTTGCATGTGGCTGTCCAGTTCTCCCAACACCATTTATTGAAGAGGCTATTTTTACTCCATTTTATGTTGTCAAATACCAATTGACCATAGAGACTTGGGTTTATTTCTTGGCTCTCTGTTCTGTTCCATTGGTCTATGTGCCTGTTTTTATGCCAGTACCAGGCTGTTTTGATCACAGTGGCCTTGTAATATAGTTTAGTATCAGTTATTGTGATCCCTCCTACTTTACTCTTCTTTCTCAAAATTGCAGCAGCTCTTCGGGGTCGTTTATGATTCCATATAAATTTTTGAAGTGTTTGTTCTATGTCTGTGAAATACGCCATTGGTACTTTAATAGGAATTACATTGAATGTGTAAATTGCTTTGGGTAGTATGGACATTTTGATGATATTAATTCTTCCAGTCCATGAACACGGTATATGTTTCCATTTGTTTGTGTCTTCCTTGATTTCTTTCCTGAGTGTTATGTAGTTTTCTAAATACAGGTCTTTTACCTCTTTGGTTAGGTTTATTCCTAGATATTTTATTTTTCTTTTTGCTATTTCAAATGGGATTTTTCCCTTGATTTTTGCTTCTTCTGTTTCACTGTTGGTGTACAGAAATGCCTTTGATTTCTGGATATTGACTTTGTATCCCGCTGTTTTGCCAAATTTATTTATTAGGTCCAGCATTTTTTTGTTGGAGTCTATAGGATTTTCTATGTATACTATCATGTCATCTGCAAACAGTGACAGTTTTGTTTCCTCCTTTCCAATTTGGATGCCTTTTCTTTTCTTTTCTTGTCTGATTGCTATGGCTCGGACTTCCAATACTATGTTTAATAGAAGTGGTGAAATTGAAAACCTTGTCTTGTTCCTGATCTTAGTGAAAAAGATTTTAATTTTTGCCCATTGAGTATGATGTTGGCTGTAGGTCTCTCATATATGGCCTTTATTATGTTGAGGACTGCTCCCTCTATTCCCACTTTGCCGAGTGTTTTTATCATAAATGGGTGCTGTACCTTATCAAATGCTTTTTCTGCATCTATTGATATGATCATGTGGTTTTTGTCTTTGCTTTTGTTTATATGATGTATTACATTTACTGATTTGCGAATATTGTACCATCCTTGAATCCCTGGAATGAATCCCACTTGGTCATGGTGTATGATCTTCTTAATGTATTATTGGATGCAGTTTGCCAGTATTTTGTTGAGGATTTTAGCGTCAATGTTCATCAGTGATATTGGCCTGAAATTTTGTTTCTTTGTTGTGTCTTTATCTGGTTTTGGAATTAGGATGATGTTGGCCTCATAAAAAGAGTTTGGGAGTCTCCCATCTTTTTGGATTTTTTGGAATAGTTTGTAAAGGACAGGGGTTACCTCTTCCTTAAATGCTTTGTAGAATTCTCCTGTGAAACCATCTGGTCCCGGGCTTTTGTGTGTTGGGAGTTTTTTGTTTACTGCTTCAATTTCATCTGCTGTTATTGGTCTGTTCAGGCTTTCTGCTTCTTTTTCATTGAGTTTTGGAAGATTATATTTTTCTAGAAATTTTTCCATTTCACCTAGGTTTTCAAATTTCTTGGCATACAGTTCTTCATAGTAGTTTCTTACAATCCTTTGTATCTCTGTGGTATCTGTTGTAATCTCTCCTCTTTCATTTCTGATTGTGTTTATTTGGGTCTTCTCTCTTTTTTTCTTGATGAGTCTGCTTAAAGCCTTGTCGTCTTGGACATTTTTCTATTTCAGTTATATAGAAGTTGTAGACAAATGTCCCCTTTCACACACTATTGGTGGGAATATAAATTCATATAAATATGTTGGATGGCAGTTTAGTAATATATGTTATATTAATAATTTAAAATTCTCATATCTGTTGACTCTACTCCTGAGAATGTATCCTCCAGAGATACTCTGTTATGGACAGAATGTTTGTGTCTCCCATCTCCCCCAATTTATATGTTGAAGTCTGAACCTGAATATGATGGTATTTGGAAGGTAATTAGGTTGAGATGAGGTTATGAGGGTGGAGTCCCCATAATGGGTAGTGTTCTTATAAGAAGAGGAATAGGTTATTGCTCCCTTTCGTTCCCATGTGAAGCTACAGCAAAAATGCAGAGTGTGTCCTCTGCAAACCAGGAAGGGGACTCTCACCAGGAACCAAATCTGCTGCCCCGTTGATCTGAGACTTTCCAGCCTCCAGAATTGTGAGAAATAAATGCTTAGATGTTGTTTAAGCTACTCAGTTGGTGCTATTTTGTTAATAGCAGCCCAAACTAATTAAGACATACTTCCCACAGGGAGACATCTACTGGAGTGCCAAGAGCATTCACTTGGCACTCTTATACCCCACACTGGCACTTTGGTGTCTGGAGAATCAAAACACCTGCTTTGATAGGACAAAGGACATGTGGGTGTGGCAGCACAGGCTTGCTGTGGGCAGCCATGGGAGGCTGTACAGAAGCTTAGCAGGGCTGAGACACTGTTAGCTGATGAGAGCCCTGGTGTGGTTAAGGTGACTAGGGGACACCCAGGTGCATTGCTTAAATCCAAGCACTGCATTCTTAACAGGGCTTTGCAAGTTGGAAGTGAGAAGGAACAGAAATTTTGCTGAGCATCCACAGTGTTATGAGTGCTTTATATTTACCCTGTTTAAGAGCACAGACACTGATGTTAGATGAATCTGAGTTTAGATTCCAGCTGAGCCAGTCATCAGTGCCAATGGTAAGTAACATTGGGGAGTTCTTGACCATCTCTGAGCCTCTGCTTCCTTCTCTGACCTTAGGAATGTCTGCTATTAGAGTGGTGGAATCCACCAAGCACAGTACCTGGCTCATAGTAAGTGATCCATAAAGTTTGATATTACCATTATTATTATTATTAATGAACACTCATGCCTACTGTGTAACGCAGGCATTATTAGCTCATTTACACATGAGGAAATAGAGTGTTTATACAATTTGCCCAAGGCCTTATAGCTGCTTTTTTTGTAGCATAGTTGGATTCAGGTACACAATCATTTTTCCTCAGAACCTTTGCTGTTTGAACCATGCCCAATGGCACTGTCCCCTGCTTAGAGAGGTGGTGAGCTCCTCACTGCTGCATGCAAACAAATTTGACCATTGAATCCTTTTTGCCAGAGTATCTTATAAACCTAGGGTTCCCTAGAATGTACCCTGGACAAGAGGCTTGCTTGGCACTTGGCATGTGCAGGGTCTTTGGCTGGGCTGGAAGGTACCTCCCAGAGTGACCCAGCCTCATGGTCATTATCTTGCCAGTGTATTCATGAGCTAGAGCTTTGCCCTTGGAACTAGGTGATTCTGCCATCATCTCCCTCTCATGGCCTCAGCCTCATGCGTCCTTCCTTTTAAAGCAGTGTGCTGTAATGGGCAGCAAAGGTCGATGGCCACAATGGGATGCTGTGGAACATCTCCTTCACCATCCAGGCACCTTAGAGAAGTTGTCTTTTGTGAGGACAGTCCATCTCCCTTTCATTCTTCCTCCTGTGCCATGAGCCATTGAGGCTCAGGAACTGGGTGTCTTGTTTTTGCACTTTGTGGGGCTCCTGCAAGTGGCAATCAGGGATATTGTTTGGCATTCTGGATGCTGGACTTTGCTCTGTCCTCAACTTCTTTTTAAATTAAACATTTTACTGAGACATAATTGTAGATTCCAATGAAGTTTTAAGAATAATGCAGAGATATTACACTGTATTTTTTTCCAGTTTCCCCAAAGGTAACATCTTGCAAAACTAGAGCACAATGTCGAAACCAGGATGTTGGCGCTGATACAGTGAAGACACAGAATATTCCCATCAGCAGCAGGATCCCACTTCCCTCCTGCCCCCAGCCCTTCTTGACCCCTGGCAACCACTAATGTGTTCTCCATTTCTGTAATTTTGTCATTTCAAGAATGCTATGTAAATGGAATTATACAACATGTAGTCTATGGAATTAACTTGTTTTTCACTGAGCATAATTCTGTGCAGATCCTTCCAGGTTGTTTCATGTATCCATAGTTCATTCCTTTTTACTACTGAGTAGTACTTTATGCTATGATTTTACCACAGTTTAACTTGTCATTCATTAAAAAAACTGGGTCCCCCCTGCACCATCCCCACAGTTTTTGGCTATTACAAATAACACTGCTATAAACATTCATGTGTAGGTTTTTGTGTGATCATGCTTTCACTTCTCTGGAATAGATGCTCAGGAGTGCAATTGTTGGGTCATAGGGTAGGTAGTTGCATTTTTTTTTAAGACTGCCAAACTGTTTTCCAGAATGGCTGTACCATTTTATATCACTGCTAGCAGTGTATGACTGATCTCATTTCTTCTCGCCTTCACAAGCATTTGACATCATCATTGTTTTTTATTTTAGCCATTCTAATAGGTGTTTGGTGGCATATCATTGAGGTTTCTATTTGCATTGCCCCTGTGGCTAATGATGGTGAATATCTTCACATGTGCTTATTTGCCATCTGTATATTCTTTTCAGTGAAGTTTCTCTTCATGTCTTTTGTCCCTTTCTGATTGAATTTTTTTCTGTCCAGTTTTGCTAATTCTTGATATTCTGGGTAGCAGGTCTTTGTCAGATACGTGTTTTGAAAATATTTTCTCTAAGTCTGTAGTTTGTTTTTTCACCCCTTTGTAGTTTGAAAAATCTCTGGATCTTTTGCTGAAAGTTTTTCATTTTGATGAAGTCCAGTTTATCAATTTCTAATGATTTTAAACTTTATGGATCATGTCTTTGGTGTCAAGTATAAGAACTCTTTGTCTAGGTCTACACCCTGAAGACTTTCTCTTATTTTTGTCTAAAAGCTTTATAGTTTTAGGTTTCACATTTAAGTCTGTGATTCATTTGGAGTTAGTGTTTGTATAAGGTATGAGACTTAGTTTGAGATTATTTATCTATCTATTTATTTATTGCTTCTGGATGTGCGGTTGCTCCAGCACTGTTAAGGCTATTCTCCCTCCACTGAATTTGCACTTTGCTAAGGATCCATTTGGCATACGTGTGTGGGTCTATTTCTGGGCTCTCTGTCCTTTCCCCTTGATCTGTGTGTTTCTCCAGCAACACAACATGGTCTTGATTACTGTGGCTATATCTTGTCTTAAAACTGAGTAGACTGATTCTTCTCACTCTTTTGTTTCTTTAAAATTGTTTTAGCTATTCCAATTTTTTCCTTTCCAAATAAATTTTAGATTAAATTTGTCTGTATATTGAGAACTTGCTGGGATTTTGCTAGATATTACTTGAATGTATATTTCAGTTTGGGTAGTATTGATACCTGTACTATGTTGATTCTTCCAGTCTATGAACACAATACATCTCATCTCTCCATTTATTTAGATCTTTCCCCTTTAATTTTATTTATCAGCATTTGTAGTTTTCAGCATACAAGTCCTATACATGTTATACTTGTTATTTTAGATTTATACTTAGATATTTATGTTTTGCAATTGTATATGGTGTTGTATTTTAAATTTCAGTGTCTGTATGCTCATTGCTAGTATATAAAAATAATTGATTTTTACATGTGTATCTTTTATTATGTGGCCTTGATGAACTCATTTATGATTTCTAAAAGATTTTTGTAGATTCCTTGTGATTTTCTTTATATCATGTCATCTGCAAATGGGGCCAGTTATATTTTTTCCTTTCCCATTTGTAGGCCTTTTATTTCTTACTTTTATTTGATTGAATTGGCTGAAACCTTTAGTACCATGTTGCACAAGAGTGGTGGGAACAGATATTCTTGCTTTGTTCCTTATCAAATAGGAAATAAATAAAAGAGGAAAGCATTCAGTTGTTTTCACTGTTAAATATGATGCTAGCAGTAAGTTTATTGGTAGATGCTCCTTGTCAAGTCGAAGAAGTCCCTCCCCTCTATATTCTTTTTTTCTGAGAGTTTTTATCATGGACAGACAGTGTAACTTGTGAAATGCCTTTTCTGCATTGATGGATATGATCATGCAAGTTTTTTTCTTTAACCTGTTAATGTGGTGGATTATTACACTGATTGATTTTCAAATACTAAAACATACTTGCATTGCTGGAAAGAGCCCTACTTTGTCATGTTGTAGAGTCTTTTTTGTATATGACTGGGTTCCATTTACTAACACTTTGTTGAGGATTTGTGCATCTATATGCATGATGATATTGGTCTAATGTTTTCTTCTTTTGTAACTGTCTTTGTCTGGTTTGGTGTCAGGATAATATTAGCCTCATAAAGTGATATGAGAAGTATTTTCTCCTCTTCCATGTTTTGGAAGAGGTTGCATAGAATTTGTGTTATTTCACCTTTAAGCATTTGACAGAATTTGTCAGTGAAACCATCTAGGTCTGGAGAATTCTTTTGGGGAAAATTTAAAATTATGAATTCAATTTTCTTGATAGTTATAAGGCTATTTAAATTATTTAATTCATATTGGGCAAATTGTATGGCTTGTGCTTTTTGAGGAAGTTGCCTGTCTCAGGTAAGTTATCAGATTTAGATGTGTGGCATTGTTCACAGTGCCCTCATCATCCTTCTGATGATTCCAGATCTACAGCAATCTCCCCTGCTTCATTGCTGGTATTGGTAATTGTGTCTTTTTCTTTCTTTGCTGGTCTTGCTAAAAGTTTGTCAATTTTATTGATCTTTCAAGGAACTAACTCTTTTTTTAGTTATCTTTTTTACCTTTTCTGGTTGTTCTGTTTGTTTTCATTGAGTTTGAGTTTTATCTTTATGCTTTTCTTCCTTTTGCTTGTTTTGGGTTTATTTTGCTTTTCCTTTTCTAGATTGTTTAGGTATTAGCTTAGTTTATTAATTTGAGACTTTTCCTGTTTTCTAATGTGTGCATTTGGCATTATAAATTTTCCCCTCAATACTGTTTCAGCCATGTCCCACAAATTTTGATATGTTGTATTTTATTTTCCTTTAGTTAAGTGTATTTTCTTGGTTTTCCTTGAGACTCTTCTTTAACCCATAAACTGTTTTGTAGTGTGTTGTTTGGTTTCCAAGTGTTTAAAGCTTTTACTGTTATTTTTCTGTTATTAATATCTAGTTTGATTTTATTGTGATCAGAGAATGCACTCTGTAAGATTTCAGTTCTTTGAAATTGTTGACATTTGCTTTATGGCTCAAGATATGGTCTCTCTTGGTCTATGTTCCCTGAACACTTGAAAGAATGTGTGATCTGCTGCTTTGAGTGGAGTGTTCTATAAAAATGTATCAAAATCTTTTGGTTGATAGTACTGCTTAGATACTTCTATATTCTTGCTCATTTTCTGTCTAGTTCTATTAGTTGTTGAGAGAGAGATGTTGAAGTCTCCAATGATAATTACAGGTTTTAATATTTAGCCTTTCAGTTCTATCAATTTTTCTGTACATATTTTGTAGCTCTATTGTTTAGTGCATGTGCATTAAGGATACTGTGTCTTCTTTGTGGATTGACCTTTTTATTATTATTGTAATGTCTCTGCCAATTTTCTTTGCTTGGAAGTCACTCTTGCTTTCTTTTGTTTAATGTTTGCATGACATAGCTTTTTCCATTTTTTATTTTTGACCTTCAATTTTTATATAGGAATGATGTTTCTACAACAAACCTGTTTGTTATGGACAGCATACTTGCTAATGGTTTTTAATGTACTGTGCTAATCTCTTTTAGTTGTTGTGTTTAGACTATTTACATGGTGTTATTTTGATATGTTAGAGCTTTAGTCTGCCATACTATTTTTTGTTTTCTGTTGATTTTGGTTTTTGCTTCTGTTTCTTTTTTCCTGTCTCCTTCTGCATTACTTGGACATTTTTTAGAATTCAGTTTTGATTAATCTATAGGGGTTTAAAGTGAATCTTTTTACCTAGCACTTGAAGTGGTTGCTGTAAGTATGGCTCTCTCACTTCACACACACACACACACACACACACACACACACACACACACACACAATCTAGTCACAACCTAATGTTGTTGGCATTTTACCAGTTCAAGTGAAGTATAGAAACCTTACCTCCCTTTATTTTTTACACTTCCCATTAATAATATATAATTGTCTTATCTTACATATTTACTCTACATACATTTACAACCACATCAGACAGTGTTATAATTTCCTTCCAGTTTCAACCGTAATTTAGAAAGCTTAACAGGAGAAGGAAAGTATATTGTACTTAGGCATATTTTTGCCTACTGGATTCTTTTCATTTTTGTAATATTCTAAAGTACTATTATATCATTTTCTTTCTGTTTAGAGAACTTCCTTGCACTATTTGGCCAGGTTTGCTGGCAACAAAGTCTCCCAGAGGCTTTTCATGTGAAAATATTTTTGTTTTCCCATCATTTCTGAAGGATGTTTTTACTGGACATAGGATTCCGGATGGCAGGTCTTTTCTTTCAGCACTTGTAAAATGAAATGTGTCACTTCCTCATGGCCTCTATGGTTCTGATGAGAAACCTACTGTTACACAGATTGTTTTTCCCCCATAGGTAAGGTGCTGTTATCTCTTGCTGTCTCAAATAATTTTTTCTGTGTCTTAAGTTTTCCAAAGTTTGACCATGATGTGTTTTGATATGGATTGGGGAGCTTTGCCTGTCTAGGGTTCACTCAGCTTCCAAAATCTATAGATTTATGTCTTTTGCTCAGTTTGAGTTTTCAGCCATTATATCTTCAAGTACTTTTTTATGAGTCCCACTCTCTTTCTCCTCACTTTTCATGACTCTGATGACATGAATGTTAAATCTTTCTTTAAAAAAAAAGTCCCTCAAATGCTGAGAGTACGTTCATGTTTTTCCAGCCTATTTTACCTTTGTTCTTAGAGTGGGTGATTTATATTGTTACCTCTGCTGTTGAGAACTCCACTGAGCTTTTTTTATTTTTATTTTTTCAGTTATTGTATTGTTCAGTTCTAAAATTTTCATTTGTTTTTTTTTCTTTACAAGGTTATATTTCTTTCTGAGACTTTCTATTTTTTCATTTGTTTCAAGTGTATTCACAGTTTCCCATTGGACCATTTTTATGATGGTTGCTTTAAAATCTTTGCCAGATTGTTCTTAGCATTTTCATCATCTCCTTGCTGGAATCTATTGCTTGTTTTCTTTTTTTTTTTTTTAATATTCACTTTGAGTTCTTTCTGGTTCTTGGTATGAATAGTGATTTCTTTTGAATCCTGGACATTTTTAGGGGTTTTGTTATGAGGCTCTGGGTCTTGCTTAAACCTTCTGTTTTTTGCTGATTTCTTCTGACTCCACTGGAAGGAGGGGGCTGCTGTCTGATTACTACCAAGTGAAGAGTAAAGTCCAAGTTCTCCTCTTGGCCTCTGTTGGGAGGTGGTTTCAGGATGTTACTGCTGGTCATATGTGAGAGTTCTGCCTCCATACTAAGGCCTTATGGATCCCTCCCTGGCTGGAAGAAGTAGGGGTGCCTGTTACTACTCCCCATGTGCACTGATACCCTGAGGGAGTTGACCTCTCTATCCTTGGGTGGTAATGAAAGTCCTGACTCTCCACTGAGCTTTGCTTCCTCTGGCATCATTCAGGTGGGAAAAAGGGAACCTGTCACAGCCTGGTGAAAGTGGAGAGCAAAGTGGGTAAATGTGGGGTGATGCTTTGTTCTGGAGTGTTTGGCTGGAATAGGGTGGTTATTGCCTGAAAGTTTTCTGTCTTGTTAGGTTACCCTCTTAATGGACCTTTGGTTAGAGAGAAGGGGCTCTTTTATTTTTATTTTTGCCTGTTTCTGTTGATGTTTTTGGGTTGTCAATCTTTAGCTCCAAGTCTGGAATATATGAAGCAAAAAGAAAACCTGGGGACCTCATTACCATGTACTTTAGGTTCCAGGGTCTCTTGCCAGTGGTCTGACTTCTCTCTGCTCTTTAGGCTTTCCTTATGTTTGTCTTCTGTATAATGTTTGGGATTTTGAATTGTGAATTGTGTTTAGTGGGAAGAATAGGGAAAAAATATGTTTCATTTCCCTGGAAGCAGAAGGCTACACTCTGGCCAGCCCTGAAATATTAAAGCTCCTTTTTTGTTGAGCCCAAGTTTCTCCTAGAGATCCCATATTTGTCTTTGAGGAGCAGAGTCACTGCCTCAGAGCTAGAATTCCAGTGCTATCTGACTCTAAGAAAGTATTTAAGGACTCTCAAGTGAAGGATATTTATTTAGTTCTGAATTAACAGTTGTGATCTGCCTCTTTTTTTTCTTTTTATTTGCCTTTTGTCCCACTGTTGTCTTTTAATTAAACAATTTCTTTACAGGGTGTTCTTTAATAATTATGAATTATTAAAGATGTAAGCTTTCCTTTATCAAACCATGAGCTGTGTAATTGCTTAGACTTTATGTTTTGCTCTGGGGAAATTTAAGAATTGCAGGAGAGAAGGTGCTTCATTAATTGGTTGAGCAAGATTGTGCCTTTAATGGACCCAAAACTACGGAAGCATTTGTGGGGCTGGAACAGTCCTCAGTTGTTGGTGAGGACAGAGGCAGCCAGTGTTGGGGACTCTGCAGGCAGTTCCTCCTTCTGCACTGACTGCAGGACGTGACCTGCATGAGCAGATGGAAGGCCAGGGAGTGGGAAGACTACCCTCTGCAGGAGCCAGAATGGGAGCTGGTGACTGCAAGCCAACCTGAGCACACCCTTGAGAACTTGGGCTGCCTTTTCAGGGTGGGGTGTCAGCAGTCCAGGGGGTGCTAGAGGACAGGTATGAGTGGAGAAACGAGGCTGTCTCCCTTGTGCTATCTGGGCTGGGTGCTCATCACCGTGACGCTAAGAGGCCATCTGAATGGGGAGGCAGGAGAAAGGTGCAACCTAAGCTCACCTGCTGTTAATTTAACAAATTAGTTAGTTGTGTTTCTCAGACACCTAGTAAGTGGCCAATGATGGAAATAGAAAAGAACCCGCTCTCTTGTCAGGAGTTCATAGTCTGGAGGAGGAGGCAGGGAATACACACATACACACACTTAAGTCTACATGTAGATTCACAGCCGTAAAGAGTCTCAACAACATATCATGCAATGCACAGACACTCCCAGACATACACACAAGACTTCATCCACCTAGAAACACACACTATTTTCCCATACAGAGTTGATGTAGCAGGCAGGATGGAGAGGCTCAGATGGGAATTGTGCAGAGCCATTGAAGAGACATCGGCAGCTGTGTTGGTTCCAGGCTCCATGCCGTTCGTATAAGTACATTCATTTTTTAACCCTAAACTATTGCTAATCTAGTTTCTATAGTCTTGGGTACACTCATTTCTGTTGTCATACCCATGTAGAAAAGCAGAGGAACTTGAAAAATGATAGCTCACATATATATATATATATATATATATAGCTCTTCAGCTTGCAATTGGTTCAGGTAACTTTTACTGAAGCTCAGTTGAAGGCCCTGTGAAATGTGCTGGGCATAAACATATGAAAGAGGTGAGGTCCCTCTCTTCCTATAGCTCCTGAACCTGTGGGATGGAGCCATCCAGACCCAGGGTACTGGCCCGCACACCTGCAATGCACACACTGATGCAGGCCACACCTGTGCACACCTACACATATATACACACACTGTTTCATTTTCTCTTATGATCCCTGTGGGTTCTCCTGGACCCTTGGACAGAATTTGAATCCCAGGCTTGTCACTGCCTAGCTGTGTGACTGGCAGTCATTCTCCTGGGGCTCACTTTCCCATCTGTAAAGTAGGGATAGTAATTCCTATCTCAAAGCAATTTTCTGATAGATCCGATGAGACTATAGGTGCAAAAGTGCTTGGCAGATAAAATTCACTGGTTTAGTTAGTCCAAGTATGACTCCTGTGTGCCCAGTGCTGAATTGGGTGCTAGGCCAAACATGACAGGTAAGACCCAGCCCTCATGGAACTACATGATAGTGGGAGAGAGATGGCAAATTAATAAGCGAATAAACAGAGACAACATAAGTGAGGTAGGTGATTGTGGAGAGTGGCGAGCTCTGTGGAGGGAAGATGCAGAGGATGTGTGAGAGAATAGCAGGGTGGTCAGAGAGTGCCTCTTTGGGGTGAGGCCTGGAGGGTGAGCATGAGCCAGCCCTGGGATTGTTGAGCCAGCACTTCTGGTGGAGGGGACAAGTGTAGAGGCTGGGAGGCCCTGAAGGGCTTGGCAAACTGAGGAACAGAAAGAAGCCCAGTGGGGTTGGGGTATGGAGAGCTGGAGAGTCAGGGTGTAGTGCCCAATGCAGGATGGTTCTGGTGGCTGTGGGGCGAGCCTGGGTTCTGCTGGCAGGACATGACACAGTGCCATGAGCATCAGGACATGTCTAGTCCCTCAGCCTGTGCCTGGCCTAGTGCCACAAGTAGGTGATCAGCAAGATGTGTGGGGCTCACATCTTCTCTCTTTCTGCAAGCCTTGTGTACCCGTGAGGCCCACAGGAACATGGAGACTTCCAGGTGGAAGTGACAGCACCCAGTTGTGCTCTGGCCCTCCTAGGTGGCCCGGCAATGAAGGAACCATGAGCGGTTTCTTATGGTTCTCCATTTGTTCTATGGGAGGATTCATCTCTTTTGGCTTTGTCTTCCAGGAGTGGGCAGGGGATTGCCTTCAGCTCCTGGGGAGTATAGCTCTTGTGGGCTGCAGTGGGGTGGAGCGTATCCTCACACTGGCCCAGCCATCCTCCCCCAACCTTGACATGACTTTACTCGTGGTTTCAGTGTTTTCTCACACTTGCCTGCATCTGCCAGTCCTATTGTAATGTCTTGTCCTTGCATGTCACCTGTGTCACACTGTCCTTCTTGGGGCTGGTATGGCAGGGCCTGTGGAATGGCCAGAGCAAGGCAGAACCTGTGTGGGCTGGTGGATGTGGGTACATCCCCAAAGCCCAGGAAGTCAAACCAAGGACTTGGAAGGCTTGTTGACTCTCCGGATTACCACCCCACTGTCCCTGAAGGGTATTCCTGCTCACTCCAAGAGCAGTTGTTTCTATCCTTCCAACTCTGTTTTCCTCAGAAGCAGTGAGTCTTATCACAGTGCTTTGTGCAGAAACACTGTCCGCTGGATGGAGACTCCTCTTCATATTTGTTTCTTTATTTATTTTTGAAATTGGGGTAATATGTGCATAATCTAAAATTTACATTTTAACCATTTTAAGTATGTAGTTCAGTGGCATTAAGTACATTAACACATTGCTATGCAACTGTCATCACTGTCCATATCCAGAACTCTTTCATTACCTCAAGCTGTAGCTATGTTTCCATTGAACAACTTCCCATTTCCCACTTCCCTTGCTGGTGGCAGCCAACGTTCCACTTTCTCTCTCTATGAATCTGACTACTCTAGGTACCTCATATCAATGGAATCATATAATATTTGCTTTTTCTTGTTTTCCCTTTTAAAAAGGATTTTATTTACTTTTAGAGAGGGGAAGGGAGGGAGAAAAGGAGGGAAGAAAACATTAGTGTGTGGTTGCCTCTTGCACACCCCCAAGTGGGGACCTGGTCTGCAACCCAGGCATGTGCCCTGACTGGGGATCAAACTGGCGACTGTTGGTTCGCAGGCTGGTACTCAATCCATTGAGCCACACCAGCCAGGGCTGCTTTTTCTTTTTTGTGACTGCCTTCTTTTACTTAGCATTATGTCCTTAAGGTTCATCCATGTTGTAGCATGTGTTAGAATTTTCCTTATTTTTAAAGCTGAATACTATTCCTTTGCATGAGTATACCATATTTCGTGTATCTCTTCATCTATTGATGGAAATATGAGTTGCTTCTACCTTTTGGCTATTGTGAGTAATGCTGCTATAAATATATTTCCTTTTAAATAGCACCCATATGTGGAATTGCCAGGTCATATGATAATTTCATTTTTAATCTTTTAAAATATATTTTATTGATTATGCTATTACAGTTGTCCCATTTCCCCCTTCACTCCCCTCCACCCTGTACACTCTCCCACCCACACCCCCCCTTTAGTCATGTCCCTGTGTCATACTTGTCAGTTCTTTAGCTTCTACATTTCCCATACTATTCTTGCCCTCTCCCTGTCTATTTTCTACCTATCATCTATGCTACTTATTCTCTGTACCTTTTCCCCCTCTCTCCTCCTCCCACTCCCCTGTTGCTAACCCTCCACGTGATCTCCATTTCTGTGGTTCCATTCCTGTTCTAGTTGTTTGCTTAGTTTCTTTTGGTTTTGCTTTAGGTGTGGTTGTTAATAATTGTGAGTTTGGTGTCCTTTTACTATACATGTTTTTTTTTTAATCTTCTTTTCTTAGATAAGTCCCTTTAACATTTCATAAAATAAGAGCTTGGTGATGATGAACTCCTTCAACTTGACCTTATATGAGAAGCACTTTATCTGCCCTTCCATTCTAAATGAAAGCTTTGCTGGACAGAGTAGTCTGGGATATAGGTCCTTGTCTTTCATGACTTGGAATACTTCTTTCCAGCCCCTTCTTGCCTGTAAGATCTCTTTTGAGAAATCAGCTGACAGTCTGATGGGAACTCCTTTGTAGTTTACTGTCCCCTTATCTCCTGCTGCTTCTAGGATTCTCTCCTTCATTTTTACCTTGGCTAATGTAATTATGATGTGCCTTGGTGTGTTTCTTCTTGGGTCCAACTTCTTTGGGACTCTCTGAGCTTCTTGGATTTCCTGGAAGTCTATTTCCTTTGCCAGAATGGGGAAGTTCTCCTTTATTATTTGTTCAAATACATGCTCAATCTGTTGCTTTTCCTCTTCCCCTTCTGGTACCCCTATAATTCATATGTTGGAATGTTTAAAGATGTCCTGGAGGTTCCTAAGCTTCTCCTCATTTTTTTGAATTCTTATTTCTCCATTCTTTCCTGTTTGGTTGTTTTTTTCTTCCTTCTGGTCCACTCTATTGTTTTGAGTTCCAGTTTCCTTCCCATCACTATTGGTTCCCTGTGCATTTTCCTTCATTTCTTTTAGGGTAACCTGCATTTGTTCATCTAATTTGTGACCAAAATCAACCAATTCTGTGGCTTCCTGATCACCAGTGTTTTGAACTGTGCATCTGATAGATTGGCTATTCCTTGTTCGCTTAAAATGATGAGTCCTGGGGCATTGATCTGTTCTTCTGTTTGAGACATGTCTATCTCTCTCTCTCTTTTTTTGGTCTGGTCGCTCCTGTTATGGTGAAGGGCAGAGCCTTAGGTGTTCACCAGGGCTGGGCACCCCAGTCACTAGATTGTGATGTTGTATGTGGGGACAGGGGTGGGAAGGAACAATGGCGGTAGCTCCGTTCTCCGTGGAACCTCAGTCCCTTCCCTGGGATCCTGGGTTGCACGCTCTGCCTTGCTCCACATTGCTGCCTCACTGGGTCTGCCAGCTGCTGCTTGCGTACTCAGGGACCACCCACTGTGATCTTGCTTGCCCCAGATGCCTTACGGGCTCCCAGTTGCCTTTTGGGCCCAGTTCTCCCTGTTCTCCACACCCGGCTGCTTGTCTCTGCCCCTCCTACCGGTCTGGATGAACGGGTCTACTTCAACTTCTTGGCTGTCCGACTTCCATTCAGATAAATTCTCTATCAGTTCTGGGTGTTATTCTGCCTCTAAATTGTTGTTGTTCTAATCTTGGTTGTGCGTGGAGGTACAGTGCGTCCACCTATGCCTCCATCTTGCTGGAAGTCCCATTTTTAATTTTTTGAGGGACTACTGTACTGCGTGACTACACACTTTTGCATTCCCACTAATAATGCATAAGGGTTCCAACTTATACATATCCTAACAAACACTTTCTGTTTTTTTCTTTTTCTTCTTTAAATTGACTTGAGAGAGCATGGAGAAAGAGAGAGGCAGAGAGAAACATCAACTTGTTACACTTATTTTATGTATTCCCTGGTTCTTCTTGTATCTTCCCTGACCAAGGATCAAACTCATATCCTTGGCATATCGGAATGATGCTCTAATTGACTGAGCTACCCGACCAGGGCTATTTTTTTTTTCCTTTCAAAATTAATAGTAGCCAATCTAGCGAGTATGAGGCCTTTTCATTTTTTAAAACAAAGGCCAGCCATCACCTCTTCTGGGAATTCTTCCCTGGTGCTTCCAGTCTGGCCAGGCACCTGGTCTCGGTGCTCTCTCAGGCCCCTTGCTTCCTGTGATTACTTTTGGGTGTATGCAGTTTCTTCCTGGCCTGTGAGCATGTGGAGGGAACATGCTATGAATATGCAGTGCTTGTCCCCCTGTTCATGCTAGGGTCTGACCCACAGGGGCCGCTCAGGATATCTTTGTGGAATGAATGCATAACACTCAGATTTAGGATCATCTCCAGGGACTGCAGACTTGGAAAAAGAGCCTGGTCCCTCACCCTGGGGCTGCTGGTCAGTCCTAGGACATCAGAGGAGCTTTTTGTGGACACTGACACAACCCTAGAAAGCAGCTGAATATTGCCACAGGGTCTCACAGCTAAAAATACTGAACACAACTTAGTGAATTGGAGTTTGGCCTTCTTGGGAGTGCGGTATTCAGGTAGACAACTGCACGGGAGGTGTGTGCTGAGTGGAGGTGTTTGGCAGTGCTGGCCAGAGTGACCTGATTCCCAAAGCTGATGGTGGTAGATTTATCATTCTTCTTTCCAGTGATGAAGATAATAACACAACTTACATTCTTTGTGATTTACTGGCAGCCCCTTTATTTCTCAGAATGGCCAAGAGACCTGGATCTGAATGTTAGAGGGTCTTTTACTATGAGTTGCAGCTGTCCTCATACTCTGGGGAATGTTGGCTTCTGAAATGAGATTAAGGAGCAGACTTCTTTGCAGAAATTGTCCCCTTGCATTGAGGAAGGGGATTAACTGGCCATAATTGAGTGCCTACTGCATGTCAGCACTGTGCAAACCCTCACTACACTTTCCCTCACTGGCCTCCCACAGCGCCTGAGGTAGAGAGGGCCACATGGGGCTTACAAAGGTACACTGACAGTGTGGGGCCCCTATAGCTGGCAGGCTCAGGGCTGAGCCCTACTGAAGCCCCTGGTGCCCTTCTCAGAGTCAGGAGCACCCAGGAAATGATGCTTTAGAAAGGGCTCTGCATGAAATAATACTGTTCAAGGGAAGAAGAAAATGCTGCTTTAAATTCCAAGTTCAGCTGGAAGTTGGGCCAGGTGGCATGTCATCCACTTATATTCACTCATTTCCCTCAGTCGTTCTCAGATTTTCTAGAGCCTCCAGGATGTGCCTAGCTTTATGTCGGCTGTGGTGATAAGATGAATAATGTGACCTCTTCCATCCTCCAGAAGCTCCTGGTCTAGTGGAGCAGAAAGGCAGGTGAGCCCTTCCATTGCACCATCATAAACGCTGGGATAGAAACAGGAGCCAAGAACTGCAAGAGCACAGATTTCTTCTGTGAACTTTACCTGGGCCTGCAGAGGAGGGAACACAAGATCTGGAGGGATGAAAGCAAAGAAAGAGGTCAGGTCAATGTGTGCGAGGACACAGTGGCATGCTTTGCTGTGGGAACTCTGCATGGCGGGAGCAGTGGGTGTGGGGGGGATGGGGAGAGGAGGCTGGAGAGCCAGGCTGGGCTAGGGTGGCTGGAGGTTTCCTTGTGTGTTGTGTGAAGAAGCCTGGTATTTATCCTGTAGGCAACTGAGCCCCAGCAGAGATTGCAAAGCCAGGAAGTGACCCTCTTAGCTTAGTTTTCTTTGAAGCTCCCTGTGGCACTAATGTTGAGGATGGACTGCAGTCTGGGGGCCAGTGAGTGGCTGTTACAGTGGTCCAGGTGAGAGATGATGAAGATAGGGCAAAGAGAACATCTGAAGAAGCTTGCTTGCCTAGAGCAGCCTGATCCTGCTTAAATCTACTTCCTTTGCACTCAGCGTCTGCAGCTGCACCTGGGAAGTCAGAAGTAGTTGAAGAAAAACCCACAACCAGGCTGCAGCTGGTCTCTCTGTGACCTGGCTGTCCACCTAAAATAGGCCCTTGGTGCCACCCAGGGATCCTATCACCTTCCTTAGGCCATTCATTCTTCCACTCTCCTAGATGAATATTTCACATGTTTCCTATCCTTATTTCTCCAAAATGTACTTACTCTTTACTTCTCTTTTGCTTTTTAAAAAATTAATAGATGTTACTTCTTTTGAGCAGTTTTATGTTTACAGAAAAATTAAGTAGAAAGTACAGAATTCCATATATCCCCCTCACTCTCCTTCCTAACTTCCCCTATTAATATCTTACATTAGTGGGGTATATATGGTACAAATAATCAACCAGTGTTGATATATTATTATTAACTAAAGTCCATAGCTGAAATTAGGGTTCACTCCTGGTGTTGTAATTCTGTGGGGTTGAACAAATGTATAATGACATGTATTTACTGTTATAGTGTCATATAGAATAGTTTTACTGCCCTAAAAATTCCCTGTGTTCCACCTAGTCCTTCCTTCCTCTCCCCTAACCCCTGATAATCACTGATCTTTTTACTGTCTTCATAGCTTGCTTTTTCCAGAATGTCATATAGTTGGAATCCTTTTTAGATTGGCTTCTTTCACTTAGAAATATACATTTAAAGTTCCAACATGAGTTTTTATGGTTTAGTAGCTCATTTATTTCTAGCACTGAATAATATTTCACTGTCTAGATGTACCATAGCTTATTTATCCATTCACCTATTGAAAGGCATCTTGGTTGCTTCCAAGTTTTGGTAATTGTGAATAAAGCTGTGGTAAACACAATGACCTTGCTTCTAAAAGCACCGAGAAGACAGGAGCTTTGGTGACAGGGGACAGGACAGAGGTATCTGTGCACCTGCTGCCACACACACAGGCTTCCATCATTGGTACCCATGAGCTTTGGCCTCTGTCCTGATGCTGTGTGTGACCACTGCAGGCTCTTAGAAAGGAAGCTGTCTCCTTGGATGTGGGAATCCATTTCCAAGGAGATGATAGATTCTGTTAACTACTCAAGGCTGGAACTCTTGCATTGTCAATGTCTCTTTTTCGAATGGATCATGTAACATGCTGTAATTCTCCCCATCTTTGCATAACCCTCTGTCCACCCCACATTCACCTCCTCTTTAAGCAAAAACTCTTCAAAAGAGTTATCTGTACTTGCTATTTGCACTTCATCTCTTCCCATTCTATCATGGAGCTGCTCTGTGGCAGGTGCTGTTAGTGACTGGTTCACACCCCTCAAACCCTCCCTTTCAGTGGGCTCTGCCTGCACCTGCTTTTCTGTGCCCACAGTTTCTTTCTGGAAGCTAGAAGGCCATGCTCTGCTTCAACTCCTCACAGGCAAGAAGTACCAGAGAACTAGTACACCTGGGAGAGCCCTTACTGAAGATAGATGGGAGCTGGTGTAGATACCTCATCCCCTGTCCCATGGGTGGCACAATCCTGAGGCCCACACTGTTTTTCAGGGGTTCCAAGCAGAACAAAGCTCCAGTCTCTATGTGGAAGCTTATCAACAACCCCACTACTGGCTGCTTGCCCTTCCCTGTATCACTTCCTACTCTCCACTGATTTTCTCTGGCCTCCCAAATGAATCCCTAGCACTTGAATGCTTGACTCAAAGTTTGCCTCTGGGGACCCAAACTCAGACACTTGGACCCAGGTCCGGGCCACTCCCTGGGCATCATCTGCCTCCATTTCTTGACAGTTTCTGGCCCTGTTGATCACTTTTTCACTTGCGCTGTGGGACATGCTCCCTGTGACTGGCTGGTCCTTTCACAAACTTTTCTAGCTGCCAGGGCTCAGCACCCACTGCCATGGAGGTCAGCCAACATATTCAGAAAGGAAGTTGCATGTGCTTCAAAGAGAGCAGATGTCAGTTTTCTTTAGCTTATAGGTTGAGGGGAAAGGTGATGAGGGCCCAATATATGCCAGGCACTTTGCATTGTTAACTCATTTGATCTTGGTTACCAGCCTATAAATAAAGGAGCTATTTATCACTGTGTACAGAGTTGGGAACAGAGGCTTGGACAGGTGGAATGGCTTGGCCGAGTGATTCAAACCTTGGCGTGTCCCATTTCTTCAGCTTTACAGAGGGAGCTACCTCTGAGATAGCTGGACTTGAAGGGACCCTGGTTTCTTTTTGTCTTCTTTCCTCCTCATTTTCTGCTCTGATGGATGTCTTCTTCCCTCCAGCCCAGTGCCCTGAGTCCTTGAATTGGCTGAGCCATGGAATAAGCCCCAGAGGGTGGAAGAAAAGATTAAATTATCAGTAGTGTAGAACCCTAGCCACTCGCAGGTGGCCCTCACTCTCACCTTCCTATAACATTCAGCCTCCAGTGGGGAGAATGAGGCTGACTTCAGAATTCCTTTTTGGAACTGTGTTTAAAGGATCCAGGCCATTGGCTGGAACAGGGCTAAGTAATTCAGCAGACCACTCCAGATGGTCCCTGTGATTTGGCCCAAGCTGAGGCATTGAAGTTAATAATGGGGCTTCCTGGAAGTGATGTGCTCATATCCCCACTTGTGCCTCTCTGACAGTTGCGCTGCAGCCCTGTGAGGGAGCACTAGGCACTGGGTACAAAGCAGAAGTCCCTTCATGTGTGAAGGAAACTGCAACTGCTGGTCTGTCACTGAGTTTCTCAGGGCTGTGGTACCCTCAGGGCAGCTCTACCATGGAAGGGCTCACTGTTCATGCCTGTTGAGTCCCCTGGAGGTAGACCTGATGCAGGACCTGGTGTAGCCAGGCTATCTGTGATTTCGCAGATGTGAAGAATGCTTTGCTGGCTCTCCTCTTTGCTGCTGATGCTGGGAGAAGGTGAACTCAGTGCCAAGAGGTTAGCTGCGATGCCCAGGTCACCAGGAACCTGGGCTCCATGGTGAAGGCTGAGGTTGGACATGTGCTCACCACTCCCTAGCAGTATGCATGGTTCCTGTGACCCAGTCAGCCCTGGGCCCTGAGTCATGCTCGCTGCTCTGTGAACAGTGGAATGGGATGGTGGTGAAGGCAGACCCATGTGCTCCCATATCCATCCCGTGTTTTATTCCACATTCATGCAAGACAGAAGACAGAAGGCAAGGCTTTCAACAACATAAAGGCTTTTGAGAAAGAAGGTAGAACCCCAATTTACATGATAGGGAGAAGAGTGGGGAGTGAGAGGGAAACAGCAAGGTGATGGTATGTGGAGAAGCTGCTGCAGGCACAGGGTGTACCTGCTCCACCACCTGACTGTGCCAAGGGGCAGCTACTGCTGTCCACAAGGGGACATTTTGGATTTATACGTTTTATACTTTGGGGTTTTGCAATGAAGAAACAGCCATGCATTTTAGAAGGAAATGAGAAGGAGGCAGAATGCCCAGGCAGGAAAGGATCAGTTGTGTTGCCTGTGAAATTCATTTAAGGGTTTTGCTAAGCATATCCTTGGAGCTGTAGCTGTATCCTGGCCTTTGGGAAAGAGAAGCCATGTGAGCACAGCCCTTATCTAGCTGTGGAGTTGAACATCAAGCCCCATGCATTTCTTTGGAGATATCTTATGTGTGCTCAGGGTAAGGGCTGCCAAGGGTGATGAGTACTGGCCCTGGCACTGCTAGGTCTCTCTTTAATCCATGTCCTTGAGAGTCTTTGAACATTAAGGCCACTGTGCTGGCTATGGAGCTGGATGTTGGCTCCTGTAAGCCCCTTGGGCAGCCTCAGAGGAACCTTCCATGTGAGCTTAGGAATGAAAGTTCTCTGAGCTTGCCTTGTTAGCCATGACTCTTGAGCCATATCCCTGTTACTTGGTGTCCATGTAGAGGTGTGTGAGGTCAAGATTCCTTCCCATCCATGATTTATCTGCCTTCTGTACATTTGTTCCCCAGCCTCCCTTCCTGACATCTACCTGTCTCTCAATATATGTCCTCAGAAGGCCACAAAGAGCTTCCAATCTACAGGTGGAGACAGCTCAGGCATTGTTCACATCAAAATGGGGGCAGACTCCTCTTTTCTCCTTTAACATACACGAATCTCTAATCATAGTCACACTATACATGTTTTGATGGGGGTTTGTGCAGCTAGAGATATAGAAAGTAGAGTACATGATTCTGTCTGCAGGGAGCAGGGAATGCTTCATGGAGGGGGAGGCCCACCTAGTCAGCTCACAAGGTCCAGATGGGACAGAGTGAGAAGGGGGAAGGGCACTCCAGGTGGGAGAAATAGGTATGCAAAGGCATGGTGGCTGGAGACTGCAGGAGGCATTCGGACAGTGCAGTGTGTTTTGGAATTATTGGATCAGAAGGCTTCACATGGAAGACATGGAAGGGTTGGTGGTGACCAGATGAGGAAGGGGCTTTGGAGACTGTGGTGAGGAGCTGAGGCTTATTTTGTGGTCATTTGGAGGTAGGAGAAAGGTGTCGATGAATGGGACAGTGGAGGGAATGCTAAAGTCTGCACTGTTGGTCAGTTTTGGAGGAAGAATTGGAGGGGGCTGGGCTAGAAGTCAGGAGGGCAGTGAGGACATTGATATGGGTCCATAGGGTGAGTGCTAGTGGGACCCTTTTCCAGTGCTGTTCTGGCCACTATTCTGATGAGCCTGAGGTCTGGGAGACCTACTTGGTGTTGCCCTTCAGGCCTTTCCAGGAGCAACTCACACTTTCATTCCCTAGGGATGATGATTAGTTTTTGTATCAACCTGGCTGGGTTGTGGTGCTCAGATGTGTGGGAAAACACTGTTCTGGATATTTCTATGGGGGTGTTTTTGCATGAGATCAACATGTAAATAGGTTGGGGGACACAATTTGGTATAACAGGCTGCAACCACTGTTGCTGAGTCAAAGAGGCAGGGTGGGGTGGTGGTGTGTGAGGGACCTTTTGTGAGGTCCATGGCAGATGAGCTGAGCCAGGGCCCAGCCCCTCTACATCTCTCATTGTGGGATGTTATGCTCAGATAGAAGCTCATTCTTTTTATACATCCATTCAGCATGTACAGTAAAACTCATTTATCCATTCAATTACTCATTCCCACTTGTTCACACATTTATGGGTGAGTTTGTCTCTTCATTCACTCATTCATTCATTCATTCAACAGCCACAATAATATTTGGATATTCTTCCCTCTATCATTCACATATTGACACTTGTTCCATCATTCATTCATTCATTCCCCCATAAAAGGTAGTGGAGCCTTGTCCTGCTCCTTCACTGTACCAGGAGCTGAGGTCATGTTTTAAAAACACCCGTTGAGGAATTCTATGCAGCAGAAAGAAAGAAGGAGCTCCTACCCTTTGTGACAGCATGCATGGAAGTGGAAAGCATTATGCTAAGCGAAATAAGCCAGGAGGTGGAAGACAAATACCATATGATCTCACTTTTAACAGGATCCTAAACAACAAAACAAACAAACAAGCAAAATATAACCAAAGACACTGAAATAGAGAACAGCCTGACAGTGACCAGAGGGGAGAGGGGAGGGAATTTCAGGGGAAAAGGGGAAGGGTTTGTAGGGACAAGTATAAAGGACACGTGGACAAAAATTAGGGGGGGTGGAAATGGGAGGGAGGTGGGGAGGGATGGGGGGGTTGGCTGGAATGGAAGTAAAAGACAGAAAACTGTACTTGAACAACAATTAAATAAAAAATAAAAATAAAAACACCCACTCATGCCTTTCCCTCAAGGAACTCTCCAGGACTCTGAAGGTGAAGAATGGATTTTTTTTTTCTCCCCTGTCTTTTGACAGTTAAACTGTTGAACTAGCTCCATGTCTTCAAAGTGGTGTGGTTTCCCAAGACTGAAGGAAAATAATGGTTTGATGATGAATGGATCTACATTGTACCCTTGGTTTCTTGACCACTTCCACTTGGAAGAATGGGAATGACCCACAACTGGCAAGGGTGGCTCTGTGTCCTGCATTCCCATCACAGATCCTTGGGCTTTACTAGTTTGAAACCAGCTCTTGTCTGCCATTGCCCCAACTGTCCATATCTCTCTGGGTGCTGGTCAGCTGTGTAGGACATCTGTGTTCCTTCCTGTGTTCCTGCACATGGCTTTGTGTAGGTTCTGAGTCTTGCTCTGAGGATTCAGGTCCAGTGATGTAGTGATGTTGGTTCCTGGTGCTTATCTCAGCCTCAAACTGGCATTTGAGTGGTGCTCACATTGTGATCTGGGGTTTGCTGGAGGCCTGAGAGTGTTTCCAGTTATCCCTGGAGGAAAGATGTATACTTAAACTTCCCATCTGCAGCATAGAACACCCAGCTTCCTTTTCCTTCTGTATCATTTCAGCAGGAGGCAAGGAAATAGTATCATTGAAAACTCTGTTTCCAGACAGCACAACCACATCCCTGTGAAATCTGCCACGGCTCTGTTGTGGGGTAGACAGTGGGAACCAAAGATGTCCCATGAAGAAGGCAGTGGCTCCTGTCTGATCAGCAGCCACTCTCCCAGGATACGGAGGCTGTCCTCAGCCAGCTTGTGTGCGAGGGAGTTAAACACTGGGTTTTCTGACACACAGAACTGTGAATCGGTCCCACCCTAGGGTCAATCTGATGGGTGGAAGGGCTGCATTATGGACACACGTATTAGTCTGATTAGATGTTTATAGACTCTGTTTTACCAGTCATTTTATTCAGAACTTATTTCACTTACTAAAATATCTGGGCTGTAAATGTATCCTCTTAAATCCCTTCAACAAGCGAGGATTTTTCCAGTACTAGTAAGTTACCTCCAGGAAATATGAATGAAGCTGTTGCTCTCTATCAATTCCTTATTCTTAAGACTCACAAAGCTACATTTGGATAATAAGGAAAACCCTATCAATTATCTTGATGTTTCCAAATATTGTGATTTTGGCATTGGGTAGATAATAGAATGGAATTTGAAATAATTCACCTCACCAGCGTGCTGTGTGGATGCAGTGTGTGCTGTGTAGGAATGTGCACCTTTGGCAGGCTGCAGCAATGTGGGTGAACTGAGGACAAGTTGCCACTTGTTTTCCTATATATCTTTGGTGTAGACTGAGGTCTGTGGCCATCAAAAAGTATGGGATAGATTGACGAAAACACATTGGAAAGGTAAGAAAGGCAGTATGCTGGCAGTATCTGAGCTGCTTTGTTTTTGGTAAGACTTCTAATGTAGGCGTGTTGTTGGATTTTATTTCTTGACTCAGCTTGAGAACTTATGTTTGTCATCCTAAGGGATATATTTGGTTTTATCTCTGATATTTTATATTTCTTGCTGTTTCTTCTGGTTTTGTTTTTTGATATGTGATTTTGGGTTTCCATAGGATTATTTTCCCTAGTAATTTGGAATGAATACATCTTATTTTACATTTATAGTATTGTTTTTAATTACCCGTACTATTTTTAAAAACATATCTGTATTTCCTGAAACATACCTGTATTTCTTTATGAGAGAGAGAGAGAGAAAGAAAGAGAAAGAGAGAGAGATATGCAATTGATTCTTCTGGATAAGATGAGAAAATGCTGGTTACTGTCTGAGAGAGAAAGCAACAATTAGCCTAAAAAATGGCCAGGCAGTGCTTGCCCATGAGTCTTCTTTCAGCACTGTAGGTATTACAAATTGCAAAAGTCTCTCCTGGCACCTGGCCTTCAGTTAGTGATAAATCTTAATTTACCATTTTCATCTTGGTGTGAGTCTTCATAGATTTTTCTGGAGAGAAGTTGTCTGACATATGGATTGTTGCCAGACAATGTCTTAAACTTGAAAGTTTAAGAGATAAAACTTACCTTGTTAATCCCCTGCATAAAATCCTTCTGTGGTTCTCTATTGCCCAGAATCATGTCCTGTTCCTCTATCCCCTGTAGGGTCCCCAAACAGCTGCCAGCTTTTCCTTATCACCCTCCCCCATTTCCTCTAGCCTTTCCTTCTCTGCCAGCAACACCAAGTGACCCCTGTCCAATCCTCACACTCTCCTTCCCTGGCCTCTGCAGGTCCCTCTGGTTTCTACTTCCTCTTTGCCTTACTATTCCTGCACATTCTCCAACACCCATCCAGGTGTGGTCTCCTCCAGGAAGCTGTCCCAGCACCTGTCCCAGCAGCTGGGAAGGCTCCCCCAGGGGCAGTCTGGGCTCTCTTCTTTCACCGGCTACCATCTTGTGTTAACATTATCGCTTGTGTAGCAGTGCCCTGGTCTCTCTCAGTAGACCAGAAACTCCATGGGAGTTTATGCCCCACCTCCCCACCACCTCACACAGTATACATGGGGCACAGAGCCCAGCACATATTAGGTGCTCAGAAAATGTTTGTCATAACTTGTAAAAAGAAAGATCTCAATCATTGGTTTGTCAAAAAGAAGATGTATGAATTCAATGGAATGAGGTTGAAAATAGAGTAAGTAAATGGCTTGGACTTGAAGGCAAGCATTGCTGTTAGAAGCCATTATCTGGGCTCCCACTCACTGAGCACCCAGCATACTGTCACAGCACACTTCAGAGCACTACGAAGCCTGTTTTATGCATGAGGAACCTGAGACTCAGAGAAGTTAAGTTGCTGAGTTTGCTGGCAGAGCCAGGACCCAAGTCCATGTGCCACCAGCTGCTGCACCTGAACTCTGCATTCATGCCAGGTGGACATTCTGAGAAGCATTGGGACAATGGGCCAGTTTCTCTACTCTCCCACAGAGGAGCTTGCTCAGAGCAAGCTGGGAAAGGGCCGGCAGAGTTTGTGTGTGCCTGTTGGGGAGACACTCCATTTGAGTTTATGCTTAAGCATTTCTTCTTGTAGGAATGTTAAAATCATGCCAGGTGATTAAAAATGTTTACAAAAGTTAATACTTAAAGTGGATGAGCAGAGGGCTGCAGGCTGCAGCCTCAGTAGCTATAGGTGAAAAGGGAGGGGGTGTGCAGTGGCTCTCAGACTGTTCCAGACTCATTCTTTGTTGGGTCCTCTCTGTTAGTCCTGGAGCTCTTCCAAGAAAAGAATGCAATCTAATCCATCCTGTTAATCTCTATATTAGCAGTGCCTAGCTCAGAGCCTGGCACATTCAAATGTTTGAGGAGAGATCATTTAATATGAAAACTAGTGGTGTCATGCCACTGGAGTTGCTCTCTCTCATTGCCGCTCTGGGGGTCTGAGAGGCCAATGAATAATAGTTCCTATTGTTCACTGTGGAGAAAAGGGAACTTGAGCACCTTCTGGGATTTCCTTCACCCTATTCTGGTCCAGACACCAATGTAGGTGAGGATTCCTGGGGAGGGGCTTTTGGGGGACTGTGGGAGCATGTAGAATGATGTCAGAGAAAGGGTTCTGAAGCCTGTGCCCATCCCAGACAGGCCAGTCAGAGTTTAAAATAATGACATTAATTTAAGCATAAGACCCCAAGGGCTATGCTGGGAGGAAATTGCCTCAGTGTGACAGATTTGGTTCTGGAAGGAGATTGTTGGGTAAAGGTGGGGTTAGGGGGTTGGGTAAAGGGTGTGGACTGACTCTGCTCCCTGGGGGTTCATGCTTTTGTTTTCGCTGCTCCCTGGGGTGCTGGCAGCGACACTGCCAACCCCCTGGTGTTCTCATCTAAGCCTCATGTCTAGTACTGCTCTGGACAGCCCAGCCAAGAGAGACTTGAACTTCTTCGAACTTTCTCAAACTCTGAGGGGAAATAATAAGGAGGTAAGCATGGGGTATAGGAAGCATAGATAAAAATGCTGGTGTTCCTGGGCTTATATTGGGGTTGCCATTCCATATTCTTCTGAGAGATGGTCTCATGCTCCAAAGCCAAGAACTGAAATGACCACAACGGCTCCTCACCCAGGCTCCCTACATTCCTCCTACAAGCTCGTTCCCTTGGCAGGCATTGTATCAGGACCTACAGCAACCCAGGAGTTTCTTCCAGGCATCCCTGTCTCTCCATGGTCACAAGCAAGTAGCCTCACTCCCTTCACACACCAACCATCCACTTAGGGCTTGCTGGGTTTGTTTCCTGCAACAGAAACAAATGATCCCTTCTTCAGACCTCAGCTGAGGCATAGAGGAGTGCTCTGGTCAACATCAACAGGAAAGGAAGATGCCAATGGACTAGCTTACCTTGTGACTTCCTGGGAATTTTCCCACTGAAAATGGAATTCAGCATGATCTCACTGATGAAGCTTCTCAGATGTTTGGGATGTCTGTCAGGGAGTGAAGTATTCTCAGGGGCCTGGCTGTGTGGTCTGGAGTAACCCCCAACTCCAGTAGCTGGGGGTTGCTTAGAATTTTGCTCACCCCTGGGGAGAGTACACCAGCAGCCAGCAGCCATCCCCAAGTCTGCAGTGCCAAGCGTAGTTGCAAACCTGGCCTGGGTGAGTGGGGCCCACTCCTGTCTGTAGCTCACATTAGGGATCTCAAGTACATAAACATGCCCATGCTCCAGTCTTGTGCCTCAGTCCTCCACTTCCCAATCTTCCCCTGCTGTTTGCTCACACTTCACTACCCTGCAATTCCCCAGGAAATTGTCAGGTCAAATCTAGTCAGAGGCAGAGGGGCTACAGACTAGATTGGAGTTTTGTACTGTGGCTGTGAGAGCCAGGAGTTGCTGCACCTGTGGGAGGGGGTGGGGGCACAGAAAAGTGAGACTGTGAGAAGGGAGCTTCCCCAACTCATGACCCCGTGCTCACAGCATGCTGCCTATCAGCTCAGGGGTCACCCTCTGGGGCAGGAATGAACATCCACACAGGAGAAGATTAAGGTTAAGCCACCTGACTCTTAGGAATGATGGTACCCTTGGGTGACACCACCCAGCAGACTACTTCTGCTGAGAGGTTCATCATGGAGCATGCTCTAATTAAGCTGGAGTGTGAGGCAGTGTCAGAAGGCACTGTCGCTGGTAGGAGCCTCCTTTACCTTTATGGAAACTGTTACTTCCTTTAGGCAGGAGCCAAAAGTGGGAATGTGTTCCTCAATCTATCGACCAATGAAATGTGCCTTCTAAATTAAAATGTGGGACATGCTTTACAACGGGAAATCAGAGAGGCAGCCAGTGGTTAGTTCCTTGCCACCAGTGTGTGTGGGCTCCACTGGGGGTGATGGGGTGCACAGAATGGTGATTTGAGCACCTCTGCTCAGTGTGGTGAGGTTTTCTTTCTTCCTGCTGGTCTGTCAGCCTTGTCTGTGGGTCTTTTCAGATCTGTATCTTTATTCAACTTCATTCCCTAAACATGGGGAAGCAACATGGTGTCATGGAAACAGACTCACTTTGACTTCAGCATTCACTGGATCTGGGCCAGATCTCACCTTTGCCATTTAGATACTATGTGTCCTTGTCCAAGTTACTTTCCCATTCAGAGCCTTGGTTTTCTTATCTGTAAATGATAGCCTTATTCCATATTTCACAAGTTTACTAAGGAAAGTTAGTGAAATAGTGGATGGGAGATGTCTTAACACAGTGCCTGGTGCATTACTGTGCTCAGAGGTTGGTGCTTCTGAGCTGTCACCTCTCCTGCTTACGTCTCCTTCCCTGGACGTAGAACCTGGTGCTGCACAGTGACTGTTTCAGGGCAGCTGTCAGGTGAGAGCCTCCAGGGTGTGAAGGAAATAGGACAGAGCAGGAGAAGATACTGGGCAAAGCTGGGGTTCCTGGAGTAGGAATTGTACCACAAATGTATCCGGCTTGAGGGGCTGGGCTTTTGCATCCCCTCGTCCATTGGCCACAGCACCTATCCCCCCCGCCCCCCCCCCCACCCTGGGCGGCCCTCCCCCCCCAAGGGAGGAGGTAACCTTCCAGGCATTTCTGGGTAAGACAGAGCCTGCAGCACAACAGCTGGTATAGGGTCTGAGCAGGGAAACAGACCCAGCTACAAAGTCCCCTTGCCAACTCTGAAACTTTTTATCCCAGGAGTTTTTGTGTCAGCTGTAAATCCACATTTAGAAAATTTTAACTATGTTTCTGAATACCTGATACTTAAAAGGTTATTTGGTGCATGAGGGATGTGTATCAATTTCCCTGGACATTTGGGGTACAACATGCTTACCCTGTCACTTGGTGCTTAGTTCCATCTCCATGCCCTGGACAAACCACAGGTCAAGCCTACCTGCCTGGCAGCTTTGAAGCCCTGGAGAGGGTATCTGCTGCCAACTTGGGATCAGTTCCAAATCAAGAAGTTCCCACCTTTAATTGGCCAATCCTCCAGTGTGTGCCGGAACAGCAGCTCTGTGCTGCTGGAGCGGCCTCTAATCAGCATTTGCTAAGATTCATTAACACTTTATCAGTGCTTGGGACACTCAGTGTACACTCCCTTGTCAGCACCATGATCTCACTCCAGAAAGCCTGGAAACATTAGATGCAGAGCCATCCTGCATGCCTCATCAGCTGTTCAAAGAGTGTGTGGTTTGGGTGCCATCAGGGGGAAATCCATCAGCTCCACGTGATGTTAAAGGAGGGTGATTGATAGGTTAGGCCTATGCCGAGGCTCTGCAGCAGCACCATGGGCTCTCTGGGTAGGAGTGACAATGGCTCATGGGAAACTCCAGGCTCTGCTGACTTATGGGATGCTTGTGCCCATGGGCAGCCCTGATGGGAACTGGGCTATGGCTCAGGGTGTATGTTTGCCATCTGAGTCCATTGCTGCTGTGCAGTCACACCAAAGTACATTTCCTTAAAGGGGAGAAGGTGGCCCTATGGCAGGAAGGAGTACCCAGAGCCTCTGGAGTTAAGGAAACTTGGGTTTGACCTCTGCTCTGCCGCTTAGAAGCTGTATGAACTTGATGTTTCCCTGTCTCTCCTCATTTGGAAAATGGGGATAAATCCTCCTCTTTCAGGGGTAATAAGTAACCTTGCCTCACACACTGCCCATTGGAAAGTTCCAGACACATTTTAGCTGCTCAGTTACAAATGTTATTATTGTTATTGGATTTTACTTCTCAGCTTGGGATTGAGCTCATGGTGGTGGTAAGAGGTAGGGGAACATGTAATCCCTATGGGCCTGTCTTTGGATAGGAGCCACCCAGAGAGGAGCGTCTCCGGGAAGGGCTGGGGGTGCTGAAGGGGATGGTGAATAACTTTTCAGTCAACTTAGCCTCCTGCTGCGTGTGGGAAATTGCACCATCTTAATATTGCTCTCCCCCTTCTTTAAACTGTCTTTTAAGAGTGTTCTGTCGATTAGAAAATGCTTGTCAGCTAAGTGACTATTCTGGAAAACAACCTACATGACTTCTCTAGCACTTGAAGAATTTAAAATAATAGAAGGGGATTAACTTGCAGGGGAAGGCATTGTTAGGAAGGAGGACTGCTATTCAGAACTGCCTCCTTGTCTCTGTGGTTTCATTAATAACACCTTTCATGCTATAGCCTCTCGCATCTAGAAGGATCTTGAGTGATTAACAGATGCTGTGAATAGGAATCACTTCATCTTCTGCTGAAACACCGTAGCTTCTACTGGAGTGGCAAGCATTTGATTCTTGACAGTCTTGTCATGTCTGAGGAGAGCTGAGGCTACCTCGTGGTTATTCTTGCCTCAACAAATCAGGAGGATGCAAATAATCACCAAGTGAGTAGATTCAGTTCTGTAGAAGTCCCTGAGTCCCCACTGGGGGCCTGCCTCTGTGCCTGGTGTTACAGAGGGAGGGATGAGGATAGTCTTCACCCCAAGGAATCTCATCCCTAGGAAGATAGTTGGACAGTTAAATGACTGGGGACACAGGGCCGAGGAGTGCATGAGACATAAGGGTAACCAATTCAGTCATGAGCTGATGCAGGACTCAACATTGCAGGGACTGAGGGTGGGGGAATGGAAGTTAGGGGTAGGGAAGGCTGGTTTTGAGAATACACAGGCTGCCTGCTGCTTGGGTGAGATCCCATGGTGCTACAGCAGAGAGACTCAGATTTAATCAGCTGTCAGTCAGAATCCTGTGGAAAGTTTGATACAGTGCAGGTTGTTGCCCCCCCCCCCCCCCATGGAGTTTCTGGTTCAGGAGGTCTAGGATGGGGCTGAGAATGTGCATTTCTAACAAGTTTCCAGGTACTGCTGCAAGGCCAAGGGGCACACCATGAGGTGTACTGCGCTAAAGCATTAAATGCAGGGATTGCAATCTTAGCTGCCCACAGAGGCCAGCAAGGGAACTGGGTGGAGGCACTCATGGGGTCTGTGGCCAACTGGGAAGCATGCACCCTATGAAGAGAGAACAGCTGCTACTCAGCCACAGACTGTGGAATGTGGGATGAGTGTTACTAGATCTTCCATTTGGTCTGGAAAGACTGGGAGTCTCAATTTTTTTTCCATAAGGTGCTTATTTTTATAACGCCACATGGGTCTGAGAAAACACATCTGCAGACATCCCATGCCCAGTAAGTTCTTAGTTTGCGACCTTTCTTTTAAAGAATGAGTAGGAATTTTTTTTTAAGATTTTATTTATTTATTTTTAGTGAGGGAAGGGAGGGACAAAGAGAGAGAGAGAGAAACATCAATGTGCGGTTGTTGGGGGTCATGGCCTGCAACCCAGGCATGTGCCCTGACTGGGAATCGAACCTGCGACACTTTGGTTCACAGTCTGCGCTCAATCCATTGAGCTACACCAGCCAGGGCCTTAAAGAATGAGTAGGAATTTGTAAGTGGCCAGGGAGAGGGGACTTTCCATGCGTAGGGAATCTTCTATGCAAATGCCCAGAAGTATAAAATACCTTGAGTGGGGAAGTGCAAAGCCTTCTGATTGGCTGGAGCAGGAGTGGATGCCCTTGGAGGGGAAAGGGAGGGGTGGAGCTGGAGCAGAAGGAGAGAGGCAGGCAGGGAACAGCCCTCTGTAATCTGTGTAAGGTTTAGATTTGATCTCTGATCCCAGTATTGCTGGCTTTGCCTGCTGACCTCAGTTTTTCTGTCTCAGACAGAGGACAGTTTGATTACCATTGCAATGGCCCTGGTAGTTGGAGGTAGACACTGTGGACACAGAGTTCTGATGCCTCGCACCTGCCTAGGTGACATGCTTCCCATGAAGGCCAGTTTCCAGGAGGGGCCTTGGGTTTATAGTGATGACTCTCCTATGAGAGGGCTCTTTGTTCCTGCTTTCTCAGGATGGGAGCCTGGGGTCCCTTCTTTTATTGTGATCCTGAGAAGGTGTTTAGGTCAGACAGACCCAGGCTGAGGTCCCACATTCACCACTTGCTGTATGACTTTGTGCAGATTACTATAACTTTCTCAAACCTGGTTCCTCATCTATAAAATGGAGAAAATCATTGGGAGCATTAATAAGATTATTATTGAAATCATTTTTAATATAAAAGTCAATAGATTATTTTTCTAAACTACATGGTTTTTATAAATATCTACCTACTACCTTAAAATAAACATTATTAATATTTTAATATTAACATTTTATATCTATTATTCTAGACCTGGACTAACAAATTAATTCTTTCTTAAGACAATATGTAGTAAGTATTGTTGGTTTGTAGTACACGTGGTCTCTGTTACAACTACTCAGTTTTACTCTTATAGCTTGAAAGTAGCCAGAGAAAATTCATAAATGGATTGGTGTGGTTGTGTTCTAATAAAACTTTATTCCAAAAATAGGCCTGTGAGTTATAGTTTGCTGGTGCCTGCTACTCTCCCCCCCCGCCCCCAAATGAGGATACCCAGTGCCATGCCAGCCAAGGGTCATGAGGCCACAGGAAGAGAGTGCCCCAGGCAGCGGGGATGATGTGAGGCTGCTGCAGAGTGGGCAGCTGCTTTGCCCCTTCCCTTGGGCCTTGGGAAGGTTTCACTTGGGAGTCCATTGATCCCCTGATCATCCAACTCTGTTAGGTGTAGCTGTTTGGAGGGCTTTGATGCTGTGAAGGAAGAAGCTGCTGGTGGACAAGACAAAGGTTCAAATGTCATCCCATAGAAGGCCCCTAGATTCTAAGTGGCTTGTCAGATGTGGGGCAGTTCCCTGTGGCCTGGAGAATCAGGGTGTTGAACCCAGACTGGGAGCTGTGGGCTCAGGAGGGGTTCTGTTCACCCTAAACTCTGGAGTACTGTTGCTGAAACAAGAAGGGGGGCCTCTGAGGCCAGGGCCCTACTGTGGTGGAACATCTGACACCGGGGTTTCAGGCATAGTTAGGAGATAAGACTTCAGAGTGGGGCAGGCAGGCTACAATTCTGGTTTGCCCTTTCATGCCTGTGCTCTTGAGCCAGTCAGCCTCCCAGGCCTTTTGGATCTGATCTTGGGGATATGCCACCTTCAGATTTTGGGTATGCATGTCAGCTGCTGGGCTGGCAGGGCTTCTGTCTGATGGGTGGCACTGGACCAGTTTCACTCTGCCTCCAGAGCTAGTTCCCATAAATGCTAGAATTCAGAATGGCTTCCAATAGGAAGTACTTTTTGCATTTTGCTAGTGGGAATGTCCTTTTTTTAGGGGGGAGGGTCAACTTGAAGTTAAACATATAAACTCTTAGAGATGCAGATAAAAGAGTCAGATGTCTATTTGTAGCATTGGATTTATTAACTTAGTTACACATCCATATTTAAACTCACATGTTATGTAAAATAATATATTGATTTTAGAAATACTGCTTTTTTCCCCTCTCACATTTCATAGAGCAGTTTTATTCCAAGCCTTCCCAGGCTTCCTCAGCTTCCATTGCTGGCAGAGCCGCTGCATGCAGTGACTAACCTAGTTTTCCAGGGGACAGAATCTCTGTTTCTGTCATAGTTGTTTGAGATCCAGCACTTTGTGGATCTCTGTAAAATGCTATCACTGGAGATTTTATCCCAAGCCACCCCCATCATTTGCATAACATTAGGAGAGTGTTTTTTGTTTTTTTTTTTTGTCTTTTGTACTGTAGGTTTATTCATGCTCTCCACAGTGTAACTACTTATGGTCTTGCCCTTTATAGCAATTTGTAAAGGCTTGTTTAGAACAACATCCCAGCTTGCAATTCCAAGGTCATACTCAGGAATAATTATTGAATAGGGGTCAAGTATTTTTGCCTCTTTTTTTTTTTTTTAATAATTTCATCAGGCAACCTCTTATAAGCATCCAAAACTAGCATTGAATGAGTTCATTTCAGGCTAATGTCTTTTCCCCAAATGGTACTTTGTTGGTTAAAAGAAAGTAAATGAGAGAACTACCCTTTAATAGGAGAGAGTTTGTCAGGAATTTAAATATAAGTTCACTCTTTTTTTGAAGGATAATTTTGCAGAAAATTATCCTGCTTTCTACTTGGTCATAAAGAATATCAGTGGCTCTACCACTATTTGTTGAACTGAATGAATGAATGAATCTAAGGATTTTATAAATACTTAAGTTTTGCACAATGCCTGACATGTAGGAGGTACTCAGAAAAAGCCAGTTCTTTCCCCACTCACCTCAGTCCCATGGCATCTTTCCTCCTCTCTGTTTAAGAGGTGACCAGCATAGAAACAGATAGAAAGGGGGGGGGGGGGCAGGGGCTGGGTGGACATGGGCAAAGGTGGGGAAAATGGGGACCTTGTAATAGTGTCAATAATAAAATTAAAGTTAAAAAAAGAGGTGACCATCAAGTCACCTTTGCCTGACCTCTGTCACATGTGATGTTGCCAGGCCCCCTAGAATCAGGGACCTTTGACATTACCCTTCACAATGGGACTCACAACTTGAACGGGTCCCGCTTCCTTTGCCTGCCTTGTCTTAGACAACACCTGCCTTCATCATCTATCTCTCCACTTTGTCATGATCCTCTTGTCAAAGGGCTTGACACATGTTGTTCCCTCTGCTACACATGCTTTCCTTGGCTCCCTCCTCCTTAACTCCTATATCCATCTCTGGTGTCCCTTCTTCAGGGAGTTGTCCCAGGTCTTTAGAGCAGGTCAGTTCCTGCTTATCTCCTCTCAATTCTGAGTACCTTTCCTTCTCAGATTATAAACGAACATGCATTTGGATGGTTGTTTGGTGCATGTTTCTTCTCCTGGATTACAAGCTCCTTAAGAGCAGGGACCTCATCTGCCTTTACAGCTATGCTCCCCATGCTCAGTGTGGTGCCAGACAGAATGCAGGTGCTCAAGATGATGTTTGCTGGACATTTGGAAGAGTGCATGGTAGTTGCAGATTAAAAAATTTGATGGAGGAGGAGGCATGTTATTCATATAATCTTGACCTGCTTCCTGTATCTTGAATGCCTTCCCATTGGGCTCTGGCAGTTTTTGGTTTCTGTCATTGTGCATAAATTTGCCGGGCTTAAGAAATAAATGCCTGTGGATGCCCAGAGCCTCCATCCATTGGTCATGGTCCTTTGGAAGGAATGAGTTTGACCTTTGAGTGTAGTAGCCAGTTTGGGGATCACATGGAGCCAAGGGAAAGGGCTGAGAGTTATCTGAAAAGATTCTTGTAATGGAGAAGCTGAAATTGAGTGCAAATGAGGAACCAGTAGTAGTGAAAACAGAGTTTGGACCTGATAGTTTCTGTATCAGCATGCCTAGAGTTTGGGCCTGGGCTCAGCACAAATCAAGTAGAAAGCCAAGCAGAAAAGGGTTGATTTCTTCCTTTCTTCTACCTGACTTTTCATGAACACAGGTGTTTCATCCAACCTCTAGTTTCTCCCTCCTCCCCTAGCCCTCTAGTGCAGGGGACTCATTTTTGTACCCTGGGGCTCCCTTCCCTTCCCTTCCCTTCCCTTCCCTTCCCTTCCCTTCCCTTCCCTTCCCTTCCCTTCCCTTCCCCTCCCCTCCCTTCTCTCCTTCCTCTCTCCCTCCCTCCCTGTTCTTCTTTCTCTAATAATCCCTCCTGGTTTTATTATCCAAGTAAACTGACTTATACTAAACTTTTTGTACCAAGATCTGCTTACGGAGATAGCCAACCTAAGACACTATGGATCCTCCATTCCCCAGAGCAAAACTCAGAATTCTTGCAATTCATCCATCCATTCATTCATTTAACAAATATTTGTTGAATGTATAACATATGCTTGGCACTGTGTTAGATATTGAGCATGCCCTGGTTGGTGTGGCTCAGTGGATTGAGTGCTGGCCTGTGAACCAAAGGGTCATAGATTTGATTTCCAGTCAGGCACATGCCTGGGTTGCAGGCCAGGTCCCTGATTGGGGTCGTGTGAGAGGCAGCCACACACTGATGTTTCTCTCCCTCTCTCCCTCCCTTCCCCTCTCTCTAAAAATAAATCAATACAATTTTTAATAAATGGATATTGAGCATACAAGTATAAGCAGAAGCAAGCACAATTCTTGCTCTCATGGGGTTTACTGACTTATGAGAAAGGTGAAAATTAACTACAAAATTTACATTGACAGGAATATGAGTTCAAGATGCATTAAAATGCAGGGAAAGAAAGGGATGTGGTTCTATGAGAGAGAAATCAGAGGAAGCTGACTCAACCTGGAGGGTCAGAAGAAACTACCCGGAGAAGTGATCTTTGAGCTGAGGCATGGGAAACATGTGCCACACCTGTGTGTGAGGGATGTGGCTTCAGGAACTGAATGAAAGCCAGGGTGCCTGGAACCTAGCAAGAGATGGTGAGAGTGAACCCATGAGAAGGCCAATGGAGGGGCAAAAGTCAAACTTTCAGGATCTTGTATTGAGGAATATAATCTTCATTGAAAAACAAACAACAGACCATGGCTTGGTTTTATACAGCATAGTAGCAATAAATAAGGTGGGGATCCAAGCCATTTTGATGGCCATTGAAGGAGAAGGTAAGACCACGTGTTAGCCTGGCACATCTAGGAGATTGATATTTGGGTAGCATAGAAGACAGTCATTATCTACCTCATTCCTAACTTGAATCCTAGACATCTCCTGGGCAATCTCTAGGGAAGTGATCACAGGAAAGATTTTCCTGAAATAGAAGCTCAAAGATCATGTCTTCTGAGAAGCTCTCTTTAAGGCACTTCCTCCTCTTCTTTCCCTCCAGATCAGAGCTGGTTACCTTTTATGCATACCTGTAACTGTGTAAACCGCTGTAGGACTGTTCTCACTACTTGACTGGAGTTCTTCAAGGACTATATCCACATCTCATTCATCAGAGTGTTCCTAGAGCCCCAGAGACAGTGACTCTTTGCCTGTGTCCTGAGTGCATTTCATCTTTTCTAAGAGTTCCACTGCAGCCTAAAGGCTGGGGCACTGCTCCTGCTCTGAGGGAAGTACATATTGTCCTTTGATGCTTCATGACATCTGAAATGAAACTATCTTTGCACAGCAGTTGGGCCCCAAGTCCCAAGGGCTCCTGATTGCTGTGTGGTTTGCAAGCTCTTGGAAGTAGCTGCCAGGCCACCATATGCATGGCAATAGTCAAACTGCCTTCAGAAGCTACTGCCTCTGCTACAAGGTCTACCATGTGGCCTCGGAGAAGCTGTAAGGGGCTCTGTCTTCTACATGGGCATAGACTACAGGTGTCTTTATGGTGCTGGGGACCTGAAACAGCCTCATGTCCTTAAATGTCCACTAGGGACCCAGGCCCCACCAGCTGCTCATGCTGTGTTAAATGTGTGGCTCAGCAAGCACATTTGTGGAGATGGGTTTGGGGAAAGGTAGGTAATGGGGTAGGAATAAGCAGCTCCTAGGAATTTTGGTTTCTAGAGCTCAAGACTGGGGTTTCTGGGGCACTGGAGTTGGGAGCAAGATGAAAATTCCTGAAGGATAACCCTTCCTTGTTCTTATTATGTCTGGAGAGGCAAAGCAGACCAGTGTAGACAAAGGAGCAATTCCCTTGGGTTAGGAAAGCTTTGCTTCAGTCTTTTCTTTGTTTTATGTATAGCCTGACCTCAGATGATTCATTTGGATCATCTGGTCTTCAGTGTTATTACCTATGTAATGAAGGAGTTGGAGTTAATGACTTCCAGGTCTGTTTCCAGTTATGGAATTCCATGTGCCTGAGACATTTAGGATTATAGGATAGCTAGAAGCAGAGGGCAGCCCCTGGGTATGGCTGAGAAATATTCTGGAAGTGGAGTCCACCTGCTCTGCTTACAGCCCTTAACTGTTCCTTAAGAGTGCAGGCTTTGGACTGCTGTGAGATCTTATCTTAGTCAGCTTGGGCTGCCCTGACAAAATATCACAGGCTGGGGGACCTTAAACAACAGAAATCATTTTCTTATCATTCTGGAGGCTGGAAATCCTACATCAGGGTGATGGCATGGTTGGCTTCTGATGAAGGCCCTTTTACTGGCTAAGAGACAGCTGTCTTCTAACTGTGCATTCTCATGGGGCGGAGTGGGGGGTGGGGGAGAGAGAGAGAGAGAGAGAGAGAGAGAGAGAGAGAGAGAGAGAGAGAGAGGGAAGAAGAAAGAGATCTAGAGAGCTCTGGTGCTTCTTACATGGGCAATAATACCACCAGACCAGCACCCTGCCCTCAGGACCTCATAGAATGCTAATTACCTCTCAAAGTCTCTATCTCCAAATACCAACACACTGGGGGGTAGGGTTTCAACATATGGATTTTGGAGGACACAGATCATAAATTCACTCCACAACTGGAAAACTTCTCAACTTGAATGTGGCAACAATAATGTTACTCACCTGTATCTGTTACCTATTGCCATAATAATGCAGTGAGACAAACTATTCCCAAAGTTAGCAGTTTAAAAAATCATGTATTATTTTTCATGCATCTGTAGGTTAGCTGGGTGGTTTTGCTGATCTGGGTCCAGCTTGGCTGATCTTGGCTGGGACCACTCACATCTGTGGTTAGTGGGGGTCTAGGCTAGTCTATTTGGCCTTGGCCAGGGCGGCTCTTTTCCACATGGTCTCTCACCTCCAGCAGGTTAGCCCAGGCTTGTTCTCAGGAAAGTAGCAGAATTACAAGAGAATGAATGGAATCGAGGTCTAGGATTAGAATTGGCACATTATCACCTCTATTTTACTTATTTTGCCAAAAAAAGGCACAATATCTGCCCCAAATCAAGGGGTGAAGTACAGACTCTACCTCTTAATGCAAAGCTTCATGGCACAGGGCACACATACAGGAAGAAGTGGAGAATGGGGCCATTTTTACAATGAGTCTTCAACACTACCTCCTACCCTTGCTGGTAGACTTCAATAAAAATTGTTCATATTATTGCAGTGCCTGAGTAAAAATTACATTAAGTGATGGCTGCTATTGTATTATTAATAGATTGATGATTTTTTGTGACTAGGTACAGGGTCAGCCACTTTATGTAACCAAAGGCCAAAAGTGACAAGTACCTCTCTGGCCTCAGTCTTTGCAGGGCATGCTCATAAGGAGAAAGGCTGTGGAAGAGTGAGGGGCCACCTCCTAGAAGGGGAGTCAGTGGGATGCTGGCCTTGACCTTCTTTTAAAGCTGAGGGAAGATCATCCAAAGTTTGAATCTCCAACATTGTCATCTTTGATGAGAGGTGCAGCTCAGCATATTCTCGAAGTTAGTCCACTCTGCTCTGGTACCTGCTGAGGGAAGGTATTCTGATCCCCCTTCCTCAGACTTTCTTTGCTTCTCAAGTGCCCACTCTGGTTTTACCTTGCCTGCCAGCTCCCCAACACTCATTTCATTTTCTGGTAGACAGACACAGGCACTCTCTGTCCCCCTCATGGGTCCTGTTGAATCACACCTCTGGGTCTTCATCTATGCTTTCCTCTGCCTGGGATAAAGACTCCCTGGGCTCAGAGTTCTGAGAAGGCATTTCCAGGGATAATCAGAGTTATGTGGTTTCTTGGTTCTTGGACTGAGGCACAGGGACAGAACTTTGTGGGGTAGTATCCCACTATTTTTATCTGAAGACTCCCTCATTAAAGTTACCTCTTAGGCAGGCCTATTTGTAAAGTTTGAACAAGTGGAGTTGCTTTAAGGGTGCGTGAGCTCATGTGCATATGTAAGGGAGAAGCTAAGTGTGGGGCGGACCCTCAAATCCTGCCTTCCTCCCTCTTGCCCTCTATAGCCCCTGAGGAGGTTTTGGATTTCATCATTAGTGCAATTTAAAAAATACTGGAGTAGGGAATCTGGACAAGTGATGTCCACTGGGTAGATCTCTTGGATATCAATCAACTAAGCTGAGCTTTTCCTTCCTCCATCTTTTTAATAACATTTATTACTTTTATTACATAAGAATACACATTCATTGAAGAAAACTAGAAAAATTAATATGCAAAAAGGAATAAAAGTTATCCATAATCCCGCTCCCAGAGATAACTGCAATGAATATGTTAGTGTATATCTTTGCCAGCAGAGAGTAAACATCTTTTGGTATCATTAAATATTTGCCAGAATAATTTTGATGCTTGCTTGGCATTCTTTTGTATGGGAGGCCATGATTTGTTGACTCTATTGTTGAGCATTTACTTAGAGGTACAGTTTTGTGTCTAAGTCTTAAACCACATTCTTAATGATTTTCCTTAAAAAAGCTTCTAGATATTTAGTTGCTAGAGACAAAGGGCATTCATTGCTCCTTAAAATGTTTTGAATTATAAAATATGCATAGGTACATGCACACATGAGTTTTATATTATATATATGAAGAGTTCAAAAGCATTAGGATGCATATATCTTATGTTTTCTTTCTTCACAATCCTGTTATTTGTACTTGGCACTTGTTTGTTGAGTCCTACAGAGCTTGGCCCTTTTTCTTTCCCATCATTCTCCTTCTTTTATGTCCTTTATCTCTGTAGTTCTAGAGTTTCACTTTATTTTTGTGGTCTCTATAATCTATTCTATTAGCATTTATTTCTTTTGAAAAATAATTTTAACATATTAACTTTTGAATAAATAATGCATTCCCATGGTTCAAAAATTAGCAGTGTAAATAGGTAGACAGTAAAAATTCTCCTAAGCTCTATTCTGCTCCATCCCTTTCCAGTCTGTCAGATAAACACAGGAGTAATTGTGGTGTGTGTGTGGGTTCCTCCCAGATTTTCATAAGTTATAGGCAGATATGAATATAAATCCACATCTCCCACCTTTTATGCAAATGGGTGCATGCTACATGTAGCTATTCTGCATTTGGCTTTTATCACTTGGAAACACATCTAAGAGGTATTTCCATACTGGTATATAGAGAATGTTTCTATTCTTTTCCCCAGTTGCATAGTATAATATTGTATTGGTGTGCCATAACCTACTTAACTAGGGCTCTAATGATAATATTTTGGTTCTGTTCAACCTTTTGCTGTGAAAAACAGGGCTACAAAGAATAATTTTGTAATGAGGTCAGTTTATATTCTTGCAAGTATCAGTTGGAGTCTTAATAATGGAATTGCAGAGTAAAAGGATGTTTGCACTTGTAATTTTTGATAGAAATTGCACAGTTACCTTCCAAAAGGGTTCCGCTGTGAATACTACCACCAGCAATGTATATGCCTGCTTGTTTGCCAATAGTTTCATCAAGAGGATATGTTATCAAACTTTTGGAATTTTGTCAATCTGATAGATAAAAGTAGTATGAGAGAATAGTTTTAGTTTGTAATTCTCTTTTGAGTGAGAGTAAGCATCTTCTCACATGCTCAGGAGTTATATGTATTTCATTTTCTGTGCCATGAACTTTTCCTACTTTTTAGTGGTTTTAGGGAGCTCTTTACATTACAGAATTTATCCTTTGATCTTTTGAATAAGTTGAAAATATTGAACCCAGTTTGTTGTTACTTTGCTTTTTTTGTGAGCAAGTTTTTTATAGTAAAATGATTAATCTTTTCTTTATTGTTATTTTTATTACTTTTAAATTTTTATTTTGAATTACAATTTACAGTCAATATTACTCTGTATTTTTTCAGGTAGTTAGACATCATATACTTTACAAAGTGTTCTCCCTGATATTTCAAATACCCACCTGGCACCATGTATAGTTATTACAATACTTTGACTATATTTTCTGTGCTGTACTTTATATTCCATGGCTATTTTGTAACTACTAATTTGTACTTTTCAATCTCTTTACCTTTTTTACACAACTCCCCAATGCCCTCCCATCTGGCAACCATCAGTCTGTTTTCTGCAGCTATGAATCTGTTACTGTTTTGTCTGTTCATTTATTATTTGTAGACTCCATATGTAAGTAAAATCATATAACATTTGTTTTTGTCTGTCTGACTTATTTCACTTAGCATAATACCCTCTTGATCCATCCATGTTCTTGCAAACAGTAAGATTTTTTGTTATGGCTGAGTAATATTCCATTGTATGTATGTACCACAGTTTTTAAAAAACTTTTTCTTATTGTTATTCAAGTACAGTTGTCCCACATTTTTCCCCATTGCTCTCCCTTGCCACACCCACCCCCCTTCCCACAGCCTCCCCACCCCGTTGTCCATGTCCATAGGTTCTCTATACATGTTCTTTGACTTGCCTCTTCCCCTACTTTCCCTGTTATCTCCCTTCCTTTTCCCCTCTCCACTTGTCTATTGATGGGTGCTTAGGTTGCTTTCATATTTTGGCTATTGTAAAATAACACTGCAGTGGACATAGGGGTGCATATATTGTTTCAAATTAGTGTTTTGGATTTTTTTGCACATATATCCAGAAGTGGAATTGCTGGATCATAAAGGAGTTCCATTTTTAATGTTTTGGGGAAACTCCATACTGTTTTTCAGTGTGGCCGCACCAATCTCCATTCCCACCAACAGTGCATAGGGATTCCCTTTTCTTTACACCCTCGCTAATGCTTGTTGATTTATTGATGATAGCTATTATGACAGGTGTGAGGTGGTATCTGATTGTGGTGTTAATTTGCATGTCTCTGATGATTAGTGGCATTGAGCATTTTCATATGTTTATTGGCCATCTCTATGTCCTCTTGGGAGAAATGTCTATTTAGTAGATTGACTTTTTGTTTTGTTGATTATTTTTTTGGTGTGCAAAAAAAGAATGGGTTATAATCCCATTTGTTTATTTATTTTTTGTTTCCCTTGCTTGAGGAGATATATCATTAAAAATATTACTGAGAGAAATGTTAGATTTTACTGCCTATGTTTTCTTCTGGAAGTTTTATGGTTGAGTCTTACATTTAAGTCTTTAATCTATTTTGAGTTTATTCTTGTGTATGGTGTAAAAAAGTAGTCTAGTTTCATTTTTTTGGCATGTGTCTGTCTAATTTTTCAACATTTTTATTGACTAGACTGTCTTTAACTCATTGAATAACAATGTTATCATTTCTCCCTTTCCAACCCAGTTTCTGGCAGAATTAGATAAACAGACAATCTGAGATTGAGCTCTAGCAAGTGCTTAATATGCATGTGTGTGCTCCATGGGAATGGTGGAAGAGAGTCTTACCTCTGAAAACCAGCCATTTAAGGGGCAACTTGGCCATTCTGCTAAAGAAAAACTGACAACAGTGTGATGGGTTTGAGGGGCAACCAGGAGAAGGGGAAGGGCTGAGCTGCAGGCAGGACCCAAATATGTTTCAAGAAGACTTTTGTATTTTTTTAAATGCTGACAAGTAAGACTCATAGGATGAAATCTGGTTTCAGTGGTGGTCAAAATCAAGGAATGCAACCATTCCCCAACAGGCTGGAGTCCTGGGAAATGCATGGCATCTGGGGTCACCCTGATTCTGGTGAGTTCCCTATGACTATGCGATGGCTAGATTTGCTCAGGACCAGTGAGAAGGAGCCTTTGCCTTATCCAGGGACCAAGTGTGTCTGTCCTTAGTTTATAATATCAGGCTTGCTTTCCTCCTTTTGGCTCAATCTCCCACCCTCACTATAAGGCCAACCTTTTCCATGCAGTAGACCCCTCTATCAGGCCTCCTTGTTCAGGAATAATGTCTGTACAAAATTGTATGGTCAAAAATATCTACATTGCTGGAACGTTGGGTCAGATCTAATGGGATAAAATTTGATGTGAATCAATGTAATATGTAAGAGACATTACCCATCACCCCATCCCAACTATCTATTCGAAGTCTGACCCAAACTTTGGAGTAAGATTATGGTTTTCACATGAGAAGCTGTTGTGGCCCTGGTGTTTGTACATACACACACACACATGTACACATGTGGTGGCGATACCTCCAGGATCTGATGAAGGCATTTAGGTTTTCATTGGTTGACTGATTGTCAACACACCAAGTTCACATCTCAGCTCTGTGATTGACTAGCTAATGGCTTTTGGACCAAGTTGCTTAACTTTCCCAAACATGAACTTTCAATCTGTGAAGTAATAATAGTAATGCTATGTTCAGGAAATGACTGAGACTGAGGCAATATGTATAAGTAGGCTGGCACCAGTATTGACATATAGAAGAGCTCTTTTTTTCCCACTTCTTACACCAATTCTCTGAGAGTAGTGAGTTACTATTTCCATTTTTTCAGAGAAACTGGGCCTCAGAAAAGAGGAATCACAGATATATACCTAGGTCTGTGGGTCTCTAAAGCTGGTGAGCTTTTCAGATATTCCTCAGAGTCCCATAAGTTTTTATGATTATTTTTGACATTAAGAACAAGGTGAGTCTTCAGTCTGATATGTCATGGATAAAAAGCCTATGTCGATTTAGGCCACGTGGATTCACAGTTTTCAGCTCTCTCTCTTGTCTCTCAAATGGCATTTCTACAAGCATCTACTCAGCCTCCTGGGTTAGGAGGGAAGAGGCCTTTAGCGTCAGCTGGAAGCATTGGCATGGACCCTGTACATTGGACCTTGAGCCTAGAAATGACTTTATTTTCAAGTCTGATTGTGTACCCTGCCTCTGAGCCTGGAGGAGCCACTTGGGCCTACCCTGACAGTCTCTCTAACATAGAATATGAGGTTGCAGCAGTTGGGGTTTTAGTGTTTTCTCCCTTGGAGGTCCCATGAGGCTTTGTAAAGCTCCAAGAAAAGTGACTGTGTTGAGAGACTAATAATCCCAGGCAGCGGTTGCCTGTCTGCTCTGCTTCTGCTTAAGATGGGCACTCAAGTGATCCTTCAGAGGTCAAAGAAGTCAGTGTCTCTATTTTTTTTAAAAAAGACACTATGTTTGATATGCCTATGAACTTGAAATAAAATGAATGCCAATTAGAGCCCTTAACTGGTGACCTTTGATCCTGGAGCATCAAAATAGTTTATCTTCCATCCTAGGCATTTGGAGTTAGCATCCAAAAATGAGAAAACCTATAAATATGTTCATTTGTCTTCCAGGATGATAAAATTGAGATCAGGTCCAGGAGAGCAAAAGCTAGAGGGGACAAAGGGAATGCAACCATCTCATTGCCACGTGGGTGTTTCCTAGGAGGACAGAGAAGCCATTTATTTTCTTCTGGGAAATCCTGGTCAGCCAGAGAATGAAAATCCAAATGCCTTCATCAGCATAGTTTATGCTTAAATTCTCCACAGCTTCTGAGAACAGAAGCTCAATATTACAGTGAGCTCACTTGCTGGTGGTTTTGTGGCTGTTTTTATGTAATTATACATGTAATTCCATTTCCCAGTCTTGATTAAAAGTCATTTTTCTCCCTGGACACCATGTCTCCAGTGTTTCTGCTGCACTGCGGAGTGCATTGAGGTGGCTCATGTGTGGATGAAAGACCATCGGGACTTGGCTGGTGCACGATCACCACTGAAATTATCTCCAGCAATCATTGCTTCTTTGATTTCCTCTGTCCTTAAAGTTTACTTCATCACAGTATAAAGGCAGGGAGAAGTGCAGGGTTAGCAACTTAGTTTAGGCTAGGTAATGTAGTGGTGCTCCCCCCAAAAAGTCCTAATTAACCATGAAATTGTGCACACTGCCCTGGTAGTAATGAGTCCCTGAACATCTCCATTCACTGGGAGTAATTGCATCATTTCTCAGGCTGCTGCCATGTCACAGGAAAGGGCCAGCACTATTAATCACTTGATGCAGAATAAATGATTTTTAGCTTATGTTTTAATAATGTGTGCCTGGCTCAGGTTTGTGGACTCAAGGCTTGGCTCTAGTCCATGCTTGTGGGTTACTGTTCAGCCTGTTGTCATACTCCCTTTTCCCATCAGGGTCTGGATAGCTCAGGAGGCTGAGTTATTTAGATGAGTGGGTTTTGTGCTGGGGAGCCATCTTTGATGGTGAATTCAGGTTTGGTCTTCTCGGTCATTGATGGTGAAGCTTCAGTGAGCTTAACTAAGATTAATTGGTTTTGACCATGAGCAGCTAATTAGCTTAAAGGCAATCCTTTGTTCTGATGCTCAGAGAACATGTTACTAAGCTCTGGAGAAGTTCTGTAACCCACTGTTCCAGTGGCCTGTCTTAAATGGGGACAGGATGAAGACTTTGCTGTTAAATAGACCTGGATGATGTTTCCACTTGACCGCTTTTTAACTATGTGGCCTCATGGAGACCTCTCTGAGTCTCCATGTCCTCTATATGAAATGGGCTTAACAATTTGTAGTGTCTTGCAGGGAATCAATGCATTTACAGATGTAAAGCAGCTGCATAACAGTGATCAATAGTTGGGAGTTTTATGGGAGTAATTGTCCAGAGATGAACAAATGGTATTTCCTTCCTTGATAGTGTCTCTTGCCAAGATAACAATCCCTCTTTCCTCCTCCATTGGCATGGGGAAAGCAACCCAAATGGATGAAGGTGAGTTTAGGACTTAAATATAATGTATGATTTTTGTCAAACTAACTCTTTGAGGGGATAAACTTTAAGAAGAGAATAAAGAGAGAAATTCTTAACTTTCTACCTGATGTGGTCATGCTGGCTATAACCGAGAACTCTTCTACAGGCTACTTTGTATCTTGAGACCAAGATAAAATCACCTTAATACCCTTGTATAAGTCCATGGTCAATGGAAGTCCAAAGCTGTCCCAGAGATAACCACATGTCTCTAGTGGTTTATAATCTGCTGGCCTCCTTTCTCTCTGGGCCATGGTTTCAGCATGTGCAACCTCTACCTGGCCCCATGTCTCCCCAGTGGGAACCTTTGCTCTCCTCTGGTTCCAACAATAACCAGAACAAACCTTACATCAGTCAACAGTCACCACAACAATCAGTCATGGGATTGGGAGACTTTCCTCAGGGTTTGCTGGTTGGGGCATCCTGAGATAATCAGCTATCACTTGATGCCTAGCCTTCCTTCTGCCATCTTGCTTTCTCTTCTCCTCTCCCTCTCTCCATCTCTGCTCCTTATTCTTTCCTTCCCAGATTGTTCCAGGGCTCCCATACTCTTTTCCTCTATTGAATGGACTGCATTCCCCTCCTCTGAAGCTTGGGACTAGTCAACACTCAGGACTTCTGTGGCTCATCTGTTGCCCTAAGCAATTGTCAAATGCTGCCCTCACTAGATAAGTCTCTCCCTAAGAAAAATCCCAGTCTTACTTGTCAAGATAATTTTTCCCACTTCATTACCTATTGACCACCTATCGATCTCCTCATTATATGATCATTTTGCTCTGCAGTAACTGCTAGAGGACATGTGGATGTGGTAAATCAGCACCTCTAGACCTCTGTCCCATCAAGCTGCTGTAGAGGCAGAGAGTCAGGGTTGGGATTCCAGCTCTGCCAATGATAGTTGTGAGACCCTTGGACAAGTTATTTAACCTCTCTGTGCCTCAATTTCCTCATGTGAAAAATGGAAATAACAACAGAATCTATCACATTGGGTTGTTTGTGGATTAAATGAATTAATACAGATAAAGCTCTAAGAATACCACCTGGCACATGATAAGCACTCAGTAAATGTTATCAATATTGAAATAATTTCCATTAGACTAGGGTCCACAAGAAAAGAATTTGTAAGTCTCTGTATCCCAATGTGGAGAGAGGACCTGGAACATGGCAGTTGCCCAATAAACATCTGAGGAATGTGATGCAGACACCGGCCTGCAGTGTCTGCGTCATTATGGATGAAATGAGACATTCACATGGACTACTGAGTCTGGTGGAGGAAAAGGGACAGTATGGCTTTTCCCTCAAGGGGGGCAAAAGCCGTGGCCTCTGCCATGACAGGCCTTTATTGGATTTCTCTGCCCATTACATGATGGTCCTCATTTACTATGCACAGGTTCACTTTAGGTGGTTACCTTTTACAGAAAACAAAGGAGCCAATGCTGCTAATCACATCACAGAAGAGGGACATTTGCAAATGAAAAGTCAAAAGTGGTTGAACCAGTTACACTCATCCTTGGAAGGTTTAGCATGGATTTTAGGAAGTTGCTTTGCAGTAAATGTCCTCAATTTAGGGTGAGAGAGTTTTAGCAAAAAGCAAGACTCACATTGCCCTAGGCACATTGCAGGCCTGATTCCCCATGGGAGAACCTATCCATGGGCATGGGTCCTGTGCATCCCCCAGTGGGAGCTGGGCCATGCCACACAGAATGGTCTACTACAGGAATGAATGTATGATAAATTTGGCTGATTCTAAGACCAACTGAGCCAAGAATGCTTTCTAGATGTTTTTTTGACTTGTATGAAATATCTTGTCAAAATGAGCTGCCAAGTTCTACCCAAGAACAAAGGGTTTAGACTTCTTTAGCAGAGGAATGTGTGCTTTCAATGAGGCTCCCAGAAAGCCTGGAAATTACTCATGTTGCTCTCCCTGTCCAACTCCCCCCATTCCATACTGATGCTGATTTACATCCCAAGGAGTTGGGAATTCCCTGAGGGGTGGGGGGTTGTAATAGCACTTATGTGATGTGATTAGTAGGTTTGTCTCCTTTGAATAAGGCTTTCTATGGAAGGTCAGGAAAATTGGGTGGGCTATAATACATTCTCTGTGGACATGCGATAGAGAGAAGCCTGCTCAGATACAGAATTGCTTTTATGAATGCCTCCTTCTTCTCTAAGCAAATCACATAGCCTCTGTAGAACAGTAAAGTTTCAGGCCTTTCTGGCTTGGCAGAAGGACTGGCATTAAAATATAAGCAAAGTTAAAATCACCTGTTGGCACGTCAGAAATGGTTAGGCCAATGTAGGTTTATAAGCTTATGCACTGTGATTACCAAGAAGGAAAGGAGGAAGGTTGTGGGGGTGTTTGCCTGGGATTTGAAAATTATACACTGGACACACTGGAATGCCATTAATTCCTTCATTCAACAAACATGTATGTGCACTGGCATAGAGAATTGAACACAGCACAGTTCAGTTCTGGACCTTTGGGACTCCACTCTCTTGAGCAGTGTTTATAGAGCTCCAGTGTACTGGAGCTTGGTAACATAGATGACATTTCTCTCTCTCTTTCTCTGACATTTTTCAGTGAATGATTAAAAAGAAATGTAAAAGTGGTATTACATATTAATATATTACTTGCTTTCTTAATATTGAATACATGTGTTGATGATGTTTATTAAGTCTTTCAGTAATCATATTAAAGTATTTTATTTTTATTTTCTATTGTCATGCATTAATTCTCACTGAAATTTAAAATCCTGTAGGCTTATATCACATCATATAATTCACCTCGTAGGTAAAGATCTAGTTATTTGAAGTTCCAGAAAGTACAAGTTTTGTAGATTAATGAAATTCAATGTAAGGGCTGACATTTGGGGAAGAGAAATGGGAGATGTGAGAAGAAATTGTTTTTGTAAGAATGGTCAGAATCTGGTGATCGAGTTATTTATGATACAGTTATAGTTCTGGAGAGGGTTTATTGAATACAGTCGAGCTATGAATTTGCTAGAGATCAAATTGAAGCTCTGGCTGGATGCAGAGCTGAGGTAGGTCACCTATAGCCTGCAGCCTGCCCACCTGTGCCCTTTCCTGCACATCCAGCCCCATCACTGGTAATTCAGGCTGGGGTCAGAGGGAGGCATGCAGGAGAGCCTTCAGGACACAGCCCTAGGGGAGGCCTGCCTGGGGCTCTCTGGCTTCCTTAATGAATGGCCCAACCCCCCTGGCTGTCATGAAAGTCTTCCTTTTGCTGATCTAATTCCCTCTGGATGGAGAGGGAGTGCTTTTCTTGATTTTGGTTCTCAGATTCGTTATAGTCTTTTGAGTGAGCCACAGAGATGGAGGGCTCAGGGTGTGTAGAGACGAGAGACTCTGAAAGGGCTCATGTTCTATGGGAAAGTCAGGCTGCCTCAGGTGGAATCGAAGTTGGCCCCCTCAGGCCTCCCTCTCATTCCATTTCAAGTCACCACCCCCAGTAAAAAACCGGCCAGGGAGGTTTCTAAACAAGGTTAGCCTCTTTCCCAGGGTCATGGCAAAGGCCCTTGGGTTTCTCCTTGAGCCCCTGATGGTGGAGATGGTGCAAGCAGGTGGGCCTCTTGTTCTGTTGCTGTGGTGTCTGAAAGACTTCAGGCCTTGCAGGAGGCTCTATAGGGGCTCAAGGCCTTGCTCCAAAGGCTGACTGACACCCTGGGTTGGTGTGCAGGTGCAGATTTGAGTAGACCCACCCTTAAAACTGCTGGTCCAAGGTATTCTGGGAGGGGGATGAGTGCATGGAGTGTGACATTATCCCTGTGTGATCCAGGAGTGGCTGGCATTCCTGCACCAATGGGCAGCCACATCACAGATCACACATGCAGTGAGCACAAGAGAGGAATGATAAGGAACCCAGTAAGAGGGCAGACTGCAGAGGGAAGCAGAGCCATAGAGAGTGGTCCTCTGAGCTGTATCTGGAGCCCTCCAGGCTGAGTGTGTCCCTGCCCCATACTGCAGAAGACTTGTGTCCTGCAGCCCAGAGGCCCAGGTTGGCCCAGAAACCCAGCTTGGCCCAGTTCTTTTTTAGTGTTAGGCCCCACAACAGCTGATGTTCTACCTGGAATGGGGTGGGCACTCCATGGAATGGGCTTCCCTTTTCATCTCTTCTTTCACCACCTGCGAGCTGATTGATGAACATTTACCAGCAGACCACTGGTTGTGGCTCTCACTGCCAACTCATCAGCCTTTTGGTGTACATCCATCTGAGTGAGCTTGGTGACTCTTCAGAGAAAAACAGCTTCTGAATTTCTTCATGAATAAGGCTAAGAACAGGCTCTAGAGCAGGGGTGTCAAACTCATTTTCACTGGGGCTGAATGTAATTTCAACTCCTTAACAGTTAAGTAGTAGTTACATTTATACAGTCCTAAAAATATTTTGGCCCTTTGAAGGCAACCATGAGGCTAATGTAGCCCCCAGTGAAAATGAGTTTGACACCCCTGCTCTAGACTGTTCATGAAGGAAAGTTTGAGGCATCTAGACCACCAGTGTGCAAGGTTTTCCAAGATGACACCCTCTTAAGTCTTCCAATGGAAATGTATCCTGGAATAATACTGGCAACTCTTTTGGCTTCTCCCTATGGACCACGCATGATGTAAGCACTTGGCATGAAGTAACATATTTGTCCTCACAGGACCCCTACAAGGTAGGTATTATTATTACTACCATATTAGTTTCTGGATGAGAAGCTTGCCTAACAGCACACTTAGTACCCAGCCAAGCCAGATTCTAGGCCCTTGATGTCCATGCCCTTGACCCTTAGGCTCCTGGGCCCCACTTCTCTCAGGTCACACCACCTCAAGTGACTAACTGTTATTAACTCTCCCCAGAGGGTAGATCTTGGTCCTTGACAGCCTTTGGTTTCTTTCAAGAAAAGAAGTAGATCTTTCAGTGATTGAAGCTTGGATGGTGGGTTTGGTGATATTTCTGTTGTTCTGGAGCCCCTTGTTCTGTCCCAGAAATTGGTGTCAAAGGGTTCCTTTAGAATCCACTCTCATTGCATAAGAACTTTAAATAATACATCTGTAATTTATGACATATATTCTCTAAGCAAAATATAGTAAGCCATGCTTTGGGGAACATATTGTGCTGCTGTACTAATTAATTTGTCAAGTTGTGACTAATTATAAAATGCAGTGTTACTTATTTTGATCTGTAATGTATTCTACATTGTTTGAACTACTAAATGGGAAGTGGCAGAGTGTGGGAGAGTGGAGCCTTTCTTCCAGGCTGTAGAAGCCGTGGGCCCAGTGTCTTGGTTCCCTCTGAAAGAGTGTGTGTTTCAGCTGACCCCCCCCACTTCTCCCTGTAAGGCCAGAAGTCCTCCTGGACTCCTTGTGTGCCTCTAGGTGGTTCCTCTCCCTGCTGGTCAGCTGGCTGCTGGGTGCTCCCACCTGGGATGCATATTCTGAGGAGGGGCTTTTGGGGTAACATCAAAGCCCTTAGTTTCCTAATTTTCCCACTCCTCCTCCTCCCCCTGGGATTGGGATGCCAGACAGGGTCACTCCCTGTGGGCCTCTGCTGGCCACAGGGAAGTGTCAGAGGAACTGGCTCTAGACCTCAGGCTGGGTTTTCTAAGGGTTGGGGGTGACAGGCTCAAAGGGAACAGCAGGGTGGCCACAGCCAGACAGAGGCTGGCTTCCAAGACTTCTGGGGGGCAGTGTTCCTTGGGAGATGCACCAGTACAGGGGCAGGTCTTTGGATTGGCTGCTTAGAAGCTTGATTTTGTTAGTACTTTTGGAGGGACTTCCTTCCCAGGATACACTCACAGCAAGGAAACTTCCAGCCAAGGAAACCCAAGTGTGACCCTAGGCCAGGACACCTGGGATGGCAAAGCCCACACCTCCTGCCCACCTAGGGACCACTGTCTCAGCAGGAATGCCAGTGTCGGAGCCATCATCCCCAGGTCTGGGGGGCTCAAGTCTGGGGTCCTGACAGCACTTGCATGGGTGCTACCATGTTCTGGCCCTTTTGGCTTCCTTCCCCATGTTCCAGGTTGATCACTTCCCCTTTCTTTTTCTCAAACTGATTATGATGCATTTGGTGAGGTACCCCCACAGCCCTGTGCTCGGAGATTACCCCCAGGTTGGCTATACTGGGATGGGCTACAGAAGGCTCTTGGTTTGAGGCTCTCACCTCAGTGTCTGATGACATCAGTTTTCCACCCCCATGTTATTCTATTAAAACAACTGCTATTTTCATTGGCAGTGTGTATTAGCTTATAAATATCTATATTAATATTTATATATTTATGTAACATGTTGTAGAAATATTTACTTTATACTTATTGTCTATTTTTTTAATGAATAATATCTGTTTTGCTCACCAGGGCATGCTTGGTGGCTAGCTCAAGGCCTGGCATCTATGGGTACTTAATAAAATAGCTGCTGAATGCACAATTTCAGCCCTGAGAAGAGACCCTGGGAACACCTCTTAGACCTCTGTGCTGCCGGCCCTTGGTTCTGGACACCCATTCATGTCATTTGCCTGGGACTTGTGGGCATCCGGCTGCCACTGGATCCTGCACAGCACACGCCCATCTTCAGTGTTTCCATAGTCAAGAGGGTGCTTGGTGAAATTGAAAGGCTGCAAATTTAAAATAGATATGTGGGAACCCTTCTTTGGGCAACGTACAATTAATCAACCTTTGGAAGTCAATCCTGCAGGATATCATTGAGACAAATAATTCAGCATGACTAAGGAGGGGATTAGAAACCTCTGTGAATAAGAATAGCATCTGATATCAGGGAGCTTCCCTTTCCAGAGAAACCCATCCCAGTGCTGTTAGGTAAGATCTCACCACAAGCTGTGATGAAGGGAGAACAGGCCATTAGAACAGAGTAGATGAATAAAGGGGGCTGGGGAGAGGGAGGTTGTAACTACTTCCCTTTGCCTGGTGGGGGAGAGAGGTTCTGACATGCAAGGCAGCCCAACCCCAAAAGCCTCTGAACAAATAACCATGATCCCTGAAGGCTAGGACCTACACTCAATAAGTCCCCTATGACTCTATGCATGTATGCCTCCATGCATCCATCTATTTGCTTATCTGCCTGCCTGTCTCTTCATGCACCCATCTGTCCGTCCGTCCGTCCATCCATCCATCCATCCATCCATCCATCCATCCATCCATCGTCCCACTTGCTTGTCTGTCCATCCTTCCATCAAGGCACAGTACATGGACATAAAGGTGAAAACATAGATGAAGCTCTTGTTTTTGGAAATTCACAGCCCAGTAAGGGAGAACATATTGAAAACAGACGATTGCAATAGTGCATGATGAGAGTGATTGCAGGGAACCTTCCAGATGCTATGGGAACCCTGGGGAGGACCTCTTACTAGGAAGTGAAGCTTCAGCTGGTTCCCAGGGAAGCAGCATCATACTGTAGAAAGAATGTTTGCTTTGAAACTAAACAGACATGAATACTGGCTTTACTGTTTACAATGTGAATGACTGTGGGCAAATTATGAGCCTCTTAGAGCCTTCATTTTCCTCACCTTTAAAATGGAAACAAGAACATCCTGTGGGTCCTGTGGGGAGTCGGTGAGATGATGTTGGTGAAGGGCTCAGCAGAGTGCCTGCCATTAGGAGCTGGGGGATGAGGGGTAAATTTTGGCATCTTTCCCTTTGCTTGTCCTGTGCTAGGTCTCCCTTTAGTTAGTTTATTTATAAGATACAGATACTGTTTAAGGATGTTTATACATCTTTTATTTAACACATACACATTCACACATATCCATAGAATTGACAATTCTTAATTCAATATTAAAGCCTTTTCCTGGACAACTCAGGAGGACATCTGTTACCTCAATGCCATTAGCTTCCTTAGCACGCATATAAGTGCCTCATTAAAAAAAAATTAAATACTAACACATGTAGCAGGAGCCTTGGCCTTCCTGTTTGATTACTCTGAATGGTAAGTTTGCTTAATATGAACTAATTTGTAATTCTGAAGTTGTAAATTTAAATAACATTGTTCTCATGGAACTTTTTTCTGATGAATCCAATTGTAGACATAGAATGCATTTCAGTGGTGGGAGGTGAGGGTGGAACCCAGGTAAGTGGGGTGAGGTGATACAGGATGACACCTAATTCAGAGGGAATGGACTTAGTATGTTTTAACACTGAAGCCCAGTTGGTGGGAATTTGGCATGTATGGAGTTATTACCATTTCCATCTTGGGGCCCTCAGAGGGCCATTGGTTCTGTGGGTACAATGGGAGAGAGCTTATATTCTTGCCTGGTGGCCAGGCTAGCTTGGAGTTCCAGCCTCTAACTGAGGGCTCAGGCTGGGAGTGGGGGTAGGGGTTGCCTGGCTGGGCAGTGCCTCCCTGTCTGGTGCTCCTGGTGGTTGATTTCAGTCCATACTTCTGTAGGGCAAGGCTGTAGTCCTCCTACAGAGCTTGAGGAGGTTTCCATGCAAGCCTAGGTAGGATTTTTAAAAAAGGAAGTTTAGCTCATTTCACTTAGCATAATGTTCTCCGGTTCCATCCATGCTGTCACAAAGGGTAGGAGCTCCTTCTTTCTCTCTGCTGTGTAGAATTCCATTGTGAATATGTACCACAGTTTTTTGATCCACTCATTTACTGATGGGCACTTGGGTTGCTTCCAGCATTTGGCTACTGTAAATTTTGCTGTTATGAACATTGGGGTACATAGGTTCTTTTGGATTGGTGTTTCAGGGTTCTTAGGTTATAATCCCAGCAGTGAAGTTGCTGGGTCAAAAGGCAGTTCCATTTTTAGTTTCCTGAGGAAATTTCATACTGTTTTCCACAGTGGCTGCACCAGTCTGCATTCCCACTAACAATGCAGTAGGGTTCTCTTTTCTCCACACTCTCTCCAATACTTGTTTGTTGAAAGCCAGGCAGTGAAGGACAAATACCATATGATCTCACTTTTAACTGGAACCTAATCAACAAAGGAAAAAAGCAAGTAGAGTATAACCAGAGACATTGAAATTAAGAACAATTTGACAGTAACCAGAGGGGAGGTGGGAGGGGATAACAGGGGTGGGGGAAGGGTTTTCAGGAACAACTATAAAGGATACGTGGACAAAACCAAGGTGGGGGGGGTGAAAGCAAGGGAGGGAGGTGGGATTGGCTGGGGTGGTGGGTATTGGTGAGGGGTAAATGCAGACAACTGTAATTGAACAATAATAAAATAATTAAAGAAAAAAAAGGAAGCCTAAGTCCCATCTCAGCTGTACCAAATTCCTAACCTTCTTCAACTCTGCTTTCTTCTCACCCTACTGACAGAGGCTGAAGCATTATTCATATTAATGAGCCTCTTATTGTCTGCTGTTCTAGTTTTCTCTCTCCCTCTGAGGAGCCTGCCAAGCAGGGCACCATGTGCTCTTGGACCCTTAATAAATGTTTGATGATGGTAATTAGATCATGGGCAATTTGTTACCATAACATTTATTTTTTACATTTTTCTTAGACATGGTATCTGTCTCCAGCTCTGCTTGACTCAGGACAGTGATTTCATTTTTGTAAAGAGTATGGCCCAGAGAGGTAGTGGTACACTGGTGAGGACAGAGTGCAGGTTTTAGAGCCTTGCTGTGGGGCTCACATCAGGCTTTTTGACTCTCTAGCTAGAAGAATTCGGATGAGTTGAATTTCCATTATTAGTGAAGATACCTATATCTAAAGATAATTCTCATCACTAATAGACTATTTCAGGGCAGACAACAAATAGTCATTTTGTTGGTAGTGGTCAGGGCCAGACCAGTGCACTACTTACCTGAAGTCAGACAGTAAATCAAGAAGATCAGAGACCTGGGCTTCTAGTCCTTTGGCCCACGACCCCAGTTCTGTAACCTTGCTGAGTTTATAAAATTCCATTATCTTCCCAAAATTAAGTGGGCAGAATTGTTCCCAAACTTAGCATACAAGGGTGGGAAATTTGTTCTCTCACAAAGATGTGGGACTACTTAGTTGGATGGGTCAGGGAGCAAAGAGACTCTATTGGAGACAAGCAGCAGCAGGCTAAGATGGCCCTTTGTTAATAATTATTCCATCAAGGAAGCATTGTGTTGTGACACCGGCAGCCTTGGGGCCAAACATATTTAGGGGTTGAGTGATTGCTCAGCCTCTCTGTAACTGTATAATTTGAGACAAGTCACTTTAGCTCTCTGAGCCTGACTCTTCTCATCCATGTGACGGGATGTTAATTCCTACCTCAACAGGTAGATATATGCATCAAGTCAGGTAAGGAGGCAATACAGAGCCTGGTGCCAAACCTAACATTTGTTCTCTTTCCTCAACTCTACATAGCCAACAATTCATGATGATGATAGTCACACTAATGATGAACAGTTACTGTAATGACTATTATAATAATGTGAGCATGCATCTTATGCCAATTAATTGATTAGAAAACCAGAACTGAGGAAACACAAGGTGGAATGTTGTGTTGATGTTGTGTTGATTGCCTGATGTTTAGGCAAAACAAAGACAACATCTATGAATGGAACAGCCATCAGCTGCTGGCTTCACATGAAGAATTTATTCTCAGGGGAAACTGGGAGGAGCATCTCCTGACCCCCTAAGGATGACATTTTTATCTGAGTTAATGAATAAAACTCTGAAACTGAAGCAATATTGTTTCCATCCATTAAAATGAGATAAGCATTTCATAGCAGCACTGTTCACAATGGCCAAAGAGTGGAAACAACCCAAATGTCCATTAGGTGTTGAATGGAGAAATAGAATGTGGCATATATACATACAGTGGAATGTTATTCAGCCAGAAAAAGGAATAAAGTACTGAAACATGCGACAACTTGAATGAAACTCAAAATCATTATGCTAAGTGAAAGAAACCAGACATAAAAGGACAAATATGATTTGGGTGTGATTCTGTTAATATGAAATGTGCAGAATAGGCAAATCCACAGAGATGGAAAGCATGTTAATGGTTGCTAGACCTGGGTGTGGTGGGGGGAGCAGAAATGGAGAGTGACTGTTAACAGGTACAGGGTTTCATTTTGGGGAGATAAATTTCTTCTGGAACTAGTTAGAAGTGATGGTTGCACAACATTGTAAACATACCAGATGCTACTGAGTTGTACATTTTTAAATGGCTAAAATGGTGAATTTTATATTACATGTATTTTACCGCAGTTAAAGTAATCAGATAAGGGAGGTTTGGATTCCATCCTAGGAGGTTCTCAGGGTAGACTGCCACCACTGCGTGGCGCTCTTTTTCTGCCCCCACCACCATCCACTACTGTTGCTCCATGGGTCAGACATGGGACAGGACACTTTAGACACATTCTTTCTTTTTTTAAAAAATTATTTTATTTTTAGAGAGAGGGGAAGGGAGAAAGAGAGGAAGAGAAATATTGATTGGTTTTCTCTTGCACACACCCAAGTGGGGACCCGGCCTGCAACCCAGGCATGTGACCTGATTGGGGATCGAACCAGTGACCTTTTGATCTGCAGAATGATGCCCAACCCACTGATCCACACCAGCCAGGGCATAGACACGTTATTTCTTGATCTTTACAGCAGCTCTCGAGTTCTGCTTTATAGACCAGGAGCCTGAGGCTGAGAGAATGTCATTCATTTCCTCAAGTCACAGAGCCATCATATGCTGAGCTGGCGTTCAAAGTCTAGCTGTGTCCATCTCTGTGATATGGCTAGACTTGCCACCATAAATGCTGGTTTCTTGTCAGCCATTATAGTCATTGACATTTATTGAGCACTTAATATGTGCCTGGCTTTGTGCAAGGTCTGGGCTGCCTTCTCACTGCCAAGGTTTGCTTCTGAACCCCCTATGCCTAATATAGTGTGACCTCTGAAGGAGGGTAGAAACTGAGTGTTTGATAAATAAGTGACAGGTTTTTTGTCATTGAGGTTGTTGACTTGGTGGTTGATGGCTAACCGAACTGGATGGGGGAGGGGTTTTCTCTTTGACCACCATTAATGTGAGTGATTTCAGCAATTGTGAGCCTGCCTCCTAACTTCTCTGAAATAAAGCTTCTTAAAACCATCATCTTCCTTTCTCCTGATACTTGGCAGCCACAGCTCATCAAGCAGTTGAAAATCACTTTTATGTGCAGAAATGAACAGCTCAGTATTGTAAATGTTAAAAATGAACAAACTCTTAAAGTGTAAACAGTGTACTTCAAGTCATGGCAGAAAGCAAGCATTTCCATTCTTGTGAGAGCATTGTGCGCACATATAAGTTTCAGATATTACCGAGTGACGGCAAAGCATATGTCTAGAACCTGTCATCTATATGCAAAGAGTTTGTGATGTGGTGCATGAATCCCCCACAAACAGTGTGAAGTGTGTATAAATTATACAATAATATAGATGTTGCACATATGTTAGTTTGAGCTAATTATCGTTGAAACTTTGGGCTTGTGGTGGGTGCGTTAACAACACATTTACAGGCCTGATAGGGGCACGGGGGATGGTCTTTCTGCAGTGGAGCTCAGGAGAGCAGTGTGGCCCCTCAGGGCACCAAGAGAAGTGGCTAGACCCTAAGGCAGAGGGCTAAGAGATAGGTTCCCTAGGCAGGGGCATGGCTTTCAGTTTTGTAGTCCTGAAATTCAGTTTTATAGGGGCCCTGGGGAGTTCAATGAGCCAGAGGCACTGTTTTACATTAGCTGAAGGGCTGAGACTGGGTTCTTCATAATGAGAATTGCACTGTCCACTGGGCTAGAGTCTCACCCTGGCTGAGTTGCATGGGTTCAGTGCAGAGCATAGACATTAGGTTCTTCTCAGGTTCAAAATCCAGCCCTCTCACTTACTGACTGTGTGTGTGAAACACCTGGGGGAAACATGAACCCTCTATAAGGGTCTGTTTTCTCTGTAAAATGTGGAGAGAATGGGTCCACTCTCAGGGTTGTAGTGGGCATCAAAGTGATACCATTTGGAAAGAACGTGGCATGAATAATGAAGCTCAGTTGGTGGGCCCTTGACTGTGGCTATGATTGTAGGAAAGACACAGGGGATGCTGATTCTAGTGAGAAGACTGCCTGGTCTCCTTATCAGAGCCAGGTGATGGCAATGGCAGTGTCAGTGAGCAATGCAGCAGAATGCAACATGTCCCCATTAAGGCTGGCCCTGCCACCACACTGCGACACAGGGGGACTGCTATCATCACGATTTTTGAGGACCTACTGTGTGCTAGGCAAATGCTTTGCATGTATTTTTTTTTGTCCAATCTCCCAAATTGGAGGGGTGGTATTATTACTATTTCTGTTTTACTATTCCAGGAAATTGTAACTCAGAGAGTGGCAGCCATGTGCCCAGGTCACAGAGCTGATCAAAAGGAGCCAGGATTTGAGTCTAGCCCTGTCTGAGTTTGGACTACGCTGCTCTGTGGCTGTCTCCTTCCATCAGTGCAGCTTCTCCCCAAATAGTGCTGTCCACATGGGGACATGTTTCTGCATTTTGAGCCCTTCTCATTACATTCTCTGCGTTTAAAGCAATTTCAAAACCATTGGTGCTATTTCAAGCTTCTGCTCATTAAGACTGAGAGTGCAAACCTCTCAGGCCTAACTTTCTGTTATAAGGACCACTGGGCCTCAGATGACGTTTTAGGATGCCTGGCCTCACCTCACCTAGTATTTGGGTGTTTTCCTTGTTTATGTCTTGGCAGATGAGACTGAGGATCTCTCTGCTCCCAAAGTCCCTCTGTGCTGGGAAACTGGCAGCCCCCACATGCCTGCACCAGCAGTGAGTGATGGGGCTGGGCTAGGTCCTCAGAGAGGAAACTGCCAGGGGCAGGGAGGAGAGGCACTCTGGCCCATCTGCTGGGAAGTCATGTGGTGGACAGAAGGGAAGTCTGGATTGTAGCCAGCTGGAGAAGCTGACTCAGTGCTGGGGAGCCATTTGCTGGGAGAGGCCTTGCACCTGGCTCAGGTCAGCTCCCTTGCAGAGCCCTGGCCCCTACTGTGTCATGCTGAGGTTCCTCACTATGCCTTCTTATAGAATGCTGTGTACCATTTAGACTAGAGCATCTCACAAGCGAATTTAGCCAAGTATATTTTGGGCCAATTGAAGTTGTAGGCACACTGCCTGGGGAAAAAATAGATCTTTTCTCATTTAATATGTGGCAGATGAGAGTGATGAGAGGCCCGTGTACTCTTCCCTGTGCACAGTGATTGCTTCTCTGGGGCCAGGGGCTGGCTACCTCATTATCCTGCTTTTCGTCATCACTTTGGAGATGTTTACATCGGTGGTTCCCACCAGAGAGCTGCGTGATAGTGGAAGAGGGGTGGTAAAGCGGGATCAGGAAAGTTATTTCACAGGATGCTAACCAGGTCTATCTGTTTCTACCCATGGATCTGGGAACTGGGTTGCCTCATCCCAGACTGACCATCACATCTGTTGCTTTGCTTATGCATGGCTTGTAGGCTGTCAGAGAATGGACACCCACCTTTTCCTCATCCTCTGTTGAAGGGTGGGGACCCTTGACAAGGAAAACTGATAACTCATATCATTTGTTCCCCCTGAGGGACTGTAGAGACATAATGAAGAGGAAGGTATGAGTTCAGCACAGTTAATGAGCACTCATTCACTATGTGCCTTGCATTCAGACATGATTGTGATTATTATTTTGTGTGTGTGTGTACACTGGTTTGTTTATTGCTGTAGTCTCAGTGAGACCTGGTGAGGCCCTCATCATATGCAGTGCAGGGATGGGAAAGGGAACTAACATGTCATGTGAAGGGGGCAGATATGTTTGAGCTGAGAGAAGCGGGGGACAGATGAGACATAAGACAGAGGCTGGGATGAGGCCTAGCTGCTTGCTTGCATGGCTGTGTAAATTGTGTGTGATTCATGGAGAATAAGATGACAGGAGGAAGTACGTGTCTGACCAGGGGGCAAGGGAGAGTCCAGCCCTGGACATCTTGAGCATGCAGTTGTTTGTGCTGCATACACATGCAGGCATTTTCAGTAAGCAGATGGTAGTAAAGAAGTGGTGTTCAAGAGAGGGATCTGAGGCCAGGGTTTCTAGCTCATGGTAGAAGCACTGTGCCTCTGAAACCCTAGAGGCCAGGGTTTCTAGCTCATGGTAGAAGCACTGTGCTTGGAGTAAGTTGTTCAGAGAGATGGTTCAGAAGGAAAATGGACTTAGGGACACAACCAGAGTAAAATGGATGGGCAAAGGCAGTGGGAGGTCAAAATGAGTTCATAGTACTTAGCTTGTGGAGTTGTGAGAATCCTAGGAAGTGATGTAGACTGAAGTGCTTACAGCAGAGCACAGAACACAGTGAGGCTGCAGGCTGTATTTGTTGTTGTGGTGGATTGTAGTGGCAACTATTGCTCTGTCTTGTGTCTGTCTTGATTTATCCAGCCTTTCTTGGGCACACTGTTCACCTTTGTACTCAGTCAGTGAGGAAGGGAGCTGGGACTCTGGATCACATTCCTCAGCTGGTCAGTGGAGACCCTGGGACAGAGTGGGAGGTGGCTGTACAAGAAGGTGGGACTTCTGAGTGCCCAGGGCTAGATGGAAGGCCAGGAGAGCTGGGGTTGGTCTTCCCAGGAACAGTGGTTAAAATCTCCTGTGGGTCTGCCCAACATGTGACTCTAGTTTGGGCCCTGGTCTCTTAATAATCTTATGGGTCTTGAAAGAGATATTTGTGATATCATCTATTCTTTAGTTGACTAATGGCTTCAAACTAGCCCCTTTAAGGAGAACTTGGGAGTTAAAAGAACTTCAGAACCTTCCTCATTCTCCCACATTTCATTGACTTTGGGGTCCTGGGGGTTGGCATTGGCCAGCCCCTGAGACTTCCCTAGCTATGTCCTATAGTCTTTCTCTGTCCAACATGGGAACCACCAGCCGCATATGGCTACTAAGTACTTGAAATATGGCTAGGACCTGACTTTTTAATAATATTTAATTGTGATTAATTTAAATTAAAAAAACTGACAATTCAAGCATTAGAAAAATTTTAGATATTTTGGGACAACTGATTACCCAAATCTACTTTTCTAAAGGTAAATTTTGTGAAATCTAAATCAGATTGGGTATTTCTGATACAAATTTAGCATTCAAATTGAGATGTGCTAAATTGTGTGTGTAAATGTAAAAATATACACCAGCTTAGAAGGCAATACAAATATAAGCTATGTTATTAATAATAACCTTATAATGATTACATGTTAAAATGGTAATATAGTAGTTTCCCCTTATCCACAGTTCCACTCTGTGTGGTTTCAGTCAACTGTAACCCAAAAATATTAAGTGGAAAATTCCAGATATAAACTACATAAAAGTTATAAATTGTGTGCCATTCTAAGTAACATGATGAAGTCTTGTGTTGGGTCATCACATCCCTTAGTCTAGTGTACTCAGGCTTTATAAGTTACCCACCCATTAGTGGCTTAGTAGTCATCTCAGTTGTCAGATCTATTGTCCCAGTACCACAGTTCTTGTATTTAAGTTACTAGTGTTGCTCAGTGGATTGAGTGCCTGTGCACGAACCAGAGTCATTGGTTTGATTCCCAGTCAGGGCACATACCTGGGTTGTGGGCCAGGTCCTTGGTTGGGGGCACGTGAGAGGCAACCACACATTGATGTTTCTCTCCCTCTCTCTCTCCCTTTCCTTTTCTCCAAAAATAAATAAGTAAAATCATTTAAAAAATACTTATTCACTTAATAATGGCCCTAAAGCGCAAGAGTAGTGATACTGGCAATTCAGATATGCCACAGAAAAGCCATCAAGTGCTTCTTACAAGTGAAAAGGTGAGTGCATTATGATAGGTTATTTTGAAAGAGAGAAACAGAGTTATATCAAATTCATATAACTTTTATTACAATATATTGTTATACTTTGTTATTGTTGTTAATCTGTTACTGTGCCTACTTTATAAATTAAACTTTATCATAGGTATGTGTGTATAGGAAAAAAGCTAGTATTTTTGGGTTTGGTATTATTCACAATTTCAGGCATCCACCGGGAGTCTTGGACCATATACTCCATGGATAAGGGGGGATCTACTGTATTTTGGATCTACTGGGGTAAATAAAATATGCTATTAAAATTAATTTCACCTGTTTCTCTTTACCTTGTTAAGGTAGCTACTAGAAAACAGGGGAGACTGACTCAGCTTCTGGTCTGAGAAGCCCACGGCTCTAGGTTTCACTTAGAGAATATGCCATGGGGTGAATGTGGAAGTTTTGCAGGTTTGAAACAGGGCAATCATAATGTATGGTAAACTACGGACTTATGGTGATAGTGATGTGTCAATGTAGGCTGCTCAGTTGTAACAAATGGGCCTCCCACACAGGTGGGAGGCTCTGTGTGTGACAGGGTCAGGGAGAAAATGGGGACTCCCTGTACTTCATACTCAATTTTGCTGTGAACCTAAAACTCCTCTAAAAAATAGTGTATTTAAGAAAAATACCAAACTTCAAGCAGAGAAATGGAAAAAACAAGAAACAAACAAAAATCAAAACCAGACATCTCAGCATGCCATCAATGCTTTTTTGGTAAAGAAATTTGTTCAATTAATCTCTACTAATCAAAGAAGACACCTGCTTATCAAAGCTTGTCATCATCTGAGTGTCCTTGAGACTGCCTGTCACAGCACACAAAGCTGAGATGCAGGCAGGAGTTGCCTGCCCATAAAGTGAGGAGTTTCTCTTGAGATTCTCACCAGGAAACTCAGAGAGGGCCAGAAGTGAAGGGAATGCTGTTTCTTAATTTGTCCTCTGTTTTAGAGAACAAGACCTAAAATTAAACCTGGTGATTATAGGCAGACTCCCCCCCAGCTTTGCTCAGGGACATGGTTTTGCACTGTAGAGGCAATTTCAGACACTGATCTTTTTCCCAGGCCCAGGGTTGAATTAAGCATGTTTGAGAGTCAGAAAGGACAAGAATATCTTACAAAGTGGCCCTCAAGAGTTCTAGGGGGACTGTTAATATTTAATTTCCTCATCTCTGTGTTCAGTTATGAAAATCATCAGTCAGAATTTTTTACTTTTCTGTTTGCATATTATACTTCAGTAAACATAGCATACTTAACAAAAGGCCCCAGATGTGGCTGTCACCATCACCAAACCCACAAGGAGCTGGAGGGTGCTGTTGCCCAAGGGGCTTTTCCACCTCCCCAGGGAGGCCTGGCTGTCCTTGCTGGCTTTGCTTGCCAAGCGCCTGTAGTGCTGGCTGAAATGACATGATGCTTTAGGATTTTGCAAATGGAGAGGATAGAGTTAATGATGATGGATTGCCAAGTACTTTTCACTCTTTTTTCACCGTCTGCTACTCCCTCTGACCTATAGTCACCTTCACAGACTTCTTCGTTTTAAGAGGCTGGAAACGGGCCTAGAGAAGCCAAGAGACTTCAACAAGGTCACTGGGCAAAGATTTGAACTCAGTTCAATCTGAGTCCCCTGGGCCCCACAGGCTGTGCCAGGGACCATGCCCAGGGCTACATGGGGTCCCATAGGCTGGAGCTAAGTGGGTGGGCTGCCCATACTGTGGGCTAGTCTGTCAGTGTCCAGGAGCCATCCTACCAGTCATGGGATCAACTTATGTTCTTCTCCTGTACTAGGTTCCGTCCTTGCTCCTGTCTGGCACTTTACAAATGTGTGACAGCCCCCCCGACCCCACCACCATATAATGTAAATCAGTTTTTCTCCCACATTGGATCACATTTGCTCATGAGTGGCTCTGTGGCATCTCACCTCTGCCAGTGTGTTGCCAGCCCTCAGATGTGAGTGTGCAGAATGCTAAATGAGCTCCCTTGATGTTACACCTGAGATGTGTTTGTGTTATAAATGGGTACAAATTGAATTTGGCTTTAGGTGATGTACGATGTCTGTCACATTTTCCTCCATGGTAGGACAGTTAGAGGAGAGCTAATTTGTTTCAGGTTGGGCATTTCCATGCCTTCGGAGTGTTTGAGGCTGCCATCTTCCCTCTGTTATTACTAGGATGGAGCCACAGCCCTCTGGTCTGTGAGTGAGCTGGCCGTTGCCACCAGGATGCTTGCTTAGGCCCCCTGACCCTTGGCATGCCTGCCCAGGATGTCCTGTGGCCCTGACCAGAGGTGCCTTTGCCTTCTTTGACCCCTGAAGACCTGGCTTGGAAACAGAAAGCACTATATTTGAGTTCTAACCTGCTGTTCATTATTACCTACCACATTGGGGTATGGCTTGAAGCAAGCCTTGTGCCTGTTCTGCACCTGAATGCTAACTTCCACTCAGGGACTTCTGGGAGGATCCAGAGGACAATCTGACAAGGGCCAATCAAGGGTGTTCCATATGTGTAAATTGCTTTTCCTGATCTGTAAAGTGAGAGTGTGAGGTCCACCTGCTACCCTGACAGGCTGGAGTGAGCAGGTTAGAGTGATGTTGTGCTCGTGGGCAGGAAAAGGGGAAGCATCCTGTGTCCTGAAGCCCCTGGTCCTGCAGAAGCTCAAGGTTGCTACCTCCTCCCTGATGGGGCGCTGTGACCATCCTCGTGAGAACCTGTGGTAAGCATGGGGAGCTTGCTATTGCAGTGTTTGTGGGAGCACAGTCACTTTACTGGAGCACAGTGTTTGTACAGAGGGAAGCTGGGGTGGAGGCAGCAGCTGTGAGGCAGGCTTGCAGTTGTCAGCACTGGGAGTATGTTGTGTGCTGGTCCCTAGATCCCTCTGTGGATCAGGAGCCAAACCTGTCTGGATGTATCCCCTAGTGGGCTTCCAAGGACCACCAGGCCTTTGGCTCAAACTGCTTATGTCCCTCCCTTTCCCCTGACTTGACTAGAGAGAGACCCCTTCTTGTCCTTGATCATCTCTGAGTCTGGATTCAGTATTGGGTCTGCTGACCATGCATCTTGATTTGGGGCTTTGCCATCTTCTCATTCCATGTGTTGAGTGTCTTTGGGAGGAGGTCCCTTGTGGACTGGATCTCCTGGGATGTGCCAAGTACAGAAAAATATATGGTTGCATCATGAGGAAGGAGAGGGTAGTGTTTTGTGGCTGGTGGCAGAACCCTGGGTCTGAGGCTGGTGGAAACTCCTGCCGCTCAGCCTCTGATGGGGCTGGGAGACAGGGCTGCTCCTCTCAGTGACACATCAGAGGCCAGTGCTGCACACCTTGGGGATGAGTCTGTGGCCCCAGCATTTAGCTTTCTCTCCAGATCTGGTGGGCTCCAAGAGCTCAAAAGGAATAGCCTCTGCTGCCCAGCAGCTGGTGTGGGCCCTACTGTCACATGGCACGCATCAAAGCCAGCTGTTTGCTCTTGGCCTTGGAACTGTAATACAGAACCTGGAAGTTGGAGTGAGAGATGGGTTGTTGAGCTGTGCTGACAACACCATATGTGCAATTGATGTTGCACTGTAGGATGCGTCTGTTCTGTAGTATTTGCTCACTGCTGTCTTCTCTCTCCCTATAGAATTTGGGAGGCTGGAGAGTAAGTCACTGTTTCACTTGCATCTACCACAGGTGCTCACAAAATCCTGACTGACCTGGGGCATTTTTGGTGTTTCAAGGAGAGGTTTCTGATGCCAGGGTTTGGTTATGGCTTATGGTGTGAAGCAGCTCATGAGAAGCCTATATCCCTAGGGCTGAGGGGGATGGCTCAGGGACAGTCACCCCTGAAATGATAGTGTTGATCCTTCTGCTTGGAATGTGATCATTGCCCCAGACTTTTCCCCTTTACCCACATTTATGAGGCAAACACATCACCAGCTGAGAGATGGTGTGTTTGCCTCACACCAAATGCCAGCAACTCCAATCTTTTTTTCTGTACCCTCTAATCTTCATAGTGACATGTATGTAACCTCTTTCTGGGATTTCAGGCCCTTCCTAGCTCAGGTGCCTGGGAGAGTCTGTGCTTGAGGAGTGAGAAGGATGCAGCAGGTGTGTGGTGAGGTGGTGCCAGTCTGGGGCTGGACTGTTGGACTCAGAAATGAGCCAGGCACTGGTGCAGGGGGCCAGTCTCCTTCTTACTTGGTAGCATTCCAGAGTCCACAAAAGACTTGCATTCTTTCCACTTCTTCCTCATCTCCCCTGCATGTAATCCCTACAACTGCCTTTCTTGCTTCAACATGCTGTTAGCAAATCATTCTTTTTTCAAGACAAGCTACGCTGATTCAAGTGACTCAGGGTAGAAGGACATTTGAGTAGGCAGCTGGACTCTGATTGAATGTCTACCCCTTGTCCTGGGGACATTAGGGACAGCATGGCTCACTGTCACAGTGAGTAATGACTCTGGGAAGGCTGCTCAAAGATTCCAGGGAAGGTGGTGGCTGAACCTCCATCTCTACAAACAAGGCAGAGGCAATGGGCAGCAAAAGGTTAGTCTGTTCTGGGGCTGAGTCAGTGCTCACTCAGATGTGATGTGGTGCCTTTCAACCCAGCTCTCTCTGATAGCTCAACTTGTTTTGTGACCAGCCATGCATTAGGTCCCATGGGAGTTTCAGAGAAAGGAGCTGGAGAGCAAGGAAAGGTGATAGACATCTCTTAATACTTATCCACATGCCTGGACTTTAACATTTGGTTGTTACTGTCATAGGTAAATGAGGGAACTGAGCCTCAGAGGTCTGGCTCATTTGCTCAGTGTCTCACTACAGCAAATAAATGTTGGGATAGAATTTGAACCCAAGAACCTGCCAGCAAATCCAGTCCTTTTTTCCATACCATCTCATCTTCACAGTGACATGTGTGTAACTTCTTCCTGGGCTTTCAGACCCTTTCTAGCTTAGGGCCTAACAGAACACCACCACATTGTAGTGTTCAGTAAAAGTTTATGGAGTGGGTGCCCATCAGTAAATCAATGGATCAAAAAACTGTGGTACATTTACACAATGGAATTCTATGCAGCAGAAAGAAAGAAGGAGCTCCTACCTTTTGCAACAGCATGGATGGAACTGGAAAACATTATGCTAAGTGAAATAAGCCAGGAGGTGAAAGACAAATACCATATGATCTCACCTTTAACAGGAAACTAAACAACAAAACAAAGAAACAAGCAAAATATAACCAAAGACACTGAAACAGAGAACAGGCTGACAGTGACCAGAGGGGAGAGGGGAGGGAATTTCAGGGGAAAAGGGGAAGGGTTTACAGAAACAAATATAAATGACACATGGACAAAAACTAGGGGGGGTGGAAATGGGAGGGAGGTGGGGAGGGCTGGGTGGGTGGGCTGGGATGGGAATAAAAGACAGAAAACTGTACTTGAACAACAATTAAAATAAAATTAAAAAAAAGTTTATGGAGTGAATGGATGAGCCATTGCTAGACTTAAGATTGATACTGTCCCTCACCAAAGTCCCCTGGTCCTGTGTATATTGAGTGTAAGAGGTGAGGTCTCTACTCTAGTCTGTGGTCTCTCAGCCTCATGGTTCTGCCCATCAAAGTGCTCATTGTTTTGTGGGGAGACAGAATAGTACACATATAAGAGGGACTGAGTTTAGGGGTGGAAGCCCAGGCTCTGAGAGAAGAGGACCAAGGTATGTGGTCAAACACTCTTCAGACTCAATGACAATGAAATATCACAGAAGCATGAACGATGTGAAATGGAGGAAAGAAAGGCTTGCATTCATTCATTCATTTTGTTTTCTTTCTTTTTTCTTTTTTAATTACAGTTGATATTCAATATTTTATATTAGCTTCAGGTATACAGCATAGTTGTTACAGAACAATGAGGTGGGGGGGCAAAGGCGATATAGTATTACCCAAAAGGAACCCCCCAGGTTCGTTATGTCTGCCGCCAGAGGAAAGACATCTCTCAATATCAGAGATTCGTGAAAAGGAAAGAAAATGTTTATTTAAAGCTATACAAACTTAAAGTAGTGACCTAATATCTTCATCAAAATCCCAAAGTCCCTTAAAACACCCACAAACACACACAGTCCTTCCTTCCCCCACTTTGCGCAGGCTGGAGTACCATATCTCAGGAAAAGAAATAGAAGTCCATGGCTCAGGCAGCTCCCAGTTCTTCCCAGTATTCAGTTTCAGCTGGTAGGCCTCCCTGGGTTCCCGGCACCATCAGCTGTGTCGCCGGGATCTCTGCTAAAGCTGGTGGTGGTTCCCCCTTCTAAAGCTGCGGGGGTCCCCACTCTGCCAAAGCTGTGTGGTTCTCCCTCCTCAATGGCTGCAAGAAGCGGGGTTCTCTGCTAAAGCCCCATGGTGATTCTCTCTCACAGGGTTGCGGGAGTCTCCACTTGGCTAAAGACCAGTGGTTCTCTCCTCAATGGCTGCTGCATCTGGGTTTAAATCTCTGCACCAGTCTTCCTCTCCAGCCCCATTTCCAACTCCTCCCACCATCAGCCACACTTGCTAGCCCTCTCATATCCTTCCAGCTTTACTGGGCTGCCATTGTGAGTCTGGGCAGGAGTGGCCCCATGTCATGGAGCCAACCTTCTCCAAGCTCTCACACAGTCCCTGTAACTCAGGGGACCTGCCCCCTAGTTATGTCTTGGTGGGGAAGTTACTTCCATTCCCCTGGCTCAGAGCATAGCCACAGCTATTTAACATATCTATGTAACCAGGTAAAGGTTATAGATATGTTAAATGACCATGCCAGAGGTTAGCTGCAAGGCTGTTGCTATGCAAAACAGCTCTTAGTGGCTCTGCTCCATTTGTCCCTTCCCCTAACCCACACCTGTGCAGGGGAAGGGTGAGGACATCCTAATATTTCCTGAACACCTTGAGTTCTGGACCCCATTTCAAATCCCTATTTGCTCCCCCACCTTGGCTGCACCCTGTTACATAGTGGCTAGACATTTATATAATTTATGAAGTGATCTTCCTGATAAGTGTACTATATACCTTGCACCATACACAGTCATTACAATATTATTGACTATATTCCCTATGCTGTACTTTACCTCCTCATGAATATTCTGTAACTACCAATTTGTACTTCTTAATCCCCTCATCTTTGCCACTCATCCTCCCAACCTCCTTCCCATCTGGCAAACATGAATTTGTTCTCTGTATCTAAGAGTGTTTCTATTTTGTTTGTTCATTTATTTTGTTCTTTAGGTTCCACATATAAGTAAAATAGTGTTGCACTTGTTTTTCTCTGTCTGACTTATCTCGCTCATGTATGCACACTTTAGAGAGGACTCATAGAAATAAAGTTATTTATAACTTTTGCCTATGTGGTTGAAAATGAAGAGGGCTTGCTTTCTTTGATTCCTCAGCAAAAATGTGCTCTTCCATGTACTAGGGATTCTGAAATGGTGATCTCTGACACTCTTATAAGATATGCTGCTCTTTGGGGCCAATCTATTGAGACTTTGGCCCCTGGATAGCTCTTTCTCGCCAGCCCAAGTTCAGACATAATGTTGGGTGTCTTCACTGACCATGTGGTTACCCTTCAATTATGTGACTTCACATTTCATTTGACCTTATTTTCAGTGACCCTCTCCTCCATTGCCTTCAGCTTCCTACTTTTGTGGCTGCACCGTAGTCCTTAGCATCTTCTTAAACTACTCCACCTCCCAGCTTCAGCTTTCTGACCACATCCTTAATACTCCCCTCTTCTTTACCTTCACCTCCTATACCTTCAGGGTTTTGATGGCAAACAATAGAAATCAGCTCTAGCTAATGTAACCAGTGAATATAGTGAATTGCTAGGATATTGGGAAACTCAGAGAATCAATGGGAAGTCTGGATAATCAGCTTGAGGAAACAGGCATCAACCATGTGAGTTGGGTCATAGAGGACACTGTTAAGTCACACACTTGACAACAGTCTGGTTATACAGCAGGGCCATTGCTAGAGTCCCACTGCCAGTTAGTTGCACTCTGCCCCACCTCTGTTACCACAATTACTCTCTTAATTGTACCACCATGGTGTCAGTACTCTTAGATTTTTTGCATATTTTACCACTTTTATTAGATTTGGAGAGTTGGGAAAGACCATCTAGTTTCTGCTTTTACAGTAGCTGCCAGGGTATTGGGAGAGGAAATGTCTAGCCCCATGCAATATTCAGAGGAATGACCTTTTCTTCTAATAAGGGTAAAGTCATGGTGGAATTTTTCCCAGACTTGAAGGGAGTTTAGATGCTGGACAGCCAAATGAAACCCAAATGGTCACTACATTTCATTGTTTTCACTGACTAGAGCCCGGATACATTTATGCAATAACTATTTCTGAGCACTTGCCATGCTACTGGCTCTGTTCTAAGGGCTGGGCAGTGAACCAGACAGAAGAATTCCTGTTCACATGAAATTTTGGGGAGATGGACAACAAATGCAATAAATAAGGATATGGTATATTTTGTGTTGATACATTTTATTTTAAAAAAAAGAACCAGAAAAGGCCCCAGTTGGAGTGGCTCAGTGGATTGAGTGTTGGTCTGTGAACCAAAGTGTTGCTGGTTTGATTCCCAGTCAGGGTACATGCCTGGGTTGAGGGCCAGGTTCCCTGTATGGAGTGTGCAAGAGGCAACCACACATTAATGTTCTTTCTCCTCTCTTTCTCCCTCCCTTCTCCTGTCTAAAAATAAATAAATAAATAAAATCTTTTTAAAAATACGGGAGACAGAGATATGAAATGTTTAGAGACACTCAATTTCAAATATGGTGGTAAGGGAAGGTGTTACTAGGAAGTTGATATTTGAGCAAATACCCAAAAGGTGGAGAAGTGTGCTATCTGAATCACTGGCAGAAGGGTATTCTGAGCAGAGAGGGCAGCCGGTGAGGAGACCTTAATGTGGGAGCTTGAATAGATATGGGAACTCAAATGCAATGCTGTCTAATGAGGTGGGAGGCCAATATGGCTGGAGCCACATGAGACAGGCAGAGAGTAATAGGACATAAAATAAGGCAGGTAACAGTGCCAAGTCTGAAAACTTGCTCCTTTTAAGTCTCTGACAATATGGACAGAAAGATACTGACTGAGTGTAACTAGTGCTATCATAGTTCACTTTTGGTTAGCATCTGTATATTTTGGCTAGTGATCTTTACAGTATGCCTGAATTTGTTCCTCCATTCTCAACTGAAGGCAGGCCTGTATGGGTTGATGTCCAGTATGGATTGAGAGAAGGACTGTTGTAGGGCCAAATGTGATGTTTGTGAGAGATGTTCTGGTGGTTTTCTTGTTGCTTCAGGACCTGATCAAATATGACCAGGGATATTCCGCTTGCACTTGATGAGAGGATGCTGGTACACCTATCTACTCTTTTGACTCAGGAAATCTGAAGACATCCTTATACATTGGGAAGTTCAGCCTAAGTGATGATATTGTTTTCATTGTTAGGCATCCATTCTCTCCTATGTCTCATAGCAAGTCAGATACTATTTTGTAAGATGGGAATAGCTATTTTCCAACAGGGCATAACTTTGCTTTCAAACCCTAGGAACCTCCAGACAGGCCCTACTTTCCTGAGCTCTGTACTCTTTACTGTTGCTATGTTGAGTCTGAGTTATGGGAGTGGAGTTGGCACAGCAGCTTGGACAAAGCAGAGAGATCACTCTCTATGGACACTACTCAATGTTGTCAGAATTTCAACTCACTCACTAAGTACTTGGAAGTGATACACCTAAAGATGATATTAATGCTTCCAAAATCCCAGGAGGCCCACTAGTGTTGTACCAGTACCTCTTTATTAATGACACAAGATATAAGGAGCAACATCTCATCCTTTATTTGCAGAACATGTTATTAAAGCACTCAGAACATTGGCACCCCAAAAAAACTTGGCCATGTTTGGAAGGTTTCTGTACTTTCATGGAAATTATTTTCTAGATATATACACATGTCTTACCAAGGCACTTGGTACCTGCTAATTTATAATTCACAGCTTATCAACATAATGTCATCAATGTATTGGACTAGCATGATGTTCTGTTGGATGGTCAGACAGTCAAATTCTGGTGAACTGTGTGGCTCAGAGCCAGAAAGTTAATATCGCCCTCAGGTAGGACATTGAAAATTTATTTCTGTATCTACCTGGAGAAAGCTCACTGCTTCTAGTGGGTTTTGTTTGTTGGGAAAGAATAAAAAAACATACTGACAGATCAATAACTGTGTACCAGTGGCTAGGGTCTGTATTGATTTGATCCAGTAAGGAGGCCACATCAGGAACAGCAGATATAATTGGAGTCACCACTTGATTAAGTTGATGATAATCCACTGTCACTCCATATGACTCATTATCTTTTGCATCTGCCAATCTAGAAACTTACATAGGGATGTAATTGGAATCCTCTGCTTTACACCTTTCAAATTTTAATGATGATGCTAATTTCTCTGATTTCCCTAGGGATATTGTAGTGTTTTTATTTTCTTCTTTTGTCTGGGAGAGTGAAATGGTTTTCACTTTGCCCTTTCTGTCTTATTAGCCCTTAGTCGATTTTCAGGGAGTCAATCAGGAAGTTCATCATATTGCTGAAGATATCTATTCCAAACACCCATTCAGAAAATGGAGAAACAACCATTGAGTAAGTGTGGGTTCCTTGGATTTCCTATGAGGCTGACTTGGGTCAAAACTCAATTTTCCTTTGACCTCCATTAGCCTGTTTCTGACCGATGGGCACCAGTGATGTTCCAGGTTTCTAGGAATTAGGGTTAGCCAAAATTCAGCATCCAATAATACCCAGCAGGTCAAACTATTTCTTTTTCTTCAGTGAAAAGTTATCCTGATAAATAGTTTCAGGTCTCTTTGAAAAAGGCTAAGAACAGTCATGATACTTAATTGTGATGATTCAGGAAGTCCAGGTCTTTCTTTCATTTAAAGAGTTCAGGGTCATTCAGGGGTGCAGGGTTTGGACATTGAATGAAAATAGTCAGTGCTTTCATTTTTATGGCTTAAATAGGTTTCTTATTCCTTCAGCCCCCTGCCCCAGTTATATGAATTAAGTAAGGTCTTGGTGGGTCACCAGTCTACTTTGTTTTGGAAACCTCAGGGTCAATTAATTAACCATCAGCTATCCCTGGAAGTGAGAACGTTATGATGCCTATCTGGTCCTGCTGCTTATTCCAGTCACCAGGTTCACTACCTTTGGTGTTTGGGTGCTGCCACTTGTTTTCTGACTGTCTCTGTTGAAATTGGGGGTCCAGTTATAGCTGCAGTTGAACTCTATAGCCTATAGAGACTGTGCTCTGAAATATTTTCCCAAATTGCTGGTACTCCCTTCACCTTTGTATCTCAATATTTCTCAACACTTGGTGAAGGGAGTGGCTTATGGGAGTGTGGTTGAGGGTGAGTAGAGGGAGATGGCACATGATAAACTGATCTTAGTAATCTATGGTCTTTGGAATACTCTATCTGCATTATGTCAGAGACGTTCTGGCATTTCACCTTCATTTGGAGTGAATCACTGTTGACTTTAGATGTCTGTCAAATAGCTGAGCAAACAATTAGATGGCTTCTAGCTGTTTGAGTTAGAACATTAAATAAAGAAGTCTGGCAAGTACCTCCATTTCAATGAATTTAATCTGATCTGAGATTGTATTTTGGTGTCTTTGGTCTAGTCCATTCAGGGTCCATTCCTATACATGTATTCCTGGTGTAAATTAGCTAAGCCCTGTGACATTTTGTGTGTGATCAAGCCTCCCGCTTGCAGGCTTAACTTTGTAATTGGTCCTTCAAAGATGCTGGGACTCTAATTATAGATGTAGAGGCAGTGAGAGAGAGAGAGAGAGAGAGAGAGAGAGAGAGAGAGAGAGAGAGAGAGAGAGAGAGAGAGAGAGAGAGAGAGAGTGATAGTTTGCAGTTGTGTTAGGGCACGATGAAATTGAGTTTCTTGTTTCAGAGTAGAAGCTGCAATCAAAGGAGTTTGAGCCCTACAAACAAAGGAGAATTATGCTTACGGGGAAGGGAAGAGAGGTTGTTTCAGCTGATATGAGAGGCTGAGCAGGATTGAGAGTAATGAGGCCACTTTGAGTCCTCTTAAATTCTTCCATTAATACCCATTTCAATTATTTGCTCCCTACTCATTCTCAGTCATTGCCCCAACTCCACCATAAGAGACTTAGTGATATTGTGACTGCAACTAATATTATATTTCAACACCTGTAAGGCCTAAAATTCAGAGATCTGAGTTTTTCATTTTTACAGTACAGGTAGAAACTGTCACTCTAACTGACTTAATTATCATTAATTTCTTCATGCCTTTCATACTGCTTTTTGGGAGTGGAGCCTTAGTCCCCCAAAGCCTTGCCTTTAATTAATTAATCAATCAATCCATTAAGTCATTAATCATTTCATTAATCCATTAATTAATCATTTAATAGTCTGTTAAGTGACCATTTAATAATCCATTATTAACTATTCAATCATTCCATGAATTAGTCAATCAATTAATTAATTGATCCATCCATTCAATAAATACTTCATGAGTATCTATTATTAGGTATTATTCTAGGTGTTAAGATATAGCATAGGAAAACAAAAACAAAACAAAACAAAACAAAAAGAAACTGAGAAAAATCCCTGACCTCATGGAGCTCTCAGTCTAGTAGACATTTTATTTCAGATGGTCATAGGTAATAATTTAATGAGCTGTTACTTCATCACTGCAAAGTACTGTTGGTTTTCAGCTTCTCATTCCTGAATTCCAATGAGAATTTCATTATTTTACCCCTAGTGGTGCCAGATTGTCAGTTCCAGATATCTCTCATTATTTCTTATTACAATAGACTATTAACTTGTCCTTACATATTCACTGTGACCACCCCCGATCCTCATTCAGAGTGATTTTTTTCCAAGGCAAAATGTAAAAGTCATTTCCTGAACCTACTCTCTCTTATCCAAAATTCCCTTTAAGATTTTAATTGAATTTGGTTAAAGACCAGAATCTTTGAGGCCTTTATGGTTTATCTACCACCTAACTTTGCACATATTTCCTCTACTTTGTTGTTCCTTTAATCAAACACATACACACACACACACACACACACACACACACACACACACTTTTAAGAGGTTACTTCCTTTTCATCTTTCATAAAGAATTTAAAGCTCATTTCCTGACTCCCTTCACACTGCTGCCAACATGACCTGATCCCTCAGCACCCTACCTGCTCTTTAGAGCCCTTAGCTGTGTATGTGATCAAGCATCTGGCATTAGAACTGTCTGATGAAGGGTTCTTCCTTTGCTAACAAACAAGTGGGGCCCCAGACAGCAGGTGCCATGTTGGTGTTTGTTTACCATTGTATTCCCAGTGCTCAGCACAATGTCTCAATGTAGCAGTATTCAATGAAGATTGCCTAATGAATTAATAACACCATGATATGCATTCTAAAGACTGTTCAGTTGATGACAAAACAGGGACAGTACTGGTACTACTGTCAGTTGGGCCAGAGGCTCCTGCCAGGATTTCAGGGGCAATCAGGGATGGCTTCCTGGAAGAGAAACAGTTTGAGCCAAGAAGTAAACTAAGTTTGTCTCTAAATGAGTGTTTCACAGTAGCTTAGGTCTTTTTGTTCTAGATCCTGTTTTATGCCTAATATTGAAACCTGGATGAAGTAATTGTTGGTTTGGAATCACTGTCTGGAGTCAAGGAAATGGAAAGAAGTAGCACTTTTATATCAGCCTTTAGAGACCAGTGAACATGGGTTTCAGCCTGTAAACTTCCTGCTCATTTATCTGCTAATGATTATGATCTGGCTTTTTGGGTTTATTTCCTTTTTGTCCCTTCTGGTTTCTGATACAGAGAATTTAGGCAGTTTACAGAACCCAGCTTAGGTTGGGTTAGGAAACTTCTAGGTTATGTGTCCCTGTCCCTCATTCTCCCAAGTCCTTTTGGAGAGCAAGAAAGCCTTTGCAGGAGAGGAGCATAAACAGTGTTTGGAAACTAGAACATAACTACAGCTTATTCCATTATTCTAGCTATTTTTACCTTTTCTCTAGGCGATGAGGTCACCTCTTTTATCACTGCTGTTTCGTTTGTCCAATAAACTCCCCATTATCCATCTTCAACAGCATGGCTTGGCTTTATCTCAGGCAAATCGGTTCCAGCAGATAGACTGATTACAAGCCATTTCCTTCCCAAATTCAGTATCTTGATGTTCCTGTTAACTTTCATCATTAGGGCTGTAGAATTCTCTCTTGCTCTGCTCAAATGCTTGCATAAATAAAAATGGCTGCAGCTAAGCCCCGATCCTCTGCCATTTAAATCCCCATTTATCTCACTCTGGGATGCTGGCATAGAAACCTCATTTATGCTATTGCTTTGAGGAATGTCAGGAGGGACTAGCTGTTAAAGAATTCTCCTGCAATAAACATTTATGCCCCTTGCAAGGATGAGGTCATAGCATTTGTCTGACCAGAGAAAGACAGGTGTCTTCTCAAAAAAATGTTACTACATTTTTTCATTTATATTTTGGACTCACAATTGGATTAGTCATAGTCCCTGGTTTATGACACATTCTCATTATTACTTTATGTAGCCAGAGTTTGTTATATAGCATTTTGAATGCTATATAATATTACAGTGGGATGCTATTGTAAATGGTGTCTCCTTTCTAATCCATTCTCCTATTGATGGGCATTAGGCATGATGCCTAGATTTTGCTATTATGAACTGTGCTGCTGTGAACATTCTGGTGCATGTTTCCTGCCATATATACATGGGTAACTTTGTCTTGGAGTGGCATTGTTGGATTGTCAGGACTAAATGTGTAATTTACAAGAAAGTTATAAATTGTTTTCTAAATTGGCTGTATCAATTTATCTTCCTCCCAGGAATGCATAGGAAGTGCTCTCAATTCACTGCTCTGCAGTACATGGAGGGCCCTTGATCTGTGCTGATGGAATGTGTGTAAATGCTGTTTTATTATGGTCTTCATGCTCATTTCTGTGATTACCCAGGAGAGGAAAGATCTCACAGCTTTATTGTTCACAGGTGTTTATTTTTCCTGAATTGCCCATTTCTGTCTTTTGCTCATTTTTCTGTTTGTTTAAAGACTCTTCTTTGTTGTTCTTTATATATTATTGATATTAATCCATTGTCAGTTGTAACTTATAAATATTATATTCTTATTTGTCTTTTTTACTTTCTTGAAAGTTTCCATTGATAAACAGGAGTTCTTAATTTGGATGTAGTCAATATTTATCAACCATTTATTTTATATAGTTGTTTTGTACCTAGAGCAGAAGATATTTACCTATATAAAGGTGTTAATGGTGTTAGCCCAACTACAGTTAATGTTTATGTTTGGAGTGAGTTAGGGATTGAAATTCACTTTTTCTCCCAAATGGATAGCCATATTTTCTGGATCCATTTATATTTATTTATTTATTTATTTATTTATTAAAAACAGTGGTTAGATGCCATGAAGTAGGTGGCAATGCCTTAACTGTATGCGTGTTGTTAGGCCCAAGGGCCTCTTCCATCCTTGTCAAGGGGAGTGCTAACCTTTTCTCCTTTCATACAACACTGGATCCATTTATTGAATAGTCCCTCATGTGTCCCATGGCCTGATCTGCCACTTTTGTCATCTAGAACATTTCCATATGCCTACAGTATCTATTTCAGGGCTGTGTATTCTATTTCATAGGTTAGTCTATCTGTTATTGCCCTTGTGCCACAATGTCTCAAGATGTAGTTTCATAATAATTCTTGGTGTCTGGTAATAGAAGCCTTTTCTCATTAGTCTTGTTTCTTGGTAGCACGTTAGCTATTTTTGTCCTTTATACTTCCATGTAAATTTGAGAGCAAACTTATTGGGGTCCATGAACATCTTGTTAGGGTCCTGAGTAGAATTGCATTAATTATACAGATAAATTTGGGAAGAATTTACATCAACATAATGGTATGCATTTTCATTTATTTAAGGTTTTCACAGCTCAGATAGAACCTTGTATCCAAAACTTCTCTTGGCTGCTGCCATGAGAAGCCCTCATCTATTCCTCCACAGTCATAACAGAAGCCATACCCCATAATTATACATTTCTGTATATTGCCTTAATTCAATGTCTGATCAGTTACTAAATACTACCAGGAAGTAATGATTATCTGACATCAAGGAGTCTGGGCTTGGTTGTTGCAGCCATAACTGTGTCCCTCCATCAGGATTTTGACCACAGATCCCTTACTTGACGTTGGCAGTTAATTTATCAATAGTTTCTATAGGTGTTTATTTTCACTTCTCTTGGTACTGTTTTCCTGGTAGTCCAGGTATCTTGTGCTTTGTTAGATATTTCAATCATGCCCACACCCTCATTCACCTGCTACCTAATTGATTAACCAATTGATTAGTCTGCATGATTAACAAGGACACTCCCCAATAGCATTTAGCCTTGTCCTTGGTTTCTCTTAGTGTGTTAAGGGAAGCCCCTTCTGTGGTAGGAGGGTTGAAGGTTCTCTTTGTTTCATTCATTTAGTAAGTGTTTATTGAGTGGAACTGACCACTGGTATACACTGATGTATGTGCTGGGGGAAGAGGGTATCCAGGAAGCTCAGCGCAGAGCCATCAGGGTCAGCTGGTTAGAGCTCTGGGCCAAGCATAGGGTCTTCTGCAGAGAAAAGCATGTTCAAAACAGCAGTCCTAACATTGAAACTGATCAGCTTTTAAGATTTCTGACCTGTATGCTATTTGTGTTTGATTGCTGGCAGAGCCAAGCCATGTCTGCCGTCTTGGCTTTTGTGTGCCGTATGCTTTAGGGAAAGGTGTGGGATTTGAGTCCGAAATTCTTTGTGTATCCTGATGGGAGACCTGGACAAGTTATTTAGCTTCTGTAAGCCTCAGTTTTCCTCCTTATAAGATGGGATTAATATTAATAATAGGTACCTGAGAGTGTGGTGTTCTGATAATTAATGACTTCCTTGTGGTTCTTTCAAGAGACTCTAAACAGGAGGGAATAGGAGCAACCCACCCAGGCCTTTTTTCATCTGCCCATTGACAGCTGTATTTGGGCTACCTCTGCCAAGCAAGGGCTGGTGAGAGGGTATATGAGTCAGGGTCTTCCAGAGAAATAGCACCAATAGGATATGCATATGTGGATGATTTTTATTTATTTATTTACTTACTTACTTACTTACTTACTTACTTATTTATTTAAATAAGTGGCTCATACAGTTATGGAGGCTTGAAACTCTAAAATCTGCAAGGTGACCAAGGAAGAGCCAATGTTGCAGATAAAATTTATAGGTCTTCTGCTGGAGAGTTCCCTCTTGCCCAGGAAGTCAGCCTTTTGTTCTCTTTAAGCCTTCAAATGATTGGATGAGGCCCACCCTTATTATGAAGGGTAATATGCTTTACTTAAAGTCTACTGATTTAAGTGTAAATCTCATCCAAAAATGTCCTCATAGAAACATCCATAGTAATGTTTGACCAAATATCTGTCCACTGTGGCCCAGCCAAGTTGACACATAAAATTAACCATCACAGAAGGGCTTTGGGAAGTTCTTTTAGCACCTGTATGTCTTCTTCAGTAATTAGAACATTTTTCAAACATATGTAAACATCAGGGAGAATTGCAATATACCACCATGTTCATTTCACAGAGGCAGAATTACAGAGTGTAAGAGTACAGATTTGGGGCCAGATGGCCTAGGTTTGAATTCTGGGTGTGTAACCTTAGGCAAGTTACTTACCTTGTCAGTGCCTCAGTCTCCTCACTGGTAAAAGGGGTAAATAGTACTGTTCTCTCAAAGTCATAGTGAGGGTTACATGATGTAATATATGTAAAGCATAGATCAGTGCCTGACACATGGCTGTTTCTATCACATCCTAGGTCTAATAAATTTTAACATGCTATGTTTGCTTCAGATTTTTAAAAAATTTTATTTATTTATTTTAAACAGAGTGGAAAGGAGGAAGAGAGAGAGGGAGAGAAATATTAATGTATGGTTGTCTCCCATGTGCCTCCTACTGGGGACCTGACCTGGCCTGTAACCCAGGCATACTCCCTGACTGGGAATATAACCAGTGACCTTTTGGCTCACAGGCCGGCGCTCAGTCCACTGAGCCACACCAGCCAGGGCCTGTGTCAGACTTTTAAAATAAAAAATCACATATAGTTGAAGACTCCTATGTTTCTCTCCTCAAGTTCACTTCCCTTTTTCATTCCTCAAAGGCAGCATTGTCCTGAATTTGGCATCTAATTTTTTCTGCATCTTAACTACGTATCCATTAACAAGATATAGTCATGTTTTCTGTGTTTCAAGTGATGAAATATGATATATTATACATAATATCCTGTAACTTGCTTTATTTCTTACTCAGTTAATGTTTTGGGGATTTAACAACTCTGATATATAGAGATTCATCTCATTTTAGCTACTGATTGGGTTCCTTTGTGTGAATAGTTGACTTTCCTTGACCTCTGTTGCTAGACGTTGGACAGTTTCTAATGTTTCACTATAATAGGCAGCGCTGTGATGAAAGCACCCCATGGCTTTCCTTGTGTCCAGTGTGTGATGGGCTGCAGTTAGGGTGGCATGTTGGAAGTTCTCTGGGTATTACCAAAGAACTCTCCAAGTTAGCTGTACTTTATTTTTTATACCCTAACACTTGGTTGATATTGTTAGACTTTAAAATCTGCCTATCAGATATGTATAAATGGTGCTTTGTTATCACATGTAGCTCCTTGTTTGCAGATGTTTGAATGTATTTTCAGATATCCATAGGTCATTAAGTTTCAAAGCCCTGTGGAAAGAGAGCCACCCTAACATTTGGTGTCTGTTGATGGCAGCCTTCTGCACATATTTGGGACTGGTGAAGATAGCAAAGTGGTCAGGGCCAGCCAGGGCTTCACAAGCCAGCTGCCCCATGTCCTGCTGGCTGCCAGAGGCCTTGGTAGCTTTGAGAAGCTGCATGAGCTCTTTGGAGTTCAGGGTGGATAGGCTCTCCTGGTTAGTGACTGAAGTAGTGTTCTAAGTGGGGCACAAGTGCCAGAGAATTAAAAATACTTCTTGTTTTTGAATAGGAAGCTGCCATGTTCTCAGGACAGCAGGGCTATATCTGGATGAGCAGCTGTCGGCTGCCTCACGGGCTCTCCTAGCCAGCTGATGTGCTGAGGGCTCCCAATCTTCCAGCATTCTGCTTCCCGGGAGCAAGTCTAGAGTAGGTGCAGGTGCAGGCTCAGGGCCTGCAACTCTCTACTGCCACTGCAGCTCTGCTACACTACAGGGCACTTGGCATAGTGTGGTTGAGCATTTTCATTTGTTAATTGAATGTGCCAAGTGTCTCTGGTCTGTTATGAGCTGCACTGGGAAGGAGGATAGAAGGAGGGGAATATGCCTTTGTCCTTATAGGTTTGCCACTGACATGGCAAAATGAATCTAACTAATTACAGGGCAGTCACCCCTCACTCTCCAGGAAGTTAAGGGCAGCCCCAAGGTTCCAAGGTACTTACCTTCAATGAGGAGGCTTAAAACAGTTTTTTTTTAAATCAGTTTATGGCTTATCCTATTCATATTTGTACCTTCAGCAGAATATATAGGGTATGGAACATAGTACATGCTCAGTGAATATTTGTCAGGTGAATAAATAAACTATTGAAGGAAGATGCAATGATTCTCATCAACTGTGGTTTTGAAATGCTGCTTTTGTTTCTATATACTATAAAATTTAAATTCTACAGTCTTTTACTGTATGTATAATTCAACATAGTCACTTTAATCAAAAGAACACAGTAGTAAACATGTCTCCTTCTTCCTAGAACATGTGGCTGAATCTGGGGGCTTGTAAGGGGTAAGAGATTTGTTTATACCCCTCCCAGGCCCAGTAACTACCACTATTATTTTGTGAAAAGGCCAGACAGCTAAATAAAGATTTCACTGAGACTTAGGAAGATTAAACACAGGAGAATGCAAGTACAAAAACACCATTAAATTTTACATCTGTGAAGGCTGGTTCAAAACTTTATAAGAGGTATAGCCTATATTATGCAGGGTGGGACAAAAGCAGGTTTACAGTTGTATGTGAAGCAGAATTTATTCTTGTATTATCACTTATTAATTATTGTATCATTTTTCACATAAACAACTATAAACCTGCTTTGCCCCATTCTGTATAAAAACATACAACTCAGCCCTGGCTGGTGTAGCTCAGTGGATTGAGCGCGGGCTGCGAACCAAAGTATCACAGGTTCGATTCCCAGTCAGGGCACATGCCTGGGTTGCAGGCCACGGCCCCCAGCAACCTCACATTGATGTTTCTCTCTCTCTTTCTCCCTCCCTTCACTCTCTAAAAAAAAATAAATAAAATCTTTAAAAAATCTTAAACATACAACTCAGGGAGGCTCTTTTTTTTTTCTAAGCAGTTCAAAAATGTGATTCAGATAAGGGGCACAGAGAATTAATGCCACTGGAGCGCTTTAGAATCAATTGCAATTAGTACTTGAACAAATTAATGCAAAGCTATTGTTTTACCTGATTTTTCCTATTTTCTATAAAATCTTGATTTTATAGGTTGAATTGTATCCTCCAGAAAGGTACGTTGAAGTCCTAATTTACCTAAGTAGTCAATGTGAACTTATGTGGAAATAGAGTCTTTCCAGATTTGATAAAATTAAAATGAGGTTTAATTAGGGAGGTTCTAATCCAGTATGTCTGTTGTTCTTGAAGAAGAGGGAAATTTGGGCACAGACACACAGAGAGGAGACCATCATATGATAATATAGACACAGAGGGAAGACAGCCATGTGAAGATGGAGGCAGGTTGAAGTGATGTGGCCACCAGCCCAGGAATGCCTGGGGCTACTAGTAATTTGGAGAAGCAGGCAGGATCCTTCCCCAGAGGATTTGGAGAAAGCATGGGCCTGCCAGTACCTTGATTTTGGACTTGTAGACTCCAGAACTGTGAGTGAATACATTTCTTTGTTTTAAACCATTCACTTTGTGTTTACGTGGTTACAGCAGCCCTAGCAAACTAATGCACTTGATGTAGCTGTAGTTTCAATAATCAATATCAGACATATCCTATGGATAAGGGGACTTTCTGAATCACTGGATGGGATGCTGAACTGTGAAGCAGAATCAGACACCACTGAAGCCAAATCTCTGCTTTTATAACAGATGCCCTTTCATTGCACGAACAGATTCCTTTAGGAAACCCTTTCAGACTGCATACAAGAAAGGTTGGGGATCAGTGCTGTAAGAACTCACCAAGTTCAGGGAAAAGTACCTGAATGCTCCAGGCTCAGGAGGAGACCACATCTGCTCCATCAATACTTTATCATTCCTCTTCTATGTCTTCTGGTTTCCATGTATTTTTTTGTTTTATTTGTAAATTTTTAACCTAAGAAACTCTCATGCAAGGCCATGGAGACAGATTGACGCATGCCACTGTGCCCCATCTGGTTTGTGTTATTTTACTACTGTTGTTTCTTTTGTTTTTGTTAATAGTTCTCTGGATCTTAACACATATGGAGATTCATGGGGTCACCACCTCAATCAGGATACCCAACAGTTCAATAAAAATTTCTCTCATACTCTTCCTTTATAGTCCCACCATTTCCCCATGCATTACCCCTGATCTGTTCTTCATCATGATAGTTTTATTATTTTAAGACTGTCATATAAATTAAATCAGACAGTATGTAGTCTTTTGAGATTGTTTTTTTTTTCACTTAGAATAATGCCTTTGAGATTCATTCCTGTATGTGTCAATAGTCTCTACTCATTTTACTGCAGAGTAGTATTTTATTGGATCCACTCACCTGCTGAAGACACTTGGATTGTTTCCAGGCTTTGGTGATTATGAACAGTGCTGCTGAAAACATTTGTGTACATGTTTTTGTGTGAAGATTTTATTCCTCTTGGGTAAACATCCAAGATTGGGTTTACTGGGTCATATAGTAAGTGTATATTTAACTTAATAAAACAGCCAAACTTTTCCAGAATGATTGACTTATTTTGAGTTAGCTCTTGTATAAATTGTGAGGCTTAGTTGAAGATTTTTATAGGGGAAAGGGGTCCATGGATGTCTAATTGTTCCTACACCCTTTGCTGAATATCTTTCTCTATTGAGCATCTTTTTCACCATTAAAATCAACGGGCCATATTCATGTAAGTCTATTTCTGGACTCTGCTCTGTCCTACTGATGTGTTTGTCTGTCCCTTCACCAATATCATGTTGTCTTGACTACTTCAGCTCTTTAGTAAGTCGTAAAATTAGATAAAGTGACTCTTTCAACTTCTTTAAAATTGTTGTAGCTATTCTAATTTCTTTGCCTTTCAGTTGATTTTCAAATACATTTTAGGAAAAACATGTCCATATTTAAGAAGTACTCCTGGAATTTTGATCACATTTTCCTTAAATTTATAGACATATTTTGGGAGAATTGACATCATTGCTATGTCAAGTCTTCCAATCTTTGATCAAAGTTTTTCTTCCATTTATTTAGGCCTTTGATTTTCTGTATCAGCATTTCATAGAGATTCTTTACAAGTTATGTTAATGTTATAATTTATTTCTTTTTTGGAGCTATTGTAAATAGCAGTGCTTTAAAATTTTGTCTTCCAATTCTACATTACTTGTATATAAAAGTACAGTTGATTTTTGTGTGTTGATCTTGCATTCTGTGCACTTGATAAACTTAATTTTTGGTTGTAGGAATTGTTTTGTAGAGAAATTGAAACTTCCTACATAGACTATCTCATGATTGTGAATAGGTCAGTTTTATTTCTTTTCAATCCATGTGTTTTAATTTCTTTTTCTTGCCTTATTGCACTACCTATAACTACTAATGAGATGTGGAATAAGAATGGTAAGAGTGGATATCTTTGTCTTTTCTTGATGTTAAGGAAGAGCTTTCAGTCTTTCAATATTAAGTATAATGTTAGACATAGCCTGAAAAGGTTTTTTGGATACCCTTTATCAAGTTGAGGAAGTTCTCTTTCATTCTCAGTTTTCTGAGAGGTTTTTATAATAAATGCATTCTGAATTTTTTCAAGTGATTTTTATGATCCAGGGATACAGGTTTTATTCTTTAGACTGCTAATATAGTATATTATGTTGATTTATTTTAAATATTGAATTAGTCTTATAGATCTCATGAAATCATTATTTATTATTCTTTCAATACAGGGTCTGGCAGAAGTAACACCTGCTTGAGTGTGATTGGTAGGATAGTAATATGGGTGTAATAATTTATAGTTTTAATCTGAACATTTCACCTAAAATGTCATATGGTGTGCTTGAGTGTGATATTATTATGTTACAGAATTACATGCTTATGATTTTGTAATAAAAGGTTTTATAATAAAAAGGGGGCATTATTTGCATCAGATCCTGTATATTGCTAGATTCAATTTGCTAAAAATAATTTTTTTGAATATTTTTCTGTCTATGTGCAGGAGAAATGTTGATCTTTAGTTTTCTGTTTTTGCGCTGTCTTTGGGTTTTGTCGTAGGGTATGTTGGTCTCATAAAATGAGGGAAAATGTAACCTTCTCTTATATTTTCTTGAAGAGATTTTGTAGAATTGGTTTTATGCTTTCTTTAAGAGTTTGGTAGAATTTTCCAGTAAGATCATCTAGGATTGAGGATATTTTGGAAAGCTTTTAACTATGCATTAAGTTAATTTGGTACTTATATACTATTCAAGTTATTGATTTCATCTTTGGTGAATTTTGGTGTTTGTGTTTTTCAGTGGATTAGTCTGTGTCATCTAAGTTACTGAATTTGTGTAGAGTCATTTGTTGTATTCCCTTATTTTCCTTTTTAATGTCAGCAGAGTCTGTAGTGAATCCTCTTACATTCCTGACATTGGTAATTTGTGTCTTCTCTCTTTTTTTTTTCTTTTTTGGTTTTGTTACTCTTTTTTTCTGAGAGGTTTATCAATTATGTTGATTTTTCAAAGAACTCATTTTGGTTCTGTTTATCTTATCTGTTGTATCATGTTTTCAATTTGTTTGATTTCTGCTTATCTTCATTATTTCCTACCTTCTGCTTCCTTTGAATTCAGAAAGCTGTTCTTTTTCTACTCTCTTAAAATGGAATCTTAGATTTTTGCTTTGAATTCTTTCTTATTTTTAATGTAAGTATTTTAATGCTACCATTTCTCTCTAAGCACTGCTTTACTTGTATCTCATAAATTATAAAATGTTGTGTTCTTATTTTTGTTTAGTTAAAAATGTTTTCCCACTTTCCTTTAGACTTTGTCTTTGATCCATGGATTATTTATAATTGTGTTTTCAAGTATTTGAATGTTTTTATATTATTTTTGTTATTGAATTTTAGTTTAATTCCATTATAATGAGAAAAGCTTTTTATGATACAATTATTTAAAAATTTTAAATATTTGTTTTATGAGCAGGATATGGTCTTTCTTGGGGAATGTTTAATGTGCACTAGATAATAAAATATATCCTGCTGTTGCTGTGTAAAGTGTTCTATAAATGTCAATAAAATCTAGTAGGTTGATGGTACTATGATCTATATCCTTGCTGTCTTTCTGTCTACTAATTCTATTATTGAGAAAATAGTGTTGGAGTCTCTATAATATAGAGTTTATTTATTGCTCACTTCATTTCCTCCAGGGATGTTTTGATACATTTGAGTTTCTGTCTTTAGATACATACACATTTAAGGGTGTTATATTTTCTTGGGGAATTGACCCTTTCATTATTATGTAATGTCCCTCTTTATCTGTGGTAATTTTCTTTGCTCTTATGTCTCTTTTGTCTAATATTAATATAGCTGCTGCAGCTCTCATCTGATTATGTGTTTTTCTTGTTATATGTTTCATTCACTTATACTTGCAGTGAGTTTTTTTAGGGAGCATATGATTAGTTTGTATGTAAAACTTCATTATTACCACCTGTCTTTTGATTGGTATGTTCAGGGTTTTACATTTAATGCATTTGTTTAGATATAAGTCTATCATTTTCTTGTTTTTGTTTTATTCTTGTCATTTTTGTTCCTCTGTTTTCCCTTTCCTGCCTTCTTTTGGGTTAATTTAACATTTTTCTTTTTAGTATTTCTTTTGGATTTATGTACTGTGATTTTGGCACTAGTAGTTTGAGATAAGGTGACCATTGTACTGTGTACTGAGATTCAGTATTCTACCATTTTAAATGAGTATATAAGTCTTACCCTCTTTTAGTTTCCTTTATTCTCCCCCAATTTATGTTATAGTTGTCTTACATGCTATACCTACACATTATCAGAAACTCAGCCATTATTTCTTTAAATATTTTTTTCTTTTTTCATTCTGGGAATTTAGTATACATGAAAGACTAGATGTTTTGTTTATATTCTACAAATACTTGAGTTCATTTTTAACAAAGATTTTATTTATTTTTAGAGAGTAGGGAAGGGAGGAAGAAAGAGAGAAACATTGATGTTCGAGAGATAGATCTGTTGGTTGCCTCTCCAACGCCTCCAATTGGAGACCTGGCCTGCAACCCAGGCGTGTGCCCTGACTGGGAATCGAGCCGGTGACCCTTTGGTTTGCAGGCTGGCACTCAATCCACTGAGCCACACCAGCCAGGGCTGAGGATCTGTTCATTTTTTTTAATCTTATTTTTTTCTCTTAGTGGTAATTTTTACTGATGTGTTTTCAAGTTCATTCAGTATGATAGCTCCTCTATCGTCTCCATTCTGCTATTGAACTGATCCAATGAGTTTTTTTTAAGCTACTGTATATCTCAGTTTAACTTTTCTATTTGTTTTTTTTTTATTTCTTCTACTTTGTTGACATTTAACTTTCCAATTTATTTTAAGGGTTTTTACAATTGCTTGTTGGAACATTTTAAAAATACTTGTTTTAGAGCTTTTGCCAAAAAAATCCCAACATCTGTTATCTTGGAGTTGAGGCCTGTTGATTATCTTTTCCCATGTGTATTGAGATTTTGCTGGTTCTTTTTATTGTGACCGTACTTGGATTGTATCTTGGACATTCTGAATATTATGTTATGAGGTTCTTGGTCTCATTTACATCCTATGCAGGATGTTGATATTTTTGTTTTAGTGGTCAAGATAAGGCCACAAGTTCTAGCATGTTGCTTGTAGGTTATTTCTAATGTCAGTTCTGTTTTCAAAGCATATGCAGTGTTCTTCTGATCTGTCCCATGTATGTGCCACCCAGTGGCCAGTCTGCAACTTAGTCGTAATCTGTTTTTAAATTTTGTTCTCACAGTTTTTTAGTGTTTTGTTTGTTTGTTTGTTTGTTTTATATTCTGATTGGCATCCTACCCATGCACGAGGAGCTCAGGATGAGCCCAGGAGTTCATAAACAGCTTGATGGAACTACTTTCCTAAGTTCCTCCCTCTCTGTGACATTCCTAGTACTTTTCTGTTCCTGGGTATTCCCTTTAATGGTCTTCCAGCCAGATATCTGTGACTTCTGTGCTTTTAACCTGCTGTATACTTTTGTGACTACCCTGTCCAGGGCCAAGTGGTAAGAGAAACAGAGGGAAAAAACTTGATAAACTTAAAGCTAGTTTGGTGGTACTTCGAATTCTTTGTTCCCTTTCTATATCTGTCTGCCACTATTTACTCTTCAGATTCTTCCAATAGCTGCTGCATGCATTCTGTCCAGTTTTTGTGGCTATGTTCAAGGGGAGAATCAGGGTGGTGTGTTATTACTCCATCATGTTCTATCAGTGCTTCTTAACCAGATGTGTACTTCTAAATCTGCTATGGAATGTTCTTCCCTTTTGTAGTTTTTATGGAGCCCTCTAAGTGGGGTTGACAAACTTTCCTCACCCCTAAGACTGCAGACCCTTGAACAATGTAGTCATGATGGGGAAGTCCCTGGAAACTGAGACAGAACCAACAGACAGGGTGCAGGGGATCCAGCTGCTCACTAGTTGGGGACTACTCTGCTAGCCAGATGTTCCTAGGACATTTGGTCTACCCAGAAACAAAATACCGGATAGCCAGTAGATGGGAAATTAAAGAATTGGCTCATAATACCATATTGAGAACTACTTTGTTCCTGAGTGAGGCCTCCACATCGAGTTGTTACATGTGAAGCTTCAGTTTCCTATGGGTGCAGAATATTTTTCTATGGGTGCAAGATTCCACTTCTGGAAAATCACTTTGTAACATAAAGACCCTTAAGTCTAACATAAAAATAAATGAAAAGACTACACAACACAATTATGTGCCTTTGAAACATCTATAGTGAGTTTGTGAAACCAAACAGGGTCTATAAAGGTTAATTTGACATTTGCCTCTGTTTCAGCTAGATATGGGCTGGCAGCAATGCTGAAAACTACAAGCCCAGTGGCATTTGGAGTGAAGATACCATTTTCTCTTCTTAATAAATCTCATAGATTAGGTGCTATTTCATTGTTCAAGAAACTTTAAACTGCGTTAAACAATAAGGGATTCTTGTGCACAGAAGCTTCTCCCTTTAAAACACCACAGGCTGCTCTCCTAATCCTGCCTGGGTAACTGGAGATAAGGTTCCAGCCATGGTTTCCAGACCATCAGTTGACCACTGGGGTGACCCCAGTGTTTTGTCCACTGTCACAATTGCACCTCATGTGCCTAGCATGTAATAGCCCACCAGTAAATGAAGTGGATGCCTGGTGCTCTGGCCAAGATACACATCTATTTCTGCATTTCAAGGCTTCCCAATATGTCTTGGTTTCAGTTGGTTTTATAGATACATAGAAGTGGCAGCTGGGGGTCTGTGTAGTCCTCAGACCTTGACTCCAGGTGTGCAATTCAAGGGCAGCAGTGTTGTGTGCAGAGACTACAGTTGTTAGCAATTATTGGCTGGATTTCAGGCAACTTCAATCTGAGTAAGCTTTCCCCCAAGGAAACCACCTTGCCTTACTTCTGCCTGTTCATAGACACAGTGACTGTGGTCCCCATGGCTTCCCCTGAGGGCCTGGCTGCCCAACTGAGGGTCACTGTACAGCATCTGTAAGGCCAGATGAAGCATTTATTTTTTGGCTGGAAGAGCTATTTGGAGGCATTGATTGAGCCCCTTTCTGGGTCTAGTTTGCTCATTTTTCTTTCCTGTTTTTTGTTGTGTTTGAAAAATTGAAACAGCTTGCAGCCCCTGGCCCAAAACATGTCCAATTAGCTGATTCATCATGGAGATGACTCAACAGGACTGGAGTCCAGTGAGGTTAAAAGATGCAATGCCCATCCCTGTGGCAGGGACATCTGCTCTATGTTGCTGGGCAGCTGCCTGATAGGGCTTGGAGCACCCTCTGCAGGAGGGTTGCCCTTCAAGGAGACATCATGTCCAACAACAGAAAAGGGTTGCATGACTGACTTTGGGCGTCTCATTACTAAGCTACAATTCTCTCATCTTTAAAATGGGTATGTAACTTAATTTAATTTGTAGCTTTGTCATGAAGAGTAAATAAGAATGCATGCAAAAGCAATCAGCCACAGGTCTGCCATGGAATAAGGACTTACTTATTAATACTTACTAGTTGTGGGCCCTGGGTGAGATACCTAATTTCTCTGAATTTTCTCCTCATGTGTAAAGTGGGAACAGTAATAACTTCTCTGCAGACTTGTGAGAGGAGTGAATGGGGTACAAATATAATTAATTGTCTTCCTAACCCTCCTTCATTTATATACATGTCTATGTATTGGAAACATTTGCTAATATATAAAAAAGGTGACCCTTGTACAGAGAAGTACCCAAGTGAGGTAGTGTCCTGGGATTAACCACACCATCAACCAGAGAATCAGAGACTTCATCTCTAAAACCATCCTTTTCTACTATGTATCTGTCAAATCCCATCTGGCTACCCCTGAACCTGCACAATTGATATTCTCTGTCCCTTTCTAAACCCTTTCTTTCTCCCTGTCCAACTACATGCCCTGACCTACATCTCTTCTCTTTTCCTAATTACCTTAACAAGCCTTGTTGTCCTCTGTGGGCAGCCTTCAAGTTGAAGGTCTTTTTCCCCTACATTCCGTGTTCCCCAAGAGGTATCTTCTTTGCTCCATATCACTACTCGCAGACCATATCTTTGCCTTCCTCCTCCAGCACCCCAGCTCTTTCTGGACTCTGCCTGTTTGCTTCTACTGCTCTCTCTCCACCCTCAAGGTCAGTTCCCTCCCTCCTGCTCCCTTTCTATTCACTGAACACTAAGGCTCACTCTCTTTCCATCCCAAGTCTGGCTCATTCCTAATGATTTTCACATCGTGGCCTCTCATTTTCTTAAACTTGATATCTCCAGTTACATTTCACTACCCACCTGAATGAACCTCTACTTTCATGGGTATCATACTCTAGACCTACCCACCAGAACTAACTACACTGGATCTGAAATGCAAACACAATATGGCATTCCCCAAGCATTGCCAGTTTTTGAACTGAAATAGTCTTCAAACTTAGTGAGGCCTCTAACCCCACACTTTTCCACAAAACCCTTGTCTCCATGTCTTCTGAGTTCAACTTCAAAATAATAATTTTATAATACTCCCTTCCTTGCCTACCCAACTTCTTGAATCCTTTCCTTTGAAACATTCACAGGAGCTGAACCCTGCCACCACCTTTGCATATGTGTCGGAGCACTGAGTATTGCCATAGAGAATCCGAAAACCAGGTGGCTGGTTTTAGTCTGAGCTTCCATCACAAATCTCAGTTCATGTGTTCTTCCTCCTTAAATCCCTATTTCATACCTTGTCTTCTGCTCTCAAACCTTCCTCCTCCTCTTTTCCCACTTTTCAGCCATTAGGTGGGAGCATCATCAAATCCATCTCCAAAATTATAACCTCACTGAATCACACCTTTAGGCTCCCAACCCCAACCTGTTATTCCAGGGGGAGTAAGTGTCCCTTCTTGCAAAGCCACTTCCTGCCCTGGTCTCTGGATCCATCCCCTTTCTTCCTCTCTAGGATTTTGTTTTTCCTTTTTTTTAAAAATATTTTATTTATTTATTTTTAGAGAGGGAAGGGAGGGAGATAGAGAGAGAGAGAAACATCAATGTGCAGTTGTTGGGGGTTATGGCCTGCAACCCAGGCATGTACCCTGGCTGGGGATTGAACCTGCGACATGTTGGTTTGCAGCCCGCGCTCAATCCACTGAGCTACGCCAGCCAGGGAGCTTTTTCTTTTCACATATCCTTCCTATATTATCAGTTTCTTCTTCTCCACTTGTTCATTGCTGCTTTGCCTAGGAACTTGTTTTAGAATCTTCTATCTAAAAACAAACAAAAACTACAAAAAAATTCCTACATTTTCTCACATTCCCCTCCAGCTACTGCCCTGTTTCTTTCATCTCCATTCCCTCTCCTTTTATCCACTTTTCAACCCACCACAGTGTGGCTACTAACAGCTTCATCAAAGCTAATGTCTTCATGTTTCTAGTCCAGCATGGTTTCCTCTTTCTTGCCTCTCTGGAACCTTTGACAGGGTTGAACATCACTTTCTTGACACTTTCTTTTTCTGTCCTTCTAAGTTGTTACCATTAGCCTGCCCATCTGTTTCCCAGGCCCTTCTCTGCCATCCACAGGGCCCCTTCTCTTACCAAACTGAACTGTTGGCAGTCCCCCAGGAGCAGGGCTGTGCGGCTTCTCACTCCTGTCAACTTCTCCCAGGTAATCTCATCTATACCAGTGCCTTTAAATATTTGCACGTTAAACTACTTCAAATGTTAGTCTCTATCTCAGGCTCTTCCTCTGAGCCTTGGCATCTGCTTGGATGTTTCACAGGATGTTTCACAGGTACCGAGGCCCTAACAGACCCCAAAGAGAATTCTCCAAACTCCTCTTTCCCCAATTGTCCCCCTGCACAAAATGGTCCTACAGCCATCTGGATGCTTGAGACCTAAACAGAAGTCATCCCCAATCCTCCTTTCCTTCACACTCTGCATTCTATTTGATGGACCCTCCAATATCATAAGGAACTATATCTAGCCAGTGGGAAACTAGGGGCCCGCACCTCAATGACAGATGATTAGATACCTCAGACAATGCTGGCCATATCTCTACATCTGTTCCCTGCCCACGTAGGCTGGAGGAGTGGAGGCCTGAGAAGTAAGAGGAGCCTCATAGGGGACCATAGTTCCTCCTCCAGGACAAAGATTAGTCATGCCTTGGGGGACAGTGTGTAAAAACATTAAATGGGGTAGAAAGAGTCTGGATTTTTAAAATAACTAACAATGCTTAAAGTTTTGGGTGTGACTCTGAAACCAAGGAGGATGAGTGAAGGAAAAGAAAGCTTTATATATTTTTATTTCACTGGATTCTGATTGTTAAATAAGCCAATGACAACAAACCTCCTGTTTAAGACTGTTCAGAGGCTTTCTATTAAACTTAAAAGGAAACCTGAATCCTCACAGTCTGTGTGTTAGCTGTAGGGACTCGATGGTGAACAAACTCAATGTTTTACCTTCCTTCATGAAGATTTCAGTGACTATGGGACATAGACATCAGGCATATAATTGCTCAGTCACACAAAATAGTACAAATTGTGATGTCTGGAAGGAAAAGTCAAGGATATTAAGTTGTGAGATGGTATTGTTAGGGATCTGATTCAGATCCAGGTTCTGGAAAGGAATGTGAAGAAGTGTCACTTATACTTGGATATGAAGGGTAAGGATGCTTTTTTTAAACAGGAAGTCATGGGGAAGAGCATCCTGGGTTCCAGAGAAAGAAAGAGCTGGCTGAGGTAAGACTGAAAGGGGTGAGGTGAGGCTGAGAGGGAGGGAGGAGAGGCTGAGGGGAGGGAGGTGAGGCTTGCTATGAGTGAAGTAAGGCTGGGAGAGATGTCCTGATCCTCATAGTGAGGCTTTAGAAGGTGAGAACAATGACTCCATTTGGGGCAGGTTTTAGAAAGACCACTCTAGCTTCTAGGCTGGGGAACTGGTAATACCCCCTGAGGCCTGGGCATTAGCAAAGGGTGGCTGCTCTGGAGTCTGTTGAGGTGCTCCATCCCCCTCCATCCCCCTACCCTGGCACTGATGCTAGATGGAAGGAGTGGTTAGGGTGGGGCAGAGAGGCAAGTTCTGACCCATTCTGAAGCTGAGGCTGCGTCCTCACCCAGGAATCAGCACCCACAGCTGGGAGATGCAGCCATGTTGGAAGAGGCTGGTCTGACAAGGGAACTGAACAGGGGCATGGGCAGAATCTGGGCTCTGTGGAAAGAATGGAGCAAATGGGGACTGTCCCTATTCCCACTCTCATGGAGGCTTTGAGAGAGAAGGCAGCTTTTTCTGTGTTGTCTTTTTCTGCATTTCAGTACCTAGAATGATCCTTTGGGCTTAGTGCTCAGCAAACACTTGTTGAACAAATGACTATTCCACATATGTTAGACTCAGGGGCAGAGACAGGTTGAGCTGACTAAGGAGCCAAGGTAAGTTCCAGAAGGCTCCAGCACCCCTGCCCACTTCCCCACCTCTGTGGGCTAGATGCTGACATGCCTTCGCTTGCTCAGACCTTTTCTTTCTCCCAGTGTAGCTGACAGGCAGGGCCAGTTGCAGGCAGGACTGGCTGGGATGCTTCTCACAGTTGGCCCTGCTGTCAGGCCTCTCTCTGCAGCTAAAGTTTTTCCCCCAGCAGAACGTATAAATGCTTTAGACAACAACCTGCATTATTATTTTTTTGTTCACTTGAACTGACTGCTTTGGTGCTCGCCAAGGGGTCTCCATGGACATCTCACTAGGAAATATTCTGGGCTTGCCATCTGCAGGTGGTTCCCTTTAAGACAAAGGCAATCTGAGACAACTTCATTACCTGCCAGGTTTTTCTTTATTAAATCTGGGCCGCCTCAAATATGGAAGTATGACCTACCATGGACTACTTAATGTACAGTCTATGTGCATTCAATTTATCTGTAAGTTCAAAAACACCCGTCAGACATGCAAAGTTTTCCCTCTAGTCATGGTTAGTGTTTTATAACTTTATTAAATGATTTATCAAGCACCTTGAGTACAACAGACACTGTATCAGACATTTAGCCCCCAACATCTTGTTTTATTTACACCATATCCCTGTGAGGTATTATTATTTTTTTTTCTTTAAGAGATGAAGGCAATTCTTCAGAATTTGTCAGGATTTGTACCAAGGAACTGGGCCTTGCTCTTTTCCCCTTGTGACCCTGACAGTGGGGAGACAGGCTGATGATAGCTGACTTGTTCTATTTTTGTCTCTCCCTGCGGGCCAGGCAGCCAGATCTGGGAGAGCAGGTGGGGCTACTTCTGGAGATGGGACCTCTCCCAGACACTGCTTTAGGTCCTGCGATAGAAAGGTGGATGGAAGGGAGGAGCTCAGATGGGGGTGCGTGGGAGAGAGAAACACACACAACTATTCAACCAGGCGGTGACAATAGGGGGGTTGCATTCCGGGGGGCTCTGCAGGCACTGAGCAGCTATGCTGAGACCCTGAGAATGTGGGCTTTGTGCTGATAGTGGCTCCTGCAAAGAGGGGCTGCCCCATAAGCTCACTGTAGCATGCTACAGGCCCTGCCTGTGGCCTCTGAATGCCATAATCTAGGTAGATACAGGGAGGGTGCTTCGATTTTATTACTCAGGTTCAGACATTTTTCTCATGGTTACTGTTGGGGAAGTCTGAAGTAGGCGGCAACTTAGTGTTGCTCTTTGCATTAGGAAATAGAGTTATGTAGTGGAAGATGCCCTGTGCTTTCTTTGAATCAAAAAACCCTGGTTTTGAACACAAGTCTGCTCCCTGTTTGGTGACCTTGGTGAAGTCAATGAAGCCTCTCTCAGTCTCACTTGCAGCTTGGGATAGAAGTATCTACTGCTATCATGAAGAATAAATGGTGTATATCAGTGATTCCCAACTCAAGATGTTTGTCCCCCAGGTGACATTTGGCAATATCTAGAGACATTTTTGGTTGTGACAGCTGGTGGGTGTGGTAGATACCGGCCAGCAGTATCCATCCCTGCCGTGGATGGTCGTCGAAACACAAGAAAAACATACACAGAGACAACCAGGTCCTGTGGGGAAATAGGGACAGAACGGCCACTCTCTCTAGTGGACAGTTCCCCGTATTCATTCTCGAGCGGATTTTTATTGAGAATACAGATTTAGTTTGTAGATTCACAGTCTGGCAGAAAAGATCAAAAGAAGTAGGTGACTTATAAAGGTATAGACAGAACCCCTGCTGTGATTCTGGGCAGAGCTTGGAGTTTTAAGATATGGCTCAAAGGGCTAGTTTAGGTTTCCTGTCTGTGCCTTCAAATTCTAATCTAATAACATCCTCCAGCAAACAGATCTCACAGGATCTTGCATATTCTATGTCCTAGGCCTGGTTACCCCGGGGGTCCACCGTTTCTGGTCTGGGCTGCACCACCCCTGCTATTTCTGCAGGCCTGAGTCAACAGAGGAGACAAAGACAGCCAGGACACTTGGATTTCTCACTTCTAAGGACAAAGACTCAGGCTTTGACAAAGCTGAGGGGGCAGGGGTTGATGTCCATCACCCTTTTATTTCCACAGCCCTGAGTCTCTTCCCAGAGGCCTTGTAGTGATCATGCCTGTCTTAGGCGATTCCCTCTGTGGGAAATCTTACTCATCATTGGCTAACTGATCAAACTTAGGAGGTCAGGCACAGAACAGGCAGCGTTCATGCCAGGGAAATAAGTTTTGTCTCCTTAGTGGCTCCTGGTCCAGAGGTCTCTCACTCAGCCTAAGTCACGGGGGGGGGGGGGTTACAGCTTCCTGAGACCAGGCAGGGCAGTCCCCAACAGGTGGGGAGAGCCCAGGTGCTGTTAAGTGCTATTCAGTGCAGAGGGCAGTCTTCACCACAGCAACTTATTCAGCCCAAATGTCAGTAGTACTGAGGTTGAGAAACCCGGGTGTCAGTGATAAGCTTCGCCTAGTGCTGAGTACCCAGGAGGGTGTTAATTAAGATGAATTAGATCAGAGGATTAAAAGTGGAGGCCTCCTTGCTGGGAGTCCTGTCAGGTACCCTGATGCTCCACAGTGGGTTGCTGGGACCCAGGGTGGAGGTGGGAGATTGTAAGAGTGTTCATTGTCAGGCAGCATGAGGGGTCCTGCAATTTGCTAACTGAGGACAGTTCCTTTCCTCTTTGGGGCCTTGTTTCCACCACCTGTAACAAAACATATCCAACAGCTTCCAAGGCCTATCTGGGTCTGATGTTTCTTTCCAGGGACCAGCAGGTACCGGCCAGGACCAATGCTTTTGAGGGACCAACCCCTCCCAGCTCCTAGCCTAGACTAGGCATACTCCAGACCACACCTGCCTGCACTTGCTAGAGAGAAGTTGCAGCAGCTGGGGGAGGGCTCTCTTTCCCAGAACGCTCATCATGGGCTTTGTTCTTGGCATAGCAGTTTGTACCTTGGCCTCAGGTGGCCAGTTGGTAGATAGACAACAGACTGTACCAGGTATGGTGAAGGAGGCCCTTGAGGTTAGACTGGGGGTGGCAAGGAAAAGGGGAACTCTTTTGTCTCTTCTATGTTCCACATTGGCTGGTTCCAGTTTTCTCTGAGGCCACCAGGTAGGGGAGCCAGGGGCAAAGGGCATCTGTTAGAGTTGCTGGCGGCAGGTACAAAGGATATTAGTGGGGCAGGGAGAATGCCAGGGGGATGTGCTGGGCCTCCCTCTGTGGTCAGGGAGAGGTGAGGCCACTGAAGGTCATGGGGGGGTTGTGGAGAGGAGGGCTGGATTTGGGCCAGGGTGTGGGGGTTGGTAGGGTGTGGAGGACAGAGGCTGACACCTCTGTCACCTTGTCATCCCTTGTCACCTAGAGGAGACAAGGGACCAAGGGAGGTGAAGCAGGCATGGGAAAAGCTCAGTTTGGACATGCTGAGAGTGAGGGGTCTTGGGAGCACTGGAGAGAACAGAATTGTGTGGTAAAGAATGGAGAGAGGGAGCCCTCTTCTCTTGGCTGTCCCCAATCCCAAGGTCTAGTGATGAAGTCCACCCTCCTTTGATGGAGACTTGGCAAAAGAAGTTTCTTGAGTGACAGACATGGCCTTGAGGAGAAGCTGGGCACCTGAGAGACTCCATAGTCCTTCCTTGAATTTCCTACTTCCTACTGACCATCCATAGGGTCCAGAGGCTTATTGGTCTGACAGCCCTGAATGTGATACACTGGTCCAGGAGAGGTTAGGCAAGCAGGACTTTTGGGTTGTCTTGGAGGAGGTTCATTCTGTTCAAGTCTTGACATCCCCTCTCTGGGCTTCAGTTTTCTCTTCTTTAAAATGGGATAATCACTTCTGCCTCTCACAGGGCAGCTGTAAAAATGAACTGGGCTCATTTCTGAGGCAATGCAGTGCTGTGAATCCAGTAGTTACCACCAAGCTGAGGGCCCTCTCAAGGGCCACTGCATTGGGGCACACAGCTTGTCTCTCTCCATAAATTTGCACATCCACCCTCCTCCTGTCTTCCCCTCCCCGTTTTTTCTGCATGTGGCTCCCACAGCCTTCCTAGTTGAGCTGGGTCCTACCCCAAGCCAGGGCCCACTTGACAACTCAGCAGAGGCTGTCTAGTCACACTTCAGACAGAGTGGTGGGCACAGGACAGGAATGCCCACCTGCTCCTCTGGAAGCAGGTCACGGCCAGTGTCCACTTCCACTTGGGCAGCTTAACCCTTCTCTGGGGGTTGTCAGGCCCTGGGAATTTGTGATCTTTCTGGTTCTCAAATTGGCTAATTGGCTCCAAAATAGAGGGCCTCGGGAGAGAACACCATGTGTGTTTCTAAAGTGTCTTTAGGGAGCCATAAAAATGCCAGGCTATGTTCTTCATGGTGGTTTTTAAGGTCCTATTTAAGAGATTCTAGAGATTTCCTGTGTTTGCCCGTGGGTTGCTGTTGCTGGGAAACTTGTACTTCTTGGAAGGAGTCTCCTTCCTAGCTGCAGCAACACTTACGGGGAGAAATTATCCCCACAGGGTGGAGATGGTAGTGGAGGAAAGAAAGTCCTGGTGTGAGCCAGGTGCTGTGCCAAATAGATCACATCTTATCACCTTGCACTCCTACTAGAGACCCATGTGGCACTGGGGTTCTCCAGGGACAGGCACTGAGGTTCCCAGAAGTCTCTGATCTGTCTCAAATCATGCAGCTTCGAAGGGTTGGGCTTACTAGAAGTCTTTGCCCTCCTCCCCGCACCATCAAAACCACCAAAAACACCTGGACTCACCCTCTTAAATATAACACAGATCATTTTTGCTCAAAATGCTTCCAGTGGTTCCTGTTCTCACATAGAATAAGACCCAAAGTCTTTTATTTTTTTGTTACCTGTAAGGCCCTCATGAAATGTCTGCTGCTCCCTCTGGCCTTATCTCTGACTTCCATTCCCCATGCTTACCTGGCGCCTGCTTTTTGGTTCTCAGACATGTCAAGAAAGCTCCTACCTCAGGGCCTTTGCACCAACTGTTCTTTCTAATTGGATCACCTTTTACCCAGATAGCTGGGACTCTGAGAGATGCTGCCTCATCAGAGCAGCAGTCCCTGACTGCCCTTCCTAAAATAACACCCTCTTGCTTCCTTCCAGCCCTTGCCCTGCTTTACTTTGCAGTGTTTGAACGACTGGTTGTTCTATCACATGTTAGTTTGATGGTCAGTTGATGTGTCTCTCCTACCAGACTGAGATCAAAGGGGTCTTGCCCCAATTGCACCATCTATGCCAGTAATGGCTCCTTGATGAATGAAGGACTCATTGAATGAAAACCAGGATCCAAGGGCAGTCAGGAAGGGGAAGCACAGAAGTGACAATAAAGAGAAGACCAGGCCTTTTAGACAAAGCTTCCAAGTGTGGATACCTGGGCCTAAGGATACCAGCTTGCCAGGGAGCCTAAGGCAAGAAGGCCTCGCATGAAGGAGCTGGGGCACCATTTGAAGGAGGCCAGCATGAAGTCATCTGCCTAGCACTCTCAGCTTTTTTCTTTAATAATCTACCAGTCTTTTACCCCATAATGTCTGGGTGGGAAAGCAGGAGTGTTTCCCATGGAGCAAAGAGCAGAGAGGTTTGTCTCCTGGCTAGGAGACTCCTGGAGATAAGTTTCTGAAGGAGGAATCAGGGTTGTTCTGGTAGGCCCCAGCCTGGGAGCCAGTAGAGCTTTGGTTGAGAAGTTGAGAGTAGGAGTTAGATTTTGTTAGCTGGGCGACCTTGAACAATCATTTCTAGTCTCAGAAATTCAGTTTTGTCATCCATTATATGAAAATAAAAGTTATCCTTGTAGCTAAAGCTCAGTTTTCCTATGAAAAACATGGGGACCACCAAAACATCAGCATACCTGGCTTCTGCTGTAAGAGATTCAGACACAGTGGTGATGATGGGGCTTTGCAGGCGATGCTGGTGTGCATCCTGGGGGTAGGGAGGGCTCATGTAGGCCTCCTGCTGTGCACCAGCACCCTTGGTCCTCAGCTCTATCCTTAGGGAAACCAGACCATCAGGAAGCTCTGCACTTGGCCTTCCTTATGCCCTCAGGCCTCTTTAGAGTCTCTTACACAAAGTAACAGCTTTTGTCAAGGGTTCTGAAGGAGACATGCCAAGTGAGATTTGCCTCAGTCTCTCTGGCTGTCACTATTATTGATACAGGTGTTGTAGAACGAAGCTGAATGTGGGAGTCAGAGAATGTATCATTCATTGCCACTTGTTGGCTTTGCAAACTCTGCCAAGTCACCATAAGGATGCAGAGAGGGTGTGATAAAGATGGCCATCACATAGAGCAGATTGCTCTGCACAGGGTGGATGGTTGGTGTGGGGTGAGTCCAGGCTGGACCTGGTCAGCACCCATTCCATGCTGGGTCATGTTCTTCTAAGTGTCTGTGGGCTGAGGTGGTCCTGTATATCAAGGGTCTCATAGTATTCCCAGCATGTAGTTGATGGTCAATAAACATTCGCTTTGTCCCTCAAGGAAATTGTTCATTGCACAGTTTGGAGGAATATCTTTCAGAATTTAGTGAACATCTGCTTCCTCCTCCCTGACAACATGATCCATGAAACTGAACATATTTTCCTTTGTTGTTTTCACTGTCAGGAAGGTCAAGGCTATTAATTCTGATGTTTGCACAATTGTATTCCCCTTTCCCTTGTTCTAATTTATTATGCTTTATTTATGTTGTGCCAGTGATTAAATATGTTCTTTGTGGTAAGCCACACCAGTTCCTCTGGAGAAAATGCTTATAAGTAAATGCAATATATTTTCCCAACATTGACAGACACATTACTGGCCATGCTGGGGACGTTAGCCTGGCCGACAGATAGAGGCGAGTGACAGCCTGGCCTCTGCATGGTACTGAGCTCAAGCTGCAAGGATGTGGCTTTGGGGCTAGCCTTTGGATCACAGGATGGGTGGGAGCATGCTGCATGTGGGCAGTGGGTAGATGCCACGGCCTGGAATTTCTGCAGGGGCATTGGGGGCCTGTGGTATAATTTGGGGAAGAAATGGAGACCATGTTACAGCATTGTGTCCTCAGGGAGCATCCTTGAGTGTGTGAATGCAAAAGGGAGTGCTTCTAGATTCTGCAGGTGTCTGTGGGAGCCTTGCTCTGCTCTGCTCACTTTATGTTGCTAGAAATGTCCACAGTGGTTCTTATGTCCTTGTTTCCCAGATTTTTTTCTCCTTCAGAGTTGAGATCTCACTGTCCATGGGCTGAACCTCACTCAGAGATGTGTTTGTGTGGCTGCATGGTGTGTTTACAACACACATTGGAATGCCTTTAGGTGGGCTTACACCCTCAGGTCAGGCACAGGCCTCAACCCCCTCTTGGAGTCCTCCCTGCCTGTTCCCCTCACTCCTCACTATATGACCTGCCTGGGTCAGAGTCTGTGCTTCCTCCAGCTCCTGTAGGTTGACACCATAGGCTGTAGGATGGAAGGAAAACACTGACTGAGCAGTCACTTTCCTAAGCATTTTTACAACTCTAGTCTCCTTTCCCACAGTGATGGGATTTCAATCCTACAGTGTAGACATTAATTGTATTTACAGTGGAGGGGCTGAACCCTGAATCAATTGTGTAAGCAGAGCATATTCCAGTATTTTAAGTATTCCTGGATTCTACACAGGCTTTGCGGGTGCCATCTCTCCGCGGGGGCTGCATTTTGTCACAGGAAAGACCAGTCTGGGATCTATGGGCCAGCACCACCTGCTTAAGAACACCTGTTCTCCAAGGGCCTTCTGTATGGGGCAGGAGAAGGACAGTGGTTCCTTTGATGATTTCAGATCACTGTGGTCCCACAGCTCATTGGTCAGTTCCAGATTTGGCAAACTTGTGCCAATGTGCTACATTTTCCTGGGTGCTCAGCAACTCTGCATTTCTGCTTTTGCCTGTTATCTGGAGCTTATAAAGGCTGTCAGTCCTGAAGGCAGAAATTTTCAAAGAGCAAGACAGAGATAAGGGGTTTGAGCTATAGCTGCTGTTTTTCCTTGGGCTGCTGTAGGTACCCTGGGAGACAGAACAGCTGTGTCTCCTAGGTATCAGCCCAGAATGTGAGCATCACTGTTGTTGGTGCATGCATGGGAGGGCCTGGGGTGGTGAAGGCCAGGGAGGCCAGATGGATGGGTCAAGTTTTCTAAAAGCAGGAAGCAGAAGCTTGTTCCCTTTGTGAGTTATGGGGGGAGCCAGAATCTGGAACTTTCTTTAAGGTCAGTGAAATCTGGGAAGGGGGCGCCCTTCTCTGCAGAGAGCCAGGCATGGTTCTGTTGAGTGATAGTTCAGACTGTGTTCACTCAGACTGGAGGAACTTGTATTCCTCTGGGAAGTGACTCCAAATCATTTGACTTTAGGCCACTCTAGCAGTACAGCACTTTGTGCTGTATTGATGGAGCAGAGCCCCTAGTGATTAGTGTGGATCAAAGTGCTCAGCAAAACTCAGCCTTACAGATAGATTAATTGCTTCAGGGAATGATCACAGTAGGATCTTGGTTATTTTGTTTTTACTAGAAAACAAAACAAAAACACAATAATCAAATTAGAGGAAATAAATGCTTTTATATTATGGGAAAAGGGAAGAGCATAGCACAAACATATTCAGATTCTAAGAAAGACAGGACATATAATATGGAAACATTAGCACCCACTAGACAACACTTGCCCACACAATGGTTAGCTGGTGAAGTGAACAGAGGCAGAGAGAGTTCTGAGCCTTAGGTGAGCTCTCTCATGGCTTCCTGGCACACTGACATATGATACATTATTTCTAAATGATAGATTTTGGAGGAATAAAAAAATACATATGTATTGTTGATATTTGTCATGTAGGTGACATATATTTTATAAGAAAGTAAATCACCATTGTGTTTTTTTTAGAGGGTGGGGTTATGGCCTATGAAAGAGCTTAACCTTGAGTACTGACTTCCTTGATTACTCATTGGGCCATCTACTGCTTCATGGGAGCTTGCTTGAAGAAAGCTACTTGGAAACCCACTAAGCACAAGCTTGGATAAGGATAAGCTATTTCCTGGAATTTTGGGTTCTAGCTGAGCCTACTGCAAACTGGCCCCAACTCATTGTCCACAGGGAGGCATGTTGACTTCCTCTGTCTGCAAATTCTAGGCTGATCCCCATGCTGATCCCAATCAGAAACTCACCATCTACTAGGTCTAATGGAGCATCCTGTAGATTTCATTTCCCATATGACAGAAGAGTTGATGAGTACAATTGCTACCTTGGGCTTAAATGTGGATGATGTAGAGGAACTGTTTGGCAAAGTAGAAGTGAGAAAAACCTGGTGCCTGGCTGCCCAGATGATCTTCCAGTTTCTGAAGTCAGGAATGGAAGGCTGGGCAAGCACATGCTCACCTGGGGCCTCCATAAGAGGGATTTCCAAAGGCCAGAGTTATCTCGGTGTGTGTGTGTGTATATTTAATCCTCATCCGAGAACATTTTCCTTTGCCTTTTTAGAAAGAGATTGGAAGTGAGAGAAGGAAACATGGATGTGAGAGAAGCATCAGTTGGTTGCCTTTGTATGCACCCAGACTGGGGATGGTATGTGCCTGCACCAGGGTTTGCACATGCTGGCAACACCTGGACTGGGGATGAATCCACAACCCAGGCATGTTCCCCAACTGGAATTGAACCTGCAACCCTTTGTTTAGGGGACAATGCTCCAACTGCTGTGCATACTGGCCAAGGTAACATCTCAGTGTTTTTGTCAAAATAAGGGAAGATGGTTCTTTGGGCTGTAGAGACCCTGAACTGAATGTGGGCAAATGATCAGAATACCCACAGAGGAGAGAGGGAATGTTGGAGCAAACTGACAGAGTCATATGTGGAGATTCTGGACAAATTCACAATTAGGACATGGACATACAATGGGGATGTCCATGTTCTAAATCCCTCTTAGGGGATGCCTAACGTAGCAAATTCAGATTTATATGATGCCTTGGATATAGGTCTTGTAGAGAAAATGGAGAAACAGCACTTTGAGCAGGAAAATTAAGTTGATGTATGTGTAATTTTAAACATATGTACCCAGAGGTTATTGATTTACTGACTGATGTCAATCAGAAGAGGGCTTCAGAGTTGGTCCTGTCTCCTTCAACATGTCCACCATCTATGAAGAGCAGTGGCATGATGACTAGACATGCAAATTACAGCAAATCAGCAGGGACAGCTATTTCTCCGGTAATATGTGCCAGCTAATATATGAAAACCTACTTAGTGCAGTGCTTTCAGAGTTTGCTTACTTGATGGGTGACGATCCCAACTATCTCCAGTGTCTGAAACAATATGTCAGAGAAAAGATAAAATCTGACATGGAAAAAGTAAGAGTATTCTACCTTGGTTCAAAGGTCAATTGCAGTATTTGGTCCAAAAATAAAAACAATAACAATATATGACATTTGTTGAGCTCTTGCTACTGAGTAGGCATAATGCTGAGTGGTTCTCAGACATACTCCATCTAGTCCTCATGGCAGCCCCATGAGATAGGCCCCTAAGTAACTATCCCTAGGTCATGTGGTGTGGTAGAGTAAATTGCTGTGCATCAAATATCCATTCTTTTCCCTAAATGTCCATCAGTGAGTTTAGTTCTATGCACAATTAGTAATGAACCTGACCATGAACTTGCTTTAGCCAATGACATGTGGGCAAAAGTGAGTGTGAGTTCTGAGCCTGGGCCTTCAGTGGAAAGGCATGTCTCCACCTGCCCTTCCTCTTCTGACTATGAGAAGAAGCACATGTCCCAGGTATTCACTGCTTCCTCACTGAGCCCAAGAATGAAACATGTGGGACTGGGTCATCCAGCTGCCCCAGAGACCTGCCAGTGGGGAAAATATATCCTCAATATTATAAGTCAGCAAGGTCTTGTGGTTGACACTTAACAATGCTGACTGATAAATAGCTCCAGTTTGTAGCTGAGCTGTGATTCAAATGAAGACAATGTAACACTAGAGCCCCTGCTCTTTGGCATGTCATCATGATTGATTGAAAGAAATAGGGAGGAATAATTGAGGAGACTTACTATATTCCCAGGTATAATCTTTTGGCTAAATATAAAAAAAAATCTATTCTCAATTTATAATTATAGTTAAATATCTATCAAGGTCTCAATCAAAGCGCCCATCAGTAGACAAGTGAATAAAAACCTGGGGTACATAAATACAGTGGAATATTACTTAAACATAAAAAAGAATAAAATCTTACCATTTGCAACAGTGTGGATGGACCCAGAGGGTATTACCCTAAATGAAATAAGTCAGTCAGAGAAAGACAAATACCATATGATTTCATTTATATATGGAATATAATAAACAATATAAATAAATAAAACAGAAACCAACTCATAGATACAGTACAGAGAACAGACTGATGGTTGCCAGGGGGGAAGGGTTGAGGGACTGGGTGGTAACAAAGGAGAAGGGATGGAGAAGTAACACATTGGCAGTTACAGGGTAGCCAGGGGATGTAAAGTACAGCATAGGGAATATAGTCAATAATTATTGTAATAACAGTGTATAGTGTCAGGTAGGTACTGGAAATATCAGGGGGAACCCTTTGTAAAGTATATGATTGTCTAACCAATGTGCTGGACACCTGAAACTAATACAGAATACTATTGAATGTAAACTGTAATTGAAAAAATTTTTTTTAAATTTTAGTCAACATTTTTATTGGACTTTAACAAAATGGTTAGACATTTGCACTGGAAAGAGAAATTTGGTTAATACAAAATTACTCAGGAAACAGAAAACAATAAAGGAGACCAGTATCAACAGATTTTAGGACATACAAACCAGTTATTTGGTGAAGTAGAAGTGAGAAAAATCTTGTGACAGGCTGCTCAGATGACCTTCCAGTTTCTGAAGTCAGCAATAGAAGGCTGGACAAGCACATGCTCACCTGAGACCTTGGTAAGAGGGATTTCCAAAGACCAAAGAAATTTCAGCATTTTTATCAAAATAAGGGAAGATTGCTTTTCGGGCTGTAGAGACTCTGAACTGAATGTAGGCAAAAAAATCAGAATGACCACAGAGGAGACAGGGAAGTTTGGAAAAACCAGCAGAGTCACACATGGAGATTCTGGACAAATTCATACTTAGGACTTGCATGTGACAGGAGGGGGGATGCCTAAGGTAGCACATTCTTACAGACCATTTGGATATCCTCTTTTGTAAAGGACCTGTTCAGATCTTTTGCCAGCTTTACTTTTTCTTGAGTTGTTGGTCTTTTTCTTTTTGATTTTAGGAGAATTATTTAAAATATATATTCTGGATAGAAATCCTATTTGGGTGTATGTATTACAAATATCTCCTGTCTTTCACTTGTTTTTTTTCACTCTCTGGTATCTTTTGATGAATAGCAGTTATTAACTTTAATAAAGCACAATAGATCATTATTTTTAAGGTTACTGTAGTTTGTGTCTTGTTTAAGAAATCTTTGCCTACTTCAAGATCATGAAGCTACCTTTTTGTATTTTATTTTAGAAGCTTTATTGTTTTACCCTTTACATTTAGGTCTGAAACGGAATGATTCCTGGGGAAGGTTGTTACTGGGGAATTGCTGTATCTCCTTTCACTTAGGTTTGTTAATGATATTCCTAAATATTTTATCTTTTTATGTTCTTGTCAGTATAATCATCTTATTGATTCATGTTCAGACTGTTCACTGCCAGCAGCATATAGAAATACAGTTGGTTTTGTATGTTGATCTTGTATCCTGCAAACTTGCTGCCTTAGTTTATTAGCTCTAATATTTTTTTTGTGCTTACCTTAGGATTATCTTTCCACAAGTCCATGTCATCTACAAACAGAGATAGTTTTACTTCTTCCTTCCTACTTATAGGTGACTTTAATTTTTTTTCTTTCTTAATTGTCATGATTAGAAGCTGAAGTACAATGTTGAGTAGAATTAGCAAGGGTGGATATTCATGTTGTGTTCTGATCTTAGAGAGACAGCACACAATCCTTAATCATTAAGGATGAAAAAATGTGGATTTTTTATAGATGCCCTTTTATTATCAGGTTGATAAACTTTTTTCTAGTCCTGATTTGTTGAGTGTTTTTATCACGAAAAGGTGTGGGATTTTTTTCAAGTGCTTTTTTTTTTGCTTGTATAGAGATAATCATGTGTTTTTTGTCCTTTATTCTGTTAATATAGTATATCACATTAATTATTTTTTTAGATGTTAAATAACCTTGCATGTGTGCATGCCCACACCTCCCCTGTTTCTGTCCCCACAGGTGGGTTCTCTCTGCCTTTCTTTTGCCTCTGTAACTTAGAGAGAGAAAGAGAGAGAGAGAGGGAGGGAAAGAAATTGAGAGAGATTGAGAATACCCTGGGGAAAGAAGAAGAGAAAGACTGCACCTTAATTTTAATTCTGTTAAGGTCTAATTAAAATCACTGTATGAGGGACCTCTGGCCGAGATGGAGGCGTAGGCAGATACAGTTTGGCTCCTCCCACAACCAAAAGTGGGACAACAAATTTAAAAACAAAAAATAACAAGAACTGCCAGAAAATCAAACTGTATGGAAGCCCTTCAACTAAGGAGTTAAAGAAGAAATATCCATTCAGACTGGGAGGAGGGGTAGAGACAGACAGCTAGGGTGGAGAGGACTTTCGGCAAGGTGCAGCTGGAGGACAGTGGGCAGTAGCTGGCAGAGCAGATGGTCTCACATTTGTGTGCAGATAAACCAGGAGGAACAACTGGGGATCAAGACAAACCTCATAACCCAAGGTTCCAGTGTGGGGAAATAAAGCCTCAAAACCTGACTGGAGAAAACGTTGGGGGGGAGGCGGTTGAGGTGGCAGGAGAAACTCACAGCCTCACAGCAGTGTTTGTTGGAGATACCCACAAAATCCTAGAACATACACAAAACCACCCACCCAGCGATCAGCACCAGAAGGACCCAATTTGCTTATGAGTAGCGGAGGAAGTGACTGAAAGCCAGCATAAGCTGAGCAAGCAGCATTGTTCCCTCTTGGACTCCTCCCCCACATACAGCACCACTACGTAGCAATGTGGTTTGCCCTGCCCTGGCAAGTACCTAAGGCTCTGCCCCCTACTACATAACAGGTGCGCTGAGACAAAAAAGTATGGCCCAAAATGAAAGAACAGATCAGAGCTCTAGAAAAAACACAACTAAGTGAAGAAGAGATAGCCAACTTATCAGATGCACTGTTCAAAACACTAGTAATCAGGATGCTCACAGAATTGGTTGAGCATGGTTGCAAAATACAGGAAAAAGTGAAGACTATGGAAAGTGAAATAAAGGAAAATGTACAGGGAGCTAACAGTGACAGGAAGGAAGCTGGAACTCAGATAAACAGTTTGGACCAGCAGGAAGAAATAAACTGTCAACCAAACAGAATGAAGAAATAAGAATTCAAATAAATGAGGAGAGGCGTAGGAAACTCCAGGACAACCTTAAACATTCCAACATCTGAATCATAGGGGTTTCAGAAGCAGAAGAGGAAGAGCAAGAAATGGAAAACTTATTCAGAAACATAATGCAGGAGAACTTCCCCAATCTGGCAAAGGAAATAGACTTCTAGGAAGTCCAAGAAACTCAGAGAGTCCCAAAGAAGTTGGACCCAAGGAAGCACACACCAAGGTACATCATAATTACATTACCCAAGATTAAAGATAAGGAGAGAATCTTAAATGCAGCAAGAGAAAAGGAGACAGTTACCTACAAAGGGGTTCTTATAGACTATCAGCTGATTTCTCAAAAGAAACCTTACAGGCAAGAAGGGGCTGGAAAGAAGTATTCAAAGTCATGAAAAGCAAGGACCTACCTGCAAGATTACTCTATGCAGCAAACCTTTCATTTAGAATGGAAGGGCAGATAAAGTGCTTCCCAGATAAGGTCAAGTTAAAGGAGTTCATCATCACTAATCCCTTATTGTATGAAATGTTAAAGGGACATACCTAAGGAAAAGAAGATAAAAAATATGAACAGTAAAATGAAAACAAACAACTATCAACAACTGAACCTAAGAAAACAAAAAAATGAACTAAGCGAACAACTAAAACAGGAACAGATTCACAGAAATAGATATCACATTTAGGGTTATCAGTGTGGAGGGGGAAGCAGAAGAATTGGGGAAAGGTACAGGGAATAAGAAGCATAAATGGTAGATACAAAATAGACAGGGGGATGTTAAGAATAGTATAGGAAATGGAGAAGCCAAGGAATTTATATGTGTGACTCATGGACAGAAACTAAGGTGGGGGAATTATGGTGGGAGGGTGGATATAGGACAGAGGGGAATAAAGGGAAAAAATGGGACAACTGTAATAGCATAATCAATGAAATATATTAAAAAATAAAATAAGTTGCTTTGTATTTTAACCCTTTCAGTTTTATTGAGGCTTATTTAATGAGGCAGCATATGATGGATTTATCCTGGGGAAATGTGTGCATGAGAAGAATGGATATTTTCTCATCTTGTTAAATGGAGTTTTCTTTGGAATTCTGTTAGGTCAGGTTGGTTTATAGTGTTCATAACTGTTTCATTGTTGACCTTCTATCTAGTTGTTTTATCAGTTATTGAAAGTGAGGTATTGTAATCTCCAACTATTACTGTTGAAGATCCATTTTTACCTTAATTCTTTCAGTTTTTGCTTCTTGTATTTTGGGGACTCTGTTTTTAGATGCATATTTATACATATCCATTTAAATATAATTGTTATATATTCCTGGTGGATTGACTATTTTATCATTATAAAATATCCATCTTTGCCTTTAGTAACACTTTATATCTAAAAGCCTATTTTATCTAATATTACTCTCTTTTGGTTGTTGTATCAATGCACATATTTTACTTTCAAAGTATTGTATCTTTGAACCAACAGTGCGTCTATTATAGCCTGCATCTGGTTGGATCTTTTAAAAAACTCATAAGTGCCAATCTCTAATTTTTAATAATTCCTCACCTGAGGACATTTTTTTTTCATTGCTTTCAGAGAGAGAGGAAGGGAGAGAGAGCAATATCAATGCTAAAGAAAAGCATCAATTGGTTGCCTCCGAAATTCGCCTGGACAGTGGTTAAAGGTGCAATTTAGATATGTACCCTGACCAAGAGTCAATCCTGTAACCTTTCGCTTGTGGGACAATGTTCCAACCAACTGAGTCACACCAGCCAGGCCCCAATTTCTGCTTTTTGGTTGAGGTGTTTAACTTATTTACATTTAATGTATTACTGGTAAAGTATAATTTGCATTTCTATTTTGCCATTTTATATGGTTTGTTTTTTATATGCTTTATGTCTTTGTTCTACTATTATATCATTACTACCTTATTTTGCATTACATATATATTTACTAGTGTAAACTTTTAATTCCCTTTTTATCATACATTTTTGTGTTATTTTCTTACTGGTTCCCCTGAAGATTTCAATTAAGATCTTAAAACAACGTAGTTCAAGTTAATAGTTGATGCAGATATCGGCCTGCAGTGTTCGTGTCATTCTGGATGAAATGAGACATTCACACAGACTACCGAGCCTGGTGGAGGCAAAGGGACAGCATGGCTTTTCCCTCAAGGGGAGCAAAAGCCTTGGCCTCTGCCATGACAGGCCTTTATTGGGTTTCTCTGCCCATTACATGATGGTCCTCATTTACTATGCACAGGTTTGCTTTAGGTGGTTACCTTTTACAGAAAACAAAGAAGCCAATGCTGCTAATCATATTTTGAGGGATATTTGCAAATGAAAAGGCAAAAGTGGTTGAACCAGTTACACTCATCCTTGGAAGGTTTAGTATAGATTTTAGGAAGTTACTTTGCAGTAAATGTCCTCACTTCAGGGTGAGAGAGTTTTAAGAGCAAGAGCAAGACTCATATCACCCTAGGCACATTGCAGGCCTGATTCCTCATGGGAGAACCTATCCATGGGCGTGGGTCCTGTGCATCTCCCAGTGGGAGCTGGGCCCCTGCCATGCAGAACGGTCTCCTACAAATAGTAGCTTAATTTTTTTTATTGATTATTCTATTACAGTTGTCTGAACTTTTCTCACTTTGCCCCCTCCACCCAGCCTACGCCATTCCCTCTGGTGATCCCCCCTCCTTTGTTCATGCCCATGGGTCATGCATGTAAGTTTTCTATAATTACTCTTAATCCCCCTGCCAGTCCTGTAACTATCAATTTGCACTTCTTAATCCCTTCACCTTTTGCCCCATTCCCTTAGACTCCCCTCCCCACTGGCCACCATCCCAATGGTCTCCATGTCAGTGATTCTGTTTCTGTTCTGCTTGTTTGCTTAGTTTGTTTTTTAGATTCAGTTGTTGATAGTTGTGAGTTTATTGCCATTTTAATGTTCATTGCTTTGATCTTTTTTCCTAATATCATTCTCTTTAATATTTCATATGATAATGGTTTGGTGATGATGAACTCCTTTAGATTTGCTTTGTCAGGGGAGCACTTTATCTGCCGTTTGATTGTAAATGATAGCTTTGCTGGATAGAGTAATCTAAGTTGTACGTCTTTGTTTTTCATCACTTTGAATACTTCTCACCAATCCCTTCTATCCTGCAAAGTTTCTTTTGAGAAATCAGCTTGAAAGTCTTATGGAAAATCCCCTGTAGGTAACTAACTTCTTTTCTCTTGCTGATTATAAGATTTCTCCTTATTTAATCCTTGGCATATTAATTGTGATGTGTCTTGGTGTGGACCTCTTTGCATCCATCTTGTTTGGGATTCTCTGTGCTTCTGGACTTGCATGCCTGTTTCCTTCACCAAATCGGGTAAGTTTTCTTTCATTATTTTTTTCAAATAGATTTCAGATTTTTTGCTCCTTCTTTCTCCATCTGGCATCCCTTTGATGAGAATATTGGATCATTTGAAGTTGTCCCAGAAGCTGCTTACACTATGCTCATTTTTTTTTATTCTTTATTCTTATTGTTCTTATTCGTTGTTTTTTGCTACTGTATGTTCCAAATCATTGATTTAATTCTTCATCTACTCTACAGTTATTTCCCTGTAAATTGTTCTTTGTTCTGATTAGTATATCCTTCATTTCTGACTGGATCTTTTTATGCTGCTGAGGTCCTTACTAAGCTCCTTGAGCACCCTTGTAACCAGTGTTTTGAACTCTACATTTGATGACTGCTTATCTTTATTTTGTTTAGTTCTTTTTCTGCAGTTTTGTTCTGTTCATTCATTGGGGCCATATTTTTTTCTCTTCTCATTCTGGCAGCCTCCCTGTGTTTGTTCCTATGTATTAGGTAGAGCTGTTTTAACTCCATGTCTTGGTAGCATGGCCTAATGTAGTAGGTATCCTGTGGGGTCCAGCAGCAGAGCTTCCTCTATCTCTCAAGCTGAGTAGTTGAGGTATACCCTCTCTGTGGGATGAGTACTTTCTCCTCTTGTGGTTGAGTTTTGATTGCTGTCAGTGGGACAATGGGAGGGATTTACCCAGGCCAGTCAGCTGGTAGGACTGGCTCTGACTCCTGGCCAGCAACCACCTCCCTCCATGGCTTGTGGAGGTGGTTGGGTGTTGGTGCTCTGATATGGTCTATAACTCTTCACTGGGTGCACAGGCTCTGAGTTTTCCTGGATGGTGCAGACTAAAGTTAGCCTGCACCTGTGTTCTCTCTGGCACCCTCTTGGTGTAAGTTACAAAGTGATCTGCTGATGGCTGCTGCTGGTGCTGGGTCTGGGGCCACTCAGTAATAGGTACAGGGTCTGGGATCAGCTGTTGTTTGTTTGAGTGGATTTAGGAAGGTCTGAGGCCTGTATCTAGTGCAGGCATTCAAATGAAAAAGTCCCTGTTACTAGTGTGGGTGGGCCCATAAGTTGGATGGGGCAGAGTCTTAGGTAATCATCAGGGAGAGAATAACTTTGTGAGCCAGGCTGATGGAGACTCAAATATGGTGCCTCTGTACTCTGATTCTGTGTAGGGGAGGGCTCAGAAAAAGAAGAGTAGCTGCTGTCTGAGTTCTGTCTGGGAGGAAGCTGTCTCCTAGGTCTTGCCCTGATGCCAGACACTTCAGTTCCTCCTCATATGCCACTGGTGCCCTTTAAGTTGCTGTTGCAGTGATGGACCCTAGAGGGAGTGAGTGTGAGTATGCAGGGCCCTGCAAGAGGAGACGCCATAGTTTCTTTTGCCCACCAAAACTACACTGGTTTTAACAGACAGAAGTTTTAGAGAATTATCTTCCTGGCACTGGAACCCTGGTCTGCATGGTGTAGTGTGGGACTGGGATCCCTTGTTCCCAAGATATACCTCCATTTTATGTCCACCACACATGGGTTCGAGACCAGCCCATTCTGCATCTCCACGTCTTTGCCCCTGCCTCTCTTACCTATCTGGACAAATGTGGTTTCTTTAATTCCTTAGTTGTCAGACTTCCATGCAGCTCAATTTTCTGACAGTTCTGAGTAACATTTATTCTGTAGTTTAGCTGTAATTTTGCTGTGGTTGTGCAAGGAGGCAAGCTATGTTTACCTATGCCTTCATCTTGACCAGAAGTCAGTAGTAGCTTAATTTTCACATTATACAAAACTTTGCTCCAATATAGCTGTTTTTTCCTCCTCTTTTGTACTATTATTGTCATACAGATTATGCAGAGAAGTGATAGCCAGCACCTGGGACTAAGGCAGTGACAGTGGCTAAGTAAGGGAAAGTAGGAAGGGAGGGAGTGGAGAAAGAATTCAGTAGTGAAATCCAAGGCCTTGGGACCTAGTTGTATGTGAAGGAAAAAGTCAGAAGAATCAATTTGTGTCTGACAGATGGAGCTTGTTCCACATGAAGAATGCTGTAGACTATTGGTTTCAGCTGGTTTTAGGAACGTGCCCCAGAATCCATAATGCAGGTACAGCAGGAGAAATGAATGTGGGAGTAGCAGTCCCCAGCACAGGCTTTGGCAACACAGATCATTTTTCAAGACTCCCTTGGCTAGTTGCAAGGCTCTTCCTAGGTCCATACAGAACCTGGTTTTTGTCTCCAGTGAACCCTTACCACAATATTTTAAAATTATCTGCTTATGTGCCTATCTTTCCTTGGAAACAGTGAGTGCCTTAAGCATGAGAACCATTTTGAGTTGCTGGCTTATGCCAGAATAAGAGCTTCCCAATGGTGTTTTGAACTGGAGGTGGTTTGGGAAGAAAAGGGAATCTATCAAGCTAGTACCTAGTGGTTACATCAATTCCTAAATCCCTGTATAAGTTTAGGACTTCCCAAGCTTGAGCAGTGTATTTAGTGTCCTCAAAGAGCTGAGAGTCCACAGATTGTGAATCTGGTGCCCAGTGATCAGTGTGCCAACAGTGGATAGCATCATGAGTGCTTATTGAGCAAGGAGACTTAGCTTCCCAATTCAGGATGGCCAGTTGTGAGTTGGCCTCTCCCTAGCTTATACTGCCAGTCCTTGTTTATTTAGGTGGTGAAGTCATTAACACTTCATCCATTCTCCCAGCTCTGTTGACTCTTTTACCCCAGGTATTTGTGAGGTCCCTGCACTGACTTGGTGGTGCAAGGCTCACTGAACTAGTGCTCCAATACTTGTTGTCATGTGCTTAGCAGGACTGTGTCCACCCTCTGGAACTGGGCTCTTGCATTCTGGTTAGGCATGAAGTTGTCACAGCCCTCCTCAGTGTGTGAGATACCTCCCAGAGAAAGCTGCTCCCTGATGCATAGTGATTTCTCCAGAGCCACCTCCTTGTCTGCCACTGTCCTCCCTGAGAGCTCCCAGGTACCTGTGGGCTCACCCTGTACTGGAAACAACATTGTGATGGTACATTCTTTCTTCCCTCCTCATCTGGGGAGCTAATGTGGCTCGAGGCAACATAACTTCCCTGGGCATCATTTTTGAGTGGAGCTTTAGAGCAGCTATAGAGTTTGTTAGGCACTTGGCAATTCCACTTAGCTGAGCAGAACTTTTCCTGATTTAGAGGTAGGCAGCTTCAGGTTGTCTCCTTAAGTGGAGAAGCAAAGTAGACCTGGGGGAGAAGGCTGAATGAAGGCAGGGCTTCTTGGCAGAAGCATCTCCTCCCAGTCAGGTCCAGCCTCCGGATGCTGAGCATCTTTATAGTCAGAAAAGTGAATCTGTGAATGCTCGGAAAGAGCATTGAGGAAGGAAGAGGGAAGGAAGAAGGGAAGGAAAAAAGGGAGGGATGGAGGGAGGATGGGAGAATTTCTGGGTCCTATAGCCTGAGGTCCTGGAACACATGCCTCCATTTGTCCCAGAGCCCCGTTGGTGGGATACCCCCTTAACTGGTCTGGGCCTCATTGTGTTCCTCATACAACGTCACTGGTGTATGCTGACTAGTTTTGTTCATAGCTTCTAGACTGACAGATACAAGGACTTATTCAGCAGAGCTAATGAGCCTGGTGGTGCTCGCTGATGGGTGGGGAGCAGACTGGGTGAGGAGAGACAAATGGGCCTTACCTTTGGGGAACACTTGCTATTTTTCAAAAAACATTTTCATATACATTACCTCATTTTATCTGCAGCAATATCATGAATGTGTTATTACCACTCTGTTCTTTTTAGAGGAGAAAATCTGGGCTTAGAACAGTCCTGCCACTCAGCTGAGGCAAGGCTACTCCTGAGATTTATGACACCCAGCCCTGGAGTCCTTCACTTCCAGGCCCAGACAGCCTCACTGGACTGCTGTTTGCCAGCACATGTGTATGCAAGAGAGACTCCTCTAGTGGGCTTTTGTCAGTCCACTGGGTGAAGGTGTAGTATCCAGCAAACTCGAGAACAAATATCGGAGACTTTCAGGGTATCAAAGATGTTACTTTATTGGCCAAGTTTAACCTGCTCAGGGGCGAACTCTGAAAGTGTCCGGCGACACAGTGCCCACAAGGAGCTGCAAACGAGAGCTGCGCCGAGCACTTACAACTATGTTCTTATATATGAGCGGGCAAGCAAGCATTATACAGAAGCAGACGTGGCAGTTAGTAATTCGCTTACAAAGACCGCGCGCGCGGGAATTTCAAACCAAGCATTCTTGCATAAGGCGAGAAGGCAGGTTGTTTGTTCATTAACCTAGTAATCTCCTGGCTCTAGCTAGCTAGTTTTCTATTTTCTCATTAAAAACTACAAAGCACTGCTTACCTAGCCTACCCAGGGGAGAGCGTCTGCTAGACACAGGATGTTTGCTTTAACTGTACTTTGTGTCTTTCATCATTTCTTTTTAGCTACAATGTGGTTCTTGTCTATTAAGGTTAAATTTAGTTCTTAATTTCCTTGTTCCCAACAAAGGCAAGGGTTAGTAGGAGGCTTTGCAGAAGCCTCTCTTCCCTCCCCAAGTCATCTACTTCAGGAATCAGCATTTTCCTCAAAAGACTGAAAGAAATGTTTTGCCTAAGAGAGGTCAGTGCTCAAAATTGTGCACCCAGAAAGAGAAAGCGGGGTTCCAATTGACTGAGGGAGGCATGGAAGTAGAAGTGATTAAACCAGGCTCCATTAATCATTCATTCATTTACTCATTCATTCATTTAGTTGTTCATCACACATGTACCAGAAAATGGTAATGCCAGGCATGGTGCAAGATTCTTAGGGCTGGAGGTCAGGAAGAGAGACATCCACATGAATAACACAGAGCCCTGCCCTTGGCTACTAGAAGCACAGAGTGTTCTCCCTTCTCAGCTTGGCTAGTGTTGTGTACATGACTGCATGTCACTGTGCACACTGAAGGCACAGAGGAGAGTTCAGAATTGAGGGCTAGAGAAGACTTCAGCCAGGAGGGGCCTCCAGACCTGGCTGGGAAGGCCCACTGCACTGTGATTCAGTAAGAAGCTTTTCCAGTCTGCACACCTGCAGGCCCCACATGAACACCTCTTCACTGGCTGTGGGAGAAGAGTAGTAAGAAGACTTTGCTCCTAGGAGTGGAAGGTGGTGCAACCACTGTGGAAGACTTAGAGTTGAGTATAAACTTACCTCATGAGTCTACCGTTCTGTGCCTAAATATTTACCCAGAAGAAATGAAATCATATGCCCACACAAAGACTTGGATGTGAATGTTTAGAGCAGTTTTACTCATAAGAGAAAATATCTGGAAATAATCCAGATTCCCAATCCATGGTGAATAGATAAAGAGACTGTCATGAATTCAGATAATAAAAAACTACACAATGGTAAAAGAAAACCTGATGATCCATACAATGATGAGGATGAATCTCAAAAATATCCATCCATGTGGTGTAAAAGAAACGAGATTAAAAAAAGAGTACTTTGTATATGATTCCATGCACATGAAACCCTAGAGAGGACTATTCTGATCTATGGTGAATGCAGATCAGTGTTTTCCTGGGGTGAGGTGAGTGGGAGGCTGACTGGACAGGGCACAGGGAACTTTCTAGGGTGAAGAAAATGTGCTATATCATGATGATAGTGGGAGGCGTGTATATACTTGTCAGCTCACTGACTTGCATACCTCAAAACACAAGCTAGAAGAGCATTGGGAAACATCTTGGAGACTTCCTGCTATGTCATGTCTTAACTCCTTTATCTGACAGATATTGGGAGGCCTAGGGTTCCCAGGAGAGGGTTCAGTGTGGCTAAGTCAGTAGAGAGGTGTTACTGAGAGGTGTTGTATTAAGGCTGTCTAGAAGCACAAACAATAATATATATATGTCTTATATATAATATTTTATATATGTAAAGAGATTTACTATGAGGAATTGGCTCACACAGTTATCGAAGTTGCCAAATCCCCAGCTCTGTAGTCAACAAGCTGGAAACCTCAGAGAGTTGATTGTGTAGTTCCAGCCTTAGTCCAGAGCCCTGAGACCCAAGAAGATCTGATATTTCTGTTCAAGCCCAAAGGAAAAAGACAGATATCCTTGCTCAACAGTCAGGCAGGAGGAGTTCCCTTTTACTCAGCTCTTTTATTCTATTTAGTCTTCAGTTGATTGGATGAGGCCCACTCACATCAGGAATGACAGTCAGCTTGGCTGGGACTACTGATTCAAATGTTAATCTCATCCAGAAACACCCTCACAGACACTTGCAGAATAATGTTTTCATTTGACCAGTTTGGGTACCACCACATGGTCCAGTCAAGTTGACACACAAAATTAACCACCACAGGGGTCTCTCTGGGGCCTTGGAGCAGTAGACAGATGTTGTATTATTTGGTCTGTGTACACAGTTTAGTGTTCCAAGGTACTTGTGGGGCAGGGAGGTAGTTTGGAACAACCGTCCTGCCCCCCAAAAATAGAATCAGATTTTTCCCTCTTGGCACACATGCTTTCCACCCCACTAGCCCTTAATCTACATTTAGAATCTCTGCTGCACTATTGGAAAAAGAAAACCAGTATTTCCTATAGAATCTTGACCACACTGAAACAGGAGTGATACATGAATAATTGGGATGTGGAAAATGAGTGAGTAAGGCTTAGTTTGTTCATTCATCTATTCATTGACTAATTTAACATGTATTTACTGAGTTCCTACTTCTGTGTGCTAGATACTAAATGCTGGTGACATTTGTGGTGTCCTTGCCCTTGAAAAGATTATGCTCCAATAAGAGGGGCCATTGTAAATAAAAGTCACCCAGAGAAGTAAAATTCAGTCTCGTAATGCCCATGCAGGAGCCGTGTGGAGTCCAGGACTGGCCCTGGGTGGCCTGACCAGAGGTGTGTCAGGAGGGGTTTCTGGAGGATGATGGCCCTGGGTCTGAAGGTCTGCCTTTGTTGTCAGCTTGCCGAGTTCTGCCATCACCAGCCTGAAAGGTCCCTTTTTCCTGATGGTTTGCTGTGGCAGTTACTGGGTTTGTAAAGATGCATCTGAGTGGCAGGTTCTGGTACCTGATGAGCCAGAAAAGATAGACCTCCCAAGCCTACCAGCCTTTTCCTTTACCCTTCATCTTGCAATTCTGGGGAAAGTGTGTTGAGGAAGTGTGGCTGACCCTCGGGACTGGTACAGAGAAAGAGTGTTCTGCACAGCAGACTAGAGGTCTTGCAGGGCCACCTGTGACTGTGAACTAGAATGTCTGAGGCAGGTATGACCTACCAGGAGGCCTCAGAGTGTCAGGACGTTCTTATCTTCCTTTTCCCTGGGTGTGCACATTTATCTTTTCCTCCTCCTGCAGCTGTGTTCCTTTTGGAGAGCTGCTTCTTCCTCTGTGTTGTTTGGGGGGATTTCCCCTCTTACAGATGCTATAGGGACCTGATATTTTTCCTCATTGCCTTATACAATCAGAGAAGGCACCAAGACCCAACCTGGAGATCGCATGCTTTTTTGTGGGGCTTTGAAAATTGGAGGATCAGAGACCCACCCAGCTAGAGTTAACTCATCTGTGGGTGTGCAGCTGGGGGACAGTCTTGTCATACCATTCCTGCTCCAAAGTCATTTTTGTATCTCTAATCCCTGGAGCTGCCTCATATCCCAGCTTCATTCTCATGCCTTTGGCAGGGATTCTGTGAGCTCCTGTATCCCCTCCAATAATTCCCTGACTTTAATTAGAACTAATTCCTAATGTTTGCACTAGAAAACCCTGTAGTGGTTGTAACTTCCTGGACCTATTTCAAATTGATGCTTCCCATTCCTATCCTGCCCTGCACTTACATCATCAGTGTGAGGAGGGCACTTTAAATCAGCTCAGTGCACTTCTATTAATTAGAGTTTGTAGAGTACTGGACTGTAAAGGGGCTGTTCTTGTGCTACTATTACATATGTGGGCAGCTTATGGGCATCAGGCCACACCCATGGGCCCAAACCAAGCTAAGATTCCCTTGGGGTCAGAACTGCACTTAACCCTTGCCGGTAGCTCAGTTGGTTGGAGTGTGGTCCTGTTCACCAAAAGGTTGCGGGTTCCATCTCTAGTCAGGGTACAAAACTAGGTTGCAGGTTTGATTTCCGGTCAGGGCACGTAAGATAGGCAACTGATTGATGTTTCTCACATCAGTGTTTCTCTCTCTCTCAAAAAAAAAATAAATAAAATCAATAAACATATCCTTGGGTGAGGATTTAAAAAAAAATACCTGCACTTAATCCCCACCCACATTCATCGGAAAAGAAAAATCCTGAGTATCTATTTTATACTTTCTTAATATATGACACTTATGTAGTGTATTGAAGTTGCAAATATCCTCCTGAATTTTGAAAGGAATGAGCATCCAGAGAAGATTGTGGGGAAGGTTTGGGTTAGAAGGAGCTGGAATAGACATTGTTTGGGAAGGGAGCTGGCACAACCAACTAAAGGCTCAGATGGTCAGTGGTGCCCAATTGTAAGGACTTTTCTAGCAGGCCAGACCATTTGAGGCAGTAGTTTACAGTCTGATTCAGGAAATTATCTTGGTTAAAATTAAAACAGGAAAAATATGGGGATAATGGAACATGAGCATAATGGGTGTTGAAGGGAGAGAGTATGAGCTGTCTGGCTGGTAGTGAGGTTGCCCAGAATGCTGAGCACCCTGGGTCCTAAGTAACCATAGCTGGACTGTAGCCCTCCACTTCAAGGGCCAGAATTGAGACTCAATTCTGCCAGGGTATTTGGAGGTGACTCAAGCTAGACAAGCTCACAAGAAGCTGTTGTGTGTGTCAGATACAATTTCCTTATTATACTGAGAATTAGAAAGGGCCTGACAGCCCACATGGCCAGTGGCAGCCAACAGGCCCTCTTGTGGAAGCTGAGCTGGAGTAGCTTCATGGGGGTCCAGCAGTTTATGTGTGCTGGGTGGTGAGAAGTACAGGAGTGTCTCTTTCAACACTATTCATGGTGCCACTGCAGACAGGGGCAAAGTGTCTGGTACGTAGAATCCTCAGTAACACTGTTGACTGAGGGACTAAGTGAATGAATCATGGAGGCCTGAAGTCTCCATCTGTCTGTTGATACAGACCTTTCTGTGTCACTGGACCCTTTGGTAGCTGGTTAGAGCTCTCTTTTTTCTTATCCCAGGCAGAGCTAGAGTCCTGGAAACACTTTTCTATTCTTCACTCTGCCCTGGGTCTTACAGTAGTGCAATAATACCCTTAATGAGTTCATGTTCCTAGGCCCCGCTGTTCCTGCTTTGACTGCAAAGACCCTTCTAGGCCAGGGGCTGAGTAGCTAGCCTGCCAGACCCTTCTCTACTAATTTCACCTTCTAAAGGGGGGCCTTGCATTCAGGTTCTTAGCACTTCCAGGTCTCTTTTGGTTAGAGGTTGGAAACCTGGGTACACTTTCTGAGGGGCCTGTTGGGATCTCCATTTTTTTTTGTTGCTTGCTCATGGCTTAGGGCTTTGCCACCATGATGCTGACCTAGTGGTCCTAGTCCTTGTGGGCTGGGATTCTGGAGCAAGGTCAGAAAAGCTTCTGTGCCCTAGATCCTGCTGAGTGAGCAAGTTCCTCTTTGTACCATGCAAGGGACAGGGAACAGGATTCTTTCCTTCCAGTTCTAGCAGCTCATCATCTGAAGGCCTGAGCCACTGAGGGGATCACTGCCCTCTGCACTCCATCATGTGCATGATTTGCCCAGGGAAGGGGCTGAGAGCTGACAATCATGTATTAAAGCATTGAGTATACTTGTATCTATGCACTCCAATTCTTTACACCTGTTTCAGAGAATGTTTTAGAAAAGGAGAGAAAACACTGAAGTTCAACAAGCACATGAAGTGGGGTTGACATTTGATATCCATGACCTCATTTAAACTCCAACATCACAGGGAACTATGGCTCAGAGGGATTAAGTGGTTTATTCTAGATCACACAATTAGTAAGTGTTTGAGTTCACACTACTTCAACAATTATTAATAAATTTACTACCTTTATCTGCATTTTGAGCATTTAACACAGTTCAACAAGATTGAAAGGACCTGGGAGGCAGGCATAGGAACAAATAACACCCAATTTTCTGTTTATACTAGAGCACATAGTGTATCACTTGGCATATTTGTTTGATACAATAATTGGCAGCCATTGATTTATAGTGGAAGTGATGGTGTAGTTCTTTCTGACAGTTCATATTTAATTGAACATCCCTCCTCCTCTTGTTGTCACTCATTTATCATTAGAGGGCCATCCAATTATTACCTTCATTAATGGCATTTCCTGGTGGGGCCAGGGCTTTCCCCCAGCTCGTTCTTTCCTCCATTGTATATGTTTGTTAATGTCAGGTCAGTTTCAGTTGCTTCCTGTACTTTGTGGAGCAGACTGGTTGTGAAGTGCCAAATCCAAGTTCAAAAGCTCTTGTTACTTGGAGATTATTTAGCCCTCTTTTGTAAATTAATTTTTTTCTTGCAAAGACAGCCAAAGCACCACAATGATTTTCTACCACAGAGAGTTAATGAGGCTTAGGGGAAGATGTTTAATAGAAAAACATTGTCCCACACTGAGAATTTGGAACTCTGGGTGGAAAAGTTGCTGATGAATATTAAAACCAGAAAGTGTGATGTTTTTGTGTGAGGGTTTCTGTCAGAGTGCACATGTGTTGTGCTGAGAAGGAGTTATGCCTGTGTCTTATTGCATATTATTGATATACTCACACAGAGAGACTAAAATGATAGGCCTAAAGCAAGGGAGAGGGGTATGTGATAGAGTTACTGCTGGGAAGCCAGGATTATCCCAGGGCCCATGGAGTCTACACAATGGAGAAGATTTTCCAGCTTTGTGTAGTCTAGAAGTTTCTTCTTACAAAATGTCCTGAAAACTCTATTGTTCTCTCAATGATAGCCTAGATCGGTGGAAGTAAAAAAAAATGTATACCAGTGAGCTCAGAGAACTGAGCTGCAGAGATGTAGTTCAGTCCCTCCCTCTCTCCCTGCCTCCCTCCCTGCCTCCCTCCCTCCTTTCCTTTGAAGATTTTATTTGGAAAGGGAGGCAAGTTTTGGAGGAAAACAAACCTCCTTAAATATAAGTTTTGTGCATATACTGAAGGTGTTTCAATAATATTGTGATTAATATCAGAGTGCCCACTACATCACAGATGAATTGGGGAACTGACTTGTGTAGGGGGATTCAGGAAATAATGAAAAAGATCAGTAAAAGAAAACAAAAATTTCTAAAACAGCAAAGTTCTGTCTAGCTTTTTCTTTGTATAGAACTAAAAATAGGCTGTTTTGTTGTTCTCTGAATTGTTTTGAAATTTTAGCCTATTCTAGAAGTTTGGTTTATTGTGTGATGTTTCTAGGTTTGTGATATTTACTCCATATTTACTAAAAATTATTAACTCCATTCATGTGCTCCCTCAAACAACCCCCTCCTTTTTGTTTTTTAGAGTGCCTCAAAGGCCCTGCCCTACAAGAAATAGGAGGGGACTCAACAAACATGTTTTTAAGAGATTGGTTGGAAAGTTGGCATGTTACCTAAGATCATATTCCTTAGGAGCAGAGCTTGGCAGGGATATTTGTGAGCACTTGATTTATTGATGAAGGGAGAAACTTGGAAAGGAGTGAAGGACATGGGATGGAGGATGAGGTGAAGCTACTCAAGAATGTGATTTCAGCAGAAACCAAGCTTTGGCCTGACCCTGAGGAGCATGAATGGTTCTGCAGAGTGTCACCTTTAGGTGAGAGAGCCAGCTTTTGTTTTCCAGCCAATGGCTATGGCATGGGAATGTGGTTCTGCGGGTAACTAGCTCCCAGGTACCTGGGCTTTGGTTCCTCCTAGGAAGGTTGTAGGTGAGAGCCTTTAGCCCAGCATCTGTAGCCTCAGGGGCAAGGCCATGGCCACTAGACTAGGAAAAGGGATCCTGGAGTGTGCACCAATGGTGTCTTCTGCAGCTGTGTTCATAAAGAGCCTTAAATCAAAGTAGAAGAATAAGAAGTGTCCCTAGAGGTTCAGATAACATGAAATTGGAGTTCAGAAGGCACAGAGGGTACCTTGATCTGGGTGAATCTGGGAACTGCATGGGAGAAGTATATGAAACAAATCTGGAGAGATTTGAAATTTTGCACATGGTTTTCTGTGACAGAATGCTAACTAAAGTTAGCATAAGGAGAAATTCAGAAATGGAACGTGTGAGTTGACTTAATTGTGATGTCTAAAGGATACACTTTGAGAAATCTCTTTTTTTTTCTGCCTCTCTCTTTCTCTGTACATCGATTCAGCCTGTCCTATTATTTGCCTGCTGATCTAATTAGATTCTGTCACATTCATTCATTCATTGAACAAATAAGCATGTACTGTGTTCCAGATAGAACCCCCTGCCCTTCCAGGGTTCAGAGGCCAATTTTCCCCATGGTGCATAGGATGGTGGCTTCCAGTCCCAGCCCACATTTTAATGGTTTCTGATCCTAAGGAAAATAGATGCTGAGTCTATCCCTACATTTATCTGCCACCTCTCTTGGAAAGGCTAGGTTTGGTCTGGGTGGACTATATTCTTGTTATGTAAGCTGGTCACTGAACATGAGGATGGAAACCTCCAATGGCCAGGAGTAGAGTGGGATCTTGTGAGTGGTATCCAACCAGAACCAGATGAAGTCATGTAGGAACCAGTTCCAAATGGAATGCATTTGGAAGTCCGTGCATCCCTCCATCTATCTGTTGGTCTAGACAGGCCCCAAACTCCAGGTGTCTACCATGGGTACACAGGCCAGGGTACAAGTCAGGCAGTCATTACCATGGAAGGCAACCCTTGAGTGGTTATGAGATCAGAGTGTAGGGTATGTGGAAAGGAGTGGGGCAAATCAGGCTCAGAGCACACTTGGGAGGATGCTGAATGCCAGGCCAGGACTTTAGACTTTATTCTATAAACCACAGAGGACTCAGGGGCTTTGCATGATCAACAGTGGGTTTATGAAGATCACTACAGCAGGAAGTTTGTACTAGACATATGGTTTATAAGATTTGAGAACTGACTGAATTAGAGGATAGGTCAGAGGTGACTGCAAGTCTGTGCTCCTGCTTTTAAATATTTTTAGGCCTTCTGAGATACACTCTCCTACTCCTCATCAGGACTATTTATCTTAGTCTGGTCAGGTTTGGATTCTGGGAGCTTCTCACATCTGTAGCATTGTCATTAGTATTAGCCTTGCTTTTCGCTGGGTGTTTTACAATCCTTCTGGCCAAAGTCTGGGATGCACTTATGATCGTATAGAGCTTTACCCTCCCTGGCTAACACATTCTACTAAAACAATGAAGCTACTTTTCCCTCAGTGCGCTTACCACTCATTTCCTGAACCACTTGTCCTTAAATCCAGAATAGTGACTTCTCTTCCATCACTTCTTCCACCTCCTGAGGTGGGCAACTGTCACTTCAGGTGTAACTGCTCTTGGTTTAATGGCTCCTCAAGCAGATATTTTAGAGGATCTAAATTTTCCACAGCTTCTGTGTTTTGTCTGCTCCTATTTCTGCAAGTGGAAAGGAAGCAACTTAAATTTATTGATCATTATTTTATGAAATTTCCCCCATGCCTCGTTAGCAAGGAATAATTTCTGCTAGACTTCCTTACCAAACAGGTATCTCTCTGTCTGTCTATTGGTCTATGTGTTTATCCATCCATCCATCTATCCATTGGTCCATCCATCAGTTTGTCCCTCCATCCATTTTTATCTCTGTATCCCTTGATCTCTGTCTGTCTACCTGTCTGTTTCTCTCTCCCCTATCTCCATCTGTACATACACACACACACACACACACACACTGGGGGAACTACCAGATGTTTTTGTTCATTTAATTTCATTCATTAACATAAACTCATCAAATCCATATAACCTCTCTCTAAAGTAAATATTATCTCCAATTAAAATGAGGGCACTGAGTTTCGGGGAGGTTAATAATCTGTCCAAAATCACAGAGTTAGTCTTTGGAGGTGCCAGGAGGGTAGGTCAGATGGCTTGATGTAAAGATTGTGCTCATTCAACTTACAATAGTTAGATGCTGGAAGCAACCAAGATGCCCATCAGTAAATGAATGGATCAAAAAACTATGGTACAAAAGGAGAAAACTGTATTTGAACAATGATTAAAATAAAAAAAATTAAATAAAAACAAACAAACAAACAAAAAACTATGGTACATTTACACAATGGAATTCTATGCAGCAGAAAGAAAGAAGGAGCTCCTACCCTTTGCAACAGGATACAAGGCAGGAAGGCAGGAAGGAAGGATACAAGGCAGGATACAGGGCAGGAAGGATCCTACCCTTCCTGCCCATGGATGGAGCTGGAAAACATGCTTAGCGAAACAAGCCAGGCAGTGAAAGACAAATACCATATGATCTCACCTTTAACAGGAACCTAAATAATAAAACAAAGAAACAAGCAAAATATAACCAAAGACACTGAAATAGAAGCCAGGCTGACAGTGCCCACAGAAGAGAGTAGAGGGAATTTAAGGGGACAGTGGGAAGGGTTCACAGGAACAAACTTAAAGGACACATGGTCATAAACAAAGGGGAGGGTGGTAATGGGAGGGAAGTGGGGAGGGTGGGAGGGGGGACTGGATTGGGAGTAAAAAGGAGAAAACTGTATTTGAACAATGATTAAAATTAAAAAAAAAAGATTGTGCTCATTAGACACAAACAATGTGGCATCATCATCTATAACAGCAAGACACTGAAAGCACTGTAAATGAAAATCAATAGGAGATTAGATGAATAATTTAAGGTTTATCCATGAAATGGAATACAATGCAGCTTTTCAAAAGAATGAATTAGACCTATATACACAAAGGGTTGAAAAACATTCATGATCTATTGTTTCATAAACAGAAAGCAAATTATACAATTGTATGTATAATACAATCCCATTTCTGTTAAGATTATCTTTATATATACATAGAAAGTATCTGGAAGGATGCCCAAAAGTGTGCAGTTACCAGTGGTTACTGCTTGGAAGTGAGATTGCGGAATAGAAAGGAGTTTTCAATTAAAACTTGTTTGAAATTTTAATCAATATTATTTTAATAATAGTTATTTTTATTATAAAAATTTTAAAGCTAGCTTTTGACTATCACACCCAATAGCAATGAAGAGGTGATATCTCTTCCTCTTCCCCCCAATTTTTCTTCATCTCAAAGTCAAAGCTTTTCCTTTGTTCACTCTGCCCAGATTCAGATATCATGTCCACATGTTTCACTCCTCTCCAGTTTGTGTATTTCTGTCAGCCTGAAGCTTTTTTGGAATGCTTTTCCTGATTATAAAGGTAATACTTAATAATAAAAATGTAAATTGAGACAACAATGTAATATATTACCTTTCAGAATGATAATATATAATTTTTTCCATAAACCACATTTTTATTTAAAATTTAAAAGAAATGCATATACTTAGAAGTATTCAGGATATCAACGAGGCAGCTGCAACTTTTGTTTTTCAATTATAAGCTAGCATTCATGTTCATGGATAGGAAGAACATGATTCTTAATGATTAATGTCATTAAAATATTCATGCTACCCAAAGCAATCTATAGATTCAGTGCAATTACTATCAAGATACCAATGGTGTATTTCACAAAACTAGAAAAAAGATTCCAAAAATTTATATGGAATCACAAAAGATGTTGAATAGCCACAGCAATCTTGAGAAAGAAGAACAAAGTTTGAGGAATCATGCTGCTTGATATCAAACTATCCCACACGGCCATAGTAATAAAAACAGCACAGTATAGAATAGAGCCCAGAAATAAACCCACACCTTCATGGTCAATTAATATTAGACAAAGGAGGCAAAAACTTACAATAGTGTAAAGAAAGTCTGTTCAGTAAATGGTGTTGGGGAAATAGGACAGATGCATGCATGCAAAAAAAGAAAAAATGACACTAGCCTTGGCCAGGTAGCTTAGTTGGTTAGAATATTGTCCCAATAAGCCAAGTTTGTGAGTTTGATACCCGGTCAGGGCACATACAGGAATCAACCAATGAATGCATAAATAAGGAGAACAACAAATCAAAAAATGAAACTAGACCACCTTCTTACATTATACACAAGAATAAACTCAAACTGTTTTAAAGACTTAAATGTTAGACTCAAAGCCATAAAAATCCTAGAATCTCAGACATTTCTCATAGCAATATTTTTTTTTGATATATCTCCTCAGGCAAGGGAAACAAAAGAAAAAAATAAACAGATGGGACTGACTAGATCAAACTGAAAATTTTTCTCACATCAAAAGAAACCATCAACAAAATGAAAAGACAACCCACTGGATGACAAAACATATTGGTTAATGATTCACCTAATAAGGTAAATTTTGTAATATCCAAAATTTATAAAGAGCTTAAACTTAACCAAATAAAAATGGACAAAGGACCTATGTAGACACTTCTCCAAAGAGGGCATACAAATAACCAATAGGCATATAAAAAGATGTTCAGCATTGCTAATCATTGGAGAGATGCAAGTTAAAACCACAAGGAGATATCGCCATACACTTGTCAGAATGTCCACCATTGATAAATCAACAAACAACAAGTGCTGGCAAGGATGTGAAGAAAAGGGAACCCTCATATAGATTGGTCACTGTGGAAAGCAGTATGGAGTTACCTCAAAAAATTAAAAATGGAACTGCCCATGACCCAGTGATTCCACTTCTGAGAATTAATCCAAAGAAACAAGAAAAACACTAATTTGAAAAAATATATGCACCCCTGTACTCATTGCAGTGTTGTTTACAATAGCCCAGTTCTGAAAGCAGCCCAAGTGTCCACCAGTAGATGAGTGGATTAAAAAAGCTGTGCTACATTTACACAATGGAATACTACTTAGCCATAAAAAGAAGAAAATTTTACCCTTTGTGACAGAATGGATGGACCTGGAGAACATTGTGCTAAGTGAAATGAGCCAGTCAGAGAAACATAAGTACCATATTACTTCATTCAAATGTGGAATCTAATTAATGAAATGAACTAATAAGCAAAATAGAGACAGACTCATAGAGAGCAGAGTGACAGCTCTGGGGTGGGGGTGTTGTGGGATTGGGTGCAGGGGGCATGGAGGGGTTGAGCAAAAAAGAAAAAAAGAAAAAAACTCATGGATACAAACAACAGTATGGGATTACCAGAAGGAAAGGGGGGAAAGGGGCAGTTAGAAGAGGGTAAAGGAGGGAAAATGGTGATGGGAGGAGACTTGGGGTGGTGAACAGACAGTACAGTGTATGGATGGTGGGTTGTGGAATTCACCTGGAACCTGTTAAATTTTGTTAACCAGTGTCACCCTAATAAATTCAATAAAAAGGAAAAAAATATAAGCTTGTATTTAGTTGACAGAACAATGATTTAACTTAAGCTGTGTCAAAAGCAAAACTACCATTCATGTATAATTTATACAACACATGATCTCCTTTAGATTTCCATGTAATTTACAGCCCCCACACTGTAGTGTACTAGGTTGACTGATGGCTATTGAAAACCTTACTGAAAGACAGGGTTATCTTACTATTAGGTTTACCATTAAAAATGATCTTACATATCCTTATAATTCAATTGTTCTAAAAAAAAAAACAAGTGAGATGTGTGTAAGGCAGTTAATTCCTTTGGAGACAAGGAAAACCTACACTAGAATGAGCCATTTCATCAACTTATCTTCAACCACCTCATCCTCATCTTCTTCTCTTCTTCCATGTCTTTCTCTTTTTACCCTTGATAACTTCTACCTTGGAACTAGAGAGTATTATGCTAAGTGAAATAAGCCAGTAGGTAAAAGTAAATACCATATGATCTCACCTATAAGCCGAACTTAACCAACAAAACAAACAAGCAAGCAAAATAGAACCAGAGACATGGAAATAAAGAACAAACTGACAGTGACCAGGGGGGTGGGAGAAGGGAATAACAGGGGAAAGCAGGGGAAGGGTCAAGTTAAGGGACATGTATATAAAGGACCCATGGACAAGGACAATGAGGAAGGATGATTGAATGTAGGACAGGGTGTGGACAGGGGAAGGGAGAGCAATGGGGAAAAATGGGGACAACTGTAATTGACAATAAAAAGTTACAAAAATTTAAAAAAACACCATTTTGGAATAATTTTTGTTTATTAAACCTAGTATTGAGAGTTATCTACCCTTTCACCCTACTTGCCCTAATGTTAATGGTCAATCTAATAAAATCTTATCTTACCATGCATGTTCAAAAACTAAGAGACAAAACTTGGCACATTACTACTAATTAAACCCCAGACTTTATTTGGATTTCATCTGTTTTTTCAGTAATGTCATTTTCCTGCTCCAGGATCCCATCAGGGATACCACTCTGCATGTGGGGCAACTTCCTTTTTCCTATGCCAGGCTCTCCTTTAACCCAGGAAAGCAATCTCATTTTCAAAATTTTCTTCAGCTTGGCAGAGTTATAAGGCTTCAGTGTTATTCAGTGTTCTCCCAATTCTTCTGCAACATCTCTGCTCCTTGATGGCTGTCATAGGCAGAACAAGCAAGAACCAGGTTAAAGGAAGCTGTTTTGCGTATTAAATTTTTTGAACCTCTTTTCTTTCCATTTAGAGGCTTCTGTAATCAGATTTGTATACTTTTGTCATGTCTTCAAGTTCTTCTTTTTCCTTAGAAGACATGGTGATTCTTTTATTCACTAAACGTTTTTCAGAAAATTCTGTGAAGTTGACTGAAGCATTGGGGTGATGCTTCCTCTGTGTCTTCCTGTGGTAAACGTCCCGTAGAAATGTTGTAACATTTTCCATGCAGGAATGCTCAGTGGCAGCCTGGGGGTGAACCACAACACACTAGGACATCACCTGGGTCTTCCAGAGCAATCTGTGACCACAGCTTCATTCACAAAACTGGCCATTATGACCCTTGCTCTAGGGGACATATCAGTGAAAATATTGCCACATGAAATATCTGAGATTTTCCTGCATATGTTCTCCTCTAGGACTTTAAAGTTGTCACAACTTATATTTAAATCTTTTATCCACCTTGAATTTATTTTTGTGTATGGTATAAGTTGGTGCTTGAGTTTCATTTTTGTGCATGTATCTGTCCAGCTCTCCCATTTGTTGAAGAGGCTATTTTTACTCCATTTTATGTTGCTGCCCCCTTTGTCAAATATTTATTGACCATAGAGACTTGAGTTTATTTCTGGGCTCTCTGTTCTCTTCCATTGGTCTATGTCCCATCAGTAAATGAATGGATCAAAAAAAAAAACACAATGGTACATTTACACAATGGAATTCTATGCAGCAGAAAGAAAGAAGGAGCTCCCACCCTTTGCAATAACATGGATGGAACTGAAAAGCATTATGCTAAGCGAAATAAGGTAGGCAATGAAAGACAAATACCATATGATCTCGCCTTTAACAGGAACCTAATCAACAAAACAAACAAACAAGAAAGTATAACCAGACACTGAAATTGAGAACAGGCTGATAGTGACCAGAGGGGAGAGGGAAGGGAATTTCAGGGGAAAAGGGGAAGGGCTTGCAGAAACAGGTATAAAGGACACATAGACAATAACAAGGTGGGGGTATGGAAATGGGAGGGAGGTGGGGAGGACTGGGGTAAAAGGCAGAAAACTGTACTTGAACAACAGTTAAAATAAAAAAACTGAGCAGTCTGCTGGCAAACACTCTCTAGTTTTTAAGTTATATTTAATCTGAATAATAAAAGTTATGAATGGCTATCAGAACAAGTAAAAGAATATAAAGGAATATAAAGAAACATAAATTGGTGATTTCTTTCCCTCCCCAAACACCATGCCACCTCCCAACTCTAGCCTGCTGCACTAAAAGTTATTGAATAAAAATTATTTCTATGTCTATAGATGAATTTACTTTTCCCCCCTCACCTGAGACATGCTTTCACTGATTTTAGAAAGAGAGGAAGGAGACAAGAGGAGAGACAGAGAGAGACATTGATGTAAGAGAGAAGCAGATCGGTCATCTCCAGCATGTGTCCTGACAGGGCATAGAACCCAAAACCTAGGTATGTGCCCTGACCAGGGATGGAACTTGTAGTCTTTTGGTGTATGAGGTAATGTTCCAACTATCAGAGCCACCCAGCCAGGACTGAACTTATTTTTTACCTTGAGCTTGCATTTTGCTGGGGGGCAGAGAAAGCAGTCCTAGCCTTGTTGAATTTCCCTGTCTTCCCTTCTCCAGGAGTCTCTGAGTGGCGGTGGAAACGTTGGTAGTGAGGACTGCTCTAATCCAAGGTTATCATCTGCCTCCCTTCTTCTGAGCCATACCCCATTTCTTCCAGAATTGAGTACTGTCATCTTTCCTGCTGTATTCACTTTCTCATGTCCTTAGTCACTGACACTTAAACTGTGTCCTTATATGCAGCCGTGATTGTCCTCATCCATGACTCTCAGGTCACCAGGCAGCTCCAGGCACCACACTGGCAAGTGTAGGCACAGTTCTGTGAGGTGCCTGAGGTCTAGCTTCCTGGGTGCCTAGGAACCCTAGCCTCCCAATGAAATCAAAGACCAGTTCCCTTTTACTCAGGGCCACTCAAGACTGATTGGCCATTTGCCTTATCACTCCTCCCCAGGGCTGGCTTTGGGCTGAGGCCCAAGACCTAAGGAACAAAGACAGCACACCCTTCAGAGACCTTACTGGTTTCTAGCATTCAGGTCTCTCTTGCTCTCTTTTCTTGCCTTACTGAGGTATTTTTATCTTTTATGGCACAGAAAGTAATTTTTCAAATGGGTTACTTAGAGCAGTGGTCTCTAAGTGTGTGGCACAGTTGATCCCGTGGTATATGAAAAGAAAATATTAAAACTTATATTTTCTTTTTAATTAAAAAATAAAGGAGCTGTGCTTTCCTAATATTTAAGTTGGCATTGGGGCCAATGGAGTGCTCAGTGAATTTGGAGTGGTGAGCACACCTGTCTCTCTAACGCAGCACATCCCATTAAACCTGCCATGGGACTCCCCTGGTTGTTTGCTTTGACAACTCCCCTGCCCCCAAAACAAAACAGGACCTTTAAATTCTTTACAGCACTTTCTAATGAAATGGGAAAAAATTTTGAAACCTTTTGAATACAACTCACAATGACCTCATGGCAAAGTGTTTAAATGGCTTGTTGAAAGTGATGTTAAAGTTTTTTTTTTTTCACAAAAAGACAGATATTCAAGTTTATTGACCTTTGTTTGAGATGTTAGTATTAAATGCTACCTGTCATTAATTTTAAGTTTTGAAAAATTAAATATATTTAATCTGTTCCTTCAATGGAAGACATGAGAAAGTAATTGCTTTTTGAAACAAATCTTGCTCTTGAGAAAGCATTTTGAAAATGAATGTTTTCAAACATATCACCCATAAATAATACTTTAAAAACCCTCATATCTGTAAATTAAAAACAAACAAACAAACAAACAGGAAACAGTATTTTCTAACCTGTATTATGAAGTTTTCCAGAGTGAAGAGTTTTCAACATATTTAGAAACTACTTTTTAAAAATATAAAAATCCAATCTCTGAATGCTAAGGAACACACATTTCTAATTCATGTATAAAAATTTTCTGGAGTGAAGAATTTCAGTGTGCTTTGAAATTACTTCCTGAAAACATGAAATTTCAGTATGTTCTGAAACCTTTGCAAGAAGAACTGATTAACATCTGGGAAGATGAAAATGTTTTAGCCAACTTTTGACATATTCTTTGCTTCTGAGATGGTGAGAAAGCAATGCCACCGATGATGAACATCTTCTATTTGGACAACTGAAACTTTTGAGAGCAGCCTCTTTTAGCTACAATAACTGTTAGAATCAAGTATTGAAATAAATTGAAACTGGAATCAGGTTTTTGAATTACTGTATCACAAAAGGTTAAACCAAAATTAAAAAATAAAGCATTTCAATTACATTGCTGTAACTAAAATTTTTTGTGACTGAGAATGTTTTTAGTAATAGCAAAAAGATTTTCTTTAATAACTACATAATAATAATATATAATATTTAAAATAGATTAATTCCTATTTTGGCTGTCCTTTCAATAGTCATACTATTGTATATGTTTCATAATCTGTAACAATTCGTGTCTGTAATTTTTAAGTTACCTACATACACATGGCACTTGCTTGAAAAGTTTTACTGATAGGTATACATAGTTAGGATGTTTGGTAGTCATGGTTTAGATGAAGACTTAAGAATTTGAAACTTCAAAGCCATGAATTAACCTCTCTTTCTATGATCTTCTGTGCAATCCATTATTTCCATGTCTTTCAGAAGACCACTGGATAAAAGTAAATTGTGAAATAAAAACATGTCAGTATTCTTCTGCTAAAGCATGTACACATATATCCTCTTTTTTATTTTAGAAAAATCAAATTATATCAGTTACACTGTCAACTACTTTAAAATTTTCAAGAGTAAATCAAATTCATTCCTCTTAAGTTAGTAACTAGAGCTTTAATTCATTTAAAATATTTATATATGCATGTACTACCTGTTATTACACATTTTTGTATTGAGAGATATCATTTTTTCTCAGGGGTTCTTTTCCTTTTTTTCCATCTTTCTCTGTCTCATTTTATCTTTACCCTACCTTCCTTTCTTCTTTCCTTCTTTCCTTGATGATTCTCCCCAACCCCCACCAATACAGACAAAGCTCTAGTAAATATCCTTATACATTTTTATTTCTATAAGATAGATTCCCTAAATTAGTCAAAAGATATGTCTATTTTCACTACTTCTCAAATAAATTTGCAGCAATTTACACTCTTGTTTGTTCAGATTTCAAAACAAAAGACACATTTTAAAAATTTTCACCAATAACTTTATTGAACAATGTATTCACCATTTTGTTCTAGTGCTTTCTACCATCTTTCAGGCAACTTCATAATTCCATCTTCCCCAAACTTTTTATCATTTTGAGCAAGGACTATCCCAGGTGCCTTTTGCAGTCTTCCATGGAATTGAAATTTTTTCCATTAAGAGAATTTTGTAAAGACTGAAATAAATGGAAATCTGGAGGTGCAATGTCTGGTGAATACGGAGGATTAGTTGGAACTTGCCAGTCAAACTGTAACAGTTTTTGCCTGGTCATCAAAGAAACATACAGTCTTGCATTATCCTGATGGAAGATTATGTGTTTTCTGCTGAATATTTTTCATTAGAATTAGTTGAGGGCTTCTTTCAGTTGGTCTAACTGGGAGCAGTACTTGCTGGAATTAATCATTTGGTTTTCTGGAAGGAATAATAGTAGAGAACTCCCTTCTAATCCCACCATAAACACATCATCACCTTCTTTGGATGAAGACCAGCCTTTGGTCTGGTTGGTGATGGTTCATTTCACCTGCCCCACAGTCTCTTCCCTTCCACATTATTGTAAAGTATCTACTTTTCATCACCTGTCACAATTTGGTTTAAAAAGAGAACATTTTCATTAGGTTTAAGTAGAGAATCACATGTGGAAATATGGTTAAGAAGGTTTTTTAACCTTCTTAACTTAACTAGAAAACTTAACTTAATGTGGAACCCAAACATCAAAATGATTAACATAACTAAGCTGGTGCAAATGATTTTCAATGCTTGATTTTGATATTTTGAGTATGTTGGCTATTGACCCTGTGGTGTAACATTGATTGCTCTCAAGTAATGCCTTCATTTGATTGCTGTCAACTTCAATTAGTCTTCCTGACTATGGAACATCATCCAGTTCTAAATCTCCAACATGAAACTTTGCAAAACACTTTTGGCACATTAGATCGGTAACAGGACCTTCTCCATACACCACACAAATCTCTTTTTTTGTTTCAGTTGCATTTTTACCTTTCTTGAAATAATGAAACATAGTATACTAAAAATGTTGCTTATTTTCTTCCATTTTCAAAATTAAAAATTTTGAACTATTTTCAACTATTTGAATAATTTTCAACTATTGTTGCACAAAAATTCACCAACTTTGATAAATTTTAAAAAATGCATACTGATGTGACAGTTGTCACAGTACAATCTAACAAAATTGTCTCAAGTGAAGTTAAAGACAACAAAATGCTACTAGAGCCAGCTTACAGGGAAAACTGAATGAACTTTTTGGCCAACCCAGTATTTATTCCTTTGCATCTTTGCCTGAACTAAAGTTATCATTCATCTTCATTTTTGTCAATTTGATGGGTAAAACTGATGTTATGTTAAAATTTGCTGCTTGTGAATTTGAAAACATTTTTTATTTATTAGTTGTTTTTGTTAGCTTTTGCTGCATAACAAACTCGCACAAAACTTGGTGGCCTAAGGCAACAGCCATTTATTTACCTTATATTTCTTTGGATCAACACTTTGGGCTGGGCTCAACTGGGCAGTTCTACTATTGGTCTTACTTCAGCTCCCTTATGGGGCTATAGTTAGCTTCTGGTCAGCTTACCGGCTATGGTGGTTGCATTTGGCTGGCTGGGTGAGGTAGGTGAGTGGGCCGTTCGTCTCTCATCTTCAACCAGGCTATTTTGGGCCTGTCACAGGGTTGCTGTGGCCAGGATCCTCAGAGAAGCAAGGCAGGGTAAGCCTTAATACCAAATATATATCTCTGATTGCATTTCCTTTTGATTAAAGACAGGGAGAATGTGGAGGAGTAGACTCCACCTCTGATGGGAGGGGTCTTTGTTTGCAATCAACCACATTAGCCTTTTCAATTTTTTTCTGCATCTTTTTGCAATCTTTTGCCCCTTTTTAAAATCAATCCTAAAGGAGCTCTTTGTTTAGTGATATCAACCAGCTGCCTGTTTTATACATTGCAAATATATTATCTTGTCATTCATCTCTTGCCTTTGTTTGTGGTATCTTTCACAGTACTAAAAATGATCTGGTTTAAGAAGTTCTTTCTCAAGTAATACTCATATTTCTAACATTGTTTTCCCTAATAGTTTAGCCTTTTTATTATTTCCATTTAGAGCTTTAATCTCTCTGGCATATGTTTTTATATGGTATATATCTTATGTATCTTTGATTTATTCCAGCATCCTTTATTAAATTTATTTATTAAATAGAGCATTATTTTCCCATGAAGTTCAAATGTAATTAAAAAAAATTAAAGATTTTATTTATTTATTTTTAGAGAAAGGGAGAGGGAAAAAGAGGGAGAGAAACATCAATGTGTGGTTGCTTCTCATGTGCCCCCCTGGCCTTCAACCCAGGCATGTGCCCTGACTGGGAATCAAATCAGCGACCCTTTGGTTCACAGACTGATACTCAGTCCACTGAACTATACCACCCAGTGCTATTTTTAATCTATAATATTCCTATATATATTTTGTTTGTATGTATATATAATACATATACCAATACAACATAAAAATTCCACCTCTAGGAGTTTATCCTGCAGAAATAGTTAATCAAGTAAACAAGATTTATGGACAAATATGTTTGTTGCAGCATTACAATAGTGAAAAATTGAGAACTACTCTATTTTGAATCATAGAATTAGATAATTGAATACATATCTTAGGGATATGTTCTGAGAAGCCCAGTGGATGCCTGAAACCACGATCGTACTAAACTCTATTAGTGGAGAACCTTTATGGCTTGTCTTTGGTGTATAAGAATTGCTAGTGTCACTACTCTTACAGTCTGGGGCCATTAAATGAGTAGACTAAGGGTTACTTGAACACAAGCATTTTGGTCTCGTGACAGTTGATCTGATAACTAGAAGGCTAATGGGGAGTAGGAGGGTACATAGCATGGATACACTAGGCAAAGGGATGATTCATGTTCCAGGTGGGACAAAGTGAAATGGTTCAAGATTTCATCACACTATTACAGGGTGATTTAAAACTTATGAATTATTTCTGGAATTTTCCATTTAATATTTTCAGACCACTATTTGACCATGGATAAATAAAACTGTGGAAAACAGGACTGCAGATAAGAGGGTAATACTGTAGGATAATAGAATTTTACTCAGCTGTTTCAGAGAATGTATTAGCCCGATAACTCTAAGACATACTGTTCAGTGAGGGAAAGAACACTGTAGAAAGCATGTGTGGTATGATCTGACTGTTATTAAACTATCTGTGTACCTGTATTGCACACATCCAAAGAAACAGTCAGTAATATTTTAAAATACAGATGTGTTTTTCTTTTCTTTCTATAACAAGTACCTGACTTCCTTCAGTTTCAGGCAGCAATTAAACTATGGCCTGCTCCTGCTATGAGGAAGGGACAATAGTGCTAGTGCAGAACAGGAGAGCTCAGAGCCAAAGTTAATTATCAGCTTTGGAACCTCAAAACTGGTTAGAAAGGAAGGGTAGTGCAGGCTGTGTCAAAGGGCTCCTGACATCAGGTTTGTGACATAAGCCTCAGCTACCCAAACGCACCGTCCAACCCACATAGAGGCTGTAATATCATAGATTACACCAGCCCAGGAGAGGAGAATCTGAGCAGAGAGTGATCTCATAGTGTAGGGGGTGCATCTGAAAAGGCTTTGTATCTTTGAGGCTCTTCAGGGTGAAGAAGGGAGGTCTGGGTCACAAGTTTCAGTGAGGGATATCTGAGAGTCAGGGAAACCCTGCCTGAACTCAGCCGAAGTGGTAGCCCTTACAGAAGTCCCCTGAGTCAAGTGGCTGCAGCACAAGGAGAACAAAAATTTCTCTCAGTGGCAGAGAGAACCTGAGAAAGCCCCTCTCAGGGATGAGTGGGAGAGCATCAAGTTTTCCATGTGGCTCCTTGAAAGAGGTTTTGAAAAATGGAGGACCAAAGCTGCTGCAGCAGAAGAGGGCTCACAGTGGAGAAAGGGATGTCTCAGAGTGTTTGACATGATTTGGGAAACTTGTGGAAACTTGATGCCTTGGAGTCTGACAGTTGGGATAGATCCTGCAGGCCAAGACCAGGTGAGAGGTATATCTCAGCACACACTAGCAAGGTCAGAAGATAAATCAGCACCAGACCCCCCCACCACACACACACCTAAATAACATGTTCCACTGAAGATGCATGTCCAAGGAGAAGAGAGCAGGTGATAAATCCACAGAGAAAATCCTTATTTGCCTGAATTTATTCTCCATTCCTTCAAGTGAAGTTTCTGCCACTAGGTAGAATGGGGGCTTGAGACAGAAACAACACTCAGTTACCTAAAACTGAAGCTGCCCCCTTTGCACACCTGCATTTGCAGCCTGTGAAACTCATGCCCTCTGCATATATATTTAGATATACATAGAAAAACATCTGGAAGTATTCATAACAAGCTGTTCCCAGTGTTAACAAAGTTTAATTTCCTGTACTGAACACGGATCACTTTTGCAATAAAAATGCAAATCTAGAAAAATATTTCAAAGTATGTCATGTTCATTGTAGGCAATTTGGAAAATACAAAAAGTACATTTAAAAATAAATAATGTGAATTCCCACCAGGAGAATAACTATTTTAAATATTTTTATTTATTTTATTTTATATGTATATATGCATATATATTCAAAGTGTATAGATGGGCATATATGTATATTCAAAGTGCATACAGTCTTTTTTTCTCACCTGAGGACTTTTTTAAAGATTTTATTTATTTAGTTTTAGACTGAAGGGAAGGGAGGGAAAAAGAGGGAGAGAAACATCAATGTGTGGTTGCCTCTTGCATGCCCCCTACTGGGGTCCTGGCCAGCAACCCATGTGCCCTCACTGGGAATTGAACCCATGACCCTTTGGTTCACAGGCTGGTGCTCAATCTCCTGAGCCATACTAGCCAGGGCACATACAGTCTTTTTACACAATCAAAATTATATTGGTATTTGCTATCTACTTTTTCCCTTTTAATCTTGTTAATGAGCATTTTCCCATGCTATTAAATATTCTTTGAAAATATACTGTAAAAGAAGGTACATGCTCTGTGAGGTATACACTTTAATTTTATATACACACATGTACACACACACACACACACACACACAATTTCTATATATAGGTGAGAATATGGGGGTTAGAAAGGTTAATAAGCTTACCTAAGAACACACAGCTGGCATATGGTACAATTGGGATTTGAACCTGTATCTTCCTGATTATTAAGACCAATCCTGGCAAGGTGGGATGAATAATTGAATAAATGTCATAGTTTGATCTAAAGTACCTGACAAGTGTAGGTCCTTAATAAATAAGATTCTTCAACCGTGCTGCTTTGCCTTCCTTGGGCAGGGCAATTCTCTTCCACAGAAGCTCTTGCTTCAGCTCTTCTGAAGCTCTTCCCTTTGGCACCTGGGTCTCTGCCTTTGTCTGCTCTCCAGGGTCTGGCAGGCACTCTTCTCCAGCCTGGCTGTGGCTGTGGCTCCTGTGCATTTCCTTCCTCCACTGACACCATGTTATTACCATGCTTCTGCAGGGCTTTGTGTCCAGGTTGTCCAGAAGTATAACAAAACTTTACCCAGAGGATAAGATTCAAATAGTTCAGGCACAAAGTTCTCCAGCATCCCTTTAAATTTAAATGATCGATCCAATGAGTTATTGTGGAAGCAGTAACTGGATTTCAGCTAGGAAAAGTCTAGGGTCTATAAAATTCACATAAATCATTCTGAAGATATCTAGAACTATAAGTCATCCAGACATCAATAGAAACAAATGCTTCTCCAGTTCCTTATTTGGAAGTCACATCAATGTGTGTGTGTGTGTGCGTGTGTGTGTGTGTGTGTCTCAGAATCTACATTCATTATTTTTTTAAAATTTTATTTATTTTTAGAGAGGGGAAGGGAGGGAGAAAGAGAGGGAGAGAAACATCAATGTGTGGTTGCCTCTCTCACGCCCCCTGCTAGGGACCTGGCCCTTGCAACCCAGCATGTGCCCTGACTGGAAATCGAACCAGCGACACTTTGGTTTGCAGGCCAGTGCTCAATCCACTGAGCTAGAATCTACATTCATTATTCACTCTAATAGCTTTAGAAAGGAATGCACACGGTACTGGGTATTCTTGGGGTCCATTCACAAGATCATTCCTCTGAGCTTGGCTTCCTAAGAGAAGAATCCAAGCTAAGCAAGATTTTACCCTTTCTCACAGATTTACTAATTCTAGATTCTAAAACCTAAATGCCTCCTTGTTCTAGGCAGATAGTGTAAATGAGGGCAAAGGGCTGGGGAAAGACACACAAGAGTGGTAGAGATTAAACAAACTAGAAAGGGCATATCCCTTAAAAAGGCTTTCAAATGCAATTAAGAAATTATTGTGGGAGCCAAAGAACCCTGACAATTTACTACTCCATCCAAGAGGTGATGTGGTTTGCGGAATAATTTCCCCCCACCCCCATACATTTCTGCCCTAACCTCTGGAACCTGTGAATATACATACAGGGTGGGGCAAAAGTAGATTTACAGTTTTGAGTATGTGAAACAGTTTATTTTTGTGTTGTTATTTATTATTGTTTTATTTTTCATATGAATAACTGTAAACATACTTTTGTCCCACCCTGTATATGTGAGGTTACATGGCAAAGCAAAGGAGGGATAAAGTTGCAGGTGGAATTAAAATTGCTAACAGTTGACCTTAAAATAGGGAAGTTATTCTGGATTATCCAGGTGAGCCAAATGTAATAACAAGGGTCCTCAAAAGTGGAAGAGTGAGGCAGAAGAGGCAGTGGAAGATGTGACTACTGAAGAAAGGCACAGAGAAATGCAGTGTTGCTGATTTCGAAGATGAAGGAGGCTCCACAAGCTAAGTAAAGAGATCAGCTTCTAGAAGTTGGAAAGGGCAAGGACATGGGCTCTGTCCTTAGGGCTTTCAGAAGGAATATAGCCCTGCTGACACCTTTATCCTAGCAGACCAGGACACATATCAGACTTCTAACATTTGAATTCCAAGAAAATAAATTTGTGTTGTTTGAACTTCTAAATTTGGAGTAATTTGTAGCAGCATAAATAAAGAACTAACATTGATGGTATCTTTTCTATGAACCATAAGGAAATCTCAGTCTGCCCCATTGGGGCCAGTAAGACCTCTGTGGGTAGGGTGAGGGGGAAAGGCATAAACTTGACTAAGCTGTTGACTCGAATGAGCAGGATCATGGGCGCTGGAGGCAGTTCAGGTGAGCTGGCAGAGAGGTGATTCTACAGACTTGGTTCCAAGTAGGGATGAGCTGTGAACCATCTGTAGAGGGTTGGCCTCAGGGCACAGCCATTTGGCCAGGCATTGTTTTCTAGGGGGCTACAACCATCACAGTCCATGCTTAAGATAACCAGCCTTGGGCAGACTTTAACAACCACACTAAATTTATTTCATTAATTTTTGTTGTTTTTTTTTTGAGAAAATAAATTTTTAAAAGGGATTATACAGAGTGTATTTCTGTGTGACTTCTTTGGGTTCAATATGACAGATTTTTTTTATTGTTGGCATTAGCACACTTTATTTATTTATTTATTTTTAGCATACTTTAGTTTTTTAAAGCTTCCTGTGTCAAGGATTAAGTGTCTGATTTCAATTGTCCAGCTAGGAGGGCTAATAAAATTGGTTTGTAGCCTATTTCCAACCTATTGCTATGTTGTTACAGGTGATGTCCCATGGAGTGCTGAGTTGTTGGCAAACGTTTGGACTTCCAAATACTGCAGATTAGAGTTAGAGGGGCTCTTATACATTTTCAGCATGTGTAGTCACTACCCCTGAAGTTAAGTCCTGGCTGTGCTGTACCACAGTGTATTCTCATGTGTCTGAGCTTCATTATTCTCATCTGTGTAGTGGGCATAGGGACAGAAATTACCCCACAGGGTTGCTGTGAGCATTCTGGGAGCTCAGCCATATAAACTCTGAGCACATTGTCTAGCATATATAGTTAAGTCCTCAAATAAAAATAATAATTTCTTTATATTTTATTTGAAATTTGGAATATATACTCTGGAAAATTGGAGAAGGCTGTATTGAGGGTCAGGATAAAAAGTAGAGGGTGGGATTTAAGCCCATCTGAGCATTTAGATGCTGGTGGTCCAGTAGAGATCATGGGTGTAGCTGAGAGCTCTCCCTCAATATCAGGCCTACTTATAGAAAAATCTGTCCAGATATTTTCCTTCTTAATTCAGGCATATTTTCTTGGAGAACTGGCCCCAGGGAGCTGGTGTTCCCCACCACATTTTGTCTATCAAGAGCTTTGGAGTCATCAGAAGGGAGGCAGTCAGGTCTTCTGAATAAACTCTGTTGGTTAATATATTAAGCTTACAGGCTTGTTAGTTTGAGACCATATAGCTAATGAACCTGACATAAAGAGTCTAGATGTTCACAGATCACATTAGCCTTATCTATATGATGAATACATATGTGAAGAAGAAAGTTCTTGACTTTCTGATATTTGTGTCAACTCTATGTCAAGGTTAGACTAAACCAGGGTTTCTCAACCTAGGAACTACTGACATTTTGGGGTCTGACAATTCTTAGTGTTGGGGGACTTCCCTGTGCATTGTAGGATGTCTAGCAGCATGCCTGACTTCTGGATGCCCACTGGATGCCAGTAGCTTGCCTCACTCCCCAAGTTTTGGCAACCAAAAGTCTCCTAATGTTCCCAAATGTTTCTGGGGTGGGGCCGCAAAATTACCCCTGGTTGAGAACCACTGAACTAGGAAATGGGGTTACAAAAATTAATCAGTCTAAGGCTTTGCCACTAAAAATCTCACACTTTAGAGGGGAACCCCCATGAGAATTGGTCCATGACAGTGCAGGGCTGAATACATGTGGCAGAAGATTAGAAAGACCAAGAGGAGCAAGGGGTGGCTGTATATTCACCACTGTGGCTTTGCTGGGTAGGAAGACAAATGATACTTTTCTTGTAAATACAGGTCAGTATTTTGAATATCAGTTTTGTTTTCCTGAGGCCCATGGGGCCAGATGACCCTAGTGCAAATGACCCCAAACCAGTCTACATTTTTACTTTCTGAATCTGTTTCTCATATGTTAGATTAGGCAGTTTTCCCTTCTTGTTCCTAGTCTGGCTCTGGCACTCTTGCTCAGGCTCCACCCAGATTACACCAGAATTGCCAGGGGTAAAACCTGAGTATACACATTTTTTTAAAGGTTTCCTGGGTAAGCCTATGTACAGGGTTGAGAGTCACTGGTGTCAAGGAAAAGAGAAGAGACTGACTGAGTGTTTGAGGAAAGTGGACCAGGTGGGCTTGTTGCATCTCTCGAAATCAGCTCTCCAGGGAGGGCTGGGCTGGTTCATGCAATAAAACCAGGGAATGACAACTTCAAAAACCCCAAAGCATTGCTTTAATTTATAAAATAAACTCCATTGATTTGAAAAACAAATGTGAATTAAAATTAATTTATTAAACCAATCTTTAAACTTAGTACCAGAAATTTCATTAATGCTATTTTTAAACATGCTGTCTTTAACTATTTTAAATTGAACATCAAAAATGGTTCAGTAAAAACACTGAACATGGGCTTTTTCTCTCAAATTAGAGTCAAGTGTTTTTTCTTGAATAGATTCTGTGAGCTGGTATTCAAAAGAACCAGTTCTCCTTACCTTAAACTCAGAACTGAGGGGTGATGCATAACCAAGTCAATCATGCCACTGTATTCAGTGCAGCTTGCTTCAGTTTAAGAGACCTCTGTGGTGCCTACTATGTGCCCAGCACAATCTTAGAGGTTGAGAGGCAGATGTCTAAAGAACAGTCTCTTGAGGAATGTGTACCGAAGACATATAAGGAACAGAAACTGTGCCTTTGGTTCATCAATCAGTCTGTCCAGGGCTAGGCCAGGAAGTAGGTGGAATAGGTAAGGGATCTGAGCATTTTCAAATGTCCTCTGGGGAAGGCAAAAGGCATTTAGAAGTGACATGGGAAAGGATGAAATGTTCTTCCTGCAGCCATGTGAGGACTATGAAGGTTATGGTCAAATGGAGGACATGGCAGAAACTTGACAGGCGTCTTAGTATCACAGGAGCCAAATCAGCCAGGCAGGATCACCAGGCCCTTTCCCAGCCAGAAAACCAACCATCAACACCGCCAGTGAGACCAGCACATGGGGCAAAGGACCAAACCAGACCAGCTGCATCAGAGGAGAATGCTTAGCTCTGAGGTCCTTCCGTATCACTAAGTCATGAAAACCTGCCTTTGGAAGAAAGAGCAGGGGAAAAGGGAGGATATCTAGAAGGCCCAGAATCCACCAAAGAGACAACTGCAAGCATACCTCAGAGAAATTGTGGCTTCAGTTCTAGACTACTGCAATAAAGGAAGTATCACAATAAAGCAAGTCCTGATCTTTTTTGCTGGTGGAGGATCTTGCCTTCAGTTTATAAAAACAGAGCATCTATTCTGGGTATTTATCCAAAGAAACTCAAAACACGAATTCAAAAAGATGTGTGCAGCCCTAAGTTCATTATTTACAATAGCCAAGATACAGAAACAACCAAAGTGTCCATCAATAGATAAATGGACAAAGACTATGTGGTACAGCCATACAATGGAATATTACTCAGCTATGAAAAAGAATGAAATCTTACCACTTGTGACAACATGAATGGACCTACAGGGTATTATGCTGAGGGAAATGAGTCAGACAGAAAAAGACAAATACCATGTGACCTCTCATATGTGGAGTGTAAAAACAAAATAAATGAAAAAACAAAGCAGAAACAAATTAATAGATAAGGAGAACAAACTGATGGTTGCCAAATGGAAGGGGTTTAGGGAGCTGGGTGAAAAGGTAAAGGGATTAAGAAGTACAATTGGTAGTTACAAAATAGTAACAGGGGTGTAAAGTATAGGGAATATAGTCAATAATACTGTACTAACTGTGTATGGTGCCAGGTGAGTACTAGACTTATCAGGAGATTCCTTCATAAGTTATATAAATGTCTAATCACTATGTTATACATCTGAAATTAATATAATATTGAAAGTCAACCAAAAATTTTAAGAAATATTAATATGGAAAAGTAAAGGAAAAATTGGGGAAAACTCCCAGAACATTTCTGAAGTGCAATAAAGTGTTGTATTTCTGTAAACCCCCAAAGTGACCGAAACACAAAGCATGGACATGTGTGTTTCCCTGGTGCTCAAGGCTGGGGATGGAGCCCTGTGAAGATAGTTCTGGAAAATAAAGAGTCTATTTTATCTTTGCATATCTGAGTAAAGAGGGGAGTAATTGTGATTCAGGTATATATCATGTCATCTCTTCAGATCTGTTGCTTGTTTTCAATATTTGTTGAGTGAGTGTAGTGTTCTAAGCATGAATATCTATTGGGTAGTTCCTAAAGGCCAGGAATTGTATTAGGCACTGGAGATTAAAATAATCAGGAAGGCATGCACAGTCCCCTAACCCTCAGGGAGATTGCACTTTAGCATGGAAAGAGCATATGAAGGGATGATCTATATTAACTGCCTGCTGTTTCTGCCTGTTGGTTCCTGACCTCAGTTCTGAGCTTCCTGGTAGTCAAAGGCAACAACAGAACGAGACAGTGTAACGTTCTGTGCCCACTACAAAGAAGAATGTCAGTCCATTGCGAGATAGGCTCCTAGTTCCTATTTTATTTTTTAAGTTTAGTGCTTTGAGAGACATTTATCACACGAGTCTCTAGATAAGGGACACAGAACAACATAATGGATAATGTCTTTGCTAGCAGATTTACAAACAATGCAAATGTGATTCATACGGCTGCTTCTTATATTAGCCCTGGCTGAAAGCCAAAAGCATAAACAATGTGATATTCTAGTTCAGTGCTAGTTTTTCTGTGGGAAGCTGAAATGATATCACCCACACTTGGAGCTTCTGAGGGATTTGACTTAGCATGAGGTAGAGCTTAGAAACTCTAGAAGAATTAAAATGCAGTGTTTCTTAGGCTGTCTTGCTGGCTAGCTTCTCCTTAATTTTTAACATGTTGCTCCAGAATTATCTGTTTCAAGAAACCTTCTCTGACTCTTGAGGTTGAGTTAAATGTCCTGTTATGTGTTGCGCTAATACCCTGTGCATACCTCCTCCATAGAGTCTACCTCATTATACCTGGTTATGTGTTTGCATTTTAGATATGGTGAGATCTTGAAAGGTGGACATGACCTCAGTTATGTTTCTATTCCAAACTTACACAGTGGCTTTGGAACATAGTAGGCCTTCGCATATATTTATTAAGCATACCAAAACTCAGGGTAGTTGTTAGTATAAGGGCAGGTAGTATACAGGCTGGTTAGGCTCTGGGCTTTCACATCAGATTGCTGGGTCCCATTTTGGGCTTCTTACACTATCGAGCTCTACTACCTTGGACAAATTAAAGAATCACTCTGTGCCTTGTTATTCATCTGAATTATGGGGCTAATAACAGTAGCTGCCTCAGAGGATTGCTGAGGGAATTAAGGAAATTGATATATGAAATGTTCTTAGTACAAGTACAGTCTGGGTGCATAGATATTGCTGTGTGTAACTGGCTATGATGAGTGGTATCTGTGATGTCCCAGAATCTCTTTTGCCAAGGTTAGTGAGCAAATGGGCTGAGCTGTGGTCTCTGCTGGGCTTGGCATAGAGCCACTTGTTGGTCATTCGAAAGCAGCTCCTGTGTCCAGGCTCATGGGCCTGCAGGCAGCCAGGGAACTGAACTAACACTCCACTCATTGACAGTTCAGGCCACCTCTGTGTAGAGGCAGCCTCACCCGTCTTTCTCAGAGCTCCCTCTGCAGCCACACTGGAGCATTTCTGTGGAAGGACATTTGCGATTTCCGAGTTGGAACTCTGTCTCCGAGGCTTTCCAGCCTTCTTTGGTGGCCTTTTACCTGGTCTTATTTTCTCTCGGGAGGCAGTTGAACTGTTTTGGGAGGCAGCTGGCAGAGACCTTGGGATCCTTTCCTGGGTCAGTTTCTTATTTCCTGTGTGAGCTTGGGTGGGTAATACATCATCTCCAGCCCCAACTGTCTCATATTTAATAATAGAGATGATGGTGCCACTTGATGGGGTGGTTGTTGTAAGGATTCAATGAGGTTATTTATGCAGGGTGCTGGGCCAGGACCTTTGCATGTGGTCAGCACACACTCGAAGTTAGATGCTGTTTCTCTAGACTTTGCTAAACTCACTTCTCTGAAGTCAATCCCTTGCCATTTCTCCATTAATTCACATTAGAATTCAACTTTGGGAACACGGCCAGGAAAATTCTGAAGGCCTTAAAGGTTTAAGTCAGCTATATCCCAATCAAGGCCCCTGGGACTTATTTGTGGGCAGGAATTAGTGCTCACTAATCTGATCCTGGAATTATAGGGGCCTTATGCACAACCCTTACCAACCTGGCCCTCTCACAGCAGCTAGGTAGCCTGGCACTGGGCCCAGACCTGGCCAGCAACCCCAGCCAGCCTTGCCAGCCTCCAGCTACTTGTGGACATCCAGGCCAAAACAGGCTTCTCACTGCCCTGTTCATGCTAACTGAATTTTTTACTTTAAAAGGCACACAAGTATTTTACAAGAAAAGGATTAAGAAAAAAGTTAAGTACTTCCCATCAAACTTGTGCAGGAAGGATCACACTAGGAGTACTTGTAGCCAGTATTTTGGGTCATTGTAGGCAACTTGGACTCAGAGCAATTTGTCTATGTGTTTACTATTATTTTTAAGGACAGGGGATGTTTTTGACCTTCACAGTTTTGCTCATCCTCACTTCCTACCTAGGACTTTAATGAACTCCTTTTTCCTTTAAGTTTATCTAGACTTCCTCACCCTCCAGACCAGCCCCTCCATGGACCCTTTTTCATTCTTTCAACTGCTTTTACTCATCTGTTTAAGGCCCCTCCAGACAACTCACCCATCCATGAACTTGTCCCTCATGGACTCTCCCAACAGAACTCCGGTCTGATCTCCCACAGCTTCCTTTGCTGCTCTCTGCCCACCCTCTGTGAGGACAGGGCGTCTAAGAAACCCTCAGCCTGGATTTAGGTGGAAGGAGCCCAGATCCCTGTATTCTGTAGATGTTTAAATCATTCACACTTCTAGAGAGATGTGTTGATCAAAGTGAAGCCAGTGTGTTTGAACTATTTCTTTGAACAGGCTATTAGAAATCACTAGACTTCACGCACATCCAATTGATGGAACTGATGGAGCCTCCCCTGTCCTTACCCTGGGCTGCCTGAAGTATGTTTATTTAAATGGGCTCTGGGATGAAGTTGCAGGATAAGAATCCGATGTTCTCTCTGCCTGGGAGTGATAAACAGAACCTGAGTCCAATGTATGCTTGTGGACATGCTCAAAAATTCTCTGTGAAATCGTACCTGTTCAGTTGCTTGATCTTCCAAAGAACATGCTGCTCCAAAGAGCCTGCAGGGTTAGAACAGAGAAGGGAGCTGTCCTTCTCTCATTCTGAAGTCTGGGCAGGCAGCCTCACCACCCTACAGCTTGTAAGTTCTGTATAAGAAGTTTTGGAGTTTGGATTCTTACAAGCTTTCCAAGCTTGGTGCAGAAAAATAATATTTCTTTTATTTCTAGTTTTGCCTCTGACTTTCCCTTTCTTGTCAACTCTGGCACAGGCCATGGTTATCCCCAGCATGCCTTCCTTCAGTGCCCTCTATCAGTCAGTATTCTTAGTTGCAACAACAAAAACCTACTCTAGTTGGCTTGAGCAAAAAGGGAATTTATGGACTTACGATTGATTAAACAATTCTGATTGGTTGCCCCTGTTTATTTTTTCTTTCCCCTGAACTATTCTAAACTGAGAGTTAAGTTAAATGTTATAAACCCATAAGTCAGAGAGTACATGGGAGGGGACAACAGCAGTTGGGAGCTTGTGGCTAGATTTTGAAAAATAGGAAGTATCTGGAGGAAGAGTGACTTGCTCAGCAGAGTAAGGATGTTTTAATGGCAGTGTCTCATAATATAGATGCTATTGAGAAGTGAGGTCTTCCTACCTTCTCTGAGAGCTTCAGTCCCTACTGCACCCCACCAGGCCCCAGGAAGTGGAATGAGGCAGGTGGCAGAGACCAGAGAAAATTAAGCAGAGATCTGCATGGTGGGTAGTGGGACTTTTATTTCCAGTTTTCTTGTCTGTTCCCCAAAACCTGGCAGCTGGAGTAGACATTTCAGGCAGGATGTAGAGGGAATCCTTTCTGGAGAATCTGAACAACTCTGGGGAAAAGACCTCCAGGTGCTGATATTGTAGAGGAGAGAGGTATCTTTACAAAGGCAAGGAAGCCCAACAGTTCATCCATCCACAGGCACACCATGCCCTACAGTAGCTTTTGAATGCCTCACTTTGAATATGAAAGGACAACTAAGTATCTTATGCATTTCAGGAAACTCATAGGAGAGGGTACAAAATAAACAAAAAAGGAATTGGGGCTAACTTAGTTTGAACAGGATAATATGAAAAAGAACAGAGAGCACAAAAGAGCCATCAAATATAAAAAAGTAATAACTGAAATGTAAAAAAATCCAGTTAAAGTATTAGAAAATAAAGTTGATAAAATAAAACAAAAAGTAAAGAGGTATAAAATGGGAGCAAAAAGTTGACAAAAATGAATGACTCAATCTAGGTTTTTCAGTATTTTTCTAATAGAACTTCTAGAGAGAACAGAACAAAAATGGAGAAAAGGCAAATATCAAAAAAAAAACCAACAACAACAACAATCCACAACAAAATTGTCTTAGAACCAAAGGACATGTTTTTCCAGACTACAAAGTCCCACTGACAATTTAATTCTTAGCCAAATAAATAAAAAGAACACCTGCATCAAGGCCTTTTAATGCCAAGTTTCAAAGTATGAGGGTGAAGGAGACAAGAAGAAAAGAAGGAGGAGGATGAAGAAAAGGAAGGTGGGCAAGTGAAATACAAGGAATAGGAATCAGAATGGCATTAGGATGCTTAAAAGTAAGACTGGATTATAGAAGATACTGGAGAAACATGATTGCTGTGGAAGAATTAGTATTACCCTATTTTGTAGTAAATAAAACAATCAGTCAATATGATAGCATATTTTTAAAAATTCATATATGCAAAGACTCAAACAGTTATACACCGTGCACATTTTCTTAGTATGGGTTTCAGAAAAATAAAAATAAATGAATAAATAAAAGCAAAAAGCAACAAGTACAGGATTTCCCTGTAGTAGAGAAGAAAGGAAAGTCTCAGGACAGCCTCTGGTCATTCATCTGGACAACAGGCAACAGAGGGCTCTGAGAGGCTGTCTCCATGGTGGAAGAAAACAGGCTATTTTATGTTGTTGAGCATTTGGACAAATACATTATGGAACTGGTATAAATACATACAAATGAAGGCAAATCTTTGATTTGAAAAGCAAGAAACACACAAAAAAAGCAAAAGTTATATAAGCAAGGAAATAATATGATCATCATCCACTACTCGGCTGAGTAGGGTCCAGTATTTTCATAATAAAGTCAACACTTATGATATAATTTAAAAATTGCAATACAACTAGGTTGGGAATATTGTGAAGGGAAATGAAAAGATTAGGGGTCGTGTAAGAGATTTAAATCCTTAGAAATATAATTGATAATGCTAATGTCTAAAATTGATCAATCAAACTGGAGAACTATGAACATATGATTAAGAAATGGAAGAAAATATTGAAGAAATAGCTGGAAGAGTTATAAGTGTTTGCCTCTGGAGGGCAGGACTAGGATCAGGGACTGCCATTTGTCAACAGAGGGCTTTTAATACTGCTTGATTTTTAAACTATGATTTAGTATGAAATAATAGTTTTGTAAACTATGGCATATGATTGTCAATTGTGCTTTGAAATCACTTTTTTGTTTCTCCCTTTAAAAAATGTTGATTGTTTTTATTCATCACATTGGTCTTACCAGTGTTTGATATTCAGATTTAAAAAATAAATATTATTTTCTATTGCTTATAAAAAGCTTTAAAACACAGTTAATAAGAAATAAAAGGAACTTACTCAATATTAGGCAACTCACAGAGGTGGGTAGAAAGCTGGAGAACTAGGAATGGAAATCTATGGGAGGCTGAATACTGGGGACATGATCAAGGTTACTCCTAGCAAAAGTCTGGACAAGACATTATCGTTAGCTAATGTGTTATACAATTCCCTTGTCACTGGAATTGACTCCAAATTAGATCTTTGCCTCACTCTCTCAAGAGTCAGAGAATCTACTGAGATAAGCTAGGTCCTGCACTGACCTGTGTCACTAGAGAGAGGGACCTTCTTCCTTTTAACTAGCTAAGATACACACACAGTGGGTGTCTCCACAAATCAAGGATTTTCTTATATGGGGTGGACAAAATGCTACGATGGTCTCTTACTCCTACGGTCTCTTACTCCTTTCTTTCTCCCCCAAACCAGTGGGTTCCCCTAACCACAGGGAACCTGTCTATAGAACCTTAGGATATATTGAGACCCAAGCATCAGTCTTGTCAATCTTTCAGACTTTTCAGATGAAGATAGTGAAACCTAAAGAAGTAAAATGAGATAGAAGAAAAGAAACAGCTAGGACCCAGGTCTTGTTCACATACAGAATCTCCCTTGGCTAATCGGCATCGGCCTAAGCTGGTAAAATTTCCACCACCCTGTTCAACAAATCTGAAGTGAAGAGGATCATGTTGCCAGACAGGAAGAGGCTCCAAAGTTGTCTGAACTGTTTGAATGGTGCAGTGGACAGTTTCCAACACGTGGAATTTACAAGGATAACATGAAGTCTTCCAGTTGGGCTTAGAAACCTCTGAATCAGTATGGAGTAGAGGGAAGGTAGGGGTATATGTGTGAGTGTGTAGGTATGCACATACATATGCATACAAGTAATAATTTAAAAAAATACATCCTTGGGGAATGAAAATGAGACAGCTGGGTATGTGCTCTGATGTCCCTGGGGTGTGGTGGATTGGCCTGCATCACTAGAAGCAATAGTGGTCCAAAAGTGAAAGTGCAGAAGTTCCTGTCTTCCTGTCATTCCACCTGGCTCCCAGGCTTCCCGTGTCACTGGTTCTACTTGCATGTATTTGTAGATGAAGCCAGCTATCACCAGTTCTTACACCAGAAGATGGGTCCTCTAGGCTAACTTGGTGCTGTGGAATCTGCCTTGTGCTGTGTGCACACCTTCACCTTGCTTTACTCTGATTTCTTCCCATGATTACTTCTCTCCCAAACTTCTAAGACTTTTTCCTCCAACTTCCTGCTGCATAGGAAGTTACACTGGAATTCATCATCTTCCTTATTTAGCCTTACATGCCTTCTGTCTTTATGTAATTTCATGTAGCAGTCATGTCAGATTCTTTTATCTCCACAGCTCACTTGGTTTTCACTGATGAGTATATCCTGTCAGTGTTTTTATTCTAAATATTTTAAACTTCCCCTCCTCTACAGCCTAGTGACTTCACTCTTCTTTGGACTTCATCACTACTTTTTGAACCACTGTAACTGCTTTCTACTTGATCTCCTAAACTCACACTTGTGAAATTCTCCTCCCTGTGGTTAATCTGACCTATGTGAATTCCAGATCTGACCATACACTTCCTATCTGAACTTTCTATCCTGGGCTGCTGAAACCTGAAGTGCCATTCACCTGACACTGTTCTGTTGTAAACTTAGTGTGTTGTAAAGTATCATGTTTTCCTTGATCAAAGAAACAATAGTCTGGGAGATAAGTTTGGTAAATACTGGATTTAGCCAAATTCAATAATTTTCTGTGATATGAGGATTTTCCTGTTAGTGTTTTGTGATTCTTCAGGGTAGGGATGTAAATGCAGTGTATCTTAAACCTTATGACCACATATTCTTATTCCTTTTTTAAAAATTATTTTCACCTGAGGACATATTCATTGAATTTTTTTTTTTTTGGCATGAAAGGGGAAGGGCAGGAGAGAGGGAAACATCAATGTGAGAGAAAAACATCAATCAAAAGTTGTCTCTCATCTCTCTTACACACCCTGACTAGGACTAAAGCCACAAGTGAAGCATGTACTCCGACCAGCAATAGAACCCACAACCTTTTGGTTTATGCGATGATGCTCTACCAGCTGGCTCATTTGTGTGTGTGTGTGTGTTTTTTTTGACAGAACCTTTAGCATACCCTGCATTAGTGTACTAGTGTTTCCATAGATTGGTTGGGTTAAACAACAGAAATTTACTGTTTCATAGTTCTGGAGGCTAGAAATTCAAGATTAGGGTGTTGGCAAGATTGATTTGTGTGTGTGTGTGTGTGTTTTTTTGAGAGCTTTCTCCTTGGCTTACAGATGGTGTTGTTGTCTCTGTGTGCCCTCACTTGGCATTTTCTCTGTGACCAAAATCCCTAGTGTCTTTCACTCTTGAAACAACAGTCACATTGAAGTAAGCCTACTAAATGGCCTCATTTTAACCTAACACCTCTTTGTAAACCTCAGCTCTTTTTTTTATTTTCATCATTGTTCAAGTACAGTTTTCTCCCTTTTACTCCCAATCCAGCCCACTCTCCCAACCCTCCCCACTTCCCTCCCATTACCATCCTCCCCCTAGTTTTTGTCCATGTGTCCTTTAAATTTGTTCCCATAAACCCTTCCCATTGTCCCCTGAAATTTCCTCTTCTCTCCCCTGTGGTCACTGTCAGCCTGTCCTCTATTTCAGTGTCTTTGGTTATATTTTGCTTGTTTCTTTGTTTTGTTGTTTAGGTTCCTGTTAAAGGTGAGATCATATAGTATTTGTCTTTCACTGCCTGGCTTGTTTTCCTTAGCATCATGCTTTCCAGCTCCATCCAAGCTGTTGCAAAGGGTAGGAGCTTCTTCTTTCTTTCTGCTGCATAGAATTCCATTGTGTAAATGTACCATAGTTTTTTGATCCATTCATTTACTGATGGGCATCTAGGTTGCTTCCAGCATCTAGCTATTGTAAATTGTGCTGCTATGAATATTGGGATGCATAGGTTTTTTTGGCTTGGTATTTTAGTATACTTAGGATAGGGTCCCAGCAGTGGAATTGCAGGGTCAAAAGGCAGATCCATTTTTAGTTTCCTGAGGAAGTTCCATACTGCTTCCCATAGTGGTTGTACCAGTCTGCAGTCCCACCAATAGTGCGTAGGGTCCCCTTTTCTCCACAACCTCTCCAACACTTGTTGTTTGTTGCTTTGTTTATAATGGCCATTCTGACTGGTGTGAAGTGGTATCTCATTGTGGTTTTAATTTGCATCTCTCTGATAGCTAGCAATATTGAACACCGTTTCATGTGTCTTTGGATTTTCTGTATGTTCTCCTTGGAGAAGTGTCTGTTCAAGTCCTTTGCCCATTTTTTAATTGGATTCCTTGTCTTCTTAGAGTGTAGTTGTGTAAGTTCTTTATATATTTTGGAGATTAAACCCTTGTCTGAGGTATCATTGGCAAATATGTTTTCCCATACCGTTGGTTCTCTTTTAATTTTGATACTGTTTTCTTTAGCTGTGCAGAAGCTTTCTATTTTGATGAGGTCCCATTTGTTTATTCTTTCCTTTATGTCCCTTACTATAGGAGACATATCAGTAAAAAAGTTTCTGCATGAAATAGCTGAGATTTTCCTACCTACGTTCTCCTCTAGGATTTTAATGGTGTCACGGTTTATATTTAAGCCTTTTATCTACCTTGAATTTATTTTTGTATATGGTGTAAGTTGGTGCTCAAGTTTCATTTTTTTGCATATGGCTGTCCAGTTCTCCCAACACCATTTGTTGAAGAGGCTATTTTTACTCGATTTTATGTTGCTGCCTCCTTTGTCAAATATTAATTGACTATAGAGACTTGGGTTTATTTCTGGGCTCTCTGTTCTGTTTCATCAGTCTATGTGCCTGTTTTTATGCCAGTACCAGGCTATTTTGATTACAGTAGCCTTGTAGTATAGTTTAGTATCAGGTATTGTGATCCCTCCTACTTTGCTTTTCTTTCTCAAAATTGCAGCAGCTATTCAGGGTCATTTATGATTCCATATCAATTTTTGAAGTGTTTGTTCTATGTGAAATATGCCATTGGTACTTCAATAGGAATTGTATTGAATGTGTAAATTGCTTTGGGTACTATGGACATTTTGATGATATTAATTCTTCCAGTCCATGAACACGGTATATGTTTCCATTTGTTTGGGTCTTCCTTGATTTCTTTCCTCAGTGTTATGTAGTTTTCTAAATACAGGTCTTTTACCTCTTTGGTTAGATTTATTCCTAGATATTTTATTTTTCTTTTTGCTATTTCAAATGGGATTTTTTCCTTGATTTCTGCTTCTGCTGTTTCATTGTTGGTGTACAGAAAGGCCTTTGATTCCTGGATATTGACCTTGTATCCCGCTGTTTTGCCAAATTCATTTATTAGGTCAAGCAGTTTTTTGGTGGAGTCTATAGGATTTTCTATGTACACTATCATGTCATCTGCAAACAGTGACAGTTTTGTTTCCTCCTTCCCGATTTGGATGCCTTTTATTTCTTTTCCTTGTCTGATTGCTGTGGCTAAAACTTTCAGTACTATATTGAATAGAAGTGGTGAAAGTGGACAGCCTTGTCTTGTTCCTGATCTTAGTGGAAAGATTTTAATTTTTTCCCATTGAGTATGATGTTGACTGTAGGTCTCTTATATATGGCCTTTATTATGTTGAGGAATGCTCCCTCTATTCCCACTTTGCTGAGTGTTTTTATCATAAATGGGTGCTGTACCGTATCAAATGCTTTTTCTGTATCTATTGATATGATCATGTGGTTTTTGTCTTTGCTTTGTTTATGTGATGTATTACATTTACTGATTTGCAAATATGGTACCATCCTCGCATCCCTGAAATGAATCCCACTTGGTCATGGAGTATGATCTTTTTAATGTATTGTTGGATGCAGTTTGCCAGTATTTTGTTGAGGATTGTAGCATCAATGTTCATCAGGGATATTGGCTTGAAGTTTTCTTTCTTTGTTGTATCTTTATCTGGTTTTGGAATTAGGATGATGTTGGCCTCATAAAAAGAGTTTGGGAGTCTTCCATCTTTTTGGAGTTTTTGGAATAGTCTGTGAAGGATAGGGGTTAGCTCCTCCTTAAATGCTTTGTAGAATTCTCCTGTGAAACCATATGGCCCAGGGCTTTTGTTTGTTGGGAGTTTTTTGATTACTGCTTCAATTTCTTTTGTTGTTATTGGTCTGTTCAGGCGTTCTGCTTCTTTTTCATTGAGTTTTGGAAGATTATATTTTTCTAGAAATTTTTCCATTTCACCTAGGTTTTCAAATTTCTTGGCATACAGTTCTTCTTAGTAATTTCTTACAATCCTTTGTATTTCTGTGGTATCTGTTGTAATCTCTCCTTTTTCATTTCTGATTGTGTTTATTTGGGTCTTTTCTCTTTTTTTCTTGATAAGTCTGCTTAAAGGCTTGTCGATTTTGTTTATCTCTTCAAAGAACCAGCTCCTGGATTCATTGATCCATAGAATTGTGCTTTTAGTGTCTATGTCATTTAATTCTGCTCTGATCTTGGTTATTTCCTTCCTTCTGCTTGCTCTGGGCTGTCTTTGTTGTTTTTCCTTGAGTTCTTGTAGATGTAGGGTTAGGTTGTTTGTTTGGAATGTTTCTAACTTTTTTATGTGGGCCTGTATCACTATGAAGTTCCCTCTCAGGACTGCCTTGGCTGTGGCCATAAGTTTTAGGTTGTTGTGAGTTTGTTTTCATTTGTTTCCAGAAATCTTTTGATTTCTTCCCTAATATCATTCTTGACCCATTCATTGTTTAATAGCATGCTATTTAATCTCCATGATTTTGAGTGTTTTGGGTTTTTTTCCTTCAGGTTGGTTTCTAGCTTCAGTCCCTTGTGGTCCGAGAAAATGCTTGGTATGATTTCAATTTTCTTGAAATTGTTGACGCTTGTTTTGTGTCTTATCATGTGGTCAGTCTTTGAAAATGTTCTGGGTACATTTGAAAACAATGTGTATTTAGCTTCTTTGGGATGGAGGTCTCTGTATATATCAGTAAAGCCCATTTCATCAAGGGTATTGTTCAATGCCACAATATTTTTGTTGATATTTTTTTTGGAAGATCTGTCCATTTTTGATAGTGGGGTGTTAAAATTCCCCACTATAATTGTGTTGCTGTCCATATCTTTCTTGAAGTCCTCTAAGATTTTCTTTATGTATTTGGGTGCTCCTATGTTGGGTGCATATATATTTACAGTATTTATGTCTTCTTGGTGGATTCTTCCCTTGAGTCTTATGAAGTGACCTTCTGGGTCTCTCTTTATGGCCCTTTTCTGGAAGTCTATTTTGTCTCATATGAGTATTGCTACCCCAACCTTTTTTCCTGTCCATTGCTTGGAAAATTTGTTTCCAGCCCTTCACTTTCAGCCTGTGCAGGTGTTTTATCCTGAGGAGGGTCTCTTGTAGATGGCAGCATATGTGTGGGTCATGTTTTCTTATCCATTCAGCTATTCTATGTCTTTTGATTGGAGCATTTAATCCATTTACATTGAAGGTTATCATTGATAGGTACTTATTCATTGTCTTTTATGTACGTGCATTCCTCTCTCTCTCTCTCTCTATCTTTCTTTTCCTTCCCTTCCTTAAAGCAGTCCCTTTACAATCTCTTGCAGAGCTGGTTTGGTGGAGGTGTATTCTTTTAGACTTCTTTTGTCTGGGAAGCTTCTCATTTGACCTTCTATCTTGACTGAGAGCCTTGCTGGATAAAGTAGCCTTGGTTGCAGACCTCTGGTTCTCATTACTTGGAATATTTCTTGCCATTCTCTTCTGGTTTGAAGTGTTTCCATTGAGAAGTCAGCTGTTAGCCTTATTGGGGCTCCCTTGTATGTTACTTCCTGTTTCTCCCTTGCTGCCATTAAGATTCTCTCTTTGTTTTGAAATTTTGCCATTTTAACTATGATGTGTCTTGAGGTGGGTCTCTTTGGGTTCCTCTTGATTGGGACTCTCTGTGTTTCCTGGATTTGTGTGACTTTTTGTCTCATCAAATTAGGGAAGTTTTCCTTCATTACTTTTTCTACTAGGTTTTCGATCCCTTGTTCTTCTTCTTCTCCTTCTGGTATCCCTATTGCATGGATATTATTACGTTTCATATTGTCTTGCATTTCTCTTAATTCCTCTTCATTCTTTCTGAGCCTCTTTTCCTTTTCTTGCTTTTTCTTGGTGTTGTTTTCTACTTTGTCCTCTAGGTCACTAATCTGATGTTCTGCTTCATCAACCCTGCTTTTCATTCCTTCTACTGTGTGGCTCAGTTCAGTAATGGCATTCTTCATTTCCTCTTGGCTCTTGTTGAGAGTTTCTATTTTCTTTTTCATGTTCATATAGTTTTCAGTGAGATTGTTGTAGGTTCCCTCTAGTTTCTGATAGCTCATTGTGAGTTCATTGAACTTATTGATAATCATTGTTTTGAACTCACTATCTGATAGTTGAGTTGCATCTATTTCATTTAGTATTTTTCCTGAGGCTTCCTCCTTTCCCTTCAATTGGGGATTGTTTCTTTGTTTTCTCATTGTTCATGGGTTTCTTCTTGTTAGCCTCTGTTTCTTAAATTGATCTATTCTGGTTCCCTGCAATTATAGTGTGAACTTCTGTGGTAGAATACTTCTGAGATTCACTGGTGCAGTCTCCTTCATGTATCCTGGTGTTTGCAACTTCCCCCTACTCTTTTTTGTGATCAGTTGGAGGAGTAAGGCAAAATGGTTTAAGACAGCAAGACAGTTATACTATGATATTTACATTAGCAGCCAGTAGAGAAGAGATGGGTTATCCTTTGGCTCCTTATAGTGTTAACCATGATTCTCCACCCCACTATCCACGTTTTAGAAAGGAAGGAAATAAGGTAAGACTACTATTGGGGATGAAAGGATTGTTAGTTGGATCTAGAAAGCTGTGAGGCTGTGGGAGGTCAGATTCTAAGGTAGGGTTGGAATAAAGACTATTAGATAGGAGTAGTGTGTAAAAGAATAGAGACAACCCCCACAATAGTATAGTTCAGGAAATTGCAAAGTGGGCTGAGATCAGGTAGGGGTGTTGAGTAGTATTTACAATTGTATGAACTAGGTCTTATTTACAGTAACAGTAAAGAAACAGTCTTGTGGTAGAATTGATGTGATCTAGATAACAAGAATAAAGAGTATAGAACCTTGAGAGGTGTATTAATGGAACGCAGATGAAGGATAGTAAATTATTAACATACTGTGACTGAGATACTAGTGGGAACCTATCAAATGACAGTATAACCAGCCAAGCAAAGAAGATTATACAGAAAGAAAAAGAATACCAAAATACTGTTAAAATAAAAAATGTCGGAAAAGTGAGAAAAAAGACAATACAAATTTGCAGTAACTCGCAAGATTAAAAAAAAAGGAAAAAAGCAGAAGACGGAGTGCAGGAGAGATAAATTTGGAGTGGAAGGAATAATACCAGGATGAATGGAAGAGAAACATAAGGGATTGAGAGATATAAAAATAATAAGAATTGAAAAATAAAAAGTCACTTAAAACACAAGATAAAATCAATCAACCAATAACAGCCAAAACAAAACAAAACAAAACAAAACACAAAACAAAAAAACCTCTTGTTGGTTTCTAACTGGCCAGACCAGTTTTTCTGATCTTGCTGGCTTCAGCTGGCTGAGGGACGTTGGAAATGCTTATCACTCTTTCAGGCCAAATCTCAGTAAGTCTCTCAGGTACTATCCCCAGGGCCAATCTGACTTTCCCCTACAGGACCCTGGGCGCTCCCAAGCATGCTCGCTTTCCGGAGCTCACTGCTGTGTTCTCCTGGGCTCCAGTGCCCCACAGGGCTCCTATGACTTTTCAGTTTCAGGATGCAAGCTCCAGGGATTGCAAGGAGACTTGCCCTTCCCCCAAATTACAGCAGGGCAAGCTCTATGATCTCAGGAAGCACCCATGAGGTTTTGGGATTCACTGTGTAATCTCTGGGGATCGTAAAAGGGCATGCCCATCCACGACATTTTTGAGTTTCGGGCTCTAGGAAGGCAGTAAGCGCAGTGTCCCTTCTGGGTTCACAGTGGGAGAGTCAGGATTCCCAAGGGGGTGCGCACTTCTACAGTTCAGCACTGCAGGCTCCAGAAACCTGAGAATGCCCTTGCCCTTTCCTGGATCGGGGCTGGGATGTCTGGGTTTCCCATGGATCCACACTCCCACCAGGCTAGGGGTTCCGGCGCACTTCCTGGCCGCCCCTGGTCATGTTGGTTGGAGGCACTCACTTCTCCCAGGGCTATGGGTGGGTGCTCACAGTCCCTAGGTGATTTTTTCCCAGTCCCCTCTCCCGGGTGCCCTGAGGCAGACCCTGGAGTACCGGGCTTGGGGACTGCAACCCCCCTGGTCCCCGAGCTGATCCCTGGGTCCCTTTTGTCCTGAAGCAGTCTCCTTACCGTCTGGTTTTTCAATGATCACTATAATTTTTGATGTCCTGTTTTCAAAAATGTTTCAGTAACCTAGGCCACTTGCTCTGTTCCTCCACCGATCCGTGAGTTTCCCCCCTCTTCACAGAAGCCAAGAATCACGCTGCCTAGAGTAAAGCCGCCATCTTTCCCAAACATGAACCTTAGGTCTACAGTCACATGATGAGGTATTGAGGGTTGGGACTTCAATGTATGAATTTGGAGGGGCCAGAATTCAGCCTATAATGTCCTGAGGACATTAGTGTTAGTGTCCTTTGCTATTCTTCAGGGTAGGAATAGAAATGCAGAAGGCAGATATGACTATGCACTTTCCACCTTAATTTGCAAGGTAGGAAGAGGCTCCAAAGCTGTCTGGTCTGACTGTTTGGATAGAATAGTGACCTATCGTGACAGGGTAGGGAGCAAGATAAATATTTGAGTATATTTACTCCATATGCTCAGGAAAGAAGATGAAGTTCTGATTGAGGGCCATAGACAAACATTGGTTAATAAGGATTAGAGGAACAGATATGGGGCTCTTTACACAAACTGTATTTTCTGTGCTATACTTTATCTATTTCTTATAAGAATAAGAAATCTTTTTGGTTGATTTTAATTATAATTATTTTTACCATCTAATAGAACCAAATCCTTATCCACATGCTATTACTCAATCACCATTCCCCAGCCTAATTCCCTTTCTCACCTCTAGGCTTATACATGCTGTTACATTAGACTGGGGGACCCTACTGTCCCACTACTAGCCATCCCCAACATGGCAACTTCTACTCTCCAGGACAGTTGTTGTCTGGCTTCTGATTTGCTAAGCACATCACTATCACTGCACTTTCTCCCTTTACCCAGTAGAATTCTCTCTGTATGGGTCTCTCTCTCCTAGTAGGCTGGATTTACTGAAGGACAGAGTCCAAGATTGCCTTACCTCCATGCCCTGCTTTGGCCATAGTACTCGGCACCTTGTAGGAGCCCATGGCATGCTTGTTAAATGGGTGAGTAGGTACTGCTTTTGCCTCCATCTGGCCTGCTCATGGCTTTTCCTGAGTGTGACACCTGCTTCTTTGACTTTTTAATCCCATAATTTTCAAATTAGATGAGTCAGAGAAGCCTTTCATTCTCCCTTCGGCCTCCCTCATGCCTTGCTTTTTCTCTAGACATTGTAAATTCCTCCAGTGGCCTATGGGCTGGGTTCTTTTCCAGCCCCAAAATTTATTTTAGTGGCCCTTTCCATGGGTTCTGTACAGCCATACCAGCACTAATCAGAACTTGCCCTACCCTTGGGCTACAGCCAATCTAGTGCTAGAGAGGAGAGTCAAGAAGCATCAAGTCTATGCTGAATGGATGCAGGGGAGGGGCTGAGACCCCCAATGAGCCTCCTACTGGTGGGATAGCTGGCAAAACAGTTTATAAGACATGGTTGGTGGTGAGTTGTCCTACTGCTGTTTCTACCCCAGGTACTGATCCTGGAAGTCCTGTGTTCACAGGTTTCTTGCCCAGCAATACTATCCATGGGCAAGGCCTTTCTAGCCAGCCACAGGTGAAGGCAGGCTTGTGAGGATGGAGAGTAGGCAGGTGGGCCATGCCCTGAGCACAAAGCACATGAGTATTGGGCTTCTGCTTCTTCCTTTCCCAGCAGCTGAGTTTGGGGTGACATTGTTTTACTATTGGGCCCAGAGGGCTTTGGGCAAAAACTCAACTGCTGGCTATGCTCAGGTCTGCATCCCAGCTTCACATTGCACAAAGCTCAGAGGCTTTGCATTGAACTTGGAGGGAAGCCATCTTAAAGGCTATAAGATAATTTATACTATGGATTCTAAAGAAGTTTCTTTTTCTCTCTTCCCATTTCACTGAGTTTGCAATATTTTTTATTCCATATTCTCTAAGACCTCAGAGCTCCAGCCATGGCCTCTCTTGGTCATTTTCAGTGGAGCCAGAGTCCCAAGCTGAGCACCCAGGTGAGCCTCTGTGCATCACCTCCTCCCCATCCCTGGTCCTCCAATGCAGGGTACTTCCCTGCTTTCCCATGTCACACATCAGGGACTCCTTTCCTGACAATTACTGAGCCAGGAAACTCTTCTAACTCTTGTCTCCAGAGTTGAAAAGAAGATATTTTTCTTTCTATTCCATTTTCTAAAGAGTCAGACTCATAAAAAAGAATACAAATTATACCCAGTAGCTCTTATCACCTAGGTAAAGAATTGCTCCTTTCAACTTTATTGCCTTAAAAAGAATTCAGATGCTTCCATCTTTTAAAAACAATTTAGGTTGAAGAAAGGAATTAGATCTATGTGCAGTTGTGGCTTGCCTGGTTTTGATGATTTGAGCTGGTTGCAATGTTAGCCTTGAATGCCGCTGATGCTTTAACTGAGCAGCCTAGACAGTGTAGTTCCTCCAAGGGACATCCCACTGTGGGTCTGGGTCTCTAGGCTGACAGCTACACATGAAGGCAGACCTGTGGAGCCTTGTGTGACCCAGAAGTGCTGGGAGGGACTCTTCTGCCCTAAATGGTGCCCATCCTCTCCTTCAATAGCTTCTGATGCTCTGGATCCCAGGAGCCAGTCTTTGGATGCAGGCAGTTCCTTCTCAAGCTCCAGTATATATGTGCAAATACTGGTGTGAGGAGTAAGAAAACATTTCTAGTCAGTTTTGGACTTGCTTTGCTTGTATCTGAAAATCACTTGAAGCTGGAGCTGAACAGCAGAGTGTATGAGAAATGGCTCAGCACAGCTACCTGTCATCCAAGAGCCGTGTCCTCTGCCCTCTGGAGGACCATGTTGTCCTCCAGATTGTTCACAGCCTACTGCAGAGGTTGGCAGCTGCTCTTGCCAAACCAGAGCAGGGCGTAAATAGGCTCAGAAGTGATTTGTTTTATTATATATCATGATCTTCAAAAGGGATTGTGTGGTAGCATCCATGGGACCAAGGGCCAGGAATGTGTTTCTCTTGCATGAGACAAGATGGGATAGAGCAGCTGGCTCCTGTGGCCTTCTGTCAGGACACAGCCTAGATGTCTGTAAGAATGAGAACATGGAGAGACTTATTTGGCCTCTGTGCCCTCCAGGTGGCAGGGAAATTATCGACCATTGGTTAAAATCCAAGTATCCATCAGGTGATATCATTGTCACTGCCTGGCTGTACTTCTTTGAGTTTATCTCATTAAATGGATTGTGCCTGAGAGCAGACTCCATTTCATTTTTCTGCCCATATTAATGTTTCTTCATAAATTGTCCACATGTAGCATATTCTCACTTTTTATTACAGTAAATTGCACCTTCTGCACGGCCCTGGAACCTGTCTCTATTTCATCTTAAGGATCCACAAATGATGTGTAATGAATCTTCATTCCCCAGAGGCTATGAGTGGGAACTTCTGCCCTCTGCACAAAGTGGAAGGTGGTTTGGAAGAGCTGTTTATCTTAAATTTGGTAAATAGGACTAAGATTGGGGAGTTCTAATGATTGACTAGAAACTGTTCAGATCTATCAGATTTTTATATGCATTTAATTAATTATACTTTCTTTTTTCAATAGCAACATAATAGTTTCTCTGAGATCAAAGCCATTGTCAAAAAGAATTGATGAACACTATCTCTCCAGTTATGGTAATACTTTTTTAAATGCCATCAACTGACCAAACTAGTCCAGAACTTCCATTGTTGTTAAGTGGGATATATGGGAACTTGTATCAGGAGGTTCAGCACTCAGCACAAATGAAGAAACTTATTACATTCTGATAGAAAAGCTCTAAACTTTGACCATGTTTTTATCAGCTTCCAAAAGGTCATAATATCTTGCATTCATCCACCTTTCAAGTTCACTTTGTTTCATCTTCAAGTTCTCTCAGATGTGTAGGAAAGAGTGCTATTTTCAAATACAGGCAGTACTTACTTTGCATGACGTAGTGTTAACTGAAAATCAAGTGCATACTGAAGCCATGCAAAGCGAGGACACAGTCCCATATGCATGGGTTTTTGTAAATACGGTACTATGTGCAGCAAGACTGCCTGTATGTCAGTATCCCTTTTCACTGTTCGGAGCTTCCTGTTTATGTCCCTGACCTTTCTCATACTCAGCATAGGAAATATATGGGAGTGTTAATGCACCCACTTGTTCATTCCATAGACATCTTTTGAAGTTCACTCTGCCTGGCACTGTATTGGGCAATGGTCTGTGTGATAACTAGACCAGGCCTTAGCCCTTGAGGAACTCACCTCTTTTGGAGGGACTGGAGGCTGCTCTACATGTACAGAAATCCTTCAGCAACCAGATGACCAACTGACCCAGGGGTTCTGGGGGGTTGGAGGGTGGTGGTGGAATCTGACCCCAGAATCTAGGATCTGACTTTACAGAAGCATCTGGGGCTCCCCAGGTCCACTGTACAGGCCTCACCACTGTCTGCATTGCTTTCCAACTCAGCCCTTATTGTTTTGCATTAACTATTTACCAAAAATGCAGAGTGTGAGTTTGTCTTCTCTCAGCTCCACATTGGCATGAAGCGTTAGTAGGTGCATGGCCTTTGCCTCCGAAAGGCTGCATTGTGCTGCCTTGTTGCACTAACCTGCTGGGTGACTTTGGGCAATTTTTTCCAACTGTAGGCTCATATCTATGGCTGTTGTGAGGGCTCAGTGAAATATCATGTGCAGAAGGCTTAGCTCAGGGTCTGGGGTTGGACCTGTTCAGTGCCAATGATTGCACCATCCTGGACTAGCCCTCACCTCCAGCCTTTTCCTGCCAGCACCTTCTCTGGACTTCCGGGTGGCAGGCTCAGATCTTCCTCAGCAAAAGAGTCTTCTTTGCACTCCCCAGAGGTGGGTTTGGAAGCTATACAGCTTCCAGAGCAATGGTTGAGGTGGAAAGAGATAATCTATACTTGCTTAAGAGAGGCTGTATTCTAGGAAGGGTCTGGGAGAAGAATCTGGAAAAGAGATTTGCATAGAGTCCAAGATTCCCCAATGGGACCTAGGAGTGTGATCTCCCCAGAGCTAGGAGCCACAGAATTGGGGAGAATGTTAGGGCAGTTTTCCTGTGAAAGCAAGGCCCCAGAGGTTCTGGAGATAAGGCTGGGATGAACAGAATTAGCTACACTATAATCTTGAGTTCTTTTCTCCTAGAAGGCAGGCCCTGGGACCTGGAGTGGCCTGAGATAGTTCAGTAATAACCATGGTTTCCTGGTGATACTGGCATAGCTTCTGAAACTCAGGCCCCATGGTAGTTGCTTTTCTTATTTACTTGTAAACGGGCTCCTCAAATCAACCATAGCTTTGCAGCCAGTTACTCCCCTTGCCTGCAAGTGGAGGGTGGGGCATCACAGTCCCTCATGCTTCAGAGGGTGACAAGGCACAGAGGACATTGTTCCCAAGTAGCATGTTGTTGCTCAGATAGCAGTGGGTCTTTAAACTTAGCTCTATATCTGCCCTTGGGAAAACGTCAGGCCCTGGGCTCCACTGTGGGGGTTGGGTGGGAGAGGGGAGTTCTGAAGTGTTAGGGCTTGGGTTTTAAAAAGATCCTTATTGGCAACAAGCCTTCTGTTATCTCAAGGCTCCCAGTGTTGGGAGGGGGTGCCTAGATAAGTGACCAAGAATTAACACATACATAAACAATTGGTGACATTTGCTCTTTGTAAAATAAATCCTCAGTAATGTGGCTGGAAGGCTTCCATGTTGAGGCTTTTTTTCTACTCCATTTATTATTCCTTTAGGCCAGGCAAAAATGAAACAGGCTCATACTAGTGTGTGGTGGGCCTAGTTTGTTGAATGGAGGAAGAAACGAGAGGTTGTGCACTTCTATACATTCAAAAGAGACCACCAAATGCCAACCAGGTAGGAGATGTGAGTGGAAGGAATGGGAGGACCTTCGTGTTAACCGTTCATCTATAGTGCTGAAAGTTTTATATTTAATTTCATCTAGTTCTCACACAACCCCAAGGTGGAAGGTGTTTGTGCCACGATGGGTTGCAGAAGCAGATTAGGAGGTGAGAATTTATTGAGAAGTTACCCACAGGATGAAAGGAAGACAGCAGGGAGTGAAGACTTGCAATAGGGACATGAGAGAAGCCAGGGAGTGAGCAAGGTCAAGGAAGCAGTTTTGGCTTGTCCTACAGAGGGATTCTGAAAACTGCTAAGCTTGCATGCAGAGCTGTCCCCTTTGGGAACAGGACAGTGGAGATTTGTGTGTGTGATGCCCTCAGTGCTTGGTTAGGGTTGTAGCTTTTCAGGCACCATGAATGCCAAGCAGGCTCTGGCAGCCTGACCCACAGGCGTCTACCATTGGGAATGAGCCAGTGTGCTCAAGATCCTAGTGGGAATTGAGGGAAAGGGACAGAGCAGCGATAGCACTGTTGGCATTGGACCACCTTTTAGGCAAGGAACTGCTGCTGTGAAAGGTGGAATGGCTCACCTAGGAACACTCAGCTAAGCAATGGCCAGACTGGGATTTGACATGTTCCGCCTGCCTGCTTCCTCCTTTCATTGCTCACTCTGAGAGGAAAAGGAAGTATTGGCCTCCGAGTGCGTCAAGGTTGGAGAGAAACAGGGATACACAATACTTCAAAGGAGAATTTGGTCCTGGGAGGGACACTGCCTGCTGGGCTCTTCCCACAGAGCTGGCAGCTCTCAGGTAATTAGGAAGGGAGTGAGGGGTATTCTTGCTTAATCTGCAGTAGCTTCTTCTCACCATCCATCTCAGCTTCTGTATGAGTTGCACCCTCTGGAAAAAGCTGCAGCCAAGTGCCATTTATTTCCACATGAGGAAAAGAGGCTTAACAAATTAGTTGATGCTTAACTGGTGAGAAAAAGTAGAACAGAAAAGTTGGCCAGTTGTCCTGTGGGGTTTTCTGATCAATTCTCTTCATCAATATTCTCTGTGCATGAGTCTGAGACTAGGTGGGAAGATTTCTTAGAGTAGCCAGGACTCCCACCTGCTCACAACTGACAAGTGCCTACAACTAAGTCAGGTCTCTGTGCTGCTGGTTCCTGTGGGGACATACAGAGGACCTCTGTCACCTGCACAAGTGCACTCACATCTTCAGTCCCTACACATTCTGGAGCAGGGTTCCCAGTCCTGAAGGTCAAGAGATGGTTGGGGCTCTGAAACATCGCAGGATCACCATTCTCAGTGATTTAGGATTTCTAGGACTGGAGCTGAGGTGTCTACATTTTAAAAAGCTCCCTAGGAAGCCTTTACATCAGAAGTGACAAACTCATTTTCACCGGGGGCCACATTAGCCTTGCAGTTGCCTTCAAAGGGCTGAATGTAATTTTAGGACTGTATAAATGTAACTACTCCTTAACAGTTAAGTGAGAGCTTGGCCATGCTGCTGGGTAGAAACAAGGTGCCAGGCCAGATAAAACAAGGTGGAGGGCTGTATTTGGCTTGTGGGCCTTGTGTTTGCCAGCTGTGCCTTAGATTGTTGGGGAAGGTCATCCAGAAGATGTAACTGCTGATTTGAACTGTGAGCTAAACCCAGGCTTCCTACTCCCTCTTCTGTGCTTGGAATGTACTTTCTGCTTGCCTTCCCAGTGCTAGAAGCTACCCGAGGACATGGCCTTGAGATAGCAATGTGATGATGAGACTATCTGTACTGGGTTCATGACTGAACCCAGTTAAGGCCCCTATGTGCATAACAATCTAGTTAAGGTCTCTGAATAAACTTTAAGATTCTGGAGGGCAGGTGTAGAAAACTGTCCTGCCGCCACCTAATACAGGCCTTATAAGTTACCCTTGCTTATTAAATCTGCCATCTACCAATCTGGAGTGATCTTCTCTTTTCTCCAGTCTCTTCCTGCCCTCTGCATATAGAGGCTGGTTTCATATTATACTGAGGAAGCTCCTGGCTAGATTTGAAGAGCAACCTACATGCAGCCAAACTGGAGAACCACTGCTGCAGAATGTCAGTGCATGATGGAGCCTTAGCCCTCACCCATGACCAACCTTCATGCCTATACTTAAAACCTTTCAGGGCACTGCTGTTCGCTTTCCACTTAGGCACTTTCCATGAGACTTTGTTACTCCTGAGGCAGCCTATTCCATCTTGGATGACTTGGAAAGTCAGAAAGTTCTCTCTTACATTGAGCTGATATCTGCCTTCCTGATTACTGGAGGCCTTTGTCCTAGATCAACTTTCAAAGAGTAATTCCAATCTCTCTTGCACATGACAGTTCTTTATGTGTTTAGAGAAACTTATACTGAACTGGCCTCTAAGCTTCTCCAGCCACTTTAACTGGGCACTAATTTACCCTGCTCTACTCCATGATCAATTCCAGTTTGCGGTGTTCTCCTTCAGGCCCAGTAGCCAATCCCTCAGGATGCAGAATGGACCTGTAGCATTTTACCTTTCATGGGTCTTTATTCAACACTATTGCTCTCAAGTTTCATCTCCCCGTTTACCCTTCTCCTGGAAACAAGTGTAGGACATTGAGATCAGCCTTGTTAAACCACATCTCTTTTTCAGATTCAGTTCAGTGTTCTGGCTTTCTGAGGTGTTATGGCCTCCTTACAGCTCTGTGTCATGTGCAGGTTTGATGGGCATATGACTGGTGTCCTCCTGAGAGCATTAAGGAGGTGCTGAGGGGTTAGGAATGAGGCAGACAAGAGCCCAGCAGGGAGCTTCGGAGTGTTCTCAGAGCACTGTGAGTCCATGTCTTCCTCCCCCACCCATCCCTTCCCTGGGCCTCTGAGCTCCTGAAGATACTCATGAAAGTCTGCATGTTGAGAGGAGAGAGGCTGTGGGCTGGGTGGCCATGACTGTCCCCTGAGGTGCTTTCCCATCACCACCCCTTCTAAGCATCTGAAATCCTCCTAGCTTCTGTGGAGAGGGCTTGGTTTACCAATTTATACAATGAGGCAGGAGGTGTCTTCAGGACAGTACCCCATGAGGTGCCCAGGCTAGTACAGACTCCTGTCTACTTGTCTTCACAGGGGTTGGCCTCATATTCACAGGCTGGAGAAGGAGTCTGTACTCTTCACCCTGACATGGCCCAGGAAAGCCCCCTGGGACACCCTTGGTGCAAAGATGTGTGATACTAGAGCTGCCCTGAGTGCTCCCTAGGCTCTTATTTCCACATGCTTATTGTGTTGGTCAACAAACTTGTTCATTGCTTATGTAAGTGAGGTTCTAAAAGAACCCCATGTAATAACAGTGTTGTGTAATAATGGGTCTCACCTATGGCTGGTCACTGGGGAGGGAGGTTCTTTACCCTTCAATTCCTCATCTGTTAAGAAGGATGAGTCAGATCTCTACATATTGATAAGGAAAACTATTCTTGGTATATCAATAAGTCAAAAATGATAGCTATATCCTGATGTGTATTTCATGATCCTGTTTTAATAAAAAAATCTGTCTGATATGTGTATGTAGATAGTACTTGCAGATGGAACTAAATATTTCTGGATGGAGACACCTCAAATGACCTCTCGGGGGGTGAATTTGGGGGGATAATGGGGCATTTTTACTACTTCAGCATGTTTAAAAATGGGGCAGGGTTATGGGATGATATTGAACATTCTTATTTTTCTGTATTTTTTCAAATAAAAAGTAATAAAAATTACATTACAAAATTATAAAAAAATAAAAATGAAAGAGGGCTATGGTCTGATAGCTCTTTGCCAGTTTCATAGATGGCCTGGCACAGTGCTTGGAGCTAAGCAAGTGCTTTGCACATGCAAAATGAGTATTTTTATGGGAACATGTTTGAAAACTATCAGTTCTTTCTGATGCAGACTTTGTCCAGCAGGGTCCATATGTTGTAGATACGATGAACAAATTCACATGGACTGCAGAAGTCCTGTTGAGAAAAAGGGACAGCACGGCCACTCTCTGAGTGAGAGAGCACCCTGACCCTTGCCTGGACAAGCTATTATTGCTTTTCTGGGAGCATTACCACAAGGAAGGTCTTCACTCATCATTGTCAGGCAGTAATGATCAAACAATAGATAACATTCAAAGAACTATGGGTTTATTCTGAGTCAGGGTAGTTAGCTAAAAAGCCATAAAACTTTGGGAAACAAACTCATTTCATGCTTGGACACTTATCAGAAAATTGAGGACATTCTTAGCAAAGCAAGTTTCATAGGATTTTATGCATTCTTTCATAGACCTGATTGCCCTGGAGAACTGCCCATTTCTGCCCAGGGATGCACTGCCCTCTGGCACTGTTTCAAGCTTAAGTCAGTCATGGGAAGTAAGGCAGCCGAGAGATTAGGAGAATTCTTGCAGACAGAATGAGGACTCAAGCTATGTCAAAGCTGAGGGGCAAAGGTCTATCACCCCTTTTTCCCTAGCCTCCAAGTCCTTCCCTGAGGGCCCCTTCATGACCATGCCTGTCTTAGGTCATCCCTCCCTTGAGGAATCTTACCTGGCATTGGCTAACCAGTCATCCACACAGGGCGAAGCAGAGTGAAATGAAAGGGGGCAGAAGTGGCACCCCTACCAGGAAGATAAGCTTTGTCTCCTTAGTGGCTTATGGTCCCAAGGTCTCTTAACTCAGCCTTAGCCATGGGGGGTTACAGCTTCTGAAACCAGGCAGGGCATTCCCAACACTTTCTACTTCTTTCAAAAATGCACTAAAAAGTGTCTGAGAAACAATATAAGTTACTGGGTCCTATTCACTTTGCCCTCCAACACTTCATTCACACATTCAATAACACTTATTGAACACATACTCTGTGCTAATTATGGTCAAGTTTCTGGTACATAACTGTGACCAAAACAGACATGGCCCCTGACCTCATGGAGACCCCCACATGGTGGAGGAGATAGACAATAAGAAATAAATAAACTGATAACTATTCAAGTACAAGGATGGCAGGTACTATAAAGAAATAGAACAATGTGCTATGAGAGAGAATAATAGGAGTAGGGTTACTGCCCAGAATAGAAAGAGCCACTTCTCTGGGTCCTAAAGAACTGAAGGCAGCTTAGGGTCTCAGCTATGAGCTGTTGTCTTCCTGGGTGTCATTTAGGTGGCTAGAAAGCTGTTGTAACCCCCTCTTCCAGATTTCTGATACTCTTGCCTCGAGCAATGATGACATATCCTCTAAGTGCTCCTCAAGAAAGGAGTTTGCAGGCATTCTCCAAGAGGGGAGAGGTGCCCAGACTGGGGCCCTGTGATGCCCACAGGAACAGAAACTTCTAACCTTGCTCACGGTTGGTGCGTGAAAGCTCTGAAGAATAGCTGGAATCAGATGTCTGTGTTCAAATGACTTGTCTTGTAGCTCAGGCAGCCAGAGATGGCCCCAGGGGGACAGTATGTTTTGTGAGGAAAAAATTCTTCAGTGTTTATCAAACCCTGTCTCAACAGTCGTCCTGTGTATCTGCCAACTTCTGGCTTGCTTCTGTTCACGTTCATTTTCTTTTTCTCTATGCAGGCTGTTGAGACCAACCTGGCTTCCAAGGACAGCCACTGGGTCTTTGTCAATGAGGTAAGAGATCAGAATGGTAAGGGGCGTGGCCTTCTCTGAGCCCTGCCCCTTGGGAAAGCTCGGAGTGATCCTTTCAGGTCCAATTCTGACTTGGGGTGCTGGAATGATTCCAAGGGTCCACTGTGCCCAAATAAGAGGTTAGAGAGGTTAGGACTTGACTGCCAAGATGCTTACCTGAAGCAGGTGTGAATCAATGAAAGAATCTAGACTTGAGTCCACAAGGAAGTCTGAAGTCAAAGAGAAGTTGTATCAGGTGTTTGGTGTGTAGGGTGAGTGGAGGCAGCTGGTCAGGTCAGGGGCTGAAGAGAGTAGGGTAGGTTAGAAAATGGGGTACAGAGGGCATGGGGCAAAAGAATGAGGAGGAGACAGAGGTTGCATTTCATGAAGGAGGTTAAAGGTGTGTGTGTTTTGTGATTCTGTGTGAGTGCATATATGTAAGAGTATGTGTGTGAGCATATATGTATGTAGAAATGCATGTGTGAGTGTATGGATAAGTATGTGCATATGTATGTGAGTGTGTGAGAGTGTGCATGTACGGGTGTGTGACTGTATATATGTGTGCATGTTCCCCATGCAGCTGGTGGAGGTGAGATCTCTCCCATTGATTGGCCACCCTCTGGTTTGACCCTGGGAGAAATGTCAACACCAAAGTTCCAAGGTGGCTTGGTCAGTTCTCACTAATTACACCCTGGCCTCCTCCGTGCTGCAGGCATGGCACAGGTGTGTCCTGTAACCATGCCCTAGCTTTACTGAAGAATTCCCTCTTCTCCCACATTCATTCTGGAAGCACTGACCCAGGCAGCCTGGGTGCCTTGAGACTATTACCAGAGCTGACTTCAGAAGATGTTTTCTGGTGCCTGCTTTCATCAGGGCCTTGGCCTCAGCTGCTTCTAAATTAACTGATCAGTTTCTAATGGCCTCATCCTAGAAGATGCAAAGTTTATTGTGTGAGTAATTTATTTGTTTATGATGTGTGTTTCTTCTTTAACTCAGCGCTAATATGGCTGGAATAGTTTTGGGTAGCTTATTTTAATAATTTCACAGGTATATCTGATAGTAGCTGCTTGCAAGGTCTACTTGTCATGGATTTCCTCCATATATTTATGTCTTATTAGCTCCATGTCCCCGTGGGCCAATTGGAGACATGTGCAATAGCTATCCATTGACCTTGAGTTGCTGATGGCTGTGCTGGTAATTAGGAGAAGGGATGAGACAGCTATTATTCGGAGTGTGTAGAGTCCTCCTTGGTCTTCAGGAAGTTTTGATCCCCTGGGTTTTGCAAGCTTCTTTACAGGCTCTTCAAAGTCTAGTTTTTTTGTTCCCGAGAAGGGCTGTGTTCCATGTGTCCCTTAAGGCAAATATCTGCTGCTGAGTTTACTTTTTGGTGACTCCTCCAAATTGGACAGGCAGTGTTTCTCTGTTTGCCAGTCTTTAAAAGTGCTCTGTTTTCATGTTTCTAGCCTGTTTCCTTTTCTCTTCCCTACATCTCAACTCACCCCCAGGGCCCTCTGTCCCTCTTGATCCCCTCTTCAGAGCTGGGGTTCATTTCATACTGTCCTGTGTAAGGCACTCCCAGGGCATTGCTGGGGCACTAGAACCCAGGGTTTATTTCACTTCATCAGGAGGAATCAGGTGAAGGCACACCTATTAGAGCTACACTGGAGCAGGCTCACCCAAGAGAATATCTGTGCCTCACTGGTCAGCAGTGCACCCTGGGCCAGCACACCCTGGGTTGAGTGTGTTTTCCAAAAGGGACCTGCCTCTTTCTGGGCCTCCTTTTCTATGGGGAGGCCCTTGGCCCTTCCTTTTTAGAAATAAAGGGATAGCAGCTACCATTGCTTGATCATCTATTATATATGCCAGGCACTTTACTACACTTGTTACCATCCTTAGTCCTTATCAACAACCCTGAAGGCAGTTATTATCATCCCCATTTTACAGATGGGAAAAGGGAAGCTTGAGAGGTTAAATCACATGTTCAAGGTCATATAGCTATTAAATGGTTTATCTTGGTATTCTACATGATGACTTTCTGGCTCTGAAGCCTTTTACCAAGTGGCATCATCATGCACATGGCCTTGGCAAAGATCCTGAACTGGTGGACAGGATCTAATTCAGTAAGGCCAGTTAGTGGGTCTCAGGTATGCACACTGACAGGGACACATATGGACATTATTGAAGTCTGCAAGGGGGCCTCTTGCAAAGCTTGAACCCATAGATCCCAGCAACCCCTGTGTGGCCTCTGGCTAATGATGGAGCTGTTCTCTAAATTGTACACACACTTGTTCTTAGGAGCCAGCTATATTCACAATGACTGTTTCCTGTCATAACATGGCTTCATTGAACACAAAAGTCTTGTTACTCTTAAGACAGTTGCTGGCTAGGATAAAATAAGGTGGGGAAAAAAGAGTCACGTGCAGGCACTTGGGGGCTCTAAGATTCAGCAACTATACTGGGGCTCCATCATTTTGCTTCCAGGACTAAAGGAAATTCAGTTTCTCAGAGGAGGTGAGGTCTAGGCCTCTTATGTTTTCTTCCAAAGAGACCTGCAGTGGGTCCCCAGCTCTGCCTGTGCCTACCTCAGTCCTTACAGGATCTGTCCTCTGGTTTCCTTCTCTCTATTTGTCTTGCTTAATGTATTTTCCTGGATTCAAGATAAACACTCAAGAGCACATGTTTTTGTTTGCTTTCTTTATGCAGTGGTTTTCTTACTATGCCTCCCTTCACTAATGAATATTGGTTTGCATATGGTAGGCCTGTTTCATTTGGAGAAGGGAAAATTGGATTCGTACAAAGGCTGGTGAGTCTGTGAGCCTCACTGATAGTTTCTTCAGGTCTCTGGACTCCACTTGGGGAGATGGCAAACAAGTGCTTTGGGGTATAAACTATATTTTCATTGATTATGTTACATTTTAGCTTGGAGGAGGGTAGAAGATTCAAAAGAACTTGAGGGAAGCAAAATGAACCATTAGTCAAGGGGGCCAGAATCCCCAATGCCCCATGCAAAGTGTAGATTTTTGAAAAGGTTTGCTTGAAGTCAGACTGGTGTACACAGGGTAGCACAAGTTGCTTTGATAAGCACTTTCCAGTTGGTCTTCTTAGAGAAGACAGTGGCAGTAATTAAGACCAGAGTTTCAGGGATGGTGGGGACCATTGTGGGTCATTCATCAGAAGCTGCCAGTTCAGGACCAGACAGCTTTGACTTTGGATGAGCTAGGTTGTTTCTGGAACCTCATTATCAGCTAGGTTGGAGTGCTGCCTCTCCACCTGGGTGGACTTTAGCAGATACCAGGTGAGCCAGTCCTCTCTCTGGCCCCTTGATTCCCTGATGTGCTCAGTGCTGGGTGGAATCTGTACAAAGAGAGGAGTGGCCTTCTGTGAGTCTCTGCATCCAGGCAGGAGACATGTATCTCATGATCTGGCTGCCTGGGAACCTTTTGGAGGAAATTATTTTATGGAATATGTGTATAACTTCCAGCTTCTTCTACAGCCAACCATGATGCAGACTTGGAGCTCTTTGTTGTTGGACAGCTTGCATTGTTAGTCTACTCCTTCCAAACATGGAACCAAATTACACTTTGATGGAAATGGTTCAGATTGCTTAATAAGCACTGCAGAAGCACATGTATAACTCATGAGGTGCTTAGGTTTTCTCAGCAAGTGAAGCTCTGAGTTATGACCTGTGGCTCAGCAGGGGCCCAAGGGGTCGGTGGGTTCTAAGTAGGGAGGAAACACAGCTGACAGGCCCTTAGCATCTCTGCCCTGTTTCCAGCATATGTTGATGACTCCATATCCTATGTCCATTCCAGACCCTGCCTGTGAGCTTTAGACCCAGAGATCCAGATGCCTTCTTTACTCAGCTGCTTAGATGCCTTATGACCATTTCCAGCTCAGTGCATCTTTATCTGAATCATCTGGCTCAATGTGGTTCTCACTCAGTGCTCCAATCTTAGGGCCAGTGTCCCATCCTTCTTGTTGCCTCCCTAGCTAATAGAGAAAATCCTTCATCATGTGCCTGCCTCAAGCCCACTGCAAGATGACCTTGACCACATCTGTGCATGTTAATTTACTTCTCAGCCTTCTGCTCACTAACTCATGGGTCATCCCAGCAAGCAATGGGTGACTTGCTGTGTCCTATATTTATTATCCACTCCTGACTCTGAACCTTTGCCAGGATTTCCTTTTATGCCTGGAATGCCTTTCATGAATCTTTGATTGTCAAGGACATACCTTTCCTGCAAGGGTCTGCTAAACATTGCCTCTGCCCAGAGGTCTTCCTTCACTTACCCCATTAGAAGTACTCACTCTGTTGTGCTGGGGACTGATACAAGCACCTGACTCCCTGATCAGCCTGTAAGTAAGAGCTGAACTTCCTTTCTGACCTGGCAATTCTAAGGTCCTGAGTCCCCCATGCGAGGGGCTCAGCCACAGAAGAGGTGCTGGGTGAAGGCTCCCATTACAGCATCTGCCTGTTGCTTTCTCACCTTGATGCTGCTAGTTTAATGACCTACACATGGAGGGAGAGGCATTTATAATCACCTCGGTCTTTCATGGGCTCAGAAAGCTGTGATCCTCCTTTATGAGCCACAGCTGTGGTGTGTCAGCCCCCTTTGTTTCATGGCCCCACATTTTCCTGCACCTGCATTATGTGTCCCATGGGGTACAAACTTCCTCTGAGGCACATGCATGATCCCTTCAGCCTGGAGCAGGCCATTGTCAGGTAGTGGAGTATCCTGGGAGGTGGGCAGGGGAAGCACTGGCCAGGCTTCCTACAGCAGTCTCCAAATTGTGTTTGGGAACACATGTTGTGCCAATTCATAGGTGTTTGTGGGAATAGGATTCTGTGATCAAAGAGGGTGGATAATTTAAATGGCAAGGAGCAGGTGTCTCCTGCAGGCATCTTTTGTCTCTCATATATGCAGTGCTTTCCAAGAATGAGGCAGTGCACACTGTCTGCCACATACATTTGTGTTCCAACACACTCCTGTGCCTTTTCTCTTGTTACCTGCTCACCTCTGCTGAATAGGTTTTTGGCAGGTGGTGGAGTGTCAGGGCCCATGTGTCCTCCATGTGACACATGAGGCTGTTCACAAGCTGACTTCAGAGCCCTCTGAACATAAAAAGACCATGAGATGAATACTGAATTGAATAGCTTAAAGAATTCTCTACTTGGGTCATAGAGAAAGAGAGGAAGGGAAAAGATTTAATTTTTCTTCCTTTCATTTTGAATATTCCAATTCTGTTTGGATATTAAGTCCCTGTTCATCTACCATCTTCAAATTAATTTAGTAACACTCAAAAAATGTTTCTTCTAATCTATTCACTTGTTTTTCTCTCCAGTCCTACTGAGGAGTCTTTGAAGACAGGAATCATATCTTACCCACCTCTGTAGTCCCAGCTGAGAACTCAAAATAAATAATCAGGGTTGCCATATATCAGACATTAGATGGAGCCAGGCACTTTTTTTTGAGCATCACTTTCTTTATCTGTATTGAACTTTAAAAATTAACAGCTTTATTCAAGTTTAATTCACATACAATAAATGCATGTATTTAAGTGTACAACTTATGTTTGACATATGTCTCTATGAGACCATAACTATAGTGAAGGTAGTGAACATAGAAGACACCAAAGTGTCTTTGTGTCCCTTTGTGATCCTACCCTCTTGCCTCCCCTGGCCATCTGTTTCTGGCACTATAATTTATTTTTATTTTGAAGAGTTTTATGTAGATGGAATCATAGTATATTTTTTTATTTTTCTGTGGCTATTTCCCTTCAGATAATTATTTTGAGATTCATGCCTATTGCAATAGATAGCAATAGTTACTCTCTATTTGTTGAGAAGTAATACTCAAATATATGGATATGCCTCAATTTGAATATCCATTTACCATTGATGGGTATTTGGGTTCTAGATTTTGATGATCATAAAAAAGGCTGCTATAAACATTCATGTACATACAAGTCTGTGTGGACATATACTTTCATTTTGGGGGGGTACATATTTATAAGTAAAATTGCTGGTTCATATGATAGAATTATGTTTTAGTTTTCTAAGAAACTTCTAGTTCTATGAGAATTCAGTTGCTCCACATCTTCTTCAATACTTGGTTTGATCTGGGTTTTTGGCATTAGTCATTGTGGTGGTGTGTATGGTACCTCATTGTAATTTTTATTTTGCTAGTAAGAAATAATACTGAGCATCCTTTCCTGTGTTTAGATGCATCTACATCTGTGTCTTTCTTAAGGGGAGTCTGAGATAATTGAGTTGAGAAATTTATTTATTGATCTTAGTGCTATAAACTTCTGCTTAAGGGATTTAATGGCAACCCCCAAATTTTGGTATGTTGTGTTTTCATTGTTATTCAGTTCAAAATACTTTGTATATTACCTCTTGATTTCTTCTTTGACCCATGGGTTGTTTAGAAGTATGTTACATAGTTCCCAAATATTTGGGGATTTTTCTCTTACTGATTTTTAATTTAGTTCCATTGTAGTTGGTAGAAAATAGTTTCTATTACTTGATTCCTTTTAAATTCACAGAGACTTATTTGAAGTCCAGTATATTGTTGTACTTGATGAATGTTTTATGTGCATTTGAAAAAGATGTGTAATCTGTTGCTGTTTTATAAATGTCAATTAAGTCAATTTAGTTGATAGTGTTGTTTATACCTTTTGTCTCCTTGATGATTTTTTTGTCTACTTGTTCTATCAGTTATTGAGAGAGGTATCAAAACAGTCTTTATATTTTTATTATTTTATTTTATTTTATTTTTAGAAGGGGAAGGACGGAAAAAGAGGAGAGAAAGATCAATGTGTGGCTGCCTCGAGTGCACCACTTACCGGGGACCTGGCCGGAAACCCAGGCTTGTGCCCTGACTGGGAATTGAAGTGATGACCATTTGGGCCACAGGCTGGCACTCAATCCACTGAGCCACACCAGCCAAGGCAAAATAGTCAACTTTAATTGTGAGCTTGTCTGTTTCTCCTTGAGGTTTAACCAGTTGTTGTTTCATATATTGTGAAGCTTTGTTATGAGGCGTAAATGTTTAGAATTTTTATGTCATTTTTTAAAAAATATTTTTATTTACTTTATCTTTAGATAGAGGGGAAGGGAGGGAGAGAGGGAGAGAAACATCAATGTGTGGTTGCCTCTAGCGTGCCCCCTATTGGGAACCTCTCTGCAACCCAGACATGTGCCCTGACTGAAAATCAAACCAAAGACCCTTTAGTTCACAGGCTGGAGCTCAACCCACTGAGCCACACCAGCCAGGGTAGAATTTTTATTTCCTTTTGATTAATTGATCTGGTATCATTATGAAGTGACTTTATCTCTCTACTTCTGAAATATTCTTTGCTGGGAAATATACTTTATCTGATATTACTGTAGCTATTACAGATTTGTTTTGATTAGTGTTAGCATAATTCTTTTTTCATTCTTTTACTTTTAACTGACTTGTTTCTTTATGTTTAAAGTATGTTTATTGAAATCCTTTCATACTTGGATCTAGTTATTTTATCCATTCTAACAATCTGCTTTTCAATGGAAGTGCTTAGATAATTTACATTTAATGTGAGTGTTGATATTGTTAGTAGAGGGTGGAGTCAAACGGGAGGGGGAGCTCACTTATGTCACGTGCTGCCACCATGGGAATGTGATCACCTAGGGGGTGATGCTGCGAACGGTTAGAGAACCAATCCTTAGGTACTTCAATTTATGTTAGTCCATTTTACAGGCAAGGAAACAGAGGCTCAGAGAGATGGATTGACTTTTCAGTGTCACTTAGTAAATGGCAGAGTCAGGATTTGAAGATGGGTATGAGTGACTCCAAATTTAAGAAATACCTCATATATGCCCCATGTCATGCTGCCCCTCTCTTACCTGTCCCTCTCACACTCAGCACTAACTAAATGCTGAATACATGACTGATTCCCAGAAATATTAGAAATTTCTCATAATTTAAAAGTAGTAATAAGAGAGGAATATGGCGTTGAGGTAGGAGGGAGCAGATTCCACTTCCCCCGACACATGGGAGAAAATCCTAGCTGATCTACTGAGGAACAGAGCAAACAACCAACAGTACCTCAACATATATGAAAATAACAGACCAAAAATTGTAGTGGAACTGAAAAACCAGATGGTAAGGAGAGTGCTTCAGGACAATAAGGTCCCAGAGATCAGCTTGGGGACCAGGTCACTGCAGCCCCAGGCCCGGCACACGCTGGGTCTGCCATAGAGTCTTTGGGAGGAAGCCGAGTCAACTGCTCCCTCCCCAGCCAAACAAGGTCTGAGTGGCACTGGGAGAGACCCAGTTGCTAGCAAACATACAGAGGTTGTGAGCATCCTCAGAGTCTGTGGACACTGGTAGAGTTGAGAGTCCAGCAATGGGCCCTGACCCCCATACTCACAGGTCTGGCTGGAGAATTGGGCTGTGGGAGAGGCCAGGTCAGTGTGTGGAGCGGCAGGCTTGAGTAGGAGGAACTTCTCAAAAAGAAAAAGTGAAAAGACAGACACTGTTTGGGGAATTCTCCTACAGCAATCACACCTGCCTCCCCGCCACCCAGCCAGACAGCAATCCCGAGGTTGTGCGGAAGGTTGTGCTTGTGTGCAGGTCCCTGCGCTTCCCCATAGCACTGGGGAGGGTGAGGCATGTGCGAGAGCACACCCCCACACCCCAGCCCACAGCAGTAACCCTGGGGAAAGGCCTGAATCCCACACCCAAGGTGCAGGGGAGAGGTGACAGGATAGCTCCCAGGACAGTTCTCATGGCTGACTGAGTACAGATCTGGAAGGAAGAAAAGCCATACCAATCGCCCCTCAGCCTGCTGCAGCCAGAAGACCAGAAAAACCAGGTTGGCCATTTTGAAACCAAGAGGATTTTTAATTTTATTCTATTTTTATTTTTTAAATAATTTTTAATTTTTAAATTTTTATTATTTTTTCTCTTTCAGTTCCTTTTTTCTCTCTTTCCTTCTCTCTTGTTTTATTCCTTCTTCCTTGCTTTCTTCCAATTTTATCTCTTCTTTCTTCCTTTGTCTGCCTTTTTTTTAAATACCTACAAGTGAAACAAAAAACAAAAACAAAACAAAACAAAAAAACCCTTGGAACTGTGAAAAGACCAGAGTTGGACCCAAAGAAGGGGCATCACAACAGCTGTGACAGTGAGACAAATTTCACTCTGCTATTACAGAGAACCTTCAAGTTATTGCATATTTGTATTATTATTATTTTTCCATTATTCTTACATCTTTTATTTTAATAGTATTTTTGTATTCCTCTTCTTTCTGTATAGTCTGCTTTGCTAGTCTGGTTATATTGTGTCACTTGACAGGTTTCCCCTGATACACAGGTTTCACAGTGTATTGCTAATTTACTGTCCTTCACTTTACTTGTGTCCCATTAGCACACTGCTCAAGGTCCTATACTCCCTATTCTTATTATCTAGATCACATAAGTTCTGTCATATGATTGTTGCTCTAATATTATTGTAAATAATTGCTGTTGCATACAATTGTAAATACTTCACAACATCCCTCCCAGATCTTAGCCCACATCACGGTTTCCTGAACTCTATTACTGTAGTGGTTAACTCTATTCTCACACACACTACACCTATTTACTATCCTTTACCCTCATCTTACCTCGGAATCTGACCCCCTACAACCTCATTGCTTTCTAGATCCAACTCATAATCCTTCATTTCCCAACAAGAGTCTTATCTTTTTTCCATCCTTTCTAAAAATCGGCTAGTTGGGTGGAAGATCACGGTTAATACTATACATAGCCAAAGGATCTCCTGTCTCTTCTCTATTGGCTGCTACTGTAAATATCATAGAATACTCTCTTGCTGCCTTAAACCATTTTGCCTTCCTTCTCCAACTGATCACAAAAAAGAGTAGGTGGAAGTGGTGAACAGCAGGATACCCACTGGAAGAGGAAACCCAACAACAAAGAAACCACCAACAGATAACAACAGAAGAAGGTGAAGGAGGGAGTGAAAACCACATAAACCTCAATCCAGGACCTATCTGGAAATACAACTAAACAGTGGAGACACTACCCAGTACAAACAACTGAACTAGAGCAAGAGAGAATCCTCAAAACCTTGTACAGAAGAACATCCAGCTTCAACACAACCTGGCCTCACCAGGACAACAAAATACAAGAGATGGTAGACAAAATGACCCTCATTTAACCAGCTTGTGGGAAGGAACCACCAAAGAAAGACCTAACAATAATCAAAACCCAAAGACAGACACAGAGCCAACTTAAATGACAGCCCAAGACCAGTGAGCTTGGGAGACCAAGGAGACTGCACCACTGAATCTTACAGGTATTCTACCACATAAGTTCACACCCAGGGAGCCAGAACAGATCAACTTAAGAAGCTGAGGCTAATAAGAAGAGTCTCACAAACAATGGGAAGACAAAGAAACAATCCCCAAATGAAAGGAAAGGAGGAAGCCTCAGAAAGAATGCTAAATGAAATAGAGGCAACTCAACTATTAGATACTGAGTTCAAAGAAATGATTATCAGGAAGCTCAATGAGCTCACAATGAGCTACCAGAAACTACAGGGAAGCTACAATGAACCCACTTAAAACTATATCAACATGAAAAAGGAAGTAGAAACTATGAACAAGGGCCAAGAGGAAATGAAGAATACAATTTCTGAACTGAAGAACAAAGTAGAAGGAATGAAAAGCAGAATTAATGAAGCAGAAGATGGGATCAGTGAGCTATAGGACAAAGTAGAAAAAATCACCCAGAAAAAGCAAGAAAAGGAAAAGAGGCTCAGAAAGAATGAAGAGGAATTAAGAGAAATGCAAGACAATATGAAACATAATAATATTTGTATAATAGGAATACCAGAAGGAGAAGAAAAAGAGCAAGGGATCGAAAACCTATTTCAAAAAGTAATGAAGGAAAACTTTCCTAATTTGATGAGAGAAAAAGTCACACAAATCCAGGAAACACAGAGAGTCCCAATCAAGAGGAACCCAAAGAGACCCACCTCAAGACACATCATAATTAAAATGGCAAAATACAAAGACAGAGAGAATCTTAAAAGCAGCAAAGGGAAAACAGGAAATAACATACAAGGGAGCCCCAATAAGGTTAGCAGCTGACTTCTCCATGGAAACACTCCAGCCAGAAGAGAATGGCAAGAAATATTCCAAGGAATGAGAACCTGAGACCTACAACCAGGGCTACTTTATCCAGCAAGGCTCTCAATCAAGATAGAAGGCCAAATGAGAAGCTTCCCAGAAAAAAGAAATCTAAAAGAATATACCTCCACCGAACCAACTCTGCAAGAGATGCTAAAGGGACTGCTTTAAGGAAAGAAAGGAAAAGAGAGAGAGAGAGAGAGGAACACAGGTACATAAATGGCAATGAATAAATACCTACCAATAATAACCTTCAACATAAATAGATTAAATGCTCCAATCAAGAGACATAGAATAGCTGAATGGATAACAAAGCATAAACCACACATATGCTGCCTTCAAGAGACCCACCTCAGAACAAAAGACCTGCACAGGCTGAAAGTGAAGGGCTGGAAACAAATATTCCAAACAATTGGACAGGGAAAAAAAGCCAGGGTAGCAATATTCATATCAGACATAATAGACTTCCAAAAAAGGGCCATAAAGAGAGACCCAGAAGGTCACTTCATAAGACTCAAGGGAAGAATCCACCAAGAAGACATAAACATTGTAAATATACATGCCCCCAACATAGGAGCACCCAAATACATAAAGAAAATCTTGGAGGACTTCAAGAAAGATACTGACAGCAACACAACTATAGTAGGGGATTTTAACACCCTACTGTCAAAAATGGACAGATCTTCCAAACAAAATATCAACAAAGATATTGTGGCACTGAACAATGCCCTAGATAAAATGAACTTAAGATATATATAGAGAGAGTCCTTCATCCCAAAGAAGCTAAATACACATTCTTTTCAAATGCACATGGAACATTTTCAAAGATAGACTACAAAGCAAGCCTCAAAAAATTCAAGAAAATTGAAATCATACCAAGCATTTTCTCCAAACACATAGGACTGAAGTTAGAACCCAACCTCAAGGAAAAAATGCAAAAACACTTAAACTCATGGAGATTGAATAGCATGATATTAAACAATGAATCGGTCAGGAATGAGATCAAGGAAGAAATCAAAAAGTTTCTGGAAACAAACGAAAATGAACTCACAACAACGCAAACTTCTGGAACACAGAAAAGGCACTCCTGAGAGGGAAGTTCTTAGGGATACAGGCCCACCTAAAAAAGTTAGAAACATTCCAAACAAACAACCTAACCCTACATCTACAAGAACTCGAGGAACAACAACAAAGACAGCCCAAAGCAAGTAGAAGGAAGGAAATAACCAAGATCAGAGCAGAATTAAATGACATAGAGACTAAAAGCACAATTCTAAGCATCAGTGAATCCAGGAGCTGGTTCTTTGAAAAGAAAAACAAAATCGACAAGCCTTTAAGCAGGCTCATCAAGAAAAAAAAGAGAAAGGATCCAAATAAACACAATCAGAAATGAAAAAGGAGAGATTAAACTGATACCACAGAAATACAAAGGATTGTAAGAAATTACTATGAAGAACAGTATGCCAAGAAATTTGAAAACCTAGGTGAAATGGACAACTTTCTAGAAAAATATAATCTTCCAGAACTCAATAAAAAAGAAGCAAAAAGCCTGAACAGACCAATAACAACAAAAGAAATTGAAGCAGTAATCAAAAAACGCCTGACACGCAAAAGTCTGGATCTGGATGGTTTCACAGAAGAATTCTACAAAGCATTTAAGGAAGAGCTAACCCCTATCCTTCACAGACTATTCAAAAAAAAAAAAATCCAGAATGATGGAAGACTTCCAAACTCTTTTTATGCAGCCATCATCATCCTAATCCTAAAACTAGATAAAGACACAACAAAGAAAACTTCAGACCAATATCCCTGATGAACATAGATGCTAAAATCCTCAACAAAATATTGGCAAACTACATCCAACAATACATTAAAAAGATCATACACCATGACCAAGTGGGATTCATTCCAGGGATTCAAGGATGGTACAATATTCACAAATCAGGAAATGTATTACATCACATAAACAAAAGCAAAGACAAAAACCACATGATCATATCAATAGATACGGAAAAAGCAATGATAAGGTACAGCACCCACTTATGATAAAAACACTCAACAAAGTGGGAATAGAGGGAGTATTCGTCAACATAATAAAGGTAATTTATGAGAGACCTGCAGCCAGCATCATACTTAGTGGGCAAAAACTGAAATCTTTTCCACTAAGATCAGGAACAAGACAATGCTGTCCACTTTCACCACTTTTTTTCAACATAGTATTGGAAGTTTTAGCCACAGCAATCAGACAAAAAAGGAAATAAAAGCCATCCAAATCAGAAAGGAGGAAACAAAACTGTCATTGTTTGCAGATGACATGATAGTGTAAATAGAAAGTCCTGTAGACTCCACCAAAAAACTGCTGGACCTAATAAATGAATTTGGCAAAACAGCGGGATACAAAGTCAATATCCAGAAATCAAAGGCATTTTTGTATACCAATAATGAATCAGCAGAAGTAGAAATCAAGGAAAAAATCCCATTTTATATAGTAAAAAGAAAAATAAAATACCTAGGAATAAACCTAACCAAAGAGGTAAAAGACCTGTATACAGAAAACTAGACAACACTGAAGAAAGAAATCAAGGAAGACACAAACAAATGGAAACAAATACCGTGTTCATGGATTGGAAGAATTAACATCATCAAAATGTCCATACTACCCAAAGCAATTTACACATTCAATGCGATACCTATTAAAGTACCAATGGCGTATTTCACAGACATAGAACAAACACTTCAAAAATTGATATGGAATCATAAATGACCCCGAATAGCTGCTGCAATTTTGAGAAAGAAAAGCAAAGTGGTAGGGATCACAATACCTGATATCAAACTGTATTACAAGGCCACTGTAATCAAAACAGCCTGGTACTGGCATAAAAACAGGCACATGGACCAATGGAACAGAAAAGAGAGCTCAGAAATGAACCCTTGTCTCTATGGTCAATTAATATTTGACAAAGGGGGCAGCATCATAAAATGGAGTAAACACAGTCTCTTCAAAAAATGGTGTTGGGAGAACTGGACAGCTACGTACAAAAAAATGAAACTTGAGCACTAACTTACACCATACACAAAAATAAATTCAAGGTGGATAAAAGATTTAAACATAAGCCATGTCACTATTAAAGTCTTAGAGGAGAACATAGGCAGGGAAATCAGGGATATTTCATGCAGCAAGATTTTTACTGATATGTCCCCCAGAGCAAGGGACATAAAGGAAAGAATGAAAAAAATGGGGTCTCATCAATATATAAAGCTTCTGCATGGGTAAAGAAAACAGTATTAAAATAAAAAGAGAACCAACTGTATGGGAAAACATATTTGCCAATCATACTTTAGATAAGGGTTTAATCTCCAAATATAAGGAACTTACATGATTCCACTCTAAGAAGACAAGCAACCCAATTAAAAAATGGGCAAAGCACTTGAACAGACACTTCTCCAAGGAGGACATACAAAGGATCTAGAGACACATGAAAAGATGCTCAATATTGCTAGCTATCAGAGAGATGCAAATTAAAACCACAATGAGATACCACTTCACACCAGTCAGAATGGCCATCATAAACAAAGCAACAAACAGCTAGTGCTGGAGAGGTTGTGGGAAAAAGGGACCCTAGTCCACTGTTGGTGGGATTGCAGACTGGTACAACCACTATGGAAAACTGTATGGTATTTTCTCAGATAACTAAAAATGGATCTGCCTTTTGACCTAGCAACTCCACTACTAGGATTATATCCTGAGAACTCTGAAACACCAATCCAAAAGAACCTATGCACCCAAATGTTCACAGTAGCACAATTTATAATAGCCAAGTGCTGGAAGCAACCTAGGTGCCCATCAGTAAATGAATGGATAAAAAAACTATGGTACATTTACACAATGGAATTCTGTGCAGCAGAAAGAAAGAAGGAGCTCCTACCCTTTGTCAGAACATGGATGGAACTGGAAAGCATTATGTTGAGTAAAATAAGCCAGGTAGTGAAAGACAAATACCATATGATCTCACCTTTAGCACGGACCTAAACAACAAAACAAACAAACAAGCAAAATATAACCAAAGACACTGAAATAGAAAACAGCTGACAGTGTTCAGAGGGGAGAAGGGAGGGAATTTCAGGGGAAAAGGGGAAGGGTTTACAGGAACAAGTATAAATGACACATGGACAAAAACTAGGGGTGATGGAAATGGGAGGGAGTTGGGGAGGACTGGGTGGGTGGGCTGGGATGGGAATAAAAGATAGAAAATTGTACTTCGATGACAATTAAAATAAAATTAAAAAACAAAAAAACTTAAAATGTTTAAAACAAACAAAAAATAAAAGTAGTAATAAGTTCTTGTTGTAGAAAGTCTTATTATAAAACTTTTATTATTAGGTTTATTCCCTTTATGTTATTTTACATTATTTTAAAAACTCCTATGGAAAAGGTGAAAGAACCTGCAAAAGTCACAGAAATAAGCTAATACTTGTTACATGAGTAGCGTGTGAAAGGAACAAACTATATTCACTAGAAATGTGTCTATGAGATTTCACTTTCATAGTTATAGATACATGAGGAAGTTGTTATGTAATATTGTTCTTCATCCTTTTCAATGCCCCCTGGGGAAGGTATTTGTTGTTGCACAGATGGGGGGTTTGGGGACCAATAACTAAAAAATTAGGGATGGACTGTTGTGTTAGACCAGTCTTTGGGACACACACTATGGATATGTGTTGGCTCCAATGCTTGCCACTTCTGTGACTTTAGGCCAGTTGTTTTACTTCTTTCTTTGTACCTTATTTTCCTTATCTACTCTGTGGTATTCATGATAGCCACCTCACAGGAAAGTTGTGAAGATTAGACTAGATAACTCATCTGAAGGGACCCAGCCTGAGGTCTGGTTACAGCAAGCACTCTTAAAGGATAGCTTGTCTTATTAATAAATAACGAATGTCTTATGGAAAAGTTTGTCTTTGGAATTTAATCAAACATACCCATATTTAAGGAGCTGATAAGAGGTCAATGCATGTCTTCATGGGGAGTATAGGGGGATTGGAACATGGCTTGATGCATCAGTTGTAGGAATGTGAATTACAGCATTTCTGTGTTTTGGACTTACTGGTATCCTAGTTCTCCCTATCTCTGCCTTTTAAACTCTTATACATCCTTTCAGACCCAGTTCAAATTACTATCCCCCTATTCTGCAATACCTGTTAATTTCTTCCATGACGTTTTCTTCTTTCATCACCCGAGGAACCGAGGCTGTGATTCTTCAGTGGTCCTTCATTTCTTCCTCTATGTCCTGTCTCCAAACCAGGACTTATAAGTCTTAACAATCTTCCATTTATTCATCACATATGCACCAAACACCTATGAGGCACTAAGGATGGTCAGGAAAATCCTAGAGATATGTTTCTCACCCTCAGAGAGCGTATGGTATCATGGCTTAGAAACATGTAGATTACTAAACTGGATCACTAAACTACAGCTAGGCAGGGGTTGTAGGAGCCACTCCAGATCCCTGCTCCTTGCAGACAGAACAGCTCAGACAGACCCTTACCACTGCTGGGGAATCAAACTCCGTGATTTAGAAGTGAGTCAGTTGTTACCAACAAGTGCGTTGTTGTTTTGTAGAGTTTTGACAGAAAATTGCTCAAGAAAGGGAGTGCTGACACTTAGGGAGTTTTAAAAATAGCTGTAATTACTACATGCAGCAAATGTGTATGAAAACTAAAGGTTAGTGTCTCTACCTTTCTGCATTCCTATCCATCGCTCTTCCTTCAAATGGATTCTGGTGGATTCATATAACTTGCCACTTGTTTCAGAAAGACCCCATTATCTGTGCCTCCTTCTCTGTTATTACACCTCCTTTGCCAGGCTAGATAATCATCATGCATTGCATGGAGAGGTGAGAGGAAGTGCACACACACACACTCCTGCTGCCTTCAGATGCAGCATGGGGGATAGCAGGCCTCCAGTGGAGCCCCCAAAGATCATCCTTTCAGACCTGGAATGTGGAAGCAGAAACAGAGGCAGGATAAAGTTCAAGCCACCAGAACTTCTTGTGAAATGTCTTAAATGATTTTGAAGGGCTCACAGAGACCTTGGACTCAGCTTTGGTTCTCTTTTTCATTGTCTCTAACCAGAGGATGTTATGTGCACTGGGGCAGCCTGTTTTTTTAGAGCTGGTTGAAAAATCCCAAATGAATATTGTGCAATTTCAGAAAAGGGGGTGAGGAAATCCCTAACTGTCAGTGATCAGAGCTAGGATGCCATTTCCAGCAGCCTTGGAGACTGCCTGTCAGCTGCTGAAGTGAGGAGGGCTAAGGAGCCTACGGCTGTCACCATCAGGCCTGCATTCGTGTTGGCCAGGTGCAGGCAGCAACTCCTGGTCAAGCACTGCTGAAGAACCCATCTTGTGAGGTCAGTAGGGTCTGAACTACACCCTTCTTGACCTCAGATTTGTGCTTTTGCTGTGGGTATAGAAGAACAGCTCCTCATGTGGTTGCCCTTGGAAGTGAGGAGACTCACATTGCTGTGTCTGCTGTGTGCTAGGTGCTGCTTTCCATGCTCTATAGACCTTATTTCAAAGCCAATTAAATCTGTCTGTGAAATCCCATTGCAGGGACAGCAAGAAATTTGATCCCAATTATAACAGAATTGCTTCCTCCTTGCCCTCACAAAGGTTGGGTAAAGGTTCCTGGGTTTTATACTGTCGTCAAGGTCAATCATAGAAAATCTCTGTAGACACTCAGGAAGCTTTAACTTACTTTGGGTCTCAAGCTTGGCATGGCAATTTTTTTTTTTTTGAGAGGCATGCTTGGGGCCCAGCCTTCCTAAATGGCCACCAGCAGTCCTTTCTGATATCACACCCTATGGCTAATATGTATGAGGGCAGGGACCCCCTCTCCATTGAAACTGGAAGCTTCCTTGCTCAGGCTGCTGTGACCACCTTCATTCTCTAAGCCTGTTAGCCAACCATCATTCAGTCCACCTATTTATGAAAAGGAAATGTTTTCTTGGGATAAAGAAAAGCACAAACTTTCTAGAGCATAGAGTGTTGTTGATCTCTCTGTGGTTGTGGGAGGGACAGGGATAGAAGGAAAGCAGAGAAAAATTGCTGTAATTCTTTCCGATTCTTCTATAATAGTAGAACAAAATGCAAATTAATATACCAATGAATTATCCTTTCAAACAGTCTTACATATGTCATTTATTTTGCCAAATTGAGGTTTTCCTGTTATGTTCAGTTTGTGTTCAACTGTTTTCAATTAATAATTATCATGAACATTTATCATGTGAGTAAATAGTATTTGAGATAATATTTAATGGCCTTGTATTTGTCTCTCATTGGAAGAATCATAATTTATGCAAATCTCATTTTTTTGAAACCTAGCTTGGTTACTGCTATTGTAAATAATACTGCAATCCTTCCACCTGTATCTGCTGCTGTCTCCGACTCCTCATGCTGGTAGAAGTATTGTTTTTAAGTATGGGAACTCTCAAAGAGCCTCTTTTATCAGTGTGCCTGTCCCATCTTACTCTTGTGTCTTGTGAATATGAATATAATCCACATTTTTCATTTTTAACAATATTATAGGTGAAAAAAGCTCACTACATTGTTTTAATTTGTTTTTCTTTTGCTTGCTATCCAAGTCAAACACTTTGAACATTTATTTATTGATCAAGTCTATTTTGAAATTTGTGATTTGTTTGCTTATATTCTTTGAAGATACTTTAGTGTTTTACTATATGGCTAATTTTTACAACAACCTTCTGAGAAAGGTATTATTAACACTGGAGTATAGAAGATGAAATTGAGGCTCAGAAGAGGTCTGAGGTATCACTGTTGTATAAAGACAAGTTGGAATTTTAAGCTCAAGTTCATCTCATTTTAAAGCCTGTGTTATCTCCCTGTAGTACTGCCTTAATGGGAGACACATGTTGATTTATGTATTTTAAAGGTCAACTTTTCTGCACCAAGCCAAGTAAGTCTTCCAGTTGTTACATTGGATTAGATCATTTTAAATTTTGAATCAAAGCTTGGTTTTGCAACCCAAAGTGACATAAAATTTTCTATTAACCTTAGTTAATTAACAGCAAAATCATGAAAGCTACCCTGATTTTCATCCAATAGAAGGAATGAGCAAGGTCAAAGGCTATGGAAAACAATGTAAAGTCTGTTTATGATTAAACCCAAGAAATGCTATTTATCTGAGGCCCGGCCTCTGTTCTGTGGGAGTCTCCAATGGCTCTAAAGTAGGCCCCTCTCTGAGGACTTGCAGGGAAGGAGCAGGTACTCTTCTCACTCTTACAAGGAGTGGAAAGCACAAGTTCTCTTTCCCCTCAAAGAAATGTTCCCCACTAAACCCTCTTTTCCTCAATTTTGACTCTTCTGGACTTTTTATAGCCTCCTTGGGTTGAGGGTTTTTAGATACTGATTCTCAGTCATTTTCCTTGACCAGTCTGCATGTGTGTCAGGCACTTCATTATGGAATTTCATATCATTAAAGCTTGGTCCTCCAAGAGAAATTCCAATTTAGCATAACAATTCAATTTAATATAAAATGCTGTTTCCTCCCACATATATTGGTTTTAGGAAAAGGGGATCTATTATTTGTTAGGTTTTTGTACCTCAGCTCACATCACATAGTCTTCCTGTATGGGATGAAAAGTAGTAATAGCAGTAAGCTACTTGGACTGGGAAGTGCAGTGATAATTAGGTATGGAAGTATGAACAGACATCTAATAATTGAATAAAGCCTTGGAGTATAAGGTGTTAGTAGGTGAGAGAGAGTGTGAGGAGACTGATGCACAAGGACTTTGACTTTTATTCTGAGTAAACTGAGGAGTGATGAGATTTGGATTATATTTTCACCCTGACTCCTGTGTTGAAAATACACTGTGGGGGTTGGGGTAGGAAAGAACAGAAAAAAGGAAAAAAAAAAAAGAAAAATTAAGGGCTTTAATTAGAGACGGTAGTGACTTGGACCAGGAGTGGTACGAGTGGTGGTGCTAAGGTATGCTTAGATCCTGGACTTTGGAAGGTCAGGCTGGCAGACATTGCTCACCAAGCTGATGTACAGAGAGGGCACATGACTAGCCCAAGAGCAAGCTCCTAGCAGGTGTTTAAAGCAGGGGAAGGGCAATGGGGGTTTTATGGTATGTGATTTTATGTAGGGTGCTCTGGATTTGAACCCAGGCAATCTGCTCCAGTGCCTACAGTCTTATCATTTTACAAACTTTTTGTCAAAGTTACAATTTGGAGTTTTGACACACCCACACCCATGGAACTAGCACCAAAATCATGATCGTGCACGTTCGCATTACCCACACAATCTTCCTTCTGCCTCCATGTAATCAATTTCTCCCTTGACCCAATCACACACAAGTTCTGATCTGTTTCTTGTCACTATAGATTACTCTGCATTTTCTAGAATTTTATATCAATGGAATCATACAATACATTATCTTTTTTGTCTAATTTATTTAATTGAGCCTAATGATTTTGAAATTTGTTCATGCTGTTGTGTTTATTGATGGTTAATTTTTGTATGTGGTATGCAATAAGGGTTGAAATTAATTTGTATTTTATTTTTGCACATGAATATTTAATTGTTCCAGCACTACTTGTTGAAAATGGCATCCTTTCCCCTTTGTATTTTTTGCTGAAAATCAATTGGCCTTCAATATTTGGTTGTCTTCCTGGACTCTGTTTTGTTCAATTTACTTTTATATCTTCACACCAGTGCCACACTGTATAATTATAGCTTTTTAGTTAGTTTTGAAATCAAGTGAAGTAAGTTCTCTATCTCTTTATTTTCTAAAAAAAAATACTTGCACCCTTCTAGGTCCTTCACACTGTCATAGTGCTGGGACTCAGGTGAGTCATGTGAGGCACCAGAGGCTCAGAATTGAGGAGAGACTTACTCACTAGTTTATGCAAGCATCTCAGGCTAGTTCTGGCCCTGCACTGTCCATACCAGTGTTAGAATTAATTGGTCAGTTTTCAGGATTTAAGTTCTATTGTGTTGAATCCAGAGATAATTTGAAGCAGAATTGAGATCTTCACAATATTGTCTTCTGATCTATGAACAAGGTATATGTTTTCAGTTATTTATATCTTTCTTAATTATTTTTAGTAGTGTTTTGCAGTGTACTGGCTTGTTCAAATCTTCCATTCTTATTTAATAGTTTTAATCCAATTGTAAATAGCATTGCTTTTCACATTTATATTTGCAATTGTTTGTTGTTACCATGTAGAAAATACAATTAGTTTCTGAATATTGACCTTATATCACTTTCTTTTGTATCTCTTCACCTTTAATTATGATATCAGGTACAGGTTCATCATAGATACCTTTAATCAGGTTGAAGAAATTTTATTTAGTTTGCTGAGGGTTTGTAACATAATTGGAAGTTGGATTTTGTCAAATACTTTTTATGCATCTATTGAGATAATCACATGGCCTGTCTTTTTAAAAATTCTTTTAATGTGGAGAACTAAATTGATTCATTTTAAAATGTGAAACTAATCTCACAGTCCTGGATAAACCCCACTTGATCATGATGTTTTTCATTTTCTTTTTTTTTAATTGTTGGATTTAACGTAGCTAAAGTATTTTAGCTAAAGTATTAGATACTTTAAAAAAGCTTTGTATTTATGTTCATGAGGGATATTAGTATGTATTTTTTTAATGTTGTAAACCCTTTGGTTGGTTTTGTAATCAGGGTAATGCTGGCTTCCTTAAATAAGGTGGGATATGTTTTGTTCTCATCACTTTTCTGAAAAAAAAATTATGTAAAATTGATATTATATATTACTTAAACATATGTAGAATTCACCAGTAATGATATCTGAGCCTGGAGGGGTCCCCTCCATGGGAAGATTTTAAACAACGAATCTATTCTTTTTGTAGTTATAACGATAATTAGGTTACCTGTTTCTCTCTGAGTGATTTTTTTTATTGTTTTAGTGAGTTGTCCATTTTATCCACATCTAATCTATTTGTGATATATTATCCACTTTTTGTTTTTTATTCTTTAAAAATGTCATGTCAGTGACTTCTGGTTTGCCTTGCTTCTGATGAGAAGTCAGCTGTCATTCTTATCTTTATTTTTCTCTGTATTAAGTGTCCTTTTCCTCTAGTTGCTTTTAAGATTTTTTTTTTCTCTGATTGTGTGCTTGGGTGTGGATTCCATCAAATTTAAAAAATGCTTGGCCATTATTTTTAAATATTTTTTCTTTGTCTTTTCCCATAATGGACTTGAATGACATGTATAATATTGGATTGCTTAAGTTGTTCCGCTGCTTTCTAATGCTGTATTAATTTTTTTCCTCTATGATTCATTCTGGAGATTTTTTGTCCAAAGTTTTAAGTTTATTAAATGTTCTTCTGTAGTGTCTGATCTATTGTTGATTTCACCCAGAGTACTTTTCAGACACCACATCTTTTATTTGTAGAAATTCAATTTATGTGTTTAATTTCTCTCCCTCACATGTACATACTTTCCTTTAACTTCTTAAACAAATGGTGTGTATTTATAATATATGTTTTAATGTCCTGTTGTACTTATTCTACCATCTGGGTTATTTCTGGGCTTGTTTCTCCTCATCATAAGTTGTATTTTCCCATTTCTTTGCATACCTGATCATTTTTAATTAGATGCCAGACATTGTGAATTTTATATGCTTGGGTGCTGAGTCCTTGATCCCATTTTATTCCTTTAGCTACCACTCACCCCCTCCCAAGGACACAGTTAAATTACTTTGGAACATTTTGATTTTTCAAGACTTGCTTTGAAGCTTTGCTAGGCGGGTCAAAAATAGTCTTTAGTTGGTGCTACCTTGTCTAATTAGACCCATTAATGAGGATTGTTAAACATGATCCTTTCAGGTGATTCTTTTTTTAAATTATTAATACTTATTTTTAGAGCAGTTTTATGTTCACAGATAATATAGGTGGAAGGCACAGATTTCCCACACACCCTCTGCCATGACAAGCACAGTCTCCCCATCATCACCATCCCAGCATTGTGGTGCATTTGCTACAGTCACTGAACTTCCACTGATATGTCATTATTACCCAGAGTCCATGATTTACATTATGTTCATTTCTGGTGGTGTACATTCTCTGGGTTTAGATAAATGTGTAATGGCATGTATCCACCATTATAATATACCTTTTAAAGAGTAGTGTTACTGCCCTAAAATTCCCCTCTGCTTCACCTGTTCACTGATGCCTCCTCCCAAACCCCCTGGTGACTGCTGATATTTTACTATCGTCACAGTTTTGTCTTTTTCAGAATGTCAGGGTTGGAATTATACAGCATGTAGCCTTTTCGGATTAGGTTCTTTCACTTAGTAATAGGTATTTAATATTCCTTCATGTCTTCATGGCTGGATATGTATCTTTTTTCTTTTTTTTTAGTTCTTTCTCTTATTGTTGTTCAAATACAGTTGTCTCCATTCCCCCCCCCCCAACCATTGCCCCCACCCCAGCCATCCCCACATCCCACCTTCAATCCTACCCCACTTTGGCTTTGTCCATGAGTCCTTTATACATGTTCCTGACAACCCTTCTCCCTTGTTCCCCACATTACCCACTCCGACCTCTCCTCTGGTTACTGTCAGTTTGTTCTGAATTTCAATGTTTCTGGTATATTTTGTTTACTTGTTTGTTTTGTTGATTAGGTTCCACTTGTAGGTGAGATCATATGGTATTTTTCTTTCACTACCTGGCTTATTTTACTCAACATAATGCTCTCCAGAACCATCCATGCTGTCGCAAAGGGTAGGAGCTCCTTCTTTCTCTCTGCTGAGTAGTATTCCATTGTGTAAATGTACCATAGTTTTTTGATCCATTCATTTACTGATGGGCACTTAGGTTGCCTCTAGCACTTGGTTATTGTAAACTGTGCTGCTATGAACATTGGGGTGCATAGGTTCTTTTGAATTGGTGTGTCAGGGTTCTTGGGGTATAATCTTAGCAGTGGAATTGCTGGGTCAAAAGGCAGTTCCATTTTTAGTTTTCTGAGGAAATTCCATACTGTTTTCCACAGTGGCTGCTCCAGTCTGCATTCCCACTGATAGTGCACTAGGGTTCCCTTTTCTCCACAACCTCGCCAGCACTTGTTGTTTGTTGCTTTGTTTATGATGGCCATTCTGACTGGTGTGAAGTGGTATGACTGGTCATTGTGGTTTTAATTTGCCTCTCTGATGGCTAGTGATGCTGAGCATCTTTTCATATGTTTCCAGGCCCTTTGTATGCCCTCCTTGGAAAAGTATCTGTTCAGGTCCTTTGCCCATTTTTTAATTGGTTGTTTGTCTTCCTAGAGTGGAGTCCTGTGGTTATATATTTTGGAGATTAAACCCTTGTCTGAGGTATCATTGGCAAATATATTTTCCCATACTGTTGGCTCCCTTTTCATTTTGTTGATGTTTTCTTTAGCTGTGCAGAAGCTTTTTATTTTGATGAAGTCCCATTTGTTTATTCTTGTCTTTATGTCCCTTGCTCTGGGGGACATTACTGGTAAAAATATTGCTGCATGGACTATCTGAGATTTTTCTGCCTTTGTTCTACTCTGGGATTTTTATGGTGTTGTGACTTATATTTAAGTCTTTTATCCATCTTGAGTTTATTTTGGATATAGTATAAGTCTGTGGTCGAGTTTTACTTCTTTTTTTTTGCATGTAGCTGTCTAGGTCTCCCAATACCATTTGTTGAAAAGGCCATTTTTACTCTATTTTATGCTTCTGCCCCCTTTGTCTAATATTAATTGACCATAGAAACTTGGGTTTATTACTGAGCTCTGTGTTCTGTTCCATTGATCTATGTGTCTGTTCTTATGCCAGTACCAGGCTGTTTTGATTACAGTAGCCTTGTAATACAGTTTGATATCAGGTATTGTGATCCCTCCTACTTTGTTTTCTTTCTCAAAATTTCTGTGGCTTTTTGGGGTCATTTATGGTTCCATATACATTTTTGAAAGGTTTGCTCTATGTCTGTGAAATATGTCATTGGTAATTTAATAAGGATTGTGTTGAATCTATAAATTGCTTTGAGTAGTAGACATTTTGATGATGTCAGTTTTTCCAATCCATGAACATGGCATATGCTTCCACTTGTTTGTGTCTTCCTTAATTTTTTTGTTCAGGGTTGTGTAGTTTTCTGCATACAGGTCTTTTACCACCTTGGTTAGGTTTATTCCTAGGTACTTTATTTTTTTTGTTGTTGCTATATCAAATGGGATATTTTTCCTGATTTATGTTTCTGATATTTCATTGTTGGTGTGCTAAAATGCCTTTGATTTTTGGATATTGACTTTGCATCCTGCTGTTTTGCCAAATTCATTTATTAGGTCAAGTAGTTTTTTGGTGTAGTCTATAGGATTTTCTATTTACACTACCATGTCATCTGCAAATAATGATAGTTTTGCTTCCTTCTTTGATATTTGGATGCTGTTTATTTCTTTTTCTTGCCGGATCACTGTGGCTAGGACTTCCAATACTACATTGAATAGAAATGGTGAAAGTGGACAACCTCATCTTGATCCTGATCTTAGTGGGAAAGTTTTTAGTTTTTTCCCATTGAGTATGATGTTGGCTGTAGGTCTCCCATATATGGCCTTCATCATGTTGAGGAATGCTCCCTATACTCCCACTTTGCTGATTGTTTTTTATCATAAATGGATGCTGCACCTTATCAAATGCTTTTTCCTCACCTATTGATAGGATCATGTGATTTTTGTCTTTGCTTTTGTTTATGTGATTTATTACATTTATTGATTTGCGAATATTGTACCATCCTTGCATCCCTGGGATGAATTCCATTTGATCATGGTGTATGATTTTTTTAGTGTATTGCTGGATGTGGTTTGCCAATATTTTGTTGAGGATTTTAGCATATATGTTCATCAGTGATATTGGTCTGAAATTTTCTTTCTTTGTTATGTCTTTGTCTGGTTTTGGGATTAGGATGATGTTGGCCTCATAAAAAGAGTTTGGGAGTCTTCCCTCTTCTTGGATTTTTTAGAATAGTGTGTGAAGGATAGGGATTAACTCTTCCTTAAATTTTTTGTAAACTTCTTCTGTGAAATTGTCTGGTCCAGGGCTTTTGTTTGTTGGGAGTTTTTTTTATTACTGCTTCAATTTCATCAGCTGTTATTGGTCTCTTCAGGCTTTCTGCTTTTTCTCATTCAGTTTTGGAAGATTATATTTTTCTAGAAATTTGTCCATTTCTCCTAGGTTTTCAAATTTCTTGGCATATACTTCTTTGCAGTAATTTCTTACAATCCTTTGTATTTCTGTGGTATCAGATGTAATCTTTCTTAGGTGATTCTTTCCATGGATTCAGGTAGTTTTCTCACACACATGTGCTTATTAATACTCAGCTACAGACTCAAAGTGAACTTCCTGCAGATTTCTGGAGGGCTTTTTCTTTGTAACTCTGTCTTCACTAAAATTCTGCCTTATGAATTCTAATTGTCTTGGCCTATTCAAAGCTCACACTCTCTTTTCAATTCATAAATACCACCACGTTCTGCTTAGGTTCCCTTTCCTCTGCTGAGCTTCCTCTGCATGAACATCAGGCTCACTTATCTGTTTTTTTGCTCCTGAGTATCACTGTTTGATGCAGACACTGGCCTGCAGTATCCACACCATTAAGGATGAAATGAGACATTCACATAGACTACTGAGTCTGGTGGAGGAAAAGGGACAGCATGGCTTTCTCTCAAGGGGAGAAAAGGCTGCAGCCTCCGCCATGACAGGACTTTATTGGGTTTCTCTGCTCATTCCATGATGGTCCTCATTTACTATGCACAGGTTCACTTTAGGTGGTTACCTTTTACAGAAAACAAAGGAGCCAAATGCTGCTAATCACACCACAGAAGAGGGATATTTGCAAATGAAAAGGCAAAAGTGGGTAAACTGGTTACACTCATCCTTGGAAGGTTTCGCATGGATTTTAGGAAGTTACTTTGCAATAAATGTCCTCAGTTCAGGGTGAGGGAGTTTTAGCAAAAAGCAAGACTCATAGTGGCTTAGGGACACTGTAGGCCTGATTCCCCACAGGAGAACCTATCTGTGGACATGGGTCCTGTGCATCTCTGAGTGGGAGCTGGGCCCACACCATGCAGAATGGCCTCATACAACTGTTCAGGTATGCTCTCTGTCCAGTATCTGAAAACAAACTTGTTTTTGTTTTTTGTTATTTAAAATGCAAGGTGAGTCCAGTCCCTATTAATTTCATTATGGTCAGCATTTAAACTCTTAAATACCATGCTGTATACTCTCTATTCTCCTGAATTTATATTCTCACATCTTACACTGGGTCTACACAGTTAGATCCATTTAGATGTAAAGGGTTTGATATGGTCAACACAGGGCTTGTAAATTTCAGAACCATCTTCTCCAGTGCTATGGGCCATGGACTTTTATTTTCAAATAATCTTTGGATTTTTTTGCATTATTTCAGGATATTAAATTACAAATGAAATTAAAAATTATATTTTTTCAGCTCCCTGGGGATAAAAAGACATGTGATGTTAATGTGAAACATAAGGTCTCATTTTCGTAGTGTTAGAGGTAGTTGTGCACAAATAAAATCAGATTTAAATATTTTCCTGAGACAAACAAATAGGTATTGCAAACAAAATAATTAAAGTGGTTTCTAACAGGTAAGCAAATCCATCTGCTATTATATGTATTTTTCTGGTTGAATATGTGTATGAGGAGTAAGGTGCAAAATGAATCCCCAATAGCCTTGTAGAATTTTAACAGAATAAAAAACAATGGCTTTTTGTTACAGAGATCGTTACTTAGGTAGGAGTTTTAGATACCATAATTTTTGAGGTTCTCATTATTTTGGTATGCAGTTTTGAGGAACTCCTTTCTCCTTTCCTCTCTTTTGCTCTTTTTCTCCCCTCTACCCTCTATTCCTCCTTCACTCCTTCCTCCTTCCCTCATGAGCACTTACCAGACCTTGAGCTTGGACTTGGAAAAGGGAAGAATGTGAGAAACACATTCCCTGCACTTAAGAGCTGGTTCTGTTTCTATCTCTTGTGTAGGTGGAATGACAGGTTTCCTTCTGATTATGTGTAGAGAGCACTGAGAATTCACTGTGCTCTCAGATCTGAGTCAGAAATGTAGGTTTATAATAAAGGACCAGAAGATTTTGGATCTGAGTAAATGGAGTTTCCTTATGCAGCTCTTTTCCAGGTGAATTTCATGCTTTTCTGCTGGGGGCATGGGATTGCATGAGGGGCCCTTTCACTGCTTGTGACTGAGAGTGCTGTTACCTGTGGGACTCCTACTCAAACTCAGCCCTGAGTTGTTAAACTATGAAGACTCTAGATTTGCCTTGCCCTACAAATGTCAGGCAAAGCTATTTTTAGCTCATCCCTATAGGTATTGTAGCTCCTTTAATATCCAGGCCCAGCCCTGCAGTAGTATGTATTTCAGGTTCAATTTAGAGCATATTTCAGGAATATCACATCTGAGAAAACAAGTGTAAAGTTAGTAATCACTCACCCACTTTTGGGAATTGATTTGACCTGCCTTAGATGTTCTGAGTTCATTAGAATGAAAGGAAATTGCATGGACAGAGGTAGAGTGGATGGTCATGGCTTGTGAGAATGCAGAACTTGCAAGGTTGGTGTAAGCAGGAAGGCAAAGGGGGAATGGAGGAAAAAGAGGGAGAAGGAGGAAGAGTGAGAGAAAAAAGGAGATAGTGGAAACAGGCATGGAGAAAGTAAAAGTAAAAGAAAGAAGAAAAAGAAAATAGTCAAAACAATCTTGAGAAAGAAGGACAAAGATAGAAGCATCAGTTCCCTGATTTCAAATTATATTTCAAAGCTATAATAATTAAAACATAATGCTTTTGGCCTAAAACCAGAAACATAGACCAGTGGAACAGAATAGAGAGCCCCATAACAAACCCATAGTCTATTAATTTATGACAAAGGACCCAAGAATATAAAATATACAGGGAGGGTTTAACAATGGTATAGGAAACAGAGAAGCCAAAGAACTTATTTGTACAACCCATGGACCTGAACTAAAGAAGTGGGTGGATGCTGGAGAGGGGATAAAGAGGAGAAAAAATGGGGAAAATCGTAATAGCATAATCAATAAAATATACTTAAAAACCATAATGAGATATCATCTCATACCTATTAAGATGGCTATTATCAAAAAGACAAGAAATAAAGTATTAGGGTGTGGAGAAAATGGAAACCTTGTTCACTCTTGGTCAGGCTGTAAATAGGTGCAACATAATGGAAAGCAGAATGGAAGTTCCTCAAAAAAATGAAAAATAGAGCTGCCACATGACCTAGCATCTTGTGGGCATTTACCCCAAGGCAATGAAAACATTAATTTAAAAAGATATGTGTACACCCATGCTCATTAAAGCATTATTCATAATAGGCAAGATATGGAAACAACCTAAGTGCCCATCAGTAGAGGAATGGATAAAGAAATTTTTCAGTCATAGGGAAGAATGAAATATTGTCATTTGTGACAGCATGGATGGAACTCAAAGGCATTAAGCTGAGTGAAATAAGTTAGACAAAGAAAGACAAATACCATATATCTCTCTTAAGTGTGAAATCTAAAACAAAAATAAAAACAACATAAAATGAAACTCATAGATACAGAGAATAGATTCAGATTGGTGGTTCCAGGAGTATAAGAGGCAGGGGTTGAGTTGGGGGGTGATGGGAGGGTGGAGAAATGAGTGAACTTTTTTTCAGTTTAAACATATTTAATAAAAATTAGAAAATAAAAAGAATTCATAAATTTAAAAAAAAACAGAGAAGAGAGCTGAGGAGAAAAGTAGTTAGGTCTCCACACAACCCACTCGAGCCTATCCATCATCCATAAATAACCAGCCAGCTAGAGGAGATTTAGTGACCTTCTCTAGTAAATTCTGGAAACATCTTTGGGTCCTCTGGCTCATTGGAAGGCAGATCTCCACTTTGTGCTCATGGTCAAATGAAAGAATAAAATCAAATAAAATGTAATGAAATACAAAATCAGTGAAATACAATAAAGGAACCACTAAAAATGCAAAGCACTACAAACTTTCTTTGGGCTTCTCTGGACAAGATAGTAGATTCTCCTGATAAACCAGTAGGTGTGGGGAGGATTTCCCAGCACTGCACAGAGAGCCTGAGGGTACATCTGGCCTGCCTGTGACCATAGCCAGGTGCAGATCTTTAGGGAACAAGGTCAGCTGCTTATTGCTGGCTGATCTGACAGCCCCGTCATGGAAATGGGCTGTGATAAGGAGGTGTGATGGGAGGAGAGCTCTGTCACCTGTACCCTGGGAAGCCCAGGGTAAAAGGAACAGGCAGGGTGCTAGCTTTGTTGTAAACAGAAAATATTTGTATAATTTATAAAAATAAAATAGTCCATGTAAGTTTTCAATCAGAGTCCATTTTACTTAATGGTAAGATAGTTGAATACTGGTTTGATACCTTGGCAGGGAGTCCAGTGTATCTTGGGATCTCTCAGAGATGAGGAGCAGGAAAGAGCTAAATGTAGATTGGGTGGTCTGATGTATGCTCCCCAAAAGGGGTTTGGAAGAGGCTGCAGGAGCAATGGAGTGAGAAGAGGGTCAGGAAAAGGGCTATTCTGGCTTGCCTGGAGGCCAAGCTAAGGCAGGTCTTTTGATGGCTTTCAGTAATTGTAGAAAAAGTTTTAGGTTTCGAGTTGTAAGGATAAAGAATACTAGCTGCAAGGCTGTGTGCTAGACATGTTGAATCTCATTCAATCAAAGTCAAAACCCTGGTAAGAACTATTATTCTATTCATAGATGACACTCAAAGGAATTAAGTGCCTTGTTACACAACCAGAAGAGAGGAGAAGCCAGGATTGGAACTCAAACCCATCTGATTCCAGATCATCCTCTTTTCACTTCCTTATGTAATAGACCAGTGCTTCGAAAATGTTAACAGATAGTTACTAGACTTATTGTAGTAATCACTTTGTAAGGTATATACATGTCGAATCAGTGTGTTATATACCTGGAACTAATATATTTTATGTCAACTATAATTAAAATAAATTTTAACAAATGTTAACATGCCTATGAATCACTCAGAGATCTTGTCATCAGGTAGCTGCTGACTAGATTCATCTGGGGGTAGGGGCTGATATTCTGCATTTCCAACAAGTTTGCACATGATGCTGATGTTGGTTCATGGACCATACTTTTAAGAGTGGTGGAATCTTCTCTGGCTATTTTCTACAGGCAAAATAGGAAGACTTCATACACACTCTGTGAGCTTTTAGGGGATGACTAATGAGGCAGATCATGTGCCTGGTCAGAAACACCACTCAGAAGGTGCTCTCCCACTGTCATCCTTTGTCTCGGATGTGTAACCAGTACTAAGCTTTGGCAGCTTCCTCCCACTCTCTCTTCCTCACCTGGATGTCCTTAGTTTGACTTGCCTTAAGCACTCCATAGGGATCTGAACACAGCAGACAGTCTAAAAAACCTTTCGAGAATTAGTGGGAGTAATTCTTTCATCACAACTCAATCGAGTCCTCTTTGTACTTTTCAGCTTCTCTGAAGCCAGCTTTGTCTATGAAGTTTATTTACTATCATTAACTTTAGATTACTGACACCATGCTTTTTAGGGGGGAAATAATAAACTTTATTATTTCTTTAGAGTTGGAATAATGCTGATAACACATAGGTGTTTGATAGACCTAGGTGTTTCTAAGGAATAAAAGGAAATGACTTACAGCCCTATATAAGTTTAGAGTTCTATATAAATGTTTAAAAATATTTTCCCCTCATATCAGAAGGTTCAGAAATTTTACTGATTTTTTTAAAAATTTAATTTATATCAATTTTTCCCATCATAATTTATTCCCTCTATACCCTCTTCCACCTTCACCCATCTCCCTTCCTTTAAAGAACATACAAATACTTATTTGTGCATAAGTTTTATATCTGTTTTGTCAAAATATATACTTAGAAAAAGGAGAATCTTTCCATTTTAATTGCTATTTTGAAGATTTTTTCTCATTATAAAAATTTATCTACTTTGTTACTCAAATAGACTTGGATCAAGACTTCTGCAGTGACTCTTCCCATGTTTTCAATTTTACAATATTCTTAGAAGCTTAAAAGGTGCAGAACATGTTATAACAAACACCTACATATTCACCATTCAATTGTTAACACTTTGAGATCTCAATTTTTAAAATATGGACTATTTCAGATATAATTGAAGTCTGTTCTATGTCTACTCACCAGTCACATTAAATTCTTTATCAGTCAGCTTGTTTTTTTACTATAAGCTACAGAAAAATCTGAGTCCAATTTCCTTAAATGGTCTGAAGATTTATTAGAAACGGCTCAGAGACAGGTCACGAGGTTACAGGGCAGAATGATTCAGAGGCTGAATAGTATTCTCAGGACCCTGTTCTGTCTGAGGTGTGCTGGGCATGCTCTCAGGTGGAATCTCCCCATGATTCAAACCTCCTCAGGCAAAAAAGGCCTAGGTTTTCTTGGTCTTCTTCTTAGGATTAAGCAAACTTTCTCAGAACCCCCTCACACATCAAAACCATAAATGAAGTCATATATCCTTCTCTAAAACTGCCTAAATTAGTAGGGCCACTTACTTTGGCTCAGACCAAGCAATGTATCTCTGCTTTGGGGTATTGGAGTCACCTCTCATCCCTTGAATGCCATGTGGTACAGGGAAGGGCACCATTTCACACTAGGGTTATTCCAGTGTAGAAGAGGAGGGCAAAGACTGTCAGGTAGGAAGCAAATTTGCTTGTTACTCTCTTTATTTCCCCACTGGCACTAACTGCCTGAAATTGTTGTGTGTTCCTTACGTTTAAATTTGTATTATGCTATTACATAAATCTGAACTATAAATGTAGCTTATTAGGTGTATAATTCTGTAACTTGCTCTTCCTTTTCTTTGTTTCTCTTCTGTTTTCCTTACTTCTTTGATCTATGTTTTTAAGGCAATGTAATATTATAGGTTTGTTCAGTAATTTTTATAGTTGCTTAGTAGTTTATCATACAAATACCATTGCTTCTTTTTTTTCCATTGCTTCTTCAATTATGTTTTTGTTGTTGTTACATCAGAGACCTGAGTGTAGGTGAGGAAGAAGCAGCTGAGTTTGACGAACACTGAAACTCCTGTGTCTCCAAATTAATCCTGTTGATGTTGTCATCATTTAAAATTTTTTTTCACATAGTTAGCAACAAATAGGACTTTAAGGATCATTTCTAACTTCCATATCAGTTTTTCATCACCTTTTTTGAGTCAAAGTCTTTCTTGAAGATCTAATACAGCTGATCTTCACATTCTCAGATTCTCAACAGGAAAATGTGTACTTGGAGACTTTATACTTTTTGGAATGGTGGGTTCCCTGAAGCCAGCCGGAGGCCTTGGATGAAGACACAGGTTGCCTCTGAGTAGAGGCAGTCAGGTCTTATTCTGTTCTTGCTGTGCTCTCTAAGAAAGACAGTTTTGCTTTTAATCACTGAATTAAGTACATGACTTCAGGGAGGATGTGAGGATTGGCTTTCCTTTAGAATTTATCTGACTTTTCTTTAGTCTCAACTCTTTGTAAGTGAAGTAGAGGTCTGTAGAGTTTCCTGATAATGTATTTGACTAAAAATGAAGATTGTCTAAGCTTCAATGTGCATTCTTAGTACAAATTTAGAGGCGGTGAGTATTTTTATTATTCAGTGCATGAAACACATCTTACATTTTATTGTTTTCATAGGAAATCTCTCTTTAAGTATGTTACACAGTACAAAAGAATCTTTTTCCCCCCGATGACTGGCAAGAAGGATGCAAGGTTAATTGGAAGCTCTATCCTGTTCTCTACTTGTTTTAGTTGTTATAATATTTTTGCTATCAGTCTGTAGGTACTCCATCCACTGAAAAAAGAGCTAGATTCAGCAGTATTTTGCTATCATTCTATTCCAATTCCACCAATCAGTATATACTGTAGATCCTATATTTTTCTTTATAAGGATGGTCCATTTGAAACCATAATAATCTAAGTCTCCATCATCTCTCAGAGATGATCTCTTAAGTGAACAGTATTGATGAGAGATTTACGGGTGGAACCTATTAGATTGTAGGAAGGTAAGCTAACAAAGAAGTTCAGGATGGACAGCAAAAAGAGGTGGAACCTGAAGAATATTTACAGTTTTGTACCCACAATAGTGAGATGATTCAAGAATATAATTGGAATCTGATCAAATGGACAAGGTTACACATTCTTTTCTTGGGCCCCTCAGAAAGGGTCCTCCTGCTGATATTAATGATAATAAACTTAGGAGAAGACACTTAAATGAAGCAAATATAAATTTTAGCATAATAACTGAGGTTTAACTAGTCTCACAGCCAAGACATATATGGGGTTTGGGAGATAGGTGTATATTCCAGAAAAGGGGAAGATTACATGCTAAAGAATAAAAATTCTATATATAAGATTCTGTAGTAGTATTTTTATGGAAGAATAATTAGCCTGAGTGATACTCTCAAAAGGAAAAGACCTAAAAAGTTGGATATTATATTTTTAAACAGATCACTGAGCAGTCAAGAATAATGTGCTCAGAGGCCAATTAGAGTGAGAATGAAAACTCTAGGAAATATGTGAGCTTCGAATTTAGTTTTTTGCCTTGAATCTATTGGCCAAACTGTGGAGATGTTAAGCTTTTATTCTTCTGGCTATGTGGGGCATAGAACACATGAGATCATAGAACACATGAGATTTGATTGGTAAGAACCAATGAAATGTGGAGGCTAATGAAAATTTACCCATAAAGTTAGAAACTTAGAACTCATTGTAAGGGTTAACTAGAAATGAACTCACCATGCAGAGGGAATAACAAGGAAAATTTTCTATCTTGACTTTGGAGCTGCATGGAGGGAAGAAATTTTCTTGAAATTTGGCAACTCTCATGCATGCAGGATTGTGGGCCACGTCACACCTGTGCTGCCTATCGAAGCTCAAAGGAATACAGAGTATTAAATTGTATGGTTACAGATTGTCAGTGCTCATAATATTTTCTGAAGTAATGCAGATTCCAGTTAGACTTCACAGAACATATAAGAAAATTCTAAGAAAAATAATATTGTATATGTAAGGAAAAAAAGAGAGAAAAGAAGGAGGAGGGAAGGGAGAAGGGGAGGGAGAAAGAAAGGAGGAAGGAAGGAAGGATGGAAGGAAATAAAAGAGCCATCATGAGTGAGAGCCAGAAAAAGAAAAGGACAATTTAAAGAAATTTGAAGTGACTTTATTTACTAGAATTAAATGGCATAGAATATTAAATAAATAGGCTTAAATACATTTAAAACATAAAAAGATGCTTGAAAATATGATCAAGGAACAAAATACATTTTATTAAGAAAGAAACAGCTTCAGGAAATTAAAAACCTAATAATTGAAGTTAAAAATAAGCATCAAAGTGGACACACATATAGAGAGAATTAATTACCTGAAAAAACATGAAGAGGTTATTTAGAATGCAGCCCAAAGAAACAAACAGATGGAAAATATGAAAGAAAGGTCAATACATGGAAGAATGATAATATCTGACATACTTTGACTGGAGTTCTAGAAGGAAATAGAAGATAATGGGGGAAGAAACCATATTAAATGATAATATTGTTTTGAATTCTCTAGAGTTATTAAAAGAAAACAAATGGAAGATGTGGAAAGCCCAAGGGTCAGGAGCAGAATAAAAATCTAAAAATTCACACCTAGACACCTCATAGTGTGACACTGCAGAACACCAAAGACAAAACAATCTAAGGACTATCCAGAGAGAAAACACAGGTCATCTTCAAAGGAGTGGCAGCTAGACTGATCCCTAATACCTTGTGGTAGTGGGCTGAATAATGACCACCAAAGATATCCAGGGCCTAATCCTTGGATACTGTGTGTTACCTTATATAGCTGGAGATATTTTGCAGAATTGATTAAGTTGATGATCTTGAGGTGGGGAAATTATCTTGGATTATCCTGGTGGGCCTTTAGGCCTAAATGTAACCCTAAATGTCCTTATAGAAGGGAGGCAAAGGGAGATCTATGTATGGAAGAGAATGTCATGTGGGCACAGAGGAAGAGATTAGAATAATGTGGCTGCAACCCAAGAAATGCCGGCAGTCACTGTAAGTGAAGCTCTAAGAGGCAAGGAACAGATTCTCCCCTGGAACCTCTGGAAGGAGTGCCTCACTTTTTGTGATAATTTTTTATTGCAGTTGTAGGAAACTAATACATTGAACAAAAAATGGAAGCCAGAGGACCACATCATATTGTTTTCAGTGTGCTAAGAGAAAATAGCAGTCAACTTAGGATTTTATTTTTCAAGAATGAAATTAAAATAAAGATATTTTCTTTATTTTAAATAAAGAATAAATAAAATAGCAAATAAAAACTAAGTTTGTCTTCAACAAACCCACATGAAAGGAAATTATAAATGAAGTATTTCAGGAGAAATAAATGATCACAGATATAAGGTTTGATGTCCAGAAAAGAATGTCTAACAATTATGTTGATACATACTGGTTCAATAGACAAATATCAACTGTTCAAAGTAATGAAATTATCTATATTATGAGGCCATAAAGAAAGATAGAATTAAAATAATGGACATTGTTATCACATTAGTTGGGAAGATGGTGATTAGAGATAAACACTGAAGAAGAAGAGTAAAAATAGTGATTAACTCAACACTTTGTTAAGGTCTGCCCAATAAAAGTCTAGCCATTGTTATCATAATAAGAACAGTTTGTGTGCACTGATGTAACCTGGAAGCCAAGGACAGTGGACTAGAATGGATATGCATGAACAATGATGACTTCACTGTACTAATTAGGGTGGGGGGGCTATAGATGCCATTGTGTGAGTGTGTGTACTGTGTGGCCATCACTTTCAAAATGACTTGAGTCAGTAGAGCAACCAATCTGCACCCAATTTTGCATTAAGCTTGAACACTTCTCTGCAGAAACTATCTGGATGATCAGAAGGCTGTTGGGGATGATGCAACCAGTGCAGCACAAATAAAAGTGTGGCACAAACACTTCAAAGATGGTTAAGAATCTGTTGAAGGTGATCCATGTTCTGGAAGGCCTGCAACAAGCAGAACACCTGAGAATGTTGAATGTGTACAAGTTGCAGTCAACAAAGATCAGTGACTGACAGTCACTAGAAGCTGGTCTGGGGATTCCAGAAACTACTGTGCCTGAGATTTTGATGCAAGATTTTGGCATAAAATCTATCATGGCAAAATTTTCTCTGTGGCTTCTGCTACCAGAGCAGAAGGAACATTATGCTACAGTTGCCAATGGCTTGATTCAAACTGCTACATGAACTAGTGCCAATCACATAGGAAAATTTGGACAACATGATGGAATTTTTAGAAAAAAGTGATTTAGGACAAAGGAGGAAAAGTAAGCAAATCCCTATAAAATAAAGAAATTTAATTAGTAATAAGAATGATTCTACAAAGAAAATGCCAGGTTAGATGAGTTTATGGGCTAGTTCTACAAAACATTCTAGAAATTGGAGAAGATATTGGTAGCATGTGACATACTTATCATCCAGAATTTTTAAAAGTCGATCAAATAAATATGCCAGAGACCCTACTTGATAGGAATTGGACAAAAATACAAAAACAGGAAAGGAAGCACAAATGATTCAAAATGTATGAAAGATACTTAACCCTTTTAAGAATTATGGAAGTGGAAATTAAAATCCAATTATGTGCCCATTTATACTCACCAGATTGGCATATATTAGGACATTGTACACTGTCGCATGAAGGCAAGGATACAGAGCAGCTGGAACTCTCTTTACTGTATGTGATTATAAATTGGTACAATCACTTTGGAAATTTTGTATTATCTAGGAAATTTGAACATGTTCATACTCTCCTGTCAAGGAATTCTGTTCTAGGTAGGTACCCTAGAGAAGTTCTTCTACAAGTGCACCAAGATGCATATACCAGGAATACATACATTGAAGCTTTGTTCATGATAGCAATCAAACAAAAACATTCAAATGGTAATCCATGATAGAGTAAATAAATGGTGGCAGAGTCACACAATGCAATTGTATGTAGCTGTGAAAATGACTACACTAGAGTGGCACCCATCCCCATGAATAAATAGCAGAAAATGAAAGTTAGACTAGTGGGTTTTAAATGTTGGTGAGTGCTGGAATTATCTGGAGGGCTAATGGAGAGCTGGATCTCTGCAGTTTTATCATGTCCCAGGTGACCCTGATGTACAACAGAGCCACTGAGTTAAAACAACTACAGGAGGCCTGCATGCAGACTGGTCAGCTCACACAAAGCTAAGCAAAATGTACAAGTTGCACAATATTTGGGTTACATATGTAGTTATAACATGACAAAGGCAGGCTCTTTGTGAGCAGGAAGGTTCAGTGTTTAGGGAGGAGGCATCTGACCAAGATGCAATTTATATTTTATTTCTTAGCTTGATGGAAGGCACACTGAAATTGTTTTATTACCCATATCTTAATGTATGTAATATTTGCAAGTTAAATATGTTTGACAATATAAACTTAAAAAGTAATAAAATAAGCAAGATTATTTTGAGCCTATGCACTCCAGTGAGTGGCCGGGTATGACTGTTACTGTTGTCTCCAGTGCTGCCTTGCTGACTTCAGGGGAGGTCACACAGTATGTTCTGTCTTGCTTCTTCTGCTCATCAACAACAGTATCTGGGAGGAATGTTCAACGAGAAGGGCAAGTTCATTTTTCAAGTGAGTTGTATAAATTGGTGGCTTGGAGTGTCCCATGTGTCCTTAGGAACCCAGACACTGGGCCCCCTCAGGGTGGCCCAGAGGCAGATTTGGTATGTAGCACAGAGGCACTGCCCGGCAGGAGTGAGCAGATCCCTGCCTGTACCCCTACGGTAGTAAAGAGACCCAGTGAGACCAATAGGATTGGAAAGGGCCTGGCATGGAGCTGCTGAAACTGACTGGTGATGTGGGTTTGGAATTCTCCAAAGATAAGGGCACATCTCTAGGAAAAGAGGTGACCCTTTTCATTGCCTCAAAGGAATCTAGGGAGTTGCTTCTTTGGTTTCTTAGATTCTGATTGTAGCTATCTCTGTACTGTATACTAAGAATAGGCCCAGAATTACTAGCAGGCAGGCAGAGTATGTGTTTGACCCAGAGTGAGTGGATGAGAACTGGGCCATGGGAGACAGGAAGATCTCCAGAGATCCAGCAGATCCTCACTGCAAGGAAATAGTTGGGGAGAGCTATGCCAGGGTCTCCATAATCCTGGGTGGGAAGAGTGATAAAGGAACAGTCTGGAGATTAGGCAGCATAGGGTAGGGGCCGAGTCCTCTTATTTATGTCATAACTGCCACCGGCTCTCTCATCCCAGGAGCTGCTGCAGGTTGTCAGGGAAAGTGATAGTTACACTTAACTAGAAAGGTACTGTGTGTCTGTAAGTCAGACTCCCTGGAGACTTCCAGGGTCCTTTTGGGGTGCAATGGGGAATACTCAGTGACACTGATTTTCCCTCTAGGAAGCTGAGGATGCAGGAAAGATTTAATAAGAGAACTTCAAAAATAAGTGAGAAAAGCAAATGTGTGCAACATATCCATTTCCTCTCCAAGGTATCTGGGCTCTGATTAACCCCTTATGCATAAGTCAAATTATGTTCTTCATGACCTCATGTTTTTTTCTACATAAAAATCCCTCCCCAAATCTACTTTCCTTTTCCAAGTAAAATTAGCTACTCTTCTCTTTGCTCTTTTTATAGTCATCCTTACTATTAGATCAGAATGGGTTTTTTTCTCACCTCACTAGCCTAAGCTCGGCCTCTGCGAGCAGGGCAGCCCAGAGCAGAGCACCCAGGCCCAGGCTCAACTCCATTATCTGCTCTTGTTTTTTACCCAGCTGGTTTCTGGGCCCATCTCACCTTGTGGCTCTGAGATGTGAACACTTTGTTATTTCCCTGCTTTTGATTGTCAGTTGGTTCCCACCCAACAAGATCATCTTCCCTTCAACAGACTTTTTTCAGAAATATATAGGTCAGTGGTTTATACTCAATTCAATATGTAATAGCACTTTAATTCTTTTGAGATTACTGCATTTCAGCATATTTGAGAACTATTGATTATTCTAAAAGGATGCACCTCTTAATTTCTTACCTTCTCCCAGATCCAGCACATGGTTTCAACTGGCCAGTCTTTGCACTCATGTCAGATTCCTAAGGCAGTTCCTAAAATACACTGTTTACCATTTTACTGTTAAACATCTTGTTCTTCAAGTGACTTTGAAACAGATGATCACTAATATCTAACCTCATTAGCTCTAATTATAATACATCATTGTCTCAAAGCTAGAACGTATCATCTGCAAGAGGAAGACTGAAGAGCTATTTTAAAACATGGTTATTCACAGTTAAAATCTTGACTTGCAGCCAACCACCAATTAGGGCACTTTTTAGAGACAGTGAAACAGAGCAATCTGACTCCCACTGCTGAAACCTCATGCCAGTTTCCCTGACTGTAGTTTCTGTGCTGCTCTCAGCCATGGAACACTTTTTTTGCCTATGGAATTGTCTTCTGTGCAGCAGCCAGAGGTTTACAAAAATGTAAATCTTATTGTTTAGGCTTGTATGTGCCTAAAACTTTTCAAGGGCTCCTCATCGTCCTTAGTGTGGGCATTTTAGCCAGCTTTACTGATCCCCCATCCACATCTGTCCCAGGACACAGCTTGAGGGCTGCCTTTGCCCACCCCTCCTTTCTGCCAGCAGCCCTGCCCCTTTCTAAGCCCTGGAAGCCTGTGATGTTTCAGAAATCCTACTGCCTCTCAGGATGCAGCTGCTCCCCCATCTTCAGCAGCACCACCAATTCAGCTCTGCTTTGCTGCACACCCTCTCTGCCCTACATGTAAGCACTTTGCTTAACAAATTCATCCTACAGGTTCAGCTTCAGTGCTAATTCCTCAAAGAATCCTTGTCCTGGAAAAAGCTCCCTGTGGCTGGCTCCCTTTGCTATTTCTATGCTCAAGAGTGCTCATTTTAAATGGGATAATAATAGGATCTACCTTGTGGAATTCCTAGGGCTGTTGTGAGCACCAAATAAGATAATGTGTGTTAAGAGCTTAGTGCACACTCTAACATGGGACACACAATGGATTTTCTTTGTCTCTGTGTTTTCTTATTGCATCACCAGCATATTTCATCCTGTGATGACCTTGAGCTTCACTGCATGGATTAGACCTGACTCATTCACAGCCATATCCCCAGTGCTTAGCACAGAACAAACCACAGAGGAGATGTTGAGTAGATTTCATGCCACAAATGAATGGGTGAATAAATTTTCAAAATTTGTATGCAAGTTTAAAAAAGAATCTAATTACTGAAGACTTAGAGGGAACTCATTGCATTTTTTGTCAGAGGAAATTGTGTCAGAGGAAACCAATTTTCCTTGCTTAAATCAGATTGATAACTCCCAACAGAAAATTTAGCCTTTACTTCCAGCTAATGCCTGCCATGACTTTTGACATCACTGGTTCTTAAGAGCTTGATTCTGTGGAAGCCAATGCATCAGTGGTTTAGCCACAGACATCTTTCTCTGGCTTCAGGGAAAGCATTGAATAATCCTGTTTGCATTTTAGGGTTAGCAAGTATTATTTGTAAACAAGCAACTAATGCAATGTATGACCTGAGACCAACCATTAGTCCCTTTGGCATCAGCTGTTCAGGGGGTCAGCCTCCTAATGGGCCTTGTGCAGAAAAAGTTTGTGAGTCAATGGTAAGCATGGATCTGGTTATCTTTCCAGGAAATCAGTGACCCGGAGATTCTGGATTTGGTCCACAGTGCCCTTGGCAGGATGACCGTGGTCCGACAGATCTTCCCGTCTGCCAAGGACAACCAGAAATGCATGAGGAACAACCACCGCATCTCCTCCCTGCTCTGTGACCCCCAGGAGGGCTACCTCCAGATGCTACAGGTCAGTGTTCACCTCTCAAACTCCCTCCAGGACAGAGTCACACCCATGCTCTTGGTGTGCCCACATTCTTTAATTACTAGAACTCTGTTATTTGATGACCTTGCAACCAGTCCACAGGGTAGTGCCTCTGAGCAGCATTAGACGGCAGTCATAGCTATTGTCCGCAGACAGGTCCTCTTAGCTCATTGTGTGTCTCGTGCAGTTAAAAGTTACATGCTGACGTAAGGAGCTTCCTGTCTCTTAGGCTTCTGTGATGACTTTTTCATTTGGGATGGGTTATCTGGCAGGACTAGGGATGGAGCCTTCCTGTGGGAAGTGATCATTTTGAACCTTCTTTAGGTTCTTCCCTGTAGAAAGACAGTTATATGGATGTGGCTCTTGTGAAACAACTAGGGCAGAGTGTCAAACTCATTTTCACTGGGGGCCACATCAGCCTCATGGTTGCCTTCAAAGGGCCAAATGTAGAGCTCCTTGCCCCTAGTTAAGTAGTAGTTACATTTATACAGTCCTAAAATTACATTTGGCCCTTTGAAGGTAACTGTGAGGCTGGTATGGCCCCTGGTGAAAATGGGTTTGACATCCCTGAACTAGGGATTCAGATGACCAACTCATCTGCTGAATACTGAGGTCAACCAGGATGCTGCTGCATCCCAGCTGAGCAGGGAGGGACAAGAGGGCAGGACCATCACCTGCCTACCCATTCCATTCCTTCTAAGTCAAGAAGAACAGTATTTATGGTCCGCCCTTCTGCCTGTCCCTCAGCGGAGGTGCAGCCTAGGAGCAGGATGTGGAGCTGTGCACCTATCATGAATGGAGGTTTTCTCTTGGGGGTAACAATGTAGCACTGTGGAAAATGTCCATTGGAAGCCTAGTATCTGCTTCTCCATTAAAAATATCATGCACAGAAAACTTTCCTTTGTACTTGGTGGGAGCCAGGTAATATTTCTTCCAATAGGGTTTGCGAAAATTGCCCAGAAGTTTGTGCATGTGACTTGCTTGCCATTAAACATTTAAAACTAGTTACATCTTTTTTCCCAGCCAGGCATGAGGAGTAGAAATCAGGGTTGCGGGACAGAGACAGGCTATTCCTGCCATTTGAGTTTCAGTCCTATTGCAAGGCATTTTGATGGTACCTATCAGGAGATACACATTTTGGGGAGGGGAATTGTTAGATTCTCTGGAGTAGGCTAGGTACTGTGTAATTTGCCAAAGCATAGAATCCATTCTATAATCTTATATTTGGTGGGGGGTGAGGGCTGGGAAGAAACATGCCCAACAGATGGTAAACACTAGAAATGGGTTCTTAAGGAAGTACAGAAGACACTGATTTTTCTCTGGAGTAGTTCCCACTCTCTGTGTTCACTGCTCCAAGGAGCCCTCAGAAGGTCTGAGTCTTTCTAAGTTGATGAAAGATTTGGCCAAGAGAAGACCAAAGGCCTCTTTAGGATCCATGCATGGACTTGAGAGCTCTGGGCATAAGGGCCAAGAAGAGAGGCAGGTGCTTGATGCAAGATTTTGTATTTTTGGATGCTGCTGGTCTGCTCTGCTTTCCTCTGTTCTGGAGTTTTGAAGAAGGGTTGAGGGCTAAGTACATCCCTCTCAGTGTGCCTCTGTATTTATCACCCCTACTCTCCATAAGGGAGGAAGAGCAATGGATGATGTCGCTCAGGCAGTGTGCGCCCACCCCTACATCCCCACCAGGGCAGGAGGGAGAGGGGACTTTGTCAGTCTCTGGAGCCACATTCTCTCTCCTTGAAGGGCTTCACTCTTCTCCAAACACATGCTAGCCTTATCCCTACCATACCTGGCCTGTACCCAGCCATTTGTACAGTTTTTGCTTAGTCATACTGCACTTCTTTTACTTGAGCAAAGGAGGGGCCACTTCCCACTGCACAAACATGCACTACACAATTTGGGGTAAAGAGGGGAAAAGCAGTTCTCCTTGAGGCCTATGATTTCTTGTTTTTCATGGATTAAAAGGTACAGGTGGATTTAGCTACACAGCAGACACACTGGACGTAAAGAATCTAACCTGGAGCATAAGATAGGAAGGGAGACTGATGAGGAATCCAGCTGAGGCCATACTAAAATCACCCACACCCAATAAAAGTATCAACAAAGGCACAACTCAAAGGTGTGTGGCTAGTCATCATCAAGTGTGGTCAATGCAATATCAGCCCTAGAACCCTATCCTCATACCTCTCTCTGTTCCTGCTGAGACTCAGGTACTATGTAGAAGGCAGGATTTAACAGTGACATCACAGAGATCTTTAAGTGGTAGCCTCAGTAGTAGCAGTGGTGGCATAAGTAGTAGTAGCAGCACAGCAGTAGTAGTAGCATTATTAGTAGCAGCAGTAGCAGCAGCATAGTAGTAATTGTAGTAATTGTGGCAGCAGCAGTTGAGGCAGCAGCAGTAGTAGCAGTAGTAGTAATTATAGCAGCAGCAGTGAAACAGGAGTGAGATTGCTTGGGTTCAAGTTTCAACAACTCTAGTACTAATTATTTAATCATTATTATTTATTTGCCATTCTGTATCTCAGTTTCCTTCTCTGTAAACTGTAGATTAGAATATTACCTACCTCTTAGTGTCACAATGAAAACTTAATAAGAGAACATATAGAAAGCATTTTGAGTGAGACTGAGCTATTAATGATATCATTATGGAAGAGCTGGCCAGGTGTGTCACAGGGTTTCCATGGAAAAGCTGAACATAGCCTCATTTTTTTTTCTATGATGTTGTGCACCTATCTTCCTGGATATGGTCTTTAAAAACATCACAGCAGCTGGGAGAGCATTTCTCATCTGTTCAAAGCCCCAAATTATAGACATCATGTACCACTTACTGTCCACATCACTCATGCAGGTACTTAGAGTTGCCTTCTGTGGGAGAGGAGAAGGCATGTCTTTGAGACCCACTGAGTTCTTCATATATAAGACCCTGCTCACCAGAGACCTTCAGTAGGTCAAATGGAATGGATCTGTTAAGAATGTAGGTCTTAACATAAGTTAAAAGGTCTCTAGAAGCCTTTTTATAGATTTATAAATAAAATGCCTTTTTAAAAGAATATCTTTGTTGCATCTGCTTCCTTGTGTGGGACAATGATGAAAGGGAAATGTGGATTTATTTACTTGTCCTGCCCAGTAACCATTTAGGCAGCTTGTAGATTCATCCCATTTATAAGCCAATCTCTTCAAGTTTCCTTAGTAGCTATTACCTTTTCTTTTTTTCTCAATGATGGTGTAGAAGGCAAACTAATTTCTACTAGCCTCTGGCTGTGAGATTTATCGAGGAGATTCTAACATGTTTAGAACAACCAACTGAAGAAAAAAACGTTTATGTTATGGGTTATTAACTTTGTCTTGATGAAATTAATGAAAATCCTTTTGGAAATGGAGCTCTCAAGTCCATCTTCAGTTTCTACTTCTGACAGCTGCTCTTAGGATGATAATTCTGGGTTAGAAGTTTTTATGAGGACCATCAAGAAAAGGACCTTTTATAAGATCATCCATCTCTTGGTTTTGCCGTGGATCTGGCCTCAGAAACTCCATCTTCTTCTATTAGGCCTGTGGTCAAGGCTTTCTGTGCTGTAAAGCCAACCAAGCACTATTATAGCAAATCAATTTGGTTCCTATTTAGTACAGAGGAAGTCCCTTGGAAGAAAATACCTAAATCAGTGTCTTCTAGTGGCTTTAAAAGCATTGAATTTGCCAATGTGCAGTGCTGTTGTATAGTTTTCCGTATCAAGCACTGTCTTATTTGGGTGTTTCCATTCTTGTTTTCTTGACAAGCTAGTTTAGGGCTTGTCTGATTCAGCCAGTAATAAAAGTGATAACCAGTCCCTAACAACCCTGAGACTTTGCTAAGATTCCACGGGCAGCGGTGCTCCAAGGAGAATCTATAACAAACTCGGTCTTCAGAACTGCACTACATGGCAACTTCCAGGCTGTAATTTGAAGTAACAGACATATTGTCATATTGACACCCCATTTATATTCAAATGTGTTTCCAAAGGAGGACAGGCAAATGATATAAGCTGTGTTGTCTGGTAACTGTGGAGCCTGATCCTTGAATTAAGTTGTGGGGCCTGATGTAGTTTATGATAAAATGCTCCCTCAGGTTGGAATTTCTCTTCCTTGCGCATTTAAAATCGAGTGGCTGGATAGATGGATCCTCATCTCCTTAATCTTTTAAAACATTTCAAAACTTCACTTCCTGCATGTGTCTTTGTTTCTTTAAGGCTTTTTTTGTATCCTTCTGTGGCTACAAGTTTTTTGTTCTCTGCAAGTAGAATCCTTTCCTCTGGAGCAATCCCCTCCAGAGGTACCTTGGACTTCATGTCACTTTCATTGGTTATTTCATCCTAAAGACCTAGATGGAACCTTTAACAACTAGAGTGGGGAAGCAGGATCATTGATGCCTTTGTTAGAGACAATTGCACAGGTAATCTCCTTGGGTACAACTGGTTGCCATTCTGGCTGCAGGTGGCAACTTGTGCATTTGGAACTAGAAATTCTCTGGTATGGACAAATGCTCCTCCTCACTTTCCACTCCCTCCCCTTGATTCAGCTGTGAGCAGAGCTCCCCATCCCCTTTGCCCTCTGCCACCATCTGCTCCTTCCTTTAGGCCTGGCCGTGGTGCCCTCTCTCTAGACAGGTGGGCTGGCAGCAGTTTGGCAGAGAGGCCTGGCCTGGGGATGGATTTCTCAAGCTGTGACATCTGGACATCAGCTTGTCCTCCCAGCTGGACCCTCTGCTGGCTGCCTGTCTGACTTTTCTGGATGACCAGAGCCTGTCTGAGGATCTAGTCTGAGGTCAGTTCCTGCTGGTTGCCTCTTTGAGGTCTCCCTGAACAGTCTACTTGGCTTGATTAATGACAGAGGGAAGAGAAAACTGGGTATTTTAGAAGCCTAGAGGAAATGCAGCCTTTCCTAATGAAAGCATTTCCCAGGGTTTCGGCTTTGGCGTGGGGTAGATAATTGTCTGATGGCAAGATGCAGCTGGCCCATGTGGCCCTCACTGTGGCCTGCTATTCATCTTCCTTTGCCTCCAAGGATGACTCTTACCCTGATAATATGTATGCACAACACTTTCCAGGGCCCCTGGAGTACAGTATAATGAGTCAATGCTGGAACACCTTAATCTGATTTGTATAAATTCTCAGAGCACAGAGCACCAGGAGTACAGCCAGCCAGCTACAGGTAGGTTCTAGGACCTCTCCCTTCCAGTGTGATGGGGGTGGGCACAGGTCTCAGCCTGCTGAAGTGTAGACAGGATTGGAAACATACAGGTCTCCTGAATTGCTCAGCACATTTATTTCATGGTGGGGGAGCTTATACTTTTATTACTCCTGTTTCTAATCCTGCTTCTGAGGACAGAGTAAGTAAACAGATCATCTGAGTCCCTGATGGGGCTGCCTTGACCCCACCCAGTGCTGACCCAGTTGGGAAATCAGTGCCTTTCCTGGTTCCAACAGGACAACAAATCGGAGTCTCAGAGATGATGTCACACATAGAGGTCAGGGATCTCTGGTGGGCTTTGCACTATAGCTGCACAAACAGCCTCTGATGTGCTAAGTCCCCTCTGTCCATTTTGCTGGCTTCCTTATCCACCCTCTATTTTATCCTTCTGGGTTTTCACACCAAAGTGAATTCTCTTTATTTTCTCATGAAGATCAATTTAACAATCTTATTGGTAGCCTTTGCTCCTGCTGACCCAAGGTATATTTCTAAATAAAATATAGTTACTGATGAAATGGGGATGCTGGTTCTATTTTAAAAAAATCAAACCTGTTTTTCCATCCCTGGTTCTCAGTTGGCCTTGTGTGATTGATCTTTAATTATCCAGGAGGGTGTACCTAGGTATCTTAAGAGCTGCAAGGTCCAGTTAAGAGCTCTCGCCTGGATTGTCTTTTCTGCCTCCCAGAGATGTGGCTTCACCTTCCCTATTTTCCATCTGGGGACCCACCTCTTTTATAGGTAAATGACTTTGGAAATCCAAGCCTTGCCAGGATCCCACATATCATGGAAATGCATATCTAGATTCTGACTGGAGGTGACAATTCCACATGGAACATGCTGGTCTAGAGCTCCTATTTCCTTTTCCCAGCATAGTTTCTGCCCTCTATCATTCATATTCTAAGAGGCAACCTCTTTGCAAATACCTTGACATCTCTTTACCTTGGTGTTTTTCTTTCCTAAGAACAGGTTTAAAACTATTCATCCAATATTCATTAATTCCACAAATATCAATTATCTACTTAGTTGGTGCCAGCTTATATGTTGACATTTCACAAATGTTCTCTTTCTTAATTCTCACAAATCCCAAATAAATTGGGACTATTAGCCAGTATGTTGTAGTGTGTTCCAGTTAAGAGAATGGCATATGTAAGGCCCCAGAGGCCCAGGCGATCAGGGGCAGATTTCTGTGTGTCTGAGGCAAGAGGTGAGAGAGAAGAAGGTCAGTTGGAGAGCAGGGCAGCTTCCAGGGCGCCAAGGGCAGGGTGTAACCTTTGGAGATGTGTCAGGGCAGGTTGTGCATCCAAGAAAGACACTTGTGTACTGGGCAGAGGGGCAGAGCCTGAGGCTGGTAGACAAGGTCACTAGTGGTTACCATCTCCCTGAGGAGAAATGAGGGTACTCAAACCATGCTGTGGTGATGGGAGGTGACCATGTAGAGAGAACAATAAGGAAGCTTCTGGGGACTGAAATATCTAAGCCTGAGCAGGAGACAGGGAACGTGGTGCCTCCCACAGGGTTGGGTGGTAGCTAGTCCTTGTTCTAGTCATACTCTGCCTGCCTGCTTCTCTCTCCTGCACACCTGGGTGGTCTCATTGCAGTGTTGCCTATGCTGGAATCTCCCATGGCTGAACCAGCCCTACAGTGCAAATGTCAGGCTTTTGATTACAGTGGATCAAGCCACCTCTCTTTCAGGAACTGGGGTCAGGGTATTATCGAGGACCCCACTCTGGGCCATCCTGCACTGGCACCTTTTATGGAACATCCCAAGGGCAGAGATGTGGCCTTTCCCTCACCTCAGTGCAGGCAGCTCTGAAAAGGTCCTGCTCAGGCGCAAGGGGCTGTGGCAGCTGTGACTTAGTACCTGGGGTTGGGAAGAGGCCAGGGATGTATGTCCAGGTCAGCAGATTTTAGGCAGTGTTAGGAATAGAATGCTCAGGGCTGATCCTTGCTCAGTCTTCTGGTTACAACCTGCAAAAGTCAGATGTGACCCCTGCTTGCCCTTGAATAGCTTTTGGACTAAGATGATTTGGGGGAGAGGGTGAGTGGTGTAGGCAGATCCAAGTTCATTTCCTCAACAGGTCCCATGCTGTGTGCACCAGATATGTGCTGGGCCCCAGAAACTGCAGAAACCCTGGAGGAGCTCTCAGCTCACCCACATTGAAGTCAGATGGAAAATCCTGCTTGGGTCCTTTATTTCCTCTTCCATTTCTTTCTGTCTTCATCCCTCCCAAATGGAAAACACATGCAAATTGCTTAGGACAGTACTTGGTGTACATTGCTACCTGCATTTCATAGAGGGTAAGTCAGGGCCACCCACAATACCTCTTCAAGACCCCTGAACATACTGTATTTTACTATCATCAACGTAAGACTAGAACAAGTCTTGACTTGTTCAATAGCACTCAGCAAGTGAGTGCAAGTGGAGATTCAATTTGCTCATTCAGTAATTATTTATCGAGCACATTCTATATCTATGTACTTCTGTCCAGATAGGGGTTACAGCAGTGAACAAAGCTGACTCAGGTTGTGGTGAAGCCAAAACTTTGCCTCATCCTACCATGCCATCAGGCTAAGCTGCATAGACAGTAGAGTAAGAGTTGTACAGTATGACAGTGAGAGAGGAACTTTACATACACAACAAAGTCTGTCCAGAAAGTATCCAACCATGTACTATGAAAAATAGAGACATTTATTGAAGAATATACAAGATACAAGAAACATTGTACATAGGATAATAATGCCTCAGTCCCATTCAAAGTAGGTATCTTGGGACCTCACACAGTTCTCCCAGTGGCTCTTCCACTGTTGAAAATCCTCTGCAAAATCCTTTGTTGGAATCGCCATCAGCTGCCCCATTGTATTTTCCTGAATATCATCAATGGTCTGAAATCTCTTCCCTTTCAAAGGTGGTTTTAGTTTTGGGAAAAGCTAGAAGTTGCAGGGCTCCAAACCTGGGCTGTAGGGGGTGCTGAGTCACCTGGATAATTTGAGGTTTTGTCAAAAAACTCTGCATGAGACATGATGCATAAGTTGGGCACCTTTTCGTGATGAAGCTGCTAATCACCAGTTGTCCATAGCTGGCAGTTTTGTTGTATTGCATCTCAGCTGACAAATAACATTGAGGTAGTACTCATTAATTGTTTGGCCTGGAGGGACAGCACCTTCCCAATCAAAAAATACAGTTAACATGGTCTTGATCTTGCTATGACTTTGCTGCACCTTCTTTGGGTGTGGACTCTTAATTCATCTCTGGTTCATAGCCATCAACCCATGAGACATCTTCAGTTCTGACCTTCTTGAGGAAATCTCATTCATTGGTAGTGGTTTGAATCAAGCCATTGGCAACTGTAGCACAATGTTCTTTCTGCTCTGGTAGCAGAAGCCACAGAGAAAATTTTGTGATGACACATTTCATGCCAAGATCTTGCATCAAAATCTCAGGCACAGTAGTTTCTGGAATCCCCAGACCAGCTTCTAGTGACTGTAGTCACTGATCTTTGTTGACTGCAGCCTGTACACATTCAACATTCTCAGATGTTCTGCTTGTTGCCTTCCAGAACATGGATCACCTTCAACAGATTCTTAACCATCTTTGAAGTGTTTGTGCCACACTTTTATTTGTGCTGCACTGGTTGCATCATCCCCAACAGCCTTCTGATCATCCAGATAGTTTCTGCAGAGAAATGTGCAAGCTTAATGCAAAATTGGGTGCAGATTGGTTGCTCTACTGACTCAAGTCATTTTGAATGTGATGGCCACACAGTACACACACTCACTCGATGGCATCTACAGCCCCCACTGACTAGCACAGTGAAGTCATCATTGTTTATGCATGTCCCTTCCAGTCTACTGTCCTTGGCTTCCAGGTTACATCAGTGTCACACAAACCATTCTCGTTATACTAACAATGGCTAGATGTTTTCTGGACAGACCTTGTATCTCTAGGGTGGTCAGCTGAACCAGCTGAGTTCCTGCCAGTTCTGTCCCCACCTAGAATGAGGTCACAGGCTTCAAGGAGAGCCTTGGGTCCCTCTCCTGATTCTGGTTCTTGTTTGTTTCTGACTTAATTCCCACTGGTATCTCTTACCTGGTTTCAGTTCCTTTGCTTTGCATCCAGGTCTTTCCTATGTCAAAACCTTGGCCCCAATACTTTGGTTTCTCCTTTCTTCTCAAGAACTCTCACTGAAATGCTGTTTTTGGTTCCTTGTCCCTTTTGTGCTGCAGTATAGATAGGCTAGCCAGAACCTCAGGCTCTCACTTGCAGGAGGATGAGGGTTTAAATAATGACTGTATCTGCTCTGCTTGACCTTTCTTTGCAAATGAGCTTTGTGTTGTGCCTTACCTGAGATGTGAGGGAGAAAGGCAAGGACTTCTTTAACCAGCTCCCTGCTATTGCCCCTGACCTTGTCCTCAGTAGCTCCAGCTTGGGCTGTTAGCCCTCAAGACCAATGGTTAGGAGAGTCCACACAGTTCGGAGCCTCTCTCCTTCCAGACTGCCCCTGTTGGTTCAAGGCATGGCATAACTAAGCCCTGACCCTAGTCTTCACCAACCTGCCCTGAGGAAAGGCATTTCCTACATTTTTCAGGACTCAGGGGAGCCCCAAATAGAAGCTGCCCTTCTACTCTCCATTCTTGATCTTTTCCCCAAAACTTCCCTCTCTGGACAGCCAGATTGTGAGGGTAGTACTCCTTCCTTTGGATCCCCAGCAATGAACCCAGCAGGTCACTCAAGTTAGGACACTGAGGTTGAGGAGGAGCTGCAGAACAATGCAGAGTGTCAGCTTCTGTCTGAGGCAGGAACTACTGAGATAGCACCTCACCAGGAGAAGGGGTGGCAGTGAGTGGAGAAGATTGGACAAGCTCCAAGTAAAGATTAAGACATTTTGAGTAGGCTATACATGAGAAGCAAATAGTTGTTTAAACAAAGGAGGTCCCCCCCAAGTCACAGATGGAGGCAGCAAATCTTTCTTCCTGATATATTTATATATATAAGGAAAATATATATATAAGTATATATGCATTTGTTTTATACATATATTTTCTCTTTATATATATATATTCTCTTTATTATATATATGTGTGTGTATATATATATAGCAGGAAATATATATATATATATATATTTGTTTTATATATACAATTTTCCTGTCTTTATATTTTCTCTCTTTGTGAACCAAGATTAGTATGTCTTCTTATCAGGAGATCCATCCATCCATCCACCCATCCATCTCCCTATCTCCCTATCTCCCCTCCCACGCATACCCATTCATCCACCTATACACTCATCCATCTATCTATTCATCCTCACATCCATCCACCATGTGTCTATCCATCAAACATGCATTAAGTACCAGTCATGGTCTTGGGTAATGCTGGATGCTGGGTTCTAGAGATAATGTGTATATAGAGGGAGATATCTAGAATAGTGGGGAAAAAAAATCCCCTATGCTTAAGAAACTCAGAGTTTGGTGAGTAAATGCACTTGTGAACTGACAGTGTGTAGATCATGGCAGAAGGTGCCCAGGGTGATAGAAGTGGGGCAGTGGGAAGGCCTATCCATACCTGGGAAAGAGCATTGCTCAAGCCTGTTCCCTTGAACTGAAATGCATTAACCCTTCCCAGAAGACACACTTGTGGGAGGGCTCAGGGCTTCCTTTGGCCTTTCTGAGTCACATCCTGTTTTTCCCTCTTCATTTCAGACCTCTCTGTATTCATACATTTGTTAAATACCTCAATTCATTGTGAATTGAAATGCCGGAGGGAAGAAGGGAAGTACCACTGGGTGCTGGTCTGGGCCACAGCTGGGGTGCTGCTGCCCCTGTGTATGAGTGTGTGTATAGGTGTAGATGTGTCAGAGCATCCCACTGGTTGAATAGCATCAGCTATGAGTGGGTGGTTGGGAGATCCATGAACGTCTTGAGAAGAGAAATCTTCACATCATCAAGGAGTCTCAGCTTTGAGTTATCCTTTCAGAAAAAGATTTAAAAAAATAAAACCAAGCTAATTCTAAGTGGCTTACATTCTCTTATAAAACATCTCCATTATGGCTTTGTATTCCAGAGGGAAGGCCAACATGTCAAAAATAATTTTGCAGTGGCAGTGGCTCCTGAGAGCTGGAGTTGTGGGGAGGCTGACAAGGGCAGGGAGTGGGTTAGTCTTTTGCCCTGAAGAAATACTCTCCCAGGGATGTAGGGATGGGAGACATGGCTCTGTCCTGGTGTTCCCTGTAGGGCAGAGGGTGAATTCCAGGTGGTTGGAATCATTTCTCTCTGCTGTCAGATAAGCACCTGTGTATTGCAGGACCCTAAGAAAGGTTGCCAGGTGCTGACATGCCTGCTTCCCTTTGGCCTGAGGCTCTTGTTTAAGTCAGCAGGGGTCAGTCATCCCAGGCATCCTCCTGCCACCACTGAGGTATCTCCTGTCCATCCTCCATCTACTTCTTACCCCTGCAGCTTGCAGAGGTGCCAGGAACATGGGCCTTAGTGGCATACATCCCTGTGCCTGCTGCAAGTACACAGGTTGAAGGCAGATCGGCCAGGGCTCTGTGGGAATGGTCAGGGCACAGGGATATCATCGAAACAGTCTGCTCTGCTTGAGAGTTAGAATGAGTGTCTGGGCAGGCATGATATAGCAGATGTTTTTGATGTCCTGCACCAGCTCCCTTGGCCTGTGTCTGATTTCAGTTGCAGAGGACAGTTCCCTTAACACAAGCTCTTGTCTGTTTTGAGGGTACCCAGTCAATGTGAAGACAGAAATTCCAGGCTGAGAAGAAGGTATGGGAGTGTTGGGAGTGCAAGGGACATTCTGGGGAGTGGTGAGGGCCAGGCTGCGAGGCAGCTGTGGTTTTTCCTGAAGCCCAAGGATCTTATTTGATCTTCCCAGGAGTCCTGTGAGGCCAACAGATTGTCCTATTTATATCTGGTGATTTTGTTTTCCTGAAATATTTTTGGCAGACACCTTGCTGTTTAGAAATGCAGAGAATTGTCCCTTTGACCCACTTTGGCTGATGATTGTTTGTGCAATAGCTCCTGGGAGGAGAGGGTGTCCTGAGGGGTAACACCTGAGAACAAAGCTGCCCCGCTCCTTACGGAGGGCCCTTGCTGGGTCCCTGAGAAGGCAGATGTGGGTGTTTGGGCTCCTCCAGATTATGGTCGGGGAGTGAGCCTTGGCCCACCCCTGGACCCCACTGCCATCGTGTAGCTCTTCTTGCTGTTATTCCAGCTTCTCCCTCACAAACTTGTTCTCAAGAGCTGAGATGGCCAGGTCTCCTCTAGGGCCCAGCTGTACTGTGGACAGCTAAGCAGAGGGCAAGTTCTCAGATGCGCATAGTTGCAAATCCCCAAAGTGACCCCTGGCTGGCCATGATGCCACTGTGAGCAAGGTCTGTGGCATCTGAATCTCCATCCACACAGCTGCCACAGATCACGCTGGCCACCATCATCCCCAGGCCCAGCCAGGGACCAGAGCAGTTCTAAGGCAGAAATGTGATTTCTTGGCATAGACCCTCCACTGGAACCCTTCTCCCTAAAGTCCCCAGTGTTGTTACTACTTAGCACAACAGACCAGGCTCAGCGTGGCTCAGTCCCTGTGTCTCTCTTAAGCCCACTCCCTACCTACTCTACTCGTTGGTTCAGTTGAACCTGTTGAACTGTTTTCTTAACCGGGGTTGGCCCATTGTCTGTTTTTGTGAAGAATATTTTATTGGCACATCCTTTGTTTGTGTATTTTCTATGGCAGCTTTATACTATAACAGCAGGATCAAGCAGTTTCAAGGAGACTGTAAGTCCTACAAAGCCTAAAATCTTTACCTTTGGTCCTTTACAGGATATTCTGATAGACTATGCCCTACCTGGCCCTATTCCTTTGCACAGTCATGCCTTTGCATAATGCTGTGCTTTTTCTAAAAACCTCTCCACTCTTTATCCTATAATTCTTCTAGACTGAGCTTTCTCCCCATCCTTCCCTCCCACCTTTGCTACCTGAGCAGGATGTCCCATTCCAGTCTCCTGCAGAACTTGCATGCAAGACTCAATTGTGACAATGACCACTCTGGTTCTCCTGTTTATGTTCAGATCCACCCCCAATTCTAGCTCCTAAAGCAGGGCTAGGTCTTACTCTATTCACCTCCTGCCTGGTGTTTTGAATGCGTACCCGGAAGGCAGAGGATTGCTGCATAGATAGTGGGTACCACTTCTTAGTGTTACCATTCAGAGTCACCCTAGCCCTCCATTGGTTTCTTCTCCTCTCTCTGGAAGTGTACCAGTGGAAAAGGTTTCACCACCTTTATCTTTGCAGATCTCCAACCTCTACCTGTATGACAGTGTTCTGATGCTGGCTAACGCCTTCCACAGGAAGCTGGAGGACCGGAAATGGCACAGCATGGCAAGCCTCAACTGCATCCGCAAGTCCACCAAGCCATGGAATGGAGGGAGGTCTATGCTGGACACAATCAAAAAGGTATGTGGGAGGGAGAACCCTCCTGGGCCAAGGCCTCCTCGCACCCCTCCTCACCCCTGCCTCCTGCAGCAGGTGTCATGAATGGAGCTCTCTTCGTGGTTGTCCTGGCAGGCCCCTCCCAAGCTCCTCTCTTTGCCACTCTTCCTGTATCAGTGTTTGAGGGAGGAGTGAGCCAGGGCTCATGTCTCTGTGTTATTATGATTGTCTCTGTTTTCATATGTGAAGATTGGACATTAGAGAGGTTAAGTAACTTGCCCAAGATAATAAGTACAGTAGTCTCCCCTTATTCATGGTTTTACTTTTAGCAGTTTCAGTTACCCATGATCAATGATGATTGCAAAGTATTAAATGGAAAATTCCAGAAATAAATCATTCATAAGTTTTAAATAGCACACTATTATGAGTACCTGCTTCATCTCATCACATTGGCATTGTATCATCTCACATCATCATAGGAAGAAGCAGGTTGCATGCAGTGCAATAAGATATTTCAGGAGAGAGAGAGAGACCACATTTACATAATTTTATTGTAGTATGTTGTTTTGCAGTATGTTCTATTTTATTCTTAGTTATTGTTGTTAATATCCTATTGTGCCTAATTAATACATTAAACTTTATCATAGGTACATGTGTACAGGAGAAAATCATAGTATATATAGGGTTTGGTAGTATCCATGGTTTGGGGCATCTATTGGGGGTCTTGGAATATATTCCCTATGGGTAAGGGGGAACTACTGTAAGTAAAAAAATGGAAGCAACTGCCTAGCTCATGTCTTCCATGGTTTATGAGAGAGGCTGTCTCAGTTGGCAGTGCTTATCATAGGTGTGCTTATCAGTCAAGACCACAGCCTCTGTGTGTGTACATACATGTGCATGTGGGTGTGTTCATCTGGGTGTGGCTGTGAATGTGCATGTGCAGATACTCTGCACTTGTGATGTGTCCCATGACATACTAAAGCACAACACCAAGTTAGAAAGCTAGATTTGAAGTGAATTGGGTAATCCACAGAAGATTTGTTAGTTTGAATTGGCTTTTAGAGGCTTCAAAAGAGCGTTTAAGGAAATCTGCAGTGCTAGGAGTTTTAGTCACAATAAATTGTGAGTGATTTCAGTAGTTGCAAACATATTCTGGTGTTGGTTTAAATCTACTGCAGCCCAAGCCAGACCTGGGTGTCATGTTGGGCTAGCTCAGGCCCTGGGACTCTCCCAGCTCACTGACTATGGGGGATTAAGCCTCAATGAGACCCCCTTTCCAAGTCTTGAAGAAAGAAGTGGCTTTACCACAGGGTAGCTCAGCCCCTCTGCCACCTGCTCTTACAGAGCCCACTGAGCCACTGGAGAGAGGCAGTGGTCACACGCCCCCCCCCCTCCCCCCCAGTCTGTGGCCATCACCATGCCCTGTGCACAGTTTCTCCTTCTGTCCTTGCAGGATCTGTGATGTGGATCTAAGTAATCTAGGCTGATGCTAGGAGGTAAGCAGTGACTTGCCTAAGGTGGCACAGGTGGCAAAGCCAGGATTGGAGCTGGGTTTTGGCTTCCAGGTCTCATGCTTGCTGCTTTGCAACTCCCACCATGTGCCTAACATGGCTCTTGTTGACCTTTGACTTTCTGCTTGGCTCAAGCTAAGGTGAGCCCCTGGGGCAGGCTGCAAGAGTAGACTGTAAGCTTCAGTGGGAGGGCATAAAAGCTGTCACTCTTTAATCTCATGGCTAGCACAGTGTGTGGCACAGAGCAGGTCCTCTAATCATATTGACTACATAAATGACAGGTGCAAGCCTTAGGGACTTTTCCTGTGAGTCATGGCCTGGGAATTGTTGATCTTACTCCGAGGCCCTAGGACTGCCACTGACTCTTTTCTCATTACAGTGTACCCACTACTCCCCCAGACCTTGATTGTTCACTTCTTGGTGACCACTTCTGTTTTCTTTCTTGCCTTGGGCTTTCCTCCTCTCCCCTGTCCATATCTGCCTTACCCTGAATGATTTTTCCTTCTCTCTGCAGGGTCACATCACAGGCCTCACAGGGGTGATGGAGTTTCGGGAGGATAGCTCCAATCCCTATGTCCAGTTTGAAATCCTCGGCACAACCTACAGTGAGACCTTTGGCAAAGACATGCGTAAGGTAATCCTCAGGGGCCTACCTCCTCCTCCTCCTGCTATAGTGGCATAGGCCCTGTGTTCCGAGCAGTGCTGACCAGCACAGAGCCTCCGCCCCTACCCCCAGTCTCTGCTGATGTTGCCATGGTGGTGGTGTTTATGCCAACGTGGGGAAGAGGCTCAGAGAGTTCCAACAGAAAGTGCCAAAGTGCTGCTGATATAGTCTCTGAGTACAGTAGGGGCCTGGAGGGCCAGCCCTGTGGTCCTGGGCAAGCCTGGGAGGGCAGTGCGTTTCTCCAGAATGGCTGAAATCAGCCCAATGGCAGGGACAGGTGTGACTGGCTGAGGCAGGAGTCAGAGGCTATAGCCAGAGAGTATTCTCTAGATCCAAGAGTGAGACAAGGCCATGAGCAGACAAGTGACACAGAAGGAGGGTAAGAAGCTGGGAGTGCGAGGACCCACTGGAGAGAAGAAAGAGGCACATGGGCTTTATCACTCAGGGTGGGCTTTGGCTGTTTCATTTGGTACTCCTGCAAGTGGTGGGCCTGGGGGCTTTTCCAATGATACTTTCCTTCTCTTATGAGGGATTTTAGGATTCAGGACTGGGGGCTGGCATTGCCCAGAGCTGGGATCCCTGGAGTGAAGGCACAGATGGATGTGCTCATGATGTGAAGGGGCCACAGGCTTAATCTAATGAGGATAGCATCAAAATATTGGTTGGTTGGCATGCACTCAGGTACAGACTCACACAGTGGTCACACACATTCACAGAGTCACACTCACATTTCCATACACTTGAGAGAAAGATGTTTCTTCTAATGACAGTACCCAGGAGACAAAGAGCATGGTGAGCTCTCAGCAGGGCAGGGTAAACTCTTGGCAGAGATCCCTTCACCCTGGATGCTGGCACTGGCTGGGGGCAGAAAAGAGCTCCATGATGTGGGGGTACTGAGAATCTAGGAGAGGGATTCTCTGCTGTGCTCCTGGAGGGCCAGATGGAAGGATGCATGTGTGAGGCTGTGGAGGGTGTGAGAGCATTTAGGGATTGTCATCAGTTACAACATGGGAGGACTGTTTCCCCAGGGAGAGGCTGGGGAGACTGAGGATCCATGTGTGATGTGAGTAGGGGCACTTTCAGCCCATCCCGTGACAGAAGGTGGAGTCATGGTTTGGTCATAACAATATGGAAGGTTCAATAATTGATTGAGATGCAATGGTGATGCATATGGTTTGATGACAATTGGAGGCTCAGAGGTTTGTTTATGGCATCATAGATGGGATGGATGACTGGTGTGATACCCTGGTGGGCCAGAGTGGGACCTGTAGTGCTAAGGGTGCCAGGGATGTCAGTTAGGCATATCCAAAGCTGTGAGGCCTGGTAGAGGGCTGGGGACAGGTGGTCAGCATTGGTCTGGGCATTTATGGCCACAAAAGAAGTTGACTTGTGTTGGGACTCCCACCTGGACAGGGGAAAGCAGGACACAACACCATTTCAGTCACTCTGATAGGAAAGGAGCTTATCAAGCATAGCTGCCTGAAGCAGCGACCATTCCCGTCTGCCACGGTACTTGCCTTCACTCCTCAGTGTTCCTCTGCTGTTAATGACAGTCAGGCTCTGTCTGCTGGCTCCTTTGCTGCCTTGTCCTCTTCTGTCAGCTCAACTCTAATATCAAGGCCCCCCTAGTGGGTGGAATATTGGCTATGGAGGTCTCTGCCTCATCTTAGGCAGCTGATGGGGGACATGTTGACCACTCCAGGGACCTGAGACAGCAGGAGGCAGTGTCCTTGACTTCCTGCTTCAGGTGTCTGGGTCTTCTGTGTTGCCATGGCAACACTCTTCCAGTACCCTAAAGCCAATGGGAGCTGGAATCTCTCAGTATAAGGAGCTTCTGAGCACAAAGCCTGGATGTAATTGAGTTGAAAGAGAAGCTGATTTTCAAGTGGGCTTTATTTTTAAATGTATCCTTTTGTCATTTTAAAATCTGCCTTTAATAACTACATATCCCAATTGTTATCTGCCTGCCTGGCAGCTTATCATGGTTAAAGAGAAGTTATCTGGGAAGCAGGAATGGATTTACCATAGCAAATGTTTGTTTGTTATGTTTGTTATTTATTCAGTCCCAGAGCACATTAAAGAGAGGTCTGGGAGGTGTCAGGATGAAGCAAGGAGAGTGCACTGGGGCAAAGTGTGTCACGGCTATCCATCATTTAAAGGCAGGGCTGAGATTGGCTTCTTGGTGGAAGATGGGGTTGTGAGGGGTAAGGCTAGGAAATTGGGGTGGCATAAAAATGAAGTCGGGGTGGGCAGCAGATTTGAGGATATGCTTAGGGTCCTGAGGCACACAGAGGCTGTGCAAAGATCAGTCAACCTAAGGGGGCAGGGGCACTCTGAGGAGCTCTCTCAACTGCATGTCTGTGGTCATGCCCAGTGTGGAGCTGTTAGAACAGCCAACAGAGTGGATTATTAGATGCTGTCATGTTGAAGCAGAGCCAGGGGATCCCTGCAAAGATCACATGTATCTTAATATATGTATATATCATAATACATTATTCATCTATCATCTGTGTCAGTCTGTGTCTACATACATATGTTAATTTAAAAATAACTACAGCAAACAAACAAATGCAGACACAAAAGCCCAAATCAAGTAACTTCTTTAAGATTTAAACCAAGAGTGCTCATTTGAATGGATGCAAATGGATCATTTTTCAAAGTAAATAGTCTGAAGGGAGATCTCAGGGAGGGTGAGTCACCCAGATGTTTTAGATTAAGTGGCACCAGGAGATGGTGATTACTCCGCCCTTTCAGAGGATGGAATGAATGGGTGACCACCTTTCACTGCAGAGTGATGGACAAATACTAATGAAATTATCTCATCCAGGAAGTGTGTTCTTGTTGAGGGTGTGCTGGATGACAGAAGCAGAGGTCTGTGTCTCCAGCTTGTTGTGTAACTCTAGGCAGAACATTAATCATGTCTGCGTTCTGCTTGCTCTCGGGCAAGGGAGATGACCAAGCAACCCCGCCAAGGGCAAGCTTTGGAAAGTCCAGTCCAGCTCCCACAGGATTTGTCCTGACATCCATCTTGTGGGTACATGCTTGTTCTTGTTGGAACCTTACAGCTTTCTATTTGGCTTTCTCTTTGTTCAGACAGAAATCTCTAAAGGGGGTTCCCATGGACCTGTATCTGTCCATGCAAATATCCTTGGCTTATGACCTGAGCTGGGATGGGATTGTTGGAGGGCCTCTCTAGGACAGTTTCCAATGGTGGGAGCATGTAAAGCTGTTTAGGACAGGACAAGAGGAAGCTGAGCAGGGACAATGGGCCACCTACAGTGGGCAAAGGCACTTCATATGTATGTCCTCTCATTATCTTGGGAACCTTTGCATTATTCCTGGCTCTGCCCCCACTCCCAACACTTCAATGACTCTGTATTTTCTCAGATGGAAGATACAGGTGCTAGGAATCTCCTGGTTGAAGAGAAGGGTCAGTATAATGACCCTGCTACAGAATTTGGCAGTGAGGACTCTCCCATGTGGCCTGAAACACTAGCTTGGGGCAGATGGGGCTTCCTTCTTGAGCATTTTACCCCAGACCCCACAAGAGCAGGGAGGCACAGGCAGGCTTAGAACATGGCCTTGTGCCTCAGAGTGCCCTGGACTGCGTGCAGTTCCTCCCCACACCAGGTGTCCACGCCTCAGGCCAGAGGAAGGAGGAGGGCTCTGTGTGCCTGGGCAGTGCCCAGCCCTGCTTCCATGCCCATGAGCAGATGTCCTCTCGTTTTAAAGACCAAGGACCAAGAGGGACCTGGGAGCTTCACCTCTGATAAGATTTTATTTTGGGACTATTTTGATGTGATTAACAGAAGAAGGAAAACACAGTTGTATTTTTTTCCATAAGCATGACTTGCCTGGAGTATAGCACCCACTACAGCCCTGCAGAAACGTTTCTTCATGACATGATTGCTAAGGATGTCTTCCCTTCTCCATCCTAATGCTACTGGTGTGGGAGACTCATTTCCCTCTTTCCACTAACACGGGGTCTCTGATGTAGTGAAATCCTGGGAAAATTGCCAACTTCTTGCAGGTCCTTTGAATCTTATTTCCCATGGGCACCATCCACCTGATTCACTGGCTCAGTGGAAGGCAGCCTGACTCCTTAGGCAGGAGAGTGGGGAAGTGGGCAGCAGCATATGGAAGACCTGTGGGTCTGCTCTATGAGTTGGCATTCCAGGACAAAGGACACCCTGGTAAGAGAGAACAGGACTGTATCCTACTCCTTTTGATGGAATAGAATTGAATTAGGACCAAGACACTGAGAAAGAAATTTGTTCGATGGTTTTCAAGCCTCTCTCTAGTCCTAGAAAAATCTGTTCCAGCAGAATCTTACTGCAACCTTAATATATTAAATAGTGGCAGAAGCGGACATGTGGTTATTAAAATAGCTGGGGAATTGCAGTAGTGGGCCTGAGGTTCCCCTGCACAGTCTCCCCTAGCCCCAGCATCTCTGTGGTTTTTTGGGCATCTCTACCTGGGAAATTGGGACCCCCGAGACTGGAAAGCCCTGATTATGCAGCACCCACAAGTGGCTGTGCTGGGCTGGAAGGAAGATATATTGTACTGGGGCGGAGGGGGGATGATTGTGACACAGGACCCATAATACCCTTCCTGAATTCCCTCACTCCCCTCAGCTCACTTTCCACTCCATGCTCCTGTCCTCCTCACTCCCCCAGCCAATATTAAGGCCTCATGATCTGTCCCCATTGGTCTGGAGCCTGCTGACTTGATGTTTCACTGTGCCTTGGGCCAGACTTCTTGTCCAAGCAATTACCTAGGGAAATGGGAGGGCTTCATTTTCCTTTATTAGTTTAAGATACTTCTGCTTGCTCTGTCAATTTAGATTCTTCATAAAAGCTGGCTTTGCACAGGAATCAAATGCTCCCTTGAGGTCATGTCCTCAGGAGGGCCTTGTGGCTGCTGATAATTTAGAGAAATAATTGCTCATCATGCAGTGATTGCCATATCATAGGACCCCAGCCCTCCCTGGGCTTAGAAATGCATATGCCATTAACATTCTGGCCCAGGTCTGTTACTCTCTGTTACAAACTGTCCCACATTGTTCTAAGCAGTGAGTCACAAGGTCTAAGCAGTGAGTCCAGGTGGAAAAAGCAGCAGTCAGAAGACAGGATAGCTCCTAGTAATGAAAAGAAGCTGCCTCACACAGCACGGGTGGAATCCTTTACCTGGTGGCTCCAGCTGCGGGTGCCAGAAGCTGTGCAGTGGGTTCAGGATTGAGCATGGGGAGGTGAGTGGTGATGAGGCTAGGAGGATCCAGCCTGAGAATTGTGTGGGGTCTCTATTAAGCTTCTGATAGAGACTCTCAACTCTGCACAGCAAGTCACAGAAGAGAAATCAACTTCAGCCTCTTCATGGATTAGCATTCTTTCAGTATATTTCTCAAGAAAAATGTCAGCCTTTCCAAACTCTTGTGCAGAGTGGCTTTTAACAGAGCTGAGAACCAAAACAAATGCTACTTCATCTGAGTAAAGGGATAAGGAAAAGATACAATTAAGTACTGTTTCATTTTTTTGAAATAGCACCAATACATGCTTATTTAGGGGACAATGTTTAGAAAATACAGATAGATGGAAATAAGAATAAAGAAGTCAGCTATAATCTCTGAACTAAGGAATAAATACTGTTAGAATTTCTGGTGCATTTTCCTTTCTTTTCCTTTTTTTCCCATCCTCTATACATGGAGGTAGAGATAGTGATAAGTATGGTTTTCAAATTGGTATTTATTGTACATATGTTTCATGGCCTGACTTTCCCACTTAATGCTATATCGGGAGCATTTTCTCATTTCTCTATCCTTTTTCACTATGGTTTTTAATGGGAACATGTTACTCAATTTACAGGGAGCCATCATTTATTTTATCTTCCTATATGATAATCATTGGGGTGTTTTTACCATATTATTATAGAATAGTATAGTAAAGAACATCTAGAATATATACAATTTCATTACATCTATGTTTATATCCTTGTATTTTTGAAGAAGTAAAGTCAAACCAAGGGTAATAATTTTTTGGTTCTTTCTGTACTTGATACATACTTTCAAATTGATTATAGAAAGATTTAATAATTTCACATCTACCAGTTGTATATGGAAATCTCTGTTATATCCTGTGCTCAAAAAATTGAGTGATATATATTAAATATTTTTGCTAACTTGGTAGCTATATGAAAAACATTGTTGCTAAATTTATATTTCTTATGGGATTATATTTTTAAAAATATAATCATTGGTCATTTGAACTTCATATTTTGTAAATTATACCTCAGGCCCTTTACTCTTTAATATCAGGGGTAAAATTTTTCTTGCCAACTCATACAACCTCTCTGAAGGGAGTTAGTACTTATTTGTGTCAAATATTTTATACTCATAAATTGTTTGCCTTTGAAAAGACAAAATCTTCCTAAGAAAAGATTTTCACATATAAACACTTAATATTTATGTGTTTGTATTTCTTAGAAAGTCATTCCTAACTTATAAAGTAGATACTATTCATTCAAACTTTCTTCTAGTAGTTTTGTGGTTTGGTGTCATTTCAATGAAATCTACCATCCACTTGGGATTAATTTAGGATAGATTGTGATGTGATGACCTAGAGTTTACATTTTTCAGCTATGTTTCTTACTACCATTTATCTAGAATCCTGCCTTTCCCCATTGATTTGAATGCCACATTTATCATATGCTCTATTAAATTTTACATATCTCCTCATTGATTAAAAAAAATCTCAGTCTTTTTTCACCTCTCCTTTTTTCCCTCTCAGTTTCATTTTATTCTGTCTTTGAACATTGTCAGAATGCACTTGCTGCAAGTAACAGAATGCTTACCTCAAGTGCATTAAACACTATCATAAACTTAGTATCTCACTTTAAGAGAGGCCTACAGCTAGGATGGCTCCCGGCTTGCCCAATTGAGGTGTTCAGTGCCCAGATCAAAGGCTCTGGTCTTTTTCATCTTTTTACTTGCCTGTTCTCAGGGCAAGTCTCAGGTAGCCTAAGTTTCACCATGGCTGCGGCAGGCAGTTCTAGTTGCTGTACCCCTAAAGACAGCAGCACCTGGAAGAAAAGGGTGATTTCTTTTTGAGTATCTTCTTTATGTAAATGGGGAAACCTTTCCCAGGAGTTGACCCGTATAATGATCATTTGCTTTTTTGTTATTGCAGTTGAAATTGAGGTTTTCCACCTAGATGCATGTGTGACATTGACCTATAGTTTTTCTCTCAGACACCTGTGTTCAACTTATATTGAGCTTGTACTCCCTTCATAATATGAATAAGAAATCACTCATTGTTCTGCACTTATATGGACAGAGCCTTTGGAAATTGGAGAGAATTTAACTTGTAAGATTATCTCAGCTGGATGTTGATCTTAGGGCTATTAACTTGATATTTTGGAGACTTTTTTCCCTTGGTTTTTAGATTTCCTTGAGTCATTTTTAGTAATCTACAGAAAATCTTGCATATCATTGGCATTTTCAAATTTATTATTAAGCTCCATATAGTGTTTGCAAATAATGTAAAAAATATTTCCCTTAAACTATCTCTCTTTCCATTCTTACTATTGTGTATTTGTGTTGTTTCCCTTTATTTCTTCATTAGGCTCCACAGAATATTTTTTATTGATTAAAAAAATGTCTGATTTGTTTAATCAATTTTGTTGTGTGTTACTCTAATTAATGGATCTTTTTATATTCCTGCTTTCTAGTGTTCCTTTTATTGTTAATTTCAAAACTTATATGAGGTGTTAGATAATTTATTTTTATTCTTTCTAGTTTTGCAATGCTATTTTATTTTGGATAAAATTGTGGCTGAATCCTAGTAGTTTTTCTAATGTAAACTAATATTGAAAAGTGCCGAAATCATGAGTAAATCACAGTGAATTAAATTTTCAGAAGTGATCAATCATTCACACAATCAATAGTTAGCATCAAGGAGCAGAGCATCCCCAGTGCCCCAAAGGTCTCTCTGGTGCCCCCTTCTGGTCATTATACTCACCAGCAGAAACACTTTTTAAAAATTTCTTTAATTTTTATTGTTGTTCAAGTACAGTCATCTCCATTCCACCCCCCACTCCTCCCCACCCCAGTCATCCCTACCTCCCACCCCTGATCCCACTCCCCTTGGTTTTGTCCATGTGTCCTTTATAGTTGTTCCTGAGAACCCTTCCCCCTTTTTCCCCCATTATCCCCTCCCACCTCCCCTCTGGTTACTGTCAGTTTGTTCTTAATTTCAATGTCTCTGGTTATATTTTGCATGCTTGTTTGTTTTGTTGATTAGATTCCACTTATAGGTGAGATCATATGGTATTAGCCTTTCACTGCCTGGCTTATTTTACTTAGCATAATGCTCTCCAGTTCCATCCATGCTGTTGCAAAGGGTAGGAGCCCCTCCCTTCTTTCCATTTTGTAGTATTCCATTGTGTAAATATACCATAGTTTTTTGATCCATTCATTTACTGATGGGCACTTAGGTTGCTTTCAGCATTTAGCTATGGTAAATTGTGCTGCTATGAGCATTGGGGTGCATAGGTTCTTTTGGGTTGGTGTTTTAGGGTTCTTAGGATATAATCCCAGCAGTGGAATTGCTGGGTCAAAAGGCAGTTTCATTTTTAGTTTTCTGAGAAAATTCCATACTGTTTTCCATAGTGGTTGCACTAGTCTGCAATCCCAACAATACACTAATGTTCCCTTTTCTCCACATCCTCTCCAACACTTGTTTGTTGATTTGTTTATGATGGCCATTCTTACTGGTTTGAAGTGCTATCTCATTGTGGTTTTAATTTGCATCTCTCTGATGGAAACACTTGACAGCTAAAGCACAACTCCGTACTCTTATATAACTGTCACCTTTTGCTCAACGTCATGTTTGTGAGATTCATTGTGATTATTGTATGTACTTTTGGTTCATTCATTCTTATTGTGTTTTAAATGTAGATTTTATTATTATTCCTCCAGGGCGAGGCCAAGTGATCAGCCTATGCCTGCCATGAAAAGATTGTTACTTACAGTTCCCAGATGGAGGGGCACACCACACCACACCACACCACACCACACCACACCACACCACACCACACCACACCACACCACACCACATAGGACCACATTGGAAAGCATCAGGGACCAGTAGGAGGCAGAGGAAACAGGAGAAAATGTGGGCAAGAGTCTTTATTGTGTTTTTTTGCAGGAAGGGATGTGGGAGACAGGGTAAGCAAATTTAGGATTGGCTGGTTTGGATAATTTCAGGGGGCTATGGGGTTGTAAGGACTACCCATGGTTGTCTGATATGACACCCTGGCTCTGGGATGGTTAGGGCAGGGGAGTAGTATCCCATTATATAAGAACTCCATAAAGTTGGTGGTTGTTAGTACAGGCTCTGGATTGATTAGTTTGTGTATAAAAGGCACTATCTCTAGGAATTGACTAAACCTGGTAGGGGCAATCTCTCTAAAGGTTAGGAAGGACCTGGATATTAGATATCAAAGCATCAGCAATGCAGAAAATAACATTAAAAATGATTAACACATGTTGACATGTAATATTTTTTGATGAATATTTCATACTTTATCCTATTGTTGACATGAGTTGTTTCCATATTTTTGCTACTATCAATAATACTTCCATAAACATTCAGGGAACATATGTATGTCTTTCTTTTGGTTATATACCTGAGAGTGGAATTGTTACTGAATGAAAGTGGGATTTGGAAGCCCACCATCACCAATACACAAATCCCAGAGGCAGAGGTTGGTGAGAAAGGTATGAGGTCTTTATTAAAATTCTGCACAAGTGGCAGGATGGGGGACTTCCCATCTCTGGGCTCTTCAGGCTCATCTGTTCTGCAAAACACAGGCAAAGTCCAGCCATTACCAGCAAGACCAAAACCCAAGGCAATGCCCAGAATTTCCACCCCATCCTTATCTGTTCTTTGGAACTGGAGGTGGCTAAGTGGGCAGCTGTCCAGTTTCAGGCTACCTCCTGGAGTCTGTGTGTGTTGCCGAAGCTGCCATTGGCCATGTGGCTTCCAAGGGTATAAGGTCCTGCAAATGTACCAGCCAGTGTGTTTGCAAGGGGGGTGAAGAAGTGGGTCATTCCCCTGGGTTTATATAAGTTACCTGCCTGGGTCATGTCAGGTATTGTCCCAGCCCAAACTTTCACATGCTCTGGGAGGGTCCAGGTCCCCCAACCAATCCATAGGTTTTGGATAGATTCAGATTGATAGGTTTTTCTGGTTCAGCACCTCCCCCTCTGCCACCATTTTGACCTCTATGGCACATGTGCCTGCCTTCCCCTGGTCCCACCCCTAATCAGAGACCAGAAAGGGGAATAGGAGGGCTTTTCTCTAACCCAATTATTTTTCTATAACCCAATTATTTTTCTAGCTTTACATGCTCAATGTAGTGCTTTCTCTTGTGGCCTTCTTGCCTGGGGGTGGGAAATCTGTCACTAGGAGCGGGACACAACACATTGGGGCTGAGTGTTTATAAGGCCGTTGCTTGGTTACCTGGGCAATGCAGACTCATCCACTGCCTTGGGTCCCTTTTTCCCCTCCATGGTCTGGCCAGGCAGGCTATTGTTCTCAGAATTACTAGGTCAAAAGATATATGCATAATAGATACTATGATACACTTTTCTAAAGCACTTGTACTAGTTTCAGATTTCCCCAGTCTGGATGCTTTCAATGTGAGAGGAACTCCATTCCACAGAATTTCTCCTGTCCGCCACAGGTGAGAAATAAGTCGTCCCGGACACAATTTTGCTGTTCCAGTGGGAAAGGGGGTGGCAATTCCCTCTAGTGGGGAATGCCCTGAGCCCTTCTCCCAAATGGCTTTTATTGGGAATGGTATGTGCAGGGGTATACAGAATACATGCATAGCTCATCAGTCAATGTCAAAAGGTTATAGTCACACAAAAACAGGTATTATCTATAAATAACAATTGAAGGAACACAGAGATTTGTTATAGGTCAGGGCCTGTTAGTCATGCTCATGTCAGATGGTCTTTAAGATATTTTTCATGGGATAAGGGGTTTATTCCTTATGCCTTGAACTTAAACATCCAGTTATATTACCAAGGCTATACAAAACAAAGCAGAGCAAGCTTCAAAGGATACAATGTATTTATCAGGCCTGATTCCCACCAGAACCCTGAGTGTTAGAGTGGGGTCATGTCTGCTACCTGTTTCCTAGTTTATCTAGGAAAGTAAGTTACCTAGTTTTCAGAGAGACTTACTAGCCCCTTTCAGACCCTGCTCTTGTGGGGCTGCAATCTCCGAAACCGCACAGAGTAGTCCCCAACATCTCCTCCTTTTTTGTTTGTTGTGGAGTCATAAACAAAGGCACTGGAGCCACTGTAATCAGTGGGGTTATGCTAGGCAGGCTTCAAAGAACAAAGGTACATTCTTTCTCAGGCCAGATTTGCCCATGGGAGCCATTTGTTCTAGTACAAGGCTGAAGCTGCCTCTGACACTATTTTCAGGCTGAGTCAGGTAGGGGAAGCAAAGCAGCCAAGAGATTAGGAGACTTTTCATAGATAGAATGAGGGCTCAGGCTATGACAAGGCTGATGGGTGAGAGTCTTTCTGCCCCTTCTCTATGATCCCCTAAGTCCCTCTCTGATAGTCCCTTTGTAACTGTGCCTGTCTTAGGTTTCCCCTCCTTTGAGGAATCTGACCTGTCTTTGGCTAGCCAGTCATCCCCCCTGGCCAAGGATGGGGAAGTGAGGGAGGAAGGAGCTGTGCTCCTGCCAGGAGGATAGGTTCTGTCTCCTTAGTGGCTCATGGCCCCAAGGCCTTTAAACTCATCCATAGCCATAGAACTCTTTTGTCCGTTAATGAGGCTACAGTCCCTGAAACTAGGCAGGACAGCTCCCAACATTTCCCCCTTTTTTGTTTGTTATGGTGGACATGGTGGTAAATCCAATGAAGTGTATACAAGCCCTGGAAAACAATTTGTATATGCATTTCAAGGCACAAAAGACCACAATGATTAGGAGGCATCCCATAGCCCCCATGACCGAGACATGCAAATTTAGTTCTTCAAACCAAGTATTTGGATCGAGCCATTGTAAGTTCTCATGCAGGGTCTGAAAGACCTCTTGTTCAGTGAGTTGATTAATCTCTTGAAGTTGCTGATGTAGCTCAAGCTAGATTCAATCGATTTGTCCCTTGAGATTGGAGGAAAAGGTCCCTCACAGGCAATGTTCAACCTCCTCCCATGAGTGCTTACTGGAGTTCTACTTCAGGGGGGTGACACACAGCTTAGAGAAGCCTGGATCACAAGTGAGTTGTTGGCAGGTGACAAAAGCTTCTTCATCATCCATATTATTTCTTCTCTCCCTGCTTCCTGAGGAGGGTAAAGATGGGCCAACTGGTATCTCTGGTTGAAGGAAGGGAATTGCTGGCCAATGTAAGGTGAGGAATACTTTCCGGGCTGGGCACTTGTGACCAGAGCACTTCCCTGGTTAAGTTCTGCTTATGGCAGGTTCCACCTTGCTAATGCTCTCTGGTGGGTCTAAGTGGAGGAGGGTATTCTCAGGTCTATGAAAATGAAGAGACTTTATGGACTGGCTACTTGCTGTGATGGAATTTCCCTTGCCCAGGTACCCAAGTGTCTCTTGGTGGGTCATGGGAGGCTCAGGCTGGTGTGGAAGGAGAGTATTTCCTTGGATGGGCCATTTGTTGCCATAAGGTCTCCTGAAGATCAACTTTGCAGCTACCCCTGGGCTGGGCTGGCTCAGGGAAGAATGACCCTACTCAGGCTACCTTCTGCTGCTAGACTGGGAGTTCCCAATTCCAGGTCCAAGTTGTTTTCCTCTGTTGTTTGGAGATCAAAACACTCTGTCACTATGTTGTTCCTCCAGTCCTGGGTTCCCTAACCTGTTTGGCATCTTATTCTTCAGAGTTGTCCTTTGGTTGCCTCCTGCATTATTTCCCAGGGTTTAATAGTCATACTTAACAGAGAAGAGTGGGGAGAAATGTGACTGCCCCATCTTGTTCAGAAACTCTCATGCTGATTGATTTTTGAAAGTTAAGCCATTTTTTCTTGCTTAAATAAACCCTGCCTGGTCATAATTTCTTAACCTTGAATATCATCCCATTTAATTTTCTAATATTTTGTTAATAATTTATGTTCATAGAAAGTTTGTAGTTTTCCTAGTGGTAATGTTCTTGTTAGATTTTAGTACCAATATTAGAGGGCTGGGACTCTTGAAATGAGGTGGAAATCATTTTCTTTATTTCTATCTCTGGAAGAGTTTGTGTGAAGTTGCTTCAACTTCCCCCTTAAATGTTTGAAAGAACTCACTATGAAGCAAACTCATGCTGATTACAACACACAAATACACAGGCACACACATGTTAGCATGTATATTTAGGTTTTATAATCTTTCTTTAGTTAATTTTTTACGTTGTGATTTTTAAGGAATCTGTCCGTTAAATTGTGAAGTATCAAGGCACAAAATATATTGTCCTTTTTATTGTTGATTTTTGTTATTTGCACTTTGTCATTTTAGTCTTTGCAAAAGGCAAATTTTGACTTATTACTTTTTATGTTTAAAATTTTTAAATTTATATATATGTTCTTATTTTATTTTCTAATTTATTTTATTATGATTTGCTATTTTTAATAGCTTCTTGATATGTATAGTTAGATAATTTATTTTTTTGTTTCTCTTCTTTTCATTTAAATCTATGAATGTTCTTCTCAGTACTGTTTTAGATATATTCCACAAATTTGGACATATTTAAATATTATCCCACTTAAACATTACTTGATTTCCTTTTAATGCTCTTTTTGATCCATGGTTTTATTTAGAACAGTGCTTATTTTCCAAGTGGAAATTTTTTAGTCATTGTTATTAATAGTATCTAACTTGTTTCCAATGTGATCAAAGAAATTGTGAATGAGTTTTGCTCTTTGAAAGTTTGGGCCTTACTTCGTGACCCTCCCATGGTCTACTTGAGCCAATGTTCCACAAGCCCTTGAAAAGACTGTGTACTTTGTCTTATTCTCTCCTGCAGTAACTATGAATTTTCCTATTTCTCCTTTTATATTAGTCTAATTTTGAATGATATGTTTTGAAGCTATGTTATTGGGTACATACAGATTTAAAATTTTGATATTTTGTTTGTGGACTGATCTTTTATCATTATGAAATGTTTTTTGTTATGTGTACTAATGTTTCTTGCCTTAAAATTTATTTGTTTCATAATATACCTGGTATATTTTATTTATAATGGGTAATGTTTGTTGGTCTATCATTTCCATTATTTTATTTTTAAACATTTCTTCCATATTGAAAGAATGTTTTATTTCAGCAGCTTGAAATTATAAATTTTATTTTAACTAAATATTTATTTATTTACTTATTTATCCATTTTTTAATTACAGTTGACATTCAATATTATTTTGTATTAATTTCAGGTGCATAGCATAGTGGTTAAACAATTATATAATGTGTGAAGTGATCCATTCAACAATTCCAGTACCTCCTGGTACCATACGTAGTTATTACAATATTACTGACTCTATTCCCTATACTGTACTTTACATCCCCATGACTATTTTGTAACTGCCAAATTGTATTTCTTAATCCCTTCACCTTTTTCACCCAAACTGCCAGACTCCTCCCTCCTGGAACTCCTGTAACTGTTGATTTCTTAAATTCACTCTGACAATTCTAGACTACTGATTGGGATATTTTGTCTATTTACATACAAAGTAATGGCTAATTTATTTGGGCTTATGATAATTATTTTCCTATGTGTTTTCTATTGGATCTATATGTTTCCTATTATTTTTCTCTTCTTTCTTGACTTTATATAAATTATTTAAAATATTTTATTTTATTTTTCTTAACTCTGGAATCTACATATATTTTTAAACCCTATAAATTATTACTATTTGGTTTATATAGTCAATGTTTTTTGTATTATACTCATGCAAGTGTTCCCTCTTCTTTTATTTTCTGGAAGAGATTGTATAAAGTAGGTATTATTTCTTCCTGTAATGTTTGGTAGATTTCATGAATGAAGCCATTTGTGCCTAAAGTTTTCTCTTTTGAAAGATTTTTATTTTAGCTACAAGTTAAATATCCTTAATAGATATTTGATATATCCTAGTTATCTGTTTCTTTATGAATGGATTATGAGAGTTTATATCTTTTAAGGAACTGGTTCTTTTCATCTAAGTTATTTAATTTATGAGCATGTAGTTATTTATAATGTTTCCTTATTATTTCAACCTATGTGGGTTTCTTTGATTCTACCTACTTTGGGTTAATTTGCTCTTTTTTTTAGCTCCTTTATCAAAATCTTGGTTTAGTGATTTTATGCCTTTTTCTTTTTAAAATATGTAAGTATTTACATATTGGATACTTACACATATATTTTAAAACATTCATAATTTAGAGCTTTTTTGGGAAAAGATTGTTATTCCAAGTTGATTTTGTCTTGATCACATAATATTCTCTGTATGATTTTAGTCCTGTTAAATTTATTGAGACTGATGGGAAAACAATAGTTTTTCTAGGTGAGTAGTCCATTTGTGCTGCATTTGTTAGATGTGTTTGAGTTTGTACATAGTATTGTTCAAGTCTTCTATATATTTACCAATATTGTGTTCTTTTTTAATGCCAATCACTGAGAGAAGAGTATTGTCATTTTCTGTCATTTTTTGGTTCATGTATTTCAATTGTCCCATTGATACAGTTGTCCCATTTCCTGTATTACTCCTATATTTTTATCATATGTGATACACAGATTATGATGATTTCTTGGTGAATTATTACTTTCACTTTTATTAGTTTTATTATAAAACTCCTATTCTTCCCTCTGCAGGGTACTTGATCAGATATTAATATAGCTACTGGATCTTTCTTTGTGAGTGGGTTTGTTTGCTTTTCTTTATTTATCCTATTACTTTTAACCTGTTTATTTAAATGTAAATAACATTTTTTATAGATAACACATTTGGCTATAAAAATTCTTCTGACAATCTTCTTTTATTTGTGTATTAATTTTATTTGCATTTAATGTACTAATAATTATTTACATCGTTAGGTTTAAGTCTGTAACTTTGCTGTGTGCCTATTTGTACCATCTGGTTTTTTGACTTTAAATAATTTTTTATATTTCAATTATATTATTAGTTTCAGGTGTGGAAGCAGTGATTAGATATTGTATAACTTACCAAGTGATCAGCCCAATAAATTTTGTATCCATGGGACACTATACATGGTAATTACATATTATTAACTATATTCCCTGTGCTGTACTTTATATCCCTGTAAAGGGATGACTATTCTGTAACTGCCAATTTGTAATTCTTTTTAAAAAAGATTGTATTTACTTCTTTTTTTTAGAAAGAGGAAGGAAAAGAGAAAGAGAGGGAGAAAAACACCAACCTGTGGTTGCCTCTCATGCGCCCCGGCACTGGGGACCCCGACTGCAACCCAGGCATGTGCCCCAACTGAGAATTGAACCAGTGATGCTTTTGTTTGCAGACCAGTGCTCAATCTATTGAGCTGTACCAACCAGGGCCCAATTTGTAATTCTTAATCCGTTCATCTTTTTCATCCATCTCCCTAACCCTCTCCTATCTAGAAATTGTTAAAATGTTCTCTGTATCTGTGTCTGTATCTGTTCCACTTGTTTGTTGATTTTGTTTTTTAGATTCAGTTGTTGATAGATATGTCTTTATTGCCATTTTATTATAAATATTTTTAAAATTATATTTTATTGATAATGATATTACAGTTGTCCTGAGTTTTCCCTCTTCTATCCAGTACTACCTACTCCCTGAGACAATGTCCCCACCATTGTTCATGTCCATGGGTCTTGTGTGTAAGTTCTTTGGCTGCTCCATTTCCTATACTGTAATTTACCCCCCTCCCCCAGGTTATTCTGTAACTACGTATTTGTACTTCTTAATCCCCTCACATCCTAACCCATTCCCCCACACACTCCTCCCATCTGGCAACCATGAAAATGTACTCCATATCCATGATTCTATCTATGCTCTTCTTGTTTGCTTGGTTTGTTTTTTAGATTTAACGGTGGATAGATATGTTTTTTTCCCCATTTTATTATTTATAGTTTTGATCTTCTTTTTCTTAAATAAGTCTCTTATTTCATATAATACTGGTTTGGTGATGATGAACTCCTTTAGTTTTATCTTGTCTGGAAAATTCTTTATGTGCCTTTTGATTGTAAATGATAGCTTTGCTGGGTAGAGCAATCTTGTCTGTAGGTCCCTGCTTTTCATGACTTTGAATGTTTTTTTTGATAATCTCTTCCAGCCTGCAAAGTTTCTTTTGAGAAATCAGCTGACAGTCTTATGGGAACTCCTCTGTAGGTAATGAACTTCTTTTCTCTTGCTGCTTTTAAGATTCTCTCTTTATCTTTAACCTTTGGCATTTTAATTATGATGTGTCTTGGAGTGGGACTCATTGCATCCATCTTGTTTGGGACTCTCTCTGCTTCCTGAAAAGGCATGTCTATTTTCTTCATAAAATTAGGGAGGATTTCTTTTGTTATTTTTCTCTTTTTTTAATCAATATATTTTTTTGATTCTGCTATTACAGTTGTCCCATTTTCCACTCTTTATACCCCTCCCCCCTGCAAACCCACTCCCACATATATTCCCCCACCTTAGTTCATGTCCATGGGTTTACATGTGAGTTCTTTGGCTTCTACATTTCCTATATTATTCTTGACCCCTGCCTCCCACTGGTCCATTTTGTACCTACCACTTATGGTATTTATTCCTTGTACCTTTTCCCCCATCTCCTCTTCCCCTTCCCCACTGATAACCCTCCATATGATCTCCATTTCTGTGATTCTGTTCCTGTTCTAGTTGTTTGCTTTGTTTGTTTGTTTTTTAAGGTTTGGTTGTTGGTAGTAGTGGGTGTCTTGTCATTTTACTGTTTATGTTTTTTGATCTTCTTCTTTTTCTTAGATAAGTCCCTTTAACATTTCATGTAATAAGAGTTTGGTGATAATGAACTCCTTTAACTTGACCTTGTCTGGGGAACACTTTATGTACCCTTCCATTCTAAATGATAGCTTTGCTAGATGGAGTAATCTTGGATGTACGTCCTTGCCTTTAATGACTTGGAATACTTCTGTCTAGCCCCTTCTTGCCTGTAAGGTTTCTTTTGAGAAATCAGCTGACAGTCTAATGGGAATTCCTTTGTAGGTAACTTCTTTTCTCTTGCTGCTTTTAAGATTTTCTCCTTATCTTTACTCTTGGGTAATGTAATTATGATGTGCCTTGGTATGTGCTTCTTTGGGTCCAACTTCTTTGGGACTCTCTGAGCTCCCTGGACTTCCTGGAAGTCTATTTCCTTTGCCAGATTAGGGAAGTTCTCCATTATCTTTCCAAACAAGTTTCTAATTTCTTGCTCTTCTTCTTCTGGCACCCCTATGATTTGGATGTTGGAATGTTTAAAGTTGTCCCAAAGGTTCTTAGGCCTGCATTAATTTATTAAATTCTTGTTTCTTCATTCTGTTCTGACTAAATGTTTATTTCTTTCTTCCATTCCAAATAGTTGATTTGAGTCCCGGTTTCTTTCCCATCACTGTTGGCTCCCTGTACATTTTCCTTTATTTCACTTTTCATAACCTTCATTTTTTCCTCTATTTTGTGACTATACTCAACCAATTTTGTGAGCATCCTGATTACCAGTGTTTTGAACTGTGCACCTGATAGGTTGGCTATCTCTTCTTCATTTAGTTGTATTTTTTTCTAAAGCTTTGATCTGTTCTTTCATTTGGGCCTTTTTTTTTTTCTCTGTGCAGTAAGGGGCTGAGCTTTAGGTATTTGCTAGGGTGGGAAAACCTGGTGCTGTATTTCGGGGAGGGGTCCAAGAGGGAACAGTGCCACTTGTTCATCTCCCTGCTGGCACTTAGTCACTTCTGCGGCTACCCACAAGCAAATTGGGCCCCTCAAGTGCTGTTTCTTAGGTGGGTGGTTTTGTGTACATTTTAGGACCCTGTGGATCTCTCCAATGAACTCTCCTTTGAGGCTGGGGATTTCTTCTGCCACCTCAACCCCCACAGATTTTTTTCAGTCAGAGGTTTTGAGGCTTTATTTCCTTGCACTGGAATCCTAGGTTACACAGCCTGTGTCCCTCCCAGTGGTTCCTCCCATTTTATCCGAATGCAAATATGAGACTGCCCACTCCAGCAGCCACTGCCTCACCTGGACTGTCAGCCACTGCCTTACCACAAGTCCTCTCCTCCTGGCTACCCATCTCTGCCCCTCTTACCAGTCTGGATGAATGTTTCCTCTTTAACTTCTTGGTTGTCAGACTTCTATATAGTTCAATTTTCTGTCAGTGCTGGTTGTTTTTTGTTTTTAAATTTGTTGTTGCCCTTCTTTTGGTTGTAAAAGGAGGCATAGTGTATCTAACTACGCCTCCATCTTGGCCTGAAGTCCTCTCATTATTTTTTTTTCAAATAGATTTAAAATTTCTTGCTCTTTCTCTTCTCCCTCTGGCATCCCTATGATGAGCATGTTGGACCTCTTGAAGTTGTCCCAGAGGCTGCTTATTCTCATTTTTTAAATTTTTTTCTTCTTAATGTTCTCGGTAGTTGTTTTTTGCTTTCTTATGTTCCAAATCATTGATTTGAATCTCAGCTTCATCCATTCTACTGTTGTTTCTCTGTAAATTATTCTTTCATTCAATTAGTTTATCCTTAATTTTTGACTGGATATTTTTTATTCTTTTGAGGTCCTCACTATGTTCTTTGAGCATCCCTATAGCCAGTGTTTTGAATTTTGCATCTCATAGTTTGCTTATCTCCATTTTATTTAGCCCCTTTTCTGGAATTTTGATCTGTTCTTTCATTTGGGCCATGTTTCTTTGTCTCTTCATTTTGGCAGCCACCCTGTGTTTATTTCTATGTGTTATCTACAGCTGCTGATATATTTGTCTTTTTTCTTGTTCTCCTTCCTAAAGAAGACAATTAAACATATCATGTAATACTCATTTGGTGATGAGAACTCCTTTAGCTTTTTCTTGTGTAGGAATCTGTTTATAGGTCCTTCACGTCTAAATGATAGCTTTGCTGGGTAGAATAATCTTGGTTGTAGGTCCTTGTTTTTCATCACTTTGAATATTTCTTGTTAATCCCTTCTTTCCTATGAAGTTTCTGTTGAGAAATGAGCCACAAGTCTTATAGAAGCCCCCTTGTGGTTAACTAATTGCTTTTCTCTTGCTGCTTTTAAGATTCTTTGTCTTTAATGTTTGGGATTTCAATTATGATGTGTCTAGGTGTAGGTTTCTTTGGGTTCATCTTGTTTGGGCCTCTGCACATCCTGAACTTGTATACCTATTTCTTTCACCAGGTTAAGGAAGTTTTCTGTCATTTGTTTTCAAGTAGGTTTTTTATTTCTTACTCTCTTTTTTCTCCTTATGACACCCTCATGATGTGAATGTTAGTATGCTTGTAGTTGTCCCAGAAGCTCCTTACACCATCCTCATATTTTTAGATTCCTTTTTTTTTTTTTTTGCTGCCCTGATGGGTTGTTTTTTGCTTCCTTACCTTCCAAATCTCTAATGTGCTTTATCTACTTATTTACCTCTGCTTTATCTACTCCAGTGTTGATTCCCTATAATGGATTATTCATTTTCCCATTTATTTTATTTTATTGTTGTTCAATTACAATTGTCTGTCTCTCCCCCCACCTCTATCCCCAACCCCAGGCATCTGCATTTCCCTCCCCTGATTCCAACCCCTTAGTTTTGTCCTTGTGTCCTTTATAGTTGTTCCTGAAAACCCTTCACCATTCTCTTCCCATAATCCCTTCCCATCTCCCCTCTGGTTACAGTCTATTTGTTCTTCATTTCAATGTCTCTGGTTATATTTTGCTTGCTTGGATTGGGTTCCACTTATAGGTGAGATCATATGGTTTTTGTCTTTCACCACCTGGCTTATTTCATTTAGCATAATGCTCTCCAGTTCTGTTCATGCTGTTGCAAAGGGTAGGAGTTCCATCTTTCTTTCTGCTGCATAGCATTCCATCGTGTAAATGTACCATAGTTTTTTGATCCATTCATTTACTGATGAGCACTTAGGTTGCTTCCAGCACTTGGCTATTGTAAATTGTGCTGCTATGAACATTGGGGTGCATAGGTTCTTTTGGATTGGTATTTCAGTGTTCTTAGGATATAATCCTAGCAGTAGAGTTGCTGGGTCAAAAGGCAGTTCCATTTTCAGTTTTCTGAGGATATTCCACAGTTTTCCACAGTGGCTGCACTAGTCTGCAATCCCACCAGCAATACACTAGGGTTTCTTGATCTACACATCCTCTCCAACCCTTGTTGTTTGTTGCTTTGTTTATGATAGCAATTCTCACCATGAAGTGATATCTCATTGCAATTTTAATTTGCAACTCTGATGGCTAGCAATACTGAATATCTTTTTAATATGTCTCTGGATGCTTTGTATGTCTTCCTTGAAGAAGTGTCTGTTCAAGTCCTTTACCCATTTTTCAATTGGGATTTTTGTCTTTCTAGAGTGGAGTTGTTTGAGTTCTTTATATATTTTGGAGACCAAATCCTTGTCTGAGATACTATTGGCAAATATGTTTTCCCATATGGTTAGTTCTTTTTTCATTTTAATGCTGTTTTCTTTAGCTGTGCAGAAGATTTTTATTTTGATGAGATCCCATTTGTTTATTCTTTCCTTTATGTCCCTTGCTCTAGGGGATATATCAGTGAAAATATTGTTGCATGGAATATCTTAGATTTTCCTGCCGATGTTCTCCTCTAGGACTTTAATAGTGGCATGGCTTATATTTAAGTCCTTTATCCACCTGGAATTTATTTTTGTATATGAGGTAAGTTGGTGATCAAGTTTCAATTTTTTTTGCATGTAGCTGTCTGGGTCTCCCAGTACCATTTATTGAAGAGGCTAATTTTACTCCATTTTACACTTTTTACCCCTTTGTCAAATATTAATTGACCATAGAAACTTGGGTTTACTTCTTGGCTTCCTCTTCTGTTCCATTGGTCTATGTGTGTTTTTATGCCAGTACCAGGCTGTTTTGATTACAATGGCCTTGTAATACAGTTTGATATCAGATATTGTTATCCATCCTACTTTGTTCTTCTTTCTCAAAATTGCTACAGCTATTCAGGGTTGTTTATGGTTTCATGTAAATTTTTCAAGTGTTTGTTCTATGTCTGTGAAATATGTTACTGGTACTTTAATAGCGATTGCATTGAATCTATAAATTGCTTTGAGTAGTATGGACTTTTTCATGATGTTAATTCTTTAAATCCATGAACATGGTATATGCTTCCATTTGTTTGTGTCTTCCTTAATTTCTTTCTTTAATGTTATGTAGTTTTCTGAGTATACATGTTTTACTTCCTTGGTTAGGTTTATTCCTAGGTACTTTAATTTTCTTGTTGCTGTATCAAATGTGATTTTTTACCCTGATTTCTGTTTCTGATATTTCATTGTTGGTGTACAAAAATGCCTTTGATTTCTGAATGTTGACTTTGTATCCCACTGTTTTTTCCAAATTCATTTATTGGGCTGAACTTGTAGTCTATAGGATTTTCTGTGTACACTATCATGTCATCTGCAAATAATGACAGTTTCGTTTCCCCCTTTCCAATTTGCATGTCTTTTATTTCTTTTTCTTGTCTGATTTCTGTGGCTAGGACTTACAATACTATGTTGAATAGGAGTGGTGAAAATGGACAACCTTGTCTTGTTCCTGATCTTAGTGGGAAAGTTTTTAATTTTTGCTCATTGAGTATGATGTTGGCTTTAGGTCTCTTGTATATGGCCTCTATTAGGTTGAGGAATGCACCCTCAATTCCCACTTTGCTGTGTGTTTTCATCATAAATGGCTGCTGTACCTTATGAAATGCTTTTTCTGTGTGTACTGCTATGATCATGTGATTTTTGTCTTTGTTTTTTTGTGATTTATTATGTTTATTTATTTGTAAATATTGTACCATCCTTGGATCCCTGAGATGAATTTCACTTGGTTATGGTGTATGATCTTTTTAATCTATTCTTGGATGCAGTTTGCCAATATTTTGTTGAGGATTTTAGTGTCTATGTTCATCAGCAGTATTTTCCTGAAGTTTTCTTTCTTTGTTATGTCTTTATCTGGTTTTGGGATTAGGATGATGCTGGCTTCATAAAAGGAGTTTGGAAGTCATCTATCTTCTTGGTTTTTTTGGAATAGTCTGTGAAGGATAGGGTTTAGCTCTTCCTTAAATGCTATGTAGAATTCTCCCGTGAAACTGTCTAGTCCAGGGGTTTAGTGTGTTGGTAGTTTTTTGATTGCTGCTTCAATTTTGTCAGTTGTTATTGGTCTGTTCAGGCTTTCTGCTTCTTATTCATTCAGCTTTGGAAGATTATATTTTTCTAGAAATTTGTCCATTTCACCTAGGTTTTCAAATTTCTTGGCATACAGTTCTTCACAGTAATTTCTTAACAATCCTTTGTATTTCTGTGGTGTCAATTGTAATCTCTCCTCTTTCATTTCTGATTGTGTTTATTTGGGTCCTCTCTCCAGTTTTCTTCGTAAGTATGCTTAAAGGATTGTCAATTTTGTTTATCTTTTTAGTAAATCAGCTCCTGGATTTATTGATCCTTAGAATTGTACTTTTAGTCTCTATGTCATTTAATTCTGCTCTGATCTTGGTTGTTTTCTTTCTTCTACTTGCTCTGGACTGCCTTTGTTGTTGTTCCTCGAGTTCTTGTAGATGTAGGGTTAGGTTGTTCATTTGAAATGTTTCTATCTTTTTTAGGTAGGCCTGTATCTCTGTGAACTTCCCTCTCAGGAGTGCCTTTGCTGTGCCCCATAAGTTTTGGATTGTTGTGAGTTCATTTTCATTTGTTTCTGGAAACTTTTTGATTTCTTTTTTAATCTCATTCTTGATCCATTCATTGTTTAATAGCATGCTATTTAATCTCCATGTGATTGAGTGTTTTTGTTTTTTTTCCTTGAGGTTGGTTTCTAGTTTTAGTCCCTTGTAATCAGAGAGAATGCTTGATATGATTTCAATTTTCTTGAATTTGTTGGTACTTGTTTTGTGTCCTATCATGTGGTCTGTCTTTGGAAATGTTCCATATGCATTTGAAAAGAATGTGTATTTTGCTTCTTTGGGATGAAAGGCTTTATATGTATCAGTTAAATCCATTTGATCTAGGACATTGTTCAGTGCTACAATATCCTTGTTGATACTTTTTTCTGGAAGATCTATCCATTTTTGACAGTGGGGTGTTAAAATCCTCTAGTATAATAGTGTTGCTTTCTATATCTTTCTTGAAGTCCTCAAAGATTTTCCTTATGTATTTGGGTGCTTCTATGTTGGGTATATATATGTTTATAATGTTTATGTCTTCTTGATGGATTCTTCCTTTGAGTATTATAAAGTGACCTTCTGGGTCTTTTTATGGCCCTTGCTTTGAAGTGTATTTTGTCTGATATGAGTATTGCTACCCTGGTTTTCTTTCCTGTGCATTTGCTTGGAATATTTTCCCCAATGCTTCACCTTCAGTCTGTGTCGGTTTTTTGTCCTGAGGTGGGTCTCTTGTAGGCGGCATATGTGTGGGTCATGTTTTATTATTTGTTCAGCTAATCTCTATCTTTTGATTACAGCATTTAATCCATTAAAATTTAAGGTTTATTATTGTTCATTTTCCCCCCTCCCCCTTTGTACCTGTGTTACTCTCTCTTTCATGCTTTCCCTTTTTCTTTTTATAGTAGTCCCTTTCATAAATCTTGTAGGGGTGATTTGGTGATGATGTATTCTTTCAGCCTTCTTTTGTCTGGGAAAATCCTTATTTTGCCTTCCATTTTAATTGAGAGCCTCCCTGGGTAGAATAATCTTGCTTACAAACCTTTGTTTTTCATTAGTTATTATATCTCTTGCCATTCTCCTCTGAATTGGATTGTTTCTGTTGAGAAATCAGCTGCTAGCCTTATTGGAGCCCCTTTGTGTGTTACGTCTTGTTTCTCCCTTGTTGCTTTTAACATTTTCTCTTTGTCTTTAATACTTGGCATTTTGATTATCATATATCTTGGAGTTGGCTTCTTTGGGTTCATCTTGATTGGGACTCTCTGTCTTTCCTGAACTTGCATGTTTTTTTCCCTCTCCAGGTTTGGAAAGTGTTCTGTCATTATTTTTTTTTAACAGTGTTTCTATCCCTTGTTCCTTTTCTTCTCCTGGTATTCCTAGGATTTGAATGTTGTTGTGTTTCATGTTATCTTGGAGTTCCCTTAAGCTATCTTCATATTTTTTTTAGTCTTTTTTTTTGGTACAGTTGCTCTACCTTGGTGTTTTTTTCCACTTGTCTTCCAGCTCACTAATTCGGTGCTCTGCTTCATCCAGCCTGCTTGTAATTCTTCCTAGTCTTTTTTTTTATTTTTTGAAATTTTGTTGTTCATTTCTTCCTGGTTTTTGTTTATAGTTTCTATTTCCTTTTTCATACTGTTGTACTTATCACTCAGTTCCTTGTAGTTGTCTGCAAATTTCTTGAGCATCTTTATAACCATTATTTTGAATTCTATATCTGATAGCTCACTTATCTCCATTTAATTTAGCTCTTTTAGTGGTGAGTCTTCCATTTATTTTGATTGCATGTTCTTTTTTGTCTCCCAATTTTAGGTGACTCTTTTTGTTTGTTTCTGTGCTTCCTGCTGTTTTGCTTTGCTAGCTGTCTTTGTAGGGTGAATTTCTATGGTAGGAATTGTGTGGTATTCAGTGATGTGATTTCTTTAATCTTTTTGTCTATATGTTCTAGGTTTGTCCTTTCTTCTGTTAGAGTGGGCTCTCTTGTTGTACTTGGGTTTTTACCTTTTGGTGGTTCTTTTGTTGGTGGTTTCTGTCCTCCAGCGGGTATACTGATGTTTGCAGTTCCCACCTATTCTTGTATGTGATTAGTGGCAGGGGTAGGCAAAATGGATTAAAACAGCGGGAGAGTATTCTATGGGATTTAAAGTATCAAAAAATAGAGAAGAGGTAGGAGATTCTTTGGATAAGTATAGCATTAACTGTAATATTTCACCAAACTAGGCAGTTTCTATAAAAGGTGAAAGGGAGGTAAGACTCTTGTTAAAGGAGAGGAGGATTGTGAGCTGAATCCAGAAGAGTGCTTGCACCAGGTTAGATGATGAGATACAGTGAAAGTAAATGATAGAAAGTAGGAGTAGAGTATTAGAGAATAGAGTTAACCACAATAATAAAGGTCAAGAATAAAGTAAAATGGGCTAAGATCAGGGAGGGGTGCTGTGTAGTATTTAAAATTGTATCGAACAACAATTATTTACAATAGTATTGGAACAACAATAATATGACAAGAAATATATTATGTGGATAACAAGATTAGAAAGTACCTAGTCAAGAGTAGTGTGCTATTGTAACACAAGTGAAAGAAGGAAAATTAAAATATAATATGAAAGAGAGAACAAGGAAAACTAGTCAAAGAATGCAATTAAACAGAGAAATGAAGTGAAGAAAACTAAACAGAAAAAAGAAATAAAAATACGAATAAAATAAAAGAAATAAAAATAATGAAATAATAATCATAATACAAATAAACAATAAAATGCCAGTTCTGTGGGATAGCAAAGTCCAATTCATCTCAATTTCTCAGCTTTCCGGGTTAGCCTTGTGCTCCCCCTTTGGATCTGTCTCTGGACCTTTCACAACTCCAGATCTTATTGTCTCATTTGGGGGAAGAAAAGTAAAACAGAGAGGAGTGAAAAAAAAAATGCCCCCTGCTGACTTTAAACCTATTAAATGAGTTCTGATAGTCTTCCTGGATGCCTCAGGAAGAGGTGGGCTGGGCTTTGCTTTTCTCCCTTCCTATGGTTTTTTGAGGATGGGGACCAGGCCTGGGCCACAATATTTACAGTTGCCCAGCCTCCAGCCCAGGTCCTCCATGAGCCGCTGGGTCCTCAATGTCCATCCGTACCAGGCCTGCACCTTTAATTCACCAGTTGCATGGAGGTCCATGCGGTGCACCTCTTCCTTGCTCTTTGTAAGCCCACCATGGCCTGGGATACTACTACTGAACAAGCAGTGCCAGTCAGTCACTGGGTGAGCAGCATGAGTCAAGCTTGTGCGCATTGCCCAAATCAGCCTCTGAGCAAGTGGTACCTCAAACATCCAGAATCAGCTGCAAGTCAGGCAAGTGGCTCAACTCAGCTGCCAGGCTAGTGGCCTGAGCCAAATGCAGGCAGGCAGCTCAAATCAGCCATTGGCTGAGCCAGCTGCTGCAGGAGAGTTCCTTACAAATCAGCTGCAAGCATTTTTTTTTTTTTTGAGTAAAAGGCTCTTGTTTAAGCCCACCTTTCTTAATAAGCGTTCGGGTTTTCATACAGCCCAACTTTCTAAACAGACTGGAGACTATCTGGGTCAGGGTCCAACGTGGCCCAACTCTTCTCCCTTTTCCAGGTGTCACCTGGCTCCCCAGTTTCTCTGGTAATGACCTAGCCAGTATCCACAGTCTCAATGGGTATGTACGGCCTCTGTGTGTCTCCCACTTTGTCTCTATTCCCCCCAGAGACTTCAAGCATCCAGGTCCCTCCTGGTGCCAGGCTGCCTTCCCTGCTTTGGTAGGGGAGGGAGCTCATCATCTAACTCTCCTCCCTGTATCCTGTGGCGGGCGCTGGGTGGAAGGCCAAAGCACCCTAAGTCCTTGTGCAGATCCCAGAGACCTTACCATCTCAACACAATCTCCTTACTGTCTGTTCTTCAATGTCCTCTAAAATTTTTGGCCTCCAAACTTCATATAAGTTGAGATTCCATTGGCTGTTCACTCTGGTTCTCAGAAGATCTGCTAGGTGTTCCAGCTGGGCACAGGGAGAAATGGGCTCCACTCCCACCTACCTCTCTGCCATCTTCTGTCTTATGGATTATTCATTTTAGTTAATGTGTTCTTTTCTGCTATCTGGTACCTTTTTAGGTTTTCTGGTTTCATTTTTATATTTTCTATCTCTTTGTTGAAGTTTTAGGTTTATCTACTCTTCTATATTCATTGAGCATCCTTTTAAGTAGTGTTTTGAACTCTGCATGTAGAAGATTGCTTGTCTCCATTTATTTTATTTTAGTTTTATTTTTCTGAAGTTTTGTTTTATTCTTTCATTTGGGACATGTTTCTTTGTTTCCTCATTTTAGCAGCCCCTGTGTGTGTGTTTATTTCTATGTGTTAGGTAGAGCTGTTACTTCTTCCATGATTGGTAGAGTGACCTAATGTAGTAGATTTTCTGTAGGGTCCAGTAACGCAGCCTTCCTGATCACCTGAGCTGGGTACTTCAGGTGCACTGCTCCCCACCACTCACTGGCCTGGTTTGGGCTATTTATACCCTCCTGTTGTAATTGAGCATGACTGTCAATGGCATGTCCATGGGAGGGATTTACTACTAGACTGATAAGCTACAAGGGTTTGATGTGACCACCAAGGAGGATCAGCTGTGCAGGGGCCCTCTCCACAGAGCAGAACTTACTCCAGCAGGGCTCTTGTGCCCACTGAGTCTGCCCCTTGAATATGTTGCTTATGGGGTGTCTGGGTGGTACTTTGACATGATTTGAAACTGTCCACTGGGTACGTTGGCTCTGAGGCCTCCCAGGAGGTGCAGGCTAAGGTCAACCACTACCTATATTCTGTTCAGAGCCTCCCAGCATGAACTACAAAGTTATCTGCAGATGGCTGCTATTTGTGCTCAGTTTGGAGATGCCCAGATAGGGCCAAGGTGCAAACCAAGGCTGGCTGCTGCTAGTGCCAGGCCTAGGGCCACTTAGCAAGAGGTATGGGCCATGCTGAGGCCAGATATTACTTGTTTGAGAGATTTTAAGAAAATCTGAAACATGAGCCAGGAGAGGCCATTCATACGGAAAAGTGACTGGAAAGCACTTGGCTGAGCTTACAATTTGGGTGGGGCAATGTCTCAGGGAATCAACAGGACAGATCTAACAGTGTTATCCAGGTTGATAGAGTCTCAGATATGGTGCCTGCCTGCAGGCAGAGGGCTCAGAAAAGGAACAATGGCTTGTGCCTATACTTCTGTCTGGGAGAAAGCTACCACTCCAGCTCTTGTCCTGATACCAGACACTTTAGTTCCTCCTGTATGTCCCTGGTGCCTTTCTAGCTGCTTCCCAACTGCTGGAGTTTATAGCAAGTTAGACCAGGTGAGTCTGTGCATGGGCCCTTTAAGAGGAAATCTGGAACCCAAGAAGCTTTCTTTCTCATTTAGCCACAATCTCTGCTGGGTTTTTTACAGCCAGAAGTTATACAGACTCCTCTTCCTGGCACTGAAACTCTGGGCAGGGGAGCCTTATGTGGGGCTGGGAACCCTCCCTGTTGGAGGGGACCTCTGCATCTAAGATATCCCTCTCAGTTTTTACCCAACACAAGTGGGTGTAGGACCAGCCTGTTTTGTGTCTCTGCCTTACCTACAGTTTCCATGTGGCTTCTTCTTTATATCCTTAGTTGTAGAACTTTTTTAAAACTGTCATACTAGGGATTTTCAGTTTTTAAAAATATATTTTATTGATTATGCTATTACAGTTGTCCCATTTTTCCTCCCTTTGTTTCCCTCTGCTCTTCACTCCCCTGCCACCTGAATTCCCCCACCCTTAGTTCATGTCTATGGGTCATACATATAAGTTCTTTGGCTCCTCCATTTCCTATACTATTCTTGACCTCCCCCTGTCTATTTTATATCTACCATTTATGATACTTATTCCCTGTACATTTCTCCCCATTCCTGCTTTCCTTCTCTTCATTGTTGGTTCCCTGTACATCTTCCTTTATTTTACTTTTCATAGCCTTCACTTTTTCCTCTATTTTGTGGCCATACTCAACAAATTCTGTGATTATCCTGATTACCAGTGTTTTGAACTCTGCATCTAATAGGTTGGCTATCTCGTCATCACTTAGTTCTATTTTTGGAGCTTTGATTTATTCTTTCATTTGGGCTATATTTCTTTGTCTCTGTGCAACTGTTACATAGTAAGGGACAGACCCTTGGCTACTGGCCAGGATGGGTCAACCTACATCACTGCATTGTGGCACTGTAAGTGGGGGAGAGCCTTAAGAGGGAACAATGCCACTTGCTCAGCTCTTGGCTGGGTTTCTGTCACTTCCGCCACTACCCACACAGCTAATTGGGCCCTTCTGGTGCCGATTCCTGGGTGGGTGAGCTTGTGTATGTTTTAGGACCCTGTGGGTCTCTCCAACAAACTTTCTTGTGAGGCTGGGTTTCTCCCAATGCTGTAACCCCCACGGGTTTTTACCTCCAGAGGTTTTGAGGCTTTATTTCCTTATGCTGGAACCTTGGGTTGGGTGGTCTGACTTGCTTTCCAGTTGTTCCTCCTGGTTTATACACATGCAAATGTGGGACTTCCTGGTCCACCAGCCACTGTCTTGCCAACCCAGTCCTCTACCTGCTGCCTTACTGTGAGTCCTCTCCTCGGCTGCCTCTCTCTGCCTCTCCTACTGATCTGGATGAATGTTTCTTCTTTAACTCCTTGGTTGTTGGACTTCCATACAATCTGATTTTCTGGCAGTTCTGGTTATTTTTTGTTTTTAAATTTGTTGTCTGCTTAAATTTGTTGTTGATTGTGCAAGGTGGCAAAGTGTATCTATCTACATCTCCATCTTGGCTGGAAGTGTAATTGTAGGACTTTTGTTTAGCTCTATTTCCTGTGGTTCCAAATGAAGATTGTTCTGTAGTTTAGTTACAATTTTGATGTGGTTGAGGGAGGATGCAATAATGCATTTACCTATGCCACCATCTTGACCAAAAGTCCCTTCTGGGGTTTTTGTTGTCTTTTCTTTCTTTGTTACTATCTTCTTTGTATTATGTTTTAGTTCACCGTTTAATCTCCTTTCTTTGTTTATTAGATATGTGTCTTCAATTTTTAAATGTATTTTTAGTGTTTGTTCTAGTGTTTATTATATGCATCATTAATTTATCAAGTAATATTATACCAATTAATGCATAATGTAATAACCTTACAACTGTATACTTGCAATTTCCAGTATCCCATACTTTATTACTATTATTATTTTTACTTCTATTTATATTTTATACTCACAGTTTATTGTTAGTAATTTTGCTTTACACACTCAAATACCTTTTAAAAGTGAAAAAATTAAAAGGAATTATATATTTACAATTTACTTTTTATTGACATTAAATTAACATTTCCATGTGATATTATTTTCAAGTAGCCAAAAAAAACTTCATTTAACATTTTTTGCTGGGCATTTGTTTGTCTATTAATGTATTTTATTTTTCCTTTTTTTGAGGTATTTTATTTTTGCTGCATATAGAATTCTACTTTGATCATTAATTTTATTTTTATTACTTTTTATTTTTCAATTTCAGTTTACATTTAAAATTAATTTCTGTTACTCGAGTGTACAGAATAGGGGTTAGACAAGCATATCTTTTACAAAGTGTTCTTTGTGTTATTTCAAGTATCTGCCTTGCACTGTACACAGTTATTATTCTGCTATTGACTGTATTTCTTATGCTAGCCTCTACTTCCCCATGATTGCTTTGTAACCACCAATTTGTACTTCTTAACCCCTTTATCTTTTTCATCTAGTTCCCTAAACTCCCTCTCCTCTGGCAACCATCAGTCTTTTCTGTATATCTGAGTCAGTTTCTATTTTGTTTGTTTACTTTGTTCTTTAGATTTCACATATAAGTGAAATCATATTACTGTTTTTCTCTAACATTTCATTTAGCATAATATCCTCTATGTCCATTCATGTTGTCGCATATGGTAAGATTTCATTTCTTTTTATGTATGAGTAATTCCATTGTATATAAGTACCTTATCTTCTTTGTCCCTCATCTATTGATGGGCACTTAGGTTGCTTTCATATCTGGGCTCTTGTACATAATGCTGCAGGGAACATAGAGGCACATACATCTTTTTGAATTAGGGCTTTGGATTTCTTCAGCTAAATACCCAGAAGTGGGATTGTTGGGTCATATTATAGTACTATGCTTTAATTTTTTGAGGACCCTTTGTACCATCTTCCACAGTGACTGCACCAATAGGCAATCTACCAAGAGTGCTTGAGGGTTTCCCTTTCTCCACATCCTTGACAACACCTGCTGTTTGTTAATTTATTGATGATAGCCATTCTGATAGATGTGAGGTGATATCTTATTGTGGTTTTAATTTGCATTTTTCTAATGATTAGTGACATTGAGCATCTTTTCATAGGTCCATTGGCCATCTGTATGTCCTCTTTGGAGAAATGTCTATTCAAGTCCTCTGCTCATTTTCTAATTGGATTATTTTTGGTCTTAAGTTGTATGAGTTGTTTATAAATTTTGGATATTAACCCTTTATTGGATCTATCATTGTTGAATATGTTCTTTCATTAAGTAGGTTGCTTTTTTATTTTGTTAATGGTTGCCTTTGCCATGCAAAGACATTTCAGTTTGATATAGTCCCATTTGTTTATTTTTTCTTTTGTTTTCTTTGCCCAAGGAGATATGTCAGAAAAAAAATTATGAAGAGCAGTATTGAAGAGGTTATTCTCTATGTTTTCTTCTAAAACTTTTATGGTTTTGTGTCTTACATTTAAGTCTTTAATCCATTCTGAGTTTACTTTTGTATGTGACATAAAAAGATGGTCAGGTTTCATATTTTTTTTTTGCATGTACCTGTCCAATTATTCCAATACCTTTTATTGAATAGACTGAGTTTACCCCATTGTATATGCTTTCCTCTTTTGTTATAGATGAATTGGCTATATAGATGTGGGTTTTTTTCTGGACTTTCTGTTCTGTTTCATTGACCTGTGTGTCTGTTTTTATGCTGGTACTATGCTGTTTTGATTACTATAGCCTTGTATAGTTTGCTATGAAGTAGCATAATACCTTCAACATTGTTCTTTTTTCTCAAGATTGTTGTACCTATTTGGGTTCTTTTGTGCTTCCATATAAATTTTAGGATTAGTTTTCTAGTTCTGTGAAAAATGCCATTGGTATTTTGATAGGGGTTGCATTGAACCTACTGATTGTTTTGGATAGTACAAACATTTTAACTATGTTAATTATTTTAATCTATGAGTATGGTATATGCTTTTATTTATTTGTATCTTCTTCAATTTCTTTCTTCACTGCCTTATAATTTTTCAAATACAGGTCTTTTACATCCTTGGTTAAATTTACTTATAGGTATTTTATTTTCTGATGCAATCGTAAATGGCATTTAAAATATTTTTTTTGTTCAGAACCACAGAAATGGAGATCACATGGAGAGTTATCAGTGGGGAGGGGATTAGGGGAGGGTTGAGGAAAAGGTACAGGGAATAAGAAGTATAAATGGTAGGTACAAAATAGACAGGGGGAGGTTAAGAGTAGTATGGGAAATGGAGAAGCCAAAGAACTTATATGTATGACCCATGGGTGTGAAGTAAGGTGAGGGAATGCTAGTGGGAGGGGGTTGCAGGGCTGAGGGGAATAAAGGGGAGAAAAAAATGAGACAACTGTAATAGCATAATCAATAATATATATTAATTTTTTTGTGATAGGTATTGGTGTATAAAAATGCAACCAGTTTCTGAATATTAATTTTGTATCTTGCTACCTTACTGAATTTGATTAATTTTTCACTAATAATTTTCATTATATTTTGGATTACATTGTAATTGGTAAGAAGCCTGCAATAATTTTTATAGTTTTACTTTTACTCTGAATATTTTTTCTTTAGCAGATTTTTAAAAGATAATTTCTTCTTTTTAGCAATTTGATTATAATGTGCTTTAGTGGTTGTGTGTTTGTGTGTGTGCGCCTGCCTAGTTATTCTGGTGAGTCTCTATGGCTCTCTTCATCTGTCACTTTTCTCTCATGGGTCACAGCCCTATAATGCCTCTTGTTTAATATCTTAAAATAGTTGTTTTGAATATTAAGTCCACTTTTTTAGTTATTTATGTTGGAAGTGCTTATGTGATGTCAATCACTTTGTTATAATAAAGATTAAGAGTTCTTTTTGAAGTTTAAAATTTTCCCTTTTAAACTTTAGGTCTCAGTCTATCTGGAAGTGATTTTAGTGTATAACATGAATTGGATATAATTTCATATTTAAAAAATTATGATTAACCATTTACCCTAGTGCATTTATTGAATAGGCCTTTCCCTAATGATTTATACATACACAAATATACACAGTACTGGATTCTCTATTTTTCCAAGTTCCTGGGAAAACATTGTTTTTTTGATTAGCATTTTGGCCTGTACTGATAAATTTAGAGAGAACTGATCATAATCATATCATATTATCTAACATATGTCTTTCCTTGATCATTGGTTAACTTTTTAAAGGTCTTTAATGACTTTTAGTAATTTTTATATGTTTCTCCACATGGATCTTGCATATATTTCATTAGATTATCTAATATTGTAAATGCTGTCTTTTAAAAATATTTTTTCCTAATTGCTTAGGGCATAAATGTACATTTGACTTTAGATGAAATAGATTTTATATTCACTCATCTTGCTAAATTCATATCTTACAACTAATAATTTTCTTCAAGGTTATTTTATTTGTTTAATATATATATTAACATGTAAACTACAAATAATAACTCATTTTCTTCTTTATATTTCTTATGTCTTTTTTCCTCTTATTGCATATTCTAGAACTTCTAGTATAATATCAAATAAATTTGATAATAGTATCTTCCATCTTTCTAATTTTAAAATAATTGTTTTATTATTCTCCTATTTCAGATTATTTTCCTTAATTAATTATTTACATTTATTAAATGTACTTTGCAATACCTTTTATCAGATTAAAGAACTTTCCTTACATTCTTAGTATGTCATGATTTTCTTCATCATGAATAGATATGAACAGTATGGAAACTCTTCTGCCTTTGTGAAATGATGACATGGGCTTTCTCTATTAATTTGTTTACTCTAACTTGTATGCTATTATACTTAGTTATTTAGAATTTTGTTTTAGATATTTTTGTTTAGATATTTGCATCTTTATTTATGAATGAAGCAGTTCTGTAAAATTCCCTTCTGGTACTGATTTTGTTTCTTTGGGGACCAAAATTATTGGGGGATCATCTTATGGATTCATAAGCTGATTGAGAGTCTGCTTTTTCTTTGTATAATTTCTAAAAAGACAGAGACTTTATAAATTTACTAGAAATTGCTGGTTAAAGTGTCAAAAACTGCTCTGTGTAAAAATTTTTAAGTACTGTTTTAAAATTACTTCAAAGACTATAGGAATTTTCATGTTTTATTTCTTTTTGAGTCATTTATATACCAGCTTCAGCAAATATATTTTTACTTTTAAATTTTATTAGCATAAATGAATTAATAATATTTTCTAATATTTTATCTCTGCTATATTGGTAATTGTTACTTTTTTATTGATAGAATTTATTTGTACCTTCTCTCTCTCTGCCTTTCTTTTTCTTGAAAAATTAATAGTCACTTATGAGTGTCTTATTAATAGAAACTTATTTTGGTATTCTTTTCTAAAAATTAACTTTATCCTTGATTCTTTCTATTTTAACAAAGCAAATAGTCCATCTTTGCAACCAGATTCTGCCAGAAGTAGTTACTAACTGTGTTGTCTTGTGTAAATTACATAAGTTCTTTGATATTCTGTTTCCACCTCTGTAATGGAAGTAATCATTGTACCTACATCACATAGTTGTTATGAAGATAAGATGAATTGGTAATTGTAAAACACTTAGAATAGTGCTGGGCAAATAAACAGTGATATATTAACAATGTTTTAGAAAATAAATATTTTATTTCTGTTATCTCTATTATCTTCTTTCTTAAATATCTTGGGGATTACTGTTTTCTTCCTAAATTTTTAGGTCTTGCTTCTCTTCTAATATATAGATTGGAAACTATTTCTTTAAATTACCACTTTTGCTCTATGGTTGCTGTGTTGTTATTATTATTATTTGGCTAGTATTATTAAATCTCTGATCTCTGAGTTATTTAGAAGTACCTAATTTTTCATATATAAGGATAGATTACTTATGCTATTTTCATTAACTTGTAACCTTTGATTAAGAATGAAGCTTGTTCATGTTTAGTATGTAATCAGTTTTTGGAAATATGCCATGTGTGTTTGAGAAGAATGTGTATTTTTACATTATCCAGTGCATAATTATAAGTTCATTAAATTGTGTTATTCACATCTTCTTATTATATCTGGGGTGATTATTTGGTCTGCTTGACCAGTGATTGAGAAAGCTGCTTAGAAACTGGTCATTATGTTGTTGTATTTTTACATTTCTTTTTGCAATTCTATATGTTTGCATTATACATTTTAAGGCTAATTTATTAGGTGCAAGCTTGCTTAGACATATTTTTGATTAATTAAACTCTGTGATTAATTAACATTTCTAGTAACTTTCTGTGTATTCTTTATACTTTTGCCTTAATTTCCATGTTGATGTTGAATTTCTATTTTTGATATTGATTTAGGTTTTTTTTTTAAATTAGGATTGCTTGGCATTCCTTTTCTCTTTTGTTTACTTTAACCTCTTTGTGTCTTTAAAACAGTTTATAAATGACACCCAACAGATTTTCCCCCAATCATTGCTTTTAAATTAGAAATAATTATTATGATTAAGACATTTGAATCATAACTTAACCCAACTTATTTTGCATTTTTAAATCTTTTTTTTTTTTTTACTTTTCTCAAATGATAAGAAGTGTAGCTGCTTTACACCATTAATTTCCCTGTCACCCACAGCATCTTGCTATTTTCTAGAATTTAACTTTGGTTTGTTGTGGGACCATTTGCCTTTTCTTTTGGGGGGTGTTCTTAGCCTTTTGAAAGACAACAGGAAACTTTACAGGTATATTTTCATCCATATTTTATAAATCTCCTGCAACATCTGCTAGGTTTGTACCTTTTCTTATTTTAGTGTTTTCTCACAAAATTTTTTTTGAATGGACCTTTGTGTGACAAACCTAATAAAGCTTTGTATGTCTGAGGCTTTTTTTATGACATTTGAAAGGCAATTTTAGTGGGATGTAAAATTCCAGGTTTAGTGCTCCTTTGTCTCAAATGCCTTAAAAATACTACTCCATTGTCATGTGAGTCCAGTGCTGCTTTTGAGAAGTTTGCTGTCAAATGGTGCTGATTGATTATTTGCTCTTCAGAAAATGGTTTGAATTTTTCATTTGTTCTGGATTTTCTTAAATTTCATATAAATACTTCCTTATTTCCCTATATTTCATCCTGTGGCACTTTCAACCTAAGGTTGTAAATCTTTCTTTAAGTCTTAAAAACTTAACTGTGGAATTCCCTCATTTACTTTCTCCTTACCATGCTTCAGTACCTCACCCATAGTGGCCTTTTTGTCTGTCTTCCTTAGCCTCCCTCCTCTGATTTTCTGTGGTGTCCTACATGGTCCATGGATTCTTCTGCTACTTCCTTAAGCCTTGCATTACTGTGGTCCAGATGAAAACAGTATTGCTTCTTGATAGTCTACTTACTTTTGAGAGGAAAGTGGCAGATTGCATATAATTATTAGACATCTAAAAATTCATGTTCAGATGTATAAATTGTGTGCTTAAATCATTTCAATGTTCGGTGTTGTTGCTTTTTCTCCATGATTTGCTCATCTTGATTTCTGAGCTCTGCTATCTCTTTTAGGCTGCTAGGTTATATAGTCACGCTATTTTTTTAATATGCTGGATTATATATTCATGTAATTTTTCAAGTATATCACTTTTTATTAATTTCTGAGCCTTTTAAATCTGGCAGCATCTTCCTTAACCTAGATTGTACTTCTTGTGTCATTACATGAACTGGAGGAGACATTTACTCTTTTTTCTGTTTTTAGTGTATAAAAAAGTGAAAGTCTGAAACCAAACTGACTTCAGTCAACATAATTTTTTATCTGTACAAATTTGTGGTAGTATGTATTTTTTGTTCAATTAATTTTTTTCAAGCAGCAGCAGTGTTTATTCAAGACACAAAAGACACAACAATGAGGGAATCTGATCATGTTCTCTTCTCCCTGGAGGGGGTGGATGTCAGGAAAACCTCTCCCTTTGCCTTGTTTTACCAGAATATGTCAATATTTACTTTAAATAATTTTCCTTTGAGCATTTTAAGTCCCTTTGATTTACAATTGTTTATTCTGTCTGTTTTGGTTCTGCTAAAGTTTTTGTGCACTTGCAGGTATGTGCATGTATTTCCTAAGCACATGCATTTCTGGTGTTGCTCCCTTTCTCTATCCTCTCCATACTCTTCACCTTGGCCCTTGTTGTTGCTGTCTCAGTCATACCCCTCACCTTGCCAGGAAGAGGAGGTGTCTCCTCACCAATTCAGCATTCTTTTCTTTGGTTCCAATGTAAACTTGAATGTGGGAATTAGAAGTTTGGTTTTATTTGCAACCCTCCGTTCCTTGACTAATAAACTCCACTTTTAAGGTCAGCTTATTTTTCTTTCTCTTCCTATGACTTTCCATCTTAGTTCACTTTTTCTTTAGTTCTTTGTAACAGTTTCATAAAGAAATGTCCTAAGAATGACTTTGCAGATGTGGTTGACTACATTGTCTATTGCACTGTCTATAGTCACTTTGTCTGGCTCTCTAATCAATTATTTGGTAAGCAGCCACCATCCTGGCTGTAAGAGGGCAAGATTTTTTCTACATGAGTGACAAGTGCTCATTTCCCAGGGTTGAGAGTGGCCTTGCATGTTCCCTTTCTTCTTCACATCTTGCCTGATAGTGCTCTGGGAATTGTTTTCCCTGAACGGATTCAGAGCATTTTCTGAAAATATGATTCAAGGAACAATAGTTCTTCCAAATGGGTATAATGTTAAGTGAAAAATAAAATTCTGCGCATTCAAATGCTTTTAAGAAACGTTGACTGAAACAAAACTGTCAAGAATTCTTTACTGAATGGTTTTTCAGAGCCTTTGATGGCTCTGTAGCTGCTTGAGATGGAAGCTCTTTGAAGTGCATCTTGTGAGACTGGTGTTCTGCAGAACACCTTTGGGAACATTACCATTGCATGTCTAGGTTGATGTAGATATTTGTCTAGTTGCCCAGGAGCAGGAAGCACATACTATGGGAGTTGATGGAAACCACTCAAGTTGGCATAGACCCTGGACTCCAGAGCAGGCAAAGAGGGCAGGGGGAAGTTAGAATATCTGTCTTGGTGTTTCAGAAGGCAAGGCTGTCCTCTCTTCTGCTGAAAAACATAGGTAGTCCTAACTATATTTCTCAGTTCATATCCATAAACCTTATATTCAATGGAAATTCTCCCAATATTTACAATAAAATGACTAACAGTATTGTCTTCCTCTTTTCTTTTTGATCTTTTCTTTTATCATTTCTTTGTCTTTGTAAATATTTTAGTAAGAAGTTGGGAGAGAATGTGCTATCTTCCATATTAAACTAGAGACATAAACACTACAAGAGTTTGGTGAATCATCACATTGAGTTTGCTATTTCTTTGGGAGCAGGAAAAGCAATCATTTGTAAGTATGCCAGCTTTATACTTTTCCATGAGTGTGTGACCTTACGAACAGGGCTTTGTTGCCTCATGATTGCAGCAGGAAAATGCAAGGTCATATCTCTGGCTCAGCAGCCTTTGTAGTATATGGATCTATTGGCACCCAGCAGTAATATTGGCTGCACATCTGGCACTTGTTTAGAAGTAAAACTGGAACTTGCTACTACTTAACCCCCATAAAAGGTAGAATGAAAGAAACAATACTTCTAGTGGATTACTGAAAGCTATTCAATCTGTCAATCATTTGGACACTAAAGTTTATAATCTGGTGAAACTGGGTATAGAGTGAGCTTCCTCTGTTGAGAATTGTTTCTCTACGGAGACCCATTTTTGGTGTGATGTCATTGGTTGTCACTGAGGGACATGGTTAGAAAAACTCATTATTGACTTTATTGTGAGCATGATCTTGGAAACATTTGATGCCTGACACATTTTCTCTGTAAGCACTGAAGCACTGACATTCAGTCTCAGGGATAGAAATAGCTATGTTTACTTTGTTCTATAGTATTACAAATCATGTAAATGATTAGGTTACTGATCATATTAAGTAGTTAAAATGATGGGTGACAGAGTTGATATTTAAATTATTATAGCAGGCTGATAGGGGCTAACTGAGTAACCTTAGCAGGGGATAATCAACAGCCTTCATTTGGATGAAAACAATCAATTGAAACACCTGTCCTGACAAAGAGTTTAATTAGGCATTTCCAAAAATGTGTTTTGAGCAACAGTACTGGAAGGAAATATTTCCCAAAGGAAGGGGACCCTGGGGAAAAGTAAGTGTGGGAATCATTATATGTTAAATTTTTCTTATGATGAGTCACAACGCATATTAGCATATTAAAGTTTGTAATAAAGAAATCTGTTTAATTTCTGTTGTATCTGTTCTTTTTTTCTCCCACAGGACTTTCTTTTGGCTGCTGTTATTCCCTGTAGGACCTAGTACTGTTTGAGAACTGCTTAGTGGAATTCACTTTAGAAAGTGCTGGGTTAAGTCATTCCACTTCAGACCAATGAGTTTTTCCTCACACCATTGACTGTCTCTCCCATTAGAATAATGCTCTTACTTTTTCATGCACTCTGTATTATCTGCCTGGAACTTTTTCTTTACAATAGTGGTAATAGTTAATATTTCCAGAGTGCCTAGGACATGTTATACTTTGTATAAAGTTAAATCAATGAGCATAACAAGAATGCTGAAAGATGGGGCTTTGGGGTGACCATTCAGTACTGTTCAGGTTGCGGAACTCCATGGGACAGCTGGGGGTCCATGAGCAGGACATGATTCCTTCATTCATATTTATACTGACCTTCTTCAAGTCTGTCCTAGATTCTTTTATTTTTGAAAACATTTTTCAATTGCAGTTTACATTCAATATTATTTTGTATTAGTTTCAAGTGTATAGCATAGAGGTTAGACAATCAATCATATCATTTACAAAGTGGTCCCCCTGATATTTCCAGTATCCAACTGGCACCATACAGAGTTATTATGATATTAAGGACTATATTCCCTATGCTGTACTTTACATCCCCATCAGTATTTTGTAACAACTAATATGTACTTCTCTATCCCCCTGTCACCTGGCAACCATCAATCTGTTCTTTGTATTTATGAGTCTGTTTCTGTTTTGTTTGTTTATATTCTTTAAATTTCTCATATAAGTGTAATCATATTATATTTGTTTTTCTCTGACTTATTTCACTTAGCAAAATACCCTCTAGGTCCAAGATTTCATTCTTTTTTTATGGCTGAGCAGTATTCCATTGTGCACATGTATCACAGTTTTTTGTTTTTCTTTTTTTATCCACTTGTCTACTGATGGGCACTTTGGCTGCTTCCACACCTTGGCTATTGTAAATAACACTGCTGTAAACATAGTATAGTTTTTTAGTTAGTGTTTTGGGTCTCTTCAATATCCAGAAGTGGAATTGCTGGATCATAAGGCTGTTTAGCTTTTGAATTTTTGAGGAACCTCCATTTCCTCAAAAATGTTTAGGCCTGTCCTAGATTCTGTGAATACATTTATGGCTATGAAATAAGCATTGTCTCCAAAGGGTTAATATCTGGAGTGGTAACTGGCAAATGAACATACAAGGGCCCCACATGTGACAGGAACTGGGAAAAAAGACTCCAAAAGAGGAAGTGATTAGTGGAGGATTCTGGTTTCTAGTGTCTGATGACCTATTATGATATAGAGGTTCAGGTAAGACTTGATTGAGAAGAGCTCACTTGAGCTGGCTGTTGGATGGACAGGAGCTGCCAGGTTGGTAGCATGCTAAGGATTCCAGAAGGCAATACACAAGCCATGTCCCTGCAGGTTGCAGCACCAAGGTGTACATAAGGAACTTCCAACAGTTACTTTTGCTTGAGGCACTGAAGCTAGTGTAGCTGGACCACAGAACCCTTGGGGAGAGGAAGATGGATGATGGATCTGGAGAGGTTGCCAAGGCCCATCCTTGTGCTAAACTACAGTGACTAGGTGTGTATTCACTCTATGCAAGACACAATTGACTGGGATCTAACACCAAATCTACTCAAAGAGTTGGTAAAGGCCTTTATCTTCACTTGGTAAATGGGGATAAAAGTGGAACTCACCTCATAAGACTTTTTGCAAGGCTTAAATAAGACAGTGTGGGCTTAGCCCAGTGCCTGGCATACCATCTGAGTTCTGTAGGTTGCCTATATTATATAAAAGCTAGTTCTCCATTATAGAAATTCTTACAGAGGAATGTGGGTTTCTCCAAAGGCAGTGGGGAGCAACTGAAGGATAGTAAAGGGACCATAGCATGGTCAGTTTTCATTTTAGAAAGATCATTCCAGGTGGTGAGGGGTTGAAGAGAGGAGAGATTGGAAGCAAGGAGGTCATTGAAATACTCTAAGAGGGAGATATTGAGAGGATGAGCCAAAGCTCCAGCAGGGAGGCTAGAAAGGACCACAGAGGAATTGTAGAAGGGAGATGGGACTTGAAACTGCTTAGGATGACTACATTACCATGAGTAATTGAGGCCTTGCCTTTTAAAAGTACACATTGGTCTAGAAGTGGTGTTGAGACAGTATGTCTTATAGAAGAATAGGGGTATGCTCTGTGTTGTTCCAGAAGGGAGAGATTATAGGGAGACAGCTTGGCACTAACATAAATTTCTAACAAATTGGCCAGAAGACAGCACATGTCTTGTGAGATAGCAAGTGCCAAACTCTGGGGTGTTACTTTTGTCATTCTATTGGGATATCAGGAACAGAGACTTCAACTTCAAGGGGGAGGAGAAAACTTCATTTGAGAAGGCTTCTGAGCCTCCCTGTGGATCTGGGAACTCAGGGCTGTCAACTGTTGTCTTGTTTAGCCTGTATATGAGGAGGGTGAGGGGTGGGGGTGGGGAGACCAGGGTCCTGAGGCCTTCAGTAACTCTCAGCTGAGATGCTGAGCTGGATTCCTGATTAATTAACCCTGTCTCCTGCCAGAGAACAAATAATTTCAGCAAGAAAGAGGATTCTGGCTTCTAGTGTCTGATAACTTATTATAATGTAGAGTCAAGAGGAAAAATCATTTAAAAAGTGTTGAAAGGCACCTCACCAGGGCTCCTTCCACTGGTGGAAATAGCAATACGAAGTTTGAGGCCTGGAGTCTCAAGGCATCATCCAGAGGCAGGGACAACAAGTCTGCATTTTGGAACTGACAACTACAGCTTGTTTCTCCACTTCTGCTACCGCCACCGCCATGGGGAACTTTACCTGTCAAAATGTCTTTCTGGTGATGCTAGCAGTGGGGACATGATTGCCCAGTGAGATGGGGAGCCGTTCTAGGCTGGCTTAGGTTTTGGAAAAGGCTGGGTGGACAGAGAACTATTTCTATGTCCTAGCCTGTAAATGAGTTTTCTCCGGGCCTGTCCTCTGCCCAGCTCTTTCCCAAGCTTCACAATTTGCTTTTCATCTGTGTCTGTTGTTTTAAAATCTCCTCTTTGAACTTTTTTTCTCTCTTCCTAGATTTTATTTTTCCTTTGAGAGGCCAGTAACTTATTTGAGGCAGGGGAGGATATTTGTCTGAACTCTTTATCTTTTTATTTTTTTCCCCTAAGAGATAGTTCTAGTGATAGATTTCACATTTTCTTTATTTGCTCTTTCTGATGTTTCTTTCTCCTCCATGCCTACTCCCACCCACCACCCATTTTGGAGGTAAATTCTGTTCATATGCTCATTGTTGCTCCCTTTCTGGTTGTCATCCATCTTTGAGGAGCACTTGCTTCCTGATAAAGGAAGTGGGGCAGGGGAAGATAGGAACTGAAGGTATAGGGGTGGGGCTTCCCTGGACATCCCTGCACTCTGCTGATACTCTCACAAGTCTGCAATTCACTTTGTCATGGGGGTGTGTCTCCCTGTAATTTCCAGGATTGAAAATATGAAGGGATTTTCAGACAATGCCCTTAAGATCTACATTCTTCTTGTGACTTGGGCTCTCTGCCCTCAGCTCCTTTACTCTGCCCCATCTCAGGGCATCTTTCTGGGCTGGGGTGTGATGGGAGACCACAGCATGGACTTTTCCTTGCTCCTTCCCATACCTTATGTGGAATCCCTGTGATCCTCTCCTCTAGGGATACCTGTGTTCTGCTCATGAGCATCTGTCTCTTCACTCAGGTGTACCCCCACAGGTGTGCTCCTGGAACTGTGTTTTGCAGTTTCTGAGGTGAAAGTCACTCATTGTCTTTGGGAAAAGCAAGATTAGAAGGGGAGCAGGTTATGGGGGTGGCAACAGAGTGTCATCCCCAGGGCCTCAGGGAAACTAGGGCCAATGTCAGTGAGTTTGTCACCTCTGCTTCAGAAAACCTCAGGCTGTGGTTGGCATCTTGGAGAGCTTCTCTGATAGGAGAGCAGGGATTGGGTGGCACAGGGCTCTGTGCAGCCTGTAAGGAGGGCTGCAATGGGGTTAGGGTGGAGGAGGAGGAATGACACACTGGGATGGCCCTATGTGGACCATCCTACTCCATGGGCCTGGACACAAGGACCTGACCAATAGAGCTGGGCACACCTCCATTCTATGTCTCTGGATGTCCACTTACCAAGCAGGGAGGTATCCACCCTATGTATACCTGACCAGCCAGGACAGGACCAAGCCCAAAGCCAATGACCCCTGTGTGTCCTAGTCCCCCATCCTGATAGGGCTTGAACCCTCTCTATCCTGTCCTATCTGTTGCCCTTACCCAGTTAACCCATTTCCTAGGATAGAGCTTTCCTTAGACCCAGCTCTGAATTTCCCTTATCATTTCTCTGTCCTGAATGCAGTGTCCTGTCAGATGCAGACATTGTTTGTTTCTTGCCAGTTTCCCCTTTTCAAGGCCTGAAATGGCCCCTGGGTATAGAACCAGGTCCCCTGAGGACAATTGACTAATAGTAAACTGCTGGTGCTTGGCGAACTTAGTGTCATCTCATTTTATCATTCTTCTGCTCAATCTGTGTTTATTAAGTTCCTGGTATCTGCCAGTCATGGGGTTAGGTGCTAGGGAAATGACAAGGACAAAAGGAGACACAGCCTTGTGCTCCCACATTTGGAGTCTGGTGTTTGGTCCAGCAGACACTCTTGGTAATGCTCTGAGTGCTGTGATTGGGGGAGGACAGAGTTGCTATAGGAGAACACAGAGCAGTGCCCACAGCCTGGCTGGGTGTGGCCTTAGGGGGAGCTTCCTGACAAGGTGACATCTAAGGTGAAGGCTGAAGCAGAGTTAGGCAAAGGAGTAGAAAAGGCAGAGTACTCCCTACAGATGGGAGAGTAGGTGTGAATGGCCAGGGGTATGAGAAGGGTGGGTGCTGCCATTAAAGAACTGGGTGCTCTTCAGTGTGTGTGAATAGGGAGATTAGCAGGGCCAGTCACTCTAACTCTTACACTTGTACCTGTGTGGACTATATTCAAGGGTAGTGGGGAGGTTTGCATTTTTATAAGATTACTGTACCACCGTGTGGGTATGTTTAGGACCAGTTGAACCTAGAGCCTGGGGTGCTGCTGCACCTCTGCACTGTGCCTCTGCCACCTGTATCATGAGGTGCTGAAATTGCCTCGGTGCCTTGGGGATTGTCTACCCCACTTATGCAGGTCTGAAGTCAGCCTGGTTCAGAACCTATGTTCTGAAACTTAAGAGCATTTGCTGCTTTAAATGTGGCAGAGGAATTTGTAATTCCTCTAAGGCCTCATCATCTGAAGCCCACTGGGGAGCTAGAAGGGTGGGTTGATATTTAGAACCATACCTTGTTTCAGACATGGTGCTCTGAAAAACCCTCTTTTCACTTTCAGAAATGATCTTTGTTCAAACCCCCCATTTTCCATAAGTTTAAGCTGAGGCCCAGGGGGAGATGTGACTATAGACTATTCCTCTTGATTCATGGTGCTACCTAGGCCTGGCGTGCTGGCAGTCCTTCCGTGGAAGCTCCCACATCTTCCCCAGGTCCCTGGGCTGGTCTCAACTTGCACATGAGTGGCAGAGCTCTGTGGAGTGTTGGTGTTGGCGGGTGTTTTGGTCCCAGAGCCGGCTCTGTGGTTCCTGCTTACACAGTCAGAATTCTGAAATTCAAAAATAGATAATAAATAGATGACCTAAATCCAAGTGGAGTGGGGCACCAAGGGGGAAGACAGAGTAGATTTATTTATTTATATCCTGCCTCATATCAGGAAAGGATTAACTGCAGCTTACAGAAATAATGTACAACGAGAGGGTTTTTTTGTTTGTTTGGCTTTTGTTTTTGTTTCTTCAGGTCTCAAATCAGCCTGGTTCAGGACCTATGTTCTGAAACTTAAGAACATTTGCTACTTTAAATGTGGCAGAGGAATTTCCTCCAATCAAGGAATGGAGGAAATCAGGAAAAACCGGAAATGAGGTCAGGGATGCAACATGAGGCCGTGGAAAGATTAGTGTATAAAATGCACGCAACTCCTAATCCTTTTACCTCAGGCATTTTCCAGCCCAGTTGTAGTGAGTCCTGACTTGGGCTGAAGCCTGGAAAGCAGTCACATCCTCCCAACTGGTATAGGCGATGCTCAGTGACTGCTAAGAACTTGACCAGTTACTGGAGGTCAGCACCTGATACTCTTCTTGTGCTCAGAGGCTACTTACTAGCCACAGAGGAGAAGGAAACAGTTGCTGTCAGTATTAGGCTGTCCTAAGGCAAACATAAATCAGGCATTAGAGAATATGAGCCCTCCAGATACTGAGGACTGAGGAAATCTTCAGTGAATGATTTATATTAAGAAACATTAGTGTTTGCCTTTCACCAGAGACTGAATTCCTGTGGCCAGCCTACAAGTCCTCATTGACCTGCCTCTGAGTAATCCACCCTACTAGGTGCTCTCAAGGAGAGGACAATGGGGAGACTTTCCACAGCAAGAAAACCCATAAATATACTGATAAAAGGTCAGGTAGATGCTAGGAAGGTAACAGGAAGGGCCCTGGTAGAGATGGAGCAGTGCTGGAGGCAGGGATGTGTTCTGCAGAGGTCTTTCTGAAGAAGCAATGTACAAATCGAAACCTAAACATGGAGAGGGAGAAAGCCGCATAGAGATTCATGGGAAATGTTGTAGGCAGAGGAAAGGACAGGGCAAAGGCACCAGGGTGTGACCAACCTTGGAGAGTTCTGGGGATTGATGGAGGTCTATGTGGTTTCAATGATGTCTTTGACTTCACAATTTCTATTTTTGTCCTAGGGCTCCAAGGGCCTGTACCAGAAAGCCTGGCTTGGACTAGTCCAGGTGAGAGGCTGTCCCTGGTGGAGGTAGGAGTGGCTCAGGTAGATCCAACAGTTCTGCCTCTTAAAGCAGAGGGAGCTCATGAGTCCTGAGTGGACATGGGGTTAGGGCAGCAATGTGTCGGAAGAGACTTCTTTTCCAGTCAGGATTGGCCTTACCTGATGAGAGGGGAGAAGAGCTGGAGTAGGGTCTGCATGCCTGAGAGTTTGGGGATAAGGATTAGAAGAAAGAACCAAGGGCAAGAACCAGGTATCCTCTAATAGGTGCCCTCACACTCCAGAGATCAGGTGCTTCCTTCAAGAAGTGTCCATGGCTCTTGTTTCTAACTCATGATGTCTCTATGGTTTTCAGGGAAAGGACCTCCATGTAAGGACCATCTAGTCATTGCTTCAGCTTACCCATTACTGGAAAACTTCTGGTCCCCTAAGCAGAGGATGGAGGACCAAACTTAGCATTATATTTAGGACCTGTAAGAAAATGACCTTGCCTGGCTTCCTCCACCAGTGAGATCTGATCATTGGCAGTATGTGGTATGCAGGGACTGAGATCATGCTTACTCTGCTTTCATCTTATCAGATACAGGCTTTGAAAGAGAGCAACAGGGGAATTGTGAGCATGCCACTAGAGCATCTGCCTTGGGCGGGATCTGTTCCATGCTGAGTGGTTCTCCTTCTAAGGCTCTGTATCACTGCAGATACTCCCCGAGTTGATGTGGGTTGGGGTTTTGACAGTGCAAGCCTTCAGATGCCTGACAGTGGGAAATAGGTGTGTGAGCTCAACTGTTTGGGCCATGTGGCAGCATTGTGACTGGTCTCTGTTCATGGATACACCTGTACTTTGGTTCTCTATCCAGAAGGCAGGAGCCAACAGGCAAACTTAGCGCTGAAAAGCAAAAGCTGGCCTGGTAGCACCTTGCAGATTTTCAGAAAAGCATTAAGTTGGATTCAGTTTTTCTTGGTGAATGTAGGGAACAGAGATAATAATCTAGCAGCACTGGCTGAGCTGTGTAAGCCCCATGTCAAGTCCAGGGATTTTCACCTTTGCAGGAATGGCTACCAGCTAAGAGGAAACTATGTGGAAATACAAAGCTACTGGTTTACTTACACTAACACCAGTATCCATAGTCAAGGCTTTTCAGCACTTTTGGGCTCCATTCAAATGTGTTATTTCCTAGTGTCTACGCAGACAGAATAGGGGCCATGTTTGCAATCTGCCAAACACTCTTTCTTTCCTGCCTTGATGGGCCCAACTCAACGCTCAACAGTGCAATGAGCACCTGTCTTTCTAGCCAGGCCTGACTGTATTCCATAAGGAAAATTTCTCCCTATAAAGAAGGAGTATATTTAGAAAGTAAAAAGCTGGCAAGCTTGTAGGCATTAATACTTTTAAAATTTTTTCCTTCATTCATCAGCTCTTAATTGGAATCTACTATGCGTCAGACACTCTGCTAAGGGGTAATTAAAAGCAAAATGATTTTTTTTATGAAGTTTTATAGCCTCCTGAGGGTGACCAATGAGTAAGCAGATAGTTATGATGTGATAAGTATTTTGCAGGGCTAATAGGAGATAAAAAACAGAGAGCATAGCTGGGAGCAAACCCTGGAGAGTGATTGTGGAATGGATTCCATGAGTCCTATGGATGCTTCTCAGACCCAGGAAAAAACTAGTGGGGAATGCCTGGCAGTACAGGCCCTTGGCTGCTGGTTGTCAGCTGGACAGACAAATCAGAGGAGGGCTAGGCTTTGGTAGACCTACCTGTTTGGGGATGGTCTGGCTAGGGAGATGGTAGAGGTCTAATGGTGGAGCTGTGCACTCAGCTGGTTATATGCCTGGCTCCATCGATGGTTCTGAGAAGTGGGAAGTCCTGGGGTATGAGTAGTGGTGCTGTCATGGAATTGGGGCAGCTGTGGACAGGGAAATTGGGTTGGTTGGGCAGGAGATATCCATGACATCAGCACCCAGTTATCTTACCCCAGCATTCAAAATTCCTACAGGCTTTAATTCCTACAGGAGAGATTAGTGAGAGGGAATGAGGCCTAGACATTGGAAGCTAATACTGAGGTCAGTACCCAGACTGTGGACAAATCAGGAGCTACTCAGGTAGCGGCCTTACTCATGGGACTTGTTTTTAATGGAGTCTAGGTGTACAGCAGAGCTGTGACTCAGAGGGCACTGCAGATTTCATAGCCAAGTCAGCCATAGGCTAAGTCCTTCTACCCAAGGTCAGCATTGTTCAGCCTAGGCTGGGCATGAGAATGAAAGCACTGGCAGACTTCTTGGGGGACAGGGAATGGCCAGCCAGGGCAGGGAAGGGCCAGTCACATTTTCCAGACCTTCCTTCTCACCAGACACAGTCTGTCCTGGATGTTGTATGTCTGTGATCTCACTACAATGCTACATGAATGGGAATGGTCTCCCTACCCACCAGAAATGCAGTGAGGCTCAGAGAGAATCTAAGGTACTTGCTAGTGTCTCAGCAGTCCTTGGTAGATGCTGCTTTCTAAGTAGGCCTTTGTGGCCTGATGGGAGATGGCAGACCTCAGCTGAGAGAAAGGGGGGAGTGTCCCTCCACAGCGGAGGATGTGATGGTCCCTGACTGCATTGGGCATGGTAGGAAGCCCAGCCATGACTCTGCCCTTCACAGGGCTAGCCTGGTTGGCTGGGTGTGACCCCCAGGCGAGCTGGCAGGAGGCCTCATTCTCTAATGGTTGGTTTGTTTCAGGGTTGAAAGCTTCTACCTCTCACTGCCCCTCCTCAGCTGCCCTGACCTTTGCAACCTGGGCCCTGGGAGGCCTTAGTGACTTCCAGCGCTCACAGCAGGTACATCAGCCTCTACACAAATCTCCTTCATTGGCTGGGTCCTGGTGGGGGAGTGAGCGTGCTAATCTAATTGGCCCTTTCTCCCTCTGTAATTACTGTAATCTATAGCAATAATTACAGTCCATTTTATTTTAGTGCCACTTATCTAAATGTGGATGTGCACTACTGAGATTGCCAATAGAATTAAGCCCCTGGGTGTGGCAGCAGGGTGGGGATGGTGTGTGGGGTGCAGAGAAGCTGCCTCACAGCTGTGGAGACTACCTTTGCAAGGCCACTGTTGCTCTCCTGGAACACCCCTTTCTCCTCTGGAGTTCATCATGCTGCAGGGCCTGGGCCATGAAGCCACAGGGAAAGAGGAAGGATTATCATGTCAACTCTAGGTGGAATGACTCAGGTCACTCTAGGGAGGGAGTGACCTGATAGCCAGAGCAACCATTGGCTACAGCACCCAGGAGGTGGCCACTGTAGTCTGGTTGCAAAATCCTTTAAGGGTAGGGATAGCATCTTCTACACACACTTTTTTCAACTGCCTAATATGAAGTCTGGTACATGGTAGGTGTCTAATGAGTGTTTGGTGAATGTCATAAAAGTAGCATTTAAAAAAATACTGTGTCATTTACAATGGCCATTGATCTAGGCAGCTTTCTATTCATGAGTCCAGACTCCTGCCTCTGTAACCTGGGGAAGATGATTACTTGGGGAAATATGTTATTTAACAAAAACATTTTATTTTACACAGCGTTATGTGGTGGAGCCAGAGACAGTGCATGTGTGTGTGTGCATGCACATGTGTAGGCAAGTGTAGTCTGTGTGTGGGTATGTTGTATTTTATGTGTATGTGTGCACTTGTTTGATATGTTTCTGTGGACATTTTTCCTTTTCTTTCTATTGGAGGGGAGCTAATCTTCTGTCTTGTCTCACTCTGAGCCAGACAAATTTTGTAATTCCTTTCTAGGGTTTAGAGGTCTGGGGGACAGAGGCGGTTGTGGTGCTGGAAAGTTGGGTGTAATCCATTTATTACTGGAGGCTTTGCTATGAAGTCCAATGGGGCTTCTTTATCGAACTCACTAGATATCACCAACAGAGACAGATGAAGTCAGCATACCTGTTCTTGGAGACTGGTAGAGACAGATGATTTCATTCTAGCTTGCAAGCCTCAGACTCTGAAGGTCATGCTTCTGTCAATATGTAAAAGTGCCTGAGTCCTCACCCAAATTTTGGTGGCAACCTCAAACCTCCCCTGCTCCATACCAGGAATGCTGGGCATCTCAGGGAACCTTGCTTTGTCCCATTTACCCATCTGTGTTATTTGTTCCTGCTTCCATTAAATTCATCCGATGTTTATTTTATCTCCTGCTGTGGTCTCTTTCCTTGGTGTTGCTCTGAACCACTGTGTAACCACACTCTTTTCCTTTTATACTATAATAATTTATAGCAGAGTTTCAGTAAAGGTTTGGGGATGTTCAGAGACCAGCATAAGACATTCTTTATCTCAATTTTCAGCCTCCAAGGTTAAAATCTTTTCCACCCCAGTCGAGTTTATTTCTTATCCACAATGAGTGTTCCTGACTGCTTGCAGTGTGTGGGGGCACATGTGAGTGTGTGTGTGTGTGTGTGTGTGTGTGTGTGAGAGAGAGAGAGAGAGAGAGAGAGAGAGAGAGGGAAAGATCTCCTCCTAGTCATGCTGGGCCACAGATTGAATAACTTGTCCCAACGCTGGGCAAGACTAGCCTGTATTCAGACAAAGGAGGATAGTTTGGGGATCTCCTTGGAGAATCATTGCTAGGCTTAGAAGTGTCACATGTCCTATATCATTGACCAGAACTCAGTCACAGGGCCATGCTAAAATGGGAATGAGGCTGGCAATGAAGTCCCACTGTGTGCAGAGAGAAAAGGAAGAGAATCTGGTAATCAGCTGCCACCCCTGCCACAGTTAACCCTTCTGGTCACCATTATAATATTTCATCTTTTCCTCACACAAAATATGTATACTCCATCCTCAAAGGAGACAACAATCCCAAATCTCATGAGGCCTCTGGGTCTGGCCCAAAGGCCAGAAATTCTGAACTATGTCAGCTTACCCTGAGACTCCTTGTGGTCCTGTGATGGAGCTAAAACAGGAAAACTGAAACCTCTGGTTGTCAGCAACCCTCTTCTCAAACCACTGATATATAGTCCTCAAATTGGGACCAGATAAATGCAACAAACACTCTTACTCAGGAGAAAGAAGAAAAAGAAGTACCCAGCATTCACTGAGAGCAATGCCAAATTCCTGGGAGCCCCTATGAGGTCCTTTCCTTGGCAGTGGATGAAGTTATCTGGTGGAGCTCAGTTTTGGGGTTTTACTCTCTTGGGGAGTCCTGATCCATGTCCTCTACAGTCCCTCTCTAGAGGCTTGTTCCTTACCCACCAGCTGCTATGGTCACATCTGAAGTGGGTGATGTAGACTACATATGGGCTCAAGGACTGGTTTATATAGTCAGGGCTGGTGTTTGATATATATATATATATATATAATCTCAATTATCCAGCACAAATAATGCCCCTTTGTATCACAAAATCATAAGCATGTAATTCTGTAACATAACAGTATCACACTTAAGCATACCATATGACATTTCAGCCAAAATGTTCAAGTTAAAACTATAAATTATTGTAATCATGTTATAACCCTACCAACCACACTCAAGCAGGTGTTACTTCTGCTGGACCCTGTATATATTAATATGTATATAAATAGGTAAGCACATGACAAGGTGCAAGTCAACAAATACAGAGCTGACATACTTAAAATCTTGAACTGGGAGATTCCTAGTTAAACAATAAATTCTCCAAAATAATTGCTCCAAGAGAAGAGTCATATTTCTTCAGCTTTCCTAAAATTTATGTTATTATCTTTGCTCACTGTCCTCTAGCTCTTTTTAATCTGGAGCAGATTTTACTGAAGGTTTGATGTGATGGAGGGAAGTTACATTACAGACCCAAGTAGGAAACCACACAGACACTGAACATTACATGTTCTTGTTTTTATTTTTTCATTTTTAGTTTTTTAATCCTCACCCAAGGATGTGTTTATTGATTTTAGAGAGAGAGGAAAGAAAAGAGAGAGAGAGAAAAATTGATATAAGAGGAACATCGATTGGTTGCCTCCTCTACATGCCCCAAATGGGGACTGAACCTGCAACCTTGGTGTGTGCCCTTACCCAGAATCAAACTCATAACCTTTTGGTGTATGGGACAATGCTACAACCAACTGAGCCGCCTGGCCAGAGCTGCATGCTCTTGATTTTAAAGTCCCTAAGCTCCTTGTGATGCCAGGGACACCAACTGACTTCAATGAACCAATCCATCCACATAATCTGTGTTTCCTATTATGTGCTGGTATAGCTGTCCTTTTTTAAAGGCCACAGTTTTCTGGATGCTCTTGGGAGATTTTATTTTGACTCAAGCAAATGTCTGGTGGCAATGCCTTTATATTTTTTCAGAGTAAAATCGTACTGGTTTTTCTAGAAGAAAAGGAACATTGGGTCCACCCTGATTGCCCATTTGTGCCCTGAAGCAGTTTTCAGAGGTGATTCCTGGCCTTGCCAGTGGTAATCCTCAACTCATCTCATGACGCAAGTGGGGTGTGTTCCTATTAGGACCTATGGCTTCTACAAAAGGATTTCATCTCCACCTTGCTCTATTTCCTCCTAAGTCTCAGAGGTCACTACTCAACTGGTGGCCAAAAAGCTGTACTCCATGAGTTTGCTAGGCAGTACCACGAAAATCACAAGTATACCATTGACCTTTCTCTCTATAAATCAACTTCAAGAAAGTCCATTCATTGAGGAATGCATGAAGGATGATTGGTTTCTCCTCTCTTCTTGATGTTATAAACTACATTCTAAAGTCAGTCTGTGTATTTGAGGGTGACCCCTTAAATGCCCAGCCCTCCCTATACCCTCATCAGGACTGGTTTGAGTGCCTTGTACTTTGGCACCAAAGAAACAGAATATGGGAAGCTTCTCGCTGCATTTATTTCAAGGCTGCTGCTAATGATGCTGTTGGCCACTTTGTTCCACAGAGTCTGAGTTTATGATCTCCCAGGAGACAGTTCTCTGAATGATAACGGCAAAGACAGGTGTAATACCCAGAGCAAATTGTTTGCTTGTATCTTCAGGATATAAGGAATTAGGTGACTAACAGGCTTTTCCTATCTGTGCCAACTCCTAGGAGGTTGAGAGCAAAAGTGAGGCTCACCTATTGGAGATGTGGAGATTATCTTTGAATTCTAGTTAGGTTCTGGTTCCAGTTTATTTCTATTCTTATTTATTTTCTTTCTTCTTTAGATCTCATGTCAATATGTGCTATTTTATTGCAATTATTTTGTAAGCTGCCTCAAATCTCTCCTGGAAGAAGGTTTAGACATGCACATACAAACACACTAACTTACACTTGAATCTTTATAGAATAGGTTTAAAGGCTAATGTGTCCTGTCACCCTTGACCTTCCTGATTCCACTGTAGCTGCCCTGGCCTCCTTGCTGCTCATTTTATTTACCAGGCATGCACCTCAGGACCTTGCACTTGCTCTTTCCTCAGCCTGAAATGCTCTCCTACCCCATATTCACATGGCTTGCTTTCTCAACATTTTCAAGTTTTTATTCAAATATCTCTTTTTCAGTGAGGCTTTTTTGCCCACTTTACTTAAAACTTCAAGTCCTGGCCAGATGGTCAGGTAGCTTTGTTGGTTGGAGCTTCATCTTGTACAGCAAAAGGTTGTGAGTTCAATTCCTAGGCAGGGAACATACCTAGATTGCGGGTTTGATCCCCAGTCCAGGCATGTGTGGGAGGCAACCTATTGATGTTTCTCTCTCTCTCTCTTTGTCTCTCCCCCTCTTCCTCTCTCTAAAAATATCAATAAACATATCCTCGGATGAGGATTAAAAAATTTCAATACCCAGCCCTCGCTGGCTTAGCTCAGTGGATTGAGCATGGGCTGTGAACCAAAGTGTTGCAGGTTCGATTCCCAGTCAGGGTACATGCCTGGGTTGCAGGCCATGATCCCCAGCAACCCCACATTGATGTTTCTCTCTCTCTCTCTCTTTCTCCCTCCCTTCCCTCTCTAAAAATGAAAATAAAATAAAATCTTTAAAAAAAATTTCAATACCCAAACATGCGCTCTGCCTCTTCTTATATGATCATTTGTATTTGTCTGTTAGGGCTCTACAGAGAAACACCAGAGAAGCGATAGATAGATAGATAGATAGATAGATAGATAGATAGATAGATAGATAGCAAGTGTGATTATGGAGGCTGACAAGTCCTAAGATCTGCAGGGTTAGTTGTCAAGCTGATGAAACTCAGGAGAGCTAATGGTGTAGTTTCAGTCAGGAAGCCCTGCAGGCTCAAGAATCAGGAAGAGCCAATGTTTAAAATTTTTTTATATATTGATTTTTTTTTTACAGAGAGGAAAATGGGGAGAGAGGGAGAGAGAGATTGAGATTTGTTGTTCTACTTACTTATGCATTCATTGGTTGATTCTTGTGTGTGCCCTAACAGGAGATCGAACCCACAATGTTGGCATATCAGGACAATGCTGTAACCAAATGAGCACCCAGCCAGGTTAAGAGATCAATATTTTAGTTCAAGCACAAAGTCAGGAGAAAGACAATGTCCCAGTCTGAAGGCAGTCAGGCAGAAGATATTCTCTTTTAGTCAGAGAGGGTCAGCCTTTTTGTTCTATTCAGGCCTTCAACTGATTGCATGAGGCTGACCCACATTGAGGAGAGGAATCTGCTTTATTACAGATTTCAATGTTAACTTCATTCAAAAATACCCTCACAGAAACACCAAAACCAATGTTTGACCAATGAACTATCAGGCTACCTGGTGGTCCAGTCAAGTTGACACAACATTAACCATCATACTAACACACTCTTTATTTTGCTTTGTTTTGCTTTTCATCTATATTCTTCCACTAGACTGTAGCATACAGAGGAGCTATAATTTTTGCTTGTATGTTTATTTCTGGACCCCAAGGTTTAGAACAGAGCCTGGAATACTAAGTCAACATTAGTGGACTAAATGAAGAAATTCTGTTTTCAAGAAAAGCTGTCAATAGATAATACTGCTCATTCCACAGAGGTCCTATGAAATACACTGATTATCAATAATTTAGGCCTTTCCTTGGCAGGATGTTATGATGTGGATTCAGACTGCTTGGTGTGTGCATGTGTGTGCATGTGCACACACATTTCTGGGGTGAGGTTTGTTGTTAAGGGTTATATTAGTGCTGTTGCAGTGGTTATCACTCTGTCCTGACTAGTAGTTCCCTTCTGTAGTAGACCTAGCTGGATATTCAACTTAGAATGTCATGCCATTCTTAAAAGAATATTAATTTGGGTTTTCTATAATTAACCAATCTTTTAATTTATGCCTTGAGGAAGATTAATTTTAAAGCAAAAGACTAACAAAAATAGGTCAAACCCATGCTAACCTATGGAGAATTTTTGACCTTCTGAATTACCAGCAAGTTTATAAGAACTTGTCAGGGCCTGGTGATTAAATTCATGGCTTCTGAGACCAGATATTTTGAGGTTCAAATTCAGGCCCAACCAGTTACTGACAATGTGAAAACCAGTTTGAATTAGTTTTTTTATGCACAAAAAACCCTGGTATGTTTGTTTTCTGGACAATTGAGACAATGGCATTCACTTCATTGACTTATTAAATATGATTGTTTGTATGACTGTATGATTACTCAAGAGGCTTAAAGGAATACATGAGCAGTTCTCAAGCCAAGCCCTGTGGTTGGAAAGTCTGTACCTCAGTAATCTGCCTATTAAGTACATCATACCAGAATTTTCTCAACTGAAGTACATGTTTACACTGGTGAACCACCACTATATTACAGCTTATGTCATTGACAGTGCTTCATTTTACAAAATGAAAGATTATTCATTTGTCAGAGATACACTATAAAAAATAACATTATGGATTTAAGAAGACAAATAATTAATTTCTGGTGATACTTATGAATCACCAGAATGCTTATGTGGTGTAGCGGGAGCATCTAGAGGTTTCTTGATATTTGAAGAGAAATGTTCTTCCCCAAATGAAATTATGACTCAGGAGTCCAGGGGAATTAGCTTTTGTTTCTTTGTTAGTAGAGGAAAAATTACACCTGATTTGATATTGATTTTTTTAAATAGTGTTTTGCTGCTTTCACACTTACTCTGAGGGCAGAGATTCAAATGCTGGCTTTTAATCCTATAAACACCTACTCTCTTCTCATCTCCCCTTTGGCTGGCGGAGCTTGGTAGAGGCTCCTAATGATGTTCTGCAGGGATTGGAGGCAATATTTACTGGGATACAGAGAAGCATTCAGCTCTTTGCCCTCTAGGTGTCTAAGCATGGAACCACCCATTGGGTCAAGCAGGACATCCAGTCTCTCTTGAGAAGACCATGCACATGGGAAATTATAATGGCAGCAACTCTTTTTTAAGCACTTAGGACATGACAGATATGTGGAGCTCAGAAACCCCTGCTCCTTTTGTTTCAACCTGTTTTGATCTGGCACCACTTGAGTTGTGAGGGAGAGAGTACGCAAGTCTGGGCTAGTGCTTCTGGAAAGTAGGTAGAATGAGATTTTGCCCAAAGCTGTACTGCCCTCGTTGTCACCCCTTCCCATTCCCTGGCAGTCATCTTTCCATCATCCCAGACTAGTGTGCAAAGCCAACCAGGTCCCAGTGCAAAAGATCACCTTCCTGAACACACTGGCATCAGTGAAGCCACTTACCATTTCTGCATTTCACTTCCCCTGTGCTCTGTCCATCCTCATCTCTGCAGCTTCTTTGTCAGTGTCTCTTGGGTGAGATTAGCTGGAATTACTGACTGATGACTCAGGGGCAAAGTGATAGGAAAACATGCCTGGAAGGGGCAGTTAGGACCTCTTTAGATACTGTAAGTAACCTCATCATGTTTGTGCTTGTAGAACAGATACACTATCAGATGCTGTCCAATCTTTCTGGTATTCAACATGTTTTAATTAAAATGGAAAGGTATGGACTGGGCAGGGAGAGGAACAGTTGAGCCTGTCCTTTTGAATTTTCAGAGGAGTTCATTGTCCTGTTTGTCTCTTTTTCTGAAAGCTCTGGGAGTAGGGTCTGCTGGGAGCATAGGGTCTGGCACCAAGCAGGTGCTTAGTAAGCCTCAGACTGAGGCAAGTGCAGTGAGGAAACCCTGGCAGGAGAACGGAGCTGGCTCCCACCAGTGAGAGAGGTTCCACCCCACAAGGCAGATTGTGGATTTTCTGATTGAGTGAGGCGGGGGAAGAGAAATCAAGCCCTGTTTTCTTTTGATGTGTTTTATGTGCTTGCCTGGAGGCATTCACAAAGCAGAAATACCAGCAAATGAGACAAGGCATTCCAGGGCCAGGGGTGTCTGAGCTACACATTTTCCTCACTTGAAAGGTACGGACTTTTCTGTTAAGTTTTTCTCCAGCAGCAACATGGTTATATGAACAGGAAGAAAGAGAGGTATTTTATTTCTCAGAAAATATTTTGGAAAATGACAAAACATTTCTAGAACTCCATTGCAATAGTGATCTCATTCTCAGACTTCTTAGATGCTTTCTCCTCCACATCTCTCTAAATACTATTTCCTGAGAATATTGTATCACCCCACCCATTTCTCAGTTGACACCTGTCATGACCCACCTTCGAGGATCTTCCATTTTCCTCATTTTTACCTCAGGAATCTTCCTAAAGTACATTGTTGAAGTCTTTTATTTTTCCTGCTAGGAATCCTTGGTTTCCTATTGACTATAACTTAAAATCCACAACCTCAGCACAGCACATGTGGTAGTCTTGTGTCCATTTGCTAATATTATTTCCCACAGGTCCCTCCCTATCCACTAGACCACAGGTGGTAAACACAAGGCCTGTTGGCCAAATCTGGCCTTCCACCTGGTTTTATCTAGTCTGGCACCTTGTTTCTACCTGGCAGCAGCGCCAAGCTCTTGCATACCTGTTAAGGAGTAGTTACATTTACACGGTCCTAAAATTACATTCAGCCCTTTGAAGGCAATCATAAGGTTGATGTGACCTCCAGTGAAAATGAGTTTGACACTCTGCACTAGACAGTGAGCTTCCTAAGGTGAGGAACCACATCTTTTTGCTGATTACAGCAACCCATAGCAACTAGCAGAGAGGAGAACCTCATTTTTTTTGTGAATAACTACACAGTTGTTGACAACCTGGGCCAGGGGGCACATTGCCAGGTGTTATTAGCTGTCATCTCACCTTGGCTCCCCTTGTTGCCTGTGTCTTATTTCACAGAGTCATCTGCTCATCTTCTGGTCACTCTGTACCCCTCCTTCCCACCCACGAGCCCCATGGATTTCCTTCCTGCCTCACAGGCAATGTCAGATGTGGGCTCATCCCATGAATCTGAGCTCACAGCTGGTCTCATACCTCCAGGACGCCTTCTGCCAGAGTTGGTGCTCTCCATACTTCTCTGTTTTAGCCCTTATACATTGTTTCCTGCTTCTGTCTTCTGTTTCCTCATCTCTGAAATTTTGTAAGGGGGATCTTCTGGTAGATCCTGTGGCAACATGGCATGTGGCCTGTAGATACCCAGGTTAAATGAATGAGTCCTGAGATGACAAATTATGGTCAAATATACTTGGGGTGTGGATTCATTCTTCCCTCAATATCTTCTGCATACCAGAGTATCTAATGATTGTTAAATGTCTGCCTACTACAGATGAGTGATGTGATATCCTGAGCTAAGATCACTTCCTGATTTGCCTGGGACTAAGGAGCTTTTTGGGAGGTGGGACTTTCCCTGCCAAACCTGGGTTGGTTCATCCTTCTATCCTGATCTGTGGATAATTGAGAAGCCTCATTAGTAGAAAAAAAGCAGATAGAGTTGGGTATTAGCTGCCATAAGAATCCTTGCTGCCTCTTTCGTTGGATTACTATCTCCATGAAGATGGATAATGAGAACCTAAAAAATGGTAATGTGGAATAATCAAAATTTGTATGTTGGTTATCCTGCATAAGGCTGTGTATATCTCCAAAGATTTTTAGGGACATTTGTGTTACCAGCCCAAAATCTATTTGCCCAACATTTCAAAACATCAGAGTTTGGAACAAAGAAAGTTTTATTGATTAAGAAGTTGCCCAGATAAGAACATGGGGGCCTCCAAGGTTCCTCAAATCCATCTTAAGAGAGTCCAGAATTCAGGCTTATTTTCATCAAGGGAAGGGAGAATGGAAGGGGCAAGAGGCGACTGACAACTCCATACATCTGGGCACCAACAAGGATCCAAGGAAGAGTCGGAAATTTCTAAATCTCTTTGTTCCCTGTCTATTGAACTCTGTTGATGTGAATCTGGTCTTGAGGCTCTTGCAAATCTTTGATAAACAGTCATTATTTTATACAGGTTTCCTCACCTCTTTGGGAGAGATACCTTCTGACAAGGGGCTGTTCTTCTAAAAATTCAAGCCTCAAGCAGAATTCCTCTTGTAATTAGCACATCTCTAGCAGGAACTATTAGCATGAAGGCCATGGGAAAATTGCAGACAAAGTAAGACAAAGTCAAAGTCAACAAGCATTTCACTCTGTTGCATTTGATTTACCTTTTCCACTAATTACTATTCATATAATTTTTCCATGGCAACAATTGGGTTGTTGATGTGTCTCTTTCTTGTTGATATTTACATGTTTTTAAGGATTAGGGAGATTAACCTTTGTGTTGTAATCTCAACATTGCCAATATTTACCCCAGAATATTGATAGATTTTTTTACTTTACTTATTATCATTATTATTGTCACTAATATTTTTAACCACATGGAAGTTTTTTTAAAAAATATTTATTTTTAGAGAGAAGAGAAGGGAGGGAGGAAGAGAGGGAGAGAAACATCAATGTGTGGCTGCCTCTCACATGTTCCCCACTGGGGACCTAGCCCGCAATCCACTGAGCTACACCAGCTGGGGCTGGAAGGTTTTTTATGTAGTACAATTACCATTTTTTTCTGGTGTGCAGTGTGCCTTGTGTGAAGACTGGATCCCACATAATATTTTTGCAGATGGTCACCCAGTTGTCCCAACACCATTTATTGAATAATTCATATTTTTTGTACTTTCTTAGGGTTTGGTTAAGGGCAAAACATTATGAACTTTCATCCTGCTGTAATGGATTTTAGCCTGGGATTTCCAAGGAAGGTGATAAATCTCTCTGTCAAGGGCTCTGGTGTTTGCATTCCCAGTTCTGTTTGGTATTATTATGCACTTCTTAGCTGTGTCACCTCCTTTCCAAGTCTTTGAGGCTGTTATCCTTGGAAAAGGGATTCTTCTCTACAAAAAGCAACTTAAAGGCCCACTGTGTCTGATGTGCTTTCCTGGTGGCTACAGTTATAATGCCAGCCACTACCATTTGCAAGCAGAGAGCTCTTAACAGATAGCTCAAGGCTTACTAGTCTCTACTGGATAATTCTGCTTCAGGACAGGATGGGTGCTGCCAGCTGAACGAAATATTTGCAGGTGTGACTGGGTCTGTATCTGGGAAAGGAGAGCTTAAAAGCAGAGGACAATGCCAGCAGTTGGGTGTATGGAAGTACCCAGGAGGTGGCCACTCACCTCCCCTGAATTCTGCTCTACCTACCCCTTTCCCACCCCCCACAGCAACTCTTGTGGATGGAATATTTTAACAATAAGCTGAAAACTCCAGCAAAATGTAAACAATTTGGGACTTCCAAGTCCTGTTTTTCTATCTGTGCATTTTTATATAAAGTTTATTTCCTCTTTATAAAACCAAGCATGCTTGTTGTGTATAGATATCCTTTTTTAAAAATAGGAACTTTTAAAAATTTTAATTGTTCAAGTACAGTTTTCTGCCTTTTACTCCCATCCCAGCCCATGCCCCCCAGCCCTCCCCACCTCCCTCCTGTTTCCAACCCCCTCTGTGTTTTTGTCCATGTGTCCTTTATACTTGTTCCTGCAAACCCTTCCCCTTTCCCCCTGAAATTCCCTCCCCTATGCCCTCTGGTTACTGCAGCCTGTTCTCTATTTCAGTGTCTTTGGTTATATTTTGCTTGTTTCTTTGTTTTGTTGTTTAGGTTCCAGTTAAAGGTGAGATCATATGGTATTTGTCCCTCACTACCTGGCTTATTTCACTTAGCATAATGCTTTCCAGTTCCATCCATGCTGTTGCAAAGGGTAGGAGCTCCTTCTTTCTTTCTGCTGCATAGAATTCCATTGTGTAAATGTACCATAGTTCTTTGATCCATTCATTTACTGATGTGCACCTAGGTTGCTTCCAACACTTGGCTATTGCAAATTGTGCTGCTATGAATTTGCATTTTTGATAAATATGATTCAATAAAGAATTTGAAGTATCTAAAGACACCAAAAATTTTAGAAAATAACTGGTAAAATTAGAGTCTAGATAATGAAGGACAAGAAATTAATCAAGCTGGGGGTGGGAGGTGATGGTACGGGAGAAGACTAGGAAGTGTGAACTCTATAATATAGAATAAGAGCAACATTGCACACAAATTTGGCTCCACATTTGGACAAAGTGAAAAGGGGAATATTAGTTACAATCTTTATAATCAGTTAAAGGACCCAAGTCCTGGGGCCTAATTCTCACAAAGCTCCAAATGGTCACTATAAAGAAATTTCACACCTTAGTGGGTTGACAGTTGTCTATGTGGATTTGATTATAGGAAACAGGAGGAGCATAGATGTGTCTGTCCTAACCTGGTGAAGGAGAAGATCCTTCACTTCTGGTTAGCTTTGCTGGCAGGGTGGGTCCAGGTTTAGTGAAACATAGAGTGTGTCCAATTCAAGAGGGTTTTTTTAAAGAGAAGGAAATGAAATATAAATATAAAATCAGGCATGAAAATGAATATTTACTGAGAATAAAATTCATAAAACATATCATTAAAATATGTGGAAATGCTGACAAATACAACAAATCATACACACACAAACTACCTGGCACACAGTTATATAATACTCTTTCCCCTATCTTTATTTTTTTGGCTACTGTTTGACCTTCTTTTCACATGACCTTTTTGAATTTTATTTTTTTTATCATGAGACTAGAAAGATAATTAAATCCTTTGGTACAGTTGATTAAAAGTTTTTTAAAAATTAATAGTTGTTAAGAAAAGTTTTATTCAGCTTCTCATTATTGTTAAGGTCTTGTAAATTTATGATTATTGTCAAATTAGGGTTTTCATATGTGAGTTATAAGATGTGTAAGATTTTTCCACTGCTGGATTCTGACTGGGTTTATTTGAAATCTTATCTCTTTTCCACTGCCACATGCTTCCAGTGCCAGAGGCTGCAGGGCATATGCTGCCATGACACAGCCTCACCTGTGCACCTTCGTATGAGCCCTGGTGAGTTGGCACATAGGGTGATTAAAAGAAACCCTGATCGCCACCCTGGGACAGTGGGCAATAAGTTAACTATGCACAGAAGTGACATCACACCATAGAAATGTATCCTGCTAAACTCAAACCAAACATATAAAAGCTTAGCTTCCCCAAATTTATACTAGTTTCTCCAACAGCAGTAGATGTAAAAGGAAGTGTAGCTGAAGGGATTTTGAGTGGAACATTGGTCTTAATTGATTTCAGTTAAGTATCTAACTTTTGCAAATTCTACAAAATCAAAGTAACATGAAAGCCCATAGCTAGGGCCCATTGCCAGTAGTTGGTGGGGCCAGAGCAACAAAAAGGCCCTGAGGCCAAAATCATTCCCTTTTGTTAAATCTTCCTCTGCCTCCAGAGCTCCACGAGGTAGCCAGGATTATGTCCCACACCTCCTGGGGGTGGGGGTTGTCATATGGTATTTGGAGGCAGGCACCAGGTCCCATTTTTTTTTTTTTTGCAGTGGGACCCTGGGCTAATTATTTAACATCTCTGAGACTCAGCTTCAAACTTGAGATCATTAAGATGATACAAATGTATGGGATTGTCCTGAGAATTAAATGGCATATGTCAGTTGCTTTGTGCAGCACTTGGAGCATCATAAGCTTAAAATAAATATTAAGTGTAAAAATACACTGGGCATCCTGAAAGAGACTGTCCAACTACTTGCTTGTCCTCGTTGGGACCAAGAAGAGATCCTGCTGCATTATAATCCAAAGACCTTTCATATTTTAGAGCCATAAAGGTATGCCCTTCAGATAAGTAGAATCTTGAATTTAGTGGTTCCGATTTTTGTTTTCAATTTTCCTTGAACCATGCTTGGGTCCACACTCTGGCTACATTAACCAGAAGTGTAAGCTCAAGATTAGAGCAAATTATAGCTGCTTTTTGTGACTGGAGTGAAGGCACTGACCTAGCCTGAGTGGAGGACTAATTGAGGGTCACAGGTTTACTAACTTAATCAGAGTGGATTGGGGAATAAAGTCCAAATATGTTTTCAAGGGTTTTGGACAACTCGTTAGCATGGGTTGGACATTCATCTGCCTCTGTCTACCCACTGTGTCCTGAGCACTAGCTTGCTCTGAACCCTTTGCTGCCTATGGGCTACTTGCACCGGCCCAGGTGGCCAAGTTTCTTCACTCCAAGAAGGCTGGCTGTGAAGGGAATTAGTAAAGCCTTTTCCACCTAGGTTTTTTTCTCCCTGTCCCTGTATAGTGTAACTGAGAGCTTGTGAGTGCTGCCAGAAAGCACTAGGTGGGACTGGGGAGAAGTTCCATATTTATTCCTGAGGCTCTGTAGTGGCTTGATTTGCCAGATGTACCCTTACTAATCATTAGGGGGACTCTGCTGCCCTTTTAGAAATGATCACTTTGAGGACAGGGCCCAGCAGTGTAAAAAGACACTGGACCTCTCTGATTATTAAATTCTGCCACTCTTTGGCTGAGGAAGGACTTATTGAGTGTTTCAGGTCACCTCTCATCACTCTTTTTGAAAAGGCTCACCATATCATCCTGATCCTGTACAAACTGGATTTCTGCAACAAAAAACATGTTTATTTAACTTTTATTAAGAACTGATTTGGAAGCATCCAGCAGTCTCCAGAGGTCTTTTCTGTGGCCTCCTCTGCAGTTTATGTATTATTTAATCACAAATGCAATCTCACTGAGACTTTGCTGGATTTTCCTCATCTGCCTCCCCACAAAGAAATGAAATTATTCCCTGAACATCTTAGATCACAAAATGGTACCTTTTGGAAATGAAAAGATAATGCTGTTTATGTATGAGCATGAGAGAATTACTTAACTTGACTGTAGTAACACTGATTAAATCGAAATGTCAGAGCTAATGTTACAGTTAATAAATGTTATACATATTCAAATCTGTCTAAATACTCAAGATTCTAACTAATGCAGAGGATACTGTTTTAAAATAACAGGAATATCTATATTTTCTTGCAAATGTCATTTGTGCTATCCATTTCCAGTGATGCAGGTAAACTGTATTATAGGTAAGACCCATGTTGGTGATGTCTGTGGGTACTGTTTTGTCATTTAGAATTTTCTTAGCCAGATAAATTGGTACTGCTATGAGTCATTGGCCCAGCATTTGGGAATGGTTTTGTGACTGGTTGCATTTTGTAAATCAGAAGGTGGTGGGGTAGTGTGTGATGGAAAAATGGAGCATCAGACATCAGTAAGCAGGAGCCTTCAGTGGGGGTGGCAGGTGGGCCTCCCCTGTGCTCCCCTCTTACAGCCTCCCAGAGAAATTTCATCATTGTCCCTTCTCTACTTCATAAGAGAAAGTGTGTAGATGAGAACTGTTATTTCTGTGGCTCCGTGGGCATGTTTGGGCTGATGGCCATAGCACCCTCTCTTCAGAGGAACAGAACATAGAACACGGAGGGGCAGGGACCCAGAGGAATGGGGATTAGGATTGCAGTGTGGGCAGCTGGGTTGGGGTTACTGACAATGGGGACCAAGACTTCATTCTTAGAGGATCTGCCTGTCCTCTGGAAAGTAAAGTCTTGATTTCTGAAGAAGAGTGGCACCTCTTCCTCTGGCCACAGGAGATCATTGCCAGTTTGTTGTCTACCACCCCCTCTCCCCAAATGCCATCTTCTGTTTCCAGAGAGAGTATGAGATTTCTAGCCCCCAAGCTATAGTTGCAAATTCTACCCCTGCCTCATGTTAGGTGTGTGACTTTAGGTTAGCTTTTAAAGCTGAGGTTGCACAGAGGCCTCATGTGTTGGGGTGGAGTGGGGCATAGCTGTCTCATGGGATCATTTTGCTTAATCAGTGAGCTGATGTATATCAGGCATCTGGGAAATCACCTGGTACATGTCAGGCACTCCACCTCCCACATGCTCCAACCTGACCTGTAGTTTTACGTCTAGACTGGGGGTTCCCTTCCCTTCCTCCCTCCCTACCCTCTGTCCTGGAAAAGTCCAGTTACTATTTTTTTGGTCAGAAAGAAGGGAGCAAGCAGTCTGTTCTTGCTCACCCTGGCATGTGGCATAGCCCAGGGCTCAGCTGGAAGGAGGAAGGTGATTGAGTCAGAATCCTCACATCCAGGCAGATCGGACGTGACTTGTTCATTCCAGCTCCACAGTGGAATGTCTGTGACAGCACAGCTGGCATCCGAGGATAGGTAGCTCATCACCCTCGGAGAATTCTAATTCAGCAGGATTTACCAGCAAATCACTGGAACAAAGAAAGGATATATTAAAGTGTGCATTAGGGATTATAGTTATTATAAATCACATTCTTTGAAATCTCATTTAGACCCAGGAAACAGACTGTGTTGGGAAGGTTCTGAAGATTAATCCTTTCAGAACAATGAAGTGTCAGTGATCATTTGGAGAAGTAATTATGCCAAATTTAATTATCACGCACGTGCATTTCATCGACATCACACATTGCACACCCAGAGGACAATGGGAAAAAGACTGCCCCAGTACTGGCCTTTGATTGAGGAATGTGGCACAAAATTATACATGTAATAATTGAGTGTCACTTAATATGCAGCTTGATGCATACAGAGATTGTGGGTGGAGTGAATGGGAGAGGGCGTTTGGCACACTCAGCAGATATGTGAGATATTTGGAAAGGCTTTTCAATATTTTCAACATATTGGAGAGGAGCAAAATACATTTCAAGTAGGCTGATAAAAATGTTTCCCTGTCTTAAGCATTTCTTTTGTTCTCTGTTCTCCTGGTATCCTCATCTCTTCTGAATTGCAGGACTCTGTTTGCAGTGCTCAAATGAGCCACTCAATGGGACTTTGAAAGTGTGTGTGTGTGTGTGTGTGTGTGTGTGTGTGTGTGTGTGTTTCTGGGAGCACAAGGGAAATCCAGGGGTGTCTGGTGGGCAGATGGACCATAACTGTGTGGATCTGAAGGTTTTTGGAGTTTGTGATATTGCAGGCTGACCTACTGGGGTCCTGTGTCAGGTTTATCTGTGTACTGGTTTTCCCAGCTTCCTCCCTTTTGTTGTAGAACATATTGCTTCACCTCTTCTTTGGAGGGCTTCCCCTGATGAACCCAGATTGGGTTGGGTGTCTGGCACTAACTTGCACAGCAGAACAGTATCATTGCTAATTTATATACCTGTTACCTTTCTACACTATGGGCATCTGCCATGAGAGCAGTGACGATATCCTTTGCTCAGCCCCCAGCACAGCACCTGCCTTGTAAAAGGTTCAGTAATATTTGTTTGATAAATGATAAAAAACCAGAAAGAAAAGAAATCAGTTTCTCTCTATACATCCCTAACTGTGCTGAAGTCTAAACAAGCTGCCTCCAGAGCTGCTTTCTTTGATTTGGGGGTGTGATCTATAACATTCTGAAGATAAAACCATTAGTGTCTGAAATGTGAATCTTCCACTTGATTTGTGATCAGGAGCTAGTGAGTTAGCTTATCTGGGTCTCAATGTGAAACCCATGGCATGGGTATCCTTGAAGTAACAAACTGAAATCATGTGTGGTAAGTGCCTGGCAGGTGGCAGGTGGCAGGTGTTCTGTGCTTCCTGGGATACCCATGAAAAGTTACTTTTTATTTGCTGAGCTGAGCTCAGAGTCTTTATCTTTTGAAGAGTTGGCTAAGAATTAATTAAGGATCCAAAGCTAGAAACTAACTTCAGATTGGAATAGCTGTTATTGCACTATCAGTGCTGTGGGGCAGGAGTGGGCACTGGGCAAATATGCCCATGTTGAAGAAAACCATTTTCCTGGCTTTCAGCTTAGAACCTCACTGCCACAGGTGGACTTTGATGACCTGCTGGGATTTGGTATCCATGAGATGCATTTTTTCCCCCAGACAGGGGGTTTTACCTTCAAATTGCTATGGCCAAGAATGGCTACTACACAGGAAATCCAGGCATAACTCCCATCTCACAGACGGGAGCACTGTGGAGGCTGTTCTTGAGAAATCATGGAGAGTGTTGCAAATATACATCTGTTGTTGACCTCTGTTTCACTAGCTGATGCAATGAATATGACCAGTTGACCATAAAAGCCTCAGTTGCTTTTATAAGAGATTGACAGACTTAAACAAACAACAAGTGTTGGAGAGGTTGTGGACAAAAGGGAACCCTAGCGCACTGTTGGCGGGATTGCAGACTGGTACAACCACTATGGAAAACAGTATGGAATTTTCTCAGAAAACTAAAAATGGATCTTCCTTTTGACCCAGCAATTCCACTGCTAGGATTATATCCTAAGAACCCTGAAACACCAATCCAAAAGAACCTAAGACTCCAATGTTCATAGCAACACAATTTACAATAGCCAAGTGCTGGAAGCAACCTAGGTGCACATCAGTAAATGAATGGATCAAAGAACTATGATACATTTACACAGTGGAATTCTATGCAGCAGAAAGAAGGAAGGCACTCCTACCCTTTTAAACAGCATGGATGGAACTGGAAAGCATTATGCTAAGTGAAATAAGCCAGGTAGTGAGGGACAAATACCATATGATCTCACCTTTAACTAGAACCTAAATAACAAAACAAAGAAACAAGCAAAATATAACCAAAGACACTGAAATAGAGAACAGGCTGCAGTGACCAGAGGGCATAAGGGAGGGAATTTCAGGGGAAAAGGGGAAGGGTTTGCAGGAACAAGTACAAAGGACACATGGACAAATGGGACTCTGTTGTGGGACTTCATTCAGCTGTTGGATCAGCAAGGGGCCAAAAGGACTGAGCCTTGCTCTCCAAGTGGTTTTCATCCTGAGCTCTTTCCAGTGTGTCCAGCTCAAAGTAGGGTCACAGAGCACAAAGGTGAATCTAAGTTACCCCCTGAGATTGCAGAACTCCTGCAAAATCATTTGAGTGTATTGGTCAAAGCACAGCTTTACCAGAGGCCAGTGAGTGAGCATCCACTGAAACCCTTAGTCCCTGGGTTTCTCCTCTATTGGCTTGGTTTAGTTCTCATGCCTTAGATCCTGCTCTTAGCTCAGGGCACATCCCAACAGCTAGTAGATCCCTGGAGGTATAGTACACAAGTAGTTGGCAGACTGTAAGCACATTTTGATCAACAAGTGAAGCCACCTCTCCTTAAACTGGAGAGCTTCTAATGGCCTCTGTCTTCCCCATTGTCCACAAAGCTGATAATGGTGCCTACCTCATTAGGGCCTCTTGAGGGTTAGAGGAATTATTATTTGTACAGTGCTCAGAACAGCACCATATACTTACCAATTAAATGAAGCAAGAAGGGATGAATAGCTCAGTGCACAGGAAAAATGGACAAGTGGCTGGATGTCTGTGTATATATGTAGGTGGGGGATGAGAGGTAGAGGGATGGAGGGTGTGGGAGAGATCACCTGAGTGAGGAAGGTTCCAGTGGTGTTCAGCCCATGGCTGGGTATTGATATGTCTTTGTGGCTGTGGGAAGGGCTCTCAGAGGTCAGGGTGCCACGGTCTAATTTTACAATGGGGTGACTTGGGGCCAGAGCCAGGAGAGAGGCCTGTGCTATTCACATGAGCCTGTTCAGGACTTTCTCATCTAAGTCACCAATATATGGGGCCCTCAGAGTCTCCCCCTGTCTGGAAGGGAGGAGCAGCAAAGGCATTTTTCCAAGGGGCACACATGCTAACCTGAGGAACCTGCCACCCTTATAGAACAGAACACAGCAGGTGACTGTGCTATCCTCTCTTCTTGGACTCTGACATGGTACTTCCGCTCAGGCACACCTGGACACTTGTTATGGAGCCCTGATGACAGAGCAGACCTGCAAACACATGTGATGAGGGCTCCCATGCTGGCCCCTCCAGCACCCTACTCAGCAGATGCTCTTTCATTGCTCTCTGGCACAGCTTCAGTGCCTCTAACTTCCCTCTGAGGCTCAGTTGTCCCTGTTTCCTAGGACAAACCAGCCCTTGCTTTGGAACAACTACCTGCTCATTATCTATGGGTAAGAAGAAAAGACTTTCCCATGGTCCAGCCCAATCCTGACCTAGCTAAGAGAACCTGGCCCTGCTGCAGTTGTGGAGAGAACAGTGTCCAGAGGCCTAGAGAAACTGCTGCCCACTATGCACTCAGGTGGGGTGAGGGCAGAAAATCCCCCCAGTTGTCATCTGTGGGGGCTGGCACGCACAGAAAACACACATGGTCTATGATCTGAGGAGGCGAGAGGGGACTACTAGGTGTGGGTGGTCTTACAAACTTTCAAAGCATCCCCAGGTAGTGCCTGACTTTGTTGTTGAAGGAAGGCTAGGAAGGAGCTAAATTTGGACAGAGCTCAGCAACAGCTTGACTAGTGGGACAGAGCATGCCAGGGATGCTGAAGAGTAGGCACAGGAGACAGAGCTGAGCCATGTACTGTGTACAGAGGTAGAGCTGAACCAGGTTCAAACTCTAGGTGTACTCCAAACATGCTATGTGAATCTAAGCAAATTATTTAAATCTCCAAGCCTCAGTTTCCCTATCTACAAGGTGAGGACTATCATCTTATCTGCTGTAAGATTATATGATGAAGCTGCTAAAAAAAAGTGCCTGATGCATTCTTGGACCTCAGTAAAGCCTGTAGCATGCCCCTATGCTAAGAAATATTCTAAGGGGGAGTGGGAGCACCAAGAAGGCCAAGACAGCCTGTTTGTGCCACAGCACTTTCTGCACAGCCTCTCAGACACCGAGGACATCCTTACAGATGCACCATCGGGGGAGTACAGATCAGTGGTTAGAGTGCATCTTTGCACTGATTTTTCCTGATTCAATCTTTGCATCTGCCACTTCCTAGTTGATCATTTTGGGCAAGTTCCACAGCGTCCTTGTACCTAGGATTTTTTACCTGTAAAGTGAAGGTAATAGCTGTTTCAAATATCCTTTACCACATTAAAACAATTGTCAAACTTAGTGGCTTAAGATAGAAATCATTTTGAAGTATTTTACTTTTTTCTCATGTTTTTGCTGTTGGACAGAGTTCAAGCAGTAGCTCATCTTTGTTCCATGAAACATTAGTCAGAGAGGATAAATGGATTTACTTCCATGATGGCTTCACTCACATGACAGGACAGGTTGTGGGGCTGCCTGGAGCTCAGCAGGAGCCACTGGCTGGGGTGCCTCAGACTCCTTCCATATAGTTTCTCATCATTGCTGGGCATGGTGGCCTCAGGGCAGTCAGACTTCTTGCATGGCTGCTGGTGTCCCCCAGAGTGTAAAGTGAAGGCTGTCAGGTGTCTGATGGTTGAAGTCAGAACTGCCTCAGCATCAGTTCTGTCCTGTTGTGTTGATTAAAGCAGGTCAAAGGGCCACCCAGGTTCAAGGGGAGGGAGCTAGAAAAGGGTGTGACTCTCTGTAGGTATGAATCATTGAGGACCACCAGAAAGACAGCTCACCACAGTCCCATCTCTCTCAGAAGGCAGTTGAGGGGATTAAATGTCTTTATGAGTCTATAGTACTTGCACAGTCCTGAGGGACCCTCTTATACTGAAAGGTAGGACAGCAGAGTGCCAAATCTATAGAATCCAGCCAAACTGCAGGTATCCCACCACTCACTAGCAATGTGACCTGGGACAAGCTACTTAACCCCTACGAGCCTCAAAGTCCTCATTTGTAAGGTATAGATATTAATAAGCACTTGCCTCAAGAATGCTGTAGGAATTACATAAGTAGATGTTTGTAAAGTGTTTGAAACACTTTAACAACACTGAAGTTTAACACCAGTGTTTAATTTTTGATCATTTGGTGCACTAAAGTGCCTGACACAGTAAATGTGACAGAGCGTTTGTTGTTATTTTAATGCTAATCAGAGCCAAATAAAATCTCCGAGTCTTTCCTTGGATCAAGTCACTAGCATCAGCACTTCCCACAAAGCAAAGTGACTTCTACAGAAGCCCTGTCTTCTGCCTAGTACCTTAGTACTAATCAAGGTCATCTGCCCTCTGCCACCCTGCTGCTCACTGCCAGACAGTCCAGTCTTATGGGACTCGCTGTTGGCTCCAGAACCAGCTTGGCCCAATAGCATCCTTATACCCCCAAGGCCTGGTCAAGCAGCTGAATGCTTCTATTCTTGGGGGAAGGTCTGCAACTTCCCCCAGAGAGTCCCCACCACTCTGCTTTACTGACAATGATCACACTTGTTTCTTTGTCTTCATGAACAATCAAGTCCCTCTTAGAATACATCTCCCTGACTTTCTCTTGACTAATCACTATATGGAAACAACACTCAATAACCAGAGAGAACTGTCTTCCTGGGTGGTAAAAGGTGATTTGCAGAGTAATAGGAAAAAAAAACACATTGTTTTCACCCAATCCATAATTAGGTCTTGGAGAAACAAATTAAGTGAAGGCAAAATTATGTGTCTTTGAAGCATGAATACTAATCTGCATAATGATGTACATTTAATGGTTTTAATTTCCAAGGGAAACTATTTTAAAAATGAGTTTGGAAAATGTATTTCCCCTTCAATTCTATGTCTATAAAGTGAATTCCCCAGGCCTGGTGCAGTATCACCTCAGCCTGAAATCCTAATTACTGATGACTTCTTTTTCATTGAATATTTTATTATTGTTCCATTACAGTTGTCCCAATTTTCCCCCAATTGCTCTCCACTGCCCCAATCCCTCAGAATCAATCCCCGCCCTGTTGTCCATGTCCATGAGTCATTCATACATGTTCCTTGACTAGTCCTTTCCCCTTCTTTCCACCATTACCCATCTCCCTTCTGGTCACTGTCAGTCTGTTCCTTGTTTCCATGCCTCTGGTTCTGTTTTGCTCATTTGTTTGTTTTGTTCATTAGCTTCCTCTTATAGGTGAGATCATATGGTATTTATCTTAAACTTAATACATTAAAATGCCTTCTCCCTCTGAGGGCACCCTACCATGCCAGGTAAAGAATGAGTGCAAGAAAGAAATGGTCCCCAAAGCATGGCACCTTGGGACTTGCTTTCTTGCCCCATACCACTGCCTCCTCCTCCAATCCCCAGTCCTAAGCCTTCTCAGTAGGACCTTTGATCATCACCATTGTTGTTATAAGTATATAAAACAGAATTCTGACATCCATTTTTGTTGGTAGCTCTGTAGCTAGCTTACCTTCTTGGAAAATGGTGATACAACAGAAAACTTGGAGTTAGACAGCCCTGTCTGACTTAAGTTAGTTCAGCCACAAATGAGAAACTTGGAAAGTGCTGACCTTCAACTGTTCATGACCTATACGGATGGCAATTTTATATAATTCAGCTTTATTATATGGCTACATATGGTAAGCATTCAGGAGATGGCAGATGGTATTATTATTATTATTATTATTATTATTGTTGTTGTTGTTGTTGTTGTTAAATGCATTATTTAAGCAACTCAATTGTAAATGGAGACAATACCACCTATTTCCTGGGTTCTTGGAAGAATTTGATGAAATTACATGAGATAATGTGCTTAGAACTCTGCCTGACATATCAGCCACTTTGCCAATTTTGGGTTTGCTGCCTGGAAAACCAGATTAACTCAGAAGTCACAGGGGCTTTGCACCCCTTTCTCTTTAAGCCTGTCAATCTCTTTATATATATATTATATATATATAATATATATAATTTTTAAATTTTATTTTATTTTAATTGTTGTTCAAGTACAGTTTTCTGCTTTTCACTTCAAGCCCATCCCACCCACCCTTCCCTCCCCACCTCCTTCCCATTTCCACCGCCCCCCTTAGTTTTTGTCCACATGTCCTTTATACTTGTTCCTGTATACCCTTCCCCTTTTCCCCTGAAATCCCCCTAAAATTCCCTCCCCTCTCCCCTAATCACTCTTTAACATCATGTATCTTTCTCTTTGTCATACTTTTTGTGAGCTTTCTAGGCCCAGAGGATTGTTCTTTCCTCTGTCTTTCCACAATGCATTCTACAAACTCTCTTCTGATGAGCAATCCATGATTTTAATTACTTTCTATTATTGTACTTTTTTTCCCTCCAAGTCCACAAATTTCTCTAGGATAGGGACTATGCTTTATTCATCTCTGTGACCTGTGCTTGCCAGTTTCTGGCATGTGGTGCACTTCAATAAATGTTTAATTAATCAATCTTTTGATGATTTGGTGGAAGAATCACTCTGTGAATCATTGCCCAGATTTGGAAAATGACACCTTTGATGGAAGTGAGGTCATCTTCCCCTCCATCTGTTGACTAAATAGTCATTTAAGCTGCTGTGATGTGGATTTTAACATCATATGGGGATTTCACTAGATCAGTGATCTCATGAGTGAAATAGGCCGTTAAGTGAATGTTTTATTATAGGTCTTTCATTTCCTAAAACTTGAGACGGAAATGACACCTTTCAATATTTACTATCTAGATTGACACTGGTGCTTGTAAGGGAATGGTTCTGCCATGATGCCCTGACAGTCTTGCATGTGTCCAGACAGGCCACTAAGGCAAAGGCTTGAACTGTAGTTAAGGTAAGTCTTACTGGCCTTGTGATCCTTTTGCAACATGAGCAAAGAAAGGCCTGTGAGGAGTAGCTCTGCAGTCACCTCCCACTCTCCTCCCTATTTGTTTTGTGAGGCTGTCCTGAGACAGTTTCTCCTTGCCTCTCAGGTTCTAATAAGTTATGAGACTCTCGTACACTGGATTTAGCTGTAGGCTATATAACTGCTTAGCTGAAGTCTAGAACTGGCTCCTCAGCAATGGGCCACCCTACCTCTGTGTCACAGTCCTCCAGACCCTTTTGTTTCAGTGTCGTCATGTTTGGTATGTGGTAAGAAGCACCCAGGAAGCTAGCACATTTGGCTACTCTTCTTTCTCTGCCTGTATAAATAATAAAACTGTATGAATCTAAAAATGCCTTGTTGTATCTTTACCAACCTAATCCATCAGGCTTGGCCAGGCTTTGCCTGTATGCCTGACAGTCCTGTTTACATATGGCAGAGCTGCCCAGTGATCTGCAGTAAAGAACAGCTTCCTTTGATTTTCAGTCTGCCACCAACCACTATTTGCAGGAATTATAATAACATGAATTTCTTAAAAGATAAAATGAAATAAAAGACATACAAAATAGAGAAGTTCCCCCCTCTTTAGTTAAGTTAGATTACTCAGTGTAATTTGTCAAATTGCTAGATGTTTATAAACACTTCTTATTTTTCTACTTATCTTATTGAGGACTAGAAACAGTTTGAGGGCTGGCATTGGTCCACAGACCACACTCCACACAGCACTGCTGTGTGCAATGTGAGGTGCCCAAGGGAACAGTAGGGATTTTAGAAAACAGATGGTTTGCCTGAGTGCTCAAGTTTTTATTTGATTTCAATAAATGATAATGTATTATAATTCATATTTGCAAGTTAAGGGATTAATTGGTAATACTGAGTTCTAAAAACAGTTTAAAAGTTACTTGTTATAATTTATAGATTGGAGATAGTACTAATAAGGCAGACACAGATAACCATATAAAAATGGAGGAGTAGACATTTCTCCAGATCTTAGTCTCAGCTCCCTGTCAGCTATATTATAAGGTAAAAACAATAATAATATATTCTTACATTATAGGAAGTTGGTTAAAAATTCCAAGTTATTAATAGAACTATTTAAGGTATTATATTCAATTTATAATGGGTCTTAAAATATTCCCTAATGATAATACGATCTATTGAGTCTAGCAAGACATTTAGAATAATTTATTGTATCTGTATCTCCACTTGTAAAATTCCACTTTATATATATAATATATACAAGATGTTAATATATATATAGTATTCATAAATAATCATTCATATATTGTTTTGAGGCTTAACACTCCTTCACTGATGGAGTAGTGCCGAGGAAGTGTGAGACCATGGCACAAGGTCACCTACAAGGCTTTGTCAAAACTTGGAGAAGGTGGTCAGTCACATCTCAGCCTTTACCCTGTAGGCCCAGGTCAGCATTTCTGGACTTGATCCATCTGCAGTGTGTCTCCAAGAGCATGAGCTCAGTGCTGGCCCAGGGATGTGTTTCCCAACAATTCTACATCATAAAGGGCCTGAGGTCTGGGATTGTGTGCTTCAGTCTTGTACCAATTACAGGGATCATAAAGATAGACTCAAGGGGCTCATTGACTCTTTCTCTGGTTTGTTTATTCCAAGTTTCATTAAAGAATGTGGATTGAAGAAAGGCCACTGTGGGAAGGCCGATGTACCTCTCTCCTGGTAGTCAGACTAAGCTGACCTGCATAAACGAGGGGGTGATGATGATGACTTTCAGTGGGTCACTGACATGGCCATACTGTGGGCTTCTCAGCCCCAAACACTGCCTCCCTGCATGAAAGCACGACTTAATTTAAAATTACAGTTTATTTTTCTCATTGTAAAAGCAAGTCAAGCTCATTATAAAACATTTTTAAATATATTAAATTCTATTTTATTACTGGAAGATTGTATTTCTTATTCTCCTTTGCCTGTTTCACCCATCATAACCTCCTTCTTTCTGGCAACTGTCAGTTTCCTCTTTGTTCCCATGAGTCTGTTTTGGTTTTGTTTGCTTTTTTTTAGAGTACATGTTGAAGTGCAATCATGTGATCTTTTTCTTTCTTGTCTTACTTATTTCACTTAGCGTAATACCCCCTAGGCCCATCCATGTTGTCACAAATGGCAAGATTTCATTCTTTTTTTTATTGAGGTGAAATATTCCATTGTATTCTCATCTTTTTAAAATCCGCTTATCTATAGATGAATAATACCTAGGCTGCTTCCATATCTTGTCTATTGTAAATGATTCTACAATGAACATGGGGGCCAACTACACTTTAATAAGAAAATTTTTAAAAAGTGTATTGAATTCTAAAGACAAAAACCAGCAATAATTTCATTCCTTAAAGGGATCATTGTTAACTTTTGTATGTATCTATTTATTTTAATCTACCTACTATGATCTATTTTGTATCCCCATACTACATAACATATATTAATATTAAATATATATAGTTGTAATAAGAATATGTATTTATCATTTGTCTTTTTTTTTCTTTTTAAAATCATGTAATCTCAATTCCCCACCTCTTACCTCTACTGACCTCAAAAACCACTGAAAAGACTGTTCTGTACCATTTTTTGGATCTGAGGTTTCCTCTCCCATGTTACAAAGCTCAACAAGTGAAGGCATGTGGACTCACTGCAGTGATGGGCAGTCATACATTTTTATTTTGAATGTGACATTGTCCCTTAATGTCACCTTTGTCTACTGTATAAACCCTTTCCAAATTCTTTCCCAGACCTGCCCCAGTACAGAGCTTGTTAGAGCCAGCTCTGTTTATCCCTAATATCTGCTGATTTCATTTGCATGTGATTTGGCCCATTTATAATACTGTTACCAAGAGAAGGAGGCCTGTAACCAGGGCAACCAGAAGGGATGCTTTTGCAATTCAGACTTAGCCAGACTTTCTGCTCTGCTTAGTTGGGTTTTGATCTACTCTTGGATCCCTTCTCTCTTGATATGGTAAGAATGTACACACCCAGAATCCCCCTTTCTGCCATGTGCTTTTCTCCCAGAGCCTTCCCTCAGTCCACTAACACAACACATTCTATTTCTGCTGACTAAACATTTCTTCAACAGTTATGAAATTTCCCTTCTAATTATAACTACCTAACTGTAGGAGACCATTCTGCATGGTGTGGGCCCAGCTCCCACTCGGAGATGCACAGGACCCACACCCACAGATAGGTTCTCCCATGGGGAATCAGGCCTGCCATGTACCTAGGCCACTTTACTACTTGCTTTTGCTAAAACTTCCTCACCCTGAATTGAGACAGCAAGTGCTTACTATAACTTCCTAAAATCGATGCTAAACCTTCCAAGGATGAGTGTAATTGGTTCAATTACTTTTCCCTTTTCTTTTGCAAATATCCTTCTTCTGTGATGTGATTAGTGGCATTGGCTCCTTTGTTTTCTCTAAAACATAACAACCTAAAGTGAACCTGTGCATAGTAAATGAGGACCATTATGTGATGTGCTGAGAAACCCAATAAAGGCCGGTCATGGCAAGGGCCGAGGCTTTTGCTCCCCTTGAGAGAGAAGCCATGCTTGCCCTTTTCCTCCACAGGACTCAGTAGTCTGTGTGAATGTCTCGTATCTCATCCACAATGTGGCGGACCACACAAGCCGGGGTCTGTATCACCTAACACTTTTAGGGGCATCATATTTTCTAATGTTATAATCTTTAATAATAATTTTTAACACTGCACAATAATTATATCTCTTAACTAACAGTTCTCTAAATTGGGTTTTAAATTATCATTTTTTGTTTGTTTTTATCATTATATTTAGTTCCCTGATGATCATATTTGTGGGTAATTTTTATTTCTTTAATGTGTAAGCTCCCTTTCCCATAGTCTCCCAGAACTGAAATGACAGGTCAAGTGGTGCAGTTGTAAGGCTCTTGATGCATACTGCTAAGTACCCTCTACAGAGCATCATTGTACCCTGGATTATATTGTTCTCATTCTACTTTATCATCACTAGGTATATCACTTTCAGAAAATATTTTTATAAGCAAGAGATAGCATTATCACTACAACTCATCTTGTGTTGTTTGGTTGAACATATTTTCACACTTGTTAGGTAATTGGATATTCTCTTTTGTGGAAATATTTGTAGTTTTTTCCACATAATTACCGGTTTCCTCCCTTTTTAGTTTTACAAATATTTTATGTTGCAAGGTGTTCTGTCTATGAAGGCAGGACAGATGCCCTGTTTTTGACACAAAAGTATTACACCTTTCAAGCAATCATGATGATGATCGGTAGGGGACCGATTTGTTTCAGTCTGGCAAATGTGACTCAGCTCTGTATTGAAAACCTACAGAAGCAAAGTGGTGGGTGGGAGCCAGGCCTTCAAACTGAGTTTTCCCATGGGAATCAGGCCTAGAAAATGCATACTGACTGTTATGGCTTGCTCTTGTTAAAACTCCATCACCCTGGTCTAAAATAACAAATGTGTATCATTTATCTTCAAGGTAATTTGCAAAGCCTGTGTGAATTCACCCAAGGACAGAGCTAATCAGCTCACCGCCATTCCCCTCTGCATGTTATTTTCATTTCCTTGATTGTACCTACAATGTAGACAACAATATTCTATGTAATAGATAATAAATTTTTCTCTGATGTAAGCCCTGAGAAAAAACAATAAAAGCCTGTCTAGGCAAGGGTCAGGGCTCTCTCCTCTTGAAGGAGTGGCCGAGGCATTCATAGACACTCTCCCCTTGAGAGAGTAGCCATGCCGTTCCGTTTTTCTCCACAGGATTGCTGTTGCTTGTGCATTTATTCTCGTTTCCAGTCACAACAGGCAGACTCTGCTGGCCGGAGTCCACCACAATGATCAGATGAACAAGTTCTTAAGTGAAAATGGGTCGGAAGTGGCCTGTACCTCTCAGCTGAATATTCTCTGAATTTTGGGTGAGGAAAAGCACTGTATGAGCTTATTTTGGGATTCTTCCAGATCCATACTCTATTCACCTGTCTGCACTGAGATAGATGTTCCTGTTGGAATTTAGCTAGCTATAAAAATAGGCATGCATAACTGCATTATTTGTTATAATGACAGTAATAATCATTAGCTTCTATTGAGTGCCTGCTCTGTGCCAGGCATTTTAACAAGTGCTGAGGGTACTGCTGAAAATGTGTCAAAAATATTCTGTCCTTATGTATCATATATTCTAGTGAGGGGGGATAAACTATACACATATAAAATTTTAGCAATTATATAAAATAATTTGAATAATTTCATGTATACTATTCAGAAATGAAACAAGAGAATAAAAGAGACTGGAACTTGGGGAGTCTACTTGGATAGGATCGACATGGATTCCCTTTAGAGAAAATGAGGACAGATTGATGCAAAGAAACCAGTGCAAAATACTTCAAGGTTAAATGTTTCTAGAGGAAAAACATGTACAAAGACTCTAAACTAGGAACAATTTTGGAATGTCTGAGAAACAGAGACAAGGCCAGAGTGGCTGTTTTAGATAACTACTAGGAAATGATAAGATGTTATTAGAGGACTGAGCAGGGATCATGGAGAATGTTGTAGGTCATGCTTAGGAGTATAGATCTTTCTTTAATTGGGAACTAATAAAGCATTTTAAAGTAAGAGTGATATAAAATCATTTATGTTTCTGAAACATCACTCTGCCTGATATTTGAAGGATAGACTAGAGTCAGGATAAGTTGGATTGTACTATTGTCAGAGACTTAATACAGTATGAGTTTTTTTGTGTGTATGCAAAGCTAGTTGCTTAAGCATAGACTTCAGAGATGTCCTTGACTTCACCTTCCATGTAAAATCCACATGGCAGTAATGAGGCCATGCATCCGAGTTCTAACAAATGTAATGTTTGCAAAAGTGTTTCTTCTTTTGGTCCAGAGGGCATAAGAGTTGTGTGTTTATCCTTCTATCTCTTCTTTAGTGCCATGGAGGTCGCATGTTTGTAGCCTATAATTACAAGATAGATGTTGTCGGAATCCCTGAGTCACTACATAGAAAAGATATTCTCTAGAAGTGACTCAAACCTACCAAATAGAGACTTAGAAATTTAAGGGAACATATGGTTATTTGGTAAACAGTAACTACCTGTAACCATGTGAGCTTGCATGGAAATACTACTAATAATAGGGATACCCATTGCAAGGCAGCTTCAGTGATCCTGATGGTAATGATGGCTGGGATTTGGGAGGCAGCAATAGAGATGGTTCAATTTCAGGATATATTTCAGGATGATGTAGAATCAAAAGCAGGAGGCTTTTATGTGGGAGGTAAAATCAGTGGTGACTGTGATGTCTTTGACTTAAGCAACTAAGTGAATGATGGTACTTGTAACTGAGGTGAGGAAGGAAATAAAAGATTATTGGATGATGTGTATTTAGAGAGTTTGGGGATCAAAAGATATGTTTTGGAGATTTTTGACTCTGAGCTTTCTATTTGGTATTCAAATGGAGATGTCAAGTTGGAACCTGAACATTGGAATCTGGAGCCCAGGGAAGAAATCTGTTCTAGGAATATAAATTTGGAAGTGATCAGAACTGTTGCATGGGTCACCGGCCAGCAGTGACCACGGAACGCTGTGGATGGCTCGACGATAAACACGCGAGAAAAAACAACACATGCACGGAGACAAACTAGTTTCTGTGGGGAAGTAGGGACGAAATGGCCACCCCCCCTAGTGGGGAGCGTGCTGATTTACCATCCATACCTGCTTTTATTAGGCTCATTTTGCATAATAATTCAGGTAAAGTACAGTACTCATTAGGGGGAAGTAAGGAACCATAGAAAACAAAGAACTCTGCCGGTCTATTGAGTCAGGGTCAAAGAGCTGTAAGACTGAGGAACAAACTAACTTCCTCCTAAGACTCTCTCATTCAACTGAGAACATTCTAAACAAAGAAGGTTTCACAGTAATTTACATGTTCTTTCTTAGGCCTGATCACCCCGGGGAATCCGCACTTCTCAGCACAGAGCTGCACCACCCTGTCATTGTTTCAGGCTTAGATGGAGCAAGGGAACTAAGGCAACTGGGAGACAAGGAGGTTTTTTCCCAGATGCTGAGAACTCAGGCTATGTCAAAGCTGAGGAGCGAGGGTCCATCACCCCCTTTTGCTGCAGCCCTCCAAGTCCTTCTTTTGGGGGGCCTCCCAAAGTGATCGTGCCTGTCTTAGGTCGTTCCCCCCTTGGGGAATCTTACCCGTCTTTGGCTAACCGACCAAGCTTTTTGGGGTTCAGTTATGAATAAAGCAGTAGAAGCAGCATTCCTGCCAGGGAGATAAGCTTTTGTCTCCTTGCTGGCTTATGGTTCCAAGGGCATTCCCTTAGCCTTAGCCTAGGCGGGGGTTTCAGCTTCTGATACCAGTCAGGGCAGTTCCCAACACAGAACACAGGGGGATTTTAAAACTAATAAGAACCTGCCATCAATGCTATTATATTCTCTATTTTCTAAAGAAGGAAAACCTTGCCCAAGGTCATAATTAGCATGTGATTGAGATAGTGTTCAAATTCAAGTCTGTCCAAACTCATTCTGCCAAAGATAATGATTGCTTTAGAATTATTTTTTTAGTTTTTTTTGTTATTCTATTACAGTTATCCTAATTTTTCCCCTTTGCCCTCCTCCACCCAGCCCACCCCCCTCCCACAGTCTGTCCCCACTACGTTGTCCATGTCCATGGATCATTCATACATGTTCTTTGACTAGTCCCTTTTCCTTCTTTCCACCATTATCCCCTCTCCCCTCCCCTCTGGTCACTGTCAGTCTGTTCCATGTTTCCATGTCTCTGGTTCTATTTGCTCATTAGTTTATTTTGTTCATTAGATTCCTCTTGTAAGTGAGATAATGTGGTATTTATATTTCACCAACTGGTTTATTTCACTTAGTATAACACTCTCCAGTTCCATCCATGCTGTCACAAAAAGTAGGAGGTCTTTCTTTCTTTCTGCTGCATAGCATTCCGTTGTGTAAATGTACCATAGTTTTTTGATCCACTCATCTACTGATGAACACTTATATAATGTCAACTTATTGTTCCATTTTATAGCTCTCAACCCTCTTTTTTTCATACATGGTTTCACTAGTGGAGAAAGTATATGAAAAAATTCCCACCATCAATTTTCAGGTGCTAACTATGAGACATAGGATATTCAAAGTAATTGTCTAAGGTCATATGATATTTCTCAGGGAACCTTATTCTCAATCTGCAAGTTTTTCACCTTTACTGCATTATACTATACTGTATTGCCTCTTAATCAAAAAGGAGTTCTGTGAACATTTTACTCCATTTCATTCATTTCCATTCAATTACAGATGCCCTTACTGAGTATTTGCTCTGGGATTTAGAGGCCAGAAATAGGCAAATGTGCTCAGCTGCTAACCTCAGATGCACACAGTGGAGATGGCCAGATGCCCCTTACTCTTGAGACTCATTTCCCTGCACATAGCCTTAGCTTACCAGAGGCAGAGCCCTCTGCAAATCTTACACGGTAGTGTATTGATCATTTTCTGTTTTTGTTGTTGTGGAAATAAAGATGCTTTATTTGGGTTATCTTCAGATCTGAGTTACATGTGTAATCTAAAGAAGAATTGCCAGTACTGGAAGCAAATATCATTTACCTTCTGATTATGGACTATGAAAGGGAAAGTAAGAGGTGGGAACAGCCATTCTGTTACAGGGTGCAGCCAAGAGGGGGGACCCCAAATGGGCATTTAAAATGGGGTCCAGAACTCAAGGTGTCCAGGAGATTTTAAGATGACTCCATCCCCCCACCCAGGGTGTGGGTTGGGGGAAGGGACAAATGGAGCAAGGCCATTGAGAGCTGTTTTGCATAGCAACAGCCTTGCAGCTACCCTCTGGCGTGATCATTTAACATATCTATAGCCTTTGGCTGATTGCATGGATATGTTAAATAGCTGTGATCATCTCTGAGCCAGGGGAATGGAAGTAACTTCCCCACCAAGAGGTGACTGGGGGCAGATCCCCCAAGCTACAGCACCTGCATGGGAGCTCGGAGAAGATTGGCTCCAGGATATGGGGCCACGCCTGCCCAGACTCAAGATGGCAGCCCAGTAAAGCTGGAAGGATACGAGTTCTGGCATGTGAAGCCGAGTGTGGGAGGAGTTGGAAATGAGGCTGCAGAGAAAGATTGGCTGCGGGGATTTAAAACCCAGACTTGGCAGCCATTGAAGGAGAACCATGCTGCTTTGAGAAGGAGAGCCATGCGCAGCCCTGAGGAGGTGAACCATGCGCAGCCCTGAGAGAAGAGAGAACCATGCGGCTTTAGCAGAATGGGGAGGACCTCGGCCATTGAGAGGAGAACCATGCTGCTTTAGGAAGGAGAGCCATGCGCAGCCCTGAGAAGGAGAGCCATGCACAGCCTTGAGGAGGAGAACCGTGCTGCTCTAGGAGAGAACCACGTGGCCTTGACAGAGTGGAGACTCCCGCAGCCCTGAAAGGGAGAACCACGAGGCCTGGACAGAGCGGGGACCCCCACAGCTTTAGAAGGGGAACCACCACCTGGTTTTAGCAGAGATCCCGGTGACTCAGCTGAGGGTGCCGGGAACCCAGGGAGGTCTCCCAGTTGAGATGGAGGACTAACTGGGAAGAACCAGAGGACTGCCTGAGCCATGGACTTCTATTTCCTTTCCTGAGATACAGTACTCTGGACTGGGCAAAGGGGGAAGGAAGGAAGGACTGTGTCTGTTTGTGGGTGTTTTAAGGGACTTCAGGATTTTGATGAAGACATTAGGTCACTACTTTAAGTTTGTATAGCATTAAATAAACATTTCCTTTCCTTTTCATGAATCTCTGGCATTGAGAGACGTCTTTCCTCTGGCAGCGGACATAACGGACCCGGGGCCTTCTTTCAATAATAGTATATTGTCTCAGGCCCCCCTTGTTGTGTTCTGTAACAATTCTTCTCCTATACTGTCAATATAGTCATCAAGGAATTTACTCTCCCATGTAAAGTTTTCAAAACTCTGTCTATTGGTTTCTATTTCCTAATATCACTCCCAGGTTATATATACTAATCACTTTTATGAGTAGATTTTAACTTTTTATTGTTACCTTTATAATACACTTTCTGTTATTAACATAACAGTTAATATTAACTGTTTGACTCTAGTGCTGAGGGGAATGAGGCTCCATTTTCCATTTGTGCAATTGGAGAAATCTCTGAAGTGTAGGGCTAGAAGGAAGAGACAGGGAGAAAGACATATGAGGCCAGTGAAGATTCCAGGTTGCACCAGTGTAATCATCTTGCTCCCAGGAGGTCAATAAAATGTTGAGAGAATGGGAGAATGCTGACCTCAGGGATGTATTTGGCTTCTGTGCCTCATCTGTAGCCTCACAGTTTAGATGGGGTTCCATTACCATGGAAGTTAACAACCTTTGGGACTTACTTACTTTCTTTCTTCCTTTCTTTCTTCCTTTCTTTCTTCCTTCCTTCCTTCCTTTCTTTCTTCCTTCCTTCCTTCCTTCCTTCCTTCCTTCCTTCCTTCCTTCCTTCCTTTATGAAATAAGGAAATGCTTATGTAGGCCCTACTATGTGCAGAGGGAACATTTTACAAGGAAAGTCCAGTGGTCTTGGATTTAGAAGTCTTGAGTTTACAGCCTCCCTGCAATATTTAGTAGATACTCAGCAAGTCTGAGTCTCAGTTTCTCTACTAGCAAAACTGAGGATAGTAATTGCTATTCTGCTTACCTCACAAAGTGTTTGCGGCAGTCAAATGAGATGTAGTGTATGACAATGCTTTGCAGAGTAAAAACAAGTCCACCTATTATATGGGAGGCATTACTTTAGATGCTGTGGGAACACAGAGGAATGAATCAGCACTTTCCTTAAGATGAGCATGAGGACAAATGTATAGAAACTTTATTATTGATGCACAATAAACTATCCCAAACTCAGTGGCTTTGAATAGAAACCATTGTATTATATTTTACAAATTCTGCAGGTCAGGGCTTTGGTTGGGCAGTCCTTAGCTGGGTGATTTTTGCTTCTTGTAGCATCAACTGAGATCACTTAGTTATACTTAGTTATACTCTTGAGTATACTTAGTTATACTCAAGAGTTCTTCACTTGTATGTCTCACACCTTGAAAAGGCCATAGAAGCATGAGCCCATGTGGAACTATCTTCCAGAGCTCCTACATATGGCCTTGTCAGCACAGTAGTCTCTGAGCTATTGGATATATTACATGAGCAATTGTTACAAGAGAACAAATTGGATGTCACATGGCCACTTGGAATGTAACCTGAGAAATCACAGTGTCATTTTCACCATAATGAATAAATTCCAAGTGAAAACAGTCAGAATTCAAGGAGAAGAAGAGGGGTTAGGCTCTACATGATGATGGATAAGTGACAAGGCCATGTTCTAGAAGAACATAGGAGATAGATGATGTTGTTTCTACCCTTGGAAGATACAATCTGCTGTAGTCCTTCCTCTGGGCACTATGACACACACCCCTCCCAAATGCAAACTACTCTTACTCCTTCCCTCAAGAATCCCAGAGTCTCACTCCATAATGGCATCAGAAATAAGTCCAGGATTTTATTATGTAATCAGGTCAAGGAGAGAATGAAGCTCTTTGATTGCGGATTCTTGGATTTGGCTCTTCAAGTAAAGTTACTGTCTGTCTGAAGACTTCAGTGTAAAACGGCAAGTTATGTTACCTCTCCATACTTAATATATTAAGGTAAGACAGTGATAGGATAATTACAATAAACATTACCATTCATAAGGGAAAGAGGTGATGGGAGGCACATAATGCTTGCTTGTCTGGAGAGTAATTCTGTTATCCATCTGGACTAATGTTATTAACATCTTGATTAGGGCCTGTTCCTACAACCTGGAAATGAGTCTCCACCTTACCCATCCTCTAAACTTTGATTCTGCCATCTAAGCCATCCTTACTTTTCCATAAGAATGCATACTGTGTTTACAGCTGAACAGTTTTCTTAGCTACTTCCTGTACATAAGAAGGTCAGGGACCTAAAAGTCTCTCTTTCATTTTACATTTTTTGGTTTCATTTAGTCTAAACTGGCTATGCTTCTGTCATTACAGTTCTTTTAAAAATTGTGTGTTTTTATTAAGTTTATTGGTTATTCACTACATTAGATGAAGACCACCTCCACAGATTTCTTGGAGACAGGTTCTTCTCTCCCTTGGGCTCCCTAACAGGCTGCTATGGAATTTTAGGAGCTATTGTCACATACTCCTCAGATTGTAGAAAGCCACTTTTCTCTCTGAATGGTCTATAAGACACTATTCTTAAGTTTTTCTGAGGCCTTAAAAAAGGGTTTTACAGTTGCACTTTTGATTTCATGGGTTCACATTTTCTGAGTAGCCTGTGGGGTTTGTTCTTTGCATCAAGAACCTCTATTGTTTTAGAATTTTCTGCTAGACGAGACTGCCTCCAAGAAATACTTTTATTGTTGAATTCAGCAAATCATGGTTTCTATATATTTCCTCTAAATTTTTGAAACAAAAGTCTTTTAGTCTCTCTATGAACTATCTATGCATGTATGTTTACATTCTGGTATACAGCTAAGAGAAAACAGAGTACTTTAATATTCTGCTTGATATTTTCTTAGCAAGAACCATCAGTTTATTAAGTAGGTTGTTCTATTTTCCATATCGCTGTTGGTGACAGTTTTGCTAAATTTTCTGCCACAGTGTAACAAGGGTACTCTTTCCATTAGCTTTGAATAATATTTTCCTCTTTCCTTTAAACTGTTACAGTCAGTCTCCTTGAAGCCCATTTTGTTTCTACTAAAAGTTTAAGGTCCCTCTATGTTCCTCCTTCTACACAGTCCCAAAGGCAATCCCACTTATATTTTCTTTATAATGCCACTATACTTCCATGTATCAAGCTCTGTTCAAATGCCCTAAATTTGCTATTGTAAACATAAACTTTGTTATATCTTAAATATTCAGCATGTCATAAATTTGGTCAGGGCTTGGCTTGGTGGTTCTTTTAATATTAACTGAGATCACTTGATGATTCTGCACTGGCTGATGGGTGGATCCTAAGGATCAACAATGGCTTCATTCACAAGTCTAGTGTTTTCATAGAGGTGGCTGGAAGGCTGGATGCATTGGGGACTGTTGCCAGAGTAACTGCATGTGATTTTTCCAGCATGGTGGTCTCAGAGCAGTTGAATTTTTTCCATGGTGGCTGACTTCTCCTTGAAAAGAGATTTTAAATAGTGAGTGATTCTGTCTTCCAAGGGATATTTGGTAAGGTCTGGAAATATTTTTGATTGGTATACTGGAAAGGGGAATGCTATTTGTATCACTGAAACCAAGGCTGAAAATCCCTGTCCTAGAATAAGCATCCCAAGAGTCAGGCAGAATCCTGATGGCCTGTTCCAATGGAATCTCAAAGACATGCAGCCTCAGATTAAGATCAGATTTTAAAAGAGCAGAATTAAATTTCACTTATTGATAAAGAGGGGGAAATCACATTATAGAAGAGCACATGAGATGGGAAATATTGTCACAATCACTTTTAGAAAATACAATATGCTGGAGGAACTACCAGAAAAATCTGGATGTGATTAGTGCCATGAAAAGGGGCTAGTGTATGCTATAAGGATGCAGTGGGATTTGTCACTTTCTGTCAGAAGGATAAAATGGGGTTTCCCAAAAGCATGACAATTAAACAATTTTTTATAATAACAAATTAAACCTGAAAGGATAGTGTTTTGAAAAGTATCCTCTTCACAAATGGTGTTGCGAGATCTGGAGAGCTACATGCAAAAAAAAAAAAAAAAAGAAAGAAAGAAACTCAACCACCAACTTACACCATATGCAAAAATAAACTCAAGATGAATAAAAGATCTAAATATAAGTTGTGATACCATAAAAGTCCTAGTGGAGAACATAGGCAAGAATATCTCAGATATTCCATGCAGCAATATTTTGACCAGTATATCCCCTAAAGCAAGGGACATGAAGGAAAGAATAAACAAATGGGACTACATCAAAATAAAATCTTCTTCATGGCTAAAGAAAATATCAGTAAAATGAAAAGGGAACTAACTTAATGGGATATTATATTTGCCAATGATATCTTGGACAAGGGTTTGATCTCTGAAATATATAAAGAACTCAAGCAACTCCACTCCAGGAACACAATCCAATTAAAAAATGGATGAAGAACCTGAACAGACACTTTTCCAAACAGGACATACAGAGGGCCCAGAGACATATGAAAGGATGCTAAGGATCACTAGCCTTCAGAGAGATGCAAATTAAAGCCACAATTAGATACCACTTCACACCAGTCAAAATGGCCATCATAAACAAATCAACAAACAGCAAGTGCTGTCAAGGTTGTGGAGAAAAGGGTACTGTAGTACAGTGTTGGTGGGAATGCAGACTGGTGCAGCCACTGTGGAAAATAGTATGGAATTTCCTCAGAAAACTAAAACTGGAACTGCCTTTTGACCCAGCAATTCCACTGCTGGGATTATACCCTAAGAAACCCGAAACACCAACCTAAAATAACCTATGCATCCCAATGTTCATAGGTGCACAATTTACAATAGCCAAGTACTGGAAGCAACCTAAGTGCCCATCAGTAAATGAATGGATCAAAAAACTATGGTACATTTACATGATCTAATACTATGCAGCAGAAAGAAAGAAGGAACTCCCACCCTTTGCGACAGCATGGGTGGAACTGGAGAGCATTAGGCTAAATGAAATAAGCCAGGTGGTGAAAGACAAATGCCATATGATCTCACCTTTAAGTGGAACCTAATCAACAAAACAAACAAGCAAACAAAATATAACCAGAGATAGTGAAATTAAGAACAAACTGATAGTAATCAGAGGGGAGGTGATTAATGGGAGGAAAGGGGGAAGGGTTTTTAGGAACATCTGTAAAGGACACATGGGAAAAATCAAAAGGGGTCAGGAGCAAGGGTGGGAAGTGTGGACATCTGGGGTGGGGGGAAAATGGAGACAGCTGTACTTGATCAACAATTTAAAAAAGTTAAAAAAAAGAACCTGTGCACCACAATGTTCATAGACGCACAATTTACAATAGCCAAGTGCTGGAAGCAGCCTGGGTGTCCATCAGTAAATGAGTGGATCAAAAAACCATGGTACATTTACATGACGGAATACTATGCAGAAGACAGGAAGAAGAAGCTCTATCCTTCATGACAGCATGAATGAAACTAGAGAGCATTATGCTGAGTGAAATAAGCCAGGCAGTGAAAGAAATACCATATGATCTCACCTATAAGTGGAACCTAATCAACAAACAACCGGGCAAAATATAGTCAGAGACATTAAAATAAAGAAAAAATTGACAGTAATCAGTGGGGAGGGGAGAGGGAAGTAAAGGGGAAAAGGAGGGCAAGTGTCATCAAAGAACATGTCTAAAGGACCCATATGGACAAAGCCAAAGAGGGGTAGGATTGAGGGTAGGACATGGGGCTGTGTGGGGTAAGGGAAAGTGGTGGTGGGAAAATGGAGACAACTGTATTTGAACAACAATAAAATTATTTAAAAAGAATAATAATAAAATAAACATATCTCTTTAAAAAAGGAGAAGTTCATGGTGGGGGGTAGAACATTCTAGATGGAGGGAACAATGGAAATGAAGGTGTCAACTATTAGGAATCAGTCACGTATGGCTTTTGGGCCAAATCCAGTAAAGTTTGTTGGAACCCAACCACACTCATTGAGTAATGGACCATAGAGATCATATTGCCCCAGAATCCTAAATTATTTACTGTCTAGCTCTTTATGGAAAAGTTTGCTGACCCTTTGACTAGTTCATTGATTTATCTGTTTATTCAACAAATACTTATTAAGTGCATACTACATGCCATAAATTAATCAGATGCTGAATATATGATGCTGAGCAAACACAAGCAAAACAGACAATTTTTATCTTAGGGCATGGTATCAGAAATTGTAATATATGAGAGGTATAGAGAAAATGACAAAATCCTATGCTTATGACTATTAAGCATACTGTGGAAGAGTGATCTGGGAAGGTTTTTTCAGGAGTATAGCTCATCAACTCACTGGGTAAGACCTGCCAGATGAGAAAGAGCCAACCATGGGGTGTGAAGAATAGAGATAAGTATGTCAAGGAAAGACCTTGGCTTGAGAGAATAGTTGAAAGGTGGCCAGTGTCAGTGAAGTGCAGTGAGCAAGGGGGAAAATGTGGCATAAGACAAGATTGAAGGGTAGGCATGGGCCAGATCTTGGACAGTCTTATAAGCTATGAAAAATATGTGTTCTTTAATCTGAGTTTAACAAGAAATGACCTGACAATTTTAAGAAGGAGGTTAAATTAAACAATTTTCATTAAAAATGAAAGAAAGCAAGAAAGAAAACTCTGGTTGTGAGGTGGGGATTAGATAGGAGGCAGATAAGAGAGGAATTGGGAGAGAAGTAAAACAGCTTATAAAGATCTGAGCAAGAAATAATAGTGGTATGATCTAGAAATTGTACTTCTTAGACTTTCTTGTGCCTGTGCATGGCCTGGGAATCTTATGAAAATGCAGACACTGACTCTACAGACATGGGATGGAGCCAAGATTCTTTGATTTAAACAAGTCCCAGATGACCTATTTCATAGACCACACTTATGTAACAAGGGTCAGGAGGTAAAGGAATAATAAGTGGATTTTAAAAAATGTCTTCAGAATCATTCATTTTACTAACTTTTTTTGTGACTTGAAGTCATAAAGCAAGTTTGCAAAAACAAACAAACAAACAAACAAACAAAAAACACCCATGCAAAAGAGAAAATCCAGCCCAGGCACTTTGTCATAAATAAATGAGTGTTGAGTGAGAGTGCCTTTTACAGAGCTTCACATATGTGATGTAACTAGGGAACCAGAATTTAAGAAAAGCCCATTATTCCAGCCAGTTGATAAGGAGGTGCCCAGGGGATGGTTAATTTTATTAATTTTTCTAATAAAACTTTATTGAGTGAATAAAAATGAAGAAGAGACAGTCCCTGCCTTAAAAGAGATATAGTATATTTGAGAATATATAGACATGAATTTTAATATATTGTGTGGGATAGTATTGTCAGAGGGAGACAGTCTTATTAAAAGGTACAAGAAAGGATCTCTATAGTGATCTCCAGAGGGTAAGCAGACTCAGAGAACAAAGGAAGAGGAAAGTGTTCTAGGGAGAGGAGGTGGCCCAGATTTTACAGAAAGTATGAGGAGAGACACCTGCTGCTTTTTTCAATGCAAGGTCTCATAGAACTGGCTGTCTGAGGTATCTTGTCAGATTTCAGACTTATGTATAGTGTATATAGTGTGTGTAGTAACATTAATTCTAGTCAACTTAAACTAGCAAGAATTTCTTATGCTGCTTGATGGATCCAAGCCTAATATAGATCTGAGACAAAAGAAAGTTTTGTTAATAACAATAACTAATGTCTATTAATAATTAGTAACAGAGGAGGAGGACACTTTTAGCCCAGAGAAAGAATATGACCAGTTCAAGTGACTTGCCAGAGGTCACTCAACATGAGAGCAGAAGGACCAGAATTCCAGCCTGGCATATCTCACTGCAGATACTGCCTTTGCTAGAACTTGCAGTTTATTTAGAGAGACAAAACCAATATACCTAAAACAATTAGAGATACAAAATCAACATTGCAGTTATAAGCTATATTGCAATGCAGTCTCAAAATAAAAATAGCTTTATTGTTTTTCTTCTGATTATAGAAGCAATGCTTCCTCTTAGTAAGACAATTGAAACATATGATTGTATAGAACAAAAGATGAACATTCCCACAATCCTATCACTTTACCTAGTGCCAGTAATAGCCACTTAAGCTACTTTTTTGTCTTAGACATGCACAGACATCATCTCACAAAAAGAAATAAACATTAAGAGAAAATGGATCATACTATATTTAATGTTGTGAAAACTATTATTCCATGCACACTAAGGAACTCTTTGAAGGTTAAACTGTACTTATGTTCTTCCTAAACCTTTAAAAAGATGCATTCAGATTTTCTAGATTGTCAGATAATTTCTTGGTCCCTTGATACCCTGTATTTCTAGCTAGTTCAAGCATGATGACCCAAGGGCACTAACATTGGTCATGGTTATTATCATCATTATTGTTGCCATAAGGTCATCATCTTTGCCAAAGAGTCAGAGTTGGGTCATGTGACAGTACAGGTCAGAACCATTACCTGGCCTCTCCAGCATATGGCTCCATTCTTTCTTCAGATGACTATCAATAAGTTTGTATATATGTGTGAAACAAGTCAGGTTTATTTAGATGCAATTATCTGTAATAAATTTACCCATTTTAGGTGTACAGTGTTTGATTGGCTCTGACAAATGTATACAGCAGTATAATCACCAAAACACTCAAAATTCAGAATACTTCCATTACCCTCAATAGTCCTCCTTCCTCTTTGCATTAAAGACCCTTCTCCCATTCCTGCCCCAGGCAACCACTGGTCTACTTTCAGGACCTATAATATTGCCTCTTCAAGAAAGTCATATAAATGGAATCATAAAGTGTGTGATCTTCTGTGTCTGGCTTCAGTCACTTGGTATAATGCTTTTAAGCTTTACCCAGGATGTTGCATGTGTGGATAGCTTGTTGCTTTTTATTGCTAAGTAGTATTTCATTAAATAAATAGTCTACACTTTGTTTATCCATTCACTGGTCACCATGATTGACATTTGGAGAATTTCCATTTTTGACTATTATGAATAAAGCTTCTATGAACATTCATATGCTGATCTTTGTGTGGACATACTTTCTGCTTCTCTCTGGTAAGTGACTAGGAAGAGAAATGCTGGTTGGTATGTATGTTCAGTGTATGTTTAACTGGATAGTATATTGCCAAACCGTCTTCCAGTGTGGCTGTAACTTTTGATTTCCAAATCCTTACCACCACGTGGTAGTGTCAGTCTTTGATTTAAGCCACTCTAGTGAGTTTTAATGCCATATCCTGTGGTCTTATTTTGCATTTCCCTGATAACTCATGATTTTGAACATATATATATTTTCTGTGCTTCTTATCTTTTCATATACCTTCTTTAGAAAATGTCTTTTTTCTAGTTTTAAAAATTGGGTTGTCTTCTTATAATTGAATTATAAGATTTCTTTACATATATTGAATACAAATCTTATCTTGGCTATATATGTATCTAATATTGTCCCATAATTTTTGGATACTCTCTTCCATCTTTTTTTCTCTCTCTCCACCTGGTAGAGGTTTGATGGAAGAGCTGATGACCATGTGTTTGTGTCTAGACACCAAGGGAACACCATTGTTTTGCTGGCCCATACTTGGCCTTGAAGAATATGATAAAATTTAATTTTTTTTCTTCTTATTCACTTGTGTGACTACCACTCTTTTGTCCCATCCTTTGTCAGAAATGAAACATTTCTTGTACCCTATCTCTCTTTGGAGGGGCTTCTCATTTCCTTTGCTGATTATCTGACCTTTTGTTTGTTACAATGAAACCAACATCATCTTCCTGCTTTCTGTATGATAACAGAATTAGAACCTCCCCCATCCTCCCTGTGAATGTGATGGAAAGACTCCATTGCTGGTTCCATTGCAATCTACCCCTTCTATCCCTGTCCAAGCCCAGTGGACTCCACGTGCTCCAGACTTTTAGATAGGAGAGGCTAGGGTTTGGACATGTCCACAGCCTCCATCTGGAATGGCCTCGTTGCCAGCATCAGTGACACTTCTGCTAGTTTTTTTTGTCTTCCACCCCAACACCACTGGGGGTGTATCTTTCTTTCATCCTTACTACAGTTTTCTCATGAAGCCCACATATGTGACAATGCTCCAGTCTGTTTTATGTCCTTTCAGTGTCTTGTGGCTCAGCTGTCTGGACATTTAGCACAAGTTCTGCTGGAGCTTGTTTTAAGAGAGTACAACTTTCACCAAATACTCAAATTCCTGTGCAAATGGTCCTGGACTGAGACTTCAAGTTGTCCCCTGCCTCAGAGTAAGCCTCTTCCTCCCTCTTACCCTGTGTCTAATCTTTGGCTGTGGTCCCAGCCCCTTTCTCAGCAGGTACATATGACGTGATGATCATCCCCTGTGGTGTTTGTACTCTCAGGCCCACATTTTAGGGCCCTGATATACTGCACTTCCAAAAATAAACTTTTTTCCCCAGAATAACAGATATAAAGCATTTAATTCAAATTTCTATTATTTAATGATTAAAAATGCCATTGGTGATTGCTGGGGGGAAGTAGATATATGGGGACTAAATGGTAAAGAAAAAATTACAATAAAGATTAAATATTTAAAAATGCCATTTGGTACACTTTTTAATGTACTTTCATAATTAGGAAATTTGCTCTATATAAAGTTATTTTTTGGCTTTTCCTTTTTGTTGCATAGGTGATATTATCTAAATAGTATATTGACAAACATTTTTAGAATTCCCTTCTGTATTTATTTATTTTTCTTCTTTTAATATATTTTATTGATTATGCTATTATAGTTGTCCCTTTTTTTCTCCCCTTTATTCCCCTTCACCCTGCACACCCCCTCCCACCTGCATTCCCCCACCTTAGTTCATGTCCATTGGTTGTACATATAAGTTCTTTGGCTTTTACATTTCCTATACTATTTTTACCCTCCCCCTGTCTATTTTCTACCTACCATTTATGCTACTTATTTCCTGTACCTTTTTTGCCATTACCTCCCTCCCCTTCCCTGCTGATAACCCTCCATGTGATCTCCATTTCTATGATTCTGTTCCTGTTCTAGTGGTTTGTTTCGCTCGTTTTTTGTTTTTTTAGGTTCGGTTGTTGATAGTTGTGAGTTTCTTGTCATTTTACTGTTCATAGTTTTGGTCATATCATTTTTCTTAGATAAGTCCCTTTAACATTTCATGTAATAAGGGCTTGGTGATGATGAACTCCTATAACTTGACTTTATCTGAGAAACACATTATCTGCCCTTCCATTCTAAATGAAAGCTTTGCTGGAGAAAGTAAACTTGGATGTAGGTCCTTGCCTTTCATGACTGAATACTTCTTTCTAGCTCCTTCTTGCCTGCAAGGTTTCTTTTGAGAAACCAGCTGATAATTTTATGGGAACTCCTCTTTAGATAACTGTCTCCTTTTCTCTTGCTGCTTTTAAGATTCTCTCCTTTTCTTTAATCTTGGGTAAAGTAATTATGATGTACCTTGGCATGTGCTTCCTTGGGTCCAACTTCTTTGGGACTCTTTGAGCTCCCTGGACTTCCTGGAAGTCTATTTCCTTTGCCAGATTGGGGAAGTTCCCCTTCATTATTGTTTCAAATAAGTTTTCCATTTCTTGCTCTTTCTCTTCTGCTTCTGAAACCCCTATGATTTGGATGTTGGAATGTTTAAGGTTGTCCTGGAGTTTCCTAAGCCTCTCCTCATTTACTTGAATTCTTATTTCTTCATTCTGTTCTGGTTGAATGTTTATTTCCACCTTATGGTCCTAATGTTGATTTGAGTTCCAGCTTCCTTCCTGTCACTGTTGTCTCCCTTTACATTTTCCTTTATTTCACTTTCCATAGCCTTCATTTTTTCCTCTATTTTGTGACCATATTCGATCAATTCTGTGAGCATGCTGATTTTGTTTTGAACTGTGCACCTGATAGGTTGGCTATCTCTCCTTCACTTAGTTGTATTTTTTTTCTGGAGCTCTGATCTGTTCTTTCATTTGGGCCATTTTTCCTTGTTTCTGCATGCCTGTTACATACTTAGGTGCAGAGCCTTAGGTTGCTTCACCAGGGTGGGGCAAGCCACATTGCTGCATTGTGGTGCAGTATGTGGGGAAGGGATCTGAGAGGGAACAATTCCACGTGTTCAGCTCTCTTCCAGCTTTCAGACACTTCTGCTGCTACCTACAACCAAATTGGGCCCTTCTGGAGCTGATTCCTGGGTGGGTGGTTTTGTGTACATTCTAGGGCCTTGTGGGTCTCTCCAACAAACTCTCCTGTGAGCCTGGGAGTTTCTCCCACCACATCAGCCCCCACAGGTTTTTTCAGTCGGAGGTTTTGAGGCTTTATTTCCCCACACTGGAACCCTGGATTGTGTGTTCTGTTTCACTCCACAATTGTTCCTACCACTTTATCTGCATGCAAATATGGGACTACCCACTCCACCAGCTGGTACCTTGCTTGCCCTGCCAGCCACCACCTTGCAGTGAGTCCTCTCTGCCTGGCTGCACATCTCCACCCCTCCTACTGGTCTGGATAAATATTTCTTCTTTAATTCTTTGGTTGTCAGACTTCCATACAGTTTTGATTTTCTGTCATTTCTGGTTGCTTTTTGTTTTTAAATTTGTTGTTGTCCTTCTTTTGGTTGTACGAGGAGGCACAGTATATCTACCTACAACCTTGTTTTGGCTGGCCCTTCTGTATCCAAAAATGAACTCTTCATTAGACCTTACTTCAGGAGCCCTGGCTAAAAATGTTAGTATTCTATCCTTAAATGCTTATACTTTGTTTCTGAGATACTGTGTTTGTGTTATCCCTGCAGTTAGCCATAACTTAAAATTGATGACCTGGAATCAGTGTGGGCCAAATGCCCAATTCAAGCTGATTCAAGATGCAGGTTCCCATTTTACCTGATCCCCACCAAAGGCTGTGATCCTTTTAAGCATACAGTGAACACGTTTATTTTCCAATAACAATGGAAAATGAACAAAAGATGATAGTGTGGTGTTTTAGAAAAGTCCATGCACCACTGTGATGATAAAGGCACTGTGGCTGCAGTTAGTGAAACCTGTATCTCAGCTGCTGGCAGTTACTGGTTGGTGAGGATACAGTTCACATGGGATTCCCACTATAGCTGTGAGTTGTACAGACACAGTCATAAAAACTTCACTTCCTGTTTCCAACACTCACTCTGGACAAGCTTACCACCAAAGTATGGTTCACTCAGTTGTAAAATGTGACAATTTAGGTTATTGACCTATTGCCTTGTTGAATATAGTTAAATATGACATTTGGGATTAAGCATACCAACCTTCCTTCCCTCCTTCCCTCTTTCTCTCTTTACGTGAAATTGATCATTTTCAGTCTCAGAGCTATAAAGCAGTTGGATTGCCTCTCTGCTCCTTTTTAGCACTTTAAAACATCTCTGTTATTAGATTACAGTCCAAAAAGTCCAATCTCCTACAAGAGGCATGTTGCATTGAGAGTTAATAGTCCTGTGTTTATTGTGGACAGGGCCACAAAGTCCCAAATCCTCACATCTCACAGTTCAAATACTAACATGAACACCCCAATTGACTCAGAAAATATATTGGCCCAAGGCCAGTGGTTTATGAAATTTATTCTCCAATTGGCTGATCTCACGAACAGTTGTTTGTCATAATCAGATTTTGAAAGCGTATATCTCCCTTCAACTGATGATTGTGCTGTAACCTCTGGCTCCATGTGCACCTCTGGTCTGGGCAAAGAAGATCTTGGTGACGAGCGAAAACCGTAGCCGTCTTATCAAACACTGGCAGTTCTTGTTTTGTTTAACAGTGCTGGAAATTAGTTTTTCAGGCACTGATCTTGACAGGTCAGCTGTCAAAAGTGGGTGTCTGTGGCCATAAATTCATCAATCCCATGAACAAAATTCTTTCTGTGAAATACAAGGGGCAGTCAGAGCAGAAGCACATGTGTACAGATGAAATGACCTGTGGCTGTATGATGAAATGTCAGACCTTTTTTTGGGTAAAAGGTATTTCTGGCTCCCTGTTTATCAAACCCATCAGCCTCATTTGGCTCTTATTGACTGAAACTTTTTCCTCAGTGTTTTGAACCGGGAGAACCAGGTACCCACAGCAGGGAGATGGGATACAGTCTCTCCTGTTCTTGGTAGGCTACAAGTTTAGGAATCCATTTAAAGGCTTTATTTAATTTTAAAAGACTCCACTGGAGTCTTTTGTTCGGATTGTGACTTTCTCTGTTCTGGTCTTATGTATCACATGTTCAGAGGGATGGCCTCTCTCAGAAATGATGAAGGTTTACCTCACTGGCCTTAAGATTTGGGCAAAAGCACAAAGCTTTGTGGAAATAATGGGGTTTACTCAGCCTGTGATTCTCAACTTTGGGCTGATGTGAGGGAGTAATAAAGTCTTGCCAAACTCGAAGGATCCCAGATCCTGAAACATGCTTGCATTTGATATGTTTGAAGGCAGAATTTTGGTTCATTTTGAAGTGGGTTTTATTTTTTATTTTTTGGTCAGAATATAGAATGCCTGAAGGCCAGTGAGAGAGAAATCTGTATTTAAAAAAAAAACACTAAAAGTAATAAAAAATAAACTTTAAACCCTAATTATTTTCAGACAAAAAATAGGAATAATAACATACTTAGAGGAATGCTTTTCCCTCTCATGAAGTTCTACTTTGATTTCAATGGCCTTATATTGGAATTGTCTGAGTAGTAACTAACATGGTGCTATCCCTCTTCCTTTATGGCAAAAGAGTGCCTGTCTTCATAAAGCTGGGCCTCCACAGTGGCCATTTCCCTGTCTCCAAACTCGATCAGCTCATGGGCCCTGGAGAGCTTGTAGAATGAGCTTCCATGCTGGACCAATTATCAATGTGCCTCTTCTAGGAGATGAGCACCCCTCAGCCACAGCTCCTTGCAACCAATGGACTGATTTATGGGGTTCTGACTCTCAGATTGGCCTTGACATATCAACAGATAATTTAATACATTTGGTTTTCTTTCACTCAGCCAAGCATACAACTAAGTGCACATGATAGGATTTTGGTTGATTGTCTGACCTACTTATTTTTATTAAAAGCTTATTTTCCATTCTGTGAAAGTAGTAAAAAACATGCTAAAAACCTTGAAGAGCATAAAGAAGTAACAATAACCATTCATAATTCTACCAGCTAGACATATTCACATAATACACTTTAACATACCTCCTCCCACTTTTGTTACCACCTTTTCTAAAAAACATAATTAAGGTTGTATTGTATATATAGTCTTATACCCTGATTATTTATTTTGTGATTATTAATTTATTTTGTAATAGTTTATATCAAAATGATTTTCTCCTTGGAATATCTCCTCAACGTGGTAGGCAGGGAAGGCATTTTTTTTTTTACAGATATGAAAATGGAATTTCAGTGAAATTAAATTTATTCAACAAATCTTTGTTCACTACCTTCTGTTTTGTAAGCATTGTGCTGTAAAATATGCTGTCTGAGGTCATTCAGGTAAGTGGTGGACTACAGCTAGAACCTCTGCTGAATCATAAACATATGCTAACTCCACACCAAGTTTTCATCTTCTTCTACAAATCTACCTCAGCTGTGTAATTAGGTGATCTTTAGGAGAACATGGCATTCAAGGCAAGGTTGGAAACCCTGAGATGGGAATAAGCAAGGCAAGATCTAGTTTGCAAGTCTGAGACTTGAGAGAGTTTAGGAAGACAGGATTTTGATCCCAGGGGGCAGGGTGAGAAACCCAGATAGCACAATTGGATCAGTATTAGGGCCAGAATGGAAAGCACTGGAGATTATTTCTATTGCAGCCTTGCATACACAGTGATGACTGGGCTAAGCTCATTATAAACTGTGAGGAGTGTATCCTACTAATGAAACAATAATGGGAATCTGGGAAAGGGGGTTACTGGACAGTCTCTGGACAATGCCCACAAATCTCCTGCAAATAAAAACTATTCTAATGTGAAAACATTTTTAAAAAATAAGAGTTTACCAGGCATCTGAAGAGAAATGGCATTTCAGGCAAAAGAACTGGATATAGAGAGTCAGGAGGGAACATGATGCATGTGAGAAATGTTAGGCATTTAGAGGGGTGTGGAGCGCACTGTGGCTATATAAACTAAAGTGAAGCTATGAGTCAGGCTTGGGTCTGAAATAGGAAAGCCTTTCTTTTAGGCCAAGCTTAAAAGTGTTAGGGTTTATCCTGTAGAAAATTGGAAGTCATTGGGACAATTTAACTAACACAGTTCATGTTTAAGTTTATTTATTATAAAGGTACCTTTCAGCACATTAGAAAAGGGCCATAAGAGATGGCAGTTGAGGGTAATCAATGGGGAAACTATTGCAATGCTCTGAGACAGGTGCTGCTGCCCTGAACCAGGCAGTGGGCTAGAAGCATAGCGTGGTATGGGCAGGCATTGAGAGGCAGAGACCTTCTTGGAGCTGAGCTGAAATCCTAGAAGGACTGGCTTCATCCCAACAGCTTCTTCCAGTCTCCATTTCCTATTCTCATGACTTAATTGCAACCCCAATATAGAGACAGGTAGAACCTGGTTTATCAAGGACACACAGAACCCCATTGTAGGCACCTTCCAAGCCAGGGCATCACAGAGTCTAGATGTCCCTTCACCTATGCCAGGGAGGTTCAGCAGGAGGCGTTAGAAATTCAAGTCCTGGTGCAGGCAGAATATCCACTCCCTGGAACAGTTACATGATCATGAGGACCAGATTGCTTCCATTTCAATACTGTGAGTCATTGAGGTGGGCTGCTAAACCTTCCTGGGATGAGTGAAGGGATATCTCGATCATATGATGCCCTGGCTTGGAAGGTGCCTGCAATGGGGCTCTGTGTGTCCTTGATAAACCAGGCTCTATCTGTCTTTACATTGGGATTGTAATTAGCCATGAGAATAGGAAATGGAGGCTGGAAGAAGCTGTTGGGATGAAGCCAGTCCTTCTAGGATTTCAGCTCAGCTCCAAAAAGGTCTCTGCCTCTCAATGCCTGCCCACACCACCCTATGCTTCTAGCTCACAGCCTGGATCAGGGCAGCAGCACCTTTGTGCAACAGACCACACATCAGGGTTAAGTGGAGAAGATTCAAGTAACCCAAATATACACCAAGAGTTCCCTGAGTCCATGTAGGAGCATCCAAAGAAGGCAGGGACTCAATACCTTGACTCCTTTTGGCTGAGTTTGTTCTCTACCCTTTGACCAGCATTTTAATCCAGCTGCAGGAATTAAATCTGGTCCCAGTGCTATTTTCTGAGACCCAGTGGAGAAAGAGCCATGAGATTTCCTTCTCACTATTCCAGTTCCCAGAGTTTGGTGTCTTTGAAGTTCTTAAGCAGGGTATTGGGGAGATTTTAACTTTTCTCTTTACTACACTATTCCTAAAATTATTTAATGGTGGCTGTGGTGATCTCCTCATAGTACACAGCCATGCTTTTAACTAAATGACTCATTCATCACTGCCAAGTATCCTATTAATTTGGAAGGAGTGCATCTTGGTTGGTATCATGTCCTAAGTGACAGCATGTTTCCAGGTTCATTTTAAGCTAGATCTAGAACTATGTATATCATTCTGATGTTCCCACTTGAGGCCTCAGGGTTGTAGTATCTTCCAGGTGTATTGGTTCCACAGTTCTGGAACTGTGGCCTCATAGGCATGGCTCAGTGTGCACAGATGTCAAGACTATGGTAAATGCTGGGAGAGTGCAAGTATCTTTAAATGGCACTGTTGGTGTCACCTTTAGGGCCCCTGGTAGCACTTTCCTGCAGATAGGTAGTTCTTCTTGGCTTCACTAGAGCTATTCTGTATTTTATGTAAAATACAGAAGAGTAGATGTCATCTGTGGCAGTCTGAATCTTTAACCCCTTGCTACTTAAATGGTGGTCCATGGATCAGTAGCAGCAGTACCTGAGAGCATATCAGACAAATAATCTTGGGCCCTGAATCAGAAAGTGCCTGTAAAAAGTTCATGGGTGTTTTGTGTGCCTGTCACATTTTGAGGATCACCGTGTTAGCCTGTAGCATGGTTCATGATCTCAGATATGCATTAGAATTACCTGGAGAGCTAAAATATCCATATCTAGTTCACCACAGATTAATTAAATCTGAATCCATGGGGTCTGACCTTCAGAATGTTTTAAAAGTCCTCTTAAGAAATTCTAACATGAAACTGAGTTAGAGGTCCAATGACCTGGAAGAGTAGGGGCTGTCAACCAGGATCACGAGGAGGTGTTAACTTTCCACATGAGGAAGTGCTGAGATCCTGATTAGGTTGGATTGAGATGGGGGCTATTATCTGTATGTTTTTACATATCACCAGTTAACAATTGAGAATCTTTAATGAGATGAAACTTTCATCATTGCTGCTCAGGCCCTGCAGAGATAAAGGGAGGGGAAACAGTGGCAAGAACACCTGTTTCCTATTGTTTATGAGCCAAGACGGGGTCCCTGCAACCATGTGAGTGTGCTTGTCAGAGATGCATTGGACTATTAGATCCTGCAGGCTCAGGAAGGTATGGAAGATCCAGAGCCCATGTATTCTTGGCATCTATGTGCATGTCAGGGAGAATGATGAAGTTTGCACTACAATGAAGACAGGCAGTGAGCTCTTGACTCTGCTGGCAGTAGGTACTACGGGGCAAGCCAAGCTGTACACTTGGGTCTTTGTTACCAGCTTCACTGCTGAGCATCATCCTATGCTGGCTGGTGGTGACGATGGCTGAACTCAAGAGCTCTCTGGACTGGGTGAGTCCAAGGAATCATTAAAGAAAGAGGACACTTTGTAGGAGACACAGAGACATGGCTTCAGTGAGTGGACAGAATAAAACTGGACATAGATGTTCATGCCAGAAACAAGTTTTTACCCATTGATTTCACTTTAAGGACATGGTAAGCCCTCAAGATCCAGATGGGCTGATGGGGAATTTAAACTTCTCTGTCATAGTTTGGCCTTTCTAAGGATTTAACATGGCTCTGGGTCTTTGAGAAACTCAGAAGGTGTAGTCCCCCTACCTGTCTGATTCAGAATCCTGGTTTAAAAAGCAAGTTCCAACAGTAGGCACATGTGCTCTGTCCCTCACACTCTCTTTTTCCTTCACAGCTGGCGACGTGGGACTCAGAGAAGGGCCTGAATGGCAGCCTGCAAGAGAGGCCCATGGGAAGCCGCCTCCAAGGACTGACTCTCAAAGTGGTGACTGTCTTGGTAGGATAATGGGCCAATGGGGCTTTTGAGGCAGAGGTTTCTTTCTGTTGGATTTAATTCTGGGTCTGGAGAGATGGGGATCTTGACTAGTGGCCTGAGTTTTTGTAAGACATTTCACTCAAATAATTTTGTCAGTAAGGAAAGAAGAGTACATTGGAGCTTCTGTCCTAGGACCTCTTGCCTCTGAGGACTCCTGTGGAGGTCACTGGGCTTCTGTAGGGAAGGACCACTGAGCCAGATCTGCTGCTGGGCACTAGAGCAGGCAAAGCTTCTCTACTTGTTCTTGGATGTAAACAGGATCTTGACCTACTGGTGGTCCTTAGGAGAGCTTTGCTGGCAGCCAGCATCTTTAGAAAGATGCTGGGAGGAGGATATTTTCTCAGCACCCAACACCACTGATGGGCCTATGTGACACACAGTTCATAATAAAGACTATTGGTTGCAATTTTTTCTGCACAGTTGTCCTAGAATCATAGACTTTTATATCTTTAAGTGACCTTAAGAACATCTTGCTTTCAGTTTCTTTTTAAAATCTTTTTAGAACTGTAGCCAGTGGGTTCTCTTATTAGCTGGTCACAGACAGTCCAAATGTTTCCCTCTGTTGTAGCAGGCACTAGTGTCTCAGCTCTAGAAACCTTCAGTAATGGTGATCAGGTATTCCCTATACACACACCCAAACAAACATGTTTCCCTCGAAAATATTAAATTAAGGAGATACATTCTTTGGGTTCTTTGCCAAAAGGCTTATTCTTATTCAGTTTCATAAGGTGTGGTGGGGAAGACTGAGGTGTTTTCCACATGCCCACATGCCCTGCAGGAGCACATGTGACTGAATATGGCATGATTTTGGACTTGGGACTTGGGATTTAATCTTATCCTATTCTTTGACTTATGATATGATCATGGTCCATTAATCAGCATCTGTTTTCTAGTACAACCTGATGTAATACTGTCTTCTCTCAATCTAATAGCATAGAACTTTATTGTTATTTATTATCTTGGAGAGAAATATATACATTTCTTATGTGGGTACTGAAGAATTATGGCATTTCCTAAGGACAGAGTGCTGAATGTCACAAATGAAAGAATGAAAGCAAGCCATATTGTCTGGGAGATGGAGTTCTGGGAAGAGCCTTAGATAACATAACATAGGACAAGTAAATCTTTGTTCCTCCATCAACAAGCTGGCCAGAGGGATCTTTCTGTTACTGTATGCTGAGTGTCCATAAAGTGCTTTAGGGAAAGGCCAAGAGGTTCAGACTTCAAGCCTAAATTGGGTAAATAAATACATGCACATGTCTGTAAACATTCTGAAGCTGCAATTCATCAGTGCTGCTGAAGAGTCAGCAGTACTCTGGAAAGATGTTTATTAATTAACCTGTTAATTAATTGAAAAATATTCATTTTGTTGTCCTCAGGAAGAACCTTTTGTGATGGTGGCTGAGAACATCCTTGGACAGCCCAAGCGCTACAAAGGTTTCTCCATAGATGTCCTGGATGCATTAGCCAAGGCTCTGGGCTTCAAATATGAGATTTACCAGGCCCCTGATGGCAGGTACGGTCACCAGCTCCACAACACCTCCTGGAACGGGATGATTGGGGAGCTCATCAGCAAGGTAGGTCCCAGAAGCGTGTCCATGGGATGGGGCACCATAGTCTGCCTCTGGGGTGATATCCACATTTGGTCCATTGAACAGTTGGAACCTTGGAACCAACTAATCAAACCACAGTTACCACTCTCCACACACTGAAGTCTTTGTTTCAACACCTCTTCTCTCCACCATACCCATTTCTGTTCTTTTATTTTCTCATTTCCTGGTACTCTTCATTTTCCTTCTGTACCCATTATTCTCATTCCTTTAAAGTCTATCCACTGTGCCTGCTCTGTAATACACCCTTCATGAAACCCATCCCCATATTTGGGCTGAAATAGGAACCTAGTTCTCAAAGAGGGTGGGTACTGGTGAGTGCCTATTCTCTCCCACATGGCTCATCAGTGGGATGTGTGTACATGTGTGTGCGTGTCTGCATTGCTTGCATTGATATGTACAAGTGATATGGCATTCCTCAGCTCCTCATACTAATTTAGAGTCAATATTCTTCCTCCCTGCTGCCGAGCCTGAGTCCTCACTGAGACCCATGACATGAAGCCAATTCACAGTGTTCACATTCTTGTCCCTGTCATCCCATGTCCACTGGGTCACTTCCTTACAACCATTGTTGATGGGGGCGACTGACTCAAGCTCTCCCTCTTCATGGTTACTGTTATCACTGACCTTGATGTTTTCAATGTCCCTATGGACAACTGGGATCACAGTACTTTGAACATCTCACCTCCAGTGACCTTTATTTGTTCTTCACTCTAGCACCCACATTCACACATCTTGTTAGCACCTTACAGGCTATTGTCACTGTCCCATTTTATGACTACAACCTAGTGTACTTTGGAGTCTTTGGGCCTTTGCTCCTAAAATACATCTCTTTTGCTTTATAAATCCATAAAGGCAGAGCAGGGGCCCATAATTCTCCAATTTTTCCCAGGATTTTAATAAAACCTTATCATAGTATAATTTATATACTATAAAATGCACCCATTTCAGTTCAATGATTTTTAGAAAATCTACTGAGTTGTGTGACCATCTCCATAATATAGATTTGGGTTACCTCCATCACTCCAGTGAGATCTCCCATACTCATGTATAGTTAATCCCCTTCTCAACCCCAGCACTAGGCAATCATCAATCTACTGTCTGTCTCTATAGACTTCTTTTAATGAACATTCAGTATAAATGGAGTCATATATTTGTGGTCTTTTGTGTCTGGTCCTTTCCACTTAGCATTTGCATTTGAGGTTCATCCTCCTCTAAGGTTTCTGTGTTCTTCTTATACTTCATTCTTTCCTGACTGGTGTGCCCTCTGTAGTTGATCAGACAAACCCCTGTGATCCCCTTTATTCCTTGTGATTCTGTTTTTGATTTCTTCTTCCACCCCAACCCTGACTTGATTCTGTTATCTCTCTTGTAACTCTGGTATTCAGGTTGTTGCATATAATTAGGGAAGAAAACCACAAATATATCCAGATGGATGTATTAGCAATGTGTGGCTCCTACCTCAGCTGGACCTTCAAGACAGGCTGAGTTTCCATAACTTGTTCTTTGTCAGGTCCTTTGGCAACATTTCTTAGGAAATGTTTCAAAAGTTTACCTTTTTCCTCAAGCAACCTAATAACCTATCCTCTATTTAAAAAAAAGAAGATGTGAATTATGAAATTCACATCTGCAGATACAGGCCCTCACCACCATTTTAGAGGGGGGGATGTTTTTCTTTCTGCTATAGGTCATCTTTCTACCTGTCAATTCCTTTGTGTCTCCTGTAGACCTGGCTTCATATAGTTTCCCTCCATCCTATATTGTAGACCTATCATGCTCCACTAGATCTCTTTCTCAGTACTTAACTATGCTCCAAATTCTCTAGATCCTAAAACAAACAAAACTCCTGGATCTTGGGTATGTGCTAAGAGAAGCAAGGGCAAAGGCTGGAGATAAAAATGTGACAAGTATAAGAAGAGAGTGCCAACATTATCACCTCCAACATCTTTTTCTTTTCTCTAGATATGTCATTGGATTCCAGTGTAGAACATCAATATATCTGTCCCTCTAGCCCACATATTGAACCCGATAAAATCTTTCTATATATGCTTCCCCAATTTGAATATGTAGGTTAGAGCTACTGTTATAATTGGTCGTTTTATTTATTTATATATTTTTGTTGTTGTTCAATTACAGTTGTGTCCATTTTCCACTCACCACTCTTCTCACCCCAACCATCCCCACATCCCACCCTCAATCTTACCCCTTTTTGGTGTTGTCCATGTGTCCTTTACACATGTTCCTGAAAACCCTCCCCCTTTTACCCCCTTTTATCCCCTCCCTTCTCCCCTCTGGTTACTGTCAGTTTGTTCTTAATTTCACTGTCTCTGGTTATATTTTGCTTGCTTGTCTGTTTTGTTGATTATTGGTCATTTTAAACTGAACCTAATTATGAGGATGCCTCCTACTTCAAGGCCCAAGAGCCAAGATCAAGATGATCACTGTACATTTTAGTGCTCTTGTGGTTGAGGGGCTACTCTAGCCCATGACTACCTGTCAACATCTATCTAGACATAGGGGTCCTAACCTCTGCCAGTCTTGGCACCTTTATTTCTTAGTCTAGTTCTTTCTTAATGGGGATCTTTGATTATCCTTAAAATTTAGCCCATCTTAGAAATCAAGAATCCTGCCAGGTACATTTAAGGTCTCAGTACAGCATGCCCAAAGGGTCCCTTTACAACATAGCATTACTATTTGAAGAATCAACCATGTATCTGCAGGCCATGAGTTAAGGGAGGTGGAAGAACAAAAGAAGCAGAGGACCTATTTTTTCTTGGTGGATGTTACTCTCTGTCATAGAGTCTGCATATAAAACAATCAGGGACTGATACATTAATGAGGTTCAAGGTAGTTGTAAAACTCACAATACAACTTCTAAAGTGTTTTAGAAAAGAAAGACATTAGTGTGTGTTAATGGAGTTTGAAGAGGCTTGATAGAAAAATGGAGTGTCTTTGTGGCTTTGAATAAGGAGGATGCAGATATAGCTAGAAGAAGATAAAAGGAACTTCTTGGGGTGTGCTGTCGTTGTTGTTGGTGGTGGTGTCAGTGGTATCAGAGTAAAATACTAGCATAAGAAAGGGGATAGCTAAAGTTTGCTAGGGGGAACAATAAGGAAGTGAAGAAAAAAAACTATAAGTTTTACAGAAATTAAGAAGTTATATAGACTCTTTTCTCCAGAAGAGGTTCCCAGGAGAACCTCTTCCCATTTAGCAGAGAAATCTGCAAGGTAAAGGAAGTAATAACAGACAACTTAGTGTTGTTGGATTTGCCTTAAAAATTTCAAGGTCACAGAGTGTCAACTCAAAAATCCCATTTCCTCTGAACAGAACAACTCAAAGGACAGAGGCAGACCTTGAAACAGGGTAAAACCCTCCAATTAGCTGAGGACTGTGGTCTGATGAGATGTTTCTGCCTTTCAGAGAGCAGATTTGGCCATCTCCGCCATCACCATCACCCCAGAGAGGGAGAGTGTTGTGGACTTCAGCAAGCGATACATGGACTACTCAGTGGGGATCTTAATAAAGAAGCCCGAGGAGAAAATCAGCATCTTCTCTCTTTTTGCTCCATTTGATTTTGCGGTCTGGGCCTGCATTGCAGCAGCCATCCCTGTGGTTGGTGTGCTGATATTTGTGTTGAACCGGATACAGGCTGTGAGGACTCAGAATGCAGCCCAGCCCCGGCCATCTGCATCTGCCACTTTACACAGTGCCATTTGGATCATCTATGGGGCCTTTGTACAGCAAGGTACCTCCCTTGTTTCCTGATAGAGTAGTCCCAGGAGCCTGGGAGAATTTATCCACTGGTAAATTTCTCAGATGTGTGTTGCCAAAGCCATTGTAAATGCAATTTGATTTAATCTCTAGGACAGTACTATTATGCTGCATCCAATTTCTCTGAGTAACATCAAATAAAAATTAAATGAAATGATAACAAGGAACTCAACTTCAAATCCTGATTCTCCACTTTAGATAAAATTAACTTTGGAGTTCTGCTTGGCACTTTCTTCCCCTCCCACATTAGATTGATTGCCATGTACATGAGGTCGTAAGATAAAACTGAATCTTGCTTAAATTGGAAGTCTTCATGGGAAAAACATGACAATTGTTTTTCCAATCATCTAAGCAGTACTCCAGACATTTTTGAGGTATGATGTCTCCTATCTCTGATAAGTCAGAGAAATACCTGCAGAGTTACAGGATTGTGCAATTTTGACCAGAAACAACAAATTGGGTTCTGAATATGAGTCTTGACTCCGTTTGCACCATGGCAGCTGTGCATCATTTGTTTGTGAGGTTATATGAGAATGTTCAGTGTGAGCTTTTTTCCTGCTACCACATAAGGGACCAAGGAGAAAAAAAAGCTGACCTCAAAGAGGCAGCTTCTGCCCAAAAGCCACATGCAGTAATTTCTGAAAATCCTAGGGCAAAAGATTATCTAGTGAGGGCTGAATATTAATAAATGTGATTTCATACATCTTATTTCTGAGGTTTAAAAGAAAGAAAGCCAGGAATAAGGTAGTTCTAGATTTATAGGATTCATGAGACTACTCTATGTGAGGTTGACATTGGAAATGGATCTTACATCAACCAGGTTGTGACATGGAAGTTCTCAACACAGTGAGGTAGAGTCTCCTCACTGGAAGATTTGATATTAGAACTTTATACATGGTGTTTTGACAAATGTTATATTAGTAAAAGGCCATTCTTGGCTTTTCCATATTTTTTGGTCCTCCATCCCTTTCCAAGATTGGTGGTCTTAGGGTTCTTTCCCCAAATTGTCACAGACCCTATAATAAGCTGGCATCACTCTGCTGCTTCCCAGCACATCACCAGTGGAGGCTCCCTTTGTCCAGATAAACTCTGTGGGGAGGAGAGTGAGAGTGGAAGCCCAGGGCCAATCTATTTTGCCTGCTTCCCACAGGTGGAGAATCTTCAGTAAACTCCATGGCCATGCGCATCGTGATGGGAAGTTGGTGGCTCTTCACCCTCATTGTGTGCTCCTCCTACACAGCCAATCTTGCTGCCTTCCTTACAGTGTCTAGGATGGACAACCCCATAAGGTAAGACAACTCCAGGCTCCTTCCAGAACTGGGCCATTCACCTCTGGGAGGCTGTAGAGAGAGGATGTGAACTTGGTGCCATGGAGGCAGAGAAGCTCTTATTTAAATCCATGAAGAGCTTCACTCCTGTTGTATTTTATTTCATGCACAGTTAAATAAATGTCTAGAATCATTAAATAATATTTCTATGAACATATAAGGCTTCTTAACTAATAAATCAAAACACTGAAAATTAACAAATTAGATTTTCTGAGATATTTGAACATTAATTACAAACTAATTTAATCAAATTTTCTAAACATTCAGTTAAAATGAAAACCCCAAGTCTAATATATTTATTGAAACTTCAAACACCTCAAAATTATTTTAAGGCATGCTAATTATCTCAGGGATTAGAAAACTTATTTAACTTATATTTAAAAAAATATAAAACATTGAAACCAAGGACTAAAAATGTTTCTTCATTTTACCAAAATGTTAAAAATATGGAAATGCCTTTCTTTTATGATCAGATTCCCAACTGTGTAAATTACCAAAGAACTTGGACAAAGTGAATGTATGTTGGATATGTGGTTGCTGAAGTGACCAGAGGCACAGATCTGTCCTCTATTTCCATGGGTATAGTATCTGTTTCAGTATCATTTCTTACTTGATCCCTTATAGTTTTCTGTTTCTTTTTCTTTTTTAAAAAAAATTTATTGTTGGGTCTAAAGGCAGATCCATTTTTAGTTTTCTGAGAAAATTCCATACTGTTTTCCATAGTGGTTGTACCAGCCTGCGATCCCACCAACAGTGCACTAGGGTCTCCTTTTCTCCACAACATCTCCAACACTTGTTATTTGTTGCTTTGTTTATGATGGCCATTCTGACCGGTGTAAAATGGTATCACATTGTGGTTTTAATTTGCATCTCTCTGATAGCTAGCGATATTGAGCACCTTTTCATGTGTCTCTGGATCCTCTGTATGTCCTCCTTGGATAAGTGTCTGTTCAAGTCCCTTGCCCATTTTTTAATTGGGTTGCTTGTCTTAGAGTCAAGTCGTGTAAGTTCTTTGTATATTTTGGAGATTAAACCCTTGTCTGAGTACCATATGATCTCACCTTTAACAGGAACCTAATCAACAAAACAAACAAACAAGCAAAATATAACCAAAGACACTGAAATAGAGAACAGGCTGACAATCACCAGAGCGAAGAGGGGAGGGAATTTCAGAAGAAAAGGGGGAGGGTTTACAGGAACAAGTATAAAGGACACATGGACAAAAACTAGGGGCGGGGGTGGAAATGAGAGGGAGGTGGGAAGCCTCTCACTGGGGTGTGGGCTGGGATGGGAGTAAAAGACAGAAAACTGTACTTGAACAACAATTAAAATTTTAAAAAATGTACAAAAATTTATTGTTCAAGTATAGTTGTGCAAGCCTTTTCCTCCCCCGACTCCCCCCACCCCAGCCATCCCTATCTCCCCTGATTCCACTCTGCCTTGGTTTTGTCCATGTGTCCTTTATAGTCGGTTTTCTTTGTCCCTGCCTTAAGTGATTTCTCCTTTAATTCATCATACTCACTATCCTTGTAAGGATTCTTTAGATTCACAGTACTAATCAAGTCATTCATCCTCAACCAGTTTCTATGGCTCCCAACTGCCTACTTTAAAAAAATCTTTATTGAATTTATGGGGTAACATTGGTTAACAAAATTATATAAGTTTCAATATGAATTTCAACTGTATATGTATTGTGTGTTCACCACCCAAAGTCAAGTCTTCTTCTGTTACCATTTATCCAACTGCCTTGTTTATAAGCATTCCGACTCCTTAAGTACAATTCAAAATTTAGTATGATATATCTAAGTTTTTTAAATTGACATTTTTATTGAGGTAATTACAGATTTATATGTGGATGTAGAAATAATGCAGCAAGATTTGATTCTTTAATTAGTTTCCTCTGATGGTATCATTTTATCAACAATTTTATTTTATTAAGATTTTATTGAATATACTTGATTGATTCTATTTGGAGTTCTCTTCTTGTGTTCATTTCTGTACTGTTTGTGTGTTTGGGCCATCATTTGGTTCTATACAAGCTTGTCTTATGTGTAGATTTGTGTACCTACCATCACAGCAAAGATCTAAACAATTTTATCCCTGTAAGGATGCCTTGTGTCATCCCTTCATAACAACACTCCCCTCCTTTAAATTTCTTCCCCTCCAGTTTTGTTTCTGACCCCTGAAACTGCTAGTGCGTTCTCTATTTCTAAAATTTTGTCATTTTAAATATGTTATTTAAATGCAATCATACCTTTTGGGCTTGGCTTCTTCATTTAGCATAATTTATTTGGAGATTCATTAAGTTGTGTATATTAATAGTTGATTGCCTTTTGTTTCTCGGTAGTATCCAATGTACCATTTTCTTTACCCATGATTCACCCATTGAAAGACATCTGGGTAGTTGTCAGTTTCTGGCAATTATGAATAAAGCCACTGTGAACATTTATGTGTAGGTTTTTGTGTGAACATTTGTTTTTATTCATGTCCAAGTGTGCAAATGCTGAGTCGTGTGGTAATTTCATGCTAAGTTTTATAAGAAACTATCAAACTACTTCCCACAGTAATTACCATTTTATATTACTACTAGTGATGTAGGAATGATCCAGTTTCTTTGTATCTTTGCTGGCGTTTAGTATTGTCATTATTTTTTGTATTTTACCATTCTGATAGACATGGAGATATATCTTGTGATATTTTACTTTGCATTCCCCTAATGACTAATGATGCTGAATACCTTTTCAGGTGCTTATTGTTATCTGTATATCCTCTTCAGTGAAATATCTCTTTATTTATATTATCCATTTTTTAAATGAATTGCTTGATTGTTACTGTTGAGTTTTGAATGTTCTTTATATAAATACCAGTCCTGTGCCAGATATGGGGTTTGAAAATATTTCCCACCTCTATATTTTGTCTTTTCAATCCCTGAACAAGGCATTTTGTAGATAAAAGTATTTAATTCTTATGAGGCCCAATTTATAAATTTATTATTTTGTGGGTCATGTGTTTAGTGTCAAGTCTAACTCTTTGCCTAGCCCTAGACCCTGAAGATAATCTCCTGTTTTGAAGTTCTTTTTCACTAAAAATTTTATAGTATTGCATTTTATTCTACAATCAATTTTGAGTTAATTTTTGTATAAGATATAGGTTAAGTTCTATGTATTCATTTATTTTTTTTTGTCTATGGATGCCTCATTGATCTAGTACCATTTATTAAAAAGGCCATCACCTTTTATTTAGTAATTTGTCAGAAATCAATTGGATATATTAGTGTGAGTCTATTTCTAAGTTCCCTGTTTAGTTCCATTGATCTAAGTGCCTATCTCTTTGCCAATACAAAACTTCTTGATTACTGTAGCTACAGAGTAAGGCTTAATATTGGTCAGAGTACTTCTTCCCATTTTACTCTTCCTTGTTAAGATTGTTTTAACTATTCTAGGACCTGCATATTTCCATGTAAATTTTGGAATAAGCTTGCCTATGTCTATAAGAAAAAAACTTCTGTGGTTTTAATAGGAGTTGCACTAATTATAGTTGTAATTGCATTAAACCAATAGGTTATAACTTGCTGAGAATATTTATTATGAACAAGTATTCAGTTTTATAAAATGCCTTTTTCACATTGATTGACATGATCATGTGATTTTTTTCTTTAGCTTGTAAATACAGATTACACTGATTGTTTTCCAGATATTGTATACTTTGAATGAATCTCATGTGGTCATGGTTTATAATTCTCTTCATATGTTGTTGGATTTTGCTAATATTCTAGTTGAGGATTTTCTATTCTAAATTCATTAGAAATATTAGTTTGTACTTTTACTTTTGTGCTGCTTTTTTCAGTTTGTTTTGATATCAAGGTAACACTGTACACTGCTATTTCCCTTTCAGAATCAAGAGTGAGACCATGTAGTTATATTTCTTCCTATATAAGATGATACTACAATACTTTTATTTCCTTTTCTCTTTCCATTTAACCATTTTGTTGTTGATAGAATTTAAGATTTTAGATCCAGTTTACTATGGTTCTTCTTTTTTTTATGAAATTTTTTATGGTTTCTCTAAGATTTATATATGGCATTTTCATTATTTTATTTTATCCCATCCATATTTATAGTCATTACTTGGATTGAATTCTATGTTCTAATGGTTTCAATGCTTATTGACTGTCTCTTTATTCCATGATATAGCCATTATTAATATCTTTGTTTTGCTTAATTTTTGTCTAGCTAGAGTAGCCCTTTGAGCAATATATTTTAGCAAGAGTGATATATTTTCTGAGATAATACATCTGAGAATGTTTTCCTGTTGCATTTATACATGAATGAAATTTATCTGGGCATATAATATTTTTGTGTCATATTTTTTCTCCAATATTGCATAGAATTTGCTCCATTACTTGAATTCCATAGAATTCGTTCCATTGCTCTTCCTATATGTAATGCTACAGAGAAGCATGAGAATATCCCACTCACCTTTCCTTTCCTCTCTTTCATTTCCACTACTTCCTTCGTTTTGCCTCTTTTTCTCCATCTCCTTTCTATCCATCCTTTCCCCCTTTTCCTCTTCCTCCTCCCTCCCTAACTCTTCTCTTCCTGCTCTCTCCTTCTTCTCTTTTTTCTTGCCCATTCTCTTCTTTCATCTGTTCTATTCTCTGTCCTCCTTTCCCTTTCCCCTTCCATTTCTCTTCTGTCACCTCCTTCCTCACCTCCTCACTTTCCTCTTCATGTTCCCTTTTTTCTCCTTCTCCTCCCCCTTTTCTTTCTCCTCTCCCTCTTCCCTACCTTTCCCCTTTCTTCCTCCTCCTGCATGTCTTCCTCCCCTCATTTTTAAGTTTTTCCTTGTCTCCCATCTCATCTCCTCCCTACCCTCCTTCTTCTTCACTTCTTCTTTAGGATACTTTTTCTCCTTTTTCTATTATCCTCTCCTTCATTTCCTTTTCCTCTTCCTCTTCTCCTTTGTTCTGCTCATTTCATGTGTTTTCTTCTTTGTAATTAACCTTACTAGTATCCTTTAATTTTAAAACATCCATCAATATTTAATAAAGAGTCAACCTACATGTTATTAATTAGGCTTGGAATTCTATGATTCCTATTTACATGCAAAAAGAAACTTGAACTTTAGCTCCATAATTTTGGCATCTATTAAATTTTTCCTATCTACTTTATCTTTCCCATTTATCTTTGTCTGGTTTCCAGGAGCATTAATTTTTTATTATATATATATTGGTGCTATTAGTTCTCGATCTCCATTGTTTCCTCTTTGATCATTTTCTCACAATCCATTTCATTTTTATTCAGGAGGAGGAGTTTTTCAGTATGTCTTCCATATTTCTGATTAGATTTTTTCCAGTGTTCATATGCTTTGTCAACAATATGAATGAATATATAAATTCTGTGGTTTTATTTCCATTTTTTTCTTTGTTCCTCTCACTCTGTTAGTATCTCTTTTATTTCTTAGCTACTATTTATGGCACAAGTTCTTTGTTTTCTATTTTTTATTTTAATAATTGTTCAAGTACAGTTTTCTCCCTTTCACTCCCACCCTAGCCCATCCACCCAACCCTCTCCACTTCCCTCCCATTACCACCCTCCCCCTAGTTTTTGTCCATGTGTCCTTTAAATTTGTTCCTGTAAACCCTACCCATTCTCTCCTGAAATTCCCTTTTCTCTCCCCTCTGGTCACTGTCAGTCTGTCCTCTGTTTCAGTGTCTTTGGTTATATTTTGCTTGTTTGTTTTGTTGATTAGGTTCCTGTTAAAGGTGAGATGATATGGTATTTGTCTTTCACTGCCTGGCTTATTTCGCTTAGGATAATGCTTTCCAGATCTATCCAAGCTGTTGCAAAGGGTAGGAGCTCCTTTCTGCTGCACAGAATTCCATTGTATAAATGTACCATAGTTTTTTGATCCATTCATTTACTGATGGGCATCTAGGTTGCTTCCAGCACCTAGCTACTGTAAATTGTGCTGCTATTGTTGTGGAAAATCCACCCACACATGGGGAAATAATGAAGCACAAACTTTATTACCCAGGGGGACTCAGAGGAGAATCCCAAATTCTGAGCCCAAAAAGGCTGGGTTAGGGGTCCTTTTTATATACCAGTTACACAGGCAGAAAGAGAGGGGGAACCAGCTGCTGAAAGCAAGCATTCAGAAGCAAGAGCAAGATTAGTGACCTTCAGATAACGTTACATAGCAACGTCTTGCTAGCTGGCACCTTACCTAAAAATAACTTTTACTCAGCTTTTGTCCCGACAAAACTTGCAAGTGTTACAGAGAGCAGTTTCTTTTCCTGCCACACTATGAACATCGGGGTGCAAAGGTTCTTTTGTATTGGTGTTTTAGTGTTCTTAGGATATAGTCCCAGCAGTGGAATTGCAGGGTCAAAAGGCAGATCCATTTTTAGTTTTCTGAGGAAGTTCCATACTGCTTTCCATAGTGGTTGTACCAGTCTGAAGTCCCACCAACAGTGCACTAGGGTTCCCTTTTCTCCACAACCTCTCCAACACTTGTTGTTTGTTGCTTTGTTTATGATGGCCATTCTGACCGGTGTGAAGTGATATCTCATTGTGGTTTTGATTTGCATCTCTCTGATAGCTAGCAATATTGAACATCATTTCATGTGTCTTTGGATTTTCTGTATGTCCTCCTTGGAGAAGTGTCTGTTCAAGTCCTTTGCCCATTTTTTAATTGGGTTGCTTGTCTTCTTAGAGTGTAGTCGTGTAAGTTCTTCATATATTTTGGAGATTAAACCCTTGTCTGAGGTATCATTGGCAAATATGTTTTCCAATACAGTTGGTTCTCTTTTAATTTTGATACTGTTTTCTTTAGCTGTGCAGAAACTTTTTATTTTGATGAGGTCCCATTTGTTTATTCTTTCCTCTATGTCCCTTACTCTAGGAGACATGTCAGTAAAAAAATTTCTGCATGAAATATCTGAGATTTTCCTACCTACATTCTCTTCTAGCACTTTAATGGTGTCACGGTTTATATTTAGGTCTTTTATCCACCTTGAATTTATTTTTGTATAAGGTGTAAGTTGGTGCTCAAGTTTCATTTTTTTGCACGTGGCTGTCCAGTTCTCCCAACACCATTTGTTGAAGAGGCTATTTTTATTCCATTTTATGTTACTGCCTCCTTTGTCAAATATTAATTGACTATGGAGATTTGGGTTTATTTCTGGGCTCTCTCTTCTGTCCCATTGGTCCATGTGCCTGTTTCTATGCCAGTAACTCGCTGTTTTGATTACAGTGGCCTTGTATAGTTTAGTGTCAGGTATTGTGATCCCTCATACTTTACTCTTCTTTCTCAAAATTGCAGCAGCTATTCGGGGTCGTTTATGGTTCCATATAAATTTTCGAAGTGTTTGTTCTATGTCTGTGAAATAAGCCATTGGTACATTAATAGGTATTGCATTGAATGTGTAAATTCTTTTGAGTAGTATGGACATTTTGATGATATTAATTCTTCCAATCCATGAACACAGTATATGTTTCCATTTGTTTGTGTCTTCCTTATTTCTTTCCTCAGTGTTATGTAGTTTTCTGAATACAGGTCTTTTACCTCTTTGGTTAGGTTTATTCCTACATATTTTATTTTTCTTTTTGCTATTTCAAATGGGATTTTTTTCTTGATTTCTGCTTCTGCTGTTTCGTTGTTGGTGTACAGAAATGCCTTTGATTTCTGGATATTGACTTTGTATCCCACTGTTTTGCCAAATTCATTTATTAGGCCCAGCAGTTTTTTGGTGGAGGCTATAGGATTTTCTATGTACACTATCATGTCATCTGCAAACAGCGACAGTTTTGTTTCCTCCTTTCTGATTTGGATTCCTTTTATTTCTTTTTCTTGTCTGATTGCTGTGGCTAAAACTTCCAGTACTATATTGAATAGAAGTGGTGAAAGTGGACAGCCTTGTCTTGTTCCTGATCTTAGTGGAATAGATTTTAATTTTTGTCCATTGAGTATGATGTTGGCTATAGATCTCCCGCATATGGCCTTTATTATGTTGAGGAATGCTCCCTCTATTCCCACTTTGCTGAGTGTTTTTATCATAAATGGGTGCTGTACCGTATCAAATGCTCCTTCTCCATCTATTGATATGATCGTGTGATTTTTGTCTTTGCTTTTGTTTATGTGATGTATTACATTTACTGATTTGCGAATATTGTACCATCCTTGCATCCCTGGGATGAATCCCACTTGGTCATGGTGTATGATCTTTTTAATGTACTGTTGGATGCAGTTTGCCAGTATTTTCTTGAGGATTTTAGCATCAATGTTCATCAGGGATATTGGCCTGAAGTTTTCTTTCTTTGTTGTGTCTTTATCTGGTTTTGGAATTAGGATGATGTTGGCCTCATAGAAAGAGTTTGGGAATCTTCTATCTTTTTGGATTTTTTGAAATAGTCTGTGAGGGATAGGGGTTAGGTCTTCCTTAAATGCTTTGTAGAATTCTCCTGTGAAACTATCTGGTCCAGGGCTTTTGTGTGTTGGGAGTTTTTTTATTACTACTTCAATTTCTTTTGCTGTTATTTTTCTGTTCAGGCTTTCTGCTTCTTTTTCATTGAGTTTTGGAAGATTATATTTTTCTAGAAAGTTGTCCATTTCATCTAGGTTTTCAAATTTCTTGGCATACAGTTCTTCATAGTAATTTCTTACAATGCTTTGTATTTCTGTGGTATCTGTTGTAATCTCTCCTCTTTCATTTCTGATTGTGTTTATTTGGGTCTCCTCTCTTTTTTTCTTGATGATCCTGCTTAAAGCCCTGTCGATTTTGTTTATCTTTTTCAAAGAACCAGCTGTTGGATTCATTGATCCTTAGAATTGTGCTATTAGTGTCTATGTAATTTAATTCTGCTCTGATCTTGGTTATTTCCTTCCTTCTGTGTGCTCTGGGCTGTCTTTGTTGTTGTTCCTCTAGTTCTTGTAGACATAGGGTTAGGTTGTTTGTTTGAAATGTTTCTAACTTTTTTAGGTGGGCCTTTTATTGCTATGAACTTCCTTCTCAGGACTGCCATTGCTGTGTCCCATAAGTTTTGGGTTGTTGTGAGTTCATTTTCATTTGTTTCCAGAAACCTTTTGATTTCTTCCCTAATATCATTCTTGACCTATTCATTGTTTAATAGCATGCTATTTAATCTCCATGATTTTGAGCGTTTTGGCTTTTTTCTCTTGGCGTTGGTTTCTAGCTTCAGGCCGTTGTGATCTGAGATAATCCTTGGTATGATTTCAATTTTTTTGAAATTGTTGAGGCTTGTTTTGTGTCCTATTATGTGGTGTGTCTTTGAAAATGTTCCATGTTCATTTGAAAAGAATGTGTATTTAGCTTCTTTTGGATGGAGGGCTATGTATATATCAGTAAAGCCCATTTCATCTAGGCTATTGTTCAATGCCACAATATCTTTGTTGATACTTTGTTTGGAAGATCTGTCCATTTTTGATAGTGGGGTGTTAAAATCCCCCACTATAATTGTGTTGCTGTCCATATCTTTCGTGAAGTCCTCTACGATTTTCTTTATGTATTTGCATGTTCCTATGTTGGGTGCATATATATTTACAATATTTATGTCTTCTTGGTGGATTCTTCCCTTGAGTATTATGAAGTGACCTTCTGGGTCTCTCTTTATGGACCTTTTTTGGAAGTCTATTTTGTCTGATATGAGTATTGCTACCCCGACTTTTTTTCCTTTCCATTTGCTTAGAAGATTTGTTTCCAGGCCTTCACTTTCAGCCTGTGCAGGTCTTTTATCCTGAGGTGGGTCTCTTGCAGGCAGTATATATGTGGGCCATGTTTTCTTATCGAATCAGCTGTTCTATGTCTTTTCATTGGAGCATTTAATCCATTTACATTTAAGGTTATTATTGATAGGTACTTATTCATTGCCTTTTATGTACGTGTTTTCCTCTCTCTCTTTTTCTTTCTTTTCTTAAAGCAGTCCATTTAGCATCTCTTCCAGAGCTTGTTTGGTGGAGGTGTATTCTTTTAGACTTCTTTTGTCTGAGAAGCTTCTTATTCAGCCTTCTATCTTGATTGAGAGCCTTGCTGGGTAAACTAGCCTTGGTTGCAGACCTCTGGTTCTCATTACTTGAAATATTTCTTGCCATTTTCTTCTGGCTTGGAGTGTTTCCATTGAGAAGTCAGCTGTTAGCCTTATTTGGGCTCCCTTGTATGTTACTTCCTGTTTTCCCCTTTCTGCCTTTAAGATTCTCTCTTTGTGTTGAAATTTTGCTGTTTTAATTATGATGTGTCTTGAGGTGGGTCTCTTTGGGTTCCTCTTGATTGGGACTCTCTGTGTTTCCTGGATTTGTGTGACTTTTTGTCTCATCAAATTAGAGTAGTTTTCTATCATTACTTTTTCAAATAGGTTTTTGATCCCTTGCTCTTCTTTTTCTCCTTCTGGTATCCCTATTATATGGATATTACATTTCATATTGTCTTGCATTTCTCTTAATTCCTCTTCATTCTTTCTGAGCCTCTTTTCCTTTTCTTGCTCTTTCTGGGTGTTTTTTTCTATTTTGTCCTCTAGCTTGCTGATTTGATCTTCTGCTTCATTGATCCTGCTTTTCATTCCTTCTACTGTGTTCTTCAGTTCAAAAATTGTATTCTTCATTTCCTCTTGGCACTTGTTGATAGTTTCTGTTTCCTTTTTCATGTTGATGTAGTTTTCACTTAGTACATTGCAGCTTCCCTGTAGTTTCTGGTAGCTTGTTCTGAGCTCATTGAGCTTCCTGACGATCATTGCTTTGAACTCAATATCTGATAGTTGAATTGCTTCTATTTCATTTAGCATTTTTTCTGAGGCTTCCTCCTTTCTTTTCATTTGAGGATTGTTTCTTTGTCTTCCCATTGTTTGTGAGACTCTTCTTGTTAGCCTCAGCTTCTTAAATTGATCTGTTCTGGGTCCCTGGGTTTGTGGTGTGAACTTCTGTAGTAGAATACCAGTGAGTTTCAGTGGTGCAGTTTCCTTGATTTCCCAATCTCACTGGTCTTGGGCTGTCATTTATGTTGGCTTTGTCTTTGCCTTTGGGTTTTGATTGTTGTTGGGTCTTTCTTTGGTGGTTCATTCCCACCAGCTCGTTAAATGAGGGTCACTGTGTCCACCACCTCTTGTATTTTGTTGTGCTGGTGAGGGCAGGTTGGGTTGAAGCTGGTTCTTCCGTGTGTATAATGTTTAAAGAATTCTCTCTTGTTCTTGTTCAGTTGTTTGTATTGGGTACTGTCTCTACTGTTTAGTTGTATTTCCAGATAGGTCCTGGATTGAGGTTTTTGTGGTTACCACTCCCTCCTTCACCTTCTTCTGTTGTTATCTGTTGCTGGTTCCTTTCTTGTTCGGTTTCCTCTTCCAGTGGGTATTCTGGTGTTCACCGCCTCCACCTATTCTTTTTTTTCATCTTGTTTCAGCACTCTTCTTAGGGTTCGGTTTTTCAGTTCCGCCACAATCCTTGGTACCCTATTTTCACATATGCTGAAGTATGTTGGTTGCTTGCTTCTTTAGTCCATAGATCAGTCAGGATTTTCTCCCCTGAGCAGAAGGAAGCCGAAGGTACTCCTTCCTACACTGATGCCATCTTAGCCCCCACTTGTTCTTACTATAATGAGTTATACCTATAGAGAAACAAATATTTTAAAAATTTGACTTCATTTTCTTAGCGTATATTTTTCTTACAATCTGTTTTTAGTGCCTTAAATGAAATATAATATAGGTATATTTATACATTATTTTAAATGCTGCATCTTTTCTTTATGGCTTCACATAGTTGTTTTTGATATTTAGTTTGCTTTTCCTTGATTCTGAACCGTTTCATAAATGGGTAGATAGGGTCTCCTTGAATCACCCAATAGTGCACCTGGCTGCAGGTAGAGTCATCTTCTCAGGACTTAATTTTGGAAGTGTAGGTAGAAGCTATGATGTAAATTGCTATGACCAGTCCTGTGCCTAGGTAGAGAACTTTCTCATTTGAGTTTTTTTCCTGGAGACAAAGTTTCTGTTTCTCAAATTCTGATTGATCCTGCCCTTTAACAGTAAGAAAATCCATAGTGTAGTTTTTTTTAACCCGTTTTTTCTGGTATTTCTATTGTCTGTAGCAGTGACAAATGACAGTGAACTGGGATTTCTGTATACTATACCCTGCAAAGCCCAGAGCAAACTAGGGGCCTTCCATTGCTGCTACTTTGCACTACTTTGTCTATATAGATATAAAAGAAAATTCCCTGAGATGATGCAGGATAAATTTGAATCTCCCATTACTGTTCCCATTAACTTGCTCCCATCTCCCCAAAATATCTGATTAGTTGATAGCATTCTTCCCTAGGTTTATGAGATGTTATTCTCTATAATTTAAAAAAAAAGCCTAGTCATTTCGTTAGGTTCCCTGAAGAATGAATGATTTATGTTTGTCTTCTATTAATGTATCTTTCTTATTAATCCAAATGATCTTCAACCTATACATTTTCAAACTAATATAACACTATCTAATAATAATTATAATCCTCTTATAAGTATTTATAGTTACTTTGCACATAAATATTTTATACTTTATTTTGTTAATGTGCTATCTCATTGTTTGATTTATGGATGTTAAACCATACTTGCATTCCTGGGAAAATTTCACTATGTCATGGTGTATAATCTTTATAATGTATTGTCAGATCCAGTTTGCTAATAATTTGTTGAGAATTTTTATATCTATGTTCGTCAAGGACATAGGCCTATAATTTTCTTTTTTCGTTTTTATAATGTCTTTTGCTTTGTTATTAGGGAAATGCTAGCTTTGTAGAGTGAGTTTGGAATAATTCCTTCTTGATTTTTTTAATGGAAATTTTTCTTGTGCCCACATATCTACACATTTTCAGAGGAGAAAAAAAAAAAAACTGAACTCACCAGTAGCCTAATTTATCCCAAGTTAGTTTTCCTTTCAGTCATCTTGTTATAAAGAAATAACCAGCCCTGGCTAGTGTGGCTCAGTTGGTTGAGTGCTGGCCCCTGAACCCAAGGGTTGCTGGTTTCGTTCCCTGTCAGGACACATGCCTGGGGGTTGCATGCCAGGTCCCCAGTAGAGGATGTGTGAGAGGCAACCACATACTGATGTCTCTCTCCCTCTCTTTTCCCTTCTTCTCCCTCTAAAAATAAATAAGTAAAATATTTTTTTAAAAAAGTCCTGGCTGGCATAGCTCAGTGGATTGAGCTCAGGCTATGAACCAAAGTGTTGCAGGTTCGATTCCCAGTCAGGGCACATGCCTGGGTTGCAGGCCATGACCCCCAGCAGCCACACATTGATGTTTCTCTCTCTCTCTCTCTCTCTCTATCTATCTCCCTCCTTTCCCTCTCTAAAAATAAATAAATAAAATCTTTAAAAAAAAAAGAAATAGCCACTATTTCTTGCTGTAAACTTTTGATTTTAAGTGGTGTATCAGCTTTTGCAGTTTTATGATAAACTGAAATTCTAGATAACCTTGGGTTAAAGATGACTTCTTAGACTCAAAACCAAAAGAAGGATCAATAATAACTTGATGTTAGACTTAATTAACATAAAAAAATTCTGTGACAAAGGCACTTAAAATGAGAAGACAAGCTATAGAATGGGAGAAAATCTTTGCAAAATACATATCAGTAATATACAAAGAACTATTTATATAGTAATGAAGAAAACAAACAACCCATTTCTAAGAAATGAGCAAAATATGTGAACAGAAACCTTACCAAACAAGATATACACATGGCAGAAAAGCATATGAAAATATGCTTAGTATCATATAACATTAAAGAACTGAAAAATAAACCAAAAGTTAGATACCACTACACATCTGTTAGAATGGCCACAATTCAAAATACTGATACCATCAAATGCTGGTGAGAATGTGGAGCAATAGAAACTGTGTTTTATTGCTGATGGTAATTCGAAATTGTATAGTTGCTTTAGATGAAAGTTTGACAGTTTCTTACAAAAGTAAATGTACTCATACTGTGTGACCCAGAAGTCACACTCCTTGGTAGTTATCCCAACTAATCAAAAACACATGAACACAAAAGCATTCAAATGAATCTAAAGATTTTATTTTTATTTTATTTTTAGGGAGGGAGGGAAGGAAGGGGGGGAGAGAGACAGAGAGAGAGAGAGAGAGAGAGAGAGAGAGAGAGAGAGAGAGAGAGAGAGAGAGAAACATCAATGTGCGGTTGCTGGGGGTTATGGCCTGCAACCCAGGAATGTACCCTGGCTGGGAATCGAACCTGGGACACTTTGGTTCCCAGCCCGCGCTCAATCCACTGAGCTATGCCAGCCAGGGCTCACATGAATCTTTATAGCAGCTTTATTTACCACAATGTGGAAGCAACCAAGATGTCCTTCAGTAAGTGAATGGATGAATAAACTTTGATACATCCAGACAATGGAATATTATTCAGTGCCAAGAAGAAATGAACTATTAAGCCATGAAAACATGTGGAGGAACTTTATACATTGGTAAGTGAAAGTCTTTGATAAATATATTTAAAATATATATATATATATATATATAAGACAGAGAAATATATATGGGTTTTAATGAGACCTGTGTCAATTTAAAGATATATTTGTGAATAAAAAGTGAGAAATAGAAACAATTTATAGAATTGATGCAATCCCTATTAAATATCAATGACATATTTCACAGATATAGAACAAATATTTCAAAAATTTATATGGAACCACGAATGACTTCAAATAGCCTCAGGAATTTTGAGAAAGAAGTACAAAGTAGGAAGGATCATATATCTGACATCAAACTATATTACAGGGCCATGGTAATCAAAACAGTCTGTTACGGGCATAACAACAGACACACAGACCAATGGAACAGAACAGAGATCTCAGAAATAAATCCAAGTCTCTATGGTGAATTAATATTTGACAAATGGAAAAGGAGCATAAAATGGAGTAAAAATAGCCTCTTCAACAAATGGTATTGGGAGATTTGGATAGCCACATGCAACAAAAAGAAACTCAACCACCAACCTACCTCATACACAAAAACAAATTCGAGGTGGATAAAAGACTTAAATATAAGTTGTGACACCATGAAAGCCCCAGAGGAGAACATAGGCAGGAAAATCTCAGATATTCCATGCAGCAATATTTTCACCAATATATCCCTTAAAGCAAGGGATATAAAGAAAGAATAAACAAATGAGGCTACATCAAAATAAAAACTTCTGCATGGTAAAGAAAACAGTATTAAAATGAAAAGAGAACCAACTGTATGGGATAACATATTTGCCAATGATACCTCAGAAAAGATTTTGATCTCTAAAATATATAAAGAACTCACATGACTCCTCTCCAGGAAGACAAACAACTCCATTTAAAAAGTGGGCAAAGGACCTGAACAGAGACAATTCTCCAAGGAGGACATACAGAAGGCCCAGAGACATATGAAAGGATGCTCAGCATCACTAGTCATCAGAGAGATGCAAATTAAAACCACAATGAGATACCACTTCAAACCGGTCAGAATGGCCATCATAATAAACAAATCAACAAACAATAAGTGTTGGAGAGGATGTGGATAAAGGGGAACTGTAGTGCACTGTTGATAGGAATGCAGACTGGTGTGGCCACTGTGGAAAACAGTATGGAATTTCCTCAGAAAACTAAAAATGGATCTGCCTTTTGACCCAGAAATTCCCCTGCTGGGATTATACCCTAGGAATCCTGAAACACCAAATCAAGAGAACCTGTGCTCCTCAATGTTCATAGCAGCACAATTTACAATAGCCAATCTCTGGAAGCAGCCTATGTGCCCATCAGTAAATATGTAGATAAAAAAACTGTGGTTACATTTGCATGATGGAATACTACACAATGGAAAGAAAGAAGGAGCTCCTACCCTTTGCAACAGCATGGATGGAACTGGAGAGCATTATGCTAAGTGAATTAAGCTAGGCAGTGAAAGACAAATACCGTACGATCTCACCTATAAGTGGAACCTAATCAACAAAACAAAGAAGCAAGCAAAATATGACCAGAGACGTGGAAATAAAGAACAAACTGATAGTAACCAGAAGGGATGGGGGAAGGAGATAATGGGGGAAAGAAGGGAAAGGGTCCTCAAGGAGTATGTATAAAGGACCCATGGACAAAGCCAAAAGGGTGTAGGATTTAGAGTGGGAGGTGGGCATGGGTGTGGTGGGGGAAAGTGGTGGTGTGAAAATGGAGACAACTGTATTCAAATAAAAACTAAAAAAATGATTAATAAAAAGAAAATCTAATATATGAATAAAGATATTGAACAGTAATCATAACCAAATGAGTATGATCTGAATTTACCTTATCAACTTTTGGGGGTAGCATAATGTTTAAAATGTTTAAATTTTATTCTTGATTGTGCTAGCTCTCTTCACTGGCCACTGCTGGCTTCACACTCTCACATGCCCACTTTCCACCATCAAGTCATTCAAGTTTGTAACCTCAGAATTAGAAGACCTTAGTGATTGTGAATTAGCAAATTCTGTAGACCCTTGTTATTCAAAGTGTGGCAGACACAGTCTCATTGCTGGAGTAAATTGGAGCCTTGCCTTAGATCTCCAGAATCAGAATCCACATGTAATTAGGTCTCCAAATGATGTATATTCACACTGAAGTCTGTAAAGCTCTGCTTCTGATTAGAAAAAAGAAAAATGATCTTTAAAATCTCAATAGCCTAAAGCAACTGGTTGCATCTAACAAAAGCATTTTAACAGTTACATATCAGTTTTTGCCTTTGGGACACTACAAACTGGAAAAGGAAGGCATTGCATAGTAATGGTACTCATAACAAAGAACATGGCACTTCCTTCACATGACATGGTGGAGTAACAGGTCAGATCAAATCAGACCTCCTATCATTAACAAACATAAGACTGAGAATAAATATGCTGTCTACAAGCATTTTAAACATAAAGGTGCACATATGTTTTGAGGAAAGAGAAGAAATATGTTGTGAAAACAAGTAAGCAAAAGAAAGATGGTGAGGCTCATTTAATATCAGACAAAGTAGACTTTACAGCATGCACAGTGATTTTCAATGTTTTTCATCTCATGGCACATGTAAACTAATAACTAAAATTCTGCAGCACACCAAAAATATATTTTTTGCTGATTTTACAAGAAGTAGGTATAATTTTGATTCATTCACAGCAGATGGCTAGTATTGTGTGGGCTGTTGTCATCTTTTAATTTGATAATCTAAAAGAAAAGTGTCTAGTGCCCCTGACTAAATAGTTAGGTATTGCATGATTTAAAAATTCTTGCAGCACACCAGTTGAAAAATCACTGCCATTGGGAATTACAATGATAAAAGGCTCAATTTCACTGGAAAGACAACAATTCTAAATATGAAATATAAAAGTTTATGAGGTAAAATCTGACAAATCTCATGGGAAACAAAAATCTAAAATAGTATTTCCACTTTATTCTCTTAAAAATTGACATAAACTAAAGAACAGTAAGGCTATAGAAAATTTAAATGACACTATCAGCTAACTTGACATAATTGACATTTCTAGACTAGGACACTATATCCAACGGTTACAGAGTACACATTTTTTTCAAGTACTTGTTGAACATCCAACAAGACAGATCATTCACTGGCCACAGAGTTAAATCTTATGAAATTTCAAAAGGGTAAAATGTTAAAGAACATGTTATACCACTATAATTAAGTTAAATTAGAAATCACTAATCTAGAAAATCCCCAATAAAATTTCAAAAACATAATTCTAAACTTGTATGTTAAAGAAAAATTCTCAATATAAATCACCCTTTTCTACTTTTCCCTTTCATAGACTCCAGTACTTTTCTTTCTTAGCAGTTATCACATTGAGTAACTATGTATTTATGTGTTTACTTTTGTTTACTATGAACCCATCCTTCCAGATAATAAACTCCATGGATCTGGGGACTGTTTTTTCCCATTTTATAACCAATGCTCAACACAACACAGTACCTGACACAGCTCAGCTACCATAACAAAATCCTATAGACTGGGTGTGCTAAACAACAGGAATGATTTGTCATGGTTCTGGAGGTTGGGAATTCTAAGGTCTATGTGCTTGCAGGTGTGGTTCCTGGTGAGAAACCTCTTTCTGGTTTGCAGATGGCCCCCTTCTACCTGCTGGTAAAGACAGAAAGTGCTCTGGTGTTTCTTTTGATAAGGTCACTAATCCCATCACGGGGTCCCCACCTTCATGACCTCATCTAAACCTAATTACTTCCCAAAAGCTCCACCTCTAAACAAACACCATCACATGAGGATAGAGACTACAAACTTGTGAATATAGGGGGAAACACAAACATTAAGTCCATAGCACACAGTGTGTATACCCAATTCATAGATTAAGTGAATGAATTAATTATTGAAGGTAGATCTGTTCTTTTTGATCTGTACATAGATAATTAGGTTCTCTTGGCATCAGATGTGTCTGAAGTTGAGTAAACACCCTTTGGAAGTGACGAATTGCTTATTCCTAGAGGTGTGGCTACAACAGCTAGGAATCATGACTGTCTCTGTTGTACTCTAAATTCATGTGTTGTGTGTTCCTTGTTTTTTGGGTAACACTCCATTTATATCTCTACATGCAAGGGAGGAGGTAGCTTTTTTTCTAATTATTTTTATCTTGGGGGCAGATATTATGTTTGGTAATGTATTGATCTACTTGGCAAGGAGTTGACAGGACACCTTTCTCTAAATGTTGAATTGGAGGTTTTTGACATCTTTTTATTTTTTTTCCTTTTTATTCTTCTATTGGTCCTGTCTTCATGTGTCCATTAGAATTTTATGAAATGCAATTTGCAGTCTAGATACTGATTCACATTTGAACCATGAAATATATAAACTGAAAAACTCCAGATCCTATAGCTGTGATAAGTCAGAAATCTGTATGCACAAACTAGCTGTAGGCTTTGTATTTATGTTCAGGTTTATGAATGTATAATATGTTAACAGGAATTATATCATTCAGCAAATCCGGGTTTGTAAGAGACAAAAACATTCTGTGCAACTCCTGTGATGGGAGCATGCCCCCTCTCTCCTGTCACATCCAGAACTGCAGCATCCTGTTACAAAAGGAACATCAAAGGCATGAATCTAGCCCTCTAGAACAGAACGCTGGGCTCCAAAGGAAATGTAGAGACAGGCCTTCCAAATACTTACTCTGTAGACTGTATTTAAGAAGAAGACCTTCCTCTATGGCTAACCTCAAGTGGCATACCCAAGATGCTGGGAGACTTCAAATTGGTATCACTCCTGTTTTATTAATTAATTATTATTATTTTTTAATCCTTACCTGAGAATATATTTATTGATTTTAGGGAGAGGAGAAAAGGGAGGGGTGGAGGGAGAGAGAGAGAAAGAGAGAGAGGGAGAGAGAGAGGGAGAGGGAGAGGGAGAGAGAGAGAGAAAAAGAAAGAGGTTGGTTGTCTCCTGTATGAACACCTACAGGGACAGAATTCACAAACTTCTAGTGTACAGAATAACATTCCAGCCAAGCTTACCTGGCCAGGGCCCATTTTATTTATTTTTTAAATAACTGACTTTTTTTCATGAAAAGTTTTATGTTTATAGGAAAATTGAGTGGAAAGTGTAGCATTCCCATATGTTTTCTCCCCCCATTTCCTCCTGCTCTTAACATTTTGCACTAGTTGGTAATTTGATGAGCCAACAGGATGCCATAAATTATTATTAACAAAAGGTCATAGTGTGTGTAGGGCTCACTCATTGTGTTGTATATTCAAGAGATTTTGATAAATACATAATGGGATGTATCCACCATTAGAGGAGCTTACACAGTAGTCTCACAGTGCTGAAATCCCCTGTGCTCCACCTATCCATCCTATTTTCTCTCCCCTGAAATAATTTTTTAACTAAGCAGAAACTAGGGTCATTCTGAATAATTACCTCCGTGTTCTTTAGAACTACTCTGTCAATAGATTATATCCATTCTACCTCCTAAATCTTCCAAATATCTGTCATTTCTCTGCCACTGTCAGGTCCTGATGACCACTTAGATTATTAAATAGCCTGCTGACTTTTCTTTTTCTCTTTTCTTTTTCCTTCAAACCTTTCCCTATATTGCCATAGGAAACAGCTTTTTGAAGATAAATGCTTATCAAACAGTTCTTCTTTATAAATCTCCAGTGATTCCCCACTGGATATCTCAATATACATCCTGTACTTAGCTAGTTTAAGAATTGAATTTTTCAAGATGTGGGGTTTTTTTTTCCTTTTGATTTTTATCTTTAGGAATTTCTTTCCCTTATTATTTTCTATGGCAGATTCTGTATAAAACTTAAATTGAATTTTAACTGTTCATTCATTTGTTCCCTTTATATTTCTATCATCAGACTTATTACATTGAATTATTGACATTTATTTATAAAATCTCTTTTTCATTAGAGCTTGAGCTGTTTGGGGGGTAGGAATGGTGTCATATTCATATTAGAATTCTTCACAGTAACAAAGGGCTTGGCATAGGTAGGACTTAGTAGCAGTTGAGTGAGTGTAAGTTCCCTTGTCCAAAGGAAATTGGCAGACTCAGGTAACCTAGAGTGAGTAGGGAAATAAATAGTTAAAAACTGAGCATTGAAAGATGGAGGAAGAAATGAATGGACATAGAGATCAAAGAGCATAAATGAGGTACTGGTGAAACTAGGGAAAAGAATATCTACTGCTGAGAATGAACTGCCTCACTGGACTCGTACAGTCTGATGTGGAATATTTGGGTGCCAGGGAGGCTATCTCAAGAAATACCAAGAAGGATATAGTGACAATGTGAAAGTGAGACCACCCAGTGTATAAGGGGCCCTCAACCCAAGAATCCTCTGAAGTGGAAACAAGGTAGTTTAGATGAATTGGCTGTTGTTCTTGGTGTTCAGTGACTGTAGAATCATCTATCTTCTAGCCAATACAGGTGTTCTTGGTCTTCAGGGACTGCCTTCTACCATGCCCAGATTAAGCATCTTGAAAACAACAAAAATATTTATGTAAAATTTGGGACTATGTGGAGCTGTTATGATTGTAATTATTTCAGAAAGAAAATAATTAATTGATAATGCAGCACCCTCCATTTGTGCATGATATGTTTCAAGACCCCTAGTAAATGACTGAAATGGTAGATAGTACCAACCCCTATATATACCATTTTCTCTCTATATATATAGCTATAATAAAGTTTTATTTATAAATTAAGTACAAGAGATTAACAATAACTAAAAATAATAAACTATAATAAAGGTTTTGTGAATGTGTTGTCTTTCTCTCCAAGTATCATATCATGATGATGTAAGCTAATAAAATGCCTACGTGATGAGAGGAAGTGAGGTGAATAATATAAACACTACGACATAGCATTAAGCTACTGTTGACCTTCTGACAATACATCAGAAGGAGCATTATCTGCTTCAAGTGATTCTGGGATATCAAGCCATGATGGTGTCAATGGCGGATGTCAGGAGCAGGCAGTGTTGATGGTTGGAAAATTTCGATATTTTCTGACTGTAGCTGACCATGGGTAACTGGAATTGCAGAAGGAAAAAAAGTTTGGGAGAAAGAGAAACTGTTTTATTTAAATGTATTATAATAGACATGAAATATAAGGAAAAGCTAAGTATAACTTGAAAGCTCAGACTACATGAAAGAAAAGTTCTAAAATTTTAGGAGGAAAGGTCTTTAAATAATGAAATGGTAATTATCTAACTCAGAAATGATCCCAGTAAGTAGGGGACAGGAGGTGACTGCCCAGGGTCTCTCCCGTGGTGTCAGACAAGTACAGAAGTTGGGAGGCAGTGTACAGGCAGTAATAACAAAAAACAAGGATATCACTTGAAGACATGTTAGATAGGGCCAAGTTACATAAATTAGCTTCAATTGAGGAAAAATGGTGAGGAAACAAATGTAAACTTTTGGCAGAATTGACTTTTAAATTCAAGTTTTGATTTTTAAAATGTCATAAGGAAAGAGAATATCAGTGCTTCAGGAATACCATGTGGTATTAACAGATGATAAAGTAAAGCAGAATCTTGCTGCAATGTAAAAAATATTGGGTTAGAACCTTGTGCTAACAAAGTGGCCTGTTATTTGTGTGATTTTAAGTGGTCACTTCATGGATCAAAGACTTAGTCTTTTCACTTCCAAAATAAATACATAGGATTCAGTTCAACACCAGTTCAGTGGTATGTTATGTTCTTTAACTAAATTAAACTTCGTAAGATCCAGCATGATATGGGCACTCAGTTGTTCCTTGATAAGTAAATGAATCTATCTTTCCCTTGACACCTTTTTAAAATCTGCTCCCAGATTCAACTGAATAACTATCACAAGACACTGGAAATTTGCTGAATTATATACAAGTGCACTGATAATAATATTTGAAAAAGGGAATGGTATCAGAATATCAAAGATGGTTAGAACTCTAAATTTTTGAAAAACAGTTGAATTATTCAGTTTTTGATTTGGAATCTAGTGAATTTGATGTTCAGCCACAAAAAATTTATAAATGATTTATTTGAAAGGAGATTAGTGAATAATTAGAAAGGACAAAGTGATCCTTAGGTGCCAACATCCCAAGAACAAGTCATGTTGGCTTAGGCTAACATCTTTCAATTTGTTTTTGATAGGTTTATTAGACTAGCAATGAGAATAATTCTATAGAAATAGTATATCTTGGTTTCAGCAGTATATTTGATGGTCTTGCATAGTAATCTTGTAGATAATATGGAAAACATGGTTTATGGTTAAAATATACTTGTAATTGGTTAAAACTGTTGCAGAGCATTAATAAAATAATATTTGATTTAATTTGACAGACAGTTGAAACCATTGTGTTCAATAACATCAAAGACTTACATTAAGAGAGCAAAGACATGGTAATCAATTTCACAGATGATGCAAAATTTTTTATGATTTATTTATTTTTATTTTTTTAAATTTTATTTTAGTCATTGTTCAAGTACAGCTTTCTGCCTTTTACTCTGGGGAGGAATGGGTGGGTGGGCTGGAATAGGAGTAAAAGATGATGTAAATTTTAAAAGACATGATATGTTTTATGTAAAAGTTATTATGAAAGTACCTACTGATTAAAGACAATTAAATATAAAAAATCAAAGTACAAAAATACAAGAATGGGTATTTCAATATAAGATTATCTTATTGCAGATTTAATTTCTGAGACATTCAGACAGATATGGCTTATTAAAATCTTCCTCTCTAAGATAATTTTGATAAAGTTGTGTATGCCAATAATCTTTTCTTGAAAATCTGAAAGTCATTTTATACAGTTTTTCCATATTTAGTCTCTTACCATCAATTTAACTCCTATTATTTGCAGAATGCTTTTGATAGATATCTCAACAACAAAACATATTTTTCTTTTCTAAAGTCCTTTGTTTATACAGATACATTTTGTTTCTGTTCTTTGTTTTATTTTATTTTTTAAATCATTTTTTGTTATTCTATTATGGTTGTACCGATTTTTCCTCCTTTGCCCTCCTCCACCCAGTCCACCCTCTTCCTCCACCCCCCTCTCCCACAGTAAATTTCCACACTGTTGTCCAGGTCTGTGGGTCGTTTATACATGTTCTTTGTCTAGTCCCTTCCCCTTCTTTCCACCATTATACCCCTTCCATTTCCCCTTCCCTTGTGATCACTTTCATTCTGTCCCATGTTTCCATGCCTGTGGTTCTATTTTGTTCATTAGTTTATTTTGTTCATTGGATACCTCTTATAAGTGAGATCATATGGTATTTGTCTTTCACCTACTGACTTGTTTCACTTAGCATAATATTCTCCAGTTCCATCCATGCTGTAACAAAAGGTAGGAGTTCCTTCTTTCTTTCTGCTGTGCAGTATTCCATTGTGGTTTTTATATTGAAGTATACTGGTTGGATCCAAGTTTGTGCTCTCTAGCATGCAGATTCTACAGGAGATGAATGACTAGCTTTATTTTTTCCCCTTTAGATCTGCCCTACCTTCTCTCTCTTTCTTTGAGCTTGAATTTTTGTAGGGTATCTTTAACAGATTTTTTTAGTTTGTGTACAAGTAGTACATGTTACATTTCTTTATATTTCCTCCCTTTCAGTTCTCATGTTCCTATATTTCATTGTTTTGTTGTATTTGAGGATGTTTTTCTTCAATTATAGCTTTTGTTATTCCTTCTAAAGTTATTTACACAAATTTTAGCAATCCCTGCATTCCAAGGATGGTGCTCTTGTCTCTGCAGCTATCATCTTTCTATTTTCTTTGCTCTTTTATATAGATTCAGAAGCAACTTTTAAAGTGTATTCTTTGTATAATTTATTTTGTGTTCTTAATCATCAGTGTGGCTTTCATTTGGGTGGTTACAATTTTCCCCCTACAATTCATTTTATAAACTATTTTCTTTTACATCTTAACCTTGTTTCTGTTTTCTTCTTAGACTTTCTGTACTAGTTTCAAAAATGTTTGTAAAGAAATGGCACATTTGCTATTTTATCAAGTTGTAATTTTTGAGTGATTGTGTGATATTTTATCATTTTTATGGTTATTTTATTAAGAAGTTGGATGACTAGTGAGTACTAGACAGAAACCACTTTAAACTTGAAAGTCTGGAATGGCTAATCTGTTGACTGATTGAATTAAGACTCTAGATGATATCAACAAGATGGAACAAAGTGCTGAAACCAGCAAGATAGATAAATATAATCTGACAGGCTGCCTAAAAATAATCAGCCACTTAAGTACAGGACAGGATAGGGGATGCCTGAATTGGTATATTTCCAGGCTTATACATTCAGCTCACTGCTCAGCCTATTCTCCTGCCCTTCCCAGGCAATCTGTCCACTCTGAAGACTTCAGTTACCACCAAATGCTGAAGATGTGACATCTGTGGCCCTTGTCCAAGACAGGCACTTACACTCAGCCTGTTTAACACTGAACTCATTAGCTTGATCCCAAACTGTTCACCAACATTATTTATTAGTTGAAGAGCATCCCAAATTACATGGTCACTCACTCATCCTTAGACCAACCTGCTCCTGTTTCCCACAGGAAATCATTTGCCACCTATAGATTCAGTCTGCCTCATAATTGTTTCTCAAAATGTTTCCCTCAGAGCAGGTGCTCAAACACCTAGATGGCTTCCTCCCTGCCTTGGATGTGTTTATTTTTTTCCTTCTTTTATTCACTTCCTGCTTAGTATCTTTTTAAAAGAAAAATTTGATCATGTTATTTCCCAACACCACCCTTCTCCAAGGAAAAGTTTATTAATGATTCTCTGCTAGAAGTGTAAGCTGTTTTGGAAATCATCGAAGGTAGTAGTAACATTACCACCCTTGCCTGCCTTTGCAACCTCACCTTTCTCTGTTCCCTCTCAGGCTTTGATATTTTAATCACAACAAGTTGCCTCGTTTCTGTGTTTTTGCAATTTTCTCCATCCTAGAATACTTTACCCCTTTAATCTTCCTGGAAACCTCATGATTTTCCAACTGAGAACCTACTTGAATGATTCAAATTCTGTGAATCCTTCTGAGATCTACCAGATACTATGGACAGTCCCATTTTTCTGTGCTTTTGCAGAACTTTTCACACAGTAGTATTAATGGCCAACTCCTTCTATTGAAAATGTGTCATGAATAGATACTATATTCCCTACAATTTTAAATACATTGTGTGACCCAATCATTTTCAGGTTAGTTGCCCCCATTCCCCATCATACATTAGGTCCTTCAATTCTTACTGTTCCAGATCTAGTTAAAATCTGCTCTCCTTGAGTTGTTCTTGAACTTCTCCAATTTAGTTTGTGTTTCCTCCTTTAAAATTTCTGATCATAGACTATCTGTTTCTAGTATGTTGTATTTTATTCTCATTGCCTTATGAGTCTCAAAATAGTAATTGTATTTTTAATAAATATTTCTTATTGTTACCATAAAAATGTAAATACAAAAAAATCACAAAAGTTCTCCTCGTTCCAAAATAATCAATATTTTTATCTGAAGAAAATCATTCTATGTGTCTGGCTCTGCATATTTATAGATAGATTTAGAGAGGCAATCTAGGAAAATGGAATTGTATGACCAAACATATTTTTAGTAAAATCATTATTTATTTTTACTTGACTTTGAGGAAAAGTGAATATAAATAGAACTAAAGATATTACTGGAATTTGATAGATATTTCTTCATCAAGGGAATTATTACTTCCTAAATTATTCTTCTGTGATTATAAAATCAAATCAGAAAAATTAAAAAAATTCAAGTACTTTTTAACTACCTGCTCCAATTATTTGAATCTCTAGTAAGAAAGAAAATAAAATTATCATAAATAGATGTCATCTCATTTCCATAACCATTTGTTTCCATTTTTTGCTAGTTATTATATTTACATTGTTAAAATTATGACATTTGCATTTCTTTTCTGTAACCACAATAACTCAGAATTGTCTAATATTAGTTCTATAACTGATGAGTTTAGAGCTTGCTCAGGGCTTATATTTTTATCAGAGGTAACATCTCATCTGGGTTATCTTGGCTTTTGTACAAGTATTTGAATGTAAAAAATTAAAAAAAATAATACTACAAGCACTTATGCCCCACCACCCACATGTAACAAATATTAATCAATTTGCTTCAAATTATGTGTCTAAAGTAAAATCTTATAGATACATATTTGAACCTATGCCCAGGTTTCTTTTTTGTATGCTACCCATGAGCATTTACTGATATGAATTCAGAGTATCGAGCATATATATCATTATTTTTAACATATTTAATATCTATTTCAAAATATCTTTTTTCTTTTTTAAAATATATTTTATTGATTATGCTATTACAGTTGACCCATTACCCCCTCTTCATTCCCCTCCACCCTGTACACCCTCTCCCACCCACATTCCCTCTCTTTAGTTCATGTCCATGTGTCATAAGTTCTTTAGCTTCTACATTTCCCATACCATTCTTACCCTCCCCCTGTCTATTTTCTACCTACCATCTATGCTACTTATTCTCCATACCTTTTCCCCCTCTATCCTCCTCCCACTCCCCTGTTGCTAACCCTCCATGTGATCTTCATTTCTGTGGTTCTGTTCCTGTTCTAGTTGTTTGCTTAGTTTCTCTTTGTTTTTTGTTTGTTTGTTTTAGGTGTGGTTGTTAATAATTGTGAGTTTGCTGTCATTTTACTGAACATGTTTTTTATCTTCTTTTTCTTAGATAAGTCCCTTTAACATTTCATCAAATAAGGGCTTGGTGATGATGTACTTCTTTAACTTGACCTTATCTGAGAAGCACTTTATCTGCCTTTCCATTCTAAATGAAAGCTTTGTTGTATAGAGCAATCTTGGGTGTAGGTCCTTGCCTTTCATGACTTGGAATACTTCTTTCCAGCCCCTTCTTACCTGTAAGGTCTCTTTTGAGAAATCAGCTGACAGTCTAATGGGAACTCCTTTGTAGGTTACTGTCTCCTTATCTCTTGCTGCTTCTAGGATTCTCTCCTTCATTTTAATTTTGAGCAATGTAATTATGATGTGCCTTGATGTGTTCCTCTTTGGGTCCAACTTCTTTGGGATTCTCTGAGCTTCCTGGACTTCCTGGAAGTCTATTTCCTTTGCCAGAATGGGGAAGTTCTCCTTTATTATTTGTTCAAATAAGTTTTCCACTTGTTGCTCTTCCTCTTCTCCTTCTGGTACCCCTGTATTTCGGATTTTGGAACGTTTAAAGATGTCCTGGAGGTTCCTAAGCCTCTTCTTATTTTTTTGAATTCTTATTCCTGCATTCTTTTCTGATTATATTTTTCTTCTTCCTTCTGGTCCACTCCATTGATGTGAGACCCAGCTTTCATTCCATCACTATTGGTTCCCTGTGCACTTTTCTTCATTTCACTTATTGTAGCCTTCATTTTTTCATCTAATTTGTGACCAAAATCAACCAATTCTGTGAGCATCCTGATCACCAGTGCTTTGAACTGTGCATCTGATAGGGTGGCTATCTCTTGGTCGCCTAAAAGTACTGATTGTGAGGCTTTCATGTGTTCTTCTGTTTGGGCCATCTTCGTTTTTTCCTTTGGTCTGGTCGCACCTGTTACATATGAGTGGGGGAACCTTAGGTGTTCACCAGGGTGGGGCACCCCAGTCACTGGGTAGTGATGCTGTATGTGGGGGCAGGGTCCAAGAGGGAAAAATGGCACTTGCTCCACTCTCTGTCGGATTTCAGTCCCTTCTGCCACTTTCCCTGAGCAAACTGGGTCCCTTTGGTGCCAATTCCCGTGTGGGTGGGCTTGTGCACCCCGTGGTACTTTCCAATGACCTCTCCTGTGAGGCTTGGAGTCTCTCCCTGTGCCTCAACTCCCACAGGTGTTTTCAATCAGTGCCCCAAGGCTCTATTTCTCAGTGTTGGGATCCTGGGTTGCTCGCAGTGCCTTACTTCACAATAGCTGCCTTGCTGGGTCTGTCATTTGCCACCCCTCGGCCGGGGTCTGCCAGCTGCGGTCTTGCATGCCCCGATTGCCTTACGTGCCTGGTCCCAACACTTTCTACTCTCAGTTCCAAGACCCATGCCCAGCTGCCCGACTCCGCCCCTCCTACTGGTCTGGATGAATGCGTCTATTTTAACTCCTTGGTTGTCCGACTTTCATACAGTTCATTTTCTGTCAGTTCTGGTTGTTATCTTGTTTCTAAATTGTTGTCCCTATCTTGGTTGTGTGAGGAGGCACAGTGTGTCTACCTATGCCTCCATCTTGGCCAGAAGTCTATTTCAAGATATCTTAATATATTTATATCTTTAATATATTCAATGTAATCTTTTTAAGTAAATAGTATTATACTGTCTGTAATTTACATAGAGTAGAAAATCTATGTAATGCCCTTTACAATCAATATTTTATACATAAAGGTCTAGTCCATTTATTTAGATGCCACAGTGGAGTATATTTTAACTATATATTCATATGTATTTGTGTATCTCTCTACAGACATGTGGATAGTTTTCACTATTTTGCCAGTATTGATAGTTCTGCAGTATGCATGTTTGTATGTATCTTTTGAGCACATGGATGTACTTCTTGGGATACATACCTTGAAGCAGAATTGCTGACTCATTAATATAGGCCTATTGTATTAAGTGTTGACATATTGCTCTCTAATGTGGTTTTGCAGATTTACCTTCCCAATATCTGTGGAAGAGAGTACTCATTGTTTATCAACATTGTGAATGTTTGATAATTTCATAGTTTTCCCTTTTGAAAATCTGATGAGTATGATGTCATATTTTATGACTATATTATTTTTCAGTGTCCTTAGCATTTTTCATAATTTTATTTCCACTTGGGATTATTCTTCTGCACATTTCCTATTCATGTCTTTTTGCTTTTGTTAAAGTGGATTATTTTAATTTTATCAAGATTACATTTGTCTGTTTTATGTGTAAAAATATTTTCTTTCTCTCTGTGGCTTATACTTTCTTCTCAGTATTTTTTATTGTGAAGAAGATTTTGATAGTAATATAGTCAAATTTATAGTTTATTCTCTTTAGGGTTTTTATGTTTGTGTGTTATTTAAAATTATCATCCTTAACTCCAAGTGGTATAACTTACTTTAAAAATTATACAGTATTGATTTTCCACATACAGGTCATTTATTCATCTTGAATTTATTTTGGAGAGTATCATTTAATCTATATGAATAAACAATTTTTACAGTACCATTTATTGGAGACTCTATGCTTTGACTTCTGATTCTTTTAAATAAGCATTTTAATTTAGAATAGTTTATTTTTACAGAAAAGTTACATAAATCATACAGAAAATTCATGTATACTCCTAACCCAGTTTCCCATATTATTAACATCTTCCATTACAATGGAAGAGAATATTAAGTTCCCTTTCTGGTGGAGGGAATAGCTATGTAAGTTATTTTGGAATTCTTCTCTAATGGAGATTTATCCCTTCTCTCCCTTTTTATGTATTTATTCAGTCATTAATTTATATTAGTGTGAATTAACATTTTATTCTTTAAAAAATAATGCAATACTACTGTATGTATTTTGTTACTGAAATTATTTCAGCTTCGGTCATTGGTAGCTCTTTTGGGTTCGCCTCTAAGGAACACCCACACTCTTTTAATTTTTTTAGCATTTCCTTGCTTTTTGGATGCAGTAAAAGATGCTACATGACCATCTTGTATAGTCCCTGCCCCAACTCTAGAATAAGCCATTTCTCCAAGTACTCTTATTCCTTTTGTTTAAGAAACATATTAGAATCTAAGATGTGGGCTTTAGGTGAGTTCATTGCTACTAGGTATCACTGTTTCTAGAGACTCTTCTAGACCTCTTTAGAGATCAGGAAGGATCTATCTATCTATATCTGTATCTATATCTATATCTATATCTATATCTATATATATACTAACTCATGTAACTATCATTGTTTCTTTGTCTACTCATCAGTTTCTTTACTAAGCTAAACATGAACTCATATTGTTGTCTCTGATCCTAATCTAGTAGCACATGTTTATTCTAGTTTTCTCCTTTTGCTTATCTGTAATTTTCCTCTCCAACAGTCAGAAACCTGGATCTTGTTCTCCATGCTTCATTTATTCATTTCATCCCAGTGTATATGTACAACAGTCTCAGAATTATTAGGCAACCCCTGTTTGAGACAAATTTAGCAACCAGAACACTGTTCACAGGCACTTTCTTTTGTCTTGAGGCTTACACTTCCCAGTCCAACTCTGTTTTCTAAAGTTACTTAGGTCAGTCTATCCTTCCCTATACCTTTCAAAGATTATGTCATATATTTATTTGTATTGCAGTTAGATTCCTGTCACAATTTATATTTTATCTGAGGTTGCCCTGAAATCCTGATCAATTTTTAAAATGTGTAGGCATTAAAGTTCACTCCTTTTGCTCTAAAGTTCTGTGAGTTTTGACAAGCCCCACTGGTTTCCAGTGCCTCTTCTATGTAAGCAGACTTTGTATGTTTCTGAGACTCTGTCTGGACTTTCTTTGCCCTTCTAGTGATCTTTTTGTCTGTGACTATGCACTGTAATACTTTTGTAATTGCCACATTCATCTTTGGCTTTCTTTTCCAGAACTGGCTTTATCTGGAAAGGAGGCATTATCCTTTTAAATACACTTAAAGATAAGCTTCTTAGATCTTACAAAAACAAAATCATGTGATATTTGTAGATAAATTTTGGGGGTAATTCGCCTTTTTATGACACGGGTCTTTCTAGTCATGAACATAGTATATTGTTCCTTCCTTCCCTACCTCCCTTTCTTTCTTCCTCTTTCTTTTTTCTTTTCTTTCTTCTTTTATCTTCTTTTTTCTTTCTTTCATATTGAATTTTCTAATCATTGTAAATGCAATCTCTCTATTTAAGCATTCCTCCTCTCAATTTAATTTATCTAATGATGTTTGCCATAAATACATAAATACTTTCTGATAGATTTATTACTTGGTTCTTGAAATTTTCATGGTATTTTAAATGGTATCTATAATTTTTAACTTTTATTTGATTTGTATGTTTTATACACATCTTTTATATGACTAGTATATATAAAATTATTTTGTATCTTGATTTTATATCTAGTAACTTTTCAGAAAAGTCATTAATTTTAATAATTTAATTATAGATTCTCTTGGGATTTCTATGTACATAATTATATCATTTGTGAAAAATCAGGATTTTATTTTTTGTATTCCTTAGAGTTTCATTCCCTCCTCTCCTTTAATATACTAAATAAGATCTCCAGTATAATGCTGAATAAAAGCAATGTTAATGGGTGCTGTATACTGAATTGTATCTTTCCAAAATTCATATGTTGAGGCCCTAACTTCCAATGGGACTGTATTGGAGATATGTCTCTAGTGTCTCTAAGGTCTCTAAGAGGTAATAAAGTTAAATGAGGTCATAAGATTGGGGCTCTAATCTAATAGGATTGTGGCCTTATAAGGAAAGGTAGAGAGATCTCTCTATCTCTTTCTCTGTTTCTCTGACATGTGAGGACACAGTGAGAAGTGCCATCTGCAAGCCAGAAGAGACCTCTCAGCAGAACATGACCATGCTGGCCCTCTGATCACAGCTTACAGAACAGAGAAAATAAATTTCTGTTTTTCAAGCCACCAGTCTATGGTATTTTGTTATGCTAGTTTGAGCTGACTAATACAGATGTTGGTACTGAGAGTGGGGTGCTATTGTAACACATGCCTAACTTGTGGAAATGGCTTTGGAACTGAGTAATGGCTGGGAGAGTTTTGAGGTACATGCTAGAAATATGGATGTTAAGGGAAGTTCTGGTGAGGTCTTAGATGAAAATAATGTATAATGGTAACTGAGGAAAGGCAGTCCTTGCTACAAGGTGGCAAAGAACTTCACTGAACTATGTTCTAGTGTTTTGTGGAAGGTAGAACTTATGAACAATGAAATTAGATATTTAGCTGAAAAGATTTATAAGCAAAGTGTTGGAGAAGAAGCTTGGTTTCTCCTAACTGATTATAGTAAAATGTGACAGGAAAGAGGAAGGAATTGTTAAGTGAAGAGGAACCAGAACTTGAAGATTTAGAAAATTCTCAATTTATCTGTATTGCAAAAGTGAGAAGGCTTGTTATAAAGAGAACACAAAGGGTATGGCTAAACAACCATTTAATAAAGAGATCACAGGTGGGGCTCATGGGCTTAATCAGCTTTCAGCAAAAGCCAGGAATAGAATGGAATGGAGGAAGTCAGTTGGACTTCTTGGATGCTACAGGACTGGCCAATGGGTTTATTTGGCTGTGAATGTATACTGTTCTTCAAGGAAAGGGGATCACATGAAGGTGATTTAAAGATGATCTTGATTGTCACTCCTTCCACAGGCCAAGGGGGCAAGGCTGTTTTCTACCAGTTTTCAAAGGGTGGGGCCCACCTCCCTTTGAGTTGAAATCATCCCACTTTGCCTCATGGGTGCGGCCACCTTCTTCGAGAGCTTCCTGGGCACAGCCTCACAGACAGCTAACAGGGAAGGCTGGTCCTTCAGAGCCCCCAGGGTGGGTGGTGGCAACTCCAGTGAAAGAGTATTAAGCCAAAGAGGGTTATTCTTCAGCCTTAAGACCCAGTGGAACTTACCATTAGGCTTTGAACTTGCCTGGGACCCATTATGCCTTTTTCTTCCAATTTCTTTCTTTACAATGGGACTATCTATTCCTCTCTTAAGTTCTAGAGATCACTTCTTCAATCAAATTTGTATATTGTAATTGAGAAAGACTTGAAGCCCTCCCTATCTACTTTGATAGTCACAGATCCCTCAAAATGTCTGTAGATCTCCTTCACTTTTGTCCAGGGAAATTTTGTTTTCCTGTTTTTCTTCTCATGTCTACAATAGGCCTCTAGAACTTTCTATAAAGTGAGGTCTCTAATGTTGAGTATGTTTCAGGAATATCTATTGGACAGAAGGAATATCTGTTGGAATTGCTGTTTATATGGGAGTGGTGATGAGCTGGATGTGAGGGCTGCTTGCCCAACATGTTGCTGTAGGAAATGAATATCACTGAAGTACTAATTGTGAAAAGAGGTGCTTTACCAGACTAGCTGAGGCAAACTGAGGAACAAAGTAGAAATAAATCATGAGGGAAAATGTAGGATGTTCTTCACATCCTTGGAAGTTGAAAAATGACCACATCTAAAAGGCTGTCTAGCCATGAGCCATCTTTCCTGGAAGAGAATGCTATAAGAAGGCTCTTCTTGTGCATTTGAAGAGAATTCTCAGAACAGGCAAGCTTGTAATTCCTTTCAAGTGACTATTTTAATGATCTTGGCTGCATCCCACACGCAGTGACTCAACCCAGTCAAGTCTATGTTAAGTCCATGCAGGTACACTTGGAGGAGACCTCAGCCTCTGCTGGGAAAGGTTGCCTGAGGTCTCAGCCACCTCTTCACACCCAAATTGGAATCACAATTTTTGTTTCTTTTTCTACTCAGCAAAGAAGTCTGCATTTTACAGGGAGGTGGAGAGAATGGCAAATAGGATTCACATTTTTTTGTGAGCCACAAGCAGTAGTGTGCTGGACCCAACTAGCAATAGTTCAGTAACATTATGTTTCTAACTTAAAACTGGCCATGGGGGCAGTATCATACCATGGAAATTTGCATACTTTATGGTTCAGGGCTTTTTATTTATTTATTTAGGTTTTTCTTGAAAGTCTGTTGTTGAACAGTCACTCCACAGACCATGTGCTATAATTGCTGTACAACCACTATATGCTACACTTGCTAGTAAATGTCTTAAAACATAATGTTATTATGCCTCACAATTTTATTATCATTCCAGTTCTGTATGAGGTGGGTACCATAGTATTCCTGTTTTACTGAGCAGAAAATAGAGGATCTAAGAAATTAGAAACTTGCTCACTATGACCTGACAACTCATGCAAGCTTGGGTCCTGGGGTTCACCCCTCATTCTTCTCATATTAGTTCATTACCTTTTCCCTCCATCCTCAAAACCTTTTGGGACCCTTGTCTCTTGCCACTGAGAAGCCCATTGGTTCTGACAGGGCAAGTCTGTCTTCCTGTCTTCATCACTTAGGACTTATTGCTCTCTCCTGCTTCTCCCACATAAAAAAAAATACTCCAGTCCAGGATGTGGAAGGAGATGGGATGCTTTCTCCATGTTTGCTAGTGCATGATCTCTGCCGGGGATTTCACTGAGAACATGCTTTAGAACTAATTGCCTTGGGTACCCTGACATCTATTCAACTTGGTTGATCATCAGCTCTGTATAAGATGTAAACATGTGTGGGGAGAGTGGGACATACATACTGTCATGCTAAGAAAAGATTCTCCATCAAGGAGATTTCTGTTTGACATGGAAAGTAAAAGAAAAGTAACAATTCTAACAGAACAACCAGAGTGATATGTCAGGTGCGTGGGCCAAAGGCAGCATGAAGGAAATAATTATTCTCCACTGAGTTGGCAGGAAAGGAGCTGAGCCGTAAAGGAGGTGTAAGATTTAAAGTGATGGCAAGCAGCAGGGCATTCCAGGTAAAGAGGCAATGCTTGTTGGGTAAAAACAGAAGTGGGAATCAACAGTGTATTCTGGGGGCACATCAGGTTGGAGTGAAAGGAGCAAAAATATGGAGGCTGTTAGACAAAGGTCTGAATCCATGCCTTGGAACTTAATAAAACTTGTGCAACTTTTCTGATCCAGGTTTTTTCCACCCAGAAATCAATGAAAATACTAGCATCAGTTAATGCATTTAAAAATGTTGCATGCAGTGTTGGACCCCCAGGAAGAGGAGAGAACTCATTCAGTGTGCCTTTGCTCTATTCCAGGGTTCAGACTAGGTGGAGAACAGGGATCATAGAGGAGCCAAGAGGATAAATTTGGACCTGAGGTTGGCCCAGGTTCTTGGATGGAGGGCCTTGCATATAAGATCAGGTATTTCTGCAGTTAATGTCTAGGTGAAAAAGGGTTTCAGGAATTGGCTGTGATCATGGTAACACATTTTGGAGATATGCTTGTATGAATATACTGGAGTGAGAAGCTGTAAGATCCTGGGCTAGAGAAGGGGTCAGGGTATGGTGTTCAGGGGGCGTCCCTGGAGGAAGAAGCACCAGTGGAAGAAGATAGAGTGGGAGGTGATGGCAGAATTTGGATGCTGGGAGGTTGTGGCCTGTTAAAAAGAGTTGGGTGAAGGGTATTAAGTTTGGCATTTCCAGATCTGCCTGCTGCCTAGTTCCATTGCCATACTCTGAACTCTTCTCCCACTCAACATAGACTTATTCTCACATTTACCCTTCAATGTTGGAACTCAAGCACTTCCAGGGAATGGCTGGAGGAGCAAGCCTGGGCATCTAAAGCAAGAACAAGGCAGTGTTGTTGTCTATTACATGGCCTGGCATGGTCAAGTTTACAGCAGATGCAGTGGAACCCAGGATGTCCTCTCAGGCAACATGACACCTTCTATAAAACCACCCATGCTGATCCATTGCCCCTCCCTAGGCCATTATAACCATTGCCTGCTCAAAACTCTCACACTACTCCTTATAGGGAGTAGGGCTGCATCAATGACAGGCACTAGAGTGTGTTAAGGTTACTGTAGGGGATCTTATAGATGATTGCCTCTGTGTCTCTAATTTAATTATGGATACTTTCTGCCTTTGTTATATCACTTGATCCTCTTTTAGTTTCTTTTCAGCTATATGGGTGACATTTTCTTGGGACATATTTTTGCCTCTTGCACATTTCTATCCTACCAGTAACATATTTTGTTTAGCAGACCAGGGCTCCTTGGCTCTGTGTCCTATGTTCTGCATCTTTCTTCTGTTTCCTGGAAGACCCTGCTGTCCTGCTTCTCCAGGACACTGCTTCCCCCTTTACTTTTGTTGTTACATCCTCTAAGAGGCCTTCCCAGATACTTCTAGGATGGGTTGAGGAAAGGATGGAAATGTGTAACTGCTGACTTGAGAAAAGTAAGGCCTGTTAAACCCAGAGCCTTTAGAGTCTCCCACCAAGAAGTACATGTATCATTGCAGAAGTTAATAAATTCCCAGTGGAGATGCTATATAGATCAAACCCAGGAGGGCTTGCACAGAACCTTGGACAGGAGTCACGTTCTAGGAGATGGCCAAGGACAAGGAGAAAGGTATGTGGTTAGGGAGGCTGGGGAGAGGTCTAGGGAGTGGGATAGCCATGGGGTTCCAGGGAGTAGGCACTGTGGGGATGCAGCAGGGGTGGTGGAGCCGATTGGTCTGGGGTTGGTATCAGAATCCCCTGGGAACCTTGAAACTATGTCTCTGACCACCACTGAGAATTGTTTCCATGATAGTTAGGCCTTGTTGCCAACAGGAGGATAGTTTATCTCTAAATGTGATGGGACATTTAAGATTGGAAAGAACACTGGATTAAATGACAAATTAAATCATCAACATTCTTTCAGAACCTGTTTTCTCTTATGGCAAGTGTAGATTACCTATAATGATGCATGTAAAACAGCAGCGTGGGACTTGGCTGAGTGTAGTTCCCTCTCTTTTATCCACTGAGAGAGAAATTTAGTTGCATACTAAGGATATAATTTAAACTTCAGGTATACAAATCAAAGTTGAAGAAGTGAAGTTATATGATTATTGAGAACTTCAATAATGGAAAGCAAGAGAGAGAAGGCGGTAGCTTTCAGCTGTGGTGGTGGCAGGGTTTACGATGGGGAAAGAGCTGTCCAGGAATATCTGGATATTGTAGTTACTGTTTTCAGATGGGGCAGGCCTAATCATGCTTTTGAGAGTAACCAGAGATAAGAGAAAGGGGCTGATCTAGGGGGCAGTCTTTAAGAATAGAGAAAATAAGATTAAAGGAACGATTCCAGTAAAAAAGGGAAACAGAGGTGCAAAGACCACTTGAGGTGATGAGACCTCTCCACAAGCAACCAGCTGCAGAAAAAACCCAGCTTCAAGCTCATCTTTGGGTATAGATCCTTTTAGATGTACACTATTCCAGGTTTACAATTTCAGCTCCTAGGGCTGAGAAAGGGCAAAAGAGAAGCCTTGAGCCATAATTGTCTTTGAACATGTTGGAAGGAGGCTGGTGCAGGAGTAGAAATAAGGGCATTATATCCAGCCTTTGATCTTTTCCTTTACGACATCAACAACAACAAAAAAATTCTCTGCTGAATCATCCCAGTTGAGATTTCTCTTGGGTCATTGGCCAGGAGGAAGGTAATCATTCCTCTTGGCACCCAGCACAGGCTTGAGACCCCTCACTCTGAGGCCTCAATTAACAGAGACAGTAATGATAATCCTGTTCTTGCAAGGAAGCCTACTCCAGGCTTTTCCTAAGCTCTGGCCAACTTAAAATTTGGGTGTGGGGGCACAGTAGGGAGTGTTGGAGAAATGGGATTCTTAGTCCTTGAATGCCATTAACTAAAGAATAAGAAACAGCACCTTAACTGCACATGTCCTATTGAGATCCCTTCTGTAGATTCTAGTGCTTTCTTGGTGTTTGAGGAGGCTCTGGTACCACTACTCTCTAGAGCTGCCTATTTCTTATGTCGCAAGGTGCAGCTCTGTCAACTCACTTCTTTCTAACATCATCAGTCTTCAAAATACATTGTGCCTTCTTTGTCAATCATTATTCATGCTGTTCCTGCTCCTTGGAATGTTCTTTGAGGTTTATTTACCTCCAGCATCCTGCTTTTTGTTTAGGGCTCAGCTCATAAGCACTGCCTCCTAGGAGAGACTCAGGTTCAGACCCAAGATTTTATTCTCTCCAGGGAAGGTCCCATACAGCTAGGATATGAGAAAAGTATTAAGTGCCGAATGCTGTGAGGTAAAAATAACCTAGACTTTGATACTCAATGAATGTAAGTTTGTATCTTCTCAGCTCCATTTTCTTGGACTCTTAGAAATATGAATCCCTTCTCCACAGGCTGTTGAAAAGATTGATACAAACACTATATGAGTACACCTAACACATGGTGGATCCTCCTTTAGGATTACTGAAGGTCTTTTCTTTCCCCTCTTCTTAAATTCCCAATTCTTTTTTTTTATTTATTTTTTATTGTTGTTCAAATACAGTTTTCTCTATTTTCACTCCACCACACCCCTCCCAGCCCCACCCATCCCCACCTCCTACCTTCAAATCTACCCCCTTTGGTTTTGTCCATGTGTCCTTTATGCATATTCATTGATGGCCCTTCCACTATTTTACCCCATTATCCCTCTCTCCCTTCCCCTCTGGTTACTGTCAGTTTGTCCTTTATTCCAATATCTCTGGTATATTTTGCTTGCTTGCTTGTTTTGTTGATTAAGTTCCACTTAAAGGTGAGATCATATGGTGTTTGTCTTTCACCGCTTGGTTTATTTCACATAGCATAATGCTCTCCAGTTCCATCCATGCTGTCATGAAAGGTATGAGCTCCTTCTTTCTTTCTGCTGTATAGTATTCCATTGTGTAATGTACCAAGATTTTTAATATGCTCATTTACTGGTTGACACTTTGGTTGCTTCCAGCACTTGACTATTGTAAATTGTGCTGCTCTGAACATTGGGGTGTATAGGTTATTTTGACTTGGTGTTTCAGGGTTCTTAGGGTATAGTCCCAGCAGTGGAATTGCCAGGTCAAAAGGCAGTTCCAGTTTTAGTTTTCTGAGGAAATTTCATAATGTTTTCCACAGTGGCCACACCAGTCTGCATTCTCATCAACATTGTACTACAGTACCATTTTCTCCACAGCCTCATCAGCATGTGTTGTTTGTTGATTTGTTTATGATGGCCATTCTTACCAGTGTTAAGTGCTGTCTCATTGTGGTTTTAATTTGCACCTCTCTGATGGCTAGTGATGCTGAGCATCCTTTCATATGTCTCTGGGCCTTCTGTATATCTTCCTTGGAGAAGTTTCTGTTCAGGTCCTTTTCCCACTTTTTAAATGGAGTTGTTTGTCTTCCTGGAGTGGAGTCATGTGAGTTCTTTATATATTTTGGAGATCAAACCCTTGTCTGAGGAACCATTTGCAAATATATTTTCTCTTCAGGTTGGTTCCCTTTTCATTTTGTGTATGTTTTTCTTAGCCATGCAGAACCTTTTTATTTTGATGTAGTCCCATTTGCTTATTCTTTCCTTTATGTCCCTTGCTCTGAGGGATATATTAGTGAAAATATTGCATGGAATATCTGAGATATTCCTGCCTATATTCTTCTCTAGGACTTTTATGGTGTCATGACTTATATTTAAATCTTTTATCCACCTTGATAAATTCCCAATTCTTGATGCATCCAGGAACTCTCTGACCTACGATCCCTCCTCCTTGCCCAACCACCAAATCACAAAGGTGACTCAAGCCAGACCCAACACCTTTGTTCACTGGAAACTTTGTGCTGGTATGCTGACTGGCTGGTATTGCTTGGTCTGCCTTGACCTGGTCTTAATTAAAACCTACCTGCCTTAGTTCCACTTCATCTCTTGTCCTGGTGAACATTTAGGATCTTGAGATCCCATTTTAGTAATAGATTCCAGGCTTAATATTGAGGTGACTCTGGCTGTCTTGGGGGTTAGGAAGTCTGGATCAGAGGTTATCAAAGGAGGCAAGATGCATTGCACAGTCCAAAATCATCAGGAGAGCTAAGAATGTGCAGCCCAAACATGGGAGCTGAAGAATTGGTTCTTCATCTTGTCTGAAAGCAGCAGCCACTATAGAGCCTAGCCCTTATTTATTTCATTTCTTCCCCTAAAAGAAAAATGATTGTTTTGATAACTCTGCCTGCCACTAACTAATAGCAAACTCAGTGACTAATTGTGCTTGAACCTGGTGAATAAGTGAAATTAATTGTCCTTGCAGAGCTTGGATCCTGAGGACTTGGGGGAGAGCAGAAATGCAGGCTTTCAGAGAGCCAACCATATGAAAATGTGGAGTTTTATCAATCAAGTCAGACAGTCAGGATTCAATGGGCACTTATGATGTCCTCACTTCTGTGCCTCAGAGTTTTCTGTAACTTGTAAGTGGATGCATTTCAAGCTACCATCTGCCAGCCTAGGGCAGGGACAGGCTCCTTGGAGTCCCTATCTCCATTTTGGTGTGTTTGAACTCACAGATCCAGGCCTCTTGCCTCTTGTTAGGACTCCTACAAGTAGAGCCTCAGCTGAGGATAATTGCTTTAGAGAGGCGTAGGTGAAAGGGGGAGAATCTCAAGAAAAGTAGAATGAAGGAAATAGGGTAAGGAAGGGAAGCATTGCTAAGCAAGGATATGCTAGCAGCTGGAAACTAGTGGTCCACAAAAGCCCCAGAGAGCTGGCCCTACCTTCAGTCAGACAAAGGGGCTGATCTTTTATGGTCTCATGTCATTCTGTTGTTTGTAGCTACCCCATGCAGAGGAGATGGGAGGGAGGTAATTTCTAGGAGAGGCAGCTCCCTTTATGGAGGGTAATTCTCCTGTGCCATTAGCAGGTCTAGCTGATTTTCCTTCCATGAGCCAGGACTTGGAAAGAAGAACAAAGTAGGAGGGATAACAATACCTGATATCAAACTGTATTACAAGGCCACTGTAATCAAAACAGCCTGGTACTGGCATAAGAACAGACACATAGACCAATGGAACAGAACAAAGAGCCCAGAAATAAACCCAAAGTCTCTATGGTCAATTAATATTTGACAAATGGGAAAGAAGCATAAAATGGAGTAAAAATAGCCTCTTCAACAAATGGTGTTGGGAGATCTGGACAGCTACATGCAAAAAAAATGAAACTCAATCACCAACTTACACCACACACAAAAATAAATTCAAGGTGATAAAAGACTTAAATAGGGGATTCTCAAGATGGTGGCAAGATAGGTCATAACAGAGTCCACTTCCCCCTGCACACAAGTGAAACACCTAGCCAATCTTCTGAGGAACAGAGTGAACAGCCAACAGTACCCCAGCATATATGAAGTTTAGAGACCAAAAATTGTAGAGGACATAGAAAAATCAGATGAGTAGGTGGAAGCTGTGAACACCAGATACCTACTAGAAGAGGAAACCCACCAACAAAGGAACCACCAACAGATGAAAACAGAAGAGGGTGAAGGAGGAAGTGAAAGCCACACTGATTCAACCCAGGACCTATCTGGAAATACAACTAAATGGTGGAGAAATTACTCAGAACAAACAACTGAACAAGAGCAAGAGAGAATCCTCAAAACCTTGTACACACGGAAGAACCAGCTTCAACACAGTCTGTCCATACCAGCACAACAGAGTACAAGAGGTGGTGGGCAGAGTGACCCTCATTTAACCAGCTGGAGGGAAGGACCCACCAAAGAAAGACCTAACAACAATCAAAACCCAAAGACATACAGAGAGTGAACATAAGCAACAGTCCAAGACCAGCAAGCTCAGGAAATCAAGGAGATTGCGCCACTGAGTGTCACAGATCTTCAACCATAGAAGCTCACACCATAAACCCAGGGAGACAGACAGATCAATTTAAGAATCAGAGGCTAAAAAGAAGAGTCTCATGAACAATGGGAAGACAAAGAAACAATCCCTAAATGAAAGGAAAGGGGGAAGCCTCAGAAAGAATGCTAAATGAAATAGAGGCAAGTCAACTATCAGATATTGAGTGCAAAGCGATGGTTATAAAAAGGAAGCTCAATGAGCTCACAGAGAATTACCAAAAACTACGGGGAAACTACAGTGAACTCACTGCAAACTATACCAACATGAAAAAGAAAATAGAAACCATCAACAAGGGCCAAGAGGAAAATAAAATACAATTTCTGAACTAAACAACACAGTAGAAGGAAACAAAATCAGACCTGATGAAGCAGAGGGTCAGATCAGTGAGCTGGAAGACAAGGTAGAGGAAAAAAAAACCCCAGAATGAGCAAGAAGAGGAAAAGAGACTCAGAAGTAATGAGGAGGGGTTAAGAGAAATGCAGGACAACATGAAATGGAATAATATCCATATAATAGGGATACCAGAAGGAGAAGAAGAGCAAGGGGTAGAAAACCTGTTTGAAAAAGTAATGATGGAAAGCTCCCCTAATTTGATGAGAGAAAAAGTCACACAGATCCAGGAAACACAGAGAGTCCCAATCAAGAACAACCCAAAGCAGCCCACCTCAAGACAGATCAGAATTAAAATGGCAAAATTCCAAGACAAACAGTGAATCTTAAAGGCAGCAAGGGAAAAACAGAAAGTAACACACAAGAGAGCCCCGATAAGACTAGCAGCTGACTTCTCAATGAAAATGCTACAAGCCAGAAGGGAATGGCAAGAAATATTCCAAGTAATGAGAACCAGAGGCCTGCAATCAAGACTACTTTAACCAGCAAGGCTCTCAATTAAAATGGAAGGCCCAATAAGGAACTTCTGGACAAAAGCAGCCTCAAAGAATATATCTCCTCCAAAACAGCTCTGCAAGAGATGCTAAAGGGTTTTCTTTAAGAACAAGAAGAAAAACAGTGAGAGAGGAACACAGGTACGAAAAAATGGCAATGAATAAGTATCTATCAATAATAACCTTAAATGTAAATGGATTAAATGTCCCAAATCAAAAGACAGAATAGTTGAATGGATAAGAAAATATCACCTGCACATATGCTGCCTACAAGAGACCCACCTGAGAACAAAAGACCTACACAGGCTGAATGTGAAGGGCTGAAAACAAATATTCCAAGGAAATGGACAGGAAAAGAAAATCCAGAGTAGCAATACTCATATCAGACAAAATAGACTTCAAAAGAAGAGCCATAAAAAGAGACCCAGAAGATCACTTCATAATACTCAAGGGAAGAATCCACCAAAAAGACATAAACATTGTGAATATATATGCCACCAACATAGGAGCACCCAAATACATAAAGAAAATCTTGGAGGACTTCAAGAAAGATATTGACAGCAACACAATTATAGTAGGGGATTTTAATACCCCACTGTCAAAAATGGACAGGTCGTTGAAACAAATTATCAACTAAGATATTATGGTATTGAACAATGCTGTAGATCAAATGTACTTAACTGATATATATGCAGTGTTTCATCCCAAAGAAGCAAAATACACATTCTTTTCAAATGCACATGGAACATTTTCAAAGAGAGACAACATGATAGGGCACAAAACAAGCCTCAAAAAATTCAAGAAAATTGAAATCATATCAAGCATTTTCTCCAAACACAGGGGATTGCAATTAGAAACCAACTTCAAGGAAAAAACCCAAAACACTCAAAATCGTGGAGATTGAATAGCATGCTATTAAACAATGTTGTGAGTCAAGAATGAGATCAGGGAAGAAATCAAAAGTTTCTGGAAACAAATGAAAATGAACTCACAACAACCCAAAGCTTATGGGACACAGCAAAGGCAGTCCTGAGAGGAAAGTTCATAGCAATAAAGGCCTACCTAAAAAAGATAGAAACATTTCAAATAAACAACCTAACCCTATGCCTACAAGAACTCCAGGAACAATAAAGAGAACCCAGAGCAAGTAGAAGGAAGGAACTAACCAAGATCGCAGCAGAATTAAAAGACATAGAGACTAAAAGCACAATTATAAGAATCAATGAATCCAGAAGCTGGTTTTTTGAAAACATAAACAAAATCAACAAGCCTTTAAGCAGACTTATCAAGAAAAAAAAAAAGAAAGAGGACCCAAATAAATACAATCAGAAATGAAAGAGGAGAGATTACAACTGATACCACAGAAATACAAAGGACTGTAAGAAATTACTACAAAGAACTATATGCCAAGAAATTTGAAAACCTAGGTGAAATGGATAAATTTCTTGAAAAATATAGTCTTCCAAAACTCAGTGAAGAAGGAGCAGAAAGCCTGAACAGAACAATAACACCTGATGAAATTGAAGCAGCAATCAAAAGGCTTCCAACACACAAAAGCCCTGGACCTGGTGGTTTCACAGGAGAATTTTACAAAGCATTTAAAGGAGAGCTAACCCCCATCCTCTGCAGATTATTTCAAAAAATTAAAGAAGATGGAAGACTCCCAAAGTCTTTTTATGAAGCCAACATCATCCTAAACCCAAAACCAGATAAAGACATAATAAAGAAAGAAAACTTCAGTTCAATATTGCTGATGAACATAGATGCTAAAATCCTCAACAAAATATTGGCAAACTCCATCCAGCAATACATTAAAAAGATCATACACCATGATCAAGTGGGATTCATCCCAGGGATGCGAGGATGGTACAATATTTGGAAATCAATAAGCATAATATACCACAGAAACAAAATGAAACACAAAAATCACATGATCATAGCAATAGATGCAGAAAAAGCATTTGATAAGGTACAGCACCCATTTCTGATAAAAATACTCAGCAAAGTGGGTATAGAGGGAGCATTCCTCAACATAATAAAGGCCATATGCAGGAGATCTATAGCCAACATCATATTCAATGGGCAAAAACTAAAATCTTTTCTACTAATATCAGGAACAAGACAAGGATGCCTGCTTTCACCAGTCTTATTCAACATGGTACTGGAAATCCTAGCCACAGCAAACAGACAAGAAAAAGAAAAAAAAGGTATCCAAACTGGAAAGGAGGAAGTAAAACTGTCATTGTTTGTAGAGGACATGATAGTGTACATAGAAAATTCTTTATACTGCACCAAAAAACTACTTGACCTAATAAATGAATTTGGCAAAACAGGCAGATACAAAGAAGTCAATATTAGAAATCAAAGGCATTTTTGTATACCAACAATGAAATATAAGAAACAGAAATCAGGAAAAATTATATTTGATATAACAACAAGAAAAATGAAGTACCTAGGAATAAACCTAACTAAGGAGGTAAAAGACCTGTACTCAGAAAACTACATAATACTGGAGAAAGAAATTAAGGAAGACAGAAACAAATGGAAGTATGTACCATGTTTATAGATTGGAAGAACTAGCATGATCAAAATAGCCATACTACCCAAAGTGATTTATAAATTCAATGCAATCCATATTAAACTACCAATGACATATTTCAGATATATAGGACAAAGATTTCAGAAATTTATATGGAACCATAAACGATGCCAAATAGCTGCAGCAATTTTGAGAAAGAAGAACAAAGAAGGAGGGATCACAATCCCTGATATCAAACTGTATTACAAGGCCACTGTAATCAAAACAGTCTGGAACTGGCATAAAAACAGGTACGTAGGCCAATGGAACAGAACAGAGAGGCCAGAAATAAATCCAAGTCTCTAGTCAATTAATATTTGACAAGTGGGGAAGAAGTGTAAAATTAGCCTCTTCAACAAATGGAGTTTGGAGATCTGGACATGCAAAAAATGAAACTCGATCACCAACTTACATCATCCACAAAAATAAATTCAAGGTGGTAAAAAGACTTAAATATAAGTTGTGACACCATAAAAGTCCTAGAGGAAAACATCAACAGGAAAATCTCAGACATTTCACACAGCAACATCTTCACTGATATGTTCCCTAAAGCAAGGGACATAAAGGAAAGAATAAACAAATGGGACCTCATCATATTAAAAAGCTTGTGCATGGCTAAAGAAAACAGCATTACAATGAAAAGGGAACCAACTGTGTGGGAAAACAGTGCCAATGATACTTCGGACAAGGGTTAGATCTCCAAAATAAATAAAGTACTCACACGACTCTACTCCAGGAAGACAAAAACAAAACAAAAAAAACAAAAACATTAAAAAATAGGCAAAAGACTTGAACCGACACTTCTCCAAGGAGGACATACAGAGGACCCAGAGACATGAAAAGATGCTCAGTATCACTAGCTATCAGAGAGATGCAAATTAAAACCACAATGAGATTGCACTTAGCACCAGTCAGAATGGCCATCATAAAAAATCAACAAAGAAGTGTTGGAGAGGATGTGGAAAAAGAGAATTCTAGTGCATTGTTGGTGGGAATGCAGACTGGTGTAGCCACTGTGGAAAACAGTATGGAATTTCCTCAGAAAACTAAAAATAGAAATGCCTTTTGACCTAGCAACTCTACTGCTGGAATTATACCCTAAGAACCCTGAAACACCAATCCTAAAGAACCTATGCCCCCCAATGTTCATAGCAGCACCATTTACAATTGCCAAGTGCTCAAAGCAACCTAGGTGCCCATCAATAAATGAGTGGATCAAAAAAGCGTGGTACATTTACACAGTGGAATACTATGCAGCAGAGAGAAAGAAGGAGCTCCTATTCTTTGCAACAGCATGGATGGAATTGGAGAGCATTATGCTAAGTGAAATCAGCCAGGTGGTGAGGAACAAATACCATTTGAGTTCACCTTTTAGTGGAACCTAATCAACAAAACAAAGAAACAAGCAAAATATAATCAAAGATATTGAAGTTAAGAACAAACTGACAGTAACCAGAGGGGAAGTGGGAGGGGATAATGAAGGGGAGGGTTTTCAGGAACTACTATAAACACATGGACAAACCAAGAGGGAGGGTGGAAGCAAGGGAGGGAGGTGGGTTTGGCTGGAGTAGGAGGGGAATGGTGGGGGGGAAATGCAGACAACTATAATTGAACAACAGTAAAATAATTTTTTGAGAAAAGGATTTTGAATAAATCCTTGCTCTTTGCTGCCATACCCCCCCACTCCCCCATCCCCCCGCACTGTAGTTTACCCCTGTGGCATTGTCCAGCCTTTTTCAGTAAAAACCACCTGGTGACAGGCAGGGCAGGAGGCACCATTTGCCATATGCCCTTGACCAAGCTTTGGATTCTGAACCTAGAGCCTGAGTGTGGACCTTCATTCCAGCCATGGCTCCCCTGTAGGTCCCTGCCTTTGCAGGGTACCTGGGATGATGCTCATAGTGCTCTCCTCACCCTCACCCCATTTCTCCCTGACATGGACTCCATCTTGGCCTCTGATACTGCCTCAGGGATCAAGAACCCAGCATAAGCAGACATCTGCACAACTGACACTTCCAATTTTTTTTCTGCATGGGTTAATGTTATCCTAGGCTCCACAGCATTTCTATACTAGGGCACCTGCTGGACACTGAAGAAACATTATTCCTCTTGTCTCAGAAGTTTGAATGCTGACTTATTGTGCTTGTAATCTTCCCCTTGTTTGGGAAACATAAAGATGGAAAGAGTGGTAGGGGTTCACTTTTGACTACATAAACACATTTTGATTCACTTGCTTTGTCATTCTCTCAGACATCTCCATTAAGGATCTTGAGCCATAGTCTACAGAATTGGATCAGGGAACCCCCAAGTGACACACATAAAATGTCATTCCTCAAAGTAGCCTTGCCCACGTACAGTCATGTGTTGCTGCTCTAAGGTCAGGGTCCTCCTGCAGTATTTTGCCCCAGGTTGACTTCTTTTTTTAATTGTTTTATTGTTGTTCAAGTACAGTTGTCTGTATTTTCCCCTTTCTACTCCCCTCACCACAGCCATCCTCACCTTCCTCCCCTGATTCCACCTCCTTTTGTTTTTGTCTATGTGTACTTTATAGTAGTTCCTGAACACCCTCCTCACCTTGCCTACCATTATCCCTTGCCACCTCCCCTCTGGTTACTTTCAAATTGTTCTTAATTTCAATGTCTCTGGTTATATTTTGCTTGTTTCTTTGTTTTGTTGATTAGGTTCCACTAAAAGGTGAACTCATATGGTATTTGTTCCTCACCACCTGGCTGATTTCACTTAGCATAATGCTCTCCAATTCCATCCATGCTGTTGCAAAGAGTAGGAGTTCCTTCTCTTTTTCTGCTGCATAGTATTCCATCGTGTAAATGTACCATAATTTTTTGATCCACTCATTTACTGATGGGCACTTAGGTTGCATCTAGCACTTGGCTATTGTAAATGGTGCTGCTTTGAACATTGGTGTGCATAGATTCTTATGAATTGGTGTTTGACCCAGCAATTCCACTGCTGGGATTTTATTCTAAGAACCCTGAAACAGGCTGACTTCTTTATTGTCCCTAACCTGGAAGAATCTGGGCAGGAGGTGGGGTGGAAGAAAAGGGCATTTGCATTCTAGGCTGTCCATGCAGGGTCAGTTGCTAGCTCTACTGTAGCTCATTCCTCCTTTCAATCCATGTCTTTTATGAGTGCACTGCCCCAGGGTAGACACTCACATTAGGTTCCTTATGGACCCTGTAATAGTGTGAATAATTTCTGAAAACTTTTCCTGAGTTGGTTTCTCTTTTGGGGGGCAATTTTCCTAAAAGAAAATGTCACAAACCAATAGCATTGAGCCTGATGGACAATCTCTTATCACTTCCAAAACAGCTGTTAGGCCATTCATAGAGCATTGAATATGAACCCAGAAATGAGCTATAAATTTTTTTAATACACTTCAATAGTGTATATCATCAGTTTATATAGACCAGTTCTCTACATTCCTGAATTTTATATATGGAGTTTGCCTTTTTGTATCTCCTCCTGGAATGAAGGACCTAGTGTATCTTTGGCTATGATTTGCATGAGTAATGAATGAACTTCCCATTAACCTACACTAGGTGTGTCAGTGGCAGGTAATCCATTTGTCTCTTCTCTGTTAGGATAGATATATGAAGCTCTTACAAAATCTACAATGTCAGCTCTTTTTTTAGAGAGTGGAAGGGAGGGAGAAGGAGAGAGAGAGAAATATCAATATGTGGTTGCCTCTCATGTGCCCGTTACTGGAGGCCTGGCCTGAAACCCAGATATGTGCTGTAGACTGGGAATCGAACCAGCAACCCTTTGATTTGCAGGCTGGCATTCAATCCATTGAGCCACACCAGCCAGGGCAGTGTCAACTAACTCTTAATTTCTCTTGTGTTAACTTGTGTGGAAGGGTTCACAAAATACTCTCTGTGATCCTGAATAACCCTAAAACTCTCTGAGTTTCTAATTCCTCATCATTCAAAAAAGATAATGGCTGCAGTTGATTTCATAGGATAGTCACCTTAATCAATGTAATCTGATTCTTGGAAAATTGTAAAATGTCATATGAGATATATAAGCTTTTATAACCCATAAATCTGTGAAATTTTTTATAACATGTCTTTCTTGAGCTTTGAGCTGTGTAGCAGGGTACCTTGAAGCTGTTCTCTTTGATTTGGTTTTTCCTGAGCACACACTTCCTGGATAGTTGGTCTGTGGGAGGCTTTTGGAGGGACATGTAGAACCATGTGGAGGAAGATGCAGACTTTTTAATGTAGGTGACTACATGGAGAGAACAGACTAGCCCCGTAGCTTCATAATTAATTGGCATGTCATAGCACAGAAGCCAGAGAAAAGGCCCAAAGAGAAGGGCATGTGGTCTGGAAGGGCGGATGATAAAGGGAGCACAAAGGAATTCTCATCTGAAGTAGGATAGTGTGGCAAGTAGGACAGGTAGAAATGTGGAAAAGAAGAGTAAACAATTTTTAATTGAAGCCAAGTTAAAAAGTGGGTCTATAAATGCATGAGAGTGATCTGAGAGGAATTCATAGCCAGACTAAAGCAAAGAGAGATTGGAGTCATGGGGGCCTGAGAGGAGAATGCTGCACTAGCTGGTGACAGGGAAAGAAAGTAGAAATGGAAAAAAGAAAGGGTTTGCAATATAATTCTATTGATTAAATATTGACTAGAAAGGAAAGGATTATTAAATAGGCCTAGGACTTTATGTTTGGGGGATTGAAGGGATGGCAGTGCCCTTAGGGAAACAGAGAAGTTAGCTAGCTTTGAAATAAGGTTAGGTGGTGGAGTTCTCAGAGTAGAAGATCCCTATTTTGGTATTCTGGACATGCTTGTTGCAACCCTATGAAAGTGAGGGGATCTGATGGATAAGAAAGAAGCAGAAAACCATCTGAAAGTGGGTGAGATGAGAAAGAGGAGAAGGAAGAAGTAATGGTTTGAGATGAAAGGAAAAGGTAAACCAGCATGTTACCAAGATAGATGTCCAAGGAGAAGGCAATTTCCAGGAGGTGGTGGTCTGCAGAGTCCACTGCTGCAGCATGGTAGGGTCCCCACTGACTGAGAGGTGGGAGCAGAAGGTGAAGGTGAAGGACCTGAGGGGACTGTGGAGGATTCACATGTGCTTTTCATGCTGTAGTTGTAGTCAATTTTGTCTTTATAGATTCAACAATGTGTCTTTAGATTCTCTTGTGCTTGGGTCCCATTTTAACCTTGTGATGTTTTTGGACCTTTTTCTGAGGTATCTTTTTTGTAGTCTTTCTTTTTTGAGGGGCCGTATTCCTTTAGTTAATTATTCAATGTGGAAATACAATGAGCATGTAAATGGTAAAAACATCCCTGGCAGTTCCTCTAACACCCATCTTGTTACTGACTCAGCATTTGATGCCCATTTTGGAGCCTTCTGGTTTTGGGAGAATCTGTACACCAGCATTTCCAAAGTGAATTTACAGTAATGCTATTTCCCTGAGATAGAAATAGTGGGGCTAAATAAAGTTAAAAGTTTTCTTTTAAAGGATGTCTCTGAGTCTTTACTATATTATTATGCAGTTTAATTCTCCAAGAAAAAGCCATGGTGTTCAGCATTTCTCAAATGAATTTTTTTTATGAACTCTGCTTTAAAAAATAAAAGTTTATTTTCTAAAGAACATGAGAAAGACAATTCAATAAACTCAATACAAATATTTTTCATCACATTTTTAAAGGAAATAAAAGTCTTTTTTTTTTTTAATGACACAATTTTGCCAGTATTCCTCACTGTGGGCCAAAGCATAACAGAACACATTCTGGGAGATGAGAGCCTGCAGTCCTTCCTTAGATAACCTGATCTAAGGATGGGCAAAACCAGGACCTATGATGCAGGGCAGAGTTAGGAAGCCAGGAGGCTTCCCATGGCTGGGAGTCACACTGAGAAGCAGAAGGAAGCCTTGGGTGGAAATTTAGTCAAGAGCCATGTGACGGGTGGAGATGTAGAAAATGAACTAGGGGCTTCAGAGAGTGTGAGCATTGTTATATGTGGATATTTTGATTTTTATTTTCCTCAACTGACTTATTCACATTGGACATCATTTGACTTTTATGCCTCTCTTCATGTCCCCTCGAGAAGCCCTCAGAGTCCTCCCAGATCCCCAGTTCCCTCCTTTGTGAGGTTAACACTGGCTTCCCAATGATTCCATGATTGCAAAAAGAGATGCTATCTGCAAAGCACTCTGCATGGTGCCTGGCACACGAGGGTATTTAGTAAAGATAAGAGTCACCCAACAGTCTCTACCTTTACTTCCCCACTTTCCTACATGGAGTGGACTTTGTGGATCCAGAGGAAAAGATAATGCCCTGGACTTGGATTTTGGCCATGGAATAGCCGTTAGCCATGGCAAGATGGGATGGGGCCTCAAGCTTGTTTAGGCCTTGAGTGGGAATCCTCTGATTAGCTCTGTGTTATCCTACATTGGAATTAGGGGGGTCCCAACTTGGGTAGTGATTTCCGAGCACCTGACTCTGCCAGTGCAAATCCTCAGGGGCTGCCAATGTGTCTTCTGGGTCACTTTGTTTTCCCATTTGCCCGCCTGAGATCCTGACTTCTTACACCACACTCCATTGTCATGACTTGACTTTTGGACTCATGGGAAGAGTCATGAGCCATTGAGGATACACTGACCAATGTGACTCTTTGCTGTGCCATATGGAGTGTGAATATTGGTGGCCCTCCCTTAGGAGTCTTGTCTTAACCCATGTTTGAAACAGAGGATGAAGTTCACCTTTCAGCAGTAGTGAGTTCTGCCTCACACCCCAGGCAAGATGCAGAGTCTACTGAATAGGGGCTGAGAGTCCCGGCTACTCATCAGCTGTGTGCCCTTGGGAAAGTGACGGTCCTTTCTGGGCCTCCTTTTCTTGGACTATGAATTGAGGTAATTTTGCATGATTTCCAAATTTCCCTCCTACTTTCCACAGAGCATCTCAGAAGTGGCTTCTGGCTCAGCACACCAAGAAAAACATTCTTTAATGTAAGGTCAAAAACAGAATTTTTCCCTGTGCTGCAGAGCTCTACATTGAGAGGATGCATGTCAGCCCACACAGACCCACAAGAGGTGCCCCCTCACGCACCCCACTGTCATAGCCACACATTTTGTTGCTCACACACAGAAGGGAATCAGATCTCTGTGCATTGCCTTCTTATATTCTTGCTCTCTGCTTTTGGCTGAGAAGTGCAAGGCTGGTGCTGTACTGTCCTCTCTAGGATTTCTCTTGATACCTCTGTGTTGGAGCATTTCCTATGCCTAAGTCTGATAGTTTGTGGGAGGTGTGTGGGTGCCTGGTGCCCTGGGTAACATGGCTAATGTACCTTCTATCTTAATAATGGTGGTCCAGACACATAGCAAGTTAGCACAGGCTTTTTGTCTGAACTTGGGAGCACTCAGCTGGCAAGATGTGAGTGATCTCTGCAAGGTTGTCTTTTGCTTGGGACCTGGGGAATGGTGGGAATAGTGGGTGCCTGGATCAGTGGAGACACAGAGAAGGAGGAGGTGCCATGTTTTATAGGGGAAGCAAGTGGAGTCAGGTAGCAGGACCAGGAGCAGAGTATCACTGAACTGTTATTAGGGTTTATAGTAATGATACACTCTGCAATAGGACAAGCTGGACTCATCCATTCACCCACTCTTTATTGATTATTTACTATATTACAGGCATTGTGTTCAGTTCTGGGGACACAGTGAGGGAGAAATTAGACCTATCCATTATTTTCATGGAACTTAAAACATAGAAGTACTGTTAGTAGTACAGGCTAGGGAGCCAGATTGCCTGAGTTTATATTCTGGACCCAATATTTCATGGAGGTGTGACTCTGAGCAACTTGCTTAACCTTCTGGGCCCACGATTCCTCTTCTGTAGATTACAAATAATAATAGACCTACCTAAAAGGGTTGTTCTGTGAATACTCAGAACACTGCTCTGTACTTAGTAAGCACTCACAAATAATCTCTTATTTATATTTCTTCTTTTTGTAAATAACAGCTTATTAGGGGAGTAAGCAAGCAAATATGAGACATGTATTATATATAAGACTTTGGTTAAAGAAGAAGAGCATGCTACATATAGGATGCTGAGGGTGGGATTCTACTGTACTTTTCTTTTTGTAAAGATTTTATTTATTTATTTTTAGACACAAAGGAAGGGAGGGAGAAAGAGAGGAAGAGAAACATCAATGTATGGTTGCCTGTTACATGTCCCCAACTAGGGACATGGCATGTAACCCAAGCATGTGCCCTGACTGGGAATTGAACCAGTGACCCTTTGGTTCACAGGCCAGCACTCAATCCACTGAGCCACACCAGCTAGGGCTATTCTATTTTTCTGATGCTGAGACTCAACTCTTCTCTATCTGTCTGTTCCTCTCTGCTTCTGCTTATTTCTCACGTTCTTATAGCCCAATAAACGTGCTCTTTTGAACTAGGGTATTGGCAATATTGGAGGAAAACATAGATCTGAGAAACATTGAGGATGTCAGCTTTATCACACCTGTTAGGATATGACATATGGGAGAAAAGCTGAAGTGAGAGGCAGGGCAGCCCCAGTCCTGGTCAAAGGCCTGGGTAGCTGGTGATGGTTCACCTCACATGATGTATACAGGGAAAGAGCAGACTCGGGTGCCACCAGAAGGTCCAGTTGGGACAGATAAATTTTAGATGCTTGTGGAGATGCCTAACAGGTAATGACTGTAAGGAAGCTCAGGATGGCCTGAGGTCATATCCCCTATAGTATAAGAAATTGGGGCATACAATACAGTTGACTGTTAAGACCAATTTACTGACTAGAGTGGAATTGACCTGAATTTAAAAATACAAACATGAGAGTTTCTGAAATCATCCCCCTTTATCTCCTCATGCCTTATAAGCTAACTCTAATTAAATGTTGTACTCATCCATCCAAAGTTGAGAGTACCTGTCCTCCCTGGGGAGAAGAGTCTCACTGGTTGGGAAATCAGAATCCCAGTGTAGCCTCTGCTTGTGGGAGGGACTGCAAGAGGTGATGATCTTGCAGAAGGAAGCTCTGAGTCTGGGAGGGCTGTCCCACCAGGAGAACTGTCCCAGGACTGGTACTCTGGACAAAGCCTGTTTATACTACCCTGGTTTCCATGCCTCCTGTTTCATCATAGCATTGTGGGCAAGTGGTTTTAGTTAAACATGGTTTTGAATTCTGGCTGAGCCATTGACTAGCTAGACCTCAGTTTCCTCATCTATAAATGGCACCACTCTGTCAGTATATTTTGAAAATTGAATGCATAATAACTACCCATTAAATATTAGCTACTCCATAGGCCATATGAGGAGACATTTATAAAATTAATGTCTAGTTCTTTACAAAAGGGGTGGGATATCAGATGGTCACTCTTGGTCTAGTTTCTTTGTCAGGTTTTAGGAGGAATTTGCTGGAACCAGAGCCATTACCTCCATGGGTGAGCTGGGCACACTTCTTTACACCCTCCCTGTGAGGGAATTATGCTGATCTTGCCTGGCAATGCGCCTCCCTTCCCGAGACAGCCTGGAGATGCATATTTATGTGTTTCTAGTCATCACCCAAGAGCTCAAATTTTGCTGTCCTTGGTGTCACTTTAATTAATATGCTTCTGTGTGCTAGGTGACAAAATTGGGTTGCAAGGGTGGTAGGCATTTATATCATGATGGGAGAGAAAAAGGTATTTTGTACCATTTTTCTCCTTGAGTTTCATGATTAATCTTTGCAATCAATACTACTTTATTTTTGGCTCCAGGAGGTGGTGGAGTGGAATCAGGCTGTCAAGCAATTTAAGGCTACATCTGCATAAATAATAGAGATGGTCTGGTAGTTTCACTCTAGGTGAGAACATGTGTCCCCAACCAGATGTGGCAGTGCCAGGCTCTGTGATTCTCATGCCAGCTTTATGATATGTTTGATTTAGGTAGAGTGCCTGGAACCTGCTGGGACTAAGTTGTTATGAAACACCATCTGTAGTTTTCCCTTTAATTAATATCATAAGAATTAGGATCTTATGCTTTAATTACCATGTTAACCCTTTACAATCATGGGAAGAGAAGGGAAATAGAAGTGTGGATGAAGGTGTTCTTTAGAGGCTGTTGGATCTATGTATTAGTCTCCTTTATTTTCAGCCCCAGAGCTTTTAGCATGTGGGCTGATCACTGCCCAGATGTGATCTTGGGGCTGCTTATGTTTGCTTATGTGGAAAGGAAACTGAAGTGTATGGGCCTGTTAGAGAAGGAGTTCACTGAAATATAAGTCACACCCACTTCCCAGACTCTGATAGGGAATTTACTTCAACAACATTAATAGTAATTATATAATGATGATAATGATGATGATATCAGTGAGTATCATTTATTAAATTACTCTTATTTTATTATATTATACAATATACTATATATACTCTGTTTTTGTGTGTATATATGTATATACTTAATATATATACATATATAATATATACATTGTGTTGTATAATTATGTGCTAAGAGTTGCTTAAGTACTATACATAAATTTTATCATTTAATTTTCACTATATTGAGCTTTTATTGCTGATGAGGAAACTGAGGCAGAGAACCAGTCTATGCAATTGATAAGCACCAGAGCCTGGATTCAAATGTAAGCTTGTTTGAATCAAAACCATTGCTTTTCACAGACATGCATCATTTAATAAAATATCCATGTTCAAAGTTGAAAGGAAAGTTTCCAGGTTTAGGGGGGACCTATTGTGTCCTGCTGAGTTTCATTTTCTTCAGGGGAAATAAAGCCTCAGCTTCCAATATTGCTGCCATCACACCCACCATGGTACCCATAGCTGTGGCTTCAAGCTTGGCTTGTAGAGAAGAGGCTGAGCTCATGCTTGGGTTCCTTAAGCACAGCGAGGTTTGGCTGGGACTGTGAAAGTGCTTCATCAGCTCATGTGAAATTAAAAAACAAATACTTTCAGACATTATAAGACATAAAAAACTGGAAACATAAATTGTAAAGCCTTAGATATAAGTCTAGTTTCAAAATTATCCTCCAATTCCCAGGGAAGATCATTCTGGAGCTAGACACTGCTAGGAAACCTTTGCTTACACCAGTTCTGACTATAGGACCACTGAGAAGTTGGGAACCTGTCCTATATGCCATGGCTTCTTCACAGGAAAATGGAGATGTTTATATACATTTCCACTCTTGGCTTTCATGAGGATTTGACAAGAGTGTCTGACACATAGTAGGCATTCTTTAAATAGCATGAGTGCTCCTGCTGGAAGCTCATACATATGGTCCTTCAGACTAACTGTGAGAGGAGGCTGTGACCTCAGACTTCCAGGCAGGAGCTGCCTACTAGGCATCTTGACATATCCATGCTTCAGCTCTGCTGCACATTAAGATCAAGTCACTATTCCATGTGGCTGGGCTCATCTCAAGGAGCCTGGTACCAGGAATGCACATGTCATGCTAGAGGGGAACTGTGTCTTCTACATTCTAGGAAAGCCCAAGTCTCTTCATAGGTTAACTGACTTGTGTATTTCCTTATTCCTCAGGCAGCCATTGAGCACTTACTATACCTATACTGGGTTGGGAATTGGTGAGGTAATAGCACTCCAGTAAAATCACCATGTAAATGACATATGGCCATACATTAAGGGTTGCCCGTAAGCAAGGGTTGTTCATTCGTTCCTTCCTTCCATCCTTCTTTTCCTCCCTCCCTCCCTCCCTTCTTTCCTCCCTCCCTCCCTCCTTCCCTCCTTCCCTCAGTTCATTTGTTCTTTCTTTCTCTGTCTTTCATCTATTCCTACAGCAAAGATCATTTGTTCCTATTATGTGCCTGGCCCTGTGTTAGGCTTTACAGTTTAAAAAACCTGAATGAGAAAAACATGGTCTGCACCTTTATGGAGTGGCATTTGGCAAATCAGGGGAGCCAGCAGACTGGTGACTCAATACAGATCAATGAGACAAGTGCTGTATGGAGAAGTGTTGGGGGCTGTCAACACATAGCAGTATATTAGTTTCTGGGGCTGCTGTAACAATGCACTACAAATTGGGTGGTTTAAACAATAGAAATTGTCCCACAGTCCTGGAGGCTAGAAATTCACCATCAAGGTGTTGGTAGGTTTGATTCCTTTTGAGGACTGTGAGGGGGAATCTGTTCCAGTGTCTCTCCAGCAGAAGCTGGTTGTTTGCTGACAATCTTTGGCATTTCTTGCTTGTAGATACATTACATTGTAGATATCTGCCTTCATTTTCACATGCTGTTCTCCTCCTGTGTATGACTGTTTGTGTCCAAGTTTACCCTTGTTATAAAGATATCAGTCATATTGGATTAGGGCCCATGCTAATGGCCCATTACACATGATGACCTCTGTGAAAATGCTATCTGCCAATAAAGTCACATTCTTAGGTACTGTGGGGTAGGATTCCAATATATCTATTTTGGTGGGGGAGGGGCACAATTCAACCCATGAAAGGGGAAATATCTTAGACTGAATTCTTGAAATAGTGATATGTAAATCATGACACAGAATATGAGGAAGTGGCTGTGCATTTAGAAAGAAGTGTCCTTGTGGCAGAAGGGAAGGACCAGAAGTGAGAGAAAGCACAGTGAACTTGGGAAGGAGTATGGACAGAACATAAAGTGTAGGTGTGGTGGCAAGAGGATCAGGTGAGCATAAATATTCCTGTAAGGCTCAGAGAATTGTGTTAGGAGAGGTAAATCTGAAGGGGAATGGAGAGCCATGAAAGGTTGTTCAGGCAAGCTTCATGGTCAGAACTCACCACAGCCTCTACTGAGAACCTTGTCACACCAGCAGGGAGTTGTGCCTCCCACAATGCAGGGTGCAGCTCTGGTCTGGTCAGCTGAGTTTTCCCATTAGGTCTGACATGAGAAAAATACTGTACATGACTCAGTTCAAGCATGGTGGGGACATAGCCTCTTCTCTGGGAGACAAGTCCTGTGGTTTGAAAAGAGAAGGGAGACTGTCTTCTAGTTGGCAATAAGCATTTGGGTTATGGGAAAACAATGTGCAGGGATGGAGGGAGATGTGTCTCCCTAGGGATGGCCCTTGTTTTCTGACTGCTTCCTCACTGGGTTCTTCCATGGCTCGTGGAGCCTCTCATATCCCTATTGAACCCTCTTCTGCCTTGTGGTCTCCTCATGCCACCTCCCTCTAATTCATTGGCCTCTGCTTTTTCTAGCTTGACTGGTCAGACCCATGAAGGGTATTTTCAGAAATGCTTTTACAGAGAGTTGTGAGCATTTCCTGAGTTGTTTACCTGACTAGAACCTCCAGAATAGGAGAAAAGGATGAGGCTACAGAGATATGTGGCTTATACATCATTCATCTACTCAAACAAATGGAAATGTGCTGTTTATAGGGTAATTCTTGTGATATGGGCATCAAATCCAGGTACAGCCTGGTCTGGTGCTCTAGGCTCAAAATATTGGGAGACAGGAGTCATGGCTTCCATCCTGCCTGGCAAGATGCCCAGAGAATGGAGCAGGAGTGGTACATTAAAGGGTGAACCTTGTTTCTGGCAGACACAGTGATCTAGAGAGTCAGCAGGCTCAGGGCACAGCATATTTGAATAACACAGTCCTTTGAGGAGTCCCATGGAACTCTTGTTTCTCTAGGAGGTGGCAGGCAGCTTTCTCCTAAAATTCATCTACTCTCCCTGCCAGAAGATACTCTTACCCCATGGAGGAAGGAGTTGGCTTTGCTTTGGATTTGTGGCTGGTTTTTGCACATTTTCTTTCATCCTAACCCACCATGGGGACAATATTATGTTGCTAAGTGTGGATGGCTTTGAGGATGGTTAATTTGCTTTGCTATGTCAGGTATGCTATGGCTGCAGTCTTGGTGTGACCTGGAAGCAAGATTCTGCAGCCCTTATTTCTGTAGAGGTGGTTGCAAGGGTCCTGTAGGTACAAAGCCCCTGGCATCCAGACAAACTGGATTTTAATTACTAGTTGCCTGTTCTTTGTGAGGTCCTCTCCACAGTTGCTGTGAGATCCTAACAGATCTCAAAATAAGATTCAGTTTTTGAAGTAAACTACCATGTGTTGGAGAAAACAGTCCACAGTGCTGCGTTGTTGGAAGGGAGTCCTAAGGAAGATAAGGTTTTTAGTGCCACTCTATGTCATTGAATCATGAAATATCACAGCAAAGGAAGACCTGAGAAATTATCTTGCTTAAGAGTTTTAATCCCAAATGTTTACAGGACAGAATGTTAATGTGGGTCTAAGACCATATGGAGTGCTAGGGCTTGCAGTGACCCAGAAATCATGCACAAGTTAAAAGCATTCAAATTCAACACAAACACTACACTAGCCCAACAAGCTACTTCTAGACTTGTCATGAAGACTGGCATTTTATAGCCATGATACACCATAATTCTCCCATAGAATAATTGGGATAACTGAGGCACCCATTTACTGAGTGTCTCCCATGGACCAGCACTAGTCTCAGTGCTTTGCCTGAATTTGTTCAACCTGTGATTATCCCTGTTGTGTAGAGGAGGAAACTGATGCACAGAGAAGTTGGGTACCTAATCCAACCCACAGAGTTAGCAAGTGGTAGAGTGAGATTTACAACCATGGTCTGACTATTACAGAAAATCTGGATCTCTTCTCTGCAGTGCTACATCAGTGCAGGCACCCCTCAGAGCACAAGGGGCATCCTGTTGCCTCAGCAAGATTCAGAACCCAGGTCCTGGACTCACAGTATGGTAGCACCAAACTGGACTGTGTGGCTTCTTTCATGTGCTCCTGCTTCTCAAGAGGTAAAAGGTCAAGGTGTAGAGCTAAGTCTCTAGAGCCAGAGCAGACGAGTACACATGCTCAGGAGGGTCCTGAGTAAATTGGTGCATATCTTTTTCTTGGAGAAGTTAGTTCCCCTCTCAAGATAAGGACAGCAACAACTTCCTTCCAGGGCTAGTGGGAAGATCCAATACGGGAGTGACTAGCACAAGGCCTGAGTCTGTTTGGATGCCCCCTAATTACCAGCATCCTCCCCGCCCCCCCATGGAGCTACAGAAGCCATGGTTTATTTTTGCATCATCTTCCATGCTGGCTTATGTAGTGTTCCATCCACAGCTGCTGGGCATTCTGTTCCCTTCAGACAGTCTACTGGTGTACATGGGCAGAGTTATCCTGAGTAGCTTGTCCAACCTCTAAGAAGTTAATGTGATGAATAATTATCTTAGAAGATAAAAACCAGGACCATGATGAGTTCTGCCAGCATTCTGGTGCTGCAGCTGTAGGCAGTGTTCCTCTGAGCAGCACAATGGTGCCCACCTGGGGAGTGCAGCAGATAGTCTCTGTCACCAGCCAGAGAGAGTGCCAAGTGGAGACTTTTTGGCTTGTAGGGCTCCTGGGGTGGTGGCTGGCACTTATCATCAATAATGATGCTAGAAGAGCTTTTGTCCAAAAGAACACCAGCTGTAACTGAATGGTCCAATCATCCTTAGTTGGAGTTGGTTTGGGAAGGTCTTTCAGGTACTGCAGAGATGCAAGCATGGAAAAGCTCAACATAGCAGGCCAGCAAGCTCAACCTTCTGTGGCCTGGAATAGCTAAAAAAATCTCACCATTTTCTCACCTGTAAGGCAGGTGAATAGCTTACCACAGAGGGTATTTCTGAAGATTAAACAAGCCAACCCGCATTTGGCACTTGGTGCAAAGTAGGGTTCCTCCTTCCCCTGAACCCAAATAAGACTTATCAGTAATAGAATATACCTTTATTGTTCTTACTCTCTTGCCTAACTTTTCCATCAGAGTCTATATCCTTGTTAAAATATTTTTAAGTGGTTCACATGTTGTAGCCATATTTAATTACAGCTGGTTTTGTGGTGTTCAGTAATAGTCTCACGTGTACTACTTTCTTGTTAGCTTCCCCAAGGAGGGAGGGGCTGGAGTCTCTCTTTTCTTGCACTGTGAGTACTGGTTGCCCAGGCCCATAAACAAGCTTGAGGGGTTGATGTTTCATGTGCTGTGATCCTTGCACTAACTGCTGCTGTGTTTGGTTGTTTTGTCACACAGTTCTGCCTCCTGTGGAATCATCACCATTTCACCATAGCTTCTCCTTTATTTCAAAGCTTGTCATAGCAAGCTGTAATCTGAGTGTTCCAGCCCTCCAACAATACCTCCTCCTTCTTTCCTCTGTTCTTCCTGTCCTGGGGTTCTTCCATGTACACTCATAAATGAGCACACTCAGGCCCTAAACTGGTGTGCACTCATGCATTCACCCACATGTACAAGCACATGGACTCATGCTGCTCCTTAGCTCTGCCTTAAAATACATGTGACAGCTTTCTGAAGTACCTTCCCACTACCCAGTGTACAGGATATACCTACTTGCTCATCTCACACATACACAGACGCTGTAATTGTCTAGGGAACTTTAGTAGTTCATTTTTCCATAATTTTAAAAAAGATCTCTTCTTTTTATAGTTGACATAAAATATTATATTAGTTTCAGGTGTATAACTCCGTGATTAGACATTTATATAATTTACTAAGTGAACACTCCAATAAATCTAGTATTCACCTGGCATTATACATAGTTATTACAATATTATTGACTATTCCCTATGCATCCCAATGACTATCCTGTAACTACCACTTTGTACTTCTTAATCTCTTTATTCACTCATTCCCCCAACCCCTCTCCCATCTAGCAACCATAAAAATGCCCTCTATATCTATGAATCTGTCTCCGTTCTCCTTGTCTGTCATTTTTTTTAGATTCCTCATATAAGTAAAATATCTGGCATTTATCTTACTCTGTCTGACTTACTTTATTCAGCACAATACCCTCTAGGTCTATCCATGTTGTTACAGATGGTGAGATTTCATTCCCTTTTATGGCTGAGTTATATTCCATTGTATTTATGACCACTTCTTTATCTATTCATCTATTTATGGACCCTTAGGTTTTTTCCATATTTGGCTATAGTAAACAGTGCTGCAGTAAACATGTGGATGCATACACTTTTTGATTTAGTGTTTTGGGTTTCTTTGGATGAATATCTGGAATTGGAATTGCTGGGTTTTTCTTTGTCTCTTGATAGCCTTTATTCAAAATCTATTTTATCTGGTATAAGTATTGCTAACCCAGCCTTTTGTTTTGTTCTGTTTTGTTTCCATTTTCAGGAAATATCTTTTTCCATCATTTTACTTTCAGTCTGTGTGTGTATTCTGATCTGAAGTGTGTCTCTTATAGACAGTAGATGTAAGGGTCTTGTATTTTTTATCCATTCAGACACTGTGTCTTTTGATCAGAACATTTAATACATTTGCACTTAAAGTAATTGTTGAGAGATGTATATCTACTACCATTTCATTATTCATATTTTGATCTTTTTTCTTGTTGTTCCTAAAGAAGACCTTTTAACATTTCTTATAGTACTGATTTGGTGGTGATGAACTCTTAGCTTTTTCTTGGAAGCTCTGTATCTGTCCTTCAAGTCTAAATCATAGCTTTGTTGGGTAGAGTAATCTTGGTTGTAGGCCCTTGCTTTTTAAAAAATTTTATTTTAATTGTTGTTCCAGTAGAATTTTCTATCCTTTACTCCCATCCCATCCCACCCAGCCAGCCCTCCTTATCTCCCTCCCATTTCCACCTGTCCCTAGTTTTTGTCCATGTGTCCTTTATACTTGTTCCCCTTTCCCCTTTCCCCTGAAATTCCCTCCCCTCTCTCCTCTGGTCACTGTCAGCCTGTTCTCCATTTCAGTGTTTTTGGTTATATTTTGCTTGTTTCTTTGTTTTGTTGTTTAGGTTCCTGTTAAAGGTGATATCATGTGGTATTTGTCTTTCACTGCCTGGCTTGTTTCACTTAGCATAATGCTTTCCAGCTCCATCCAAGCTGTTGCAAAGGGTAGGAGCTCCTTCTTTCTTTCTGCTGCATAGAATTCCATTGTGTAAATGTACCATAGTTTTTTGATCCATTTGTTTACTGATGTGCACCTAGGTTGCTTCCAACACTTGGCTAGTGTAAATTTTGCTGGTATGAACATTGGGGTGCATAAGTTCTTTTGGACTGGTGTTTCCGGGTTCTTAGGATATAATCCTGGCAGTGGAATTGCTGGGCCAAAAGGCAGATCCATTTTTAGTTTACTGAAAAAATACCATACTGTTTTCCATAGTGGTTGTACCAGTCTGCAATCCCACTAACAATGCACTAGGGTTCCCTTTTCTCCACAACCTCTCTAACACTTGTTTGTTGCTTTCTTTATGATGGTCATTCTGACTGGTGTGAAGTGGTATCTCACTGTGGTTTTAATTTGCATCTCTCTGATAGCTAGCGATATTGAACATCTTTTCATGTGTCTCTGATCCTTGCTTTTCATCACTTTGAATATTTCTTGTCAATCCCTTCTGGCCTGCAAAGTTTCTGTTAAGAAATTAGCTGATAGTTTTATGGAAGCTCCCTTATAGGAAGGTAAACTACTTTACTCTTGCTTCTTTTAAGGTTTTCTCTGTCTTTAATTTTTGACCTTTAAATTATTATGTGTCTTGTTGTGAGTTTATTTGGGCTCATCTTATTTGTGGACTCTCTATGCTTCCTGGATGTGTATGTCTTTTTCTTTCACTAGGTTAAGGAAGTTTTCTATCATTATTTTTTTCAAATAGGTTTTCAATTTCTTGTTCTCTCTCTTCTTTTGGCACTCCCAAGATACAAATGTTAGTACGCTTGAAGTTGTCCCAGAGGCTACTTACACAATCCTTTTTTTTTCAGATTTTTTTTTCTGTTTTGATTGGGTGTTGTCTGCTTCCTTATCTTCCAAATCTCTTATTTGATCCTCTGCTTCATCTACTCCACTATAGATTCCTTGTAAAATTTCTTATTTTCAGTTAGTGTATTCTTCATTTCTGATGTGTTTTTTTTTATTTTCCTATCTCCATGTTGAAGTCTCACTAAGTTCATCTAATCTTTCCCTAAGTTTATTGAGCATCCTTATAAGCAGTGTTTTGAACTCTGCATCTGGCAGATTGCTTGTCTCCACTTTGTTTAGTTTAGTTTTATTTTTCTGGAATTTTGTTCTGTTCTTTCATGTGGGATATATTTCTTTGCCTCCTCATTTTGGTTGCTTCCCTGTGTTTGTTTCTGTGTGTCAAGTAAAGCCTCTATGTCTCCTGGTCTTGGTAGAATGGGCTTATGTAGTGTGTGTCCTATAGGACTCAGTGGCACAGCCTGCCCAGACACCTGAGCTGGGCACTCCAGGTGCACCTCTCCCCATCCATGTGGACTGAGTGCACTCTGTGTACTCTCCTGTTGTAGTTGAGCCTTGATTGCTGTTGGCAATCAAGACTGTAGGCCCATTTTACCATCATTTTTGCACTTTCATTATAATATACTTCTGTAATTATTTTGAAATTATGCCCTCAATCCTATTGTTACTGCTTCTTAGTTTTCATTATTTCTGCTTTTTCACAGTAAATTGTTACATGTTTCCATCTTTAATTCTTCTCCTCTATGTGTCAATTTTACTTTCTCCTTTCCTACTAACTCTCTTTGTTCTCTCCCCAGTCTCTCATCTGCCAAACTGGAAATGATTTCACATCATGTTCCAATGACTCTGAGCTTACTTCCTACAATGTATTTTGCACAATGGTTTTGATGATCAGTTTACTTGTTAACATTCCTTAGTCACCTATGAACTATTTACCATCACTAGCAACTAAGTATATGGGTTTTGGGATCAAGTAGTCCCGAATGGGAAGACAGCTCTCCTACTTGCTGCCTCCGTGACCTTCCATCACTTACTTCATTTACTTTATACTTTATTTTTTTATTTGTAAAATGGGTGAATAATACTAGTTTTGTGAAAAAGTATTGCCGAGGTTAAGCAAAGCAATACAAATGAAGAATTAGCACAGTACCTGCAAGTTAGCATTATTATAGCTTTCTTCTAGCATAGCAAGTTACTGCCTGCTGAGGAAGTTGCCACAACAGAGGGGCTCAATCAGACATGTGAGAAAAAAGAGAAATGTGAGGTAAGGATAGTGAAAATAAAAGCTAGCAGGGAAAGAAGGGGTTTGGGCTGTTCTTTTGGGGCAGAGGAGGATATAGGCTGTGACAGGAGGCTGTGAAGACACCTTCACAGCCTCCGGAAGGGCTGCTGCTCCAATTTGCATTTCAGTCACATTTATGACAGCCTCAAAATGGATTAAGAGCCCTAGTGTGGATATATTAAAGGTTAATGGTGCATACTGCTTTCGCATTGATTTGTGGCAGCAAATAGTTGTGGTTATTGAGAGCTGGGAGCCAGCCATGTTCTTGGCATGGAGGTATTGCTGGCTGGCAATGATTTCACAAGGCTATTTGTGCAAGGCTCCCCTGAAGTGGGGAGTGAGGGCAGCTAGTCAGGGAACTGGGGAAGCAGACAGAGGTTGCTAGGGTTCAGGCCCAACAATATTCTCTCAGTTAATATTAACTTCTGTTAGATCCACAAGAAACCTGAATTTTAAAGCTTCAAGAGCTTGAGGAGAACCTGGCCTCATACTTGGGCTCCATAGTTATTAGTTCCTTGGCTGGCTCTGGTCACAGGACTTTGTGCTCTGCCTTCTGGCCCAGACCTGAAGCATTTCCACTCAAGTTCCTCAAGCCATCACTATGGCTGCAGATGACTGAGCCACACTTGTCCTGAAAGGAGGCTCATCCACCCTAGATGAAGACTTCCAACAGAATATACAATCTATATATTTGAAAAGTGAAAAAATGGCTAATCCATTCATATATTACTCATGCATATAACCCTTGTTTATACAACCCTGTGTTCCAGTCTCTGTTGTAGGTAAGGGGACAAATTTTCTCAATTTGACTGGAACGTGCCTGGTTTTAGCACTGAAAGTCCTGTGACCAAGAAACCTCTCTGACCTATGCAAACCAGGATGATTGGTCATGTGGCTATCGGCACTGGTGATACAACAATAAACCAAACAACTCAGCCCAATTCTAGGGTAAGAACTGATATTAAACATCCAGGGATATATTTCTTTGTTTTTATCACATAATTTCAGGAAGGTGGTATTTTATGTAGGGTTGTAAGAAAAAAACTTATAGAAAAGGTGACATTTAATTAGAGACTCAGGACACAGAAGAACTGAGCCAGTTGGAGATGTGAGGGAAGGGTGTGCCTGGATGAGGGGAAAACAGTTATAGAAATCCTGAGACAGGATGACAGAGAAGCCAGGGTGGTGAGAGCAGAGGTACTGGGGTCCAGATTGTATGGGCTTTTTAGGTCATGTGATGATTTTGGATGTTCCTCTGTGAGATGAAAAGCAATTAAAGGGTTTTTAGGAATGAAATGACATGATATGACAAAGGATCACTCTTTCCCCTGAGGAACAGACTATAGAGTTAATGGTGGAAGCAGGAGACAATTAGATGATTTCAATATCCAGGTAGGATGCAGAGGGGTTCATGGTGAAGGTAATGAAAAGTGATCAGATTATGGATCTATCTTGATGATAGCAGATATTCAATGTGCTGAAATTGTATGTGACATAACCAAGAAATGAAGAGATCAGCAGAGATCCTAAAGCTTGTGGGCACAGCATGTCAAAGAATAGAACGACATTTGACTGAGGTGGGTGAACTAGAGAAGAGCAGATTTGGTGGCTGGTTTTGGGGTTTATAATTCAAGAGCTTGAGTATAAATATGTTCAGTTTAGGGACCTATTAGCTATCCATACAAAGATATTAGGTGGGCAGTTGCCTGGAGATGATAGAGTCAGTGGTGTCAGGCAGGGGTGGGGTCATCCATTGGTGCCTTAAATGTACAGTGTGTGTGTATGGAAAAATTCCAACTATTGTTAATATAACAGGAATGGTTTGTGTGACATCGATGTAAACTGGCAGGCAAAGAAAGTGGACTGGAATGTGCATATGTGAACAATGATGACCTCACTGTACTAGGCAGTGGGGGTGGTAGACACTGTTGAGTCTTGTTCACTGTGTGGCCTTCACATTCAAAATGACTGAGCAAGTAGAGCAACCAGTCTACATCAAATTTGCATTAAGTTTGAACATTCTTCCACGGAAACTACTCAGATGATTCAGAAGTCTGCAGCAATGGGCAACTGGTGATTGGCAGCTTCATCACAACAATGCACCTGCTCATGCATCACGTCACATCAAATCACCCAGGTGATTTGTTTGGCAACACATCAAATCAGCCCTGCTACAGCTCAGATTTGGTGCCCTGCAACTTCTGGCTTTTCTGAAAACTAAAATCACTTTTGAAAGGAAAGAGATTTCAGACCATCGATGAGATTCAGGGAAATGTGACAGGGCAGCTGATGGAAATTGGGAGAACTGTGTGAGGTCCTAAGATGCCCACTTTGAAAGGGATTGAGGCATTTTTTTCCTATGTTTAGTGTTTCTTATATCTTGTATCTTCTTTAATAAGTGTCTCTACTTTCCATATTACATGATTGAATGAATACCTTCTGGACAGATCATACATATATTTATTTATATATAATTAATTATTATATATTATATATATGTATATATAATCTCCAATTAGCTTAACTAGCATGGGGAAAAGGGTTTCACTAGAGAAGAGAAAGGATCTCTGAACTGAGCCTGGGACACCCCAAAATTCAATCTGGGAAAAAAAAAAACAAGAATGCAGACAGATAATGAAGCATCTTAATGGTTGGAGAACTAAGAAAGGGTGATGTCCGAGAAGCCAAGTGAGGGAAGGTTATCAAGGACAGTGCAATAAAGTTTGTCATTCTCTGGTGGGGTTAAAGTGAGAATGGGGATTGGCCCTCATATTTGGGAAACCGTTAATGACCTTGACAAAAGCAGTTTCAGATTAGTGGTAGGATGAAAACTTAAAGTAGGTTCATGAGAAATGGGAACAGTGTGATGGAGATGGGAACCATAGATAACTCCCTGGAAGACTAGAGAGTGGTTGGAAGAACCTCTAATTTCAAAGAAGGACTTTTTTAAGTGATAGATGATGTATGTGTGGACATGCCAATGGAAATGATCCATAGAGAGAAGCAATTTCATGATGTAGGAAATTGAATTGACAACTGGAAGAGCAATGCACTCGAGAAGGGAAGAAAATCTGGGATCCAGGAGACAAGTAGAGTTAGACTTGCATAGGAAAAGGGTGGAGCCACCACTTTAAAAGGGGGCAGGCAGGTATTTTTGTGGTTTTAGAAAAGGAAATTCTTTATACAAAGGCAAAGTTCTCTACTTATTGCTTCTACTCTTTTAGGAAATAGAAAATAGGGTCATTTTCTGAAAGTCACCTAAGAGGGTGGGAAGATGAATTAAACAGAAGAATTTAGAATATTTCTAGGCAGCATAAGGATACATTGAGGTTAGTGGTCATGATTCCAAAGTTAGATCCATTAGCATGCTTGTCTTCAACCTGGATTTTCCCCTGTCATAGACACTATAAACAGAGTTGTTTTAAACCAGGTTTGATTCTTTCAGAAAACCTGAAATCTGTACCTGTTGTTTGTCAGACTGAATGTGGAGTGACAGGGATAGAGATGTACACAGTGTTCAGCTCTGAGGGATCCCACTGTTGACGTGGGAAGGCAGACACATCAACAACCACACATTAAGATAGGCTAAGATGAGAACACAGAGAGGGGCAGGGGTATGCAAGGATCTAGTCTTACTCTTGGAGATGAGAGTTGAGCTGATTCTTGGAAGGAAGGTGGGTCTTTGCCACAAAAATAAGGCAGGGTAGGCCCCTTAACATTTCTTGCAATACTGGTTTGGTGGTAATGAGCTCCTTTAGCTTTGCCTTGCTGGATAGAGTAGTCTTGGTCATAGGTCCTTGCTTCTCATCACTTTGAGTATTTCATGCCAATCCCTTCTGGCCTGAAGTGCTTCTGTTGAGAAATCAAGCTGACAGTCTTATGGGAGCTCCCTGGCAGGTAACAGTCTCTTTTGCTGCCTTTAAGATCCTTTCTTTGTTTTTAATCTGTGCCATTTTAGTTATGATGTGTCTTGGTGTGGGCTTATTTGGGTTCATCTTGGTGATCTCACTTATATGTGGAATCTAATGAATACAATAGACTGATGAATAAAATAGAAAAAAATGCATGGATACATGGAACAGACTGATAGCTGTCAGAGAGGAGGGGTTTGGGGTGGCTGGATGAAAGAAAGTGAAGAGACTAAGCAAAAAACCCCCACTTATATATAACACGTAGACACAGATAACGGTGTAGTGATAGCCAGAGGGAAAGCAAGGTGAGTGTAGGTGGAAGTGGGCAAAAGGGGAAAATGAGGATGGAATGAGACTTTGCTTTGGGTGATGGGTGCATGATGCAATGTACAGATGATGTTTTGTTGAGTTGTACCCTTGAAACCTGAATGGTTTTATGAATCAATGTCACTCCAATAAATTCAATAAAAAATAAATAAAAGAAGGCAGGATACTTGCATGGCAGATGATCAGTGAGCCTCAGTTAAGGCTGGGAGGTCTAAGAGAGTGGAGCACCTGCCAGGTTGGCACCTGAGATCAGGGTTCCTGAGGCCAAAGACCCTTCGCCAAGCACATTAGAGTTCCCTAGATTTCACTTAGTGAGGGATGAGGACACTCAGCCTCTACTGCATGCCATGGATTTGGCCTAATACCTGACCACTGTTATTTGACTTGACTGAGGTGATTGATGCTCACAGCCCCTGCCCTTAGCACCTATTACTGCACCCTGCTCACGTCTAGGGTCCAGGCTGAGTTTGGCAAGTCAGCAGCACATGTACACACTTGCCTTCCTTTCAGAAACTCATATTGGTCTACCCTGCTCTGCTTTAGCAGCCAGGACGCCAGACCCAGGCTAAATCCAGGCAGGAGGTTCACAGGTGAGGGCAATTCCAGCCTGCACTGGTGATGGAGCCTGTATCCTAATGGGCCCTGGATGTCTGGGATGGTTTGGGTCCCTCTGGGTTAGTCTTGCTCTGGGGACTGAAGATACAACTATTACAGCTCCCTGGAGCCTGCTCCCTACAGCCAGCAGGGCAGATGTTTGATGGGGAGCAAGAGAGGAGTCTCTGCTCTTCGTGGATCTTGACTGCACTGGGCTGAGGAAGGGGACATGGAGGAGATAGGATGGCAGAGAGCTAAGTTCTCAAGGCCTGGTACTGACTTTCTTCAGGCAGCAGAAGGATTTTTTAAGTCATTCAGATTGCACTTGTGTTTACAGTGTAATAAAAATACAAATTTGTAAATACAGAAATACATTTGTAAAAAATAGAAGCTTCACAACTGTTTGGTGCTTATTTCTCCTACTTTTGTCCTGTATTTTTTTTTACATTTATTAATGGTTCATTTTACAATACACAAATACATTGAGTTTTTTTCACAGAGTTTATTTTGGCTATCTTTTAATTTTAACAGTAATCAAAGAAATGGGATTTAGAGAGAAAAGTGTGGAGGGAAAGTTGGGGTAGGGGTTGAGCACATCTTATCTGGGCACTTAGTACACAGAAGGTGTTCTGTGGCCAGTTTGTGGGGCACATGTTTGAAGAAGGGCTTTGTGGACTCCCATGTCCTGTAATGGTGTGTTTTCCTGCCATGGGCCACACAGCTCTCATCCTGTGTCCTCATACTGCATGAACCTCACAGTGTCCCTAGCTGGGATTTGCTCTGCAGTCACTCTGATGATGGATTTTGGATACAAGGAGCCTGGTATGAGACCCCAGCATCACCTTCCCCAGTGTTCCTAGAAGGTACCCTGCAGGTGTTGAGGGAGCTGTGCCTGAGGAGGAGAGGCTGGCAAGCCCCAGACCTGCTGGCCTTTGTAAGCAGAAGGCCAGGCTTCTACTGTCTTAGCTCGCAATCTCTTCTCTCATCTCCTCTCAGCCCAGCCCAAGGAAAGAAAGATGTTAGGCAAATACATGCTCTGGATGTCCACTCCAATGGCTAACACACCCCCTGCATACTTTATATTATCTCTCATTGCATTGTTTTCCATGGTCCTCATTCTGCTTTATTTACCTTCATTGCACTTTTTATCACTGACTACGTGACATCTGGGGTCCATTGACTGTGCCCCCCACAGGTCACATCTGACCTACAGCCTGTTTTCCTCCAGCCTGAAAGCTAAGACATTTTCTTTATTAAAACATTTTTAAAGTGTTTCCATTAAAAAAACACACACAAAACCAAGAAATATGCAACAGAGTAGTATATGGCTCTCATTACTCACATATGCACTATCTGTGCCTTTCTAAAACGTTTGCTGACCCTGGGATTGCATAATTATTTGTATCTTTATTGTGGATATTTACATGTTTATTTTTTGTGCTCACCTCCACCAGGTCAACTCCACAAGAGCAGGAACTTTGTCTTGTTCATGCCATATTCTTAGATCTAGCACAGTGCTTGACACTAGCAAATGCTTAGGAAATATTTTCTTGAATGAATGAATGAATGAATGCTCCTGGAAAGCCTTTCAGAGTCCAGGGTTGAACTTGCTTCTTGGAGTGTCTCAGATCCTTGAAAAGCCTGGGTCTTGGGGAGAAGAGAATGGTGAATGTGGCAAAGCTTGGGCTAGGAGAACAGTACATGAGAGAAATATGAGAGAGCACACAAGGCTCAGTGGGAGTTTTGGGGAAGAAGACCCAGGAGAGATGGAGGGATGGCAGCTCTGGTATCTGAAGGTCCTGTAAGCAGGCTGTGGAAACACAGCCAGGCAATCCCCACTGATCTGTGAGCATCATCTCTTGTGGAGTCAGACATGAGAGATAGAAAAGTGAGATGCTGGAATGATAGTGAAGACATCTGGGGCTGTAGTCAAGACCAGAAAATAACAAAAATGAGCACTCCACTCTCCTGTGCCTTTAGGTCACTCCACTACCTTCTTTTCTACATAAGGAAGAATAATAGGACTTCGGGATTTAAATTAATCAGGGCCAATATTATGGCAACCCCATAGTTGTTGAAATCTGTTTTACATATGGTGTATATTGATTCTGATCTTGTTGCAAGTGTATTTATCTTCATTGACAATGTAAATATTTCTGTAACATGCAAAGATGTATTTATAAATGCTGCATTATTCATTTTTCTCATGTTGCAAACACATTTATCTCTTTGTTAATGAAAATGTATCTAGGAAATAGTAAGATTGATTTATGGAGAAAGGTATGGGGAGGAAGAGAGGTGGTGCTGAGCTGGATAAACTGTCCTTGGCCATGGCTGAAGGAGACTTGTGGGTCTATCAGAAGGTGCATATTTAATTGGAGGAAACTGCTCTCAGAGGAAAGGGATACTTTCAAAGTCCTTTTATAAAGCATTCTCATGTTCTTATTGGAATCAGCTATGCTGATTTGCTTTGGTTAAGAGAGACCCCAAAAAGAAGCACTCTAGGCCAGGAGATACAAAAGAGCAGCTCCCATTGGTCCCAAATGTAGTTTCAGTTAGTGTACGTTTGAGTGAAAAATATTGACTGAAGTTAGAGGGGAGGCTAAGGTTTGCCATGGGAGGATGCCAACACAGAAGATTTCTGAAAGGTGAAGTACAGAGGTAGGCAGCAGACCAGAGAGGTAAAGAGTAAGGTACAATGTGCACACGCCTACACCTTGACACCTAATTAGTGAATCCAGAGCAGGTGGGCAGCCTGGGGATGATGCCTTTAAAGACATCTCCTCTAGCAGCTTTCATTGCCCAGATGTTCAGAATTTCCTCAGGGAGGCCTCTTGTAAGCAGGTACCTTCATGAGCTATAAAAACTAGGGTCCAGGTTGCCTACCAGGGAATTTTGGTGTTTCCATGCACATCCTGGGGTTCAGATGTTCTCAGATCAGATCACCACTTTAGGCAGATGCATGAAGATGGCAGATTGGACACAGATAGTCAATCATTTGCATGTACCTTGGCAATAAGGGGGAAATAAGATCTACCACAGGTATCTTACTGGGGAGACAGATGGGAAGATGCCACGAGCCTGGAAGCACTGGAAACATGCTGCCTGCCCACAACTACTTCCATCCAGGTGTGACCACCTGGGTGCCATCACCTGTCACTCTTTCATGTGGCCTTATGTGACTTATCATATTGATATGTCATTCAATGATTTGAATGACTTATTGGTAGCCTAACAGAAGAGCCTATTTATTGAACATTGAGAACATGCTGGATATTTGTCTGTGATCTTTAATCTTCACCCATCCCGTTAGAAAGATATGAATTAAGAAAATGAAGTCCTCAGACATTGAAAGGCTTGCCTCAGTCAGTGCTTATAGAACCTATACATACATCAGAATCACCTGGAGGGTGGTGAAAACACAAATTGGTCAGGGCCACCCTAAAATTTCTGAGGCAGTAGATCTGGTGTGAGGCCCAAGAATTTGCATTTCTTGAAAGGGTCCAGATGGTGCTGATGTCACAGCCCTGACGCCACACCTTGAGAGCTACTGGTCTACCTAAAACAGTCCAGCCATTCAGAGCCAGAATTCACACCCATGACTGTCTGATTCCAAAACCTATATTGTTTTAGCTGATACAAATTGCTCCATGCTGTGTCCCAAATGAACCTTGTGTTTAAACATATCAGTGCCTTCTCTACCCCTTGGTTCTCTATCTGGCTCCTTCTACCCATCCTTCATGACTCAGCCTAATGTTTTCACTTCTAGGAAGTATTTCTTTTTTTTCTGAAGGCACTGACTGCTTCTCCTCTGTGTTTCCAGGCTCCCCCATGCAGAATTCTGCTTTTAGTCTCTCTCATGTTGTTTAGTTGCTCCTCTGACCATTCGCCTATCTCTCTCTGTGGACCCCATGAGAGAGATAGTCCTTGCTTTATGTGCTGCTGAGACTTACCTAGTAGGTATTCAGTGACTGTAGGTAGAACAACTGGTTGAATTATTTCAGCTAGTTAATCAGGTACCTAAGGTTTATAGAAGCCCTACCTATGATGAGCAGCTCTTCTTATTTCTGGAGTGGGGGAGGCACTTTCTAGCAGTTGTTGCTGAAGAGACTAGTTTGCCAAAGATGCTAAATTAGATGTGTGCTAGTGCAGCTTTCTCCAGGCTAGGTACCCTGGCTTGTTTCAAGGGCCATCCTATTTAATAGAAACATCTGCTTTCTGCTGCCTGCCAGTGTTGGCTTGGAGCCTGGGTGGTTGGATGCCCATGTTCTCCTTTATTTCTCCCCATGTGTCCCTTCCAAAACTGTGCACTCTGACAAGATGATGAGTGCTCCAGAAAGGCAGCTTTGGTGTGTGAATAGTTGGGCTTTCCTGTTCAAACCTCTAAATAGCTTTTTATAGGTATTGTCATTCTGAAATATGGTAGAACCCACTGTGTGCTGGACACATTATTGAGCTTGGAAATCTTTGAAAGAAAAAGTGTGCATTTGAGATGAGAGAGATCCCTCTACATAGACTAAAGGTTATGGGAGGTGATGGATGGAGTTGATTGGTCCGAACCATGAGGTTGGCATAGCAGAGATGAGGGGAATATTTTTGGGGTGGAAACACTAAGTTCTACTGAAAATGGAGGTGAAGCCATAAGCATTTGGGCTGCCTGTTTGTCATCTAGAGATGCTCTGTGAACCTCTGTGCAGGGGCACAGTTGTGAATAAATACCAAGGGAAAAGAAGACATATCCATTTCAAATGTGGGGATGAAACAGTAGTGCTGCACCCCTTGGAAGTAATCCGTTGAATCCATACTTATGGAAACTGCAGTCATGTAGAGCAGTTCAGTATTTAGACTCAACTGTGTAATTCATTCTGATGTTTCCCATTCATCAAAGCCTTGTGTTTGTTTGCATTAATATGAGAAAAAAATAAAATGTAGGGGGAAAGATCCCCCTCCTTTGCAGGTAAATTACAATGGAGTTATAGCCCTTGGGGCCCTTCAAGCACAGCAACATCTTGCTTCAATTAGATGTAAATAATGAACAATAATTAGAAATAGTTCTTCATCAAATTTGTTATTTTATGTTTCCCTTCATTTGTAATGTATTGAAAGGAGTACTGAACTCTGATTCTGGACTGTGTAGCAGGGCCTGAAAGATTGCTACGGAGTATGTCCCCAAAGCAAGAGGAAGTATTCATTGCTGGCTCCTCAGTGCACATGCTGTGAAGGCTGGTGTCAGCCTGGGTCCAGGTTTTCAGATACAAACATGGGCAGCTTCAGCTTCAGCCTTCCAAATTCTTAAACTCTAATGGAGGACATATATAGATAATAATAGTGCAGAATAATTGCTGCTAGTTACTGGACACTGACTTTGCATCAGGCACTGCTCTAAGAGCTGAATACACATAATCCCATTTAATCTCTACTGCAGCCCTCTGCTGTAGGCTTTGCTTCTAACCATTCATTCATTCATTTATCTGTATCTTTCTTAAGAAAATTCTTTTAAATTTTTATTTATTTATTTTTTAGAGAGAGGGGAAGGGAAGGAGAAAGAGAGGGAGAGAAACATCAATGTGTGGTTGCTCCTCATGTGCCCCCAACTGAGAACCTGGCCTGCAACTCAGGCATGTGCCCTGACTGGGAATTGAACCGGCAACCCTTTGGTTTGCAGGCCCACACTCAATCCACTGAGCTATACTAACCAGGGCAGAAAATTTTGTATTGTTGTTCAAGTACAGTTAGTTGTCTCCATTTCCCGACCCCTACCTCCCACCCTCTCTACCCATCGTCACCTTCCATCCTTTATCCTACCCCACTTTGGCTTTGTCCAGGGGTCCTTTTATATGTTCCTTGATGACCCTTCCCCATTTTCCCTTGTTATCCCCTCCCCCCTCTTTGGTTACTGTCAGTTTGTTCATTATTTCAATGTGTCTGGTTATATTTTGCTCATTTGTTTTGTTGATTAGGTTCCACTTATAGGTGAGATCATATGGTATTTGTCTTTCAGTGCCTATACTTTCAGGGAGCATTTCTATAGTTTGTTACTCTAACCTTATTTTTAAAAGATTTGAAAACTGAGGCACAGAGTTTAGCTAACCTGCCCAGGCCCTCAGTATTTAGTGATGATGGTTGGGAAGTAAGGCCTGTTATTGGACTTCAGAGTCCCTGCTTGATCCCACCCTGGTGTGCCACACTCTGAAGTCAGGGAGATCATGCTGTCCTAGAGCCATGCAAATTGTAGAGATGGCACCAGGAGTTGAGGGGTAGCCATGGGGAGAGGCTTCCTGTGGGGAGAGGTAGTAGCTGGATCACCAAGAGGTTTGTAGAAGTGTATCGCATGAATGAATGAGATAAAGGGATTCCAGGCAGAGGGAATCCATGGCTTGGTGCTATAGAGGTGGACTGTGTGGTAGTTCTCATTTCAACATTGACTATGGAGCTGTGTGTAGGGTGAGCAACAGCTGCAGATGAGACCAGGGATGGTGGATTTTGAAGGTCATGTCAAGAAGATCAGATTTCCTTGGAACAATGATTCAGTGAGAAGTGGGGATGATATTCTAGTTGATAAAAAAGAGGATACCAATTTCCAGAAGAGAAATAAGCAAAGAGCAATCAGTTGAAGCCTATAGTGAGAGCCTGGCTCACTACCAAGCTTTTTGTTTTTTGAAATTCTGTTCTTTGTGTGACATTCTCTCAACACACTAAGCCAGGTGCGGCTCATCTCAGGCAAGTAAGAACTTTGTGCCCATTAGTCCTTTCTAGTGTGACTCCATTTCTTACACCAGAGGGCTTTCCTCCTCCTCCTCTGCCACTGGGTCTTGAGCTGTTTCTGGGCTTTTCTGATACACCCCTTCCTTCAGTGTATACCTGACCTGAGTTACCTGCTTCTCTTCCATGTACAACAAACCCAAGGCCCTCAGAAATGTCTGGTTTTATCTTTGCCATCTTTTAAGTAATGGTCAACACAAGAAAATCAATTGATCTCATATAAAAACCCAAATTTATTTTTTTATTGACAAACAAATTGGTGGGAAATGCCCAAAAGCTGACAACAGGTTAGAACTCCAGAAGAGCTGTGAGCTTTGGGGGCATGTGCCTCTTAATTGGTATAATCCCTGGGTGTGTGTCTGACCCACTCCAGCACTCAGGGCCAGAGAGCAGTCACTGTCATCACTCTTGTGAACATATTTTTCTTTCCCGTGCTGCAGGTGTTTGAGTTGAGGCCGTCAGTATCCAGCCTCTCGTGTTGTCCTGACTCCCACTTTGTGATTGTCTGTCTATATGTTTCTGAAGCTAGACTATAAGCTCCTTGAAAGCAAGAATCATGTCTTATTCATCCTTTTGTCCCTTGAACTTAGCACAGGACCTGGTTTTAGGTGTGGATAACTTTACTGAGTTATTGTATGCTGAGGAAATATAACTTTGATAGAATGAGGCCTTGGCAAGTCACACTCTGGGCTGAGGGATCTGTGCTGCTGGGGATTAAGGGTGAAGAATGTGTGCCATGGGTCACAGCTGGGCTCAGATCTCAGGAGAGCCTTGCAGCCCATTGTATCCATTCAGTGGCAGCCTGGACCCATGGCTTGCAATGTTTTTGCATTTCAGGACATTCCAGGACCTGTCCAAACAAGTGGAGATATCTTATGGCACCGTCCGGGACTCTGCTGTGTATGAGTACTTCCGAGCCAAGGGTACCAACCCCCTGGAGCAGGACAGTACATTTGCTGAGCTCTGGAGGACCATCAGCAAGAATGGAGGGGCTGACAACTGTGTGTCCAGTCCTTCAGAAGGCATCAGGAAGGTAGGCGGGAGCTGGCCATCTGGGCATATGTGTGCTGTGATAGGTGCTGTGGGCATAGTCATCCCCAAGGTGGGCATCTTCTTTGAACAGCCCTGTCACCTGCAGAGTCATCCATCTTCAGTGGGTCAGATAGGCATTTCTCCCTGGCCTGTGAGTGTCAAGTGGAAATGCACACGTATTCTTTAGGTAGGTGCTCATTCTTGGCAACAGAAGAAGAAGAGGCTGCCTGAGTACCACATGGTTGGTTTTCAAGGGGTCAGTGCAGAGCAGGCTGGTTAAGCTTGAGACAAGAACCTCCTTCCTTGTGGGCTCATAAGATGGTGACCTAGGAGTGCCTTCTTACCCCATGTAAAAACACTCAGAAAAGAAAAAGCAGAGAGCCAGTCAAGAGGTGGGGGAAGTGAGGAAACAAAGTTCAGGAGAGAGTGGTACACTGTGGGTCTCTGCTGTGGAGAAGGGGTGTGCTTGGGAGATGGTGGTAAGGGCATCAAGCTCAGGATGGAGGCTGTGCTTGGAGAAAACAAGGGAGGATAGGGTTGGAAGAAGCCAAGAGAGAGGGAGGGTGGAGAGAAGTCATCACATTCTTTAGCACTCAGAATTTGCTCATTTATTTCAGTTAATTTCCATTATGAACTGAATTGATCATCATTACCCCATTATACAGATCAGAATCAGAGACACTAGGTCACCCTCCTGTTAGGGCCAACGCCAGGGGTTTCAGGCTGAGGTATTTGGCATTTCTCCACCAAATGCTGTGGAGATCAGTGAGGAGGAAGAGAATGAAATGAAGGCAGGTGTCATAGCATGCTGCTGGTGGTGACATCCTTTGTCCAGTGATCCTCACATCTAGTGGCTACTGTCCCTGTGGCCATTAGTGAATGAGGTGAGAAAGATGTGCCCTCATGTCCAGCACCACTGCCTCTCTGAACAGGGTGGTTGTCCAGGGTACCTCAGCTCCCCTCCACCTGCCCACCCCTTCTGTGGCACTTTTCACACAAAGTCGTGTGCATTCTCTCTCACATACACACACTCAGACAGGCTCACATACACTCACACACATGATCTTACACACAGACCCCTGTCCAGCCTGCCTCAGGTATCTATCTATGTCTGTGGAACCATCTCATAGGTTTTCACACTCTGCCACATACTCACACACTTATGCACACACACACCTGGGTTCAGTATCCCCAGCTGCTTGGAGATCACTTGACCTGAATGCAGAAGGCAATGGATATAAAGGGACAGTCTGGGGAATGCTTCAGGGCCACCAGGGTCTACCACCCTGCTCTTTATGATGACAAGGATCCTCAGCAATCTTCCAGCCCTCCCAGGAGAACCCCAAGGAGGCTCAGGGAGAGAGGCAGAGATGTAGTCCTGCTTCAGAAGCAGTGGGCATTCTGTCTGAGCATGGCCTCTGTCCTGGGGAGGGACATGATGGCTGGCTGTAGCACCTGGGCATATTGAGAACCCCACAGGCATGTGTCCTCACATTGCAGTTAGCTCAGGATGGCTTCTTGTCCCTGAGCCACTTTGAACAGCAGAAAGTGTCTGGGTTCTGGAGCCTGACACATCTGAGTGTGAGTCCCAGTTCCATTGCTCACCAGCTGTGTGAACTGGAGCACCACTCTTCTTGTCCGGAAACCCTCAGAGTTGAGAGAGGCCTGGGCAACTCTGGGGTTTCTTTCAATGCTTAAAACATTGAAAAGTTCACATTATGATAGAGTTTGAATGTTTACATTTAATGAAGTAATACCCTAGCAAATATAATAAAGTGCAATATAAATGTTGCTATTCCCATGCTTACAAGATTTATTAAAACCTCTTCATTTTTAGTGCACTACATAGGATGGTGCTCTGACCTTGAGCCATTGGTCTTCTTTCATCCCTGACAGGGAATCTTCATGGATGTAGGTGACCTCATTTGGAGATAATGAATACAAAGTTGATTTAAGGCTTTTCATTAATGTAAGTCCTGGGCCAAATGGCCTTAGAGTTCCTCTTGTCTGCTTTCTTTGTCTCTCATAGAGAGCCAGTACTCCCATCCACATAGGATGCTTATGAAGATTCATTGCAACAAAGCTATAAAAAGCACTTGTTATAAAAGAAAAGATAGCTAATTTTGACTTACTAAACTTATATTAATTACAAAACACTAAAAATAGAAAAGCAAGTAACATATTGGGAGGAGATATAGTGCATAAAACCTGTATGAGATTAGTATCAAGACTATATGAATAACTTTTACAAATCAATAAGAAAAGTTCAAACAATTTAATAGAAAAGTGGGCAAAAGACTTACAAGGCCTTTCACAGAAGAGACAACGTATATGGCCAATAATTACCTGAAGAGATATTCAAAATCATTAGTGATCCAGGAAATGCAAATTGAGACCATAAAGATATTTCATTTTATACCAATGAGACTTGCACAAAATAAGAGGTGGTGGAGAGGATGGGAATAGCAGGTGGTCAATTGCAGTGGGAGTGTACTCAGTATAACCACTTTACAAACTAGTTTGTCATTCTCTTATAAAATGGAGTATTTGTATTCCCTATGATCCAACAATTCTACTCCTATGTATTCATCCCAAGTAAACTTCCATATGCATTCCAGAGACAAAAAAAGCATTGCTTATGGAGCCAAATCCCTGGAAACAATCCAAGTGAGCATTAACAAGGTAAAAAATATATAGCCTGCAATGAAATGAATCCACTCTAGCTTCATGTAATAGTATGGATGAATCTTAACAGAATAACAATGAGTAAATGAAAGGCATTAAATGTAATTTCATATGGGTTATATAATAATAACTTACAACACAATACACTTTAAAAAATATATGGGGCTCATACACACATCCATACTAATGATAAAACACAAGCTTAATGAAAGTGGTTACTGCAGAGGGGAGGGGCAGAGCCACAGGGTGGGGAGAAAAGCCTATTCATGGATATAAGTCAAGTTCAGTGTAGGCTTTAGCTTCAAGGTCTTTTTAAACAGTGTATTTCTCATTATAATAAATAATAAATGAGTTAATTTAAAAAGTTGGCCATTCCTGGACAAAAGGATGGGTGTCTGGAACCAAGAATTGTGATCAATCCCATTCTGTGCACCAACCTGCTCTTTGAAATAAATAAGTCCAGACCAAGGCAGGCCAAGTCTGGCTCTCACATGCCAGCTCCTTCTCTCCTTTCAGGCTCCCCTGTGCTGCCTACTTCTCCTCCTGGTGTATGTCACAATGGCAGACACCACTATTAAACCCCTCTGGGAGGTGATAAATCTGGATACGGGTCATCAGGGAAATGTCTCTTTGTCACACTACTTACCCCTTGTCTGTTGCTGACAATTAGAAATCATTTGCTTTCTGGTAATATTTAGGGCCTTACTCATCAATAAAGCAAGGTTAAGAAAAATACATAATGGAAGATGTAAGTATAGGACTCCTTACAAATGCCTATAGCTTCATAATGTTGAACCTACTCTTTTTTTTTTCAGTACATGGGATATGTTACTTTTATGAAAACTTCGTTTTATAACTCACAACCTGGCTTTGGGGTCACAAATCTTTCTCTTGCATTTGGATCTTTAAGAAAAAAAATTTATTTCCAGCAGCAGACAAATGTTAAGGATTTTATAACTAGTGTCATAAAATTAAGTTTATAGTGCTGTCTGAAATGGAGTGCACTGCACTTTTTACTAGAAGGAGAGCTCAGATTCACTCTCAGATTCTCCTTCCTGTGACTGTTTGGATGACTACTGTACCTAAATGCTTTTCTGAAACTCTTCCCATCCCCAGCCCCTGCAGAGTTACCCCTAACCCCCAGTCCATGGCTTCAGAAACCTTGTGAATCCTGGGCATTGGCGGACCAGGCTGGCAATGGCCATGTCCTGAGTGTTCTGAATCCAGGCACTGTAAGGAAAAATCCAGCATGTTGGGAAATATGGGCCCAATTCTGATATTCAAGGACAAGTGGCTTCTCTAAATACCAAACAGAATCTGCTTCTATGTGGAGCAGGCCATCTGCAAAGGTGAGGAGGGGATGCTCCTGAGGGGTGTTGCAGGAAACTTCTTCAGCCAGGGGAAGATGACCCCACTTCTAACTTTCAGTTCTTTCTTGGTGACTCTGCTCCATTTCTGGAGAGTGCTTGGTAGTGAAATGATGTCTAATTGCTGCTAAAGTTAAGAAGCTTGGTATGGAGGGTAACCTTGGAGAGATGTTATTACTTTTTCATTGGGAATACTGTTTTAATGACTTGACACCAGTTTAGGTGGGAAACTGCTTAGCAAGAATTGATCACTGTTCCACCAAATCAGAACTGAAAGAAGGGGTTACAAGTGTCATGATTGCCCTACCACTGTGACCCACTCTCTCTTCCCTTGTCCACCCAGACAAGGAAGGGCAGATCTTTCTGGGCTCGCTGAAGAGAGCAGGAAGGAATTTGGAAGGAGAGGGAAGTTTCATTTATTTATTAAGAACCTACAACATAGACGTTTTTCAACAAACCTCCCTGGCACCCAGTAAATCTCAATGAATACTTGAACAATGATTAAAATAAAATAAAAATAAAAAATAAAAAAAGAAGAAAAAAATCTTAGTGAATACTGGATTGTCCCTGAGTGAGGCATCTATTTGCTGTCTGACTGAGTAGAGTCACATAAATTGGGGAAGTAGTTAGTGCCATCAATTAGCTGGTTATCCCCCATGGCTTCTGTAATGGAAGGGACAAGAGAAATAGCTCTGGGGTCCCTTTCAGGATTATCTCTGGATAGCCATTTCTTAGGGAAGACCATTTGATCTTCAGAGAGAAGGGAGAGCTGCCTTCATTCCCCTTAGTCACCTGCACCTGCCAGACTTGAGGAAAGACTAAACCAAGGGCTGGCATACTACTGTTCATGGGCCAAGTCTGGCCCACCACCTGTTGTAAATAGTTTTATTGGAACACAGCCATACCCATCCATTCCCATAACGCCCATGGATGCTTTCTTGCTACTTTGGCAGACCTGAGCAGTTGTGACAGAGATCATAAGGTCCCTGAAGCCTAAAATAGTTTATTTCCCTACTCTTTACAGGAAAAATTTGAGCAGTGGGTGGTCCAGGAATACTGACCCTGGGTCTATATCCTCTAACAGCACATGGGCACATGCAGCAGCACATAATATAGCTCGATACCACTTAATAGCGTGTAGGCATGCCTTGTGGTGTATCATCTAGCTCTACACCATTGAGTAGCATATAGACTCTGCCTACAGACTGTCCTTTCTTGTCCTATTCAGGTCTAACTCTGTTGGCCCAGGAGCTTCCCCCTCACTGCACCAGCACCTGGCTTTGTTCCTGCCTGGCCTAGTCTCTCCCTGGGATCTATTGAGCAGGTTCTATGTCCCTGGCACTGTTCTAGATGATGTACATAGATTCTTCCTTTCATCCAGAACAAAACTACTTGTTTAGTATTGTCTCCAGCATGTAGAAGTGGGACCTGAGCCTCAGAGAGGTTAAGTGGCTGTTGAAGGTCACATAAATAAGAGTAAACCATGGCATAGTCATCAGAGTCTCACTTCAACCTGCCCCTTCCCAGGGACATCCCCATTTCTATACCTCAGCATGTCTCCATGCCCCCCCTCCCTGTGCATAATCTTTACTTACACCTTTATTTCCCTTCCTCTTTTACATCAAAATAGTAAGATATATGCCTGGCTCTCATTTTTAAAAGGCTTAGCTCTCCTTCCATGTATCACAGCAAAGGTTTTTTAAGTCTTTGATTTTATCTTTTGATTTGCAAGCTATTAAAATATCAATTAGAAAAAATCTGAGATGCAGAATTCAACTGGCAAGTGATTCAAATTTATATGATAATAATTTTGTTACAATAAATCAGACTTTAATGTTGTCGGTGGGCTTTTATTTTCTCTAGCTTATCAACTCTATCAAGTAACATCCAGTATAACACAATTTCTGTGCAATTCAAGGGCTGACCTAGACTGCCAATTTATTAAGCCTTTCCATAAATCAGATCTAATATTTAATAACATTGTCAAATGGAATACAGTGTTAATAGTTTAAATGTCAGTCTTCACAGCTCATTGAGCTCTTTAAATAAATAGACAAATAGTTCACTTCAGACCCTGAAGCTGGAGATAGTGTTTTTCAGAGGGAAGTAGCTTTTGAGTCCAGCAGTTGTAACAGAAGGTGGTTTTTTCCACTCAGTAAATATCTCTGAGGTCATAAAGTACGAATACAAATGCAGGGGGAAAATGTGCTCACAAATCTTATTTATTTCCACACTGATCCAGTGCTTGCCCTGGCAGCAGCTTTTGAGTGGGTATTGCCTGTTAGCACCTGCATTTGTTCCTTCCCTTTGCTCTCTGCTCTGTGGCGAGGGCTGCTTTCATTCTACACACTCCCTCTGGAGTGTCAGGGACCATGCCCTTTGAAAGAGAGAGTGGTCCCGGGAGGACCCTACCTCCCACTCAAGAACCAGGAACTTTGTGCCCCACAGTGCTCTCCATTTGGAGGGAGTGAGGTGAGGAAGCATCCTGGTTCCACAGCATGCTGGGAGTTCTACTGAGGTGGAAGAAGAAGCTTTCATGGATGGTACCCCTTTGCATTTTGGGGATTATCAGAAGGGTTTGGCCAAGTTGATGAAAGGGGTCCTTAACACAGGTCCGATAGCCTAGAAAATGGACTGATACAAACTAGACAGCCTTATGTAGTGGAAAGCAGTAAGGAGCTATGGATCTTGCAGCCATGCTTTAAGGCATATGTTTTGTCCTTTCTTTGTTTCTAAATCAATGCAGATCAGGGGTTCTATATGCCTCCTTCCTTCTCATGTGTAATAATAATTTATCTCAATGTCTTCTGTACTTGCTCAAAAGCCACTTATATCCATTTTGTAAGTCAGATAGTCTCTTCTCTTTATTCATTCATTTATTCACTAATTTACCCATTCAATAAATGTAGTTTGGATAGCTTCTACATAGGAGTTTTGTATTTAAGTTCCAATTTAGCCTAATTTAATTCATGGCTTTGGTCAAGTGAATTCAGCCCTTTCAGCTATCTGTGAGACTAAGGAAAACCTGCCCAGACTTGTGAGTTCACCAATGCATAAAATGGACAGTGTGGATTGTAGCACAAGGCTGACATTCAGTGGATGTCAGCAAACTGATTTAGTACCTGCTCTGTGTTGTGAAAAGAAGATAATAAAAATATAAAGGAAAATATTGTTTTTTTTTAAGAGGTATATTTTAAATACAATAAAATGCACATATATTGTTTATCTCATGGGTTAAGACAATTGTATATAACAATGTAATCTCCAACCAAAACAAGATATAGAACATTTCCATCACCTTGAAAAGTTTTCTCAAGTCACTTTCTAGATATCTCAAGTCACTTTCTAGATATCTCTCCCTACTCCCAGTAGCAACCACTTACACATTTCTAGTGCTGCAGATTAAATTTACTTGCTCTTGTAGTTCAGATAAATAGGATAACATAAAATATGTATATTTGTGTTTAGTTTCTTTCACCCAACAAAATCCCTATGAGATTTATCCACGTAGTTGGGGATGTTAGTACTTAGTTCTTTTTTCCCTTTGAGTAGTATAGTGTTCTATTATATGAACAAACTTCCATTTGTTTTTTTATTCTCCAGGTAACATACATTTCAGTTGTTGATAACATGACTATTATGAATAAGACAACATGATAATTTTTACATATCTTTTGTGGAGATATGTTTTCATTTCTCTTTGCTAAGTACAATATGAAAGAGTAGAATTCCCATGTCTATGAGGAACTGCTTCACCACCTCCAATGTGGTTACTCTATTTTACACTCCCACTAGTAATAACCTATTAGGTACTTATAAGTTTCAGTTTCTGGACATCCTAGCCAACAGTTAGTGTTGTCAGTGTTTTTGACTATATAATTCAAGAATATCTGATGTGAAGGCTATCTCATGGTTTTGATTCGTATTCCTTTGGTGGCTAATGATGTCCAGCTCTCTTTCATGTGCTCATTGGCCTTCCAAATAGTTTCTTTCATGAATTGTATGCTCAAGTCTTTTGTTAATTTTTACTGGGAACTTCCTGTTTTCACTGTTGATTTAGGTGAGCTTTTTAAAGTATATTTTATGGATATAGGTCTTTGATGAAATATAAATAATGCAAATGTAATTCCCAGTCTGTAATTTTCCCATTTATTTTCTTAATGCCATAATTTGAGAAGTAGAAAATTTTAATTTTGATAAAAACCCATATATTAATTTTTTTACTTATGGTTAATGCTTTTTTGTGACATGTCTAAGAAAACTACAAGTTTTATTCTAGAAGTTTTTACATTATATATATGCTGCATCTAAAATTTGGTTTGTGTATGGAATAAAGAAGTGGTTCAGGTTGACTTTTTCTCTTCTATACATATATCCAATTCACTGACTTTGTACCAGTTATTAAAAAGACTTATCAAGTAGACTTAACAAGACTTAACAAGTAGACTAGCTGCCTTGATAAAAAAATCAACTGGCAATATGTGTTTGTCTATTCCTGGATTCTCTATTATGTTCCATTGATTTATATATCTATTCCTATGTCAATACAAAAATGTATTGATCACTGTAGCTTCATAATTATTCCTTAATTCTATCCTTTAAATCATGTATTATAGGTTCTCCAACTTCTTTTTTTATAAGATTTAGGCAATTTTAGATTTTTTTGCATTTCCGTTTAAATTTTAGATCACTTTGTCAATTTCTTTAACAAAACTTGAAATTTTGATAGCTATTATATTGAATCAATAGATCATTTTGGGAAAATTGATATCTTTACAACACTGAGTCTTCTAATCCACAGACATAGTTTTTCCTTTCAAAACACCAACTCTGACATTATTGATTTTATCTGTGTTTATATTTTATTGATTTCAGCTTTTTTGCTGATTTTTTATTTCTTCTATTTACTTTGGTTTTAATTTGTTCTTACCTCTTCTAGCTTCTTAAAGTTGAAACTTTAGATCATTGTTTTTATTCTTGTTTTCTTCCCTAACATAAGTATTTAAAGCTATAAATTAATTTCCCTCCATGCACTGTTTTAGTTGACTCCCATGGAGCTTTAGATGTTGCATTTACATTATCATTCAGCTCTAAATGTAAAGCATCAGACTTAGTCATTTTCTTCAAGGTATCCCTACTAAGTTCTCAAGGACAGCAAATGATTGTGACTTCATGTGGAGAAGGCTTCTGGGACAGAGAACTGGGATTTATTCTGCTTAGTGAGGTTGAGAAAAGCTTTCTAAGGTAGTCTTATCATGCACAAGCATTTTGCAACCCAAATGCCAAATTTCTTTTCAGTTTTGAAGATACCATTGTGAGAATGTGAGAGAAAGTTGGCAAACAGGAAATAAAATACACAGAAAAATAAGGGAAACCAGAGGGAAAAAAAAGTTGCCTGGCATGTGAGCAAAACCCATTTTTAATTCTACTAAATGTGTAGTTTTCTTGTAGGGGATTGTGGGGAGTTATATTTTCTCTGCTTGACAGTCACTGTTTACAGAACCCCTTCTTGGGTCTCAGGCTTATTGTCAGGTGTTTTGGCTACCTAACATGCCTGAGTCTTTTTCACATGCTTTTAACTCTTCTACAACCCAACTCCAAGTGCACTAAGGTTAAATAGCCCTTCATCTATGTTAATATTTAAAATAATAATAGATTTTGAGAGGAAATTTTAGGTTACACACTTATAATTTAAATGTAATATGCTACCAATATAAGAAGTTTAGAATATTCCTAAAAATAAGTTGAAAAGAACCAACCAAACATGTTTTTTTCCACCACCTAAATAAAGTACTAGGAACTCTTGTTTTTGTGTAGTCTTTTCTGAATGTTTCAAAAATTGTAAAAAATATGATGTTATAAAAATATAACTTGTCCTGCCTTTTTCTAACACCATTGTAAAGCTTTACAAAAATCATTTTAGTGGCTAATTAATATTTCATCAAATACATATAAAATAATTTATTTAAGCATTTCCTTCTCAATTGTCATTTGGTCATTTCCACTTTTTCACAAATATAAACATTATAATGAACCTCATCATGACAATGGATTTGCTACATGTATTTCTTCAGGTCAAATTCTCTTTTTAAAATTTTATTTCATTTTAGAGAGAGGGGAAGAGAGAAATAGAGGGAGAGAAACACTGATGTGAGAGTGAAACATCGATGGTTGCCTTTCATCTGTGCCCTGACCTGGATATAGAACTGGCAGCCTTTCACTGTGTGGGACAACACCCAACCAAGCCACACCAGTAAGAGCTTCAGGTCAAATTCTTAAAAGTAGAATTATGATATCAAAAAAGTATATAAACATTTAAAGTTCTTGATAAAATATTCCTGCAAATTGCAATAAGTAGGGGCTTATTCTTATCTTTGGGATCAAAAAAATACTCAGGTTTCAGCGTTTCTTCTTTTTTTAAAAAATCAAATCCTATGGATTTTTGTAGAATTTTTTTTATAAATTGTTTTTTTTTTTTACTTTTTCTGTGTCCTTTATTGTGATTTTTCTTTTTTTCCTCTTTGTACAGATGCATATATACATGTATTTTTTTGCTATATTTTACTTTATTATTCTGGAGACTGGAGTTCAGAAGAAATCACTTTTATTTCAACTCATGTTTTTATTGGCCCACATTCAACATTGCCATCAGTGATCCATGAATTTTAGTGGGTATAAGGAAATTGAGTAAGGTCACAGTTAGATATCTTCAAGTAATACTCAGAATTCATGCACATAGACTCCTTTGGCAAATGTGTATTTCTACAGTGATTTACTATATGAAATATTGTATCTTTTATCCAGTCATTTATTTCATCAACTCATTTACTAGTATTGAGCTCAGTTAATATGTAAGAGTGTACTCAATCCTTTCCTCCTAACATAGAGTTAGAACTGGTGTAGGTCAAAGTGAAAACAAAGGCTGACCTTGGACAGTATGTTATTTCAGAAATAAAAAAAAGTTGTTTTCTTTTTTCTTACTCTACTGAGAAGCCTTCCCTCCTTTGGGACCCTGGGTCATTGTTTGGACAATAATTTAATCATAATGGCTTCCAATAGAGAGGCCTGGAATGGATTGAGTGTGGTATTTTCTCCCATGTATTAGCTCAGTTGTGCTTCAACACAGCTCACTTATTAATGAGGAAACTAAAGTTTGAGGAGAGCAAGAGATTTCTGAAAATCAAGCTTTAGTCAGTACTGGACCCAAGGTTTGAACTCAGTGTTTTTGTTACACCAGTACCTGTAGCATTAGCTTGTGAGACTCAACAAAAATGGAGGAGATACATGATCAAAGAGGAGCTTTAGTTCCCTCCTGCCAATCACTGTGTTTTCTGTTCACAGGAGGGAAAGCTGACAGTTCCTTTCTGTCTCTGCACATTTGTACACCATGATGTGTGCTGCATGCCATACCATTTCCTTCCTTTGTTGGCCAAGCTGGTTTCTGGTTATCTTTCAAGTCTTAGCCAAAGTATTCACACTTCCTGTGTCCCACCTGAAGTTCCTCCATCCTCTACATAGGGCCAGAGGCTTTCCTAAGACACTGTGTATCCTAGAGTACCACTTGATCAGATGTAACTCTATTCTCAGTGTCCAGCTCTATCACATTCCTCACTAGACTCAAAGCCTCCCTGGGGCCCAACCTGTCCCTCATTAATTTGTCTGTCTGTGTCCAGGGCCTAGAGAAGAGGTAGCCACAGCAGCAAAGCACCTGGACATCCAAATCCTTCTATCCTTTAAAAAAATCAAACAAAATAAATGTTCAATGAGTAAGAGATGAGAGTGTGCAGAAATGCATCCGTGTGCAATCTTTCTTTATTGTGAATGAGTAGGATGCTGGCACCCAGTTGCAGGGAGAGCAAGGAGTGAGGAAAGACAGGGAAGGCAGGGAGGCCTAGTCATTCTCCTGGAGCAGGATCCCATACAATGAACTATGTTGGACTTATAATACTCTGCTGCATAACTCTGAGGCTGATTGGTTTGGGATAACACAATCTAAAGAACAAGGAAAGCCCCCACTGTGACTCCCTTATTAAACTGCTTTGCTTTGAGTTTCAAGCATTGCCAAACAAATCTCATTATGAATTCTTTAATTACTTTCTTTTGCAATTTGTAATTTGGTAGGGGAAGCTTTGGACTCAAACCAATATCTGTGCCATCATGTTAACTTTGATTATTTTCAAACTCCTCATTAGAGAAGTGGGAGGATGTTCACTCCTCTTAAATGTGACTTTATTTTTCAGATTTCCTATGTCCTGTAATTTACTCTGTACCCAAGTCTGATATGCTTCACCTTAGTGCTGACTATAAATATGAGCTGATTTTACTTTATTTGTTCCACTGAGTATTATTGCCTTTGAGCTTTGTGACTTAAGTTTTTACATTTTGAACTGAATTGTTTACTTGATTAAATTAAAATCAAGGAGTGATTGCTAACGAAAACAATTTTGATTTATTGCATCAGCCAGTTTCTTGGAAATTTTTTAGCTTACTTTTATTGTTAGTATATTTTATTCTTGTTGTTATATATTTTTTGTTTGTCCAGGAGCAAAAATGGAGAAAAAGGGAAATAACATTTATAAAGCATTATCATATGTATTTTATCTTCACCAGGGTATTTTATGATATTTCTCTTTTGAAAATAAGGAATGCAAAACTTAAAAAGGTTAAAAAACTTGCCCAAAGATTATCAGACTCTTTCTACCATGCATGTGTTTATTATTATTACTAATATTATTACCATCACCATTGTCATCATCAATAATAGGAAACTATTTGAGTAGGAGTCATGGTCTCCACTGGGATAGGTAGCTCTAAGAGTTTCTTTACTCTCCAACATACATGTATTAAGATTGTCTTTGAACTCTGTGTTTTAACATTTCAGAGTGTGTGTGTGTATGTGTGTGTGTGCATGTGCACATGAGACAGACAGAGAGAGAGAGGAGAGATGAACAGGGAGAGAAAGAAGAGTAAGAGATGTGAAGCAGATTAACTCGAATCAGGAAGAGTAGAGAGAACTGTAAAAGCATGCCTCCCAAGGATCAGATAAAGAAAACAGAAATGGTGAAGAAATGGCGAAGACAGAGTGAATTGGGTATATCTACAAGACTGTCTACATGGAGAAGGTCTTGGGTCTGTTCTGTGAGACCCAGATCTCAGACCTCAGTTAGTTATACATAAGGTGTTGAGGGGTGATCACAACACTTTGTAGTAAGTGTTTGTCATCCCTGGGCTATGTGGCAGGTTTCTATTAAGGCAGTGCCCCTGGCAGGCCCCTCTGGTGGCAAATCTTTCTGATTCTTTGACTTTAAAAAGCTGTACATCCTGACAGTAGGATGGATGTCAGAGGTTGCTCTGTGAGCAATGGGAGTCCATTAGGATCTTTTAGGGCAGAATGTGACCTCTTTTGTCGCTCCTCAAAGTGCTTTAAGGCTATTGTGTTAGTTCTCACTCTCAAGGCTGGCATTTTAGCAAAGACCATAAAGGAATACTTAGCCACAAGTGGAGTTACAAAATGAGACTCTTCAACATAAAGCCACAGGGATGGTCTCTCAACACATTAAGGGGTAATCTTTAATATTAATTGTGATCACATGCAATTTTACTACTTCTCTCCTTCCAGTGTTATAGTTTGAATTGTAAGTTTCCAACAACCCTTTATGGCTAAAAAACAAACACTGAGAGGAAAGCCACCCTGACCTCAGGTTATAGTTTAATGGGTCTCGCTTGAGCTTTGTCTCAATGAAGTAAAATGCTTAGTAAAGACAACTTAATGTCGTGAATAGTGTGGGATTTGAATTAACAAGAACTGGATTTGGTTCTTGCAATTCATCTTTTGCCAGAGATGAGGTGTTGGGCAAGTTAACTACTGATCAAAGTCATATGAAAAATAGGAATAACAGTACTGGGTCTTCCAGAGTCATGATAAAGATTATAGGTGATGTTAAAACGATTAGTGCAATGCTTTAAAGAGTATATTTTAAAACAGGAGTTCTAAAAGTGTGGGCCTTGGACCAGCAAACTCAGCATTATCTAGGAATGTGTTAGAAATGAAATTCTTGGGCGCCACTTTAGACCTAATGAATGCGAAGCTGAGTATGGGAGCGGGGGTTGGGGGAAATTAGTAATCTGTACTTGAACTTGCTCCCCAGGTGATTCTCATGCCCTCTTAAGTTTGAGGACATAGGCTTGAATGAATGTGCTTATTGTTATGTTTGTTGTTATATTATTACTTCACCTGTTCTGGAATCATAGAAAGTGACTCCTAGCCAGAGGCTGAAGGTGCTTATTGATGCCGTTTCTAAGGGCCACCTCTGAAGGAGCAAAAAGAAAGGACAAGGGTAGGAGGCAGACCCAGAGGGGCAAACAGGACATACCCTACCCAGCTCACTTTGATTCAAGGCCCAGGCTTTCCAGATTTTAGTATTCATCCCTTCTATTCTTCAGTAATCATTTTATACATATTTATTCAGCACTGACTGTATGCCAGATGTCATGTTTGGACAGTGAAAAGACATGAATGGTCTAGAGACTTAAAAGCTACTGTGTGTGTGCATGTGCACGTGCATGGGGAGTATCTGCATGGCCTTATCCCAGCGCTTGTTTATGGGATGTTTGACCACATGGGCACCTCTGTTCATGTATTCTTAGGTTGTTTTCCTTCTCTAGGATGACATTTTTCATTTTGTACTATTTTCTCTTTGTAATCTATTTTGTATCTGGGCAACCCAATTTACTCTTTCTTTTAGATCATTTTTAATCTTTTTCATGGAATACTTAAGACTAGAATACTGTTTATCATGGTCTTTGAACAATTTTAAATTTTGACAAATCATTGAAAATCAATGTGTTCCTTTGCCCTGCTGATGGTGTGCAATTTCAGACTTCAAGGGAAGAGACATTGATTTTTCCTAATGAGGGCTTTCCCTTTTCCTTTTACCAAACCCACTCCTTCTCCTTTGGAAATATGAGAAACTACCTCCCACTAAGACAATACTCAGCTTACTAAGTAAGATTGTTTCTTTCCAGAGTGTCATATGCCCTGAAAGAGAATGCAGCCACAAAGCTTCTATGGGGTCAGGTGCTGGAGGCAAATGTCATTAGCAAAAGCTTGGCCAGGATTAAGCAGCAGAAGAGGAAAAAAGCAGCAGTGTGATAGAGGCAATTGCTTGGGGACTCTGTATGGCTCTTCCAGGACACTGTTGTTGAACTTCTGATGTGGAAGACAGGAAGACCATTTGTAGTCAAGTAGATCTGGGGAGATATTAAAGCTCTGCCAGTAGCTGATTTTCTGATCTTGGGCATAGTCTGTCCTTTCAGAGCCTTGATTCCCTTGAAAAATGGATATGATTTGTACCATGGAAGTTTGTCCTGAACTTACTAAAAAGAGAGTGCATGGGAAAGAATCAAGTAGAGGATGTTGTGGGAAGAAGTCATTGTTGTGACTTTCCTTTAATATTTGTTGTCAATAGCCTTGGTCTCTCAACCCTATGATTTTTCCTCCTGTATTTAGTGCTCTAACCCAAGACCCTTGAGACATAATACTAAGTATACTCTCAAAAGACGATCAGAAATTAATTGATACTGTGGTCTATATCCTTGGCTCTAAACTTAGCACACCTCAGGATCACCTGGAGAGATTATTAAAACAGATTTTTTGGGCCACACACTTACAGAGTCTTATTCAGTGGGTCTTATATGGAGCCTGAGAAAAGTTCTCCTGATGGTCCAGGGAAAGCAATTTGATAACCACTGGTATAGAGGATGTTAAAACTGGAGAAGACCTTAAGGACTTTCTGGACTGTTTTCCATTTATATAAATTGGTAGTGAGTCAGTAACTGGGCCAGTACTATGGCCCAGTCTAATAGTCTTTCTAATTTACCAGGCTTATGAGTGACGACAAGTTCAAGTATTATTTCCCCCAAGGCAACTGCATTTTAATGAGGATCCAACCCTTAAGCTGTAAGGATGATGCTGGTAGTGATTATCATGATCATGAGAACAATGTATTTTTTAACTCTTTTTTATTGTTGTTCAATTACAGTTGTCCCCCTTTCCTCCCCATTACTCTCCCCTTCCCTGCACACCCCCACTTTTACACTGTCCTATACTGAATGTGGAATGTAGGATAGTGTCTTATTTGAGTTTCTTCAATGCATCAGATATTTGCTATGCTATTTGTTTCTGTGATGAGCCAGTGAGGACTTGCTCTTCCTGAGTTCCTGATGAGGTCTCTTAGGCCCAGAGAGTTCAGGTGGCTGGCCAAAGATACTAGGGGGAAGGTCTCATCTACCCATCTCCATACCCTTGCTCTTGCCAACATACCATGCAGTGTTGTCTATCAAATGGAGTTGAAGACTATAAAGAAGGTTAAGAAATCAAAGAGAAGGTACTGTAAAAATAAGGACATTGGTGGCATGAGAAATTACTTCTCACCCTCTCTAGCCCTTGCAGTGCTCCTCACTATTGACTGTATTTCTCAGGAACATGGGACTACCAGGATTAGACAGGAAATTATTTGCAAAAATTGTCTTGCAAAACTAGTGCCTGGCCATCAGGAACTACTGTCTGCTGCCATAACCTTAGAACATTTTCATCATCTAGGTCTTCTTGCCCAGGTAATGGGTAGCCTCCCTGGAACCACCATGATGGATTTCTTATGGCCGCACACACACACATAGCACCCATCCTACCAGATGGCCTTGCCTCCCATTTGGTTGTGTTATCTCATTGCCCAGCTCTATTCTATTTACTCTGATTTGAAGCCAGGAGCCAAAATGACTTTGTGTCCTGTGGACATTTGAAGAAAGCAGCCATTATACAATTCTGGGAGAGCTCAGTTGCCATCTGACCCTCCCATGAGCCTGGTGGTGTGCCTGTTCTTGCTGGTCTAGGGACTGATCCAAGTAAAGGGTAGAAGGTTTCCCTAGAGATTCCTGAGGTGGGCTATGAACAAGTCTGAGGGTCCTGCTGATTGATGGTCTGTCCTACATTTTATGTCATTTTGGACTGTGTTTCTATTGTTTTGAGAAGCCAGAGAAAGATAGGCTCTTATCTCCAGCTAAAGGTCTGCTTTTCCTGAACCCTTTGTGGCTCTCCATGTGCTTCACACCTATATTCACTTTGCTACTGCTTCCCTGGGAGCTGTGGGCTTATAATCACATGTGCACAAACACACATTCCCAAGCACACACATGTACACATTTACACACATTTACACAAACGCATACATTCATGTGCACAGATTCTCCTGTGCACACTCACACATACTATCCACACACTCTCACAGAGTGGTTTCTGACTTGGTCAAGGTGAAGGAAAAACAGCTGACAGATTGATCTGAATCCAGCAAGGACCATAGGAAGGAGGAGACAGAAATTGTGTTTAGCTCTCATTATGTGCCAGGCAGAGTGCCTTGGATCTTGTTAATTTTATACTCAGAGTAATCCTATAGGAAATGATTATAGGCTCTCAAAACTTGAGGCTCACCGAAGAACTGAGATGTGGAGTAGGTGGGTCTTCACCCAGAATCCTGCTCTTTTCACTACACTATGCTCAAGGAACGAGGCTGAATCACTAACATTACCCTCTTGGTCAGCTGCAATCACAGAACAAATGCCTGCTGAGCTTCAGAAAACATGGGCAATACAGGAGAGTGAGAGAAATCAACAAGTCACTTGTGATGGCATCACCCAAATATGAGTGTTTGAGTGTTTGGTACTTGGTTTTGAGTCTTCATAAACAAGATTTTTACATAGTGATTTAAAAAGGATATCACAGTATAATTAATCTGTTGTAAGAGATCTTTTTACACTAAACAGTATAATACTGGTTATTTATTTAGCACTTAGCATATGCTTGCAAGGCCCTACATATGTCACATTTATTGAAGAATATAATCCTCATCAGAATTCTGTGAGGGATGCACCATTTCATATCCATTGGAGCCGAGGCCTGGAGATGGTGAGCAACTTGCCTGCACTCACACAGCCAGCAGGCAGTGGGGCTGGAATTTGAATTCACACAGTTGAGCTTCACAATCCAGGCTGGCTCTTGTTTACCATGAACAGTTTTTTCCCTTAGCAATGAATGCTCTTGTAAAACACAACAGTAACATTAGCAGAATACTCCATCATCTAATGCTGTCATTTACCTGGATAATTCTCAGTTGTTGAATATTCAGATTGTTTCTAATTCTTGCTAGTTTAAACACTGTTGCCCTGAAAATTTTTGCACCAGCATCTTTTCAGAAACTGAATAATTCCTTAGGATAAATCCCTAGGAGTGGAATTGCTACATATGCACATTTTAAAAGCATTTGATTCTCCCCTCTGAATTGCCATTCCAGAAATACATGCAAGCCCAAAGGCCTGCTAGCAGACTGTAAAATCATCCTTTTCTCCAGAGAAGACCTGGGTTTGTTTTATTTTGATTTGGCACAGTGCATGTACAGGTATAACTGTAGCCAAGGTGCAGGCTGTATGTGGCAGTGTGTTACCATTTCCTGAATATGACCAGAGGAGCAGAATTATGGGATGCTCGAGAGGGTCAAGCCCAGCTTTGTTGGCATGAAGGTTGGGTAAGGAGAGGCAGTAGGCGTGCTGCTGGATGGTTAAAACACAGGAGAATTCATCAAGTTTCCAAGAGTCCTAGTATCCTGATGACCCCATCCAGAGATGGCACAGGCTACACTGTCCTCCCTTGTCTGGTGTTTCAGCAGCTCCATGAACCAACTTTGTTTGTAAAGCTAGAGGAAGACAGTTGTTACCATTCTAGTATGTCCTGTCATCAGCAGCATTCCCCTGGGATGTGCTCAGAGGACAGGGACACTGGGAGCAATTTCCCTGTCTTTCCCCCATGAGTCACAGTAGGGCAGAGGGGAGAGCACAGGCTTTTCTGTAAGCAGATGGATCTCAGGTTGACCTGGCTCTGCCACTCACTGTCTGGGTTTATTTGGGACAAATTACTTCATTTTTCTGAGTCTCAGTTACTTCATCTATAAAATGGGATTCACATTCTGCCCTTTGGAAGTGTATGGTGGTTGGAAAAGGAATCAGGTTTCTTGAGGCTCCAGCACTTAGCAGGTGCCCCATACCTACCCTGTACCTGGCACTGCAGACACCTGATTTCCTTCTGTACTAAATCTTTTCTGACAGCATTTGTGTTTGATGTTGGCAGTACCAGCATGCTTGTTTTGGGAACAATATGGTTGCTTACTCCTTCCAAAAGCAGTTAGGATGGAGTACATGAATATAATGAAGTTCTTGCCTTGAAGGCTGTTGTCTCTGAAAGTTTGTGCTCCAAGTGAGTTCTGAGCAGGACAGAATCAGTTGTGCAATGAAAGACCATGCAGTCTCATTTTATTATCAATGTGGAGCAGCAGAGTGAGTCATAGAATATCCAGCTCACTCGTGGCTGGGTTTGTGGTGCTCAGTTTTCCTCCAGCCAGTAATACAAGCTGAGTGTTTTCCCCTAATGTTAGGGAGGATGCTCCAAGCACTGGGGCCAGACAGTCTCAGGGTCTCAATCCATTTCCATTTATAGCACTCTAGTGTGTGGGTAGACTGGGGATGGCATGGACTTCAAGGAGGGGCTTGGGTCCTGTTTGCTAAAACACTTGCTGGGAGATTAGCCAGGGGCAACCTGTCTACCTGCTTCTGTCCTGACATCCTAGGGATGGATGCCCAGGTGCCTTTGACTTTCTCTAATGTCAAAACTGTTCTTTGCTCCTTTCTCTAAAGTCCTCATATCTGTTCTTTTGTGTGTGTGTGAACCAAGTGCCTTTTGTTTTCTTGTATTCTTTATTTTTTTAAGGGAAACGGGAGAGTGAAATGAAGCAAAATGTTTAGATGCAGGTCAGGCATATAAAGGATACTTTCCCAAGTGTTCAGTTGGTGTCGGGGAGCCAGTGCCCTGGGAAATGGGAGTGCTCTGCCAGGCTTTTGTGTTCTGTAGATAAGCAAGGGCACCTCCAGGCAGCAGGGGCACACCAGGAGATGAAGATCAGCTTTGGTGCCTATGTAGTGTGTGATAGCATAGATGGTATAACAAGGTTAAAGAAGACATTTTAATCAATTTGTCTTAAGACTTATCACTAATCCCATTCAGTTCTGTAACAATCTTGTCTATCTTTGGGCATATTATATATCACATGTATACAGAACATTAATGATAGTGGACATATTCTACTGTTTTCAACTACTTTCTATGTATAAAGGAGGTCTGTCTGGAAAAAGTCCAGCCACAATTAATATAATGAGAATGGTTTGCACAACATTGATGTAACCTGGAAGCCAAGGAGAGTGGACTGGAATGCACATGTATGAATTATGATGACTGTACTAGTCAGTACTAGTACATACATAGTACTAGTCAGTAGGGGTGGTAGATGCCATTGCATGAGCTTGTGTACTGTGTGGCCGTCACATTAAAAATGACCGAGCGAGTAGAACAACCAATCTGCATCAAATTTTGTGTTAAGTTTGAACATTCCTCCATGGAAACTATTCTGATGATTCAGAAGGCCACAGCTGTGGGTAACTGGTGACTGGCAGCTTCATGACGACAACACGCCCACTCATGCATCACATCTTGTGCAGTTTTTTGGCAAATTGTCAAATAACCCAGGTGACTGAGACCCCCTACAGCCCAGATTTGGCACCCTCTGACTTCTTGCTTCTCCCAAAACTAAAATCACCTTTGAAAGAGAAGAGATTTCAGACCATCAATAAGATTCAGGAAAACATGAGGAGGCAGCTGATGGTGATTGAGAGGGCTGTGTGAGGTCACAAGGTGCCTACTTGGAACGGGACTGAGGTATCATTGTCCTGTGTACAATGTTTCTTGTATCTTCTTTAGTAAATGTCTCTTTTTCATATTAATGGCTGCATACCATACATATATGTTTCTACTTAGTCTTTATAATTATTATCTGTTGCCTAAACTCTCATTAAATTTGTGAACCATAATTTATTAGATTATTTCCCTAAATTAAATATTTAAACTGATCCCATGCTTATTTTGTAGGCAATATTGGATTTAAAATATCTTTCATGTCTTTAAGATACATAGATGCATTTGGCTTACTTTCTCAGTTAAATTCCCAATTTGATAGGGTAAAGGATATGACTTAAATGGTTATGTTATGTATCACTGCATTACTTTCCTTAGGATTATGGCTTTCTGTGATGCCTATAGCCATGAAGAATCATGACAAGTTTATCAAAACCTCATTAACACTGGATATTGTTAATTTAAAAATGTGGAAATGGTAACTTACATTTCTAGGTGATATTAACGTTCATCCTTCTACTTTATTAGATAATCTGTAAATGCTTTCCACAGTTTCTGGAGGAACCTTGAGCTCTAGTCCAGGACCACAGAGCTAGCCTTAAAGGGCTTTCCGGGTTGTCTTGCCCACCTGGGCTTTGTATAGAGTCAAAGGCTCAGGGAAGGCTAAGCTGAATCCACTGGTCTTGTCTCCAGCCTTACTTTCTGACAGGCACATTCCATGGCATTGATGCATGCTAAGTCAGTAATTAGAATTTCAGAATACATTTAATATTGTAAATGAGCAAGCCAGGTAAGGGAAATTTAACCCATTAAAGAAATGAATACAGTATTTTTTTGTTTTAATGCAGGACACAAATCTGATATCACTTTTACCTTTAAGGCATTACAAAATAAATGTCAACAAACTATTTGCAAATAGCTCACCATTTATCATACCTCTTCTCAGATAACATTATTCTTTAATTCACTCTCTATAGCCACCTGGGAAGTGAGGAAAGACAGGACTGGGAGATACAAAGAAGAGCAAGTTGGTATGAACAGGAAGTGGCAAAACAGCCAACCCTAATGATCTGTTGTGCCACTTGGCCAAGGGACTCCCAGCTCCTGCAGGAAGGTGTTTGGATTCATGCTTCTCTCTCTCTGAGGAATACAAAATAGAACACAAGAGAAAAGACTAGATTCCTGCCAATACTCTGTCCTCCCAAGAGACTAGGAAAAATCCTCAACAAAAAGGAATAGTTAATATAAATAGGAAAGGGAATTGTCTCAAAGTGGGAGAGGTCTCTGGCATGGAATTGAAGGGATGGAGATTGGAGGAACAGGGGTAGAAATGAAATGCTTTCCCAGTGAAAGTAGATAATAGATCAGAGGCTGAGCCCATGAAAAAGGGAGCTGGACCTCAGAACAAAATGGGGGAAATACACAGACTCAGAAAAGGAAGAGGATGAGCTTGTGAGAAGAGAGGAGCAAGAGGAAATTCTTGGCTTTCCTGGAGGTAGGTGTTTAATATTATTTGCTGTCTCTTACATATAGAGAAGTTTGTGGATAAGCATCACAGAGTAAGAAGATGGATACCTAATTATCCTAATTATAAGGGGACACATGAAAAACCAGTTCTTCTAATCCTACAAGGAAGAGGTGCATTTTAGAATTTGGGGGGATTGTAGAGCTTATTCTTAATGATGAAAGAAGAAGGTCTATGCAATATAGTCATGATGGGCAGGGTATTTGGACTTCTTAGAGATGGAATCTAAAATGTTCCTGAGTACATGGTCAGATATAAGAAGCCTTTTGTCTCACCCAGGGTCTATGACACACCAAGAAGATCAGGGAGACTGTGCAAGGTCCAGAAAGTTTTACTTGAAACTAATGAATTTGAGAACCCCAGGGAGGGTATTGGTGCTGCATTTTACTCAGCCTGGAGCTGAGTGAGGAGGACCTAGGAAGCCCTAGAATGTTGAGGAAGTAAGGAAGGGAGGTTGGAATGGAGAATGTTTCATAAGAGTAGAGCCCCACTGGAGCTGGAGCTTCTGATTGGTCCACATATAAGATGTGGCACATCAGCCCCTTGGAGTCCTCCCTGTTCTGGCATTGTCAGGTAGATTAGGTATCAGCCACATGCTTATTGAAGCAGACATAAGAAATATAATAGTAAATCTAGTCCCTGTTTACAAATTAGGAGATTGAAGGTCTGGGGTAATCAGCATTTCAACAAGAGAATTTCTACAATACTTTCTCCTTTCTTCTCAGCTGCATTCCTGGTTAGCAGGAATTTGCCACTGAGACATTGCCAGTATCCATGCCATATGTTTTCTGCCTTTTCAGCTTAGGCTGACAGGACTATAAATGCAACTTCCTTCATGCAACTGTACTCACCTGTCAGCCCAAACTGGAGCCACAAATGCTTAAGGCTTGAAGAAATCCAAGAGTCCCATTATAACGGCCATGCCAGGCTTTTGTCAGAGTCAGTTTCCACTTGGTCTAGTCCAGCTTATTTCTTTTTCCTTTGTGGAACATCATTTGAAAGGTAGAAGCAAACCTGATCTTAATCCTTCCTTCAGCATGACATGCCCTTTTGAAATTGTACAAATAACGATGTCTGATTGGCATGTTGAATTGTGAACATGGATGTAAAATGCTCCAAAGTCAGACTAAAGCGAAATACTAGGTCATAAGTCAACATTTGGCTGAGAAGCTTGGTTACTAAGAGATGCAAAATGTATATCTTTTCATGAGAAAACTTGTTTGTCAGTAGGAAAATGTTCTGAAGGCCGTTATCTTCCCATGTGGAGGGAGAGAGATGAGTGTAATTTTGCGACCTGGGTCAAAGTCCTTTAGGGACTTCTGAAATTTGGATGGCCAGGAATGAGAATTTGATGTAATCCTTGAATTGCTTCCTGAGGTGAAAGTCAATAGATAGCACAAGTGTGTCACTGGACAAAATTACGTGAATGGCTAGGAGCAGCCTGTTTCAGGGATGCCACATTCTGCTCACAAATCCTTCTGATGAAAAACTTGTGATGAGAAAATGAGCTATGTTGGCCAATTGGCACTTTGGGTCCCAAAGGAAGTCAACCCTTGACTAGCTTCATGTAAGCAGCTATGGTGCTCTTTGGAAAGTCTCAGTGGACATAAAAACTCAACTGAATAAAGAAAGGAGACAGAAGCATGCCCTTGACAACATCATGAATCTGGTGGGTTGCCAGCATGGCCTTTTGTTGCCTGAGATGTTTCAGCCCAGACACCAACCCCAGACTGAGGTCCTCTAGGATCTGTGGGAGCTATGGTGGGAGGGAAGGAAAAGGCAAACAGGTTTATGCTCACTATAGAAATAAAACCAAAAACTTTGCTGCATTAAGAATATTATGCTCTATTTTAAGCTGGCCAAGTGATGATTTCTGGTTTGCATCTCTTTCCAAAATGAAATATTTTGGAAAGAGCAGCTTACATTTTTTTCTGAGTGTCCAAACTCCAGACAAAATGGCTCAGGATAGAATCAAGAGTCTGCTGTGGATGGTTGTGCTGGAGTGGGACTTCAGCTGTGGCTACAGGCAAATTCCTAAAGGGATAATCTGCAACTATTGCATTGACACAGAAACAGTGACACCAAAAATTTGGTCATGTGTATGTGTGTATGTATATACATAAATGTGTGCATGCAGGTGTGTATACATATGTGTTGTGCATGTATGTATGTGCATACCTTTTTAAAAAATAATTGTATTGTTCAATTACAGTTGTCTGCATTTTCCCCCCACCACTCCCCCACAACCCCAGCCAAACCCACCTCCCTCCCTTGCTTCCACCCCTGCCTTGGTTTTGTCCATGTGTCCTTTATAGTAGTTCCTGAAAACCCTTGTCCCCATTATCCCTTCTAACCTCTCCCCTGGTTACTCTCAGATTGTTCTTAATTTCAGTGTCTCTGGTTATATTTTGCTTGGTTGGTTGTTTTGTTGATTAGGTTCTACTTAAAGGTGGGATCATATGGTATTTATATCTTACCACCTGGCTTATTTCACTTAGCGTAATGCTCTCCAGTTCCATCCATGCTGTACCAAAGGGTAGGAGATCCTTCTTTCTTTCCGCTGCATAGTATTCCATTGTGTAAATGTACCACAGTTTTTTGATCCACTCATTTACTGATGGGCACTTAGGTTGCTTCCAGCACTTGGCTATTGTAAATTGTGCTGCTATGAACATTGGGGTGCATATGTTCTTTTGGATTGGTGTTTCAGAGTTCTTAAGATATAATCTCAGCAGTGGAATTGCTGGGTTAAAAGGCAGTTCCATTTTTAGTTTTTTGAGGAGATTCCATACCATTTTCCACAGCAGCTGCACCAGTCTGCATTCCCACCAACAGTGCACTAGAATTCCTTTTTCTCTACATCCTCTCCAACACTTGTTTGTTGCTTTGTTTATGATGGCCATTCTGACTATTGTAAAGTGGTATCTCACTGTGGTTTTAATTTGCATGTGTCTGATGGTTAGTGATGCTGATGATCTTTTCATGTGTCTCTGAGCCCTCTGTATGTCCTCTTTGGAGAAGTGTCTGTTCAAGTCTTTTACCCATTTTTCAGTGTTTCTTTTTTGTCTTCCTGGAGTGGAGTAGTGTGAGTTCTTTATATATTTTGGAGATCAAACCACTGTCTGAGGTATCATTGGCAAGTATGTTTTCTCATACAGTTGGTTTTCTTTTAATTTTAATGCTGTTTTCTTTATCCATGCATAAGCTTTTTAGTTTGATGAGGTCCCATTTGTTTATTCTTTCCTTTCCTAATTTAGATATTCAGTCACAGCCACTTTGGGCCACTGAACCTAGGAGTATCTCCCATGTTCACCCTAAGCAGGGTCCAGACCAGGTTTGTGTAGCAATATTAAATGGACACTATTATGCTCCCCCTAATTCTCTGGTTGGAAAAAATCTCAGTTCCCTGGGGTCAGACATTTTGTTGTCTCCAGGGTGAGCCTGCTTCTCTGAGAAACAGGTCCATACCACTGTGAGATGTGCTGCACTGAGCCTGCTAGAGGCAGCATCCCATGCTTTTCTGTCTAACCTCAGTCAGTGTTATCAACCAGTGGTGGAATCTGTAGACCAGAAAATTGGAGGAGAGTTTGTGGTGCTGGCTGGTAGGCAGGAGGAGCTATTTAGGAGGGTCCCTTAAAAACCTCACCATTGAGATGCTTTACTGCTTGAAACTAATACAGCAGGTCAGGTCTGTCTGATTGCATGATATCTTTCATCTTTCAGGCAAAGAAGGGGAACTATGCCTTTCTATGGGATGTAGCTGTGGTGGAGTATGCGGCCCTGACTGACGACGACTGCTCTGTGACCGTCATCAGCAACAGTGTCAGCAGCAAGGGCTACGGGATTGCCCTGCAGCATGGCAGCCCCTACAGAGACCTCTTCTCCCAGAGGTAGGCACAGTCATCAACTCTGCTCTGGTAGCCCCCTCTGCTGAGGTGGGAGGATATAACCTCCTCTCAGGAGATGAGAGCCAACACAAACTTGTTCATTTATCACCTTTTCCTCAGCACTGACTATGTGCCAGTACTTGATCCTCCTCTCACCCACACTAGTTCTATGCCAGGTCCTGAGCTACACAGCAGGAAGTATATGATCCCTTCCCATGAAGTTGTATGGTCTCGCTGCAAAATGTGATGTGAGAAGGTGATGTCAGCATAGGGCAGTAAGTGTGACAGAGAGGATATTCTGGGGATGAAGGAGGGTATCTGATCAGACCCAGAAGATCAGGGAGGGCTTCCCAGAGGAAATGACACCTGTAGCCTGTGGATGAGAAGAAGTTAGCTAGATAGTCCCAGTAATTTAAAATTAATGAATAATTAATGGGATCTGGCAAGGGCCCAGTACTTACTTATTTTTATTTTAAGATTTTTTATTGTTATTCTATTACAGTTGTCCCAATTTTCCCCTTTTGTTCTCTTCTGCCTATCCCACCCCCCACTTCCACAGTCAATTTCCACACTGTTGTCCATGTCCATGGGTCATTCATACATGTTCTTTAACTAGTCCCTTCTTTCCACCATTATCTACTTGTTAAGATAAATGCAAAGTAGGAAGAGTCAATATGAAGGCTTGAAAAAATGTGAGGTCAGAGAAGCAGATGGATTCCATAGTTATCTGTACATAGACTAGGGGATAGATGTTCTCTACTGGGGCAGAGAGGGGCCCAGCCCTTATTACATGTCTCGTCTTGGTCCTCCCCAGATCAGCTTCCTGGTAATTATTGTTAGCAAATGGTAGGCATGTTGGTGGAAGTGGGGAGGAGGGCTGTATAGGTAGGAGTATTCAGCCTAAGACCATGTACATGGATTCCCTCCACCAGAAATGAATACAGTACATCTAGCTTGCATTGCCTTTTAATTAGCTTCCCATGTTATTTGCTGGTGTCAATATACCCCTAGCCCCTTGAGTAAAATATTCTGTTATCAACCAACCCTGTTTCCTGCCACAGTTGTTTACCTTTGTCCTTGATCTGGTGACCTTTAGCAGAGAGGGTGAAAGTGAAGAGTATGGGTAAGCTCAGTGGCCTTTTGCCAGGAAGCAGCCTGATAACAGGAGCTCTAATTCCTAGGGACATCTAAGCCTTAAGTCCACTCATACATGTCTGTGAGGTGACATCCTGGTGGGTGAAGGGGCAGAACTATAGAGCCTAGAGAAATGTCCATATGGACAGGCTCTGCCTTGGTCCACCAAAACCCAAAATGTGGCAGAGGTGTCCAAGTGAAAAGGCCCAGAGGGTGGTCAGGCTTAGGGGTAAACCCCAGTTGCCTGATTAATGCACACATTCTAGAACTGAGGTTCACCTATTTGGAGGGGTAGGCATCATTAGAGATCATTGGTTTAACCTGGGGTCACTCAGCCAGCTGCTGTCAAATTTGGAAGAAGAATGAAGGTCTGTTGAGCCCCAGTGCGCTGCCCATGTTGCTGTCAGGTCTACCACCTTCCATCTCCTACCTCCTAGATTTTGATTGGCATCTTTTCATCATGAGCACTTGAGCCTAAGCCCCATTAGGGAAGGCCAAGGAGGAGGGCCTCTGACTCATTCATTCAGAGGCTTGTTTGCAAAACTGGGAAAAGGGATAGAACTAATTAAGTTAAATGAGGCCTTTGTGTTTTCTCTGGATTTTAATCAAGTGTACCTTCTATGCCTCCCTTTGCTCCCTGGAGCAGAGAGAGATGACAAGAGAGAAGAAGGAGTAGTGATTTATCAATTGCTTAGATTAAAGGCAATTGATGGGAGAATGGCTTCTCTCCAGATGTATAACACACTACTGTTCTTGAGGTTTACCTCAGCCTGCATTCTGAGACAGGAGGCTCAGGGCATTCCACAGACCATCAACCTGTGGGCACCTCTCTGGAGCAGATGGTTAGGGAGCTTGGGGAGCAGTGCAGCAGCAGCAGCAGGTAGCTAATGTGCCATAGGAGAGAGCTCAGAGAAGCACAAGGGTCCCCGGGGAGGGAAGCATGGAGTCCCTGTGCATTCACACTGCTGCTTAGAGATCTCCTGCAAGTCTACTGAAGTGAATGCTGATGAGCAGAGAAAGGAGAGATCTTGACTCTTAGCTGGATTGTTCAAAAGAGTCAGGGCAGTGGGGGTTTCAAACAATGTTAGAGGTGGACCTGGGAATACTCCACCTGGAAATGAGTGGGGAGAGGTGGTTGCTCACCCCCAGTATCTAAAACTTGCTGGATGCAGATGGAACTTGATGTCCTTTGTGTGCCTCTAGAGGGCAATGGACCAGGACCAGCGTGGGAGTGTGGGGTCCCAGAGAAGCAGACTTGCCCTGGAATAGGCCTGTGCATTTCTCTCCACTTACTGACAGCAAGGCTCTATTAAAAATTTCTCCCAATAGAGACTGCTTCCCCAGTCCCAGGGGTCATCATAAACAAAAGTAGCTACCTCAGTTTCCTTGTTATCCTGGCAAGAAGCAATTTATTACTCTTTGTTTGAATCAGAAGGCCATGTGCTCTATGACTATAGGTAAATGTTGCCTGTGGATTATGCTGGCCTCCTCAATTATGTCATCTGTCTCTATATTGCAGCCCCTTTTGGGCTGGAAGCACCACCCTCTCTAGCCTGGGCACATGGATGTCTACTTGGGGGGATGCTCTAATCTCAGGTTGTCAATTGACTGCTGCCAATGGCTCTTTAAGAGGCTCTGTTGTTTGGTGCATGCAGAACTGTGAGCTGTCTCCAGCTGGGTCATGCCTGAGAGGAACAAGGCTGCAGGTCCAGAAATCAATGCTCCATGCCATGAACAGAAAAAAGGGTCTTGTGTAAATAACAGATCCCAGTCTTGTCTGGAACTATTATTATCTTCTTTCCCTTAGTCCTGGGAACTAAGCTATTTCTCTAAATTTGCCTATGGTCCCTTGCCTTTGCAAAGGACAGGTTCTATAGGCTACAACTTATGTGTATGGTGGGGGTTAAGAGCTACAGCCCATTTATGGACCATGGCATACAGAGTGGGCATTCAATAAATGTTTAGCAACTTAATACCCATTTGTAGAACACCTATTGTGTAGCAGGCTCCACACCTATTGATTGAAGGAAAACACCTGCAATTATATCTGTCTGGAAAGTAGAAAAATTGGCTTCAGGAAGTGGCTTTTATCACTCTGGCTCCCTCATAAGCAGTATAGATTATTATGCTGTCCATTAGTTTAGCCTCATTCTAGGAATCATTCTATGCCTGTGACTTGCTTTATCTTTCCTCTGTTGCTTACATATTTAAATTTTCTTTTCAATTTATTTGGTTTTTATTTTACTTGATGTTTTCATATAAATGCCTTACATTTGTCCTAGAATAATATTGGGCATAAAAAATACCTACAATTATAAGGAGCCAAAAGAAGAGACACATCAGCAAAATGAAACAGCCTGCCTGACACTGCAGTCAATGAGCAGGACAGTGGTATCTGGCCCCACAGTGTGCTCTCTGTGGCCAGTTTCATCATCCCCTCTGCCAGAATCTGAATCTCAGAGAACAGGCTGGCTGCACCATCACCTGATGTTCTGGAGAGATCATGGCCTCTTAGGTCAGCATGACCCAGCTCTGAAGAGGAGCTTTGCTACTTTCTAACTGCAGCTGTGGACAAGTCATCTATATTCTGAGCCTCAGGTCTTCAATAGGTAAAACAGACACAGTAAGAATTACTTTGCAGGCTCTTATGAGGATTAAAGCAATATGAATTCATGAGTTCCTACTATGTTCTCAGTAAAAGGCAGTTCACATCAATACTGGGCCAATAGGACTGGTGGTCAATATGGCTACTAGATTGTAACTATTAACCAACTTTTATGATCTTTACCTGAGCAGTAGTCATGTGTTCCCTTTTTTCATTTTGTCACAAGAATTCTGCGAGGTAGATGCATCTATTGTGATGATGAGACAGCTCAAGTGGTAAGGTTTGGTAATATGGCTAGTACAATGTAAGAATCTGGGTACGAGCTGATGTCCATCAGAGTTTAATCTGTCCAATGAACATGAATCTCGGCTGATTCTCCATGGTGAGCCAGTACTTCAGCCAAAAGTCTTTTCAGAGGCCCTGCGGTCCTGCATATCCAGCTCAGCATTTCTGTAACAGCTCAGAGGCCCAGCATACTCATATCTACCAACAGAGACTTAATGAATGGCTGGCCAGCATGGACCAGTGGACATATAGACAGGTAACTTCCCTAACACATCCTCAGCACAGAGGTAGCAGGACACTGCGGCTGCTCAGCTAATCAAGGGAAGTGCCATGTGAGAGATCTCTGGCCTCAGCCGCATACTGAGCATGATCCCATACCACACAAATACAGCATGTAAATCATGTGTTTATCTTAAGGGCCAAGCTTCTACATGCACAGCCACACTCTAAATCTTTTGTACCAATCTATACCCTAGGCACTTAATGGACATTATCTCATTATCTCACCATGGCCATTTTAGTTTAGGTTTATTATTAATATTCAGTTAATAAATTCACATAATTATTGATACAACAAACATCCAATGGATGACCCAAATTATGCTGGCCATTGTGCTTGGTTAGGGGAAATCATGGAGAGTAACACACAGCTCCTGTCCCAAAGGATCTACTCACTTATTGGGAATCTAGGGTCTTTGTGGCAAAGATGAGGAAGCTGAGATTAACAGGACAAGTCACTTATCTGAGGGCAGCAAACTGAGATCTGGTGCTCCCAAAGCCTACCTACTCTGTGCACTGAGTTGGACTAATCCCAGCCAGTGAGAGGCCATGTGATGCTGTACCCATGATGCTGACAGGCCAGGGAACCCTCTTGGGCTGTTACCTTCCCTGTTCACTCATGACAGCTTGTGCATGGGCATTGAACTCAGCCTCAGCCTGCATCACAGCTGGCCTGAAATGCAGGTTCAGGGCAGAGACTGCTCAACTGGGCAGTTGACAATGAGTTTCTCTTGGTTATAAAGAACCACCAAACTGCATATACCCAAAGGGGTCAGAGATGTCCAGAGAGTGTTGTCAGCTGAATATATTACCATAGATTGGGCTTAAAGATTCCCCTCCACAAATGGAAAAGCTTGAGTATGAGGAGCCTGGGGGCTACCAGCTACCACTAGCTTGCTGTTCAGACTACTGGATTATAGAGGGAGCCCTTAAAATAGCACAACAAAGGAAAACTGCCCCCCCCCCAAGCCATTTACTTGGGGAATATGGGAACAGTGGGTGTTGCCGCACATTTGCACTCAGGATACAATCCAAACATTTTCCCACCCTCTCAGAGCTCATGATCTGTCTTGGTTCCACCTGCTTCCTTTTCTTTATCTCCAACATCCTCCTTCTCATGCACCACACCCCTCATCAGTCTCATTGGCCACATTTTAGCTTCTCAGACACACTGAACGTTTATCTTATTCCAAATGTGGTTCTAGTCTCCAGAAGGTTCTTCCTTCTCCTGACTTTATGCTAACCCTGCTACCAACCATAAAGGGACTTTGGCAAAGTATTTCACCTCTCTGTGCCTCAATTTTCTTCTCGGTAGAAATGGGAAAATGGAAGTAACCATGTCAAAAGGTTGACATGAGGATTGCATATGATTTGTTAAGCACTTAGAATACTTCTTAATACTCTCTTCTCACCTCCTTGATGAGGTTTTCCCTAAGCCTCCAGTTTAGGCCATCATCCCAATGCTATTTCCTAGCACTCTACCTTCATTCATTGTATGGCCACAGCTCTGTCTCTACATTGATAGTCTGATTGTTTTCATGTTTGTGTATGTATCTCCAGACCACAAGCACAGTGGTATTGAACATCATGCTTGGTACAATGAAGATGCTCCTTAAATCGAATAAATGAATGGAAAATTTGGTGAATCCTAGTAAGAGAGACTTAGAATACAGGTATTGAAGTTTGAGAGAAAGCATTTTGTAAACATGAACATCCTGAGTCCACAGCCTAAGTGTGTGTCTCATCCATTTCTGTATTTCCTGATTTCATCCTCTGAGAGTGCCCCAGGATCCCATGTGAAGGGTCCTTATGTGTTTTGCTGTTGGATTTTATCCCTGGCCAGGGGGACAGGGTGGGAGAGGACATAGAGGCTTTTGAGGAGGAGAGTGACAAAACCTGATGTGATTTTGGAAAAAGCATTCTGCCTGCAGAGTGGAGAATGGATTGGGTGGAGAGGAAAGCTGAGGCAGAAAGCTGCTATTATGGTTTAGCATTGTCTTTGGTGGGGCCACTGTGGTGGGAAAGGTGCTGAGAACCCATGGCTTATGTGGATTATATCTTTCAGACTCCTGGAGCTACAAGATACCGGGGACCTGGATGTGCTTAAGCAGAAGTGGTGGCCGCACACAGGCCGTTGTGACCTTATCAGCCATGCCAGTGCCCAGGCTGATGGCAAGTCCCTCAAGCTGCACAGCTTTGCTGGTGTCTTCTGCATCCTAGCTGTTGGCCTTCTCCTCGCCTGCCTGGTGGCTGCCCTAGAGTTGTGGTGGAGCAGCAACCGGTGCCACCAGGAGACTCCCAAAGAGGTCCGTGCCCTGCGTTCTGCTTCTCCTTCATAGTCTAGAGGCTGGGCAGTGCTATTGGTCTATTTGATGGGTGGTTTTCTTCCCATTAGTATTTTCCTGAGTCATTTGTCTGGAGGTAGCAGTATTTTATATTGGGGGGTGGTGTCATCATTTTATTTTGATTTTAAAGCCAGAAAAAAATGTAGGGGGTGTATTCATGCTTGAAAAAAGTATCAAGGCATCAACCATGGCCATACAAGTCCTGGTTTTATCTGTAGAGTGGGTATAGCATAAGCAGCACCAGAGAGCCCTTCCCCACCCTACCCTACCCATGTGCCTCCTCCTCCTCAAGTGGAGGGACCCACTATAGGGTAAGAAAGGAGACCGCATTCCCTCCTGGTTCTCTTTGGCTTCTCACCAAGGCCCATAAGGCCTGTGCCCCCAGCATATGAGGACCAGCTCCTGCCCCTCCTATTGTCCCTTCCTTCCTCTCTGGCTCTTCCTTGGAGGACCTAGCCTTGCCCTCTTCCTACTAGGCACACCCTGCACAGGGAATATTGTGAGTCTGTTCAGACGTCAGGTTTTGGGAACACTTTCCTTCCTGTGTGTATCAACCACAAGCTGATTCTGCCCTCCACACTTCCTTCTCATTGGGATTTTGCTCTTCTCCAGGCTCATTTTTAAAAAATATGAAGCCTTCATTAAGGTCTCCTGGAGAAAACTCCTTTAAGGAAGGGTGGTGAGGAGTGTGGTTTGTAATGATGCTCTGCCATCAGAAACCTATACACGGACATTGTAGCACAAGCCCAGCCAATCCATCAGGGCTGTCACTGCAGGTATATGTACCTTGGCTACTTCTCGAAGCACAGCTCCATTTATAGTTTACATGAAGACAAACAGGTATAAATTTCAAACAAGAGGCAGTAAAGTAACCAGTGCCAAATCCAAAGAGGCAGCAGAGGCATCACTGCCATTTCTGCCTCCTGGAGAGACTGGCTGGCCACGTGCCATACATCAGTCTGTTATGAAGCCCTGGTTGGGCTGGAGGTGAGGACAGACTCTTACCACCTGCTTCTCCCCACCCAGGTCTATAAGCACAGCAATGGGCAGGTGGGTGGTGTGCTCTTAGAACCACTCCCATTGGACCAGGGAGGACCAGCTCACATTGTACCCATTCTCCATGTTTTTTTTTAAACCTAAGCCACCAGCCCATTTTCCTTTGTGCAAATTTCCCTTGGGTCAGGGGAGCTGGAGAGGCTTCTAGGTAGGTGGGTGAGCATCACACTGTCATGGAGGCACTATCCTGGGCTGGTGTAGTGGAGTAGGGATGCAGGGGAAAGAGACTCAGGCTCAGCCCTCCAAAATGTTCTTTGTGAGCCAGGTTCAGGGAGATGCCATCCTTCCTCTATTGGAAGTACTTGTTTGCTTTCAGCCAGGTCCCCCAGCTTAGTGTTTAGTGACAGGCCTGGCCTGGACAGCCCAGAATGAACTGTCAGGATGTAAGTGTGTGAATGTGTGTGTTTGTGAGTGTGTGTGTGGGTGGGGAGAGAGAGAGGCTAGAGAGACATTGAAGGCAGAGGTGAAAAGAGAGGGAGCTGAGAAAGACCAGGAAACAAGGGATGACCTAGAATGAGAAGCAACTCCCTCTTGACCAGAAAACACGTAGTCTTCCATTCTGGTTTCTATATATGCCTGAGATCTCAGGCATGAGAGTGAGGACAAAATATATCATTCTTGCTTACAAAATATGCAACTTCCTGTCCAGGCTGCTGTTGACCCACTTCCAGATAGGAAGGAGAAGCAATGGAGAGGCAGGTTGGAAAAGCACAGTAGCTGCCTTTCCTTCAGCCCCTTTGGGTGTTGCATGGAAAAAAAGGGAAATGTACCATCCTTTTCCTATTGTTAAGGGTTTCTGATTGTCAAATGAAGTTTCTCCCTACCTTTTCTTCCTCCTCTAATACATGTGCCCTTAGGAACACAGGTCCTGTCCTCAGGGACTCACCTCCACATGGGCAGGTGGGACAGAGGTCTACCTTCCGTCCTGCTGATCAGGGCCACCCTGAAGTGTGCAGCAGGTTCTGTCAAGTGTTGAGGGGCATGCAGCCAGCCTGGGCATGGTGGGACCATCAAGGGTAGGGTGCAGGTTAGTAATGAGTTCTTGGGGGTTGGGGTTGTTAGAGCTGAGTGCTGAAGGACTTGTATAAATCCTAGAACCTGGGATGAGACTAACTTGCCTTTCAGAAAGGGTGAACAGTGTGGGGATAAACATAGTCATTATACCTCTCAAAGCTCTGGGGGCTGCAGTGTCAGCACCAGCAAGGAGGTAGGTATGGAGGGTGCTGGAGTGGAAGCAGGGACTTTCTCTGAAGGACTTAGATGCCAGGGGGTTTGAATCTTATAAAGGGAGTAGGAACCAGGAAAGCAGTAGAAACAGGATTTTAGAAGCATACCTTTAAAACCTTCAACAAGTAATGAGGGTATTTAATCCAGATCTTTGTGTTACTGGTTGGCTGTATTTTATGGAGCAGAATTTGCAATTGGGTGAGAGTGTCTGGTTTATCTTAGAATGCTTTTTTGGGGGGGGGCATTGGCCATATTTCTTAAGAGACAGAAACCTGTCTTTGGGTGGAGTCCTAGTCATATTTAATGGCCTCTACAGATGTCTTCAGAGTTTAGACACTGCTTGAGGAAGAGTAGTAATATGCATTCAACCTCTTAATACTCATGTGGATTTGAGCTCATATTTTTTCTAAGGAATCATATGATTATATAGTTACCCAATGCAGGTGAGCACACCAAGCTCTGTAGATGCAGTTAAAAGCCACCTGCTAGATTTATGGGGGAAGTGGAATCATTGCTCTCAGAATAAAATATTCATGAAATAAAGATGAGAACTGCACAAATGGGAGATGACACAAAGACTGAGGGATGAATCATCCATCACTGGCTGGAAGCTTGGAGTTCTTGTTGCCTCCTGCCTTGCCTGCCCTCCCTGGCCCCTGCATCCATTGCAAACAGGAACTGACAGAGGCCATGGTGGCCAGGCAGCAGTGGCAGAGGAGCAGTTGGGCCCCTCCATGTGGCCAGTGTGCTGGCCTCAGTCTGCATGCCTACTTGTTCTTTGTGGGAGATTTGATCCTGGGACCCATTCTTTGACTCTACACCCTTCCTTGCCTCCATGCCTTTGATGCTTTGTAAACTCCACATAGAGATTTTTCTCTCTGGTTCCTCTTCTCTCTTCATTTATGCTAAACTCACAGTGTAGCCATGGGGTTTAAAGAGGTAAGGTGTGTGAAGTGCCATATGCAGCATGTGTCCCATGGGATGTGCTTAGTGAACGGTAGCCAAGGGACTACACCCTTAAAGGGCCTTGTGTTGTACAGGAAGGGATATAAGGATGACCAGTGACATCATTAGGTCACCTTCCCTGTGCCAAGAAAATGTCATGTTACTTTCTCAACTCCCTTTGAGTCCCTTCAACATTTGAGGGAGGCCTCCTTACCCTTGGGAAAATGAAACTCAGAAGTGGTCTGGGAAGAACTGGAATATGAGGGAAGTGTCTGTCACTGGGCCTTCCGTCAGGTGTGTAGAAGAGCAGGAGTTTCCTTAGCCTTTTTCAGAGGTTTTCGAGAATGAAGAGTGTAACTGAGGATTCTTCCCTGTGCCAGAGAGAAACTGAACCCTAGTTTCTCTCTTCTGAAAACTAAGCTGGGCTCAATGGCTACATTGTTGATACCAGACCACTTAGAGTGAGAGGAAATTCATGCCCTTAGCCCAGGGACTTCCAGGAAGGAGGCATTAACACTTGTCATACACCATATCTATCTCACAAGCAGCTCGGATATGACTCCCTTCTATAAAACCTCCTCTGCCTACCTCCATGGTCCATCTTCATGCCAGGGGTAATGCCAAATTGCCACTGATGCTATACTTGCCTGTCTCTGCTTTAGGTTTGCTGGCACTTCCCACCTCTGCATTCCCATCACTTTGTCCAGTCTCTGGAACAGTAGGATCTCTTGTTGAGAGATGATGAATATAACTGAAGTATTGAGCACCTTCCACATGCCAGGGACCAAGATGGATGCTTTACCAAGAACATTAGCTCATCTGGTAGTAGGAGCTCAAAAGTATTTATTGAAGGAATAAGCCAGTCTGGGTGCCTATAAAGAAAATGTTATTAATATTCAATTGTTGTATAAATCATTGCAGCTGAATCAATGGCGTTCAATTCTTGCTGCACATCAGGGGTCATTAATCCTGGGGCTTTTTCAAAGTATAGATGCTTGGGATCCATTCTCCAAAGGGTTGTATTAGGTAGGTCTGGACAACTGTAATTTCTAGAAGCTTCACATGTGCTTTGATGTCCTGGCAAGGTTGAAAACACTGGTCTACACCATCCTGCCAAGGGGAGATTGGGAACATGCAGCCCAGGTTTGGGAGCTGGGCAGATGTCTCTGATCCTGACACTCCACTTACCGTGGAATTGTGTAACCTTGAGCAAGACTGTTCACCCCTAGCCTTGGTTCACCCCATGTACACTTGTTGCAATCATTGGCTCCCTCCTCTCATTGCCCTCCCCTACAAAATCTTTAGTTGAGCCCATCAGAACTTTTTCTCATCATGCTCTGAAAAATTGCCCAGCATTCCCTGAGACCACTTCATTGACTTAACTAACATTCAGCTTCTTTGCACTTACACAACCATTAATCTCAGACTCCCAGCCCAGCTCTTTGGGGTCAGGAACATCTTTGGAGCCACACTAAAGAAGATTATGTTGATGGTGTTTCTCCCAGCTGTTGGGTCTCATTTACCACTTGGTTGGTCTCAAGGACACCTCCTACAAGCATCCCAGATGGGAAGTCCTTCAATACATTTTGTTCCTGCCCAACTTAAAGTAGAAGCCATTGGATGCCAAACAAAGTTCTAATGAGTCCCATGTGTGCCTGGCTATTACATAGATGATAGTTTAGTTAATTACTGTTTTCCAATACACTGTGTTATTTCTACATTGGTGAACAGCAGCTTAATTACAGAACTTTATCTCTCTGCAAGACAACGTCTGGGAAAGGGTCCCCAGTAACCTCTGCTGGGACATCTGTCATCATGTTTAATATGAAGTGAGAAACACAGAGTTGGAATTCAGCTGGATTCATGGATTAATGTCATTAGTAAATTTTATGTCATAGTCAGGGATATTTCTCTAGGTTAGTTACCTATGGTAAATTAATGAAGGGAGGAGCAAGTTTCCAAGTATCTCTCTATAGCTGTTATTACTTGGTTGAACACTGAAACTCTGGGATAATGAAGGTATAAACTGATGTAGTTCACATTTAAAAGCTCATTATTTGAATTTGCATAACATAATATAATGCCCCATTTTGTCTAAAATATAGATGATTATTTGGATCACTCTTTCCTTGAGTAGGTAGATTATTTCAGCCTCTTTTCTTGGCCTGGGGGCCACCAAAAATAACAGTGTGTGCTAAGTCTTTGGCCCCAGGTGATCCAAGAAGACAGTGCTCCCAGGGTTTCCAAACAAGGTAGTTTTCTCCAGTTCTCTGCACTGCAGCTCTGGCTCTGGCAGAAGCAGGCAGCATGGAGGGTATGTTGGGAGACTGAGAAACAGGCTGCATGTGTTTTCCAGAAGAGAATGCATAGGCATTTGCTACAGTTCCACTTATTTTCTTGTTCAGTTAAACAACAAATGCAGGAAGCTTGTGATGGCATCCCCTTCCTCTAGGGTTTGCTTTGTGTTGGGGCTACTACCAGGAGTAGAATTTCGATAGAATGAGGTCCAATTGGTACAGAGAGGATGAATTTTTGACTGCCATTCAGGGTGGGAAGGTAACCCTTGAAAGTTTGTTCAAGTGATATGGATATTTTTTCTCTTTGTCTTAACATGAACAGGTTATAGGCTAATAAATAACCTCAAGTTGGGGCTGATACCCACTGCACACTTAGCAGTCCTTGGAACTGCTTCATTTGCCCTTAATTTAAGGCAAAAAAATATGGATTGATGAAACTATATATTCAAGCTCTTTCTTCCAAAAATACTAACTGTAGGGTAATTGGATCATCTTCACAACAATGTTCTGGGTTGGTCTTTATTGTAAAAGCTTTGATGTTACCTGATCCGCTCCTCACTGCTGTGATTATTATGCTAGATTGGTGCTGGTTCCCTACCACTTTATCACACTCCTCCTCTCCTCCCCACCAAACCTCCTCTTCCTTGTCCTTCACTACTAGTGAAGGATTTCATTTTGAAGACCTACTTTGCTCACATTTTTCAGAGGATTTTTGTTGGTGGGTCTTCCCCCAAAACTCCCTTATGTTTGTTCTCCTGGCATTCAGTACAGAGGCTCCTTTCACTTTTCCTCTACTTTCAGCTCTCTGCCTCCCTGTGGTCTTCTTTGATAGGAAGTTCTCCTTTCTCTGTCTCTAGACCCCAGCAAAACAGGGAGCATCTCATGAACACCTGTCCTGACCCAGTGCTCATTTGACTGATCAAAAGGGCCAAGCCCTTTCTTCTAAATGCCAGAATCCAGAGCTAACACATCTGGGAGTAAGACACTTGCCTCCCATTTTGTTAGTGTGCTCTGAAACTTGACTTCTCTCCATATCTAATGGGATCTTTAAAGCCCTGAAAGGAAAATAGAAAGCAGGAAAGGCAAGATTATGCAACTAACTAGTTTTCCCAATGATCCCAGAACCACTTACTTGGTCATCAGTTTTCCTTTAACAGAAACTAAAGGCTGTGCCAGAGAGGCACTCTGTTTGTCTCCAAGCCTTCTCCAAGCTTTGCTGGCTGCAAAGAGAAGGGAAGGTTATATTATTAAATCCTAAGAATATCTGAAATTATCTCTCAGTTTCTCTAGCTTCAAGGAACTCTGGTTTCAGTCTTGTGCCTTTCACATATTTTGAAATGAAAACAATCTGTAGATACAAATATTTCCCAACATGGCTGTGGTACTGACTTTGGCTAATGCAGATAAACGAGCCAAATCATAAGCTTATCAGATCTCACAGCAGCCATGAGAAGGCAGAAGTGGGCTGGGTAATAAGCAGGAGCCAAGGCTTGTCCAGACAGCTGGGGGGGCAAGATCCAGGATGATGGTCATGGAAGAGAAAGTTTGTTGAAGCACTACTGCTGTAATGGATGGAATATCAACTACTTTCTGTCTCTTTATCCCTATGTTCAGGATTCAGATACAGTCTTTGCTTGGGTCATGGTCCTGCATTTTGGTTACAGGTGGTCAGACAACTTAAACTCTTATCCATAAGGGAAGAAGTAATTTCCCCAAAGCAAGTAAACCACAGTTTTCTTAGACTGGGTGAATTGATGGTGAGTGGCCCTGAAACAGCCAATACTCAATATGACAGTTAAAAATACTATTAGAAATAGTTTCACATGCAAGAATAAAAACAAACATAAATAAAATGGAAGAAATATTACACAGAGAAAAGGATCAACCATGCTGTAATGTAATTAAGAAGAGAAATTCAATTTGCTTTGTTATATATTTTACAAACTGTTGAAGGAGTCAGTGAAAGACATTGCATGCATCATATTTAGTTGGGCAATGTAAAGGTTTATTGGTCCCTAGCCACTTTCCCCAATTTTACCCATGACACTTGCCTCCCAAAGGTGATCCCAACTCAGAGATGGTCTTTCAACATCAACTTGCAGAGTTCTGCTCTGTGGGACTTCAGATCACTGGAATCTTGGCTCTGTCTACAGAGATGTGCCCATGATATCTGATGTCAGTTTCATCTATGACAGCAAGCCATACCCATAGTCTCAACTACCCTCAAACTAGTTGGCTTTCTTATTCTCAGGTTTACTCCTGGATTGGAATATTATAATCTTTTTTCCTGGGGGAGGTTCTTGGAAAAAACAGCAAGTGTCACACTGGAAGCCACGCTATCTGTGCTAGTCATGAACTTGACAAAGGTGTGGAGAGAGCAGTGGCTCTGTTTCATCCACCCCATTGGGTGTTGGGAGAAAGGAGTGAACTGTAGAAGCACCTTCTTTCTCGAGAAAGGCTGGATTGAGTCTTCATGGGGGTCAGTCACGTGATTGTACAGAAGTGAGAGGGAGTTCAAGTTAGTTGTTTAGGGTTTCCACTTCCTGGGGTAAATACTCTCCTTCCAGCGCTATAGGATCTCAAACACGCCATTGGAATGGTCCTTAGATTTGTGTGGTTTCTTCTGTTTTCTTTTGAAAGCACATTAAGGACTTTCACATATCTTGGCTTTTCTAACAACTCTACAAAATGGGCAGTGGACCGGTTCTTCTTTCCACTGTATGGATGTCAACATTAGACAGCCTGTGGTGTTTCATCTCAGAGTTGGGCTTTGACATGGTATTTCTCTTGGAGTTTGACATCTCATGCAGGAGGCATGACTTTGACCTTGTCTGGCACATCAGCACTCATGATGCCTGAAAGTAAATTTGCAACTTCTAACACCTCATTGAGGGGCTGTTGTAGCTCCTCCACCAGGCAGCTGGTCTTGTGCCCCACTTCACTGTGGGAAACTGAGGAAGCGGATTCTATTGTATTTGTTTTTAGGGAGCTTTAAAGCAGTGTGATGTCCTTGGTTTATTCTGACATTGTCAACAAATCATCAAGTTATTTGAAAGGAATGACACTTGTTCTATTTTCTTTCTTAAGCAAATAAATAAATAAAATAATTTTTTGATGTCATTCATCATATGGAGAGACTCAGGAGTTAGGGACATAGCCATCTTGACAGCCAAGGCCTTATGTTACCAGAAAAGTCAGCTGACCCTTGGGAAGTCCCTTCCTTCACTATCCCCACTCCTCACCCCCATCCTCATCCTGGAACCAGGCCCCCTGAGCTTTAAAACAGGGGCATGCTCCTCCCTGACATCCTTGGAGATTTTATTCATGGAGAAAATCCTCTGAGCAAAGCAAGACCTCTCCTGTGGCTCCAGGCACTACCTCTGCCTCTCACTGGGGTATGTCTCTGGGGACTCATTTATCTTTCTGAATCCAAGCTTTCTTTGTGTAGGGTGGACATGAGTACATCAAGTCTGTTGGGCATTATAAACTCTAAATGGCAAACATATGGGGCCCATTAGGAGCTTAAGGATCATTCCCTTTTGCTCCCAAGGTAAACTTCCTTCCGTGTCTGCCAGTTCTTCAAAACATCTTCTCCCAAGATTATTGGGTGGGAAGGCAATGATTTGAAGCAGAGTGTGAAGGGGAAGAACATGCTGCCAAAGCTGGCTGGTGGGATCCTTGCTCCTTAGGGGCAGTGTCCTAGGCTGCTGGTCTCAGGTAGCTGAGGGCTGGACACAGCTGAGGGGAGATGGGAGAGATGGGAGGAATGGGAGCATGCTCACCCACTGTCCAACCAGCCAAAGAGGCCTGGGGTCTCCAAGCCTTAAGAGTTGTAGATAGCCAGCCTGGGCTCATAATAGGGCTCAGCTTGACCTTCCTATGCTTTCCCTCCAGGACAAAGAAGTGAATCTGGAGCAGGTTCATCGGCGTATGAACAGTCTAATGGATGAAGACATTGCTCACAAGCAGATTTCCCCAGCATCTATTGAGCTCTCGGCCTTGGAGATGGGGGGTCTGGCTCCCAGCCAGGCCTTGGAGCCAACACGCGAGTACCAGAACACCCAGCTCTCAGTCAGCACCTTCCTGCCTGAGCAAAGTAGCCACGGCACCAGCCGGACACTCTCATCAGGGCCCAGCAGCAACCTGCCACTGCCACTGAGCAGTTCGGCCACCATGCCCCCCATGCAGTGCAAACACAGGTCGCCCAATGGGGGGCTGTTCCGCCAGAGCCCAGTGAAGACCCCCATCCCCATGTCTTTCCAGCCTGTGCCTGGAGGCGTCCTTCCAGAGGCCTTGGACACCTCCCACGGCACCTCCATCTGACTACGCCACCCGCCCTCCCGCCCGCCCATCTACCCACCCGACCAGCAGAGCTTTTTAATACAAGGAACACAAACCACACACAGAGAGACTTTCATTCTTCTTGTACATACCTGTAAATAATGACAGAATGGAGTGGGGTAAAAGTGTATTTTGAATATTCCCAATTTTCGAAGTCAGTAAAAAAAACACAAAAACTGTATGAATGGCTTTGTAAATTTTGTTCTATATGAATAAAAAGGCAAATTACTTGTGATCATTCTGAAGTGCCAAAGAAGCCCCCTGTTCCTGAGCCTTTCTGAGGGCAGGAGGGGTAATCAGATAAAGAGCCCCTTCCTGCTGGGAGAAGGGAAAGTGAGGAGCAGGTCCCTTTAGAGGAGCCCCAAATGCTGCTTGCTGTTGTGTCCATGGTTTCCTCCCACTTTCCTCCACTCCTGACACCTTGTTCTGCTTTTAATCCTCATGGGTAGATAAACTGTGAGCCTCAACCAGCATTGGCCTGGCCCACTGTGACCCAGCCTGTATCGGAGGCTCCTAGGACATGGGACAGTCCCATTGGTCACCCTACTGTGTGTCACAGTGTGCTGTGGGCCTAAGAGAAGTGCCCATACTGATGTGATGGTCTCTGAGGGCTTTGTGCTGACATGCTCTACTATTGGCCTTGTTTTTTACTTTGTTTTCCTAATTAGAAGAATCAAGTGATAGAATACGAGAGAAGGGGGGCAGGCCCCAACATTGCCTTGAAAAGGGCAGGCCAGAGGTGGGTTTGGCCTGGTGAAAGGTTTGTAGTATAAGGAAATTCAAGGTATGGTGGATAGACCGGGTGAGGTAGTGGGAGGAGAGGCCAGGTAAAGGGAGAATGTTCTGTTGGATTTGGTACCCATGGTCCCAGGTGAGAGAGAAAACTGGTCATAGATGCAAGGAGTATAAGCTTTGTGGTTTCAGGTAAAAGGATGCTGTTAGAGTGGAGGGAGGGCCCTAGGTAAGCAGACTAATGCTCTAGGTGATGGCAAGCTGGGAATGATGAAATGGACCATGTGCATTCAGGTGGGAAGGAGCCTTGGCTCTTAGAGAAGGGACAGCATAACTTTATGCAATGTGAGGGCAAGTAACTCTCATCTGCCAGGGAACTAGATCTCCAAAATAAAAGGATGTCTCTGAATTTGAACCCTGAAGATAGTCTTCTAAACAGAGCCAAGGCCCAGCATGCATCCTCATTCCCTGCTTTGCCATCTCTCTTGAACTCCAGAAGCCTACAAGCCATGATACAGCTCTTAGCAGGGGCCCTCCTGGCTGAGAACATCTTATAATCTCTGAGATTCCCAGGCTTATCGCTGAGCTGGTGAAACTGCTGGGAAACTCTGCTTCTTAAAGTTAGGGTAACCCGGCAGTCTGCCTCCCTCTATTGCCCTTTCTGGGACAATTAAACTGTAGAATCAGAGAAAACACCACTAGGAGCAGAGTAAGTTGAGTGATCTTAGCTGTATCACTTCATTTCTTCTCCTCTTACAGACTAAGGTGATTCTGTTCTCCTCCCCTGCCAGAATGGTGCATGCAGCCTACAGCTGGCACCAAGAGGTAGGGCTCCCTCTCCAGCAGGAATCAGGGAGATGAGAGCCTGGGTCTGTGGTCATGGAGAAATATAAAGTCCTATTGATTGCCTTTCCAATAGCCTTGTAGAGTTACTCCAGAGATGTATTTATGAGGGTGATAACTAGTACAGGATTGATTTCTTCCCTGAAGTCCTGAATGACATGATTGAGCAGTAAGGAATGGCTGCATCACAAAGTCAGCTGAAAGCACCCTGGGGAGGAGAGTGTTTATAATTATTCTATTTATCTCTGGATGCTAAGAATGGCCTGATATCAGTGCTACTAGGAGATGCACTGACTGACATTTCTCCAATCAGAGTAAACCAGAAGCTGGGTGCATGCTCACGGTGATGTCCAGGTGAGTGGTTGTTACACTGAGGAAGATAAGGCTCCATTTTCTTTCCATCAGCACTTGAGGGGCTCTGCCCTGGATGGTCATTTTTCATATATATCTATTTTTTTAATCAAATTGTCTCATTGCCTTATCTCACACCCAAGTCTGTTTTTCTCCCAAGATGACCTGTCTTTGGGGAGTATCATGGATGTTTTCTTGGACAGCATTGCTAAGAATGGGTGTCAGGGAGAGGAGGGAGATGACACACGTCGTGTGTGTGTGTGTGTGTGTGTGAGAGAGAGAGAGAGAGTGTACAAGCGCATCCTCATGGTGTGACCCTTCACCATGTTTATGTTATTTTTAAAAATTTCCTAACCTTGGCATGAGGGAAAATGATTAATATTCAAGGAAGTTCTCTAGAAAAAAATCTTCCCAACTCAGATTCTGTCTCAGCTCAGAATGTATCATTTTTTCATGCTTTGCTCTTTGGATTTATAACTCTGTTTAGACTATTCCATACACTATAGGTATATTTTGTGCCTTCAGACACTGCAAATAATAATCAGCATTTGGATTAAAGTTGTTTAATAATAAAACTTGACTTTGTTCCCTACCCTGTTCTTCTCTGGGGTGAAGAAATGTTAGCTGCTTGTTCCTGCATGCTCTGGCCAAGAGCTGGATTCTGTCCCATTAGTGTGGGCAGTCATGAGTGAAACTTTGCTGATTACGTGGGTCTCAGATATGCTTTCAGGTGGAGGCATGTCCTCCTCATCCTTTATATCCAGAGTCCTCCACGTTGACTGGGGGCTATGTAAGGACTTGCTGAGAAGCAATTCTAATTTTTAGTTATCCTAACATGTGAGTTTCCTTGAACATGTGAGTTCTTGGAAATCTCCTAGAATAGAATTTGGCTGCACTACACAGAGAAGTGTTCACATGGCATTGTGGAATGAATTCTTTTTTAAGTGTTAGCTGATTTCATTTCTTCTCTCATCTCTACATGCACTTAGACCTAAAATAAGTTGTCTGTCTGTGCTTAGGCCTCAGCCTTAAGGGAGTGGCTATCTTGAAGGATGTACAACTTGCTCCTTAGCATTTGGCTCTCAGAGGGTCTTGTGTACCATTGCACAATGAACTCCCATATTCCCAGTCATTTCTATAGCCCCTGATCACCAGCCTGGTCCCTGGACTCCCACATTCATATGCTCCCAGTTCTACCTTTTATATCACAAGGATCCCCTCTGACTTCTCAGCCTTCATAGGAGAAACAACTCCACTGTTATCCCTGGGTCAAGTAGAACTAACTTGAGGAGTGTGGTTTTCATGATCAAGATCTTAACTTCCAGGAAGTGAAAGTAGAGTATCCAGCCCTTATCCCTCCATCCCTGCATCAATGAGAGACTTCTCCCATTGTCCAATGCTGGGGACAAACTCCAAAGGCTGGGGGTGTGGGAACTTGGCAGACATTACCAGATTATCTGGACAGATGAATCTGAATGGGACTCCCAAAGGGCTATGTTTTCTTTTATTATTATTAAAGATTTGTATTTATTTCTTTTTAGAGAGAGGGGAAAAGAGGGATAAAGAGAGACGGAGAAACATCAATGTGAGAGTTAAATATTGATCGGTTGCCTCCCACATGTGTCCCGATCAGGGACCGAGCCTATAACCCAGGCAAGTGCCCTGACAGAGGATCAAACCAGTCATCTTTTGCATTGTGGAACAATGCCCAACCAACGAAGTCACACCAGTCAGGACAGGGCTATGTTTTCTAAAGGAAAAGCAGCCCTGTTCCTAAATTCTAAATCCTTCCAAATCTTACCAAAATGACACAAATTCCATACCCAAGTGTATCTTTTCAAGCACTGAAAGAAAAGACCAAGGACACATAAAAGAAGAGAAAAAAACACTCTTTGGCCTATGCCCTCTCATTTAATAGGTACAGATATGGGCAAGTTCCCATGGAGAGCTTGGATGCATGCATGAACTTATGCTTCCAAGGCTTACTCATGGGCCTCTGCCATCATTCTGGGTAAAGATCCTTGAGAAACTCATTTTTCTCTCCCAAAGGTACATGCTCCCAGATGAACTTCTATATCTTAACAAAAGCCTTGTTTTGTGCTGCTTGCTTTAACAACACAAGATTTGATAAAGCTCCCCAAAATCTGAACTGACCTTTCCTTGCTTTGGACATAATAAAAGAGAGAGAATTTGTGTTCCTATTGTAACATTTGCTACAATGAAACCATTATTTTATTTCATGCCTGCAGTTGCTTTTAATGCATGGAATTGTGCTTGATTCTCATTATACTCGCCCTTCATACCAGGCAACTCCAGTTAGGTAACAATTCCCTATTCCAATACTTTTAATATTTTCTTTTTTCCCACCTCTCTGGTATGTAGTTATATTACTTCTGAAAGAAGTGCACACATTTTAGATAAACCAGGTGAGCTAACAGTTGACAAAGGAGGGACAATTGTCAATGATATCAGATCCTCCTGCTAGCTTTCATTCCCTCACCCCTGAACTTGATATTGGGTGCTGAGCTCCAGAGAGAGGAGAGGTTCTTTCTACAGCAAGACAAACTCCTGCTAGAAAAATTTGCAATGGCCAATGTACAGGATCTGAAAGAGGGGATATGTGACTGAATATGCCTCAGGAAGTGCTGGGTCACTGGCAGATTCAAGCATACAGTTGCCAGGATCAACCAGGTATCCAAGCTCAGAGGAAAATGAAATATTTGCCAACACACTAAATAAGTCATACGCAGGTACATGCAAGCATATACACACATATACAGACACTAAAGTCCCTATAGACCCCCTTTCAGGCACACACATGCAGAATTTAACAAGCATGGCAATGCTTGAGTGATGCAAGCAGATAAATTTCTACTCATCAGATCTGGAAAACAGCACAGGGAAGGAAGGAGGCCATTTCAGGGCTTCCCTGTTTACTACAGTCTTAATGCAACAATCAACCAAGCACTTTTCTGTAATCAGTTGCTACAGAGGGACACATCTCTTGCTAAGTGGCCTTCTTCTGGCCAAGCACCCAGGTATGCACAGCAAACTGTCCAATAACCCTTGCTCTGAAATCATCCTGATTTTCAATTAGAATTCCTGAAATATGCATAGAAGCCTCAGGCATTCCCAAAGGCATGCTAATTGTTTCTGAATAAGAATACACATTATCATCATATTGACATCAGCAACCATTTATTGATTAGGTATATTATTCTGAGGGACTATTCTGTTCCCTTTATATACAGATGCTCTTTCATTCTGAGGCCAGCCCTACAAGGCAGAAATTACTATCTAAAATTCATAGAAAGGGAACATGAGACAAAAAGGCATGGCCCCAAAGCTGGTAAGTGGCAGTGCTGGCACTCACAGTTCCTTGTCTGTCTGACTTCTTGGGATATGTCCCTGTCTGCACAGGTGGATCTCCCTTGGTAGGAACACATCTGCTGTCTCTTAGCCCTGGGCCCATGTTGGCCTGCTCTGTCCCAAGATGCAGTGGCACCATCTCCCCCAGATCCCTCAGCCTCTGCATCTGCTGCCTCCTCTCTGGTGGCTTCAGGGAGCATTGGTTAGTATATGCTCGTGCATCCCTGAAGAGGTGTGGCTACCCCAGATTAAGAGGATCATGCCTAACCAGAGTCTGGGCCGGGTGTCTGCTGCCCTGAAGCTGCCATTAGCCAGGCAGGAAGTCAGAGTCAGAAAACAGGCTGCTTCTCTAAGGGAATATCTTCCTCCAGTAGACCCTGCTTCTGCATAGAGCAAACTGTGCACCAGGCCAAGGGAAGCTCCAGGGCCAATTAGTGCTCTGAAGAGCTTTAGCATTCTCCCTCAGAGCAGGAGTTCCATCCCTGAAATCCCTGGATACATCTCAGAGGTGCCTGAGAAACTTCTAAAATTGTTTGTCATATTGCTGAGTACTGTGGGTGTGTGCATTCCCCCCCAAAACAGTGTCCATATTTTCCAATATGTTTTTTAAATTCTCTTGTAAAAGCTCTAAATCAATGCATGTAAAATTTGGGAGTCAGACAAGCCCCTGTATTCCACTCTCCCAGGGCCTGTGTTTAAGTGTAATTCCATTTCAGTACTCCTCTGAGGGGAGAATAATTACAGAACAGTGATGAGAGGAGAGAATGTGGAAAACGCATTGCAAGTAGGGCCTCTGGGACTAATACAGAGGCAGAGAAGTCCCACTGGCAGGACACATAGGGAACTGCTAGACACAGGGGCAGAGGATGATGCTGATAGGTGCCTTAAACTTGGTGCATGGATGGGAAGGTAGTCCAGACAAAGTGAGGGAACAGATACTGAAGCCGGCTGAGTCTGGACTGAAATCCTACTTCTGACCATGACATCTTAAGCACATTGTTTTTTATTTCTTTGAGTCCCACTGGTCCCTTCATATATTAATGATAATAATACCTATCTCATTGACTTTTGTGAGAACTCCATAGTTAAAATAATAATCATAGTTGGAAGGTATTGAGTATTTACTGTGTGTCAAAGTTTTCCCTAAATCATCTCCTTTGTTCCTATTGTTACCATGCATGGTAGCTAACAAGGAAAATGAAGCTCAGAGAAGTTGAATGCCATGCTAATATTGTGTAGAAGGGATGAGATGTTCAGGAAGTTGGAGTGCAGAGCCTGTGCTTCTACCCATGACCCTGTATTAGTACTCTATATTGCAAATGTCAGTGCAGGGACTGAGATAATCTGTACTTGCCTTGTTCTTCAAGTCCTGGCTCATGCTGTCACAGGTGCGGGAAGAAGGGATTGGTATCCCTTCGACCTCAAACTAGACAAATGTTCTGTGTTAATAAAATAAGTGAGACCTGGTTTTTCATTTTGATTCTGGATTTTCCAGCTATGTGATCTTGGATATGAGGTGCAGAGAATGAATCTATACAGCTATCTGTGATCCGTGATTGCTAGAATGAAGTTTTCTCAGCTCATAAGATCTCCTATTTTGACATCTGAGTCCCTTGTGGACACTACACAGATCCAAAAGAACAGGGTTGGTCTTGACAAAGAAAGAGCATGTTTGCCTTTTTTTCTTGGAGGTCAAATTACTTTTTCTCTCCATTAAGGTAGAGCCATATGCATATTCTACTGCTTGTGGAATAGGTACAAACTGGGTACCAGACAGATCTGGCTTAAAATCTGGTCATTTTTGCTTACCAGATGGGTATCCTTAATTGCATCACTATCATCTCAGAGCCTCCTCTCTATCCCCTCACCTGTAGAATGGGATCTGAGTCCTGAACTGCTGTGAGGATCAATGATAATTCAGGTAAGGTGCCTGCACAAATACATCCTTATTAATGACAGCACTTGGGGTGATCTGCATACCTACTGCTCAGCCTCTGAGCTCAGCCAACCATCTCATCCATAACATTCACATATGCAATACTTGCTGCCAGCTTGGGCAGCAGGCAGAGTGCCAGCCAGGGCAGAGAAAGCAACATTTCCATTTTCACCCCACACTGGTTTTTTTGCTATGTGCCCCATCCCTGTGCCTCTGGGAGATGACAGTGCTGGCAGCCCTTGCTTCTCTTCCTGAGATCCACTCATGTAATGATTCTGACTGTTTCCAGAAAGCATATGAAAAGCAGCCTGGCTTACCTGGAGAGGCATGATTTGACTGTGAGCTGTCAATCAGTGCTCTCAAAGCCTGACTTCCAGGTGTGCTAATACTGAAATGCAGACAGAAAGAATCAGGGTCTGGGGAGGGAGCACCTCCAAAGCTGCCAAGGCACTGATGAGTCTGCAGGAATATAGCTTGAGGTTTATGGTCATATATGCCATAAGTCTTTGGACTTTCAGTGGCTTCCTGGAGTGCAAGCCCTTTGCTTCTTGCAGTAAGACTCAAGTTCCACGTGTTTGATAGGAAAAATAAACACATAATTTTGAGTGACAAAGAGTGTGTGTGCTGATATAATTGTATGCTTATTCTGTGCCTGTTTTTAGGTTCTACCACTACATTAGGTCTGAAATTCACAGTAGCTGAATCATCCTCAGTCAGCAACCCGTTGTCTGGACAAGCTAAGTTGTCTCAGGTGGAAAGAAGGTGCTTCTTGCATTCAGTAAAAAGTGACATAGCTGACTGCTAGATTAGTAAGAATCTAGTTCAGTAAGAAAGAGAGGACACATTGAAACAAGAATTTGAGGAGGGACCACTCAGAAAGTTGTCATGAAGAACCATAAGGATAGTGAAGAAGCCTGTGAATGTCAACAGCAGCACGCATTCACTGTAGTAGGAGGGGCATGATTTCCAAATGGGAGAGAAGCAACTGAAAGGGGCTGCCTCAATCCACCTCCATGAAATGAGCCAACTGATGGTGACTCCAGAAGCAGAGAGCTGCGGAAACACCAACTCTGACTTCATTGCCCCTTCTCCCTCTTACTCTCAGCCTATTCCAACCACAGGGCAGGAAGCCCAATGAGAATGTTCACACTGACCAGCTTCCTGGAGCAGAAAGCAGGGTGGAGAAAAATGAATGCTTATGAGGGTATGAGGAGGAAGGAAAACAAAATATATTTAATATAGTGGGTCCAGAGGAGAAATAAAGGGACTTACATGGATTATATGCTCAAGATGTCTTATGAGAATTATCTTTTCTTATCTTGGAAAATTAAGAAAAATTTTTGACAAATGATGGAAATGAGATACAAAATTTAAATTGTTTCCTCAAGGTGGTCCAAGTAGACTGTTGTCTTAATAAAACTTGTGCTCTTTCCACCGTAGATTGCCCTGCATGTTCAGAAGTTGTAGTGATTTGACACCTTCAGGCAGGGAGGGGGTTGCCTCCCCAGATTTGGGACACAGCCATCAAGGATTTTGCAAACTGTGAGTTAAGGCAGGCAGAGTGGAGTATATAGCTTTTGTGGAGAAAACACAGTTGAGGTAGAGCAAACTGTATCCAGCAGAATTCTAATTTAGTTGTTAGAGGCCAGTCTTTTGAAGGATCTCCAAATACCAATGTGGAGAAATATATATGAAGCAATGTGTCAGAATCACAAAGTTGTGCTTTTAAAGTCAGGTTCTGCTATTTTTTAGCTACATCACTGTAAATCACTTAACCTCCCTGGGCATCAGTTCCCACATCTATGAAATCAATATACTGAGGGCAGCAATGCCATCACAAAGCATAAAATTAAAAAATTGGAATAAAGCACTTAGTACCAGCATCAGTGGGTAACACATAGCAAATGTTCAATCAGTGATGACCACCATTAGTGTACGAAATATGATGGCAAAGGGCACAACTCCAAAGCCACAATTAAAAATATATTTTTAAAAAAGCACACTTGGAAAGGTGCACAAATCAAAAGTGTACACAGCTTCATTCAAGTAAAGAAGCTGATTTCTCTCCCATAGCCACCATCCAAAACAGAAATAGAACATTACCACTTTCCCAATTGATAACCTCATCACCCCAAAATTAACCATAACTAATCTATACTATAACTACTGACTAATTTCATATATCTTTGAAATTTGTATAGATGGAATCAGTTACCCTTCTTTTGATCCAGCTTTTTAAAAAAAAAATCTTCATCCAAGGACATGTTCACTTATTTTTGAGAAAGAGAGAGAGAGAGAGAGAGAGAGAGAGAGAGAGACATCAATCTGTTGCCTTCTATTTGCACCCTAACTGGAGATTGAACTCACAACCTAGGTGTGTGCCCTAACCAGTAATTGAACCTGCAACCCCTTGGTGCACAGGACAATGTGATGCTCCAACCAACTGAGCCACTCAGCCAAAGATGGTTCAGCTTTTTTTTCATTCAACATTGCCTTTAGAGATTTATCCCTGTTTCTGTGTGAAGTCATTTTCATTGCTATCAAAGATTTAATTACACAAATATCACAATTTATACATTTTACTGTTGGTAGACTTTTGGGTTGTTTTCACTTTGCATAATCACAGTCTCCCTATGAACATTTTTTTTGTGAATTTATGCATGCCTTTTGGTGAATTTGTGTATGCCTTTGTGTTGGAGTGCTGGGTCATAGGCATACATCTGTTCTACTTTATGTAAATACTACTAAAATGTTTGCAGAAATAGTGGTACTGATTTATGCAATTCACCAGCAATGCTTGAAAGTTGAGATTGTCCCACATTCTCACTATCACTAGTGCTGTTGGGTATTTTAATTTCAGCCCGTCTAGTGGGAATGTAATATAGCTAACCATGGTTTTAATTTCCATTTTCCTGATAACAAGATTGAGACTTTTACATATGCCTATCTGAATTTCTGCTTTTGTGAACTCTCTCTTTTCTTTCATGACTTGCCTTCTCATTCTCTCTCTGGTATCTTTTGAAGAACAGAAACTCTTAATTTAAGTGAGGGTTTATGTATTGACTTTCTCCTATCCTCAGTGCTCAATATGTCCTATTCTGTATCTCAAAGCTTTACTTAACCCAAGCCAGAATATAGTCTCCTAAACTTCCTTCTAGATATTTTGTTGTTGTTTTTCCTTTCACATTTACATATATTCTACAATCTTCTGGAATTGATTTTTGAGTTGGATGTGAGATACAGTGAAAATACAAATACAGATATTTGATTATTTAAGCACCATTCATAGAAAAAAATTCCTTTTGTCATTGCACTGCAGTGTCAGATTTATCATAAATTAGGTGATCTTGCTTGTGTTGGCCTGTTTTCATATTTTGTTCTCTTGGCCCATGTGTCCATTTTGCACTAATACCACACTGACTTAGTTACTGTAGCTTTGTAATCAGTCTTGATACCTGATAATGTATGTTAGTCCTTGGCATTTACACACAGTTTTTGAAATCTCCATCCTATTTTTCACAAAAAAATCCTCTTGAGAGTTTTATTGAAATTGCATTTAATCTTATACATAAATTTTGGGGAAATTGACATCTTTCCATTTCATTCTTTTCAACTTTTCCATGTTACTATGCTTAAGGTGTGGCATTTGTAAACAGATTAAAGTTCTGTGTAAGTGTGTGTGTGTGTGTCAAATTTAATATGATTTTTAAAAATTTTACTTTATTTTAATTGTTATTCAAGTACAGTTATCTGCCTAACTGAAGTAATTAGTTCATTCACATTGATGTAGTTGATTATGTATTTGGGTTAGAAGTATGTCATTTTTTTCTATTTGCCCTTCTTGTTCAATGTTAATTATCTCCTTTTTTTCCCATTTATTTTTCCCAAGTATTACTTAAAATAATACTTTGTTGTTCAATATTCTGTTAGTTTGTTGGTTATACATTCTTATATGATCAAAATTCTTAAAGAAATTACCTAAAAATATAAATACATATTTTTCCAGGTCCATGACAAGATCAGGATCTTAAAACATTCTAAATCTGTTTATTATTTTATTTCCAACCTTTTATTATTTTAATTCTACATATATTTTCAACAAGACATTATCATTGTTATACAGTCAGGAATCATTTGGGTTTACCAATACAATTACCTTTTCTGTGTCTCTTCATTTCTTCTTCTCTTTCTCTGTTTCTTTATAATGTTATTTTATTTTATTTTTTTGCCTCAGTGACTGTTTTAAGAATTTCTTTAGCTGGCTGTTTTCTGGTGACCAACATCACTCTCTTTTGGTGAGGAAGATGGATAGAAATACACCTTTATTTTATTTTTCCTTTCAGATTATAATTTCACAGGCTACAGAATTCTAGGTCAGTAGTTATTTTCTTTCAACACCTTAAAGATATTAATCTTTTGTTTTCTGGCTTCCAGAGTTTGTGCTAAAGTCACTTCTCAGTATTATAGGGTTGTTTTTGGAAGGATTGTTTCTTCATCTGACTGCTTTTAGGATTTCTCTTTGTCTTTGTATTTTTGGTAGCTTTACTATGATGTGTTTAGGTGTGGTTTTCTTTGAGTTTCTCATGCTTGCTTTTTTTAAATTTCTTGAATCTATGAGCTGTTATCATTTGTCAACCACTCTCTTTTTCTTTCCCTTCTGTGCCTCTGTGTGCATTTAAATATTTTTAAAAGAACAATACATAAGTCCCTTAAGCTCTTTGGTGTATTTTACATATTTTTCCTTTTTAACTTTTTCAATCTAGATTTTTTTTTTTTAATGGACTGAACCTATCTTGCTTTTCTTTGTCTAAATTCTACACTTATGGGTCTGATTTTATAATCTTTTTTTTTTTCATTTGGTTGTGGTTTTAATTTGCTTTTTCATTCTTTAAATTTTTCCACATTTTACATATATTCATTTTTTGGTGTAATAATATTATTTTTACTAGGTCTTGATTTTAGAATAATTTTAGTTTCACAGCAAAATTGAGTGGAAAGTACAGAGTTCTCATATACCCTTTATCCCCACACATGCACAGCCTCTTCCACCATCAACATTCTGTTATGTGTTTTATCTCTGTCTTTTCTATTCTTTCTAAAAGAATTCCCTGTCTCTGCTTACATTACCCATCTGTTCTTGTATATTGTATACTTCTCTGTTGGAGCCTTAGCATATTAATCATAGTTGCTTTAAATTCTTGGTCTGATAATTCAAATACCCCTGCCATATCTGATGCTGGTTCTGATGATTGCCCTATCTCTTAAATATTTTTTGCCCTTTAGCATAATGTGTAATTTATTTTTTGCTAAAATCTATACATGATGTACTTGATAAGTGAAACTAGTAAATAGGCCTTAAATAATGTGGTGCTAGGTTGTGAGGATAGGGGAACTATTCTATAGTCCTATAATTAGGTTTCAACATTTTTTAGTGAACCTCTGTCCTTGGTATGTGAATTTAATGTGCTTTTTACCCCTTCCCTCTTAGGTTAGAGAAACAGAGGAGGTAATGTACAGAATTCTGGAAGCCCTAGAGGAGCAGCTATTATCATCAAAGCCATGATATAACCTACAATAGGATGGCTAAAGTGGGCTGGAGTTATGTATTTCCCTTCTCCCATGTTAGTTAGGTTCAGCTAAAACCCCAATAGGTTAAGCTTGGTAAGATAGCCTCTCTTAACTTCAAGTCTTGTTTAAAAGAAAAGAATGCTCTAGTGTATTTCAAAATGATTACTTTTTCTTTTTCCCTGCTGGCAGCATAAGAAGGTTTTTCTTTGTATTCATTATAAGAACCTGGGAAGATCATTATTATTATTATATAAAAATAATAAACTGTGAGGGTGTAACCTAACAACCATTGGGGTCCTACCACTCACTGCCAACAAGCAAAAACTCTGGGGGCAGAATTTGGTGGAAAGAGAGAGAAATCTTTTATTCAAAGGCTATATGCAGTTTGAAATAATGGCAGGAGTCTACCACAAAACCCATTCATTTCCTCTAAGACACCCAAAGAAAATCACCCTGCCATCCTCTGCAGGCTCATTTCAAGGCTGTGCCAGGAACTACTTCTGTCACCCAAAAGTATATCCTTTAAGAAACTGCAGCTTGATTAGCTGGTTTCCAGTCACTGTCTGGCTTCAGGCATCTTTTAGAGTCTGTGCCTGGCATCCTACTCACAACACTGACCTCTTCCTTCTTCTGCTGCCCTCTGGTGTGTCTCTATACCTGGCTGGGCAGGACCCCCTGTAGCCCAGCTATGCTGGGGAAGGGTGTGGGACTTGCTGCTTGGACACACCACCCGGCTTCCTCTTTTTCTGCCCTACTGGCCCAGTGCCTGCTGTACTCCTGGTCAGGCAGGCCCACATAGCAGTCTGGGAGGGGCACTGGACGGGAATTCCCAGACCATGTGGTCACCAGGGCCTGCCAGCCCAAGAAATCTAGCCCCATCCATCCCACCCCACCCAGACCTCACAGTGCAAACGAGGGGAAAACAAAAAGAGTGATATTTTTGTGCTCTCTGCTTCATATAGTGCAGTGTGCAAAATCCTCCGCATGGCAGAAGCATATAGGCAGCTATTTCTCTCCACCATGCTGCTCTGCCTGGTTGCCAGGACAACTACTCATGCACAGTTCTCAGTGCTTCCTAACCCCACCTGCCCTACCAGTGGCGAGGTGCAATCTGCTGTGCCTGGGTTCCTCAAGCCCCTCTGCCCAGCAAAGCACCCAGGCCACCAATTTTACAAGGGGACCCCTCTTACAGAGACTCTGGGGTTCCTAATTCTCTGACTTGTACACACTGAGCCTCTAGCAATTTGTTAATTACAGTTCAAGTTTTCTTACCCTGTGTTGTTTCCCATGGAGTTTTCTGCTTTATGGATTTCTGCTCTGGTAAGTTGTGATTCTGTGTATCTGCTAATTTGTCTCCATAGTTTTTGTACAGTAGTTTGCCCTGTGACTTTGTAAGGGTAGTCTGGCCAGATCACTGGGGAGCAGGGGAGACCACAGCCTGGGGGAACTCCAGTCCAGCATGAGAGGCTTCCCCCTGCAGAAGGGAGGGGGAGCAAGGGAGAAACCCTGAAGTGGCAGGAAAATCTTCCCTCCTGGAGGGTTAGGGTCTACTACAGAAGGGAGGTTGCTCGAGGCAACAGCAAAGAAGCTAGTGCTGCTGTAGCACTGGCAACTGAGCAGCAGCAGCCACCTTGTGCTTCCATATCCTCAGGCAACAGTAAACAACTAACACAGCTCATGACTCTGCTTGCACAGAGCCTGCATGGGCTGTGTAGGCTGGATGCTTTGCCCCTGGCCAAGACTCTTGTGCCCCTGCATGCATCTGGGCAACTCTTATTCTGTTCCAGATCATGGTGGCCAGAGGAGGGGCAAAGACACTGTGTGGGCTGATGCTCATGGTGGAGATTTGCCTGGAATTGGTTGGGATTTGGGTGCTTTGGCAGCATGTGGGATTGGGGGGGAAGATTTAAAACAGTGAGCATGCAGAAATTCATTCTCTCTTCCTCACCCCTCACTCCCAGTCAAGGTGGTGTGCAGAGCATTCTCAGGAACTGCAGGGTGCCACGCCCCAGTCATGGTTCTTGTGTTGCTCTACTCTCACGGTCTGGAGCAGGCCTGCATGGGATGCACACTTTTTCAGCAGTGGGCTGGCAGGACACTGCGACCCTGCACCGCAAAGCTCATGTCCTGAACTGTTTCCATCCTCTCACCTTGAGAGCAACACATGGACATGCAGTTGAGGAAAGTTCCTCAGCCCCAAGGACATGAGCTGCCTTGAGCATTGAAGCCGCACAGAGGGAGCCCCTAGTATGACTGGCTGTAGTGATCTGAAAGTGTGCCCAGCACTGAGAGAGGGAGAAAGATGCTGTGGAGCAATGGAGATGCTGGCCTCATAAGTGCACATGTTGAAGAGACAGAGATCCTGGAGCTGGAGAGATGGAGATCTACCTGTATAGTGGCCTTGCACTTCAAAAATGACAGATAAGCATGGAGGGAGACTTCTGAGCATAGCTTTGGATTTGTCTTTTTGGGAACAAGAGGGTTTCTGTGTTTTGCAAAAGTGAATGGCTTGGAGTAGGGGAGATCTCAGCTCCCCCAATTTGGGCACCTTGTTAATAAAAACCTGTTTCCTTTCCCACCAATCTCTGTTTTTTAGTTGTGTATGGTGGCAGGTGGCCAAATCCCAAATTGCCCTGTAACAACCTCACTTCTTTGATGGATCTAAGAGTTGATTTTTCAGTTTGTTCAGAATTTTACTTGTTAAGATGGAATGATAACCTCCAAGCTTCTTATGTGCCAGACAAGAATCCAGAAGTTATTATTATTTTCTTATGCCTGGCAATTTTTTATTGAAAGCTGGACATTGTATATGACAAAATATGGAGACTCAAAAAGATATTCACTTTTACCAGAGATAATTCATTCTATCATATAGCAGACAACTAGAATGAGACAGATAACCTCAATCAATCAGGAACTGAACTGACTTGAGCCAGCATTTCATTTTTTATAAGATCATGTATACTACTGGTTCATTCCACTCCTAGGCTCTGTAGTTTCCCAGAGATCACAACAGAAGTCCTGGAATGTTTACCAACTCCCTCCTCATGGCTTATTATTATCTTCATTTTTTGTTTCCCCATCACACAATAATATAACCAAAGATGCCACTCACACTTTTCATTCCACTTTTCCTCAGTTTCTTAGTCTATTATTCTACATAGCTAAAAATAAACAAATCCTTCAAAAGAAAAACTGGCACAGAGTGTGGTTCTCACTGTGCTCTGCCTCTCCAGGATCTTGGTTTCCTAAAAAATGGCTGCCTGGACTGGCCCATTCTCCAACTTTCATTTCCCCAGTTCTGAGATGTGAAAAACTTGCTTAACTCACAGTCCTCCCTTAGGTTCTACTCAGTTTTCAGACTGGCTTCTCAGTCCCTTGTTGAACTCCAAATTGGAAACAGCCAAGGGGAAAAGCCTCATGCAGTTCTCCATGGGATGCTGGCTCTTGGCTTTTGACTGTTTCAGTAGCTCTTTAAAAATTTTAGAAAGATGGTTCTTTTATTTTGTTCAACTTTCCTAATTGTTGTTCTTGGAAATATTTGTCTTAATAAGCAAGAATGGACACCTTGGGACCACTTACTTAGAAAAAGTAGAAGTTGCAGCCAAATGTTCATAGAAACTGTGAGATAAACAAAGGTGATGTAGAGAATTGTGAAAGCTCCTAGAGGGGCAGATCTTACCATCAAATCCATGAAGTGAGCTGTAGCCACAATAGAAGAGGACAAGTTTCCTTTCAGATGAGAATCATTTGTAGTGTGTTGTTTGGAAAGATGAGACTATGTACTTGATACAGGGCCACCCCCAATAGAGTGAAGGAAGCAGTTCTCTGACAGCCATACAATAGCTTCTTGGTCATGGATTATAAAGGAATTCCTCATAAAAAGACCAGGGCAGAGCAGACCCACAGGGCCAGGGCAGCTCCATTATCAGTGGTGTGTTGGAAACTGACCTTACCAGCTCACAAGAGTATATTGTGTATATATTCTTCTCCCAATTCTGTGTGTAGTGACATGAAATTAGCTATGATGGGAGTATTTACACCATGGAAATCAGGAAACACTATAAATCAGACCTTTGTTTTATTCAAATAACTACTTATAAAACATATACCAGCACACTACCATCCAGATAGAAGGACATGTGGCAGAATACTAGGGCCATATTTCAAGCCCTATAGGTGTCTATACTGAGGGTGACTCAGTTCTAGGCACTGTGAGAAACTCTTTGCATACACTTCACCATTTAAATCTCAGAAAAACATGCATACAGTGTTTTGAGGACACAATCATGGAGGCTAGGAGATTTTGTGCAAGATTACATAGCAAAACAGATTCATCTGAACCCTGAATTATTGTGCTTAACCAGTGCACTAAATATCTACTGTGTAGCAAAAAAAATGGGAGGACAGGTTCCAGATTTGAAACCTGGAAAGTTGTCTAGTTATTGAGAGCAGACAGTGTAGTGTGGAGAAGGTTTAAGACTGATGCTGAAACTGAGCACACAGTTAAACCACATAAAAATGCAGGTGCTACAGGTGCTTAGTCACAGGAGAGCAAGGTTAGGAAGTTGGGAGGCAATAACTAGTCTTAGGCACCTCTTTGACTAATGGGCATAGCACAGTGATATGGGAGACTAGAATGAGCAATATGAGAAGGATGCATGCTAGCGGTTAGCAGGAACCTAATCATGGGGCTTAGTGGCAGCTCTCTGCACTCATAATGAGTAATTTTTAAGAGTCAGAATTTGTCTCAAAGATTTGAAGTTCTAGTTATGCTTTTCAGTCTGATACATGGGCATGACTGGGAGCTCCTGTATCCAGGAGAGGCAATTTGGTCAAAATAGAACCAGCAATCAAGATACTGATTGTGTCCAATTGCTTCAGTATTATACAAGGACTCTGCAAGGTAGGGCGTCAGATATTCTTACTTATGAAGAAACCCCTTGTAAAGACTGGAACACTGAGGTAAGAGGACATGAAAACATTCTAAGGACTGAGCAGACCTAACAGCAAGACTGAGGAAGGACATAAGGACCCCAAGTTAAGGGTCTGAGGGACTCAGTGCAATAATCAGACCAGGCAGAGCAAGAACCTGCATATAGTAGCCATCAACCCAATGGCAGCTATCCTTGAAGATAGGGTCATGACCTCTGTGTGCTTAGGTTGGGACAACTTCTTTTCTCATTGCTAGTGAATATTGTTTCTTTGGAGGCATGAGAAATGCAGACGTCTTAGCAGGGCATAACAAAAGCTATCCTTCGTTGGATGAGTCTAGGAGATATCAGATGGATGGGGAGAAACTGAATGGACTACATAGTGAGATAAATGGAACACAGGATGGGCTAAGAGAGGTAGTTAACATTTATCAACAGCATGCTGGGCACCAGCTTCTTCTGGTGATGCAAAGATGCATAGAAACTCCTATACAGATATCAAAGCAACATGACACCCCATGGGGATATCAGAGTATCATGAGGGTGTCTTTACATGCTGGTCTGCTAGAGACAGTCCCAGTTTATGCTTGCTGTTTAAGCAGAATTATTAGTAGCTTCAATTAGAAGGATAATTTATGTGGTCACTCTAGCTATCATGGATATGCTGGTTAATTTTAAGTGTTAATTTGGCTAGGGCATGGCAACCAGATATTTAGTTAAGCATCAGACTAGCTAATTTAAGAGATTAAGAGATTAAAATTCAATTCAATAGACTTTAAATAAAGAGCAAATGGACCTTCATAGTATGAGTAGGCTGATCAAGGTTCCAAGGGAAGAGAGAATGCTGCCTCCATTTTGCCTTCAGATACAAACTGCCCTGGATTTCCAGCCTGCTAGTTTGCCGTACAGATTTCAGACTTGCTAGCATTCTCTCTCTCTCTCTACACACACACACACACACACACACACACACATACACACAGTGTTGGTTCTATTTCTCTGGAGAACCTTGACTAATACAATGGACCTTACGTATAAAGGACTAGGAGGACATAGCTGTAAGAGGCTTTCTTTCTCCTGAGCCCAGGAATTTGAAGAGCAAGCTGTCTCAATAACAAGGCTGATGAGGGGGTGGCTCTGTAGATGAGGGGAGAGCTTGGGGATGTTGGGGAGTACTGTATGGCTGAGAACTGGTGGGCAGGGTCTGGAAGAGGAAGTGGTGGGTGAACTCTGCAGCACCAAAGCAGTTTGCACTCTTGATAAAATGTTCCCTAGGTAATGAGGAGCAACTAGGGGAAAACCTAGGTCAACTTACTTTTTCCTAGGGCTTTCTCTTGCTGTGGATGAAGTGGTAGGATGGAGGAAAGGGTGACAATAGGGATAAGAGTGAGGACATGTTTTCCATAGCTCAGAGAGTCAGAACACCATTCTAAGTCCAGGCAGCTGCAGGGAGGATGGAAAGGACAGAGATGGATTTGAGAAAAATTGTCCTTCATTTCTTGTTGTTGCACCTGTTTGGTGATGCCTGTATCCTAAATAAACCCAACTGTTTTCTCTATTTTAATGCTCAGACAGTGGAGCTCAGGTGATAAAAGCTACACAGTAGAGCAGATTGCTGTTATAAATTCATAATCACCAGTTTCAAAGAGACCTGAAAATTCTGCTAGGACTTTCTGGCCAATTCAATCTTCACTTTCCCCAGAAACTGTTCACACTTTTTCAATGCCATGAACATGCCTCTTTTTCCCTCACTCAACATTTTTAATTAAACTTTTAAATTTTTATATTTATTTATTTGTTTTTAGAGAGAGGAGAAGGGAGGGAGAAAGAGAGGGAGAGAAACATCAATGTGTGGTTGCCTCACGTGTTCCCCACTGGGGACATGGCCTGCAATTCAGGCATGTGTCCTGACTGGGAATGGAGCCAGCAACCCTTTGATTTGCAGTCCATGCTCAATCACTGAACCACAGCAGCCAGGGCATTTTTAATTAAATTTAAAAAAATTGAAATATGCCATTGGTACTTTAATAGGTATTACATTGAATGTGTAAATTGCTTTGGGCAGTATGGACATTTGATGATGCTAATTCTTCCAGTCCATGAACACAGTATATGTTTCCATTTGTTTGTGTCTTCCTTGATTTCTTTCTTTAGTGTTATGTAGTTTTCTGAATACAGGTCTTTTACCTCTTTGGTTAGGTTTATTCCTAGGTATTTTATTTTTCTTTTTGCTATATCGAATGGGATTTTACTCTTGATTTCTGCTTTTGCTGTTTCATTGTTGGTGTACAAAAATGCCTTTGATTTCTAAACAACAAAATAAACAAATGAGCAAAGTATAGCCAAAGACACTGAAATAGAGAACAGGCTGACAGTGACCAGAGGGGAGAGGGGAGGGAATTTCAGGGGAGAATGGGAAGTGTTTACAGGAACAAATATAAAAGACACATGGACAAAAACTGGGTGGGGGAGGGGTGGAAATGGGAGGGAGGTTGGGAGGGAGGGGTGAGTGGGCTGGGATGGGAGTAATGGACAGAAAACTGTACTTGAACAATGATTAAAATAAAATGAGGAAAAAATAAAAAATAAAAATTGAGATAATTATAGATTCACATGTAGTTTTAAGAAATAATACAGAGAGATCCAATGTACCTTTTAGTCAGTTTCCTCCAATGGTAACATCTTACAAAATAGTAGTACACTATAAACCAGGATATTGACAGTGATATAGCCAAGATAGATAATATTTTCATCATCATAGGACTCTTCATGTTATCCCTTTATTGACTTCTCTCTGCCTCTCCTTCACTCCTAGCACTACTAATCTGTTTTTCTTTTTTTAACTTTATTTTTACTGTTGACATTAATCAGATGTCCCCATTTCCCCTCCCCTGCCTTTACCCACCTGCACCCAGCTGTTTCCCCTCCCTTCCTTCTGGCCATCACCACAATGTTGTCTTTGTGCAGGGATTATACATATATGTTCTTTGGCTAATCACTTCACCTTCTTTTATCTAGTCCTCCCTTCTCCTTTCCTCTGACAGCTGTCAGTCTATTCCATGTGTCCATGCTTCTGGTTCTATTTTGTTTGTGAGTTTATTTTGTTCCTTAGATTCCACACATAAGTGAGATCATATGGTACTTGTCTTTCTCTGATTGATTTGTTTCACTTAGAATAATAATCTCCAGGTCCATTCATGCTGTCGCAAAAGGTAAGATTTCTTTCTTTTTTTATGGCCATGTAGTATTCCATGTGTCAATGTGCCACAGATTTTTTATCCATTCATCTACTGCCGGACACTTATAGCCATGCCCACTTACCCCTGCCCTTCCTTAACTCCTAGCTACCAGTAATCTGTTTTCTATTTTCATGATTTTGTCATTTTAAGAATGATAAAATTCAGCAGTTTCTTATAAAATCAACATGTAATTCTCATGACAGCAACCCAGTGGAATTAATACAGTATGTACCTTTTTGGGATTTGCTTTTATCACTCAGCATAGTTCTCTGGAGAGTTTTCCAAGTTGTTGTGTTGTGTGTATTAATAGTTTGGTTCTTTTTATTGCTGAGTAATATTTCATGATATGGATATAGCACTGTTATTTTGACTGTCCACCATTGAGGGCCATCTGAATATTTCCTGTTTTTGCCTATTACAAGTAACCCTGCTATAGACATACACATTCAGGGTTTTTATTATTATTATTATTATTATTTTAATCATTGTTCAAATACAGTTTTCTCCTTTTTACTCCCAATCCAGTCCCCCCTCCCACCCTCCCCACTTCCCTCCCATTACCACCCTCCCCTTAGTCACATTCAGGTTTTAATGGGAATATAAGTATTCATTTTTATGGGATAAATATCCAGAATTATAATTACCAGGTTGTAGTTGCTATACAAGTTACATGTTAGTTTTATTTAAAAAAATGGGCAAATGCTTTTCCACCATCAATATAGCAGTGGCCAAGGTTTTCTGTATCCTCTCCAGCATTAGTGTTGTCAATATTTTTTATTTTAGCCATTCTTATAGGTTTGTAGTGATATTTCATTGTGATCTTAATTTTATTTCCCTGATGGCTAAATGGTATCAAACCTTATTTTGCCATCTGAATATCCTTTTGGGTGAAATGTATGTCTCTTGTATCTTTACCTATTTTCTTTTCTTTTCAAATCTTTACCTGGGGATATATTTATTAACTTTAGAGAGAGGGTGGGAGAAAAAAAGAGAGAAAGAGGGAGAGGGAGAAAGAGGAGAAGAGAGGAGAAAGAGAAAGAGAAACAGGCATTGATGTGAAGGAGAAACATTGATCAGTTGCCTCCAACAGACTGAAAGTTGTTGCCTGACCACTGGCCAGGGCCTTATTCCATTATTTTTACTTTCTCTATTTATAACATAATCACCTTAAATATTTTCATTACATAGGTTTAGAATCACATTAGATTGTGTTACAATTTTTGCTTCAACCATAAAATATAATTACATAAATTCAAGAGAAAAATAGTTTATTACATGTACCAAAACTTGTGTTTATACGTTCTTTCTTCCTCCTCATGTTCTGAAATTCACTCTTTTATCATTCTCTTTCTTTATAGAGAAACTTGGGTAATAATTTTTAGGGTAATCTGTTGATAAAAAATTCTCTTAATTTTTCCTTTATTTGATTCTGTTTCAATTTCCTCACCTTTCCTGAGGATATCTTTGCCAGGTATAGGATTCTGTGTTGACAATTCTTTCCTTCTCAGCACTTGAAAAATGTATAAATACTACCTTTTGGTCTACATGGTTTCTGATGAGAATTTCACTATTATCCAAATTACTTTTTCCTTAATAGGTATGAGGAAATAGAAGACATAGGTAAAAACAAAATAATTATTTAACCTATGTCTTCTACTTATTTGTTGAAACTTTCTATTTATTTGCTGAGACTTTATTTTTCTTTACTTCAAGAGCATTCCTAATTGCCATTAGAGCATTTTTTAGTTAAAGCTGTATTAAAACCTTTGTCAGATAATTCTAACATCTCTGTTATCTCAGCATTGGCATCTATTGATCATCTTATTTTATATACTTTGAGATCTTCTGGGTTCTTTGTATAATGAGTGATTTTCTATGTGAATCTGGATATTTGGGGTATTATGCTTTGAAGCTCTGAGTTGTCTTTAAAACTTCTACTTTAGCTGGCTTTGTCTTACTGATATTGCTCTGGTAGGAGACAGTATAAGCACTTCCTGGTTACTTTCTTGTAAGAATTAAAATTCAGGTTTAGCACTTAGCCTCCATTGACATCCAAGATTAGGGGCTCTGTTATTTCTGGGCAGAGGTAGAAGTTTTCCCACTAGTCCTCCTTGACACTGTGATGGGTGTTGCCTTTTACTGTTGGTTGCTCATGAAAGTCCTGACTCCTAGGTCTCCCTGGCTACTTCCCCAGTTACTAGGGAAAATGCGTAACTTTTTTTTTTTGGTTCTCTAATTGGCCTTATCTGTTAGTACCTCAGTTTGTGGAGAGGTGTTTTGTTGCAACCTGACAAGGGTAAAAGTCTAGACTCTGCACTTGGCTTTTGTTGGCTTGTGTAGAGGTGGGCCACGATTTTTTTCAGTTACATTTTATTATAATAAATTATTATTTATAGTGTTCTGTCTTCTTAGACTACCCATTTCCTGATCCTTTGGCTAGAGAGAGCATGCTTTTGTTGAAGTTTTTTTTTTTTTTTTTAAATCTATGCCTATTAGTGTTCTCAGGTTGCCTGCTTCTTCAGCTCTATGTCTGGGATATATAAGACAAAAACAAAAGAAACTCACTATTATGTTGTTCCTTCTCATTCCCAAATCCAGCTAGTCTGATACTTTGTTACCTTTCAGAGTCTTCTTCTATGTGTTTTACATTTGTGGACCCTGAGAAAGAAGATACCTACTAAGAAGGGCTCCTGGTAAAACAGAGTCTAACAGTCATTTCTACACAGATGGCAGAAACACAGTGCAGGCATTTCATGCAAACCACTCTTCAGAGATAAGGCTGCACTGAACTACCTACCTGTTCACTGCACTGCCTGCCTGTACTGTGTTTCTGTCCTCTCAGTCAGCCCTTATAAGGAAGTCCCTGGAATTCTATCTCAACCAGTAGGACTGAAGCTTTCCCCCATTCAATCAGAATTACACAGCTATATTCCCAGCAATGTCTTCACTAACCAATCAAACCAAAGTATTGCCAGTGGAAATCAGGCTCTTCCATGGGATTATGAGGAAATTATTCCAAGCACCTATGTACAGGAGATTGTAGTGTGGCAAGATGGTTTATTCAGGTGGAAATCTGCCACTGGGTTTCCAATTTCTCATCTCCCTCCAATCTGCCATGGAAAATCGACCAAAACAAAGGCCAGTGCCCAGAGTTTCTGTGCTATATTTAAGTTTAATCCAGTATAGCCCACAAGCAGCTACTTCGTGGTCTCAGTCCCTATCTGGCTAGCTTACCTTGCATTCTTGGCTGTGATCTGTTGCTTTGCTGCTGTAGCCTGGCTCCTGCCTGGAGCATGAGTTTGGAGTTCATGTGACCAGTGGCCATATGCCTGCTAAGGCCACATGGCTATGCAGAGAAGAGGTGTTTAGTGAAATGGGGCAAGTGTGGGTCAGCAAAGGAGAGAGAGAGCGCTGTTCTTTGTTAGCCTAAGATTATATCCAGGACCCTCTTTAAAATAACCAAGCAAATTCCAATATTTCATGGGCTTTTGATAGGTACACCCCCTAGTTAGACTGATAGGCTTTTAAGGTAAAGCACCTCCCCTTGTGCTCGCCCAGCAATCTGGTACCAAAATGGGGAAGGGAGGAGTATTAATCCCCTTGGTGGAGAAATGCTGTAATCCCCATAGTGTGAAACTGTAGATTCCCAGTAAAGCAAACCGACTCATGCTCTCCAGTCTATTAAGCTTAGTGTCTAATCTCCTTGCTCGCTCTCTCATTAATAACTAGTTAATTACATACAGTAGTAAGAACAGCTTCATTCTGACCAATCAGGACAATGCCCTTTGGATCAATAAAACTGAGAGAATTTGGAGTCCTCATTTGCATGAAGACAGAGCAATTAAGAACCAGGAGATAGGACTTCTGTTTATATAAGTCAGCTCCCTTCTAGCTTTGGGAGTGTGCTTTTCCTTTTCACTAGAGACTGAAGACTGTGATTCTCTGGCTAAACTGAAACACCAAAGAGTTGCCAGGGCAGAGCAGACCAGCACAGGCCAGAGCATACTGGCACAGAATGAAGCAGATTGGAACAGACCAGTGCAGAGCAACACATCACTGGCACAAAGCAGAGGGCTCTCTAGCTAGAGAGGGCTAGATACCCTAGGCATCTAGGGGTGCCTATATGCCTCATAGCCATGCTATTTTGACAGCTGTGCTGTATCACAGTTGAGCTGTGTGCACTGAATAAAGTTATCTTCTTCACCACATACTAATTGGTGATTTCTGTTGGCATTGAATTGATACTAAAGACCATAAATTGACATATATAATGTTCATATATGTATACATATACATATACATACATGCATATATATATATGTATTTAGATGGAAGAATTGGGAAATATGTTTTCTCCAACTTCCTTGAAGCAAGAAGTCCTTGCTCAGCTTATTTTACTCCATATCTACTTCATAGGAATAACAAAATAGAACTTATGAAACAAGAATTTCTTTGTTTTCCCAATTATAGACCTGTGAAATGACCTGGTTCTTTTCCCAATTACTCCTCCTTTTTTCTTGTTATAATAAAGAAGCCTTCCCACCTGTGAGCTATTGAACACTAGGTCCCATTTACCCCTGCTCCCACTGGAACATTAAAAATAGATTAATTATCTTTCTTTTCCCTTATACATAGCTTCCTTCTGTTAACTGGATTTTTCTATTAGTTTTTATTGTGCTCAGCCCCTTTCCATTAAATACAAGTCAAATGTTGGCCTCACATTCCCTACAGCTATTGCTCTGGCTTGCCTCTTCTTTCATTGAATTTCTCAAGAGAAAATGCCCTTATTTATCTCCCATCTACTCCTCAACCATTCCATAGTGCTTTTGGTTCCCCTAATTCCACTTCCAAGTAGCTCTACTAAATAGAGGAATTTTTTGTGTGTGCCATCTTTCTTGAACTCTTAGAACCTTTTGGCTCTGATGATCTTGTCCCACTTCTTAAAATATTCTCTGCCCTTAGTTCCCATGAGACAGCATTATTCTGGTTTTCCTCCACTTCTACGGCCATTGCTCTGTCTTTTTTCTGAACCCATTCTCTTCTATCCTACCAAATAAATGTTGAACTTCTCAGAGTTTGGTCAAAGGCTCTCATCTCAGGTCACTCAAGTCTTTCTCCCTGCATATTTTCATCTATTCCATGACTTCATTAAACAACTACATGCAGTTATTTACATATTTATCCTCTAAGGTTCATACTTGTCATCTATAATTCTTCTTGAAAAGCTGAAAGTCCCTACAAACCAAAATGTCCTGAACTGAAATCAAGATCTCCCCAACAATCCCTTAGTACCCTTCCCCATCACATAACGCTCTTCCCCTGTTCTCTTAGTTTGTATATGACACCATTATCCCTCCAATCATAGAAGCCAGGAACCTATGTAGCAATCAGATATGCTGTTCTCTTCTTCATCTCCCATATTCAACACATCATTGTGTCCTGTTGACTTTACCTCCCAAGTAACACACTAACCTTTCCACTTGCCTCTAGTCCCACTGCCCTTACACTCATTGAAGAAAGTCAAGAGAACACAATGGAAGCAAGAGGCTGTGAAGAAGTTTGCCTTATGTATATACCACCCACAAATTTTTTAATTTTTAAGGCAACCATGAAACCACATCCTGAACTTTACTTTGTCCTTACTAGACCATCTGCATTCTTCACTTTGATAGGAACCAAACCATTTTACCAGCCAGCACCCTTCATGTACATATGGACCTAACTAATTAACCTAGCCAATTCTGTATCTGCAAAGACAACTTCAATGCAATTGTAGTTGTGGTTTTTGACCTTATAAGTCTTGCCTCTCTTTGTCTTCTTTGGATCACAATTTAGGTTGCTACCTGAATCTGTGCCTTCTGCAACACAATCTTCCTTCCTCCTTTCTCTTTAAAAAATATTTTATTTATTTATTTTTGGAGAGAGGGGTAGGGAAAGATAAAGAGAGGAAGAGAAACATGGATGTGTGAGAGAAACATCAGTCTGTTGCCTCTTGCATGCCCTGTACCAGGGCCCACAACCCTGGCATGGGAATCAAACAGGTGGCCTTTAGGTATATGGGACCACACTCAGCTCACTGAGACACACCAATCAGGGCCTTCCCCCCTTTTCTTACTCAAATAAATGCTTTGTATTTTCTATTACAGATTAAACTTTTTGTTGTTGTTCACAAGGCTATCATCTCTCTCCTGCCACAGCTACTGCCACAGTAGCCTAAATATTTCCCTACATCAATTCTTGTTCCTTACCAATCTGGTTACCACACTACAGCCAGAGTAATTTTTTCAAAATTCAAATTTGATTCTGTCTCTATTTCTCATTCCTTCTTTCTCTGTCTCTCTCACACACACATACTCACATGCTTAAAATTTATAGATGTCTTCAATTGTCTTGCTAATATTCTTAGAACAGAGACATAACTTGTCATGTAGTCTAAAGCTCCATATGGTCAGCTTTTGCACTCCATCAATGAGACTGGAGAGTCTGAAGAGTCTCAGTTTGCACAATTCTCCCTCAATTCTGTTTCAGTCACACTGGCTTTTCAATGAAGGTCATTTTCCTGCATGAACCCATTTATCCTCCTGTACTTAAACTCTTTATCTTTCCCTCATCTTTCAGTTCCTGGCTCAGTCATTTCCTGTTGTACCTTAGCAGTGTTTCATTTGTTTGATGCTTATCTTATTTATGTCTCTACCTCTGCACTTGACTTTAAGAGTCATGAGGCATAGAATGTTGTTTATTGCTTGTCCTTATATTCCCCATGTGTAGCGCAATACCTCACAGAATGTGTTGCACAAAATGCTGTAGTTGATATTTACTTCATTTGCAAAGGAATTCAAATACATATTCTAGAATAAATGAATGAGATAAAATCAATGGGACTTAATATGAATTAGGCATATGTATGGGAGTAATTGATATGAAAATGTAAAATGTCTGAGACTCAGAGAATGCAGCAGGGATCAGTCCTCAAAGCCCAGGGCACTGCTCAGGGCAAGCTGGTGCTTGCGCCTGCGGGATGGGTGGGGGAGGAATGTACCAGTGCTCAGCAAGAAGGCCACCAGTGTGGCTGGAAAGGTGCAGAGGGTGCACCGAGGATGGAGAGTGTGATGGAGCAACTCAGCCTTCTGACTAATTGCACAGCGCTAGGACTATGGTGCTATGGGGTGATAATGAATCTGCTGTTTATATGTTAATACCAATGATTATGGCTGACAGAACACAGGTCTGTTTCTGAACTACCATAAAATCCAAGTTTGATGTTAATTATGCATTTAGACATCTAAAAAGCTTGCTTCACTTTGTAGCAAGTTGTGAATCTGTGGAATACTTGATTCTATTAAAGAGAGGAGCAAATCCTTACTGTCAAGATATTTCAGGCTGCACTCTACTTCCTTTGGCAACTAGATATATTTATAACAAGTGCATGAGTAAATTATTAGAATACAGTGCTGATGTCAACATTTGTAATAATGAAGGCCTTATAGCAACACACTGGCTGTCTGTGAATAGGTGGACAAAACTATTCCATGACCTTGTACAACACTTGAGTGATGTCAATGTTGAGGATGCAATGAGGCAGATAGTGCTGCATGTAGCCTGCCAGAATGATCACAAGACAACAGTGCAGTGCTTTCTAGACAGTGGTGCTCATATTAACAGTCCAAATGTATCAGGAGCCACTCCATTGTACTTTGCTTGCAGTCGTGGTCAGAGTGACACAGCACAGATTTTTCTCTTACAAGGAGCCAAATATCTGCCAGATAAAAATGGAATAACCCTTTTGGATATATGTATACAGGGTGGATGTGGAGACACCTGTGAAGTATTAATTCAGTATCACCCTAGTCTTGACACAGAATGAAGATGTCTGAGAAAACATGTTACGGCAAGTTCTAGATTATTTATCTCAGCAAAGTGAAAGCCAACACCTAAAGATTTTAACAAACTTTGCTGAAGGAAATTGCCACAACAAATGGTCATAAATTGCTTTGTAATCAGAAAGCATTTATATTTTATGTATACTATGGCCTATCTGAAAAAGGTCCAGCCATTGTTAATTTAATGAGAATGCTTTGTGCAACATCTATGTTACCTGGCAGCCAAAGAAAGTGGACTGGAATGCACATGTGTGAACAACAATAACTTCACTGTATTAGTCAGAGGGGACAGTAAATATCATTGAATGAGCATGTGTACTGTATGGCCGTCACCTTCAAAATGACTGATCAAGTAGAGCCACAAATCTACATCAAATTTTGTGTTATGCTTAAACATCCTCCACCTGAACTATTCAGACAATTCAGAAGTCCTCAGCTATGGGTACCTGGTGATTGGCAGCTGCATCACAACAATGCACCCACTCAAGCATCATGTTTCCTGCAGAGTTTGTGGTAGAAACAAATCACTCAGGTGACTTAGTGCCCCTACAGTCCAGATTTGTTTCCCTGTGACTTCTGGCTTTTCCCAAAACTAAAATCACCTTTAGAAGGGTGATTTTAGACCATCAATGAGTTTCAGGGAAATACGACACTGAAGCTGATAATGATAGGGAGAACTGTGTGAGGCCCCAAAGTGCCTAATTTGAAGGGGACTGAGGTGTCATTGCCCTATGTACAGTGTTTCTTGTATCTTATATCTTCCTCAATAAATGTCTCTATTTTTCATTAGAAAAAGAAAAAAAAAATGACTGGCCAAGATGGAGGCACAGGTAGATATACTGTGCCTCCTCACAAAACCAAAAGAAGGAAAACAACAAATTTAAAAACAAAAACAACTGGAATAGACAGAAAAATTGAACTACATGGAAGTCTGACAACCAAGGAGTTAAAGAAGAAATATGCATTCACACCAATAGGAGGGGCGGAGACTGACAGCCAGGTAGAGAGGACGTGTAGCAAGGAGGCAGCTGGAGGACTGGGGTGGGAGAAGCAGTGGCTGGCATCCCACATTTGTATGTGGATAAACCAGGAGGAACAACTGGGGAGTGAGACAGACCATACAACCCAGGGTTCCAGCATGGGTAAATAGAGCCTCAAAGCCTCTGACTGAAAAAAATCTGTGGGGGTTGAGGTTATGGGAGAAACTCCCAGCCTCATGAGAGAGTTCGTTGGAGAGATCCATGGGGTCCTAGAATGTAAACAAACCCACCCACCTGGGAATCACAACCAGAAGTGCCCAATTTGCTTGTGGGTAGTGGCAGAGGGGACTGGAAGCCAGCAGAGAGCTGAGCAGGCCTCATAGTTCACTCTTGGACCCCTCCACTACTTACAGTGCAGCAATATGGGTTGCCCCACCTTGGTGAATACCTAAGTTTCCACCCCTTACTACATAACAGGCACTCTGAGACAAAAACCATGGCCCAAATGAAAGCACAGATCAAAGCTCCAGAGAAAATATAACTAAGTGATGAAGAGAAAGCCAACTTACCACATGCACAGGTCAAAACACTGGTAATCAGGATGCTCACAGAATGGTTGAGTATGGTAAAAAAATAGAGGAAGAAGTGAAAGCTATGAAGAGTGGAATAAAGGGAAGCAACAGTGAAAGGAAGGAAACCAGGACTCAGATCAATTTTTTGGACCAGAAGGAAGAAATAAACATTCAACCAGAACTGAATGAAGAGACAAGAATTCAGAAAAATGAGGAGAGGCTTAGGAACCCCTAGGACAATTTTAAACACTCAAACATCTAAATCATAGGGGTGCCAGGAGGAGAAGAGAAAGAGCAAGAAAGAAAAAACTTATTTGAAAAAAGAATGAAGGACAACTCCCCTCATCTGGCAAAAGAAATAGAATTCTAGGAAGTCCAGGAAACTCAAAAAGTCACAAAGGAGTTGGACCCAAGGAAGCACACACCAAGGCACATTATAATTATATTACCTAAGATTAAAGATAAAGAGAGAATCTTAAAGTAGCAAGAGAAAAGGAGATAGTTATCTACAAAAGAGTTCCCATTAGACTATCAGCTGATTTCTCCAAAGAAACCTTGCAGTCAAGAAGGGGCTGGAGAGAAGTATTCACAGCCATGTAAAGCAAGGACCTACATGTTGGGAACTGTCCTGCCTGGTATCAGAAGCTGTACCCCCCACCAAGGCTAAGGCTGAGGGAATGACCTTCGACCATAAGCCACCAAGTAGACAAAAACTTATCTCCCTGGAAGGAGCGCCGCTTCTGCTCTTTTCACTTCATCCATAACTAGCCCCCAATGCTTGGTCGGTTAGCCAATGACAGGTAAGATTCCCCAAGGGAGGAACGATCTAAGACAGGCACGATCACATGGGAGGCCCCCAAGGAAAGACTTCGGGCGCTACAGCAAAAGAGGGTTATGGACCCTCACCCCTGAGCTTTGACAAAGCCTGAGTCTTCATTGTGAGAAATCTCCTAATCTCTTGGCTGCCTTACTTCCCTTGCTCCACCTAAGCCTGAAACACTGACAGACGGTGGTACAGCCCTGTGCTGGAAAGGGCGGGTTCCCCGGGTGATCAGGCCTAAGAAAGAATATGTAAAATCCTGTGAAACCTGCTTTGTTTAGAATGTTCTCAATTAACTGATAAGGGTCCAAGGAAGAAGTAAGTTTATTCCTCAAAGTTTTACACCGCTTTAGCTATCTGACCCTTACTCAAAATGGTCGGACTCCTTGTTATCTATTATTCGATCCTTACTTCTTGGCAATGATTAATGAGCTTTACCTGAATTCCTGTGTAAATGAACCCAATAAAAGCCTGCTCAGGTAGGAGAATGGGGCACTTTCCACTAGAGAGAGTGACTGTTTTGTCCTTATTTCCCCACAGAATCTGGTTGTCTCTGTGTATGTTTTTCTCGTGTTTTGACGAGCCACTCACAGTGTTCTGCGGTCACTGCAGGCAAGTGGTTGTGTCATCTACATGCAAAATTACTCTATCCAGCAAAGCTTTTGTTTAGAATGGAAGGGCAGATAAAGTACTTCCCAGATAAGGTAAAGTTAAAGGAGTTCATCATCACTAGGTCCTTATTATATGAAATGTTACAGGGACTTATTTAAGAAAAAGAAGAAGATAAAAAATATGAACAGTAAAATGACAAAAAACTTGCAACTATCAACAACTGAACCTAAAACAAAAACAAAAACAAACTAGGAAACAACTGGAACAGGAACAGAATAACAGAAATGGAGATCATATAGAGGGTTATCATCAGGGAAGGAGAGGAGCAGATATGGGAAAAGGTACAGGGAATAAGTACATAAATAGTAGGTAGAAAATAGATAGGGGGAGGTTTAGAATAGTATAGCAAATGTAGAAGCCAAAGAACTTGTATATATGACCCTTGGACATGAACTAATGGGGGGCAGTGTCAGAGGAAGGGGGGGTGTGTGGGGCAGAAGGGAATAAAGGGGGGGAATAGGACAATTGTAATAGCATAATCAATAAAATATATTTAAAAAGGAAAAAGTAAAATATTCTTAAGTTTTGATTTTGGGCAATTTTGTTGATGCTGGTGCAATTGACTAAAGAGATTACAAAAATTATTTAGTAGGAGGAGATTGGTCTTATTTTTTGACATATACATAAGGTTTACTAAATAAGTACAGATCTAATTCTTCAGTTGAGGTCCAGACTTAGTAAATTCATTTTGTAGTCACTAGCTTATAAATGGTATTTGTAGTCTTAAATGTGGATCTATATTGTGGAAGAGGGGGAACAAATAGAGTGAGAAGAAAGGAGGGTCGAAGATAAAACCCTGATTAGTGTACCCTAAGATTTAAAATGTGTCATCATAGAAGTCTCAGGAAGAGGAAGTTTCAAAAGAAGGGGGTGTTAGAAGCTATAAATTTTCATTAATATGAGGAATGAATTGGGAATTGTGGAGTTAGTCTTTCCATAGAGGCCCTGTGGAGATGGCAGGATACTCAGGGATGAATGAAGTGATTGATAATAAACAGAAGGACACAGTAGACACTTGATGGCAAGATGGGATCCAGGGAACTTTGTGACAAAGTGAGATTCTACTTAAGAACAGGATATTTGAAACCTGGGGGGACAGAAATAGGGAAGGTAAAGGGAATTCAGAGGCAAGTTGAGGGAGATCATGCTTAATGACCTAAATTTTCTCAGTGACATAGTTCATCAGTTGAGAGAATAAGGACAGGACATTTTGCAGGGTAGGGAAGCTGAAGATGAAGATAAGACTGAGAGCCATCACTGTGGGGAATAGGAAAGGGAACCAACTAGAGCAGGAGAAAGGATTTTTGAGTGAGACTGAAAGCCATACTTGTGTAGTGGAATTTACCCATTAGCACCATGCATCCTCAGGGAAGCAAAGGTAAAAATAGGGGGTTGTGTCATTTTAGGCCTGGACATCATCAGAGTCTATGCAGAGAAATATTAAGAATCAGGACAGGGGAAGGAATTGGTAAAAATGTAGTTGAAATGGTTGACGACAGCAACCAAGTTGACAGGATAGAAAATGAAGCTGGGCTGAGTTGATGATGCACTCAGAAGATGAAATAGTACTATGAGGCTTAAGTTAGGGTAGTTTTATTGAGACAGGTTAAGAGGAAAACTTTAGTCAGGCACTGAAAGGTTAAATTACAGACTGTAGAAAAGAAGCAGTAATGTGAAACCAATAAAAATGCATAACTTGATGTTAGACACACCTGTGTATGAGTCTTGTTTCTTTTAATTAATAGTTGTACAAACTTGGAACTCAATTATTTAATCTTTAAAGTAGAGATAATAATAATTCTGATGTCAAAAGCTTATAGTGAAAATTAAATGTGATAGTGCTCATGAAGCACTTAGCACAGTTTAAAAGATGGTACACTCTCTAGAAGCAAGTGGATATTTGTACTGTTACTTTCATGATGATCATGCTATGACCTCAGAGTGTGGCTATAACTGAGTGGCTGAAGATGTCCAGAAGTGCAGGATTTTGGAGTGGAAAAGACCGGAAACTAGGGTATAGGAAGAGTAATTCATATGGCTGTTTAGATGGATAAGAATATCCTTGCTTTGTCTCATAACTGATATGGGTGCCATGACTATAGGCTAGAGATGGTGCTCTTGGCTTCCCCTTCCCACAAACAGCACTTAACCAAGGAAGTCCAAGGCCCATTCCAACTGGGACCATTTTACAACTGCAAGTACGTGCACAGCCAAGTTCAGTTTTGATTGCTTGAAGTCACTCCCTGTATATCACAGTGCTTCATTTGCAGAAAAGTACGCTCAGGTTTCAGTAATGAGACCTTTTTTAATTGTTTTATTTCTGCCCATAAATTGGTTCTGAGTCAGCCAAATATGCTATTAATTAGGAGACAAACAGCAGAGGCCAGTCCATAGCATTTCCCTTTGCTTATTTAAATAGTCAGCTTATTTGGAGTCAAGCCATATTGATTCTGAGAAAGCTTTATTCAATTAGTGCCCATGTGTGCATTCAGCACTGTGTAGTCAATGAGGACTCAGGTGGGCTTGTGAGTGACTCTGAACACTTCCCAAGAGTATTTAGTCACCACATGTCTTGCATAGAAGATGGAGAGACTCTTGCATCTGCAAGATGGCACTTGTGCTGCTTCTGCGGACACTGACTACAATCAGCACCTGCAAGGCCCCTATAGTCCAGTTGGAAACCCATTAAAGACCACATCAAGGTCTGCAGTGCCACCTAAAAGACCTGGGGAAGATAAATAATGGTGCCTAGCTTAAGAAAAGAAAGGAAGTTAACAGTTAATAAGTGCCTACTGTGTACCAGATACTGTTCTAAGTGCATTACTGATAGAAAAATCATTTTACTGTGTCTTATAGCAAAGACACTAGGCTCAAAGAAGTAAATGCCTTGTCTAGGGTCACACAATATGGTGAAACTGAGATATGAACCCAAGTGTTATGGAGTCTACAGCTCACATGCTTATGGGACTACTAGTGGGTTTTTGTTTTTTCCTATGTGTATATGTGTGTGTGTGGGGGTGGTTTAAGGGCTTACTGGGAAATTTGAACACATTACATAATGAATTATGTATTTGTAGCTTAATAGACTGTCTATGGGGGGAACATCCAGGACCAAGGTAAGATTCTTGTATGTCAAAGCAGGGTATTAGGTGTCTAGGACCCCAAGGCTTATTGGGAAGGTGATAATGAGAATAATCGGGACTGATAGTTGCCTATAAAAGGTGATGAGAGACTTTTCTGGGAAATTTTCAGGAAGATCAGAAATCCAATTCTGTCAGTTGTATCTAATAGAATATTACCACACTTCAGAAGTGATGACCATCTTTCTTTTTGGCTTAAACAGCCTGAAATGAAGTGAGAAGAAAGATGAAGACCAGAAGACACAGGGGTGGTAATAGGATTTAGCATATGAGGGTTACAGAGATTTTGGTAGAAGAATGATTTCACTGGGATAATGGATAAAGTCAATGAGCTATCCTCTCATCAGGAAAAATTACAAAAATAAAACAGAAATTAAGTGCAGGAGTCTGGATGTAGGGTACTCAACCATCCAGTTTGACTAGAATTGTCTTGGTTCTCAACTGAAAGGCCATCATGTGGAAAATCTCACAGCCTGGAATTAGTCATCAATACAGATTCTATGACAGGCTCAGGAAGGGGGTAAGGAGAAGTGGTAGGGCATCTAAGTGCTTGTAACTGTAATCAATTATCTTTCTCAGCCTCTATGTTTTTAATTATAAAGTGGAGAGAAGGATTCCTCTCTTGTGTGGTTACTGATGAGAAGTTTTTGCAATTTATCCATATTCAGTTTTATTCTGAATTAACCAACTGTGAAGAGTGCACACCAAAGAACAGAAAAAGGTAAAAGAACCAATCAAAAAAAGTTCCCTGGCAAGTGGGAGAGAGGTATAACATTAGTTAGGAGCCTTATTTAGGGAGGGAAATGTTGTCCAGGTTATGGATGCCATTTTTGTCAATTATTTGAACACTGAAGGTTGGCAGATTCAGGATGAAGCATTTCTGGAGTTTCTCTAGATATTTCCTAAAAAGCTCCACTGCCATCTTGCATGAGATAGTTGGTGTCTAGTACTGGTCCAGGACACTGAGAGTCAGAAAGGCACCACAGCCATGGGCTACAAAAGGGGCCTTGGCCAAAGCTGCCAGATAGTCCATGTAGTAGAGTATCAGACCCTCATGCTCATCATAGCCAGCTAGAAGGAGGTCGACATGATATGAGGTTCACCTCTGAAGACAGTCAGCAAGCTTTTGGCAGGTGGAATTAACTGCTGCTGTGGGAGACAATTCATAACCATTTTGCATCTTATAAAGTTGCACAGTTTTTTTTTCTGAATATATACTACAAACTGTACAGTGTCTCCAGCCTCTCAAATACATAGGAGTAAGATTTTTTCACTCATCTTAAACATCTTGACATGACTGTCCTTCATCTGGTTAACACTGGTAGCAGCCACCTGGTTGGAGGCAACAAGGATAAAGTCAAGGCCCTGGATGCTGATGATACCTCATGCCAAGGTACTCCATGTTGGTGTGAGGGTTTGGAACTAAAAGGGAGGAGGAACTAAAATCATGGAGCATTCTCTATGAACCATGCTGACACTACAGTGTCTCTTTAATACTCACTTGTAATATTATTATTTTTCTTATTTGATAGATAAGAAAAAATGAGTTAATGAGGCAGTAAGTCACTTGTCCCAAGCTATATGATGAAGGTGGTAGAGTTTCATTTGAGAACAAGATAGTAGGGATAAAAAATTACATATAGCTAAAAAAAATTCTTTGCAAGCGGGGTTGTAAAAAATCCAGGGTTGGTTGCCCCACTGCCTAAGTAGGTCCTTTTGATGCAGGTGTTCCAAAGGTCTATGGACCCTGAAGTCCATGACCCACTGTAGATTCTTGCCTTTGTTCAGGAAAGAATTCACATAAAAGCCAGCTTAGAGTTTGAAGTGTCAGAGAGTTTATTAGTGAAGCAGTGACACAGAGAGTGGCTACTCCACAGACAGAGAAGTCCCTCCATAGTAGGATTTACTTCTTTATTGAGGTACATTTAATCCAGGAGTAGGGCATTCAGTAGGGGGGAGGAATATTCAGAATTTTTCCAGAAAGGGGTTGAAGACTTCTCAGGGAGCCTTGTCAGCCATTTTGTGTCCTCATATTGGCTTTCCTTCCTGATCACAGGAAGGTGTCATGGTGGTGTCACAGGGTGCTGTTAAGCACGCCAATGCATTACAATAGGTGTATGAGGAGGCTAGTGGTTACTGCAAGGTGAAATTAATGGACATGTTGGGTGTAGCAAGCTGGTCTTCTACTGGTTCTAAGCAACAAATTCACTGGGGTATTGGTCTTACTGTATTCATGATAGTCTCTGTAGGCCTTACAAGATGTAGCCATTTTGTCACAAACCTCATCTCACCTTCTACTGAGAAGAGTGGCCGGGAGTGAAGTTACTCCATTTTGAAGTGTCTGAGCTACAGGGTGCCTGATGGTTCTTAAAAGAGCTGACCCTTTTGACCTGAAATTTTGTATTTTTTAAGAAAAAAAATAACTACTCTTTTGAATTTCTGTTAAGTAGAGAATTAGTCATTCCAAGCAAATAGAGATAAAATGGAGTAGGATCTGTTGCAGTAATGCCTAAGCATGCTTGTCAGGGATTATTTCTTCCTGGCTTGAAAGAGGAAAATCATCTCAGAAAAGAGAAGATGCCTTTGGGTATGAAATCTGTTTTCACAGAAGCTGGTTGGCAAGCATTTAACCAGGTGGAGATACACATACCTTAATCCACTGAAACCCAGAAGTTCACAATCTCTATTGGGAAATTAATCATTTCTCGTTGAATTAACTTTTCCAAAACCAACTCTGTAGTGCAGAGCTCCTTGAGAGATCTCTGGATCATGGCACTCAGAACTTCATGGAAGCCTGGATCTGCCATCCTGTTTTGATGTAGGAAACTCCAGCCAGAGTGGTTTTCACACTCAGTGCCCCAACATTATACATCTTAAAAGGAACAAATAACATAGAGATTCTGATCTTTGAAATGATAATTTTATATTTTATTTATGTTTGTTTGTTTTTTTATTTGGAGGTCTCCCACTGTTCACTTTGTTATCGTAATGTGATATGACATTGTTAGAAGCCTGTGCCCCAAGCCTGCTGAGAGGCAGCCTCGAAGACTAACTAGGGTGGTCACAAAAGAGAAGTCCATGAGCAAGTATTCATGAGGTGGTGCCAGAAAAAGTATCATAGTCATCTTCCAAGTGTGGATTTTGTGGGAGTAGACAGTAGGATGGGAATTTTTCAAAAATAATTTTCAAGAGTATGAGAAAATATTAGGACTTTTCTTCAGTCTAGCTGCAAGTTTTTTTGGGGACACTTTCCTCTTCTCTTTGTATTCTTGATTGGCATTGGTAACCAGTTCTTTGGGTCAGCAGGCTCTGATTCCACGCTCACCAGAGAGCTCCTAGTGGGAGCTTTCTTTTCAGTTTATTGGAGGGCTCATACCTGTTTTGGAGAATTGAGACATCTTAATTCTTGGGTGGCATAAGAAGTTTTTCATGTCTCTGTTAATTAACTTGCCTTTATTTTAATAATGTATACTTCTTTTGTGTTGATTTTTTAAATTGAATTTATTAGGATGAAATTGATTTATAAAATTATGTAAGTTTTAGGGATACAATGCTATAATACATCATACGTGTATTGTATTGTGTGTTCACCATCCTAAGTCAAGCTTTTTTCATCACCATTTATCCCTTTTCTACATCCCCCACCTCCCTTTACCTCTTGCAATCACTATATTGTTGTCTGAGTCTATGAGTTGTTTTTCTTTGCTTAATCCCTTCAACATTTTTTCCCAGCCATCAACCTCCTTCCCCTCTGACAGCTGACAATCTGCTCTCTGTATCTATGAATCTGTTTCTATTTTATTTGTTAGTTTGTTTTGTTCATCAGATTTCACATACAGGTAAAACTAGAACAAATACTCCACAAAAGACCCCAAGTTGCCACAGTGATCTTGAGAACAAAGGACAAATTTGGAGGAATCATGCTACCTGGTATCAAACTATACAACAGGGTCATAGTCATCAAAACAGCATGGTACCAGCATAAAAACAGATATAGATCAATGAGAATAGAGATCCCAGAAATGAACCCACACTTTTATAGTCAATTAATATTTGACAAAGGAGGTAAAAATATACAATGGGGCAAAGACAGTCTATTCAATAAATGGTGTTGGGAAAATTGGACAGACACATGCAGAAAAGGAAACTAGACCACCTTCTTACACTGTACAAAAAAATAAACCATGCATAAATTAAAGAGTTAAATGTTAGACTTGAAACCATAAAAATCCTAGGAGAAAACATAGACCATAAAATCTCAGACATTGCTCATAGCAATGTTTTTTCTGATATATGACTTCAAGCAAGGGGAACAAAAGAAAAAATAAACAAATGGGACTATATCTAACTAGAAAATTTTTCATAGCAGAAGAAACAATCTATGAAATGAAAAGATAACCCACTGAATGAGAGAACATATTCACCAAAATATCTGATAGGGCTTAATATTGAAAATTTGTAAGGAACTCTTAAAAATAATGTCACACACCCCCAAAAAAACAATCTAATTAAGGAATCAGCAAAGGACCTGAATAGACACTTCTTCAAAGAGGACATACAGATGGCCAATAAGCATATGAGAAGATGCTGTGCATCATTAATCATCAGAGAAATGCAGATTAAAACCACAATGAGATATCACTTCACATCTGTCAGAATAAATCAAGTGTTGGTGAAGATGTGGAGAAAAGGGAATGCTTCTGCACTGTTCATGGGAATGCAGATTGATGCAACCACTGAGGAAAGCAGTATGGAGTTACCTCAAAAAATTAAAAATGGAACTACTTTATTACCCAGCAATTTAATTTCTGGGAATATATCTAAAGAAACTAGAAATGCTAATTTGCAAGAATATATGGCTCCCATGTTTATTGCAGCATTATTTGCAATAGCCAAGATTTGGAAGTAGCCGAAGTGCTCGTCAGTAGATGTGTAAATGAAAACGAGGTGGTGTATTTATGCAATGGAATACTACTCAGCCATAAAGAAAGAAAATCATGTCTTTTGTGATCACATAGATGGAGCTGGAGAGTTTTATGCTAAGCGCAATAAGTAAATCAGAGAAGAAAATGATAATTTTAAATTTTTTATTCAAAAGCTTTCAATTTCTGTAGAGAAAAATTTTCTAAGCAGGGCAAAAGTGACAGCTAATCAGTGTAGAATTAGAACCACCAATCTGCAACTTATGATATAGAAATTTATTCAAAAAATGTTAGCAATGGATGAAAAACCTTTGGGAAATGTTTTTGGGGAAAAATTTGTGCAGTGACAAATATTACTGACTTGATATCAATTATAGAGACTGTAGGTATAAATTCAATATTACATCACTCATATGACAATAAACATGCAAAGAACAAAGTAAATTAAGCTACTACAGCAAGGTTTTTATATTCTTGTTAGTAATATTGTGATTTATCATAAGAAATATATATTTGGTTTTTACCCCATTCTGTCACAGACCTCCAAAAATGTTTAGAACTTCTTATAACAGGGTAAAGGTATCTCATGTTATGGTAAAGGGGTGTTTTTTTCCAATGCACCTAAAAATGAGGGTAAGCTGCCAGGAGAACCAACCATGTGATTGGAAGGTTAGAACTTTCAGTCCCACCCTTCTTGACCTCCAGAGTATGTAGAATGGCTGGAGGTTAAATCAATAACCAAAGGTCAGTGATTTAATCAATCATGCCCAACTAAGGAAGCTTCCATAAAACCCTCAAAGGGAAGAAGATTTCAGAGAGGTTCTGGTTTGATGAACATGTGGTGGTGTTGGGAAAAGTGGCTAAATCCTAGAGAGCATAGAAGGTCTTCATCCTTTCACATACCATGCCCTATACATCTCTATCATCTGGCTGTCCCAAGTTATATCCTTGTATAATAAACCAGTGACTTAGTGAGTAAAATGTTTCCCTGAGTTTTATGAGTCACTCTAGCAAATTAATCAAATTTATTGGTATCTCTGATCTATAGCTAGTTGGTCAGAACCTCATATGACAACCTGGATTTACCATTGGTGTGTGAAGGGGGAGGCAGTCTTATAGTCTGAACCCTTAATCTTTGGGATCTGATACTATATCTGAGTAGATGTTATCAGAATTGACTTGAATTATAAGATATTGGTATAAGAAAACCTCTACTTATGTCAGGATTGGTGCTCAGAACTTTTCCTTGTAGTAGTAAAGTGGTATATTTAACTTTTAAATTAAGGATTCTTACTGTAATTTTAATAATAACCACTCATGTAATACAAGGAGGTATAACTGAAAACCTAAACAAGAAATTAAAATTAATGACTAAAAATGAGTTTTTAAGCAAGAAAAAGATAAAAGAGTGACAGAAGAACAAAAAACGTAATTGAAAGAAATAAAGTAATGCAACTAAAGCCAGCATGTCAATATATACATTCAATGAAAAGAATGAAACACTCCAATGAAAAGATACAGTTAATAGGTTAGGTTATTTAAAAATGTCAACTTTTGACCCATCAATTCCACTGCTGGGATTATATCCTAAGAACCCTGAAACACCAATCCAAAAGAACCTATGCACCCCAATGCTCATAGCAGCACAATTTACAATAGCCAAGTGCTGGAAGCAACCTAAGTGCCCATCAGTAAATGAATGGATCAAAAAACTGTGGTACATTTACGCAGAGAAATACTGCACAACAGAGAGAAAGAAGGAGTTCCTACCCTTTGTGACAGCATGGATGGAACTGGAGAGCATTATGCCAAGTGAAATAAGCCATGTGGTGAAAGAGTAATAATACCATATGATCTTACCTTTAAGTGGAACCTAATCAACAAAACAAACAACTAAGCAAAATATAACCAGAGACATTGAAATTAAGAACAATCTGAAAGTAACAAGACGGGAGGAGGGGGGATAATGAGGGGAAAAGAGGGAAGGGTTTTCAGGAACAACCATAAAGGACACATGGACAAAACCAAGGGGGGGTGGAATCAGGGGAGGGAGGTGGAGATGGCTGGGGTGGGGTGGTGGGGAGTAAATGCAGACAACTGTACTTGAACAACAACAAAATAACTTTAAAGATTGTTTATCAGTACATAAAGAAATACTAGGAAAATTACTGCCAGATGGCATCTCTTATCTCATTAACCTTTTCCCAAACTCCTTACCTACCCTTTTCTTCTCCTTATAAAATGATCAGATTGAGATGGGATGTTAAGATGGTTTTTAGGGTTCATAACCTGCTGTCTTCTCAGATTGCCAGCATCTGAATGAAGTACCCATAAAGATTCAAAAATGAAATTGAATAAAATAAAATAAAATGTAATTTAGAATTTTTTGAAAAATGACAAGACTGGCAATATTTTGTCTGTAAGAGAAGGGAGTTAACTGTATAGGAGAACAAATTTGTCAATGATACATCAGACAAAGGTTTAATCTCCAAAATGTATAAAGAACTCACACAACTAAATACCAGGAAGAGAAAAAACCCAATTAAAAAATGGGCAAAGGACCTGAACAGACACTTCTCCAAGGAGGACATACAGGTAGTCCACAGACATATGAAAGGATGCTCAACATCACTTGCCATTAGAGAGACAGATGCAAATTAAAACTACAGTATGATATCACTTCACACTTTTCAGGATGGCCATCGTTAATCAATCAACAAGTGCTGGTGAGGTTGTACAGAAAATGGAACCCTAGTACCATGTTGGTGGGAATGTAGACTGACACAGCCACTGTGGAAAACAGTATGAAATTTCCTCAAAAAAATAAAAAATGAAACTGCATTTTGACCCAGCAATTCCACTGCTGGGATTATACTGAGAATCCTGAAACTTCAAAAGAATTTAGGCACCCCTATGTTCACAGAAGTGCTATTTACAATAGCCAAATGTTGGAAACAGCCTAAATGCCCATCAGTAGATGAATGGATAAAAAAACTGCTACATTTACACAATGGAGAACTATGTGGCAGAAAGAAAGAAGGCATTCCCACCTTTTGCAACAGCATGAATGGAACTGGAGTGTATTATGCTATGTAAAATAAGCCAGTCAGTGAAAAACAAATACCATTTGATTTCACTTATAAGAAGAATCTAATGAACAAAATGAACTAGCAAGTAAAACAGAACAAGAGATATGGAAACATGGAATACACTGACAGTTGCCAGGGAGGAAGGAAGGGGGTGGGGACTGGTTGAAAAAGGTGAAGGGATTAGTCAGAGTATGTATGAAGGACCTGTGGACATGGACAACGGTGTGGGGAATAACTGTGGGAGTGGGAGGTGGGCTGGGCAAAGGAGGGCTAAGGGGGGAAATGTGACAACTGTAATACAGTAAACAAGAATAATAAAATAAATATACGCTTAGATTGATTGAGTAAATATTGATAAAAATAATATTATGAAACCAATAGCCAAAAGAACACTGCTGGCAATATTAATAGTAGACCAAATAGAATTCAAGTTATGAAGACTTACCATGAAAAAGAGAAATATTTTATAATAATGTCAGTTTACTTGGAAGACATAAGCATAATAAAAATGTTTACAAATGAGCATCAACTTCTACTTTATAAAACTGAATTGAAAAAGGATCAAGATTCAATGTGTAAAAGTTAAATATAAAAAGCATTTAGCAGAAAACATAGAATAACTCTGTGACCTGATATAGACAAACATTTCTTAGGACATAGATAGGAACATCCATAACAGAAAACAACATGGATAAATTATACTTTATCAAAGTTCTGCTGATCAAATGACATTCTTAATAAAATGTGTAAGCAAGCCAAAAATATGGAGAAAATATTTTTATTTATAGCACATATAACTGAAAAAAAAAGCATCCAATATACATAAAGAACACTAAAACCTAGTGGAAATAGTTAAAAATTGAACAAAGACATTACAAACATGACATTAGAATGATTTGTATGCCCCCACAAAAGTATTTAACCTAATTAGTCCTTCCTCCCTCTCTTTCTTCTTCCCTCTCACCTGCTCAGTTCTTACTTGCTCTGTTGAAGCAAACTGTAGTATTATGACCTTCCCTTTGGAGAGACCCATTTGTTAAGAAACTGAAGTTCAATAGCTAATAATGAACTAAGGTCCTCAGTTCAACAACCTGTTAGGAACTGAATCTTGTCCATAACCCCATGAGTGATATAGAATCATAATTTTTCCCAGTAGCACTTTGAAGTTACTGAGGCCCCAGCCACACCTTGACTTCAGTCCAGTGAGAGACCCTGACCCACAGAACCCAGTAACCTGTGTGTGCCCAGATTTCTGTGCTCAGATTCCAAATCCACAAGAATTGTGAGATAATAAATGTTTATTGCAAGAGCTGCTAAGTTTTGTGATAATTTGTTACATAGCAATAGATACTTAACATAGTGACTTTGTTAAAAATCAATTGATTAATTGTCTCCATGTCTGGACTTTTTCACCTATTGACCTATTTGTCTGTATTTTACCCCAAGAATGGACTCTTATGATTTTTGAAGTTTTTAAATTAGGGATTTCAAGTTCTATAATTTTGTTGTTTTTTCTCAAGGCCCTTTTAGTTTTTCTAGGCCCTTTGTTTCCCATATTAATTTTGGCACCATACTATCAATTTCTAAAATAAGTAAATACATAAATAAATAATAAAAACCTGATGTGATTTTGATAGGGATTGTATTGAATCTAGATCATTTGCAATGAATTGACATCTTAACCAAGCTGAGTATTCTAATACAGGAATATGATAGATAACATCTATCATCTACCTATATATCTATCTACCTATATATCTATCTACAGATCTATGATCTTGTTTTTCTCTATAATTTCTTTTTTTAACTTTTAAAACTTTTTTTAGTTAATTGATTTTGGAGGGAAAGAGAGAAAGAGAAAGAAACATTGATTTAAGTTCTACTTATTGATGCATTCATTGGTTGATTCTTGTATGTGCCCTGACTAAAAATCAAACCTGCAAGCTTGACATGTTGGGATGATGTTATAACCAACTGGACTACCCGGCCAGGACCATCTTATCTAATTTCTTGCTGTAATATTTTGAAATCTTTAATATAGAAGATTTGCATATTATTAATTTTTCCCTATATATGTTTATAATATTGTTGGAGGAGTTATTATTTTATAAATTTTATTTGTCAATATATTTTGCTAGAATTCAATTATATTTGCTTTTCATATATTGACATTGTCTTCTGTGACTATGATAAATGTATTTTTTACTTTTGGTAGTGTTTTGGTAGATTCCAGTGGTGGTTTTTACATACACAATCATCTGAAAATACTAGTAGGCAACAATTTTACTTCTTCTTTTCCAATCTTTATTTTCCTACCCTTTCTCCTTCCTTCCATGCCAACACCCTTTTCCTTCTTTCTTGCCTTTCCTCATGTTCACTTGTCTGAATGTCCAGTGCAATGTGGACTACAAATTAGGAGAGCAGATATTTTTTCTTCTTCCTGATCTTACTGGAAAAGGATCCAGTATTTTGCAGTTAAGCATGGTGTTAGTTATCATGGGTCTTTTGTTTTTGTTCTGTAAATGTACTTTATCAAAATGAGGGATTTCTCTTTTTTGCTCTTGGTTTCCTGAGAGTTGTTATCATGAAAAGGTAATATATTCAATCATTTGCTTTTCTTCGTTGACCAAGGTGATAATTTCTTCTTTTTATCATTCTTTAAATATACTGAATTGCACTGGTTGATTTTCAAATGTTAAAACAACCTTGCACTCCTGAAATAAATTGCAGTTGATGATTTATTATCCTTTTAATCAAATGCCAGCAAATCGTGTTTTCTCTATGTAACTAATTTTGCTGGAATTTGACTAATTTTATCACTATTTTTAAAGCACTAAGTTATCTTTTTTAAATTTATCGCTTTTATATTTTATTAACTGCTAATATCTATTGTTTTTCCTTCTACTTATTTTTGGTGTCATTTTTTCTCTAAGTACCTCTTTAGCTCTAACCCACTCATTTAGATGCTGATTTTTCACTATCACTCATTTTGAAATATTTTTCAATTTTCTGTCTATGGATTATTTAAAGTGATATTACTAAATTACCAAATGTTTGGGGATTATCTGGATATCTTAATGTTGTTCATTTCCCATTTGAAATCTTTTTTGTCAGAGAATATATGCTACATGATTCTACTCTGTACTTAATTTATATTGAAACTCATTTTATGACCTAGAATAACTGTCTGTCCTGGTGACTTCCATTTGCATCTGAAAATAATGGGTATACTACAGTTTTGAGGTGAGTTGTCCTATAAATGCAAATTAGGTCAAGTTGCATGACAGCACTTTTCAAATCTTGTCTTTACTGATTTTTATATACTTCATCAGTTACTCAAAGAGTAGTATAAACCAACCCAACTACAGTTTCTCTCAACTCTCCTGCTTTGCCTTCAGTCTTTCAGTTACTGAAAGCCAGAGTTGCCTTCATTAATAATTTTTTCATAGTTCTTTTCCTGCTTCCGCTTTTGGGGGATATTTAACTTACACTTGGGTGTGGGTCCACACACATCACTGGGCCCTCTGTCAGGTCTTGCCCTATAGCCAATAATTTACATACTAACCCTGGGTATTTAGGGAAGACCCACAGGAAAGGGTTGGTGGGTGAAGAAGACTATGGCTAAGGTAGCTGAGAATTTCAAACTACCATGCAGACCCGCCCACTCATCCATAGCAGGTTTTTGTGCATTCCCCTAAACCTCCTCCATGATGGATTTTTCCTCTTCACACTTTTTCAGGAGCCATCAGCTCCTTTTATCCTATAATACATTTTTTCTTTTCTGGAATTTAGTGTATTTGTGATCTCAAGGTTCTGACAGTTTCTAAAAAATGTATTTTATTGATTATGCTATTACAGTTGTCCCATTTTCCCCCCTTACTCCCCTCGACCCTACACACCCCCTCCCACCAACATTCCCCCCCCCTTTAGTTCATGTTCATTAGTTGTACCTATAAGTTCTTTGGCTTTTACATTTTCCATACTATTTTTACCCTCTCCCTTTCTATGTTCTACCTACCATCGATGCTACTTATTCTCTGTACCTTTCCCCACTCTCTCCCCTTCTCCACCCCTGTTGCTAACCCTCCATGTGATCTCCATTTCTGTGGTTCTGTTCCTGTTCTAGTTGTTTGCTGAGTTTGTTTTTGTTTTTGTTTTGGGCATGGTTGTTAATGAGTGTGAGTTTTTTGTCATTTTACTGTTCATAATTTTTATCTTCTTCTTTTTCTTAGATAAGTCCCTGTAACATTTCATATAATAAGGACTTGGTGATGATGAACTCCTTTAACTTGACCTTATCTGAAAAGCACTTTACCTGCCCTTCCATTTTAAATGAAAGCTTTGCTGGATAGAGCAATCTGGAATGTAGGTCCTTGCCTACATGACTTGGAATACTTCTTTCCAACCCCTTCTTGCCTGTAAGGTCTCTTTTGAGAAATCAGCTGACAGTCTGATGGGAACTCCTTTGTAGGTGGCTGTCCCCTTATCTCTTGCTGCTTCTAGGATTCTCTCCTTCATTTTAATTTTGGGCAATGTAATCATGATGTGCCTTGGTGTGTTCCTCTTTGGGTCCAACTTCTTTGGGGCTCTCTGAGCTTCCTGGACTTCCTGGAAGTCTATTTTCTTTGCCAGATTGGGGAAGTTCTCCTTTAATGTTTGTTTGAATAACTTTTCCACTTGCTGCTCTTCCTCTTCTCCCTCTGATACCCCTATAATTCAGATGCTAGAACATTTAAAGATGTCCTGGAAGTTCCTAAGCCTCTCCTCATTATTTTGAATTCTTGTTTTTTTTTTTTGTTTTTTTTTTTTTGTTCTTTTCTGGTTGGATGTTTCTTTCTTCCTTCTGGTCCACTCCATTGATGTGAGACCCAGTTTCCTTCCCATCACTATTGGTTCCCTGCATGTTTTCCTTTATTTCACTTAGTGTAGCCTTCATTTTTTAAATCTAATTTGCGATCAAATTCAACCAATTCTGTGAGAATCCTGATCACCAGTGTTTTGAACTGTGCATCTGATAGGTTGACTATCTCTTCATCACTTAATTGTATTTTTTTCTGGAACTTCGATCTGTTCTTTCATTTGGGCCATTTTTTTTTGTCTTGATGCTCCTGTTATGTAGGGGCAGAACCTTAGGTATTCACCTGGGCAGGGTAACCCACATGGCTGTGTTGTGATGCTGTATGTGGGGAAGGGGTCAAGAGGGAACAGTGACTCTTGCTCTGCTTTCTGCCAGATTTCAGTCATTTTCCCCACTTCCCACAAGCAAATTGGGCCCTTCTGGTGCTGATTCCCATGTGGGTGAGTTGTGTATGTTTTAGGGATGTGTGGGTCTCTCCAACAAACTCTTCTGTGAGGCAGGGAGTTTCTCCTACTGCTGCCTCAACCCCCATAGTTGTTTTCAGTAAGTGGTTTGAGGCTTTATTTTCCCGTGCTTGGGCCCTCAGTTGTGCAGTCTGTCCTGCTCCCCAGTTGTTCCTCCTGGTTTATCTCTGTGCAAATGTGGGACTGCCTGCTCCACAATCCGCTGCCTCACTGGGTCCTCCACTACCCCCTTGCCAGGAGTCCTCTCTGCCCAGCTGCCTGTCTGCACCCCTCCTACCGGTGTGGATGAATGTGTCTTCAACTCCTTGGTTGTTGAACTTCCATACAGTTTCATTTTCTATCAGTGCTGGTTGTTTTTTGCTTTTAAATTGTTGTTGTCCTTCTTTTGGTTGTGTGAGGAGGCACAGTGTGTGTGTACCTAAGCCTCCATCTTGGCCAGAGGTCTCTCTGACAGTTTTTTAAAAGTATAGTTTTGTTGCATAATCAGCTTGTTTCATTGATAGTGTAAGAAAAATGATATCTTGCGACTTTCTAAGTAAGAACAGGAAGAGAAAGTGTTAGTTGATTTTTTTATTATAGTGTTAACATTTTAAAGCCTATTTTTAAATATGTAAAACATTTATTTGATTCAAAACCAAAAGTGTATAAAAATACAATATGAAAAATTTTATTTTAATTCTTTTTTTCTTTTAAAAATAATGAACTATGATCATTTTTACAATCTCTCCTTTTCTAACATAGATGTGTGTGTGTGTGTGTATGTATGTAGATATATAATTTAGGTTGATAAGTATTAATTTCCCATTCTTTTTACACAAGAGACAGAATTCTACAAATTGTCCTGTACTTTGTTGGATTGTAAATTTAAAAAATATTGTATTTGATTATAATATAGAAAAATATAAAAACGATAAGAATATAGCCTAGTGAATAATTACAAATGAACATATTTGTGTGATTACTATATTTTCCCCCAAGAAATAAAATGTTAACAGACACCCATAAATCTCTCTCATGTCTTCTTTCAGTTATTACACTCTTACCCCTTCTCAAATATAACCACTATTCAGGCTTTTATAACATTATCACCAATTAGTCCTGTCAGCTTTTAAAATTTTATAAGTGAAATCATACAGACATTCTTTTGTGTCTGGCTTATTTGTTCAACAATATATTTGTAAGAGTCAACATTGTTTCATTCAAACTTTAGGTCATTCATTTTTATTACTGCATAATATTCCATTGTATGAACTCATAAAATTTATTTATTTATATTAGTAGAGAGTTTAAAAAGCTGAACAAAAATTACCTAAATTATAGACCTTGGCTGTTCACAAGGCTTCCTCAGTTTTGGCAAATCAATATTTTTAAAGGGTAAGTGTGTGGTAGGGAAAGGATTGTCTATTTATTGTTTACTGTGTATTTATTTGTATCAATCTTTTACTGTATCTCAGGCTCAGAGATGTGCATTACTGGAACTCAACCATTCAATCATGTAGTACAAATACTTTTATTTTTACTTTATTTTTTAGAGTTGTTTTAGGATCACAGAAAAATTGAAAGAATGGTACAGAGGTAATTCATATAGCCCCTATCCCCGCCACATGCACAGCCTCCCCTCTTATCAGTATTCCTCACCATAGTGGTTAATTCATTACAATTGGTAAATATATATATATTGATACATCATAATCATCCAAAATCTGTGGTTGACATTAGGGATCATTCTTTGTGTTGTACCTTCAATGGGTTTAGACAAATGTATAATGAAATGTATCCACCATTACAAAATCTTACAGAGAATTTTCACTGCCCTGAAAATCCTTAGTTCTCCACCTCTACAGTTGTTTCCTTCCAGAATGTCATGTAGTTGAAATCATACAGTATGTATTCTTCCTAAATTGGCTTTGTTCACTTACTAATATGATGTGCAAATGTACTTTTTAATTGGTGTTTCAGGATTCTTAGGGTATAATCCCAGCAGTGGAATTGCTGGGTCAAAAGGCAGTTCCATTTCTGGTTTTCTGAGGAAATTCCATACTGTTTTCCACAGTGCTTGCAACAGTCTTCATTTCCACCAACAGTGCCCTATGGTTCCCTCTTCTGTGTAGCCTCATTAGCACTTGTTGTTTGTTGATGTGGTTATGATGGCCATTCTGACTAGTCTGATGTGGTATCTCATTGTGGTTTTAATTTGCATCTCTCTGATAGCTAGTGATGCTGAGCATCCTTTCCTATGTCTCTGAGCCCTCTGTATGTCCTCCTTGGAGAAGTGTCTCTTCAGGTCCTTTGCCCATTTTTTAATTGGGCTGTTTGTCTTCCTGGAGTGGAGTCATGTGAGTTCTTTATATATTTTGGAGATCAAACTTTTGTCCAAAGTACCATTGGCAAATATATTTTTTTCATATGGTTGGTTCCCTTTTCATTTTGCTGATGTTTTCTTTAGCTGTGCAGAAGCTTTCTTTTTTTGTTGTTGTTCATAATAATTTCTTATAATCATTTGTATTTCTGTGGTATCAGTTATAATTTTTCCTCTTTCATTTCTGATTTTATTTATTTGGGTTATCTCTCTTTATATTGATGAGTCTGCTTAAAGGTTTATTGATTTTGTTCATATTTTCAAGGAACCAGCTCCTGGATTTATGGATCCTTTGAATTATTCTTTTAGTCTCCATGTCATTTAATTCTGCTCTGATTTTGGTTATTTCCTCCTTCTACTCACTCTGGGCTTTGTTTTTGTTGTCCCTCCAGTCCTTGTAGATGTATGTTTATGTTGTTTATTTGAAATGTTTCTGTCTTTTTTAGGTAGACCTGTATCACTATGAACTTCCCTCTCAGGACTGCTTTTGCTGTGTTTCATAAGTTTTGGGTTGTGAATTCATTTTCATGTTTCCAGAAACTTTTTTGTTGGGTACCGCCCTGACTGGTATCAGAAGCTGTAACCCCCGCCAAGGCTAAGGCTGAGGGAATGACTTTCGACCATAGGCCATCAAGGAGACAAAAGCTTATCTCCCTGGCAGGAGCCTGGCAGCAGCATCACTTCTGCTCCTTTTACTTCATCCATAACTAGCCCCCAATGCTTGGTTGGTTAGCCAATGACAGCTAAGATTCCCCAAGAGGGAACAACCTCAGACAGGCACGATCACGTGGTAGGCCCCCAAGGAAGGACTTTGGGGGCTACAGCAAAAGGGGGTGATGGACCCTCACCCCTCAGCTTTGACAAAGCCTGAGTCCTCATTGTCTTCGAGAAATCTCCTAATCACTTGCCTGCCTTACTTCCCTTGCTCCACCTAAGCCTGAAACACTGACAGAGGGTGGTACAACCCTGTGCTGGAAAGGGCGGGTTCCCCGGGTGATCAGGCCTAAGAAAGAATATGTAAAATCCTGTGAAACCTGCTTTGTGTAGAATGCTTTCAATCAAATGATAAGGGTCCAAGGAAGAAGTAGGTTTGTTCCTTAAAGTTTTTTACAGTTCTTTGACCCTGACTCAAAATAGGCCCTCAGACTTCTTTGTTATCTATTGTTTGATCCTTACTTCCTGGCAATGATTAATGAGCTTTACCTGAATTTCTGTGTAAATGAACCCAATAAAAGCCCATTGAGGAACAAGCTCCTGGCCCTTCTCCTGTGAGAGATTGGCCACCTTTTCTCCCCAAGCAGATCATGTCTCGGTAGACTTATTCTCATCTGTGGTGACCAGGGGGGCTCTGTGGGTGGATCCCCCCCCACTTTTTGATTTTTTTTTATTTACTCTCATTAATAACCCATTCTTTGTTTAATAGCATGCTATTCAGTCTCCATGGATTTGAATGTTTTTGAGTTTTTCCTTGAGGTTGGTTTCTAGTTTGAGGTTCTGGTTGTTTGAGAAAATGCTTGATATCATTTCAATTTCCTTGCATTTTTTGAAGGTAGTTTTGTATTCTATTATGTGGTCTGTCTTTGAAAATGTTCCAAGTGCATTTGAAATAAATGTATTTTGCTTCTTTGGGATGAAAAATTGTATATATATATCAGTTAAGTCCATTTGATCTAGGGCATTGTTCAATGCTGAAATATCCTTTGTAATGTTTTGTTTGGAACATCTATCCATTTTTGACAGTGGGGTGTTAAAATCCCCTAGTATAAATGTGTTGCTGTCTATATCTTTCTTGAAGTCCTCCGAGGTTTTCCTTATATATTTGAGTGCTCCTATGTTGGGTGCATATATATTTACAATGTTTATGTCTTCTTGATGGATTCTTCCTTTGAGTATTATGAAATGTCCTTCTGGGTCTCTTTTTATGGCCTTTGTTTTGAGGTCTATTTTGTCTGATATAAGCATTGCTACCCTGGCTTTTTTTCCCTATCCATTTGCTTGGAATATTTTTTTCCAACCTTTCACTTCCAGTCTGCAAAGGTCTTTTGTTCTGAGGTGGGTCTCTTGTAGACAGCATTTGTGTGGGTCATGTTTTCTCATCAGTTCAGCTATTCTGTCTTTTTATTGGAGCATTTAATCCATTTACATTTAAGGTTATTATTGATAGGTGCTTATTCATTACCATTTTATCCCCTTTGGACCTGTATTTCTCTCTCTCTCCCTCTTTCCCTTCCTCTTTTTATGGCAGTCCCTTTAGCATATCTTGCAGTGCTGGTTTGGTGGAGGTGTATTATTTCAGCCTTCTTTTGTTTGGGAAGCTCCTTATTTTGCCTTACATTTTAATTGAGAGCCTTGCTGGGTATAGCAGTCTTGGCTACAGTCCTTTGCCTTTCATTCCTTGGAATATTTCTTGTACCTCTCTCCTCACATGCAGTGTTTCTGTTAGGAAGTCAGCTGCTAGCCTTATCATAGCTACCTTGTATGTGTCTTCTTGTTTCTCCCTTGCTGCTTTTAAGATTCTCTCTTTGTCTTTAAAACTTGGCTTTTTAGTTATGATGTGTCTTAGAGTAGGCCTCTTTGGGCTCATCTTGATTTGGACCCTCTGTGCTTCCTCAATTTTGGTGAATTTTTCCCTCTCAAAGTTAAGGAAGTTTTCTGATATTATTTTTTCAAACAGAGTTTCTATCTCCTGCTCCTTTTCTTCTCCTTCTGGTATTCCTATGATTTAAATGTTGTTGCATTTCATGTTATCTTGCAGTTCCCTTAAGCTATCTTCATATTTTTTGAGTCTTTTTTTTTCATTCAGCTTCCCTAGCTGGGTATTTCTTTCTACTTTGTCTTCCAGCTCACTAATTCAGTCCTTTGCTTCATCCAGCATGCCTGTAATTTCTTTTAGTGTTTTTTTATTTCAGAAATTGTATTCTTCATTTCTTCCTGGTTCTTGTTTATAGTTTCTATTTGCTTTTTCATACTGTTGTCATTCCCACTCAGTTCTTTGTATTTGTCTGTGAGTTCCTTGAGCATCCTTATAACCATCCTTTTGAATTCTATATATGAAAGTTGCTCATCTCCACTTCATTTAGCTCTTGTAGTGAGAGTTCTCTATTGCTTTGGACTGCAGGTTCATTCTTTATCTCCCCATTTTAGGTGACTCTTTTTGTTTGTTTCTGTGACTCTTGTTGTTCTGCTTTCATAGCTGTCTTCATATGGTGAACTTCTGTAGTAGGAGTTCTGTGGGATTCAGTGGTATGTTCTGTTTGATATCCTTGTCTGGATGCTCCAAAGTTGCCCTTCTTTTTCCATTTCAGTGGACTTTCTTGTACTTAGGTTTTACACATTAGTGGCTGCTTTGTTGGTGTGTTCTCTCCTCCAGTAGGTTAAATTGTGTTCACAACTCCCACCTTATCTTGTATGTGATCTGGGGCAGGGAGAAAGTGGATTATGACAGCAGTAGATTAGATTATTCTATGGGATTTAAAGTACCAACAAGTGGAGAACAGATAGGAGATCCTATGGATAAGTACAACAGTAATTGAGATATTTCATCCAACCAGCCACATTTTTTAAAATGTGAAAAAGAGATAAGATTCTTGCTAGAGGGGAAAAGAATGTGAGCTGACTGTAGAAAGAAGAGTGCTTATGCAAGGTTAGATGGTGAGATATAGTGAGAGTAAGGGATAGAAAATTGACATAGTATGTGAGAGAATGAAGTTAACCACAACAGTAATAAAGCTTAGGAACATAGTAAAATGGACCAAGACTAGGGAAAGGTGCTATGTGGGAATGGGGACAACAATAACATGAAAAGAAATATGTTATCTGAATAAAAAGAATAAAAAATAAAAGACCACAAGTAGTGTGTTATATGAATATGAGTGAAGTGAAGGAAGGGAAATTAAAATGCAATATGAAAGGGAGAACAAAGAAAACCAAACAATGAAATCAAACAAACAAATCAAGGAATATTACACTACAAAGAAAATAATAACAAAAATAATAATAAAAAATAAAAATAAAAAGTAAAAAATAAAATGTAAGTTCTGTAGGGTAGCGAAATGAATTTTGTCTCAGTTGTTGGTGTTAGTCTTCTGATATCTCTCTGGATCTGTCTTTTATACTTTCACAGCTCCAGGTCTTACTGTCTTACACTTGGAAGAGAAAAGAAGAAAAATAACAAAAACCAAACACCTCTTGCTGACCTTTAACCCATCAAGCGGACTCTGCTGGTCTTCCTGGATGTTGCAGGCAAAGGGGGGCTGGGTTGCATTTATTTTCTTTTTCCTTCCCTGTGGTTCTTCACTGGGGGCTTGGTCTGGGTTCCAATATTCACATGTGTCCAGCCTCCAACTGAAGCCCTAACAGCTCTGTGCGACCCTCCTGTCCATATTCACCAAACTGGTGCCTTTAATTTACCTCATTTTGCCACCCTTTGATTAGTCTGTGAGGTATACCCAGTGGGAGAAACTTGCACCCCTCCTCCCTCTTTGCTGGTCTGGGTGCTGTGCATGTGAAGTCCCTTCAGGGCAGTTTAGGCCCCCTATTAAATTAAGTCTCTCTGGAGACTGCTGCGCCTCTCTGCCCCACTTTGATCAGTCCTTGAGGCGCCTTGATTTGGAGCAAATTGCACCCCTCCTCCTCCCTCTTTGCTGGCCCTGCCCACCGCTCAAGTGTTCCTTAAACAGTGGCTGAGAGCCTTTTTTTGAGTAAATTCCTTTTTTTTTGCTACCACCATTCTTATCAAGCCCCTGGTTTTTTTTACACAGCCCAACTCTCTTACCAGTCTGGAGCCAGGTAGTTCTGGGTCAGGGTCCTTTGTGGCCCACCTCTTCTCCTATTTCCAGGTGTCATCTGGCTCCCCAATTTCTCTGGTACTGTCCCAGCCTGCAACCGCAGTCCCAGTGGGGAGAACACCACCTCTGTGGGCCTCCTACTGCATCTTTATTCCCCTCAGTGATTTCAAGCATCCAGGTCTTTCCTCTTGAGGGACTGCCTTCCCTGCTCTGTGAGAGGAGGGAGCTGCAAAGTTACAATGGCTGATCAGCTCTCCTCCAAAGCTCCTGAGGCAGCTGCCTTCCTGGTTCCCAGCACCAGGTGAGGCCTGCAGCAGCCTTAGTCCCCACACAGGTCCCAGGGACCTTACCATGCCTACATAGTCTCCTTGCTGTCTGTTTTTCAAATTCTCTGCAATCTTTGGCTTCCAAACTTCATATAAGCTGGGATTCTGTTGGCTATTCACTTTGTTCTTCAGAAGATCAGCTAGGTCTCCCATTTAGGTACATAAGCAAATGGTTTCAGCTCCCACCAACCTTGCCACCATCTTCCTCTCTTAACATTGTTATTTTAATTTGTCATTGATAATGACATATGATGTGGAATATCTTCTTATATGCTTATTTGCCAACTCTTTATCTCTGATGAGTTGTCTGTTTGAATCTTGGCCCATTTTAATTTTATTTTCTTTGTTATGTTTGAGTTTTAAAAGTTCTTCATATATTTTGGATACTAGTCTTTTATCGTATATGTTTTTGGCAAATATTTTCTATCAGTCTATAGTTATTTCTTATTATCTTGATACAGTCTTTCTTAGAGCAGTTTTTAATTTTAACAAAGTATAGTTTATCAGTTTTTTCCTATGGATTTTGCTTTTGTGTTGTATCTAAAAAATCATTACCAATTCTAGCTACTTAGATTTTCTGTTATGTTATCAAAATTTTGTATTTACATTTAAATCTATATCCATTTTGAATTAATTTTTGTGAAAAGTGTGAGGTCTGTATCTAGATTCATGATTTTTTTTGTATGTGAATGTACAGTTGTTCCAACAGCATTTGCTGAAAAGACTATCTTTTCTTCATTAATTTGCCTTTGATTTTGTCCAAGTTCAATAGAGTGTATTTGTGTGGGCCAATTTTGTGTGTTCTCTATTCCGTTTCGTTGATTTATTTGTCTATTCTTTTGTCAACACCACAGTTTCTTAATTACTATCATTTCTATGAATTTTAATACATATCTAGATTCATATAACTACCATCATAATAGCAAACAAAACAATTTCATCACTCCAAAATAACTCCCTGATGTTTTTTCTCTATATCCATATTTCCCACCCACTCATAATGTCTGGCAACCACTTATCTGTTTTCTATCACGATAGTTTTGCCCTTTTGGGACTGTTATATTAATGAAATCATGTGATATGTAGTATTTTAAGGTTGGTGTCTGTCACACAGCATATTGCTTCCCCCAATTTCATTGAATTTATTGGAGTGACACTTGTTAACACAATTATACAGGTTTCAGGTGCACAATTCTGCAACATATTATCTATATACTGTATCATTTTATTCACCATCCCAAGTCAAGTCTCCATCCATCACCATTTATCCCCCCATATCCTCCACCTCCTACTATACCCTAATCCATCACCATACTGTTGTCTGTGTCTACAAGTTTTTTCTCTTCTTTTTCTTATTTGCTCAATCCCTATACCCACCTACTCAGCTGTACCCCCTCACCCAACAACTATCATCCTTTCCTCTGTCTATGAGTCTATCAGTATTTTGCTTGTTATTCATTTATTCACTAGATTCCACATATGTGTGAAATCATGTACTTGTCTTTATCTAACTAGTTTATTTCACTTAGCATAATGTTCTCCAGGTCTATCCATGCTGTCACAAAGGGTAATGTTGGGTTCGCCAAAAAATCTATATATTTTTTTCCATAAAACAAAAGACACATTTTAAATTTTCACCAATAACTTCACTGATTTGAATATTTTGAGTATTGTTGGCTATCTCCCACATAGTACAATGTTGATTCTTCTCAGTTAATGTCTTGATTTGATCACTATCAACTTCAACTGGTCTACCCAACTGTGGAGCACTGTCCAGCAAGAAATCTCCAGCATGAATTTTTGCAAACCACTTTTGACACATTTGATCAGTCACAGCACCTTCTCCATACACTACACAAATCTTTTTTTTTTTTTTTTTACATTTCAGTTGTGGTTTTACCTTTCTTGAAATGATAAAGCATAATGTGCATATTTTGCACATTTTCTTCAATCTCCAATATTAAAATGGCTACAAAAATTTCACCAATTTTAAAGTTTATTTTTAATGCATACTGATAATGATACCTGACATAATAAAATCTAACAAAATTGTTTAAATGAAATCAAAGACAACTAAGTGCTACTAGAGCCATCTTATGGAAAAAAAAAACGAATGAACTTTCAGGCCAACCCAATATTTCCTCTTTTTATAGCCACATAATATTCCATTGTGTAAATGTACCTTAGTTTTTGTTATCCACTCATCTACTGGTGAACACTAGGGCTGCTTCAAAATCCTGGCTATTGTAAATAAGGATGCAATGAGCACAGGGATGCATATATTCCTTGAAATTAATGTTTTGATATTTTTTAGGTAATTTTCCAGAAGTGGAATAGCTGGGTCATAAGGAAGTTCTATTTTTAATTTTTTGAAGTAACTCCATACTGCTCTTCACAGTGGCTGCACCCATCAATATGAGGGTTCTCTTGTCTCAACATCCTTGCCACTACATCTTGTTTATTGATTTATTGATGATAGAAATTCTGATATGTATAAGGTGATATCTCATTGTGGTTTTAATTTGCATTTCTGTCATGATTAGTGATGTTGAGCATATTTTCACATGCCTATTGGCCATCCGTATGCTGTATATCCTCTTTAGAGAAGTGTCTACTTAGGTCCTTTGCCCACTTCTTAATTGGATTGTTTTTTTGTTGTTGTTGTTGTTTTGTTTGTTTGGTTTGGTATTGAAGTTCCTGAGAAATTTTGGATGTAAACTCCTTATGAGATATATCCTTGGCAAATATGTTCTCCCATTCAGTGGGGTGTCTTTTCATTTTATTGATGGTTTCCTTTGCTATGAAAATCTTTTTAGTTGAGTGTAGTCCCATTTGTTTACTTTTTGGGATCCCTCTCCTGAGGAGATATATCAGAAAAAAATATTACTATGAGAAATGTCTGAGCTTTTACTGCCTATGTTTTCTCCTAGGATTTTTATGGTTTTGAGTCTAACATTTAAGTCTTTAATCCATTTTGAATTTGTTCTTGTGTGTGGTATAAGAAGGTGGCCTAGTTTCATTTTTCTGCACATATCTATCCAATTTTTTCAACACCATTTGCTGAATAGACTGTTTTTACCTTATTATATGTTTTTGCCTCCTCTGTCAAATATTGACTATAAAGGTGTGAGTTTATTTCTAGTCTCTCTATTCTGTTCCATTGATCTATGTGTCTGTTTTTATGCCAGAACCAAACTGTTTTGATCACTATAGCCTTGTAGTATAGTTTGATATCAGGCAGTGTGATTCTTCCAACTTCGTTTTTTTTTCTTCCAAAATTGCTGTGGCTATTTGGGTTCTTTTTGATTCCATATAAATTTTTGGAATATTTGTTCTACTTCTTTAAAATATACTATTGGTATCTTGGTAGGAATTGGATTGAATATATAGATTTCTTTGGGTAGTATGAATAATTTAATGATGTTAATTTTTCCTATCCATGAACACAATATATGCTTCCTGTTATTTGCATGTGCCTCACTTTCTTTCTTTTATGTCTTATAATTTTCTGAGTAAAGGTCTTTTACAGCCTTGATTAAATTTATTCCTAGGCATTTTATTGTTTTTAAAGCAATTGTGAGTGGGATTCTTTTCTCCAATTTTCCTTTCTCATAGTTCATCATTGGTATAAAAAATGCAACCAATTTCTGCATATTTATTTTGTATTCTGCTTCTTTACCAAATTAATTTTCAGTTCTAGTAAATTTTGGTGGAATCTTTTCTCTGTATCATGTCATCTGCAAATAATGACATTTTTACTTTTTCCTTTCCAATTTGGATGTCTTTTATTTATCCTACTTTTCTGTTTGCTGTGATTACGACTTCCAGTACTATGTTGAATAAGAATGGTGAAAGTGCACATCCCTGTTTTGTTCCCCAATCCCAAATACAAGGGGAAACACTTGTATTTTTGTCCATTTAGTATAATGTTGGCCTTTATTACATTGAAGTATATCCCTCCCATTCTGAAGTACTGAGAGTTTTTATCATAAATGTGTGCTGGATTTTATCAAATGATTGTTCTTCATCTATTGATATTATCACGTCATTTTTATTCTTCATTTTGTTTATGTGGTATATCATGTGTATTGATTTGTGTCATAACAACCTTGCATCCCCAGAATAAATCCCACTTGATCAGGATGTATTATACTTTTACTATATTGCTGGAGCAGGTTTGATAACCTTTTGTTGAGGACTGTAGCATCTATGTTTATCAGGCATATTGTCTGTAATTTTTTTAATTTGTGTTGTTTTTCTGATTTTGGAATTAGGATAAAGCTGGCCTTATAAAATAAACTGGGAACTTCTTTCTTCTTGAATTTTTTTGGAATACTTTGAGAAAGGTAGTGGATGGTTATTCTTGAATATTTGGTAAAATTCATCTGTGAAGCTATCCAGTTCATGACTTTTGTTTGTTTAGAGATTTAGTATTACTGCTTCAATTTCACTAGATGTAATCTGTCTATTCAGATTCTCTGATTCTTCATCATTCAGTTTTGGAAGATTATATGTTTCTAGGAATATATCCATTTCTTCCAGATTGTCTAAATTGTTGGCATATAGTTATTTATAATATTTTAATACAATAGTTTGTATTTCTCTGTTGCAAGTTGTTACTTATCCTTTTTCATTTCTGATTTTATTTATTTGGATCCTCTCTTTCTTCTTGATAAGTCTGATTAAAGGTTTGTGAATCTTGTTTATCTTTCAAAGAACAGGTTCTTAGTTTTATTGATCTTTTGTATTGCATTTTTAGACTGTATTTCATTATTTCTGCTCTGATCTTTATTATTTCCTTCCTTTTACTCACTTTGGGCTTTGTTTGTTGTTCTTCTTTCAGTTCCTTTAAGTGTAAAGTTAGATTCTTTATTTTAGATTTTTTCCTTTTATCTGAGTTAAGCATATAATGCTATGAATGTCCCTCTTACAACTGCTTTTGCTGTGTCTCATAGATTTTGGGTTGTTGTGTTCTCATTCTCATTTGTTTCAAGGTATCTTTTAGGTTTTTTCCCTTAATTCCATTATTAACCCATTCATTAAAGCAATACCTTATTTAGCTTCCATATCTTTGTGTGTGTTTCAGTTTTTATTTTGTGGTTGATTTCTAGTTTCATAGAATTATGGTCAGAGAAGATGCCTGATGTGATTTCAATCTTAAATTTATTGAGACTTGTTTTGTGTCCTAATATGTGGCCCATCTTAGAATATATTCCATGTGCACTTGAAAGGAATGTTTATTCTGTTGCTTTGAGATGAAATGCTCTGTAGATATCATTTAAATGCATCTGATCTTATATGTCATTTAGAGCTGCCATTTACCTATTGATTTTCTGTCTGGAAGATCTATCCATTGATGCCAATGAGGTTTAAATCCCCTACTCTGACTGTATTACTGTCAGTCTCTCCCTTAATGTTCATCAAGATTTGCTTTACATATTTAGGTGCTCCTATGTTGGATGCATAAATATTTACAAGTGTTATATCCTCTTGTTTGACTGCTCCCTTTATCATTATGTAGTGCCCTTCTTTGTTTCTTACTAAAGACTTTATTTTAAAGTATATTTTGTTTGATGTAAGTATTGCTGTCACTGGTGTTTTCCCCTTTATATTTGCATGAAATATCTTTTTCCATCCCTGTACTTTTAGTCTGTGTGTATCTTTTGTCCTGAGGTGTGTCTTGTAGACAGCATATATATGGGTCAGGTTTTCTTATTTTTTCTTTATCTTATATTTGCATGAAATATCTTTTTCCATCCCTGGGCTTTTAATCTGTTTAGTCTGTGTTTCTATATCTTATCTTATTTTATATTTGCATGAAATATCTTTTTTCCATCCCTGTACTTTTAGTCTGTGTGTATCTTTTGTCCTGAGGTATGTCTTGTAGACAGCATATAAATGGGTCAGGTTTTCTTATCTTTTCATCTACCTAATGTCTTTTGATTGGAACATTTAAGGCATTTACATTTAAGATAATTACTGATAGATACATATTGACATTTTATTCCTTTAACTATGTTCCTCTGTTTCTTTTCCTTTCTTCTTCATAAAACAGGCCCCTTTTCTCTGGCTTGTGTGGCTTCGTGGACTGAATGCCAGCCTGTGAACCAAAGGGTTAGCAGTTTGATTCCCAGTCAAGGCACATGCCTGGATTATGGGTCAGGTCCCTGGATGCAGGGGTGTGCAAGAGGCAACCACACATTGATGTTTCTCTCCCTCTCTTTCTCCCTCATTCTCCTCTCTTTAAAAATAAATAAATAAAATTTTTTTTAAAAAAGTCCTTTTAACATTTCTTTTAACACTGGTTTGGTGGTAACAAACTCTTTTAGTTGTTTTCTTGTCTGGGAAATTATTTATCCTTCAATTTTAAATCACAATCTTTCTGAGTAAAGTAGTCTTGGTTGTAAGTTGTTGCTGTCATCACTCTGAGTATTTCATGCCAATTCCTTTCTGCCAGAAATATTTCTGTTGAGAAATCAGCTGACAGTCTTATGTGAGCTTCCTTGTAGATAACTGATGTTCTCTTGCTGTTTTTATGATTCTTTCTTTGTCTTTAAGCTTTTCCATTTTAATTATAATGTGTTTTGGTGGGGGCATCTTTGGGTTCATCTTGTTTGGGACTCTCTGTGCTCCCCAGATTTGTATGTCTTTTTTCCTTCACTGGGTTAGGGAAATTTTAAATAATTTGTTCAAATAATTTCTCAATTCCCTTGCTCTCTCGCTCTTCTCCCTCTGGTACCCCTATTGGGTGCATGTTGTTATGCTTTATGTTGTCTCAAAGATCCTGCTACCTATCCTCATTTTTTTAATTCTTTTTTTTTTTTGGTGGTGGTTGTTGTTATTGGGTTTTTTTTCTACCTTGTTATCTAAATTGCTGATTAGATCCTCTGCTTCATCCAAGCTACTGTTTATTCCTTCCAGTGTATTCATCATTCCAGATATTGTATTCTTTATTGCTGCCTGGTCCTCTTTTATGGTTTCTATGTCCTTTTTTATGCTCTTGAGCATTCTTATAATCATTACTTTGAACTATATCTGATGAATTGCTTGTGTACATTTCATTTAGCTCCTTTTTTTCTGGAGATTTCTTCTATTCTTTCATTTGGAGCCCGTTTCTTTATCACCCCATTTTTTTTTGCCTATTTGTATTTGTTTCTATTTATTAGATAGATCTTCCATGACTCCCAGTCTTTATAGGATGGCCTTATTTAGTAGGTGTCCTGTGGGATCCAGTGGTGTAGTCTCCTAGGTCACCTGACCTGGGTGCTATAGGGATGTCTGTTGTATGAATTTTGTGACCCTGTTCATGGAATTGAATCTTGATTGCTATTGGCCTGTATGTGTTGGAATTGATCCTCAGGCTGGCTGGCTGTGAGGCTAAGCTCTGACCATGGCATGTGAGCTTTTGTGCAGGTATTGACTACATGAAATGGAATTTGCCTCAGCTGGGTTTGGTGCCTGCTGATGTCTCCCTCTGGCTATTCCACTTATGAAGCCTATTAGATCCAGCTTTGATGTTTTCTGAGCTGGCTACTCAGTGTGTTAGTTCTGGGCTTCTTAGGAGGACCTCTGATGCAAGCCAATGTCAGATGCTGCCTGTCAGTGATCCCATGGCAACCTATTTGGAACTACAATTATTCCACAGTTGGTGGATGCCTCTGCTTGGCCTGGGTGTACATGGGAATGACCACATTGTACAAGAAGGCCAGCTTTAACCAGCACCATGCTAAGAGGTGGGCCAACAAAAATCCCAAGGTACCCTGATGAGATTGTCCTCCTCCTGTCTGCTTCCTGCCTGCCTCCTGTTAGCCTCAGTCACTAAAAGAACTTCTTCCTGTACTTTTCAGCTAAGCATAAGCTCCACAAGGTGGTGTGAGAGAGAGTCCAGATGGTGGGGTTATTGCTTTCTTACAGGCTGATGCTTAATTGGGGGTGTGCTCCACCCAAGAATCATGGCATCTGTTGTATGAGGGAATGACTCAGCACAGAGATCCTGGCAGTTGACTCATTTTTTCTCTGGAGCCACAGTCCCCAGACTCTCTTCACATGACTAGTTTGCTATGCCCTCCTCTGCCAGAGCCTATGCAAGTGTCTGTAAACATAATTTTTTTCATTGGCCTTTTAAATAGGCGCCTATATCTCTGTAGCAGACACCTGCTTCTCCCTGGTAGACAGAAACTTCACTGCTTTTCACAGCCAGATGTTATGTGGGTGCCTCTTTTTGGTTCTGGTGCTTGATGTTGGGGAACCTGGCTTGGAGTTTAGACCCCACACTTCTCAGGCTTAATTCCTCATAGCTGAGTTACCTATCCAGAACCTCAGCTGTACTCCCTCTTCTGACCAGTCTCAATGTGGCTTCTTCTGTAAATCCCTGGTTCTAAGACTTCTCTTCAGCTGTCTTCAGTTGGTTATTCAAAATGATAACTCTAACATTTGTTTGTAATTCCAGTTTGGTCCTGGAAGAAAATGTACAATGCTTTTGAAATTCATCCTTGTTTTGAGTGTATTCAATAGATGTTTGTTAGTATGGCTAAGGGGTATTCTGTGGTGTGGATGTAGCACTGTTTGATTTTGTTTGTATTCCTTAGTTGAGAGATATTTGGATTATTTCCAGTGTGTGGTGATTAATAGTTAAGGTGCTGTGAATATCTATGTACAGGTGTGTGTGTGTGTGTGTGTGTGTGTGCGTGTGTGTGTGGGGGTAAACATGTTTTCAGTTCTCTACAGTCAGTAACTAGAAGTGAGATTGTGGGGCCATATGATAAATATATGATTAAGTCTACAAGAAACTACCAAACAATTTTCTATAGTGGCTGCATCATATTTGATTCTGACCAGTATTGTATGAGAGACACACTTGCTCCACATTTTTGTCAGCACTTGGTGTTGTCAGTAGTTTTTAGTTTGGACATTCAACAGATGACAGTTATATTTCATCATGGTTTTAATTTGCATTCAGGTCTCCTCATGTTCAACATTTTTATGTGATAATTTGCTATCTATATAGCTAATTTGGTGAAGTTTCTGTCAACCTCTTTTGCCCATGAAAAATATGCTGTTTGTTCTTTCACTGTGAGTTTTTAATGTTCTTTATTATTATGAATTGAAGTCTTTTGTCAGATATATAATTTATAAATATATTCTTTTAATCTTTAGCTTGTCTTTTCACTCTTCTGATAAAGTGCAGAGTAAAAATTGTTAAATTTGATGGTCTAGTGCATCAAAAAATTGTTTCATATACCAAACTTTTGGTGTTATATCTAAGAATTCTAATTCTTTGCAAAGCCCTAGGCCATAAAGATTTTCTTCTAAAATATTTATAGTTTTGCATTGTACATTTAGGTGTGTGATCAATTCTAAATTAATTTTTGTATAAAATGTGAGATGTAGGTAAAGTATTTTCTGTTCATATATATCAAATTGTTCTAACATGATATGTTGAAAAAGACAACCTTGTCTTCATTGAATTGTTTTTGTAGCTTTGTCAAATATCAATAGGCCACATTTATGTGGATCTATTTTTGAACACTCTACTCTATTTCACTCATCTGTATGTTTTTTCTTCACCAATAACACAGTGCTTTGTTTACTATAGATTTATAGGAAGTGTTAAAATTAGACAGTGTGATCATTACAAATTTATTCTTTATTATTGAAATTCTTATAGATATTCAAGTTTTTTTAACTTCCCATATAAGTTTTAAAATCTGTCTGTAAATCTACAATATGTTTTGCTGAAATTTTGGTCAGTATTACATTCATTTACAGATCAAGTTGGGAAAAATTAATAATGCCTTTACTATATCGAAGCTTCTAACCATGAACATGTGTCTTTGTAGGGCTGCTATAACAAAAATAGCATAGACTGGATGGTTTAAACAAAAAACATTTATTTCTAACAGTTTTGTGAGCTGGGAAATCTAAGATGAACCTGCTGGTAGTACCAGTGTCTGGTGAAGACCCACTTCTTGCTGTGTAGTCAGCTACCTTTCACTGTACCTACCTGTGGCTGAGAGAGAGAGACCATTTCTCATGTTTCTTCTTATAAATGCAAAATGGTGATTCTATCTATGAGGGCTCTGCCCTCATGACCTAATTACCTCACAAAGGCTCCAACTCCAGATATCATTACACTGGAAATTAGGCTTTGACATATGAACTTTGAGAGAAAAGCAAACATTCTGTCCAAAGTAATATGATGGACCTCTCCATTTATTTGTCTTCTTTAATTCATCATTTTTTTGTAGTTTTCAGTATAAAAAAATATCATACTTGATTATTTTAGATGTAAACCAAACTATTTTATCTTTTGTTAGAGCTATTTAAATAGCTTTAATTTCTCTTTTAATTTTACATTACTAGTACAATAGTCCCTCCATATCTGCAATTTTGCTTTCCATAGTTTCAGTTACTTTTAGTCAACCAAGTTATGAAAATATTAAATAAAAAATTTTAGAAATAAAAAATTCATACATTTTGAATTGTGTGCCATTTTGAGTAGCATGATGAAATCTCACCTGTTTTTTCCGTTCTTCCCTGGACATGAATTATCCTTTTGTTTATTGTATCCATGCCATGTACACTACCCACCATTAGTCACTTTGTACTCACAACAGATCAACTGTTATGGTATCACAGTGCTTGAGTTCAAGTAAGCCTTATTTTGCTTAATGCTACATTCACAAAACTTTTATTTGAGTATATTGTTATAATTGTTCTATTTTATTAGTTGTTAGTTGTTAATCTCTCACTGTGCCTAATTTATAAAATACAGTTTGTAATAGGTATGTATGTATAGGAAAAATCATTTATGTATGTGTATATATATGCTTGATAAAAATCAAACATATATATATTTGGCATATATGTGTGTATACATATATTTATGGCTCAGTACATGTAGTTTCATGTGTCCACTGGGGATCTTGGAACATATCCCCATTGGTAAGGGGAGACTACTGTGTGTAGAAAAAAGATTGACTTTTTCTTATTTGACTTATGTCCTGTAACCTTGCTATATGTATTTATTATTATTTCTAGAGGTTTTACATTTGTTTAATTTTTATTTTTTATTATCTGGGATTTGTTATCTGAGATTTCAGAGTTCTATTTTCAGCTCCTGAAGTGATAACTGAAGGGCTTTTCCCAAATGTGTCTCTGAGCTGATGGTCACCTCTAGATTTCAGTTTGAATTGCATTCAGGTCAAGGAATCCTGGAGGAAAACATGTAAACTCCCCAGTATTTTCATGATGTTTTGGATTCTGGTCGTCTTTCTCAATCTACCTAGTGCTATTTGTATTTCAGAGTCCTACAATAGTTCCTTCAGGCATCGGATTCTCTAGGCAAGGCAGTCACAACAGTGAGATAGACACAGGAAGTGTGGTTAGTTTACATAACAGAACTGAAACTTCTGCCATCCAGTTTTGTAGTATTTTTTTTTGCAGGTTTTAAAAAACTTTTTGTTTTAAACTAAACTTAGTCTCATAGAAGGTGCAAAAAGCATAGGTGTATTCTTCACCCAGTTTTTGCCACTGATAACATTTTACATACCATAGTGCATTTTCAAACCAGAAAATTGGCAGTGGCACAATACTATTGATTAAAGTAGATTTTATATGGGTTTCATCAGGGTTTTTTCTTTTGTTAACTATAGGGTTCTGCTATCACTACAAAGAAACTCCTTTATGGTACCTCTGAAAAGTCATAGCCTCCCTTAAAAATAACCCTGGGCAACCACTGATTTGTTCTCCATCACTATAATTTTGTCATTTCAAGGTTATTATGTAAGTGGAATCATTCAGTATACCCATGAGCTTTTAACAGAATCCAATCTTTGGCACCATGTGTTTTGCTGCTATTAAGTATTCAGGCATCCAGCAAAATTCTTTTACTGGGACAAAAACTGTAAAATACTGTTCCCCTCTGCTCAAATTCTTCTAATAAGTATAACAATTTTTAAAGACATTATAGTCCAGGGTATATTTATATATATAGTGACTAGGGTCTGTTAAGAGACCAAATACCCCATCGTTGCTCATTTCTGAGCTCCCAAGTGCTGGCCTGCAGGAGTCAGAATAAAACAGATTTCTAGAACATAGTACACCTGCGTCATAACTTCAGGTCACAAACTATGATGGGGGTCAATGTGTGCTTTCTCTGTAGTCCCACTGCCCCCCCCCCCCCCCGCTTTCATGTGACTGTGAAGGGTGGAGAAAGGTGTGCTAGCGTAGCATAGTGAAGCTGTGCAGGAAAGGCACATTTAAACACACCTATTATACCTGTGGCTTTGACAAAAACGTGTTTCAACCCCTTATGAATATCTCTGTGTTCCTAGATTTATTTTTAGGTGCAGTACAAGAGATTTTTTTGTTTGTTTGCTTTTCTATTTACTCTTCATTATTATTTCCTCCTGAATGGTTCATCATGGCAGTAGTCATACAATAATCATCTGGAAGTAAATTATTATTTATTATGTATCAAATGCCATAAAGCTTACTAGGTGCCTCTAGTGATACCAGTCACTGGCTACAGAACTTACTGCCTCACAAGGACACTTACTGAGGCTCCGGAGCTGGAGGCCCAAAGCTGGGGCAGGCAGTTCTGGGAGCAATCTGTTCCATCCTGTGTGCCTCCAGCATGGAAATGGATATATGGCTCAGGAAACAGTAAGAACACAAAGAAGGAATTAGATCAAGCACAAAAACAATGTAGATTTAATAGGTGAGGGTGGTGGTTCCTATAATAGCATTGTGGCTTAACTCCTTCAGTTATGAAAACAGAACTCTGATTCTCATATTTTCTGAAATAAGATTCCATAGTAATAAGAGAGGATAGGGAATAAAAAAAGGAGGACAAAGGTAACTCACATTTATGATTATCTTTGTGTCCCAGCACGGGTCTAGGTTTTGGAGTTTTATAAAAGACTGGAACCCATGGTGAGATACAGAAAATAGACAATAGATAAGTAAATAAATTGATAATGTAATGTTTAAGAAAAGGACTAACTTTGGCTAAGGAAATGAAACATAAAGAGATGGTTATTTTTGATAGACTGCTAAGGAAGAGTGTTCTGAAGATGTGGCCTTTGAGCACAAACCTTTATGAACTGAAGGGGTGAGCCACATTAAGGGTCATGAGTGGGCATTCTTGGTTAGTGGAAAGGCAGAGATTCCATCAATGGAGTTGGATCCCAACAGTCAAGGAGGAGGGGCACAAGGTGAGGCTGGAGCAGCAGCCAGGGGCAGACATGCATGCTGTGGGGAGGTCTGTGGTAGTCTCAAGGTGATGGTGAACCATGGAAAAGTTGAAATGGGATTTCATGATCCTGTCTATGATTTTAAAAGTTCACTTAGGATACTGTGCTGATGTGTGGAGAATAAACTAGGGTGGACAAGGGTGAGAATATGTCTGTGTTTAAGTGACAGTCACTTGCCAGGCTAACACACCCATAACATCTGATTTCTACAGTGATATGGGAGAGAGATCAAAGTCTCCACATGGCAGCAGAGCCCACAACTCAAATGAATTAGCAAGCTGGTCCAGGTGACTCATGAAATAAACAGCAGAGCTGGTATTTGAATACAGGGCTGCCTCATTCCTCATGTCTGCTATAATCCTGTAAATAGCCTGATTGCAGATGCTTTACTTTTGAGAATCAAGGAAGGCCATTCTCTCTGTAGTCTCCTTTCCATTCATGTTATTTCCTTCCTTGGGCAATAGAGACAAGATGAGTTTGTCACATTTTCATGGTTAAATCTGTCAGCTACTTTGTGCCTTCATGCCTACATTCACCAGCTCCCTTCCTGGTGTCCATAATGGTCACCAGAAAACACATGTGCTGATCAGGTGAACCCAGCCCTCTGAGAACACTCTTCCTTACTCCTGGGATTACTTCCATGTTTAAGACACCAGCCACAGAAATCGATGGCATTTTTGTACAACAGGAATGAAATATCAGAAAGAAATGAGGGGGAAAATCCCATTTACTACAGCAACAAGAAAAATAAAGCACTGACTTCTGGCCAAGATGGAGGCATAGGTGGATGCACCGTACCTCCATGCACAACCAAGATAGGAACAACAACAATTTAGAAATAGAATAACATCCAGAACTGATAGAAAATTGATCTGAATGGAAGTCAGACAACCAAGAAGTTGAAATAGACCCGTTCATCCAGACTTGTAGGAGGCGTGGAGACAAGCAGCCAGGCACGGGTTGTGGCTCGGAGAGCAGAGAGAGTTGGGACTGGGTGCGTAAGGCATCCAGGGGTTCATAAGGCATCCGGGGCATGCAAGACCACAGCGGGTGGACCCTGAGTGCACAAGCGGCAGCTGGCAGACCCCGGCTGAGGGGTGGCAACTGGCAGACCCAGTGAGGCGGCGATTGTAAAGCAAGGCAGTGCGCGCAACCCAGGATCCCAGCGCTGGGAAATAGAACCTTGAGACACTGATTGAGGACACCTGTGGGAGTTGACGCACACAGAGAGACACCCAGCCACACAGGAGAGGTCCTTGGAGGGTCCCACAGCATGCACAAACACACCCACATGGGAATTGGCACCAGAGGGGCCCAGTTTGCTTGGGGGAAGCAGCAGAAGGGACTGAGGTCCCATGGAGAATGGAGCAACTGCCATTGTTCCCTCTTGACCCCGCCCCTACATACAACATCACAACCCAGCGACTGGGGTGCCCTGCCGTGGTGAACACCTAAGGCTCCTCCCCACATATGTAACAGGCGTGACCAGACCAAAAATATAGAGAGATGGCTCAAACAGAAGACCAAATGAAAGCCCCAGAATCCATCCTTTTAAGTGACTCAGAGATAGCCAGCCTATCAGATGCACAGTTCAAAACACTGGTGATCAAGAAGCTCACAGAATTGGTTGATTTTGGTCGCAAATTAGATGAACAAATGTAGGCTATGATAAGAGAAATGAAGGAAAATGCACAGGGAACCAATAGTGATGGAAGGAAACTGGGCTCAGAACAACAGAGTGGACCAGGAGGAAGAAAGAAATAACCAAACAGGAAATAATGGAGAAATAAGAATTAAAAAAAAATGAGGAGAAGCTTAGGAACCTCCAGGACAACTTTAAACATTCCAGCATCCAAATTATAGGGGTACCAGAAGGGGAAGAGGTAGAGCAACAGATTGAAAATGTATTTGAACAAATAATAAAGGAGAACCTTCCCATTCTGGCAAAGAAAATAGACTTCCAGGATGTCCAGGAAGCTCAGAGAGTCCCAAAGAAGTTGGACCCGAGGAGGAACACACCAAGGCACATCATAATTACATTGCCCAAAATTAAAATTAAGGAGAGAATCCTAGAAGCAGCAAGAGATAAGGGGACAGTTACCTACAAAGGAATTCCCATCAGACTGTCAGCTGATTTCTCAAAAGAGACCTTACAGGCAAGAAGGGGCTGGGAAGAAGTATTCCAAGTCATGAAAGGCAAGGATCTACATCCCAGATTGCTCTATCCAGCAAAGCTTTCATTGAGAATGGAAGGGCAGATAAAGTGCTTCTCAGATAAGGTCAAGTTAAAGGAGTTCAACATCACCAAGCCTTTATTTTAAGAAATGTTAAAGGGACTCTATATAAGAAAAGAAGATAAAAACATGAACAGTAAAATGACAAAAAACTCAGAGTCATTAACAACCACACCCAAAACAAAACCAAAAACAAACGAAGCAAACAGCTAGAACAGGAACAGAACCACAGAAATGGAGATCACATGGAGGGTTAGCAACAGGGGAGTGGGAGGAGGAGAGAGGGGGAGAAAGGTATGGAAAATAAGTAGCATAGATGGTAGGTAGAAAATAGACAGGGGAAGGGCAAGAATAGTATGGGAAATATAGAAGCTAAAGAACTTATGACACATGGACATGAACTAAACGGGGGGCAGATGTGGGTGGGAGAGGGTATACAGGGTGGAGGGGAGTGAAGGGGGGAAATGGGGCAACTGTAATAGCATAATCAATAAAATGTATTTAAAAAAAGAAAAATAAAATACCTAGGAATAAATTTAACCAAGGAATTAAAAGGTCTGTACCTGGAAAATTATTACACTGAAGAAAGAAATTAAGGAAGTTACAAATAAATGGAAACATATACCATGTTCATGGATTGGAAGAATTAACATAAAATGTCCTTACTACCCAAAGAAATCTATAAATTCAATATAATTCTTATTAAAATTCCAATGGCATACTTTACAGACCTAGAGCAAATACTTCAAAAATTTCTGTGGAAACGAAAGGACCACAAATAGCCTCAGAAATCTTGAGAAAGAAGAACAAAGTTCAAGAGATCACAATACCTGACGTCAAACCATACTATAAGTCCACTGTAATCAAAACAGTTTGGTACTGGCACACGAACAAACACAAAGATCAATATGTGAACAGAATAGAGATCCCAGAAATAAATCCATGTGTCTACAGTCAATGAATATTCTACAAAGTGGATATGAGCATACAAAGGATTAAAAGTAACCTCTTCAACAAATGGTGCTGGGAGAACTGGACAGCTACTTGCAAAAACAAACAAACAAACAAAAAAAACAAAACTAGACCACCAACTTATACTATACGCCAAAATAAACTCAAAATGGATAAAAGACCTATATATTATAAGTTGTGACACCATAAAAGTCCTAGAGGAAAACATAGGCAGTAAAATTTCTAATATATTTATGTAGAAATATTTTTGCTAATGTATCTCCTAGGACAAGGGAAATAAAGGAAAAAATAAATAAATGGGATGACATCATATTAAAAAGCTTCTGCATGGCCAAAGAAACCATCATTGAAATGAAAAGGGAACCAACTGTATGGGAGAATATATTTGCCAGTGATAATTTGGACAAGGATTTGATCTCCAAAATATAGAAAGAACACATACAACTCAACACCAGGAAGACAAACAACCAAATTAAAAAATAGACAAAAGACCTGAACAGACATTTCTCCAAGGAGGCCATATAGAGGGCCCAGAGACATATGAAAGGATGTCCAACATCACTAACCTTCAGAGAGATTCAAATTAAAACTGCAATGAGATATCACCTTACACCTGTCAGAATGGCCATCATTAATAAATCAAGAAACAACAAGTTCTGGTAAGGTTATGGAGAAAGGGAACCCAGGGCACTGTTGGTGGGAATGGAGACTGTTGCAACCACTGTGGAAAACAATATGGAATTTCCTCAAAAAACTAAAAATGGAACTGCCTTTTGACCCAGTGATTCCATTCCTGGGAATACACCCTAAAAATCCCAAGTTACCAATTCAAAAGAACCTATGCATCCCTATGTTCATAGAAGCAGTATTTACAATAACCAAGTATTGGAAACAGCTTAAGTGCCTATCAGTAGATGAGTGGATTAAAAATCTGTGGTACATTTACACAATGGAATATTACACAGCGGTAGGAAAGAGGGAACTCCTGCTTTTTGCAACAGCATGGATGGAACTGGAGAATATTATGATAAGTGAAATAAGCCAGGTGGTGAAAGACAAATACCATTATGATGTCACCTATAAGAAAAATCTAATGAACAAAATAAACTAATGAACAAAAGAGAATCACAGTTATGGAAACATGGAACAGACTAACAGTGACCAGAAGGGAAGGGGAAGGGACTAGTTAAAAAACATGGATGAATGACCCATGGACATAGACAACAGTGTGGGAATTGACTGTTGGAGTGAGGGGTGGGATGTATGGAGGAGGGCAAAGGGGAATAAACTGGGATGACTATAATAGAATAACAATTTTTAAAATCCCCCCCCAGAAAAAAAAAGAGTCACCAGCCACAAGGAAGAGCTTTTCTCTATTCTTGACTCTCCAGTGCTATTTTCCCAAGTATGATTTCTCTATTTTGGTCATCCTTAGAACCCAAATACTATAATTAATCTATATTTTCTTCTAGTGGAATCATAACTGATATGGGTTCTGATAGAGAATGATGATGGCCTCTGTCCAAATCCTCTCAATTCACACAAAAAGGAAAGATGGATATTTGTGGGTAATTGATGAAAAAATTCAGCAATTTTGCATCCTGAGCAGAGTATAGAGGGAGCCCTAGCTTTCCATAATTTCATTATATCTGTGTCATCCCTCTGATTCTCTTCCCTTTGGTGACATAGCACTAAGGCCAGCTTTCTGCCATGGCTTCCACTTGAACCTGTCCACCTGTGATAGCAGTGCCCAGTGTCCTCTCTGAAAGAGGCAATGTGATAGTCAGAAAGACTTGGGCCTCCAGAATCCCACTGTCTCATTCAGAGTCCTAGCTCTATTACTCACTGATGCTATACTACTGGGAGGGTTTTGTATGTGTCTCCATTTTCTCATGTAGTGTGTGCTGGAAAGTGAGAACTCCTTTTGTTGTGTTGCTTTGCTGTTTACTATATCAGGGAAAAGCCGAGGTTGACTGCACTGGCCATTTTCTCCAAGTTCATGAGCCTGGGGACACTCAGTGCAGTTGTTTTCAAATACTGCCTGCTCAGGTTGAAAAGGAATCAAAGTACAGCATAGGGAGTATAGTCAACAAAATTGTAATAACTATGTGTGGTGCCAGATGAATACTAGACTTATTGGGATGATCACTTTGTAAGGTATGTAACTGTCTAATCACTATGTTGTACTCCTAAAACTAATGTAATATTATACATAAAATATAATTTAAAATAATTTAAAAAATGAAATAAGGAAATAAAAAGGCATGGAGAGCTACCCCAAGGCTGACCCTGCCTCACAGACTTGCCCCTTGCCTCTTGTGGTGACTGGGGAGTGGAGCTCCACTGGGGTTTTCTCACCTTCCTCAGGGATACACTCCAGTCTCAGGAGGGCAGTTGTGTTCCCTTCTTGGCTTCAGGGAGATTTCCTTACTCTTCTCCTTCCTGTGCTAGATTCAAGATAGTATTTCTCAATTCTTCCCCCATTTTTCCCTTGAGGATTTGGTCAAATTTACATTGTGAAGTTAGTTTGTGAACCAGTTCTCTCATTGACTACATTTTATCAGCCTATTCCATGCCACTCTGAAGGTTTAGGCATGCCTCCTTACTTTCCACTGGATGAAAATAAGGTGTACTTTAGAAATCCCTCAAGTTTATTTTTCACATTTGATTGCAACCCAGGCCTGAAAAAACATTTTTCCCTATTTTTATTATCTTTCAATACTTCTAATTAAATTACTGGAGATAAAGGCAGATTCCTGAGATAGTGTTCAAGTCACTATCTTACCTAAATTGTTAAGCAAGACCAAATTTTGCTGTATTTTTTTAATGATATGGAGTTCATATATCCCCTAGATAGGCCTGCTTGATCTTGGGATATCAGAGCTGCTGAGATACCACCAGAAGACAGCGAGCTAATAACAAAGCAAGGGGTTTATTGGAAGAGGGGTCTCTTGGGAGCAAGGGAGGGGAAGAAGTTGAGCTGAGGCCAGTTCTCAGCTCAGGCCAGTGCCCAGCTCAGACCAGTTCCCACCTAGGTGGTTCTGTATAGGGTTTTTGAAAAACAAAAAACAAACAAACAAAAAAAAACTGTGAACTGTGGGGAAGTAGTCTTTTAACTGGTTACTTTGAACCTCTCTACTTTCTTCCTTCTCTTATTGGATATTTATACCCTGCAGTTCTTTAGCTCCTGGAACTTGTTTCCATGTCTTTCTAGTTCCTGGAACTATCCTGTCCCTGACCGATTACTTGGGTGCTGTCCCACCCTGGCCTATTTGTTCCAATATCCTGTCTTGCTGGCTCAGGTGTTTCTTTGCAAGCTCAGACAAGACTGTCAGATGTCTCTAGATTAAATCTTCCTATTTGATTACACCACCTTTCCAGTGATTCCATCACTGGTAAAGTCTGGCATTTCCAGGAGGCAATAGAGCACTCTTCATGTATAACAAGGACAGCACCTTGGCTTTGTTTGCTACTCTGACCGGTTGCATGAGCTCCAGCACTTGACACATGCCTGCCTTCAACTCTCACTGTCCTGCAGGCCCCAACTTTATACCTGCAAGGCTACTTGTTACAGTATGCAGCCAGGGTGGCCCCCTAAGAGGGATTTTTAATGGGGTCCAGAACTCAGGGAGTCCAAAAAATATTAAAAATATAGTATGTCTTCAACCCCACAAGTCTGAACTGGAGGATTGGACACGTGGAGCAAGGCCATTGAGTTATTTTGCATATCAACAGTTTTACAGCCCAGAAAAGCTGGAAAAATATGGGAATGCTGGCAGGTGTAGCCGATTGTGGGAGGAGTTGGAAATAGGGATGCAGAGGAAGATTGGTGCTGGGATTTAAACTGAAGCACAGTGGTCATGCTAGGTTGGGACCACGTGGCTTCAGGTGCTCCCTTTTGCCATGTGGCTTAGGAAGCAGGAGAGACCTTGCAGGGAAGAAAAGAGATGAAGGGACTCTTGCTGGTGGGCCATGAGAAGGTGCCACATGGTTTTGGATTAACTGGAGATCATGGACTGTGACACAGTTGATGGTGCTGTGGACCAAAGGAGGCTGGCCATCCAGCTGAATATAAATTACTGGAAAGAACTGGGGGTCATCTGAGTCATGGACTTCTGTTTCCTTTCCTGAGATATGGTACCCTGGACTGGACAGAGGGGGAAAGAAGGACTCTGTGTGTTTGTAGGTATTCCAAGGGACTTTGGGATCTCAGTGAAGACATTAAGTCATTACTCTTAAGTTTGTATAACTTTTGAATAAATAATTCCTTTCCTTTTAACCAATCTCTGGCATTGACAGCTATAATTCCCTGGTGGTGGGCAAGGCAACCATAGTACAAGGGGACCCTGGGAGAAAGGAGGGGGGTCCATTCGGTAATAGTATATCATCCCCCCATGGGTCCATTCTGTAACAATCCAATCATGTGAGTCCTTAAAATACAACTTTCTCTATTTAGTGGCAGAAGAGAAAGCAGAAGGAAAAGTTACACAGCTGTGAAGAGTGAGAAGGACTTGATGCACCTTGGCTAGTATACAGATGGGAAGGATTATGTAGGATAGAACCTAGATATCTTCTAGGAACAGAAAGCACCCCCTAATGACAGCTAAGATTGAATTCTTCCAACAAAGTAAGTGAGCTTGGGAATGGATTCTTTCCAACATCTTCCAAAAATTGTCCTAGCTGGGCCACATCTTGCTTTCTGCTTGTGAGACCCAGAGTATAGAACTTAGCTGAGCCTTCCCAGACTTCTGACTTATAGAATTGTGAGCTAATAAAAAATTTTATTTTATGCTGCTGAATCTGTGGTAATTTATTACAGCAGCAATGGGAAGCCGATATACCCCTTCATGAGTAATCAAATTCTAAATAGAAGAGGTAAATTGAGTCCCTGAATAACCTACTTACCAAAACTCAATTAGTGGGTGAGCTCAGTGGTGTGGTAAAAGAATTCTTTACATTACAAAAAGGTGAAAAGTTTGCTTTAAGTAGCACTTATTCAAGTGTTTGTTTACAGATCATTACTTGCTTAACAGGAGAAACTTAAAAGCTTGAAGTGTTCCAAGCTATTGCTGATTAAATAGCAATCAGAAATGAAGATAAACTATGAGATTATAACAATAACAAGTGGACATTTGCACATGTATTTAAATTATTTCCATTTTACATAACAAAGCAAAAATTCCAGAAGGCCCAGCTCTCTCCAGGAAACCTGCTCTTTTTAAAGCTGCATCTAGTGTGATCAGGAGAATACAGCTCTGAAGGCCCTAGAAGAAAAAGAGGAGCCAAGGAATTTTTGCCTTTGGGCTCTTTTCTCCAACCTATTTTGCCTCTTAATTCTTTCTAGCACTGAACTTTTGACTAGAAGAGCAGGTAGGGAGGAAAAATATCAAGAAATTCAGAAAATAAATGAAGAACCTCAAAACAGGGATATTGATTTTCAGGAAAGGCAAAGGGGAAACCTTATTCCCAGGGACTGCTGGTAAAGAAAAAAAAGTGGTCAGTGACACTTGTTAAATGTGGTAAAGCAGACTTTATTTAGGATCACTGCAACAGAATTTTACAGGGAGCAAGAGATAGGGGTCCACTCTGAATACAGATAGGCAAGTGGGAATTTATAGCCAAGTTGCAGAGTGGGGCCAGTGAATGGAAAATTACTAAGAAATATCAGGAGCAGGAGAGGTTCTAGCTAATTGACTTAGCAGTATTCTTGTTAAAGGCAGGCCAAGGTGATCAGACATCATATGTGGTTTGGTAAGGGATGAGGAACCAAATCATGTTAGTGTAGGTAGCTAGATATTAATAAAGGAAGGGATCAAAGAGAACCAGACATTATTAAGCATAATAATCTGGGGAGCTGAACTGGATAATAAGCCTGTCTTGCTAGGAAGTTGCAGCATTCCTAGGCACCCCAGGGGATTGCAGTATTGTCCCACCAAGGGGATTAACACCTCTCCTTCCACTGTGTAGGAAGGACCAGCTTTTCAATTTCCCAGGGTACAACTGGTCCATTTGCCCACACTATGGGGGAGGAATAAAGAACAAATGGGAAATCCCTCTACTGGGTATATGCCCAAACAAGTACAAGATGGCACAATGGGAGGTACTAATATGAGGCATGTACAGTAGGAAACAAGATGGCAACCACAGAAGCCTGTCAGTCTAGCATGGGAAAAGGATCAGATTGAATAAGGGACACAGAACCTTGGAAGATCAAGGAAATGGACTGGTTAGAGGGAGGACTTAACATAAGCTCATGGAGGATTTGAAAGGTGGTTAGTTTGATAGAGCATCTGGTCTTTCCCAGGTTTAGGGTAATATAATCTGAGCCTAACAAAGACAATCTCTTACTCAGTAACATGTGCTCACCCATGAACTTGTGCATTCTCTCTCTATAGCAGCCATATGGGCCTAGCAACTGCCTATAGCTCAGTGCCTGTGTAGACTCCAAGCACAGGCTCCAAGTATGATCCTGGGTATGGCAATGCAGCAGCAGTCAGAGATAGCTGAGAACAGAAGATAAGCAGATGGGGACAGAGACTGAACTGGACTAAGTTTTGGCATGGCACAGAATCTCTGGACACTAGCCTTTCTTCTGGGCATGATGAAGACAAGGCTGGAATTTTTCCACACTCAGATGGATGGAAAGGAGACTTGAGACTTGGGGGCAGTCATTTATTGCAACCCTAAAAAGTCTTACTACTCTGAATAATGATTGAAATAAAATAAAAAAAAATCTTACTACTGTATCTCAAACTCCCATGCATGGGTCCCCAGAAATGCTTTTCTCATGACTCCCTGAAAGGACCGCATTTCTACTAGCAATAGTCAAATATCAAGGGTTGGGGAGTCTTGCTAAACTGACTTAGCAGGGTTCTTGATAAAATTGGATTTTACTAGTAGATGCATAGATGGACTAGGAGAAGGTTCAGAAACTTGACTGAAGTTTGATCAACCAAAGAATCTTTGTCACCAGGATAGCTTCACTTGACTTATATCATCTCATTTAATTCTGCAAGATACACAATACCTCCCACCTCACCTTTTAGATAAATAAATGAAGGTTCTGAGAGAAAAAACAATTTGTTCAAGCTTATAAACATTTAAATAAAGTGCAGACTCAATTTGGTTTCCTGTCATTTCTGTTATCACAAGCTGCTTCTCCAGACATTTGCAGATGTGAACAGGTGATGAAGAGAAGTTATAAGAGCAACATCAATTTTACCTTTATAACAGTGACCTTAGGACTCTGACCAGGTAGCAACAAATTAAAAATTTTGATTAAAAGAGTCCCCAGTCCTTTGATATTTTCTCCTCCTATACATATCAACTAAATGATAGTTAGTCCTAATAATTTTCACAATTATCCTTAATGGTTATTATGTAGGCTTTCTGAGGGTCTAGAGACCTGAGAGTCTGTGACCCATTCTGGGTTCTTGGCTTCATGCAGGCAAGAATTCAAATATGAGCCAGCATAGAGTAGAAGTGAATTTATTAGTGAAGCAGTGAGACAGAGAATGGGCTACTCCACAAAGAGAGAAGCCCCTTCTTTAGCAGAATTTACTTCCTTTATTGAGAAATAGCTTTTTATTTAATCAGGGGTTAGGGTATTCAGTAAGCGGGGAGAATGTTCAAGATCTTCCCAGTAAAGAGATGGAGATTTCTAAAAGGAACTTTACTGTCCATTTTTGTGTCCTTATATGGGCTTTTTGTTTCTTCTCATGGTGGCACAGGGTGTGTTATTTAACACGCTAATGTATTACAATGAACATATAATGCGTCTAAGCATTACTGCAAGATGAACTCCAGTCATCTTGTTGGATTGAGCTGGTCTTTCTTTGTTTTAAGTCATAAGTCCAGTGGGCAGGGGGATGTAGTGTTATTTCTTGATAGTTTCTGTAGCTTCTATTGATTGTAGCTGTTTTGCCACATATCCTATCTCAGACTCAGAATTCAGCTGAAGCAGAGAAATGTTAAGTGCAAACAGCCTATTGTCAATCAAAACTGACAGTGGAAATAGGAACCATTCATTGCTAGGATATTCTATTGCCCTGAACTCAAACTATCTTAAGGATACTAAAAGTTTTAATATTTATTTGAGCCAAGTAAGCATTCTTTTACTTTACAGTAATTACAGCTTGGTGAATACTGAGGTAGTTCATAATATAAGTTCAGTCTTACTAAATACTTCATCTGGCATAAAATAAGCATCCCATAAGTATTTCTTAAATTAATAATATTGATCTCTAGCTAACTCTGACCCTTCTCATAACCTTATGGGTTCTATGATGTAGTCAATCATACATCCCCTACTCTGACTCATTAAATAATTAAGACTCTTGTGGTCATGTTTGCTTCATGTATATTTATTTCCCTCATTCTCTTGAGTATTTTCTTTTTGGTAGCTCAAATGAAAGTTCAGCTTTTACTAAATATCTTCTTTGTGGCAAATAAATTCCCATAAAGTATTTATTAATTTTGATACTGGCCGTATGCAAAATGGTATAGTTAGTGGCAGTAGAATTTTAATCATGCTGAAGACCACTAAGAAGAGGGTAGAGGAATGATGATTTTCCAGAGTGGTCAAAAAAATAACTGATATTGTGAAAAATGATTTGGAATTATCCAGGTGGATAAAGGAATAAGTGAAGGACAAGGCACATGCTTTTGAGGGTTTGATGTTCTAAGGAACATATTGAGAACCTCAGACATAGCTGATTGAGGTGGGAACAAAGCATGAGAAGGAGATGGAAAGGTCAGGATAATTCTGATGTACTTCTGGCTTTGCTTACACATAGGCTGAGCAGACTACCCTGGTGCCTAACAATGACCTGGCCAAGAAGCAAAGCTGACAGATGCTTCATTCCTGGTTGAAATGTAAGGTTAGGCTGAGCTAGCATGAGACAATCCACTGCAACTGGGGCTGAAATGAGAGGCAGGCCAGAATGATGTGGTAGGCAGCATTAGGAATCTCTGTTGCACATGCTTTGTGCATGTGACTTTTAGGTCCCTTTGAATTACCAAATATTGCCAGGAAGCCAAGGAAGCCCAGGTGAGATCAAGATTAAAGCAGAATGGGGCTTGAAATAGTCCATCCAAAAGTCCAAAGGGAGTGGAGACATGTTAGATAAATGGCTACACCCCTGCTCTGGCTGCATCTGCTGGCTCCTCTGTAACTTACTGACCTTAGTAGAAATTCAACTCTTGGTTCTTTTTTGAGACAGGGTGGGATCCTGTCTCAAACACCTGGATAAGCATTTGGGAGAGACAACAGCCAGACACTGGAGAATGACAAATCTGGATGGGAAAATTGTTAGAAAAAGAAATCTGAATCCTTTTTACAACATTTATTTTCCAGTTTTGCATGTTCTACACCACTCCCTATAATTTCAGTTCATTAACACATCACCCTCCTCCCCTGAAACTCAAGGGGTTTACGGTCTCTGACAGAAAACAGATAATGGAACCCCAGGAGACACCAGGTCAGCTTGGGGGTGACCTAATAAGGGTTGGGGGAGAGCAGTAAGAGGGGGATGAGGGAGGCCTAGAGAAAGCCGGGTCACTTAGCAGAGAGAGGAAGGAGTGAACATTCAGATGTCAGAGAAAGATCAGGCAAGATGCCTATTTGTAGAATCCATTGAGTGTAGCACTGACTGAGTAAAACCAAATCAGCTAATGTATGGTCCCTATGGCATTGTTAGAAGTTCTGAATTTTAAGAACTAAGTTTATTAGTGTTACTTTGCTTCATTATTGACTTCTCCACCAGGATTATGATTAATAAGACTGAAATTTTATTTAAATTGTCAAGAACCATTTCTAAACTGAGAACACTAGTCACCTAATTTTCCAGTGAGCTTCCATCCAGCTCCACTGGCATCCATCTGGCTTTACATTCACCCTTAAGAGCTTTATTATTCATGTCTACTTTCCCTAACTTGAACCCATTCTGTTGTTTCCCTGTCAAGCTCAAGACCCCTCCATAGGGCATCTTCCTGCTGTTTCAATTCAAGGCTGAGTTAATCTGAACCATTTCTGGAAGCTTTTCTCTTATGAATTTGTTTGTCCAAGGCAGTTGGCCACTTTGTTTGAAAGCTGATGAAGCCTATGGAATGTAGACACATTTTCTTTTTTCAAGTTCAAGGGCATCAAGATTTGAAAGGACTCCTAAGATTTGAAAACGGAAAAAATGTGCAGATTACTCACCAACAGCCTTGGGGGTAAGTGGAATATGCGGCAATGGTGTCAGGGATATGAAAGGGCAGATTCACTGAAACTTCCCTTGACTGTCCTAATAAGGGAATTCTTCTTCCTACTCCCTTAGCAGGAAGGAACTGAGAACAGTGAGGCAGCCTTGAGATGGGGAAGCTTCATTTCCCTCAACTGGCCCTTGCCCCTGCTGATTGTCTCTGTCAGATCAGGCCCCAGGAATCCAAACTCACCAATGACCCCTATCTATCACTTCACAGCTGACTTTCTGGATAAAAATCACTCCTAACATCTGTAAAATATTTTCTCCTCACATATACATTAGAATCTCCTGCATCTGGAGCAGGCTTGAATATTCATGATCTCATTTGATGCTTACAACTGTCATCTATAATTATTATAATGATGATAAAAATTATTTAATACTTAATCTGTTCCAGGCATTGTTCTAGAGGTTTTATGGTACCTAATTCAATTCTATTAAATCCTATAATGGAGGGATTTTATTATCCCCATTTTTCATATGTGGAAACTAGATATGTTATGTCCCTCAGACAAGAGTATCCAGTTTTTCAAAGTCATAATGCTTTTTGGTTACATGGCTGTGTAGGGTTACAGAATACATCACCCCAAAATATACCATTTTGCACAAGGATTATTTTGAGCTGAAAGCAATTGTGAAGCAGATGCAAGACAAGTTCTCTGCCTTCCCTCTATTTGCCTAAATGTAGGACATACATTTACAAAGGTGTACTCACCTCACCAAGAAGGACAGAAGTTAATCGCTGGAGGTAACTCTAGATCATTATCAGCCCAAAGATAGCATTAGAGAACTCTATATAACAAATCTTGCTAAGAAGTGTTCCTTATGTATCATAGCTTTCCCCATACATTTGCTTTCCTGCAATTTGCCCTTAGACTCTGAAAGTCCTTTTCTTGTGTCATGTCACTTCTCTAAAAATGTATTTTTTTATTGTAGTTAAGAAGCTGTATAAGCCCAATTTCTAACCACTCCTTTGAGTTACTCATGGCTGAGGACTCCCATGTGTATTTGAGCTGCCCATATGAATAAACTTCTGTCTGTTTTTTTCTTGTTATTTTTTGTTAGTCTAATTTATAGGGCCTCAGCCAATAAACTTAAAGTGGGTAGACAGATTTTTTTTTCTTTGTGTACAGTCAGTATCAAAGATCAGGTGCCCTCATCGTTTGTGCTTGTTTTATAAGGCCAGGTTGCTGCAAACATATTTTATAGAACAGTGCTTCTCAGACTCTAATGTTCACAGAATCACCTGTGGATCTTATTAAATGCAGATTTCAATTCAGTAGGTCAAGGGGTAAGGCCCAATAATTTATTTCTATAATGTCCTGGATGATGCTGAGGCTGTGACCTGTGTCCACAGGTGCAATAGTAGCAAAGATTAGGAGATTGGAGATGTGACCCCAATCTTCAGTTCCCTAAGATTAAAAATCACTTTCAAAAGAGGATTTTTGCCACCTGGCCCTCATCTTGCTAGCAATGACCACCCTGAAGTCAACTGTTTCAAATAGGCAGCTGAGTTGGCTGTGTAAAAGGCAAAGAGCAATTACTGGAGAACCTCAGATAATCTGATTTTGAGGCACCAGGATTCCTCTTTCTGGGCCCTGTGGAGGGCATTGGTTCTAGAAAAAAAGGTCAGGACCCTTTATCTTGAAGGCAACTTTATTTGGTATGGGAAAAGGATGAGGCAGGGGTGTAGATGCAATTTTTTTATTCTAAAGTGTGTATTTTCCCCTCAGATTATCCAATCATCATATATGTTTTACAAATCACTTGTAAGATATTTAAAATAATAAAGAAACCATTAAACTCACTTATTTCAAAACCTAGCAATAAACACTATTTATAATTTTCATATATTTATAATGAGTTTTTCCAGCTAGATGAAGATATCAGCTGATAAATAAAACAGTTGGTATAAAGTTATGCTAAAAGCATCTTCCTATGTTAATAAGGATTCTTCATAGGCATTATTTTTAATAGTTGCAAAATTTTCCACAGCTTGTTCCCAATCATAATTTCTTTAACTCTTACCATACTTCTGTCCTTTCAAGTTATTTTCAAGTTTTCACTGTACTGAACAATGTTGAAAGAAATCTTGATATACATTTTTGTGTGGTTTCCTTATAATAATCTTCCAGGAGTGAAGTTAGGGGAGTGATGGTTTTAGACATTTTTGAGATTTGGGTTACATATTGTATATTGCTTTCCAGAAACACTGTATTCTGTAAAGGACATTTTATGATTGTCTTCTTCAAGATATGACCTTGGATTATGTGACTGAACCCATTTTCAGAAACTTCCTCCTGAGGAAAGTTCACACCATGCCCTCGCTTTTTTCTTTGTAATTGTTTTCCCAGGCTTTCCTTCCTCTTATTATCAGAAAAGTGGCAGTGGAGGACCAATTCGGCTCTTAATGCACTTTTACTAATTGCACTGTATGTTACACATTTGGGTCATGGTAGTTTGGGAATTTTGTTTGTGTGTATTCGGGGAAGGAAATGAAAATGAGCCAACAGAATGAGGGACCAGTGATGTGGGGAGCCCAATGCCGCATATCTCCAGCTGCACACTTCATCCCAGGAGGCCATGAGAAGATATGCAGAAGGGAACTGAGTACAAAGGCCCATCAAAGGTTGACTTTTTTGGGTCCATTTTGATTATGTGGTAATTTAATTGCAGTTAAGTTTAACTGCATTTAAATTGGCTGTGATTTAATTGTGGACCATTTCCCATCCCCAAGGTTGTATTATGTTGTTTTTTAAATCACATGTCTTGTGACATATTTCCTTGTGGAAGACATGAGAATAGCATGGGCTGTATAGGAGACAGTGTCCTATGACACCTGACAGCTTCCTGTATCACCCTGTTAATGTCAGTTTAAGCAGAGTCTTCTCTGTCTTGGGCATGAGGAAGGGCATATTGTTGAAGAACCCAGGGAGCTCATGATCAGCAATGGAGGAAGGATTCACATGGGAGAGGTGTTGGGCACAGTGATACTGACTGTCAGCTTAGAGGTGAGCAGGGAAGAGGCATGGAGATAGGAATGAGCCGTTGTCTTCAGAATAGACTACAAGTAGTGGAAGGAAGTTCTTGAAGCACAAATCTGATAAGTCCACAGTTTAATCAGAGCTGGGCCTCAGATGGAACCAAGATCTTAGCCTAAGCATTGATTTTAGTCACATACAAAGCATTAACATTAGTCACAAACTGGACTTGTCCCAGGCTCACTAAGCTCTGATAAAACCACCATTTTTAACTTTGACCCTGGCCACAGAGTTAGGTTGTAACCTGGCAACTGTCTGAGCCTTAGCCCCAACCAAAAACAATCCTACTTATCCACTCAAATAATATTTGTTCAGAGCTTATGGGATGCATGATTTTGAATCATTCTTTGACTTTGAAGCCTCATCACCTCTTCCAAGTATTAGTGTGGTATTTAATTAGGTAATATGTGTGTACAATTAGTGCAATTACTGTACATAGCTATTACCATTCCGTATCCTATCTGAAGTCTGAGCCTTCCTAAACCCTGTCACTATTGGGGGACAATAGTCTTCTCAGGGTGTGAAAACGGAGTCTTGTAAGGCTCCCTAGCAGTCCTCATGAAGTCTTGCCTTCCTGGTCTTAGATAGACAATGCCCTGGGTCTAAGAGCTGATACATCTGCTCACTATGGTACCCGGTTACCTCCCTGCATCTTCATAGGCTCCTTCCTTCACTCCTGTTTCGGCAGAAATACTCCAAGAGGAGAAGACTTCTGCATGAGATCTTTCTCTCTTTAGCTTCTCTTCACATACAAAGATGTTTCCCCTTAGCTCAGATGTTATGAAGGTACAGAGGATGGCTTCTCTGGGGTCGAGAACTGGATGTTCTCTTTCCTCTTTAAAAAGCAATGGTGGGGGGCTAAGATGGCATCAGAGTAGGAAGGAGCAGATTCAGCTTTCCTCTGCTCAGGGGAGAAAATCCTGACCGATCTATGGAGTAGAGAGGCAAGCAACCAACATACTTCAGCATTTTTGAAAATAGGGGACCAAGGATTGTGGCAGAACCGAAAGACCAAAGAACGGACCCTAAGGGGAGTGCTGCAACAAGGTAGGGTCCCGGGACCAGCCTGTGGTCCCGGGGCTGCAGCCCCAGGCCCGGGGCCCACTACTGGGTTTGCCATAGGGTCCTTGGGAGAGAGCCAGGTCAACTGCTCCCTCCCCAGCTAAACAAGGTCTGAGCAGCTCTGGGAGGAATCCAGGTGCTGGCAAACACACGGGGGCTGTGAGCACCTTTGGAGGCAGTGGACACCGGAGGGACTGAGTCACGCAGAGGACCCAGACACACATGGTCACCAGTCTGGCTGGAGCGTTTGGTGGTGGGAGAAACCAGGCCACTGTGGGGAGCGGCAGGCTTGAGTGGGAGGAATTTCTCAAGAGGAAGGAGTGAATAGACACAGACGCTTGTTTGGGGAATTCTCCTAAAGTGATCAGTGGCTCCAGCCTCCCTGCTACCCAGCCGTGGGTGCGCGGCACAAGGGCGCACGGGTGCACGGGCATGCAGGGAGATCATCCCCGCACCCCAGTCCACAGCAGTAACCCTGGGGAAAGACCTGATTCCCACACCCAGGGCGCAAGGCTGAGGAGCCAGTGCGAGCTCCGAGCTCCCCTGGCCAAGGAAGAAAAGCCAAACCAATCATTCCTCAGCCTGCCTCAGCCAGCAAGAGCAGAAAACCGGTTTGGCCACTTTGAAACCAAGAGACTTTTTAATGTGATTCTATTTTTTTAAACAATTTTTAATTTTTTAATTTTTATTTTTTATTCTCTTTTGATTTCTTTTTCCTCTCTTACCTGATTTCTTGTTTTATTCCTTCCTCCTTCCTGTCCTCCAATTTTATCTCTTCTTCCTTCCTTCGTCTGACTTTTCTATTTTTACTTTTTAAATTTTTTTTTCTAAATACCTACAAGTGAGACAAAATCCTGGATCTGTGAAAAGACCAAGATTGAACCCAAAGAAGGGGCATCACAATAGCAGGGACAGTGAGATAAATTTCACTCTGCTATTACAGAGAACCTGGAAGTTATTGCACATTTGTATTATTATTATTTTTCCAGTATTCCTACATCTTTTTAATAGTATTTTTACATCCCTCTTCTTTTTGTATAGTTTGCTTTGCTAGGCTGGATATATTGTATGACCTGACAGCTTTCCCCTGATATCTCTTTCCATACTGTATTACTAATCTACTGTCTTTTAACTCACCTGTGTCCCATTAGCACACTACTCGAGGTTCTGTACTCCCTATTCTTGTTACCTAGATCTCATAGATTCTGTCATTTAATTGCTGCCATAATACTATTGTAAATAACTGCTATTCCATGCAATTGTAATTACTTCACAACAGCCCCCCCACCATATCTTAGCCCATTTCAAAGTTTCCTGAACTCTATTACTGTAGTGGTTAACTCTATTCTCTCACACACTACACCTATTTACTATCCTTTACTCTCACATTACCCCAGAATCTGACCTCCCACAACCTCCCTGCTTTATAGATCCAACTCACAATCCTTCCTTCCCCAACAAGAGTCTTATCTTCTTTCCATCCTTTCAAAAAATCAGCTAGCTGGGTGGAAGATCACGGTTAACACTATACATAGTCAAAAATCTCCTATCTCTTCCCTACTTGCTACTACTGTAAATAGCATAGAATTCTCTGTTGCTGTCTTAAACCATTTTGCCTTCCCCCTCCAACTGATGACAAAAGAGAATAGGTGGAGGAGGTAAACACCAGGATACCCACTGGAAGAGGAAACCCAACAACAAAGGAACCACAAACACATAACAACAGAAGAAGATGAAGGAGGGAGTAGTAACCACACAAACCTCAATCCAGGACCTATCTGGAAATACAACTAAACAGTCGAAACAGTACCCAATACAAACAAATGAACAAGATTTCTTTAAACCTTGTACATACAGAAGAACCAGCTTCAACACAACCTGCCCTCACCAGCACAACAAAATACAGGAGGTGGTGGACAGAATGACCCTCATTTAACCAGCTGGTGGGAAGGAACCACCAAACAAGGACTCAACAACAATCAAAACCCAAAGGCAAACACAGAGCCAACTTAAATGACAGCCCAAGACCAGTGAGCTTGGGAGATCAAGGAAACAGCACCACTGAAACTCACTGCTATTCTACTAAAGAAGTTCACAGCATAAACCCAGGGAGCCAGAACAGATCAATATAAGAAGCTGAGGCGAACAAGAAGAGTCTCACAAACAATGGGAACACAAAGAAACAATCCCCAAATGAAAGGAAAGGAGGAAGCCTGAGAAAGAATGCTAAATGAAATAGAAGCAATTCAACTATCAGATATTGAGTTCAAAGTAATGATTGTCAGGAAGCTCAATGAGCTCATAATGAGCTACCAGAAACTACAAGGAAGCTACAATGAACTCACTGAAAACTACATCAGCATAAAAAAGGAAATAGAAACTCTCAACAAGGGCCAAGAGGAAATGAAGAATACAATTTCTGAACTGAAGAACACAGTAGAAGAAATGAAAAGCAGGATTGATGAAGCAGAAGATCGGATCAGCGAGCTAGAGAACAAAGTAGAAGAAAACACCCAGAAAGAGCAAGAAAAGGAAAAGAGGCTCAGAAAGAATGAAGAGGGATGAAGAGAAATGCAAGACAATATGAAATGTAATAATATCCATATAATAGGGATACCAGAAGGAGAAGAAGAAGAGCAAGGGATAGAAAACCTATTTGGAAAAGTAATGATGGAAAACTTCCCTAATTTGATGAGAGAAAAAGTCACACAAATCCAGGAAACACAGAGAGTCCCAATCAAGAGGAACCCAAAGAGACCCACCTCAAGACACATCATAATTAAAATGGCAAAATTTCAAGAAAAAGAGAGAATCTTAAAGGCAGCGAGGGAAAAACAGGAAGTAACATACAAGGGAGCCCCAATAAGGCTAACAGCTGACTTCTCAATGGAAACACTCCAAGCCAGAAGAGAATAGCAGGAAATAATCCAAGTAATGGGAACCAGAGGCCTGCAACCATGACTACTTTACCCAGCAAGGCTCTCAATCAAGATAGAAGGCCAAATAAGAAGCTTCTCAGACAAAAGAAGTCTAAAAGAATACACCTCCACTAAACCAGCTCTGCAAGAGATGCTAAAGGAACTGCTTTCAGGAAAGAAAGGAAAAGAGAAAGTGAGAGAGGAACACACGTACATAAAAGGCAATGAATAAGTACTTGTCAATAATAACCTTAAATGTAAATGGATTAAATGCTTCAATCAAAAGACATAGAATAGCTGATTGGATAAGAAAACATGACACACACATATGCTGCCTACAAGAGACCCACTTCAGGATAAAAGATCTACACAGGCTGAAAGTGAAGGGCTGGAAACAAATTTTCCAAGCAAATGGACAGGAAAAAAAAAAGTCGGGGTAGCAATACTCATATCTGACAAAATAGACTTTCAAAAAAGGACCATAGAGAGAGACCCAGAAGGTCAGTTCATAATACTCAAGGGAAGAATCCACCAAGAAGGCATAAATATTGTAAATATATATGCACCCAACATAGGAGCACCCAAATACATAGAGAAAATCTTAGAGGACTTCACGAAAGATATGGACAGCAACATAATTATAGTGGGGGATTTTAACACCCCACTATCAAAAATGGACAGATCTTCCAAACAAAATATCAACAAAGATATTCTAGCATTGAAAAATACCCTAGATAAAATGGGCTTTACTGATATATACAGAACACTCCATCCCAAAGAAGCTAAATACATATTTTTTTTCAAATGTACATGGAACATTTTCAAAGATAGACCACATAATAGGACACAAAACAAGCCTCAACAATTTCAAGAAAATTGAAATCATACCAAGCATTTTCTCGGATCACAACGGACTGAAACTAGAAACCAACCCCAAGGAAAAAAACCCAAAACACTCTAATTCATGGAGATTAAATAGCATGCTATTAAACAATGAATGGGTCAAGAATGATATTAGGGAAGAAATCAAAAGGTTTCTGAAAACAAATGAAAATGAATTCACAACAACCCAAAACTTATGGGCAACAGCCAAGGCAGTCCTGAGAGGGAAGTTCATAGTGATACAGGCCCACCTAAAAAAATTAGAAACATTCTAAACAAACAACCTAACCCTACGTCTACAAGAACTCGAGGAACAGCAAAGACAGCCCAGAGCAAGCAGAAGGAAGGAAATAACCAAGATCAGAGCAGAATTAAATGACATATAGACTAAAAGCACAAGTCTAAAGATCAATGAATCCAAGAGTTGGTTTTTTGAAAAGATAAACAAAATCGACAAGCCTTTAGGCAGACTCATCAAGAAAAAAAGAGAGAAAACCCAAATAAACACAATCAGAAATGAAAGAGGAGAGATTACAACAGATACCACAGAAATACAAAGGATTGTAAGAAATTATTATGAAGAACTGTATGCCAAGAAATTTAAAAACCTAGATGAAATGGACAAATTTCTAGAAAAATACAGTCTTCCAAAACTCAATAAAAAAGAAGCGGAAAGCCTGAACAAACCAATAACAGCAAAAGAAATTGAAGCAGTAATCAAAAAACTCCCAACACACAAAAGCCCTGGACCAGATGGTTTCACAGGAGAATTCTACAAAGCATTTAAGGAAGAGCTAACCCCTATCCTTCACAGACTATTTCAAAAAATCCAAAAAGATGGGAGACTCCTAAACTCTTTTTATGAGGCCAACATCATCCTAATTCCAAAACCAGATAAAGACACAACAAAGAAAGAAAACTTCAGGCCAATATCGCTGATGAACATTGACGTTAAAATCCTCAACAAGATACTGGCAAACTGCATCCAACAGTACATTAAGAAGATCATACACCATGACCAAGTGGGATTCATTCCAGGTATGCAAGTATGGTACAATATTCACAAATCAGTAAATGTAATACATCACATAAACAAAAGCAAAGACAAAAACCACATGATCATATCAATAGATGCAGAAAAAGCATTTGATAAGGTACAGCACCCATTTATGATAAAAACACTCAGCAAAGTGGGAATAGAGGGAGCATTCCTGAAATTAATAAAGGCCATATATGAGAAGCCTACAGGCAACATTATACTCAACGGGCAAAAATTAAAATCGTTTCCACTAAGAACAGGAATAAGACAAGGATGTCCACTTTCACCACTTCTATTCAATATAGTACTGGAAGTTTTAGCCACAGCAATCAGACAACAAAAAGAAATAAAAGGAATCTAAATAGGAAAGGAGGAAACAAAACTGTCACTGTTTGCAGATGACATGATAGTGTACATAGAAAATCCTATAGACTCCACCAAAAAACTGCTTGACCTAATAAATGAATTTGGCAAAACAGCGGGATACAAAGCCAATATCCAGAAATCAAAGGCATTTCTGTACATCAACAATGAAACAGGAGAAGCAGAAATCAAGAAAAAAAATTCCATTTGAAATAGCAAAAAGAAAAATAAAATACCTAGGAATAAACCTAACCAAAGAGGTAAAAGACCTGTATTCAGAAAACTACATAACACTGAGGTGAGAAATCAGGGAAGACACAAACAAATGGAAACATATACCGTGTTCATGGATTGGAAGAATTAACATCATCAAAATGTCCATACAACCAAAAGCAATTTACACATTCAATGCAATTAAAGTACCAATGGCTTATTTCACAGACATAGAACAAACACTTCAACAATTTATATGGAACCATAAACAACCCCGAATAGCTGCTGCAATTTTGAGAAAGAAGAGTAAAGTAGGAGGGATCACAATACCTGACAATAAACTATACTACAAGGCCACTGTAATCAAAACAGCCTGTTACTGGCATAAAAACAGGAACATGGACCAATGGAACAGAACAGAGAGCCCAGAAATAAACCCAAGTCTCTATGGTCAATTAATATTTGACAAAGGAAGCAGCAACATAAAATGGAATAAAAATAGCCTCTTCAACAAATGGTGTTGGGAGAACTGGACAGCCACGTGCAAAAAAATGAAACTTGAGCACCAACTTACACCTTATACAAAAATAAATTCAAGGTGGATAAAAGACTTAAATATAAACCATGACACCATTAAAGTCCTAGAAGAGAACATAGGCACGAAAATCTCAGATATTTCATGCATAAACTTTTTTACTGACATGTCTCCCAGAGCAAGGGACATAAAGGAAAGAATAAACACATGGGACCTCATGAAAATTAAAAGCTTTTGCATAGCTAAAGAAAACAATATCAAAATAAAAAGAGAACCAAGTGTATGGGAAAACATATTTGCCAATGATACCTCAGACAAGGGTTTAATCTCCAAATATATAAAGCACTTACACAACTCCACTCTAAGAAGACAAGTAACCCAATTAAAAAATGGGCAAAGGACTTGAACAGACACTTCTCCAAGGAGGACATACAGAGGATCCAGAGACACATGAAATGATATTCAATATCGCTAGCTATCAGAGAGATGCAGATTAAAACCACAATGAGATACCACTTCACACCGGTCAGAATGGCCATCATAAACAAAGCAACAAACAAGTGTTGGAGAGGTTGTGGAGAAAAGGGTACCCTAGTGTACTGTTGGTGGGACTGCAGACTGGTACAACCACTATGGAAAGCAGTATGGAACTTCCTCAGAAAACTAAAAATGGATCTGCCTTTTGATTCTGCAATTCCACTGCTGGGACTATATCCTAAGAACACTGAAACACCAATACAAAAGAACCTTTGCACCTCGTTGTTCATAGCAGCACAATTTACAATAGCTAGGTGCTGGAAGCAACCCAGATGCTCATCAGTAAATGAATAAATCAAAAAACTATGGTACATTTATAGAATGGAATTCTATGCAGCAGAAAGAAAGGAGCTCCTACCCTTTGCAACAGCATGGATGGAGCTGGAAAGCATTATGCTAAGTGAAACAAGCCAGGCAGTGAAAGACAAATACCATATGATCTCACCTTTAACAGGAACCTAAACAACAAAACAAAGAAACAAGCAAAATATAACCAAAGACACTGACATAGGGGACAGACTGACAGTGACCAGAGGGGAGAGAAGAGGGAATTTCAGGGAGGACTGGGTAGGGTTTACACGAACAAATTTGGAGGACACATGGACAAACCTAGGGGTGGGGGGTAATGGGGGGAAAGAGGGGAGGGTTGGGTGGGTGGGCTGGAATGGGAGTAAGTGGGAGAAAACTGTACTTGAACAATGATTAAAATAATAATAAAAAAAGCAATGGCATTCTCTGTCTTAGTCAGTCTGCACTGTTATAACACATTACCATAGACTGGGTGGCTGAAAAGCAACAGTTCTGAAGGCTGGGAAGTAGCAGATGAAGATCCTAGCTGATTTGATACATGGTGAGAGCCCACTTTCTGGTTCAGAGACATCTGTCTTTTTGCTGTGTTCTCAAGTGACAGAAGGGGCAAGAGAACTCTCTGGCATCTCTTTTACAAGAGCACTAATTCCATTCATGAGGACTCCACCCTTATGACCTTATCACCCCCATTAAAGTTTCTACATCCTCATACTATCACACTTGGTGGTAAGATTTCAACATATGACTTTTAGGGGACACAAATGTTAAGCCCATAACATTTGTCTTTGACGTTGTGGCAGAATGTGGGTGAAGTTTGCCACCTGTTAGTGACTCCTAATGATCATTCCTGATTCACTGATGATTCAGCCAGTGGTACTAGGCTTCTAGAGGTATAAGAATCTAGGCTTTTAGAGGTAGTATCAACCTGGCTTCCTCCTTCAGAGGTAAATACTTGGGCATTCTGAACAATTCTGGTCTGTATGACATCTGCCATTCTGGAACTCTCCCACCAGGCACCAACCCCAAGAATGCATGGGCATTGCCCAACAAATTAAGGGTGATTCTGAATTCTGAATAAGCTCTCAATCATAAGCCCTCACTGGGACTGCGTTTGCAAGAAATGCTCATCTCTCTTGGAGATTCAAGGGATGACACAAATTTTGTGACAGACCACAGATAAGTTTCTTAACATCTTTCAAACTTCTCAGTTTTATTATTTGTAATCAGGGAATCATAATATCTGTCATGGAAAGAATTAATGAAATTTCTGTCAATGCACCATGAAAGTTTAATAAAATAGTCCAACTTTCAGAGTGAGTCAAAAATCTAAAACATTGCGAACCCAGATCAAGTCCTTCTATACTCTGTCTCCCCTTCTCCTCCAGCCTCTCTTTACCTGCTGCCTTCCTGCTGCTGCCTCCCCAGGAGCTCTGCTGCAGCCCACCTGCTCTCCACACCCCTCATCCTGTTCATCCCCCACCCACATGCACACATCTCTCAATTCAATCTCCAGAGTTCTTCTCCTTTCTACTACTTTCTGCCGTCTAAACTGTTTCCAGTCTCAGAGAACCCCTGTTTGACCAATTTAGTGCCCATAGATCTCTGCTTTCTTTGCTGTTACCTGTACAGTTGTTGGTTTACTAATAGCTCTATGAGTGCCTGATCTGTTCTAGAAGTTTTAGAGCTGTTTTCACTGAGGGAATGTAAGGCCCTTAAGGAAACAGCTTTCATTCCCAGCATAGATGAGTTCAGGCCTCAGTTCACGGGAATAAAACTAGGATGTTCTCCTTCGGCACTTCCCAGACCAGAAAACAGTGCATAGAATATGGAAGACAGAGAGATAGAGATGTTTAGCAACTTTGGCTATTGTATTCCTCTTGTTCCTGTTGACCACCCCAAGTCCTGAAATACACTCTGATTCTCTCTCTCTCTCTCTCTCTCTCACACACACACACACACACACACACACACACACACACACACACACACTTATACCTTCATAGAACAGAGCTCAGGACTGTCTCTCTTTCACTGCAGCAAAGCTTTGCAACTGGTTTCTCCTAAGCAGTTTATTGGGAGTCTCTATTGTTATGAACTCAGATTTTGCTTATAAAGTAATTTATCTAAACAATTCAGGCTGATCTTGTCACTGTCTGACCACTCAAAGGGTTTGGCTAATTGCACAGTGCTCTGACTTCTGATGCTTTCTCTTGGCCACTTCAGATATGTGCAATAAAGAAGAAAGGTAATAAAAGCACTAATCCATTGAGGTATAACTCTCCCGGTGTTGGAGGATTGAGAGAAAATTTGAGCCTAGGTGCTTTCTAGAAACCTCTACAAGTTTTGCTTTAAACACAGGCTTATCCCAAAGCTAACAAAGACAATCTGACACAGCACATTTCATTTCCTCCACTTAAAACAGTCTCTCAGTTGTTCCTCATTGCTTCAGAGACAACGGAAAAGGGACTCAGTGCAAAACCAGATTATCTCTGATTTCATTTCTTTTTCAGTTTCATGGATCATAGGTTCAGGTTATTTTAAGAACTTCTCCTGAAGAAGAAAAAGACAAGGAATTCAATTTAATAACACTAGTAACATGACTGAGTGGGTCTGTGAAAACTTCTACTTTCCCATCTTCCCTCCCTTCTTCCCATGCATCCTCCTCTCCTTCCTTTCTCAAACAAAACTTATCTTGTACCAGGTCACAGCTAGGTACCGAGGACAAGAAAATAAGGGAAAACAATACCCTGCCCTAGTTCATAGGCTAGTTGGAAGAGGAGACAGTACAGAAGGGACCCAGTTTAGTCCTCTGCCAGTCACTGAAAAGTGATGCAAAGCTTTTCCTCTACTTGCTATGCCTCAGAGCTCCCAGATTCAGTGGCATCAAAAGTTTGAAAACTTGATGGATGGAGGAGGTCTAAACAAGAGAGGAGAGGTTGCAGCAGACAAAATTACAGTCAATTCTTTATTTTAAGATTCTTCTCTTTTCATTCCATTTTTAATAGACTTTCTTCTTATGCACAAAATAAAAACTCATCTTAGAAACATTGTTTAAAAAGATAATAGCCACATTTACTAAGTTCCTACTTGGTGGTGAGGCCCTGAGCAAAGTGCTATATAGGAATCACACATCTCATTGCTGTCAACTCTTGGAGAGATTGCTACCAAGGTGAGAGAGCAAGTAACTGGTACACTAGGATTCTAATCAAGGTGTGTTAATTTCATAGTGAAGTATATTAGCTACTCATATATTCTGCCAAGAAGAAAAAGGGCCAATTTATTACACTGTAAACTCATTTTGGTTAGTACGCCTTTTTCTTTCTAATATTTACAACTCTTATGTTAACCCCAATTGCATTGGACTCCACTTTCAGATTGATATTTAATAACATTGGCAATGCAAATCCAAACCGTGCTTGTTAGAATGCTATCATCAAAAAATCAAGAGATAAAAAATGCTGGCAAATATGTGGAGAAAAAAGAACCTTTGTGCACTGTTGTGGGAATGTAAGTTGGTGCAGCCAGTATTGAAAACACTATGGCAATTCTTCAAAAAATAAAAAAATAGAACTACTGTATGACTCGGCAATCCTACTGCTGGGTATATGCCAGACAAAGAAAGACAAGTACCATATGATCTCATTTATATGCTGAATTAAAAAACATAAATACAAAAACCAATTCTCACTTATAGAAGAAGAGATCATATTTGTGATTACCAGAGGCAAGAGTAGGGGTAGAGTGAGAGAATTGGATAAAAATAGTCAAAAGGTACAAATTTTCAGTTAAGATAAATAAGTACAGGGGATGTACTATATAACATGATGACTATAGTTAATACAGCTATATGGTATATTTGAAAATTATTAAGAGAGTAAGTCCTAAGAGTTCTCATCATAAGGAAAAACATATCCTTTTGTATCTATAGAAGGTAATGAATATTAACTAAACCTATTGTGGTAGTCATTTTACAATATATGTAAGCCAAATCATTATGTTATACATCTTAAGCTTATACAATGGTGTATGTCAATTTTATCTCAATAAAACTGGGAAAAATAACATTGGCAGTAGTACATAACCTTACCTCATTTCAGATTTCAAAGTTTTAATAAGCATAGATGCTTACTTTTACCAAAGTCTCAGGAACTATTCAGATTATTTTGACCTACAAATATGGTTGATAATATCAATACACTTGTGAATATTGAAGCTTTGTGTATTTCTAGTCATTGTGTTCTGAGAGTGAATGAAACATATATAGGCATTCCCTGATGCATCAGAAATCATAGTGAGGTACATACTCATCTCTCCTTGTAGTAGAATAAATAGATAATACACAAGAAAATAAGTACAACATCACAAAGAGAATAAACAGAATTCTGTGATAAAAAATAATGGGATATGGAAGGAGTAGTTGCTATGTTTATAAGAGGATCAGTGGCAGAATTCTTCTGATATTTAAGCTGAATTCTAGAAAATGAGAAGTTGTTCATGTAGAAAGCTGAGACCGTACAAATTCAGGAATCTGGCAATGTAAGTATTCCGAAGTTAAAAATTGTCCATGTTCTAGGAAGCATCATAATATCTCTTAGCTAGAGGGGCTGAGGGGTTTGACCATACCCTGGTAGGCAAGGGCAAGTTCTTTGTGATACACACAGTGGGTAGCTTCTGAAGAATTTTAAGCAATGGAGAGGTAGGATATAATTACTACCTTTAAAATATTTATTTGGGGAAAATATTTATTTGGTTACTGTGTAAATTGGGATTCCTGATAAAGGATTAATTTATAAAGAACTCCTACAACGAAGCCACTAAAAACAAACAACCCAATTAAAATTGGACTAAGGACTTGAGTAGACATTTATCCAAAGAAGGTAAACAAATGACCAACAAACACATGAAAATATGCTCACAAATGCAGATCAAAGCCCTAATGAGTTAATAGTTTACACACATTAAGGTGGTTAATATAATCAAAATTGAAAATAAGGATTGTCAAGAATGTGGAAAAGTAGGAACCCTTTTTTACTGCTAGTGGGGATATAAAATAGCAAACTAATGTAAACTAATGGAAAACAGTATGGCTGTTACTAAAAAACATACTATTACTATACAATCCTACAATTCAACTTCCGAGTATATAAAATAATTTCAAGAAAAGACTCAAAGAGATAGTTGTATATCCAACTTCACAGCAGCATTATTCACAATAGCTAAAAGACAGAAGTAATACAAGTGTCCATTGGCAGGTGAATAGATAGATAAATGTGGTACTAACATGCAAATGGAATATTATTCAGTCTTGAAAAAGGAGATTCTGACACATGTTATAACATGGATGAACTTTGAAGGTATTATTCCAAGTAAAATAATGCAGTCACCAAAGGACAAATACTATATGATCCTACTTATATGAGATACCTTGAGTATTCAAATATATAAGGTACAATAGTGGTTGCAAGGGGCTGGGGAGAATGAAAATTAAACAGTTGTTCAATGAATATAGAGTTTCAGTTTGGAAAAGTGAAAATGTTCTGAAGATGGATAATGATGGTCATGGTTGCATAATAATGTGAATATATTCAATGCCACCAACCTGACATGGTTAAAATAGAAAAATATATCATATATATATATATATATATATATATATATATATATATATATATATATGGAACTTCTGCTCTGACAATGACACAGAAACTGGCATTATGCCCCTTTTGCCAAAAACATGAAACTGGACAAAATATATGAGGTAATCTTTCAGCCAAAGCAACACAGCACCTAGAAAAGAATGGTAATTCATTAAGCAACCTATTATCACAGCTCAGGTCTCTACCAGTGGATACGTTTGTACCAGCACTGCAGTGAGCTGCAGTCCAAAGAGAAAACAGCAGTATCACTGTTCAGAGAAGGAAGATATTGAGATTTGAGGTAGTTAAAGATATTGCAATTTGATAGCAGATATTAGAGGGAAGAAGGATGAGCAGGGGTTTCCCCTTGTGTTCTCATGAGTTGCCATTAAGAGTGAAGGTTGTGTACTTGTAAAGTAAGATTACCACTTAGAAGAAAGAGGTAGCTGCTACAAGATGGACAATGGAGCAGACATGACAGTTCAAGCAGTGCTCAGGGTTACTTGGAAGCATCTGGAAAAACACAACATAAAGGCCTTCCCTCCCCAGGAAGAATTGCATTCTCAAGTAAGACCTACCTTAGACCACTCTAACAAAGTCTAAAAGCAAACTTAACAAGATTCTGAGGAGAGAACAAGATTGGAGGTGGAGTCTTGCAAATTTGAGAGTCTAGGAGAACAGGTTTGGCTTTCAACAGATCTTCCATAATAACAGGTAAAACAAACTTACTCATTTCCAAAATGAGCAGACAGTATTCAAGCTACCTACTCAAACAAAAGCCAATACTCTTCAGAAGCAGATAACAGGATCTAAAGTCCATACAACTTAACACAACCATGTCCTGTATTAAAAAAAGCAAAACAAACAAAATAAAACTACTGAATCTGGATAGAACTAAGAAAATGTGACACACAGTAAAGGGGGAAACATCAATAGATACTGACCACATGGTATCTCTTACTAAGGATTTAGCAGAAAGCAACCAAAACTTTAAAACAGCTTCTATGAAAGTGTTCCAAGAACTTAAAAAAATGTTCAAATAATTAAAAAAATATCTTATTGAGTGAAGAGATCAGGAGTCTCCTCAGAGAAATGGAAACCATAAAAAATAGCAAAATACAAATTTTGGAATTGACTGATATGAAAAATTCATTGCATGGAGATATTAACAGACTTGAGTTGGAGAAAAGAAATTAAGCAGTGGACTTGACTCCAGATAAATATAAGCCATCTAATCTGAAGATGAGATAAAATAAAAATTAAAAATTCAACAGAACCTCAGGGATATGTTGACCAATATCATATAGTCTGACATATATATATATATAATATGATTTTCAGAAGAAGAGACTAATAATAACATAGAAAAATACTTGAAATATAGTGGCTTAAAAGTTACAAAATGTGATGAAAAAGTGGCTAACAGATACAAGCTCAATGAACTACAAGCAGGATAAACACAGGGGAAACCACTTCATGTATATCATAGTCAATTTACTAAAACCAAAAGTAAGGGGAAATCTTGAAAGCATACAGTGGAAAGAAAAGTCTTGTTATGCACATGGTAATCAAAGTGAGATGGACCATTCACTTCTCATCATGAAGACAGAAGGCCAGAATACAACAGAATGACATCCTCAGGATACTGGTTGGTGGCAGGGGGGTGTCAGTCCATCAGATTCTATGCAAACTAAAAAACATCTCTAAAAAATGTGGCTGAATAGAGAAATCTGATAAGCCAAAACTGAGAGAATATGTTCCCAGCAGATCTGTAATAGAAGATATTCTAAATAACATCCTTAAAGCCAAAAGGAAATGATGTCAGACAAAAACTCAGTCAGATACCTAAGAAGTAAAGAAAGGCAACAGAAATGGAAAATTAACAGTTAAACACAAAAGACTATGCACTTTTTTCTACTTATAATTCTTATAAATATTAATTGGCTTTTAAGTAATAATAATAACATCATAAGGAAGGATTTATAATTTAAATGAAAACAAAAGGACAGGGTACTAGAGAAAGTGGTTATGTAAATAAAATCATACTGTTCTTTAGTTAATTCCATTTGAAAGGTGATACATGGGAGGTGTGAAGAGTGAAGTGAAAAGTTGTAACATCACAAGTGAAAAGTGTCAAAGGTGAAGTGGTACAATAGTAATCTCGGTAGTTATTGAAATTGAAAAATGCATCTTATCAGCTCTAGAGCAACTGCTAACAAAGTAACAAAAGAGGTCTTGTAAGAAGAGATGAAATACAAGATATTATTGTACAGTAGTCAACAAATCCTCTTCACCCCTCTCCCTCAATAAGGAAAAAGGGGAGGAAAAGAACAACAAAAGGCACAAGTGGAAATGAATAGCACAATTGTGGATTTCAACCAACCACAGGAATAGCCACAAAAAATGTAAATGAACTAAATATTGATTAAAAGTCAGAGCTTCTCAAACTGAAAAAAAGCAGGATGCACCCCCATGCTCTTTACAAGAGACACAAACAATTTCCAGGCTCATGTGGTGTCACCCATGAATTCTATCAAGCACTGAAGGCAGAAAAAATTCCAGTCTTAAGAACTTTTACAGAAACCAGAGGGAAAGGAGATGCCGCCTTCCTCATATAAATCTAGCATTATCCTGAGTCTAAAACCCGACACATATATTATTGAAAAAAAAAACTATGCAACTAGGCTCCTTCATAAACCTATATACAAAAGTCCTTAAAATATTAGTTAATTTTGTCTTTAGTTGGGCCTGCTTTCTCATTCTCAAAATTCATGTATTTATCTTTTAACCCTTAATTAAATTCAAGATGTTGTTTCTCTTACTGATATTTATAAAGGCTTTCATAAAGGTATTAATTTTAATTTGTTTTATTTTAATATAATTTAAATTATTTATAATGTAAATTATCTTAATTTAATACAATATTTTAATATTGCCTTGGTCATTTAACTCAATTGTACAAAGGGTCTGTGTGTTTAGAATTTAATACTATGTTTTATCTTGTTCCCAGAACCCTGTGGTCATTTAAAAAGAAAGTAGAGTACAAAATACATACATTTGGCAAATTAACTTTATTTACTGTATTATTCAGTTTATCCCTCGAATTCATTTATTCTTGCCTATTTGGTATGTTAAAGATTTAGAGAATTGGTTTAGTTTCCTAATTTGATTATAGTTCCATTTATTTCTCTTCATATTAGAGCAGTTATGTTTACATTGATACAGTGTTATTTCACATAAATAATATATGACCCATCTATGAAGAGCAATTATCATTATCCATAAAGTTATTAATACTTTGTTTATACACTTCCTATTTATCTTTAAGTGTCCAGTCCAGGAAGCACCTCCTCAGGGCAAATAAGCCTTGCCCTGAGCCCCCAGACTCCCTTTTCTATATCTGCTCCACCTGCTATGCTTCAGTCTTTTCTTGTCCTGGCTGTACTTTTATAAAAAACTTATTTTATTTATTTTTTTAGAGAGGAGAAGGGAGGGAGAAAGAGAAGGAGAGAAACATCAATGTGTGGTTGCCTCTCTCATGCCCCCTACTGGGGATCTGGCCTGCAACTTAGGCATATGCCCTGACTGGGAACTGAACTGGCAACCCTTAGGTTTGCAGGCCAGTACTCAATCCACTGACCCACACCACCCAGGGCATGTTGTCGTGACAGTCCCTTATTACCAGGCTGCATCATGTGATGTTCTTCCTCATTAGATTGTGAGTCTCATGAGAATGAAATGCATGACTTATTTTCTTTTATATTCCAATTCTTAGCATAGTTCCTGGATTTGGGATGAAGTTGGGTAAACTTTGTCAAATGGGATTGAAAGAAAAGTGACCAGAAAAATAGGTAATATATTTAGAAATAGTCATCATAGACCTTAGAGGATGTGCTGGGTATGTGACAATGCGATGAATTTGGAAATGAACAGAAAAGCAAAAGGAAAAATGTATCAGCTGACAGTGCCCTCATGACCCCTGCCCCACCTCGCCCCCAGCACCTTTTCCAAATCCTTCTCTTTCCTGCCCTTCTTTGCAATCCCTCAGTGTCCTCCAAGCATTTCCCTCCCCTGATGCTCTGGAGTGAAACAGGTCAGAAAGCATGCTGTTTATGTGGCATGTCTTCAGGATAACATCTGGCATGTCTCCAGGATAACATCTGACATGTCTGTGGCATGACATCATTCTTTACAAGCCACTTCTTTTTGTGTTTCTCCCTTATATGGAAAAAGGATAATGGGGAGGTATCTGGACCACTTTGTAGAGACAGGGAAAAGCAGTGGGAGAAACATGTTCTTGTTTTAGCATCAGAGGCCACACACATACACCAACAGTGAGTGCTGTTGACAAGGCCAGTGGCAAGCCTGTGACAGAGAGCAGTGGCTTCACAGCTTAAGCCCTGTGGATTTCTAAATACTCCCTGAGCTGGAGCATTGGCTGGGGTTAGTCAAGGGGCAACTAGTTCCAAACTACTTCTCCAGATTTAACCTATTCCTTGTCATCCCTACCCCTCCTTAGTGTTCATGCCTGGGAGGAGGGAATGGAGGAAGGGGTCTGACCAAGAGAACCATTTGCAGTTCTTGAAATCAGTATTGTGTGCTTTATATTTTGGCTTTTGCACCATCTGTTCCCTCAACCTTGAACACCCACAGCCCTTACTTTTTGCACCTCCTGAAACTCTGTAACTTTCAGGATCCAGCTCACATGTCAATTGTTCTCTGAAGCCTTTCCTTTTACCTAAAGAATGTTGAAAATATCTTTCTGTGTGCTTCTAATATTACCTGGTAATTTAGCTAACATAATTCTTTTAACATATAGAGTTTGGAAACATATAAGTTTCCAAAACTTAGCCCCTATAGGTTCCCATTGTCTAAAAAACCTAATTCCTTTGTCATTTTTCAAGGACTGAGACAAACCTCTGTATGTGACTGAAAGGAGCTTCACCTCTAGTTCCCCATCACTCTCTCAATTTGTTCTTAAGTGCCTAGATTTCAAGTGAAAGAGTCCTGTGTCTTGTTAAGGCAGTCCCCTAACTGCTCCTACTAATCAAGCCAACTCTCACTTATACTGAAATTTCATAAGCCAGCAGTTGCACAATTCACATCCTTGTATGAACTCACAACATTCTCATCTGAGCATAAAAAAATCAAAATCCAGGCAAGTAAGGCAAACACTGACAGAGTGATTAATTTTTTAATCCAATGTAAACTTTCCTGACTCCAAAGTCCATGCTTTCTCCATCCCACCATGATGATCCCTCCCTCTGACAGCACACACAGCCCAGCCTTCTCTGTCTCAGCACATCATGCCCATGCTTTTTCTGGTCTTAATCTATCCTGATTAGAATGTCCATCAGAGTTTTTGTAAGAGCTATTCAGTAATTGCTCAGTTACTGATGGTCTGCTATTGCCCTGACAAATTATTGAAATTATAATCTTGGCTTTTTCTCTTCAATCCTCCTCCCATTATTGAAAACTCTCTTTCTGTCTGTCCATGGTTCTGCTTCTTCCTAGTTCATGCCCTCACATTGCATCTTTCTGGACTCTGGTCAGAGTATAGGTATGAAAGCAAATAGATGTAATACATGCACAGTCAATATCTCCCTTATTTAACTTGCATACATTAGCAATTTCATGAGACAAAAGGGAAAACAAGATGTCATATTATTCACTGTATCCAACTCAAGGTCTAGCATCTCCAGGTGATACGTCATCTTCTCTGTTATTTCTAAATGTGGCTTTGTATAGTCTATTGACTTCTGAAATGAACTGTAAATTTTAGCACCACATTGCTCAGCTGTGGTGCTAAGTTAAATTATTACCTCACTCAAAACAACATGGGAGGATGGCAGAGGAGTGAGTGGAAGCCACACTAGGATGACACTAGTGGAAGCCTCCTCCCAGGATCAATCTGGAATTAGAACTAAATTGTGGAGAAATTACCCAGAACAAACAATGAAACATTAGTGAGAGAGAAGTCTTACAGTCTCAGACAGACAGAAGAACCAGCTTTGGCACAATCGAAGGAGTTGTGGAGACTCCTAAGGAGTGCAGTGGAGACTTGAGAGGGCTGGCTGGGCACCCACAGGTGGCAGCACCAGTGGGATAATTAAGCAGCCTTTTGGATCCCCCTAAGAAGAGTGGGGTCTAAACCCTAAGCTGGGATCCTAAGCCTAGAATACCAGAGCCCAGGAAGTATACAGATAACAACTGGTGGTGAAAAGCAGCAGGGTTGGTCTCTGCTAGAGATGGACTGCTAGAGATGCAAAGAGCCGTTTAAAGGGCCAACACACAAATTTTCATGTGCTGTCACTTACTCAGGGTTCAGGCAAAGGAGGGAGCAGAGTGGGCTGCAGAAAACTAAGGAGAGACTGAGGATGGAAGCTTTAAGGACAGAACTGAGAGAGCAGCTGCCAGGATCCCAGTGCTGAGTCAGCCCCCAAACAGTGGCAGCCATCATGCTCAGGCAGACCACTTTCCCCTGAGTGGCAGCAGCCTGAGGGGAAACAATAGCCCCAATCCCAGGAGGAATTCTATCATGCCCTATGGGATTTAAGCCTGACTGCTGAGTGCAGAGTGACTAGATTAACAACTGAAGGAGAAAACCAAAGACAGCAGATCTCTGGCAGTCGCAGAGTACTCTGCCTAAGGTCAAACAGGGTGAACATCTAATTTCACCAGAGGCAGACTCAGAAACAAAAAACAATGGTAAATCCTAAAGGCTACTGACACAAAATCCACTGTGGTCATCTCCATGATTACTGATATTTTCTTTCCTGAACAGCTTTTTAACATTCATTGCTTGGTAAGCAAGTTTGATACTATTAAGTCACTAGAATTTATATCATGGGTTATTTCTCTCTTTTCTTATAATAGTCTTAATCTCTTTATACCCTTATTAATTCTAGTTCATTTGCTGTTGATACTGAGATTGCAGGGAGGGAGATATTTTTTCAGAGGTGGGTTTGTTCCTTGGGCTTTGTGGTTTTGTTCTGGCAGTACCTGAAGAACAGCATACAAGATGTGGTGGGCAGAGTGACTCTCAGTCAACTAGCTGGAGAGAAGTACCCACCAAAGAATGACCCAACAACAATCAAAACCCAATTGTATCCAGAGAGCCAACATAAATGGCATTCCAAGAGTAGCAAGTTCAGGAGATCAAGGAGATTGCACCACTGAATCTCACAGGTCTCCTACCATAGAAGTTTACACCACAAACTCAGGGAGTCAGAACAGACCAGTTTAAGAAGCAGAGGCTAACAAGAAGACATTCACAAACAATGGGAAAACAAAGAAACAATCCCCAGATGAAAGGAAAGAAGGAAGCCTCAGAAAGAATGCTAAATGAAATAGAAGCAATTCAACTATCAGATATTGAGTTCAAAGCAAAGGTTATCAGGAAGCTCAATGAGCTCACAGAGAATTACCAAAACTACAGGGAAACTACAATGAACTCACTGAAAACTATATCAACATGAAAAATGAAATAGAAACTATCAACAAGGGCCAAGAGGGAATGAAGAATACAATTTCTGAACTGAAGAACATAGTAGAAGGAATCAAAAGCAGGCTACATGAAGCAGAGGACCAGATCAGTGAGCTAGAGGACAAAATAGAAAAAAACACCCAGAAAGAGCAAGAGAAGGAAAAGAGGCTCAGGAATAATGAAGAGGGATTAAGAGAAATGCAAGACAATATGAAACATAATAATATCCATATAGTAGGGATACCAGAAGGAGAAGAAGAGGAGCAAGGGGTAGAAAACCTGTTTGAAAAAGTAATGATGGAAAACTTCCCTAATTTGATGAGAGAAAATCACACAAATCCAGGAAACACAGAGAGTCCCAATCAAGAGGAACCCAAAGAGGCCCACTTCAGGACACATTATAATGAAAATGTTAAAATTCCAAGACAAGGAGAGAATCTGAAAGGCAGCAAGGGAGAAACAGGAAGTAACATACAATGTAGCTCCGATAAGGCTAGAAGCTGACTTCTGAACAGAAACATTACAAGCAAGAAGGAAATATCAAGAAATATTCCAAGTAATGAAAAGCAAAGGCCAGCAAATGAGATTACTCTATCCAGCAAGATACTGCTGGGCACTTAGGTCACTTACAGCACTTGACTATTATAAATTGTGTTGCTGTGAACATTGGGGTGCAGAGGTTCTTTTGAATTGGTGTTTCAGGATTCTTGGGATATAATCCCAGCAGTGGAATTACCAGGTCAAAAGGCTGTTAAATTTTTAGTTTTCTGAAGAAATTCTGTACTGTTTTCCACAGTGACTGCTCCAGTCTGCATGGCCACCAACAGTGTACTAGGGTTCCCTTTTCTCCATAACCTTATCATCACATGTTTGTTGATTTGATTATGATGGCCATTCTGACCCGTGTGAAATGGTATCGCACTGTGGTTTTTAATTTGCATCTCTCTGATGTCTAGTGATGCTGAGCATTCTTTCATATGTCTCTGAGCCCTCTGTAATTTCTAGAAGAACTATGTTCTAGGAGAAGGTCCTTTGTTCATTTTTAGTTGCACTGTTTGCCTTTCTTGAGTGAAGTCATGTGAGTTTGTTACAGAGCACAGGCTGGGCCCAAGGGGGGTGAGGACAGTAGACTGTTACTGAAAGAAACCCATACTAGGTTCATTATGTTTGCCACCTTATAGGAAAGACATCTCTCAATGCCAGAGATTTGTGAAAAGGAAAGGGAATCTTTATTTAATGCTATCAGACTTAAAGTAGTGACCTAATGTCTTCATTAAAATATCAAAGTCCTTTAGGATACCCATAGACACCCAAAGTACTTCCTTCTCCCACTGCTCCAATTCGGGGTACTGTAACTCAGGAAAAGAAGCAAACATCTGGGATCCAGGCTCCTGACACCGTTAGCTGTATTGCTGTCCAGGCAGGATCTTTAATTAGCCCTGTGGCACTTTCTCATGGCCTACTGGCAAGAGTTCTTTCACCCTTCTTCCAGACGAAGTCTCTCCTTCTTCCCAACCCACGTGGTCAAAGGGAGCACCTCAAAGCTGTGTGGTCCTCTTCTACCAAAGCTGCAGGGGTCCCCACTCTGGCCAAAACTGCATGATTCTTCTCTCCACTAAAGCTGCAGGTGTCTGCACTCTGGCAAAACTATGTGGATCTCCCCACAAAACTGCGAGGTGGGGGTCACCACTCTGCCAAAGCTGAGTGGCGATTCTCTGCTAAGCTGCATGGTGGTTCCCTCTCCTAAAGCTGTGGGGGTCCCCATTCTGCCAGAAGCGTGTGGCTCTCTTTCTAATGGCTGTTGTGTCTGGGTATATATCCCTGTACCAATCTTCCTGTGTACTTCCATTTCCAACTCCTCCTACAATCAGTTACACCTGCCAGCATTCCTGTTATTATTCCAAGTTTACAGGGCTTCCATCCTGAGTCTTGGCAGAGGTAGACCCATGTCATGGAGCCAATCTTCTCCAAGCTCCCACGCAGGTACTATAACTCTGGGGATCTGCCCCCCAGTTACATCTTGGGGGGAAGTTCCTTCCATCTCCCTGGCTCAGAGCATGGCCACAGCTATTTAACATATCTCGGCAATCAGCCAAGGGCTATAGTTATGTTAAATGACCATGCCATGGATTAGCTGCAAAGCTGTGGCTGTACAAAACAGCCCTGCATGTTCCTGCTCCATGTGTCCCTTCCCCCAACTCACACCTGCAGGGGGAAGGGGTTAGGACATCCTAATATTTCCTGGAAACCTTGAATTATGGACCCCATTCTAAATCCCTATTAGGGGCCCCCCTCTTGGCTGCACCCTGTATCAAGTTCTAACCCTATGTAAACCTCATTTCAGCAGACAGTCTCCCTGTTTAGATTTAGCATCCAGGTTTTGTACTACTTTGGTTTCAAAGACAATTCCATTTGTCAGTACATTTGCAGTATTATTTTGGTATGCTTGGTTTATCCTGTTTGGTGGGACTCTCATTAATTTCTGCTGGTACTTCCTGGGGAGCTGGAGTGGTTTCTGCAGGCAGGGCTGCCTGGTGCCTCTAGATGGGCAAAGGGAATCCAAAGCCCAGAGGAATGAAGAGCGCTTCCCAGACCAGGCTGCTTATATAGCATGATATACTTTGTTTTCAAACTCACCTGACTCTCACTCAGTCTGGCAGAGAAATGATCTTACCCATGCTGCTTTCTGTTGGTAGGTTGGGGGTTTGAAAAAACTGGATCTAAATTGCTTTCCATTATTGGGTGGGCTAAGGTGACCTGCCTTTATGATTGTGTTGTGACCCTTCAAGGCTGGGCAGGTCTATGGTATTCACGCAGATGAAATAATATTCACAGAGCTGTTGGGATGTCTGCCATGCCTTTATTCATGGGTGGGTGAGCCACACACACTGCAAGCTGCATGTCTCCCTGTATGTCACACATCATGGCCCTTCCTCTCCAGTGTGGCACCCATTGTGGCACCTGTCCCCATGCATGTGTCTCTCATCATCACCCCAGTGAGAATCCCCTACTTGTTTAAATACTAGAGGCAAACAAAGCCAGAAAAATGCCAGAACATTACGTAACATAGCATAATTTTGTGCATGCAAGCCCACTTCATGTTATGGGAACAGTTTATTGGACCCAGTTTCAAGGCTATGAGAACACTACTTATCAGGCCCCTCCAAGGCTACGGGAACACTGCTCCTCTTAGTTACCCAGGCACCTGGGTGGGGAAGCCAGACTGCCTCCATTTACACTACAATAATCTTCCTTTAGTTCTGGGTTCCTTAATCAGTATGACTTTCTCTTTCCACCTTTCAGAGTTCTTCTTGATTGGCTCTTGCATTATTTCCAGGAGTTATGGTTTTTAGTGAGAAGAATCAAAGAGCAACTAGTCTACATTTTATCTGAATAGGAAATCTCTAAAAGAAAAACATTTAAAAACAGAGATGTCTATTGTTTTGCATGTTGCTAGGTTAAAACTTTCCTTAATGTCTCCATTACCATCTACAACCAATTTTCTCAAAGTCTGTAATATACAAACACAACTGTCAGTAAAATCCACATCTAAGAATGAAGGTGTGCATGTATGTGTGTGTTGAGAGAGAGAGAATCTAAGAGAATGTTCTTCATAGATACATGCTATGGAGCTGGAAACAGTATTTATAGAAAGTAACCCAGAAGTTATTTAAATCCAGTAGCAGCTGAAATCAATGCCAAAGGTCATCATGATAATCTGTCTCTTGTATATTTAAAAACAGTGTCTGACAAAGCTAAAAGTCTTACAAAATAGTGCTGGATGGTGTGGCTCAGTAGATTGAGCATGGGCCTGCAAAACAAAGGGTCACTGGTTTGATTTCCAGTCAGGGCACATGCCTGGATTGCAAGTCAGGTCCCCAGTAGTGGGTGTGTGAAATGCAAGCACACATTAATGTTTCTCTCCATCTCTTTCTCCCTCCCTTCCTCTTTCTCTCTAAAAATAAATAAATATAATCTTTGAAATTTGTTTTACAAAATATGGGATGGGGATCTAGGCAACCTTAACAAGTTATCAAAAAGCTAGGAGATGCCAGTCAATGTTTGAGTTAGTATGCTTTTCCTTATCATGGGATCAGGACTTGTGCTGTTTCAAATTGTAAAATTGTTGCCTTATTTGGAGATAAGTAGAAATTTAGATAAAGTGGCTCTAGATTCATTATAATCACTTGTGTTTGTGATGTTTGTGTTTGCATTGTAAGGTAGCCAGGTGATATAATTTATCCATTTGATGACCTGAGTTGCCAAGAGATTTTATATCTATGCTCATTTGTCTATTCAAAACCCATGCACATGTCTGAATTTTGAGTTGGAGAACACATTTTTTCCAGAAAGAATGTTCAGTGTTTGGTTGGTAGCTGGTGTCCTGAGTGTGGTTGGTATTGCCAGCAGGAACATGCAAAGAGAGAACAGAAGAGACTCAAAAGCAGTCTCAGGAAACTAGAGTATCTAAGGAATAGACATAGACAAAGACCTGAGAATGGGGACTAATACAGAACAGAAAAACAATGGCAAGAAAATGGTATTTTATTTATCATGTTACCCAAGATAAAGAAGGTCAAGGACTTGCCCTTGCGAGAGTCTAAGATGTAAATACTCTGGGCAATGGGAACGTCAGTTCCAGTGGGTTGTGAGGATGTAGGATAAACTGCAATCATTGAGCAATAATCATAAGATAAAAATGTCTGATCTTTGGAGAAAGATAGCATTTCTTGCTGAAATGTGCATTCCTGATAATCCCCTGTGAAGAACCTGGCACATGACAGATGTTTAATATCTTCATTTGCCCCCTTGGAGTCTGGGTTTCTCTGCCTCCTCTAGGGAACTGCTTTGGGCACTCTTCCTAGGAATAACTGCTAGGTTTCCTGCAGCTAGCCTAGTGGCTGCACCTCCTGATGGTGCTTGACACACACCATTGTAAGCTCTTGGTATTAAGCCATTGACCCCATCTCCACTCTGGCTGCCCTTAGCCTGCTCACTAGTGAGGGCTTGGTGCTTATTATCCCAAAGAGCCTAGAGAGGGCATAGGTTTTGCTTAGATAATTTCACAGAGTGACGACAACTCATCCATTATAAGTGAAAATGTTAGAATAAAGGAAACACACTGTTTAACAGCTGTAAGTTTAAGACAGGGTGCTGTCAATCATAGTCTCTCACTGGGCAAAGGCATTTTTAATTAGTTGGTTTGGGAAAATAATCAAATGGAGGACATTGTTCCTAAATGGACAAATGAGAGTTGGATGCTCTACAAATTATACCTTTTCTCTCTGATGTTGATCACCAGATCAGCATAGCCACACTATTTTTGTAAGTATTTTTCATTTCAATGCTCTGTCTTTTCTGAGTGGGGATGTTTCCTTAGCTTCATCATTTAATCTCTCTTCTCAGTTGCAAATAGACTTTCCTGGGTCTTCTCTGACTGCACTCCCCTATGCCCCTTTGAGACTCAGGGGGTGTCTTTCAAATAAAGAATTGCATCAGACTAAGCATGATTTGATTTATATTTTAAAGGAAAAGAAAACAGAATGTATTTCCTCTATAATATATGCTAAGCATTTCCACAAGTTTTATCTAATTTATTCTTTACCACAATTCATTGGAGTATGTTTTATTATCCCATTTTAGAGGTAAAAAATTGAATCAGATAAGTAACATGCTTATAATTACATACCCATTTTATAATAAAATCATAATTTATGACCATGTCTGTCTTACCCTGTGCATTGCATTCCACAGTGCAAATTAAACCCATTTGATCACATAGTACCCTGCAACACGTGATCTCCCCTCTACCTGGAAAACTCTTTCCCTGTGACTGGATCCTTCTTTTCATTGAGACATACACTTAGATATTATTTCCTCATAGAGCCTCTTATGACCACTTCAAGCCCCCAGTAGTTTCTATCACAGTAATGGTCATTGTCACTACTTGGCACTTTATTATTTACTTTGGGTGTTTATTATCTGTTTTCTCATTCTAGAATGAAAATTCTGTGAGACCTCTTGTTTTCCTTAGTCAATCCCATGTTCAATCTCTATAACTTTCATATCCTTACCACTCAATAATTGCTTGGTAAATGAATGAATAAATACATAGATTATGAATTACATAAATGGCTAAATAAATAAATCACTAGAAATTCTCTATTCCATGAACTACATTTTTAAAATTTATTTTTTAATTAAAAAAATATTTCATTTGTTATTTAAAAAAATAATTTTATTGTTGTTCAATTACAGTTGTCCCCATTTTCCCCCATGGCTCTCCTCTGTCCTGCCCACACACCCCCCCAACACTTTAACTATTAATTTTTGCCCTCTAATATAAATGATAAATCAATAGTTCTAGAAAGGAATTAAATCTTCAAACTGATTGGTCTTAGCTGATTTGGAATAATACACAGAGGTTGAGTAAATAAAAGCCAGCAGAAAAAAAGAACATTAATGGGGACAAAAGAAAATTTGAATTTTATTTCTAATTTAGCAATTCATGGCTAAGTGTTGCAAATACATAATTTTTGTGGAATCAAATTCCTCCCCTTTTTATTGCTTTAAATTCTAAAGTTAATGTGTAAATATTTACCTGGTTTTCTAAGGCAAACCCCAGTTAGCATCCAGGGACTTGAGTCCTTGGAAAGTGTTCCTTAAAAAGAGTCATTTCTTATGATTGCAGACCATGAAAAATTACATATCAGTTTAGATTCCTGGGAATGTCAGTATGTTAGTTTTCTACTGCTATTCTAATAAAGCACCACAAATTTGTGGGGTGCGGATACTCAAAGGAGGGGGAGTGCAGGTTAGAAGAGGATTAGGGGGAGAAAAATATGGGACAACTGTAGTAGCATAATCAATAAAATATACTTTAAAAAAGTTAAAACTTAAACATGTCCAGAAAAGGAAAATAAAATATCTATGATACCAACCTTAAAAAAATTACCACAAACTTAGTGACTTAAAAGGGTACAGATTTATTATTTTATAATTCTAGAGTTCAGAATTGTTAAATGGGTCATTTTACAGGTAAAGTAACATCTTACAGACTTGGAAATTACAAAGATCATAGCTTGGTTAATATGTTGGGTTTAACCTAGTAAATTTGGGGGGAAAAGGGAGAAATCATGAAATGTTTCTAAGTTTGTAAATTGAGTAACTGGAATAATGGCAGTGCTATTTGTTAAAAGGCAGGAATCAAGAGAAAAAGGAAGTTTAAGAGGAAAGATTAGGACTTCTGTTTCAGATATGTAATATTTGAGATGCCCATTAGATCATCAAGTAGGGCTATTGAGTGGACAGTTGGATGTATAAGTTCAAGAAAATGTTTAGGCCCGGAGATAATTAGGGAGAGACATTTCATAATGCTAATAGCTTAACTGTCAATTCTAATATGCAGGTCTTAATAACAGAGATTTAGTCAAAGACTAAAGACTAAATAGACAAAGACTAAGACTAAATAGACAAAGACTAAATAGACAAAGACTAAATAGATTAGTCTATTTCTCTTTGTACTTCTGTCAGTACTTCTGACAGAAGTACAAAGAGAAATAGACTAATCTAAGGCATATCTGGAAGTTTTAACATGCCTCTCTCAGAACTGATAAAAGAAACAGGCAAAATAATCAGCAAGCATATATAAGACTTGAACAAAATGATTATCAAATCTGACAGAATATGTTATGTATAGACCACTGCTCCCAAAAGACACAGAAAAAAACATTACTTTTAAGTATACACGAAACATTTACCAACTCTAGTTACATTCTGGGTGGTAAAGGAAATTTCAACAAATTTCAAAGTACAAAAATACAAAGATCAATTTCAGAAGGGTTATAAATCTATATATAAATTCAAAACAATAAATCTTCTGGAAGATAATGTTTAAAAATATGCTCGCAATCTTGGTATAGAAAAAACTTTGAAAAATAGTACATAAATATCTGTAAGTATAAAGGAAAATATTAAAAAATAGGAAAGTATTAAAGTTAAGCATGTTGTTTAACAAAATACACTCTTAAGAAAGAAAAAAAAAAACAAAGCTACAGAGTGAAAGAACATATTTGCAGCCCATATAACCAGCAAAGGACTCACATATAGAATGTATAACTAGTTCATTAAGAAAAACGACTACCCAATAGAAATATGAGTGAAAAAACTGAACTAATATTTTACCAAAGTTTTTGTACAATTGGTCAATAAATACATTTTTAGAAGTGTCCAACTTTATGATAAGCAGATAAATGTAAATTTAAATTACAGTATAATACAACACTTTACTCACCAGAATGGCTAACAGAAAAAGAAAGAGAATGCTGAAAAATATGATGTGGAACAGAAGAAACTCTTATACACTCCTAGTAGAAGTATAAGTTAGGGTAAATATATTGAGAAACATTTGGCATTATCCATTAAAGCTGAAGATATATAAAGCCTATATTCCTCACTTTTATATCTATCTGCACATTCAAAAAAAGTCTGTAGGTATGTACCAATATCCATGTGCAAGGTTGGTCATAGCAACATTATTTTTAAGAGTCCTAAGATGTGAAAAGTTCAAGTCTATCAAAATAGAATGGATAAAGAAACATGTTTATATAATGTAAAACTTTAATGATGAAAATGTATAAATTATAGCTTTGTGCAATAACTAGGTGAGTCTCACAGACACATTGTTGATAGAAAGAAACTAGGTGTTAAAATTGTTAATATAAATTTAAAATATCTGGCAAGCTGAACTATGGCATTTAAGGATATAAGTCTAGGTGGCTAAGCTACATAGTAAACTAAGGGAGTGCTTAAGTAAAAGTAAAAATAGTTAACTTTGAAGGGTAGAGAGGGAAGAATTGAGAAGAGCGAAGGGGAGGCTCAGAGGTGCTGACAGCATTCTATTGTTCTATTTTTCACCTGGGTGGCAGTTAATTGGTTGTTGTATTTTTGAAACTGTGTGATAAACAAGAGTAGGCAAAAGTAGGTTTACAGTTGTGAGTATGTGAAACAGTTTATTCTTGTTGTATTATTTATTAATTATTATATTATTTTACATATGAAAAACTATACACCTACTTTTACCCCACCCTGTGTTTTCCAATTAAAAAATTGTGCCTGTGTATGTATTGAGAGAGAGAGATAGGGAGAGAGGGAGAGAAAGAGAAAAAGAGAGAGGAGATGTGAGGAATTGCTTGTGCAGACAAATTTAAAAAGAATTTTATCTATAAGAAGAAAAAGAGAAGCATCATGGCAATTTTTAAGAAATTGTGACTATCAGTGAAGTAGGTTTTTAAGACAGGGAATATTACGGTATGTTTGTGCACTAATGATAATTCTGCAGAAGAAAAAAGAGACATCACTGAGGTTGAACCCAGAGAAAATTACACAATGTAATGTCCTGGAAGATGGTGTGAGTGAGCTGCAGACCATGAATGGAAGGATCAGCCTGTCAAGAAGGAGCTCCCCAGAGAAAGGGTGCTTGAAGTAGGTCTTGATGAGTGTGAGTATAGAAATTTCTATAGGTATGAGTATTAGAAGGCTCTAGTGAAGTGTGGACCTCAGCCTTCTCTTAGGCTCATCTCAGCCTCTGTAGTTTTCTTTCTCTTTCTGCAGTGGACCATGTTCCTTCCCACTGAAGCACCTGTGCATGTGCTGTCTGCTGCACAGACTGATTGCACTCTTGGCCCCCCTCACCTGGTTAATACATGCACATCCTGTTAAGTCTCAGCTGAACCAACATGCAAGCAGGAAAACCTGAGCTGTTTGTCCAGGACACACTCTCAGTTCCCAGGGCAACTTTCTCTCAGAGCACAGAGCCCTCTTGTGACTTCTCCATATTCATTTAATTTGGGCTGTCCTTCCACAAGAGAGTATGTGCTGTGTATTCAGGGAGTATTTTTTCTTTGGACCAATACCTGGCACAGTGCCTAGCATCTTGTAGGTACCATTTTTTTTAAAGAAAATGCATGAATGTATGAATAAATGAAGGTCATGCAGAATATACTTAGAAATATTATTTGAAGAAGTCAGAATTTGTTGGCAAGAAATATTATCAGCAATAATGTTTATGCTCACTGAACAAATGCTCTAATAAATATTACTCAGTAAATCACATACTCATTTAGACAGCCATTTACTAATAAATATGCATTTAGTAATGACATTGTGGGAATGGTCACAGAAGCAATTAAATTTTTGTGCAGGTAAAAGAGTTCTGAGGAAACAGAGCCTGTCTTTGGAGTTTACAGTTTAAATTTTAATTCAATCTCATTTTCTTATGAATTTGTTAGCATTGGATGCCCTCTAAATGAATTGAGCTATTATCTTCTTATTAGTAAAATAAGACTACTCAGTTATCCCTTATATTATTTTTCTGAAGATTGTACACAGTAACTTATGTAGGGGCTCATAAGATGCCTGGTGCAGAGCTGTGTCTTCCCTTGGTTAATAACTAAGTGGATAAATGAGGCAGGATTTATGCATTTTAATGGGGATGGGGGACTGATGCTAAAGGAAAGGTTGAGTTGACCGTCAAACCCTTAGATAAGTGCAGTGTTACAGCTGGGAGGAACTTAAAATTCCTGTATTCAGAATATATTCTTTATAGTTGAGGCCTCTGTGGCCCTGAGAGGGAAAGGGTTACTGCAGGTTGATGGCCTTATCTTGGAGCAGAGGTCAGCCTGTATCTTAAACACCACACAATTTTTCCTCCCTTGCCTGTGGCGCCTCTCTCTGGGGAGCTAAAAGGTAAGCTATTCTGAGCCAGGAGCTGGATAAAAAAAGGCTCACAGCAGTGGCTAGCCTTGGTCTTACCATTGCTTTGGCCTCTTGGGATGCTTCCTTTCTTACAAGGCACTTTAGGTCAGCAGGAATGTGAGTGCACTTGTGAAATTCAATTAATTAAACAGCTTGCCCACACATGCCCTTCCAGGCCTGGCCAAGGCAAGACTAGGAAGTATTACTCCTCTAAATAATCAAGTTTCCTGACAACCAGTCTTACCTTCTACCAGCTCTTTCTTAGGTTTTCCCTCATTCTCTCTTCATTCTATTTTTTTTCTTTTTATTTTCTTTTATTGATTATGCTATTACAGTTGTCCCATTTCCCCCCTTCATTCCCTTCCACCCTGCACACCCCCTCCCACCTACATTCCCCCCTTTAGTTCATGTCCATGTGTCATAAGTTCTTTAGCTTCTACATTTCCCATACTATTCTTACCCTCCCCCTGTCTATTTTCTGCCTACCATCTATGCTACTTATTCTCTGTACCTTTCCCCCCTCTCTCCTCCTCCTACTTTCCTGTTGCTAACCCTCCATGTGATCTCCATTTCTGTGGTTCTGTTCCTGTTCTAGCTGTTTGCTTCGTTTGTTTTTGGTTTTGTTTTGGGTGTGGTTGTTAATGACTCTGAGTTTTTTGTCATTTTACTGTTCATGTTTTTTATATTCTTTTTCTTAGATAAGCCCCTGTAACATTTCATATAATAAAGACTTGGTGATGATGAACTCCTTTAACTTGACCTTATCTGAGAAGCACTTTATCTGCCCTTCCATTCTCAATGAAAGCTTTGCTGGATAGAGCAATCTGGGATGTAGATCCTTGCCTTTCATGACTTGGAATAGTTCTTTCCAGCCCCTTTTTGCCTGTAAGGTCTCTTTTGAGAAATCAGCTGACAGTCTGATGGGAACTCCTTTGTAGGTGACTGTCCCCTTATCTCTTGCTACTTCTAGAATTCTCTCCTTTATTTTAATCTTGGGTAATGTAATTATGATGTGCCTGGGTGTGTTCCTTCTTGGGTCCAACTTCTTTGGGACTCTCTGAGCTTCCTGGACTTCCTGGAAGTCTATTTCCTTTTCCAGATTGGAGAAGTTCTCCTTTATTATTTGTTCAAATAAGTTTTCAATTTCTGGCTCTTCCTCTTCTCCTTCTGGTACCCCTATAATTCAGATGTTGGAACATTTAAAGATGTCCTGGAGGTTCTTAAGCCTCTCCTCATTATTTTGAATTCTTGTTTCTTCATTCTTTTCTGTTTGGTTGTTCCTTTCTTCCTTCTGGTCCATTCCATTGATTTGAGTCCCAGTTTTATTCCCATCACTATTGGTTCCCTGTGAATTTTCCTTCATTTCACTTAGTGTAGCCTTCAGTTTTTCATTTAATTTGCGACCAAAATCAGCCAATTCCGTAAGCATCCTGATCACCAGTGCTTTGAACTGTGCACCTGATAGGTTGAATATCTCTTCATCGCTTAAAAGTATTTGCTGTGGAGCTTTGATCTATCCTTCCATTTGGGCCATTTTTTCTGTCTTGTCGTGCCTGTTACGAATGAGAGGCGGAGCCTTGGATGTTCACCAGGGCAGGTCAGCCCAGTCTCTGAGTTGTGAAGTCTGTGGGGGTGGGGTCTGAGAGGGGACAATGGCTCTTGCTCCACTCTCTCTCGGATTTCAGTCCCTTGTGCAGCTTCCCCCAAACAAACTGGGACTTTCTGGTGCTAATTCCCAGATGGGTGGGCTTGTGTACATTCTAGGACCCTGTGGGTCTCTCCAAGGAGCTCTCCTGTGAGTCTGGGAGTCTCTCCCACTAGTTCAACCCTCACATGTGTTTTCAATTGGTTTTTGGAGGCTTTACTTCCCTGAGCTGGGGCCCTGGGCTGTACTCTATGTCTTGCTCTCCAACTTTGCCTGGTTTGTCTGTGTGCGAATGTGGGACTACTCGGTCAGCAAGCCACCCTGCATGCCTCAGTGGGTCTGCCCACTGCCACCCTGTGCCCATGGTCCCTCAGCCACTGCCTTGTGCTCCTGAGTCCACAAGCCTCTGCTGCATCTCCTTTGTGCCCAGCGCCCAACTCTACCTGGCTGCCCAAGTCCGCCCCTCCTACCAGACTGGATGAATGTGTCTAACTTCTTGGTTGTCAGACTTCCATACAGTTCAATTTTCTGTCAGGTCTGGTTTTTTTTGTTTGTTTGTTTCTAAATTTTTGTTGTCCTTAATTTGTTTGTGGGAGGAGGCACAGTGTGTCTACCTATGCCTCCATCTTGGCTGGAAGTCCTTCATTCTATTCTTGATGGAAGACAAATTCGATATATAGGGGTGTGTTTTGGATATTAAAATACTGCTGCATACCAAATTTTGATTTGAAATCTCTGAAAGCTTGAATTATACAATTGTTTTTGTTGAAGTTAGGGTGAGCAACTAAGATATGATCTTCTTCTGTCTTGACTTCTAACAAAGTAACAGCAAAAAGCATGGATATATGCATATACAGGAATTGGCAAAAATAGGTTTACAGTTATTTGTATGGAAAATGACAAAATTATTAATATATAATAAAGAATAAACTATGTTTCTGTACTCACAACTGTAAACCTACTTTTGCTTACCCCTGTACATGACTGATGTGTTTTTGGGGTACACCTGTAATCCTTAAATATAGGTGTTATAGTTAAGTAAAGCCAAAATAGGGCCACTGGTTTTCTTTTATATGAAGCAGGGGATAAGGAGCAGAAGCTTGCCTTGATGTTTTAAGGTATGATTTGAGAAAACAGAGTCCAATGTCCTTATCATAGACTCAGATGTCAGGAAGTAAGAGCAGGGGCATCAGATTCCAGTTTTGAAACAAATTAAATGCTCTCTCTAAGCTAGTGAGGACCCTGGACTCCAATTAAGTGCAGAAAGAGAAAAATGTAAGTGTTCAGAGAAGAGGCAAAAGTATTGATTCCAATATTTTCTCCTTCAGGGAAGTTAAATAAAAGTCTCCCTTTCTATGAACAAAGTGAACACAGGGAAATGCTGTTTTCCTCTGACATTCTCCAAAACATTCAATTTTAATATACTGGAGTTGAGAGTCTACAGTCACTTAGGTCAATACAGTTGTTATTTTTGAGGCTGGATATATATGACTTTGGAGTAGGCCTGTCTTTTCTTTCATCAGGTCACTCTTTATTAGAGGTGGAAGCTTAGATAGGCTTCCCTACCCAGGAAACTGAAATGGGTTAGAATGGGCCATTACTTAAATTAAATTAAATTAAATTAAATTAATTAAAATTTTAAGGTCAAGTTTTGCTCTTGGTAAATGGTTTACCCATGATTCTATTTCCCATCACACATTAAGTCCAGTCATATTGCCCAGTACAGAATGTCAAAGAAGATGGTATAATGAACAGTGCATGTTCCCAGCACCTCCAAATCTGAGCTATCTATCTCCAAACCTCTTACTCCCACAAGTTTGTAAAGAGCCCACATGGTTATAAAACTCAGTGTCTGCCCTGCACACCAACACTTAGAAAACACATGTACATTTCTAGTTTTTCTGGCATTCTTTTTTTTTTCCTGGATCACACTATAGAGTATAATTAGAACCCACATCATTGTAAATCAAAGATCACTGTGGGGACTTAATGCTATTTAGAGACTATATTATCAGATCTGATTTGAGACTGACTTTAACCCCTCACAGTTCATCACCCACATTTAAAATCATTTCATTTCTATTTCCTTTTTGTCCCTAATGTTTAAATAAAGACACTGTCCAGTGATCCCATGTATCTTGGTAACAAGGTAATCTACTTTTTTTAGTAGAAACTTTCTGACATGTTTCATTTTCTTATATTCCTCATAATCCCAAATGTTTGCTCTTTTCTCTATAATTCTTGTATCTCAAACAGGATCTTAGGGAATTTGTTCCAAGTCTTTTTAATTCTACATGATCTCATGAACTTCTGAGTTTTTATTGGTAAAGCTGAGTTTGAAAAATACTAATCAGCATAATGAATTATCATAGGTTCTCATGGTGGCTGCTGTGTGTGACACTCAGGTTTCATCAAAGGCAGCAGAAGAGCATCAAGCTAACAAATGAAGAAAAATTCATTATTCACAAATATCATCAGGACTCTAGGAAGTGTCAGGTACTGTTTTAGATGTTGTCTGGATATGTCAGTGAAAAATCAGCCAATACAAACTGCCCTCAAGGATGCTACATTTCAGTCAGGGTAGAAAGAAAATACTCAAAGCAACCTATTAAACACATATGCTATGTTAAAGTGTAATAAGTATTATGAGGAAAAAATGAAGAAAAAAGAAGCTAGAGGTTTCTGCATAGTAACAAATTACCATTTTAAATGTAGTCTGAATGCACACACACACACAGTATGTATGTAAGATGGAAATGCAATTGTAACATTATCATCTCGTATAGCCTGGAGGCCTGGGTAAATCTAGAAAGAGAGGCGTCAGAGTTGCACCTCTTGCAGTCATATTTAGAAGCAAATATGAGAAACAAAATTTTTGCAACCTGACATTGCTTAGGAGAGTTGCAAAATTGACCCTAAGGCTATAATTATGTGGTAAACATAGATTAAATTTTTAGGATGAGCCTAACAAGAATAAATCATGGAGTACAATAAGAGGGCTATGGAGGGTAAAGAAACTACATTATCAATGAGTTTGTATTAAATATTTATAGTGTCTTGTCTTACACTATGTATTTTACAATGATATCTCATTTCATACACTAATAACTTGAGATGATGCATAGATTTACCTCCTTTTGGCAGTTCAGGAAAATGAGACAGAATGGTTAAGTGACATCCACTGGTCCCATAATGTAATTTACAAGGTTACTTCCCTCAGTCCAGTATCTAATCTAAGACCTTGCATTGCATTTCATTGTCATGAATCTTCATTCTATTTTAATATGAAAGAATTCTGAGATTGTCTTTATGTTGCTTATGTTGATGTTTTTGAAGACTCCAGGCATTATAGAATGCCCATCAATTTGTATTTGTCTACTGTTTCTTCATAGTTATTTTCAGGTTGTTTTTGTTGTTGGCAATAATAGGAGTGTTGTACTGTCTTCAAAATATGAAATCAGTAATCACATAATTACCTATCCCCAGTATTAGTGATATAAATTGAATATGAACATGGTGTTCACCAGGTTTCTTAACTGTAAAATTACTATCTTCTCTTTTACAAAAAAGTTTTTGAGAAGATACTTTGAGACCATATAAATATAATTTACCCCATTAAACATTAAATCACTAGTTTTAGTATCAATGAAGATTTTCTAACTTCATAATTCCCTCTATATTTAGTTGGTGTGCTCCTGTAAGAAAGACTTTCCCTTCTCCTGTATTTACTAATTTAATTATTTATTTACTTATACTAGTTATATTAATATAAACTCATTATTTCTTACTCTTTTTAATGGGTGAAACCCATTATGTCATTATATATTTGGTGCTCAATTTGTACCAGAATTGGCTAGTAGGAGCCCTTCAGTTTGGCTCTTAGGACCCTTAAATATATACCATGAAGAGGGGGATAGTACTATGGAAGAGGGAAAATTACTAACAAACTTAAAGAAATAATGAAGTTTATTATGGAACGATTGTGTACAAATAAATTAGATAACCTTGGTGAAATGAACAAATTCCTAGAAAGACACAAACTGACTCTACATAAAATAGAAAATCTGAATAGACTAATAATAAGTAAACAGATTTAGTCAGTAATAAAAAAAAATTTTATCATGAAGTATATGACTTCACTGGTACATTTTACCAAACATTTGTGGATGAATTAACACTGATGTACTGGTCTTTTTCAAACTTTTCCAAAAAAGTAAAAGAGGAAGGAATATTTTCTAACTAATTATATGAGGCCATTATTATCTTGATAGCAAAATCAGGAAAGATATCACAAGAAAAAAGTAAACAATTATGTCTCTTACAAATATAGATGTAAAAATTCTCTACAAAATACTAGTAAACTGAATTAAGCACTATGTGAAAAGGATTGTACACCTTGCATCTAACCCAGGAATGCAAGGTTGATTCAACATATAAACATCGATGAATGTCATATACCATATTAATAGTAGGATGAAGGTAAAAACACATGCTTATCTCAATAGAAGCAGAATAAAGTGCTTGAAAAAACTCAAGACCCTTCCATCATAAAAACACATAACAAATTGGTAACAGAAGAGAATTTACTCCAAATAATGATATTTATGAGAAACCTATGATAAACATCATTCTTAATAGTGAAAGGTTGTCAGGACCAAATAAGGGTGTCCTTTATTCTACTGTTCATCAGTGTTCTAGAGGTTCTAGCCAGTATCATTGGGTAAGAAATGAAATGGACAGCATATATATTGAAAAGGAAGAAGTAAAGCTACCTCTGTTGGCAGATGGCATGATTTTAAATATAGAAAATACTAAATAATCCACAAAAATGCTTATAAGAGCTAATAAATAAGTTTAGAAATGTGGCAGGATATAAAATCAACACATAACAATTATTTGTATTTCCATACAGCACATATTCTAATAATAATCTAAAATGAAATTAATACAGTATTAAAATATTAAATAGTTTTAAATTTAACAAGAGGTGTAAAAATAGTATAGTGAAGACCACAAAATATTGCAAAAGAAACTATTTAAAAAACAAAAACTAAAGAACATCTAAATATTAGGTTGACCAAAAGTATGTATAGTTTTTCTCTGTAAAATGAAAGACACATTTTACATTTTCACCAATAATTTTTTAAAAATACTTTTGATTTTTATTGTTTAAGTACAGTTTTCAACCTTTCCCCCATCCCTCCCCACCACCCCAGGCTTCCCCATCTCCCTCCCCTGTTTCTACCCCCTCTTGTTATTGTCAGTGTGTCCTTTATAGTTGTCCTTGTAAACTCTTCAAACTTTTCCCACATTACCCCCTCCCCTCTCTCTTCTGGTTATTGTCAGCTTGTTCCCAATTACAGTGTCTTTAGTTATATTGTGCTTGCTTGTTTGTTTTGTTGATTAGATTCCAGTTAAAGATGAGATCATATAATATTTGTCTTTCACTGCCTGGATTATTTTACTTATCTCCAGTTCCATCCATGCTGTCACAAAGGATAGGAGCTCCTTCTTTCTTTCTGCTGCATAGAATTCCATTGTGTAACTGTACCATAGTTTTTTGATTTACTCATTTACTGATGGGCACTTAGGTTACTTCCAGCACTTGGCTATTGTAAATTGTGCTGCTATGAACATTGGGGTGTATAGGTTCTTTTGGATTGATGTTTCAGAGTTCCTAGGATATAATCCTAGCAGTGGAATTGCCAGATCAAAAGGCAGTTCCATTTTTAGTTTTCTGAGGAAATTCCATACTGTTTTCCACAGTGGTTGCACAAGTCTGCAATCCCACTAACAGTGCACTAGGGTTTCCTTTCCTCCGCATCCTCTCCAACACTTGTTTGTTGCTTTGTTTCTGATGGCCATTCTCACCAGTGTGAAGTGGTATCTCATTGTGGTTTTAATTTGCATCTCTCTGATGGCTAGTGATTCTGTGCATCTTGTCATATGTCTCTGGACCCCTCTGTATGTCCACCTTGAAGAAGTGTCTATTCAAGTCCTTTGCCCATTTTTTAATTGGGTTGCTTGTCTTAGAGTGGAGTCGTGTGAGCTCTTTATATATTTTGGTGATCAAATCCTTTTCTGAGGTGTCATTGGCAAATATGTTTTGCCATATAGTTGGTTCTCTTTTAATACTGTTTTCTTTAGTTGTGCAGAAGCTTTATATTTTGATGAGACCTTATTTGTTTCTTGTTGTCCTTTATGTCTCTTGCTCTAGGGGACATATCAGTAAAGATGTTGCTGCATCAAATATCTGAGATTTTCCATCCTGTGATCTCCTGAAGGACTTTTTATGGTGTCACGACTTACATTTAAGTCTTTTATGCACCTTGAATTTATTTTTGTGTATGGTGTAAGTTGGTGATCAGGTTTCATTTTTTTGCACGTAGCTGTCCAGATCTCCCAACACCATTTGTTGAAGAGGCTATTTTTATTCCATTATATGTTGCTGCTTCCTTTGTCAAATATTAATTGACTGTATAGACTTGGGTTTATTTCTGGGCTCTCTGTTCTGTTCCATTGGTCCATGTGCCTGTTCCTATGTCAGTACCAGATGGTTTTAATTACAGTGACCTTGTAATACAGTTTTATATCAGGTATTGCGATCCCTCCTACCTTGCTCTTCTTTCTCAAAATTGCTACAGCTATTTTGGGTCATTTATTGTTCCATATAAATTTTTGAAGTGTTCTATATCTGTGAAACATGCCATTGGTACATTAATAGGAACGCTGTTGAATCTATAAATTGCTTTGGGTAGTATGGACATTTTGACGATGTTAATTCTTCCAATCCATGAACACAGTATATGTTTCCATTTGTTTGTGTCTTCCTTGATTTCTTTCTTCAGTGTTGTGTAGTTTTCTGAGTACAGGTCTTTTACCTTCTTAATTAGGTTTATTGTTAGATACTTTACTTTTCTTGTTGCTATATCAAATGGGATTTTTTCCCTGATTTCTGTTTCTGATGTTTCATTATTGGTATAAAACAATGCCTTTGATTTCTGAATATTGACTTTGTATCCCTCTGTTTTGTCAAATTCATTTATTAGGTTGAGCATTTTTTTTTTGGTAGAGTCTCTAGGATTTTCTATGTACACTATCATATTATCTGCAAACAATGACAATTTTGTTTCCTGCTTTTTCATTTGGATGCCTTTTATTTCCTTTTCCTGTCTCATTGCTGTGGCTAGGACTTCCAATACTATGTTGAATAGAAGTAGTAAAAGTGGACAATCTTGACTTGTTCTTAATCTTAGTGAGAAAGTTTTTAGTTTTTGCCCATTGAATATGAAATAGACTATAGGTGTCCCATATATGGCCTTTATTATGTTGATGAATGCTCCCTGTATTCCCACTTTGCTGAGTGTTTTTTATCATAAATGGATGCTGACTTTATGAAATGCTTTTTCTGCATCTAATAATGTGATCATATGATTTTTGTCTTTGCTTTTGTTTCTGTGATGTAGTATAATTATTGATTTACAAATATTGTAATGTGCTTGCATCCCTGGGATGAATCCCATTTGGTCATGGTGTACGATCTTTTTAATGTATTGTTAGGTGTGATTGACAATATTTTGTTGAGGATTTTACCATCTGTGTTCATCAGTGATATTGGCCTGAAGTTTTTTTCTTTGTTTTGTTTTTTTCTGGTTTTGGGATTAGAAAGATTCTGGCTTCATGAAAAGAGTTTGGGAGTCTTCCATCTTCTTAAATTTTTTTGAATAGTCTGTGAAGAATATAGGTTAGCTCATCCTTAAATGATTTGTAGAATTCTCCTGTGAAACTGTCCAGTCCAAGGCTTTTGTGTGTCAGGAGTTTTTTAATTACTGCTTCAATTTCATCTGCTGTTATTGGTCTGTTCAGGCTTTCTGCTTATTCTTCATTGAGTTTTGGAAGATTATATTTTTCTAGAAATGTGTTCATTTCACCTACGTTTTTGAATTTCTTGGCATACAGTTCTTCATAATAATTTCTTACAATCCTTTGTATTTCTGTGCAGTCAGTTGTAATCTCTCCTCTTTCATTTCTGATTGAGTTTATTTGGGTCTTCTCTCTTTTTTTCTTGATGAGTCTGCTTAAAAGCTTGCTGATTTTGTTTATCTTTTCAAAGAACCAGCTCCTTGGTTTTGGGGTCCTTAGACTTGTGCTTTTAGTCTCTATGTCATTTAATACTGCTCTGATCATGGTTATTTCATCCCTTTTACTTCCTATGGGTTTTGTTTGTTGTTATTTATCCAGTTCTTGTAGATGTAGGGTTAGGTTGTTTATCTGAAATGTTTCCATCATTTTTAGATAGGCCTGTATCACTATGAACTTCCCTCTCAGAGCTGCCTTCACTGTGTCCCATAAGTTTTGGCTTGTTGTGAGTTCATTTTCATTTGTTTCCAGAAACTTTTTGAATTCTCCCTTGATCTCATTTTGACCCATTCATTATTTAATCGTATGCTATTCAATCTCCATGATTTTGAGTGTTTTTGAGTTTTTTCCTTGAGGTTGATTTCCAGTTCAGTCCCTATAGTCAAAGAAGATATTTTCTATGATTTCAATTTTCTTGAATTTTTTGAGGCTTGCTTTATGTCCTATCATGTGGTCTATCTTTGAAAATGTTCCTAGTGCATTTTGAAAGAATGTGTATTTGCTTCTTTGGGAGGAAAGGCTCTAAATATATCAGTTAAGTCTATTTGATCTAGGACATTGTTCAATGCCACAATATCTTTGTTGATATTTTGTTTGGAATACCTATTCATTTTTGACAGTGGGATGTTGAAATCCCCTACTGTGATTGTGTTACTGTCAATATATTTCTTGAAGTCCTCCAAGATTTTCTTTATGTATTTGGGTGCTCCTATATTGGGTGCATATATATTTACAATGTTTATGTCTTCTTGGTGGATTCTTCCCTTGAGTATTATGAAGTGACCTTCTGGGTTTCTTTTTATGGCCCTGTTTTGGAAGTCTATTTTGTTTTATATGAGTATTACTACCCCAGATTTTCTTTTCTTGTCTGTTTTCTTGGAATATTTTTTTCAGCCCTTCACTTTCAGTTTATGTAAGTCTTTTGTCCTGGGGTGGGTCCCTTGTAGGCAGCATAAGTGTGGGTCATGCTTTCTTATCCATTCAGCTATTCTATGTCTTTTGACTGGAGAACTTAATCCATTTACATTTAAGGTTATTATTGATAGGTACTTATTCATTGCCATTTCTTGTACCTGTGTTCCTTTCTCTCTCACCCCTTTTCTTCCTTTTTTTAAAACCATTCCTTTAGCATTTTTTGAGGGGGTGGTTTGGTGGAGGTGTATTCTTTTAGAGTTATTTTGTCTGGAAAGCTTCTTATTTGGCTTTCCATCTTAATTGAGAGCCTTCCTGGTTAAAGTAGCCTTGGGTGTAGGCCTCTGGTTCTGATTATTTGGAATATGTCATGTTATTCCTTTTTGGCTTGTAGCATTTCCATTGAGAAGTCAGTTGCTAGTTTTATTGGGGCTCCCCTATATGTTACTTCTTGTTTCTTTCTTGCTGCCTTTAAGATTCTCTCTTTGTCTTGGAATTTTGCCATTAAACTATGATGTATCTTGAAGTGGGCCTCTTTGGGTGCCTCTTGATTGGGACTCTCTGTGTTTCCTGGATTTGTGTTACTTTTTCTCTCATCAAATTAGGGAAGTTTTCCATCGTTACTTTTTCAAATAGGTTTTCTATCCCTTATTCTTCTCCTTCTGGTATCCCTAGTATATGGATATTACTACATTTCATGTTGTCCTGCATTTCCCTTAACCCCTCTTTGTTCTTTATGAATCTCTTTTCCTTTTCTTGCTGTTTCTTGGTGTTTTTTTCTACCTTGTCATCCAGCTCCCTTATTCAATCATGTGTTTCATCCAATCTGCTTGTAATTCCTTCCACTGTGTTTTTTTTTTATTTCTGACATTTTATTATTCATTTATTCCTGGTATTCATTTAAAGTTTCTATTTCATTTTTCATGCTGATGTAGTTCTCACTTAGTTTCTTGTAGTTGTCTGTGAGCTCCTTGGGCATCTTTATAACCATTATTTTGAATTCTATATCTGATAGTTTGATTACCTCCATGTTGCTTAGCTTTTTTTAGTGGGAGTCTTCCATTTCTTTTGATTATATGTTCTTTTTTTGTCTCCCCCTTTTAGGGGAATCTTTGTGTTTGTTTTTGCTCTTTGTGATGTTTCTCTTTGCTAGCTGTCTTTGGAGGTGAACTTCTATGATAAGAATTTTATGGGGTTCAGTGGTGTTGTCTCTTTGGTCTCCTTGTCTGGATGCTCTAGATTTGCCCTTTCTTCTGTATGTGTGGGCTCTCTTATTGTACTTGGGTTTTTATCTTTTGGTGGATCCTTTGTTGGTGGTTTCTCTCCTCTAGCAGGTGTACTGGTCTTTGCAGCTCCCACCTATTGTTTCATGGGGTCAGTAGCAACGGGTAGGCAAAATGGATTAAGACAACAGAAGAGAGAGAAGGAAGATGGTGGTGGAGTAGGAGGGATCAGATTTGGCTTCCCCCTGCACATGGGAGAAAATCCTGGCCAGTCTACAGAGTGGAGGAGCAAGCAACCAACATACCTAAGCATATGTAAAAATAGGGGACCAAGGATTGTGGTGGAACCAAAAAAACAGTCAGTGAGAGGAGTGCTGCAACACAGTAGGGTCCCAGGGACCAGTGCGGGGTTGTGGGGCTGCAGCCCCAGGCCCAGAGCCTGCTGTTGGGTTTGCCACAGAGTCCTTGGGAGAGAGCCGGGACAACTGCTCCCTCCCCAGCCAACAGGGTCTGAGTGGCACTGGGAGGAACCAAGTTGCTCGCAAACACACAAGGGCTGTGAGCACCCTCAGAGTCTGTGGACACCAGTGGGGTTGGGTTGCAAAATGAGCCCTGAACCCCATGGTCATTGGTCTGGCTGGAGAGTTGGGCTGTGGGAGAAGCCAGTCCACAGTATGGCACAGCAGGCTTGAATAGGAGAAATTTCTCAAGAGGGAGTGAAAAGACACACTGTTTGGGGAATTCTTCTACAGCAATTGACAGCCTCCCTGTCACCCAGCCAGGCAGTGATCCAGAGTTTGCACAGAAGATTGTGCTTGTGTGGAGGTCCCTGTGCACCCCCATAGCACTGGGAAGGGTGAGACAGTCTGGCCAAGGGTGCATGGGTGCACTCCCATGGGGGAGTGCATTGCCACACTCCAGTCCACAGCAGTAACCCTGCAGAAAGACCTGATTCCCACACCCAGGGCACAGGGACCAGGAGCCAAGCTCCCCAGAACTGTCTGACCGAGTGCAGATCCCGAAGGAAGAAAAGCCATACCAATCAGCCCTCACCCTGCTGCAGCCAGCAAGAACAAAATGGCCGGTTTGGCCACTTTGACACTAAGAGACTTTTAAATTTTATTCTATTTTTTTAAACAATTCTGAATTTTAAAAGTTTTATTATTTTTATTCTCATTTAATTTCTCTTTCCTCTTCTTCCAGCTTTCTTGTTTTATTACTTCCTCCTTTATTTCTTCCAATTTTGTCTCTTCTTCCTTCCTTCATCTGCCTTTTTAATTTATTTTTTAAATACCTACAAGTGAGACAAAAATCTGGATCTGTGGAAAGACCAGAGTTGAATCCAAAGAAAGGACATCACAACAGCTGCGACAGTGAGACAAATTTTGCTCTGCTATTACAGAGAACCTGCAAGTTATTGCATATTTGTATTATTATTATTTTTCCATTATTCTTACATCTTTTTTTAATAGTATTTCTGTATTCCTCTTTTTTCTGTATAGTCTGCTTTGCTAGGCTGGTTATATGGTATCACCTGACAGGTTTCCCCTGATATCTCCTTCATAGGGTATTGCTAATTTACTGTGCTTAACCTCACCTGTGTCCCATTAGCACAGTGCTCAAGGTTCTATACTCCCTGTTCTTCTTATTTAGATCACATAGGTTCTGTCATATGATTGTTGCTCTAATATTATTGTAAATAATCGCTGTTCCATGCAATTGTAAATATTTCACAACACTTTTCACAGATCTTAGCCCACTTCAAAGTTTCCTGAACTGTATTACTGTAGTGATTAACTCTATTCTCTCACACACTACACCTATTTACTATCCTTTACTCTCACCTTACCCCAGAATCTGACCTCCCACAACCTCCCTGCTTTATAGATCCAACTCACAATCCTTCCTTCCCCAACAAGAGTCTTATCTTCTTTCCATCCTTTCTAAAAATCAGCTAGCTGAGTGGAAGATCATGGTTAACACTATACATAGCCAAAGTATCTCCTATCTCTTCTCTTCTGGCTGCTACTGTAAATATCATAGAATACTCTCTTGCTGTCTTAAACCATTTTGCCTTCGCCCTCCAACTGATCAAAAAAAAAAAAAGAGTAGGTGGAAGCGGTGAATACCAGGATACCCACTGGAAGAGGAAACCCAACAACAAAGGAACCACTAACATACAACAGAAGAAGGTGAAGGGGGAAGTGGAAACCACACAAACCTCAATCCAGGACCTATCTGGAAATACAACTAAACAGTGGAGACACTACCCAGTACAAACAACTGAACAAGAGCAAGAGAGAATCCTCAAAACCTTATACACACGGAAGAACCAGCTTCAACACAACCTGCTCTCACCAGCACAACAAAATACAAGAGGTGGTGGACAGACTGACCCTCATTTAACCACCTGGAGGGAAGGACCCACCAAGCAAAGACCCAACAACAATTAAAACCCAAAGACATGCACAGAGCCAACTTAAATGACAGCCCAAGACCAGTGAGCTCGGGAGATCAAGTAAACTGCACCACTGAAACTCACTGGTATTCTACCACAAGAGTTCACACCACAAACCCAGGGAGCTAGAACAGATCAATTTAAGAAGCTGAGGCTAACAAGAAGAGACTCACACAAAATGCTAAGACAAAGAAGCAATCACCAAATGAAGGGAAAGGAGGAAGCCTCAGAAAGAATGCTAAATAAAATAGAGGCAACTCAACTATCAGATAATGAGTTCAAAGCAATGATTCTCAGGAAGCTCAATGAGCTCATAATGAGCTATCAGGAACTACAGGGAAGCTACAATGAGCTTACTGAAAACTATATCAACATGAAAAAGGAAATAGAAACTATCAACAAGGGCCAAGAGGGAATGAAGAATTCAATTTCTGAACTGAAGAACACAGTAGAAGGAATGAAAGAAAGATTGATGAAGCAGAAGATTGGATCAGCGAGCTAGAGGACAAAGTAGAAGAAAACACCCAGAAAGAGCAAGAAAAGGGAAAGCGGCTCAGGAAGAATGAAGCAGGATTAAGAGAAATGCAAGACAATATGAAACATAATAATATCCGTATAATAGGGATACCAGAAGGAGAAGAAAAAGAGCAAAGGATAGAAAACCTATTTAAAAAAGTAATTATGGGAAAATCCCCCAATTTGATGAGAGAAAAAGTCACACAAATCTAGGAAACACAGAGAGTTCCAATCAAGAGGAACCCAAAGAGGCCCACTTCAAGACATATCATAATTAAAATGGCAAAATACCAAGAGAAAGAGAGAATCTTAACAGCAGCAAGGGAGAAACAGATAGTAACATACAAGGGAGCCCCAATAAGGTTGGCAGCTGACTTCTCAATGGAAACACTCCAAGCCAGAAGAGAATGGCAAGAAATATTCCAAGTAATGAGAACCAGAGGTCTGCAACCAAGGCTACTTTACCCAGCAAGGCTCTCAATCAAGATAGAAGGCCAAATAAGAAGCTTCCCAGAGGAAAGAAGTCTAAAAGAATACACCTCCACCAAACTTGCTCTGCAAGAGATGCTAAAGGGACTGCATTAAGGAAAGGAAGGAAAAGAGAGAGAGAGAGGAACACAGATATGAAAGTGGAAATGAATAAGTACCTATCAATAATAACCTTCAACGTAAATAGATTAAATGCTCCAATCAAAATATATAGAATAGCTGAATGGATAAGGAAGCATGATGCACACATATGTTGCCTACAAGAGACCCACCTCAGGACAAAAGGTATACTCAGACTAAAAGTGAAGGGCTGGAAAAAAATTTTCCAAGCAAAAGGACAGGGGAAAAAAGCCAGGGTAGCAATAGTCATATCAGACAAAATAGACTTCAAAAAAAGGTCCATAAAGAAATACCCAGAAGGTTACTTCATAATACTCAAGGGAAAACTCCACCAAGAAGACTTAAGCATTATAAATATATATGCACCCAATATAGGAGCACCCAAATACATAAAGAAAATCTTAGAGGACTTTAAGAAAGATATTGACAGCAACACAATCATACTAGGGGATTTTAGCACCCCACTATAAAAAATGGACAGATCTTCCACACAAAATATCAACAAAGATATTGTGGAATTGAACAATGCCCTAGAGGAGATGGACTTAACTGATATATACAGAGCCCTTCATCCAAAAGAAGCAAAATACACATTCTTTTCAAACACACATGGAACATTTTCAAAGATAGACCACATGATGGGACACACAACAAGCCTCAAAAAATTCAAGAAAATTGAAATTATATGAAGCATTTTATCTGACCACAAAGGACTGAAACTAGAAACCAACCACAAGGGAAGAAACCTGAAACACTCAAAACCATGGAGATCGAATAACATGCAATTAAGCAATGAATGGGTCAAAATGAGATCAAGGGAGAAATCAAAAAGTTTCTGGAAACAAATGAAAATGAACTCACAACAAGCCAAAACTTATGGGACACAGTGAAGGCAGCTCTGAGAGGGAAGTTCACAGTGATACAGGTCTACCTAAAAAGATAGAAACACTTCAAACAAACAACCTAACCCTACATCTAAAAGAACTCGAGGAACAACAAGAAAGACAGCCCAGAGCAGGCAGAAGGAAGGAAATAACCATGATCAGAGCAGAATTAAATGATATAGAGACTAAAACACAATTCTAAGGATCCATGAATCCAGGAGCTGGTTCTTTGAAAAGATAAACAAAATTGATAAGACTTTAAGCAGGCTCATCAAGAAAAAAAGAGAGAGGATCCAAATAAACACAATCAGAAATGAAAGAGGAGAGATTACAACTGACTGCACAGAAATACAAAGGATTGTAAGAAATTATTATGAAGAACTGTATGCCAAGAAATCTGAAAACCTAGATGAAATGGACAAATTTCTAGAAAAATATAATCTCCCAAAACTCAATAAAAAAGAAGCAGAAAGCCTGAACAGACCAATAACAGCAGATGAAATTGAAGCAGTAATCACAAAACTCCTGACACACAAAAGTCCAGGTCCCGATGGTTTCACAGGAGAATTCTACAAAGCATTTAAGGATGAACTAACCCCTATCCTCCACAGACTATTCCAAAAAATCCAGAATGATGGAAGAGTCCCAAACTCTTTTTATGAAACCAGCATCATCCTAATCACAAAACCATATAAAGACACACCAAAGAAAGAAAACTTCAGGCCAATATTACTGATGAACATAGATGCTAAAATCCTCAACAAAATATTGGCAAACTGCATCCAACAATACATTGAAAGGTCATACACCATCATCAAGAGGGATTCATCCCAGGGATGCAAGGATGGTTCAATATTCACAAATCAGTAAGTGTAATACATCACAGAAACAAAAGCAAAGACAAAAATCACATGATCATATCAATAGATGCAGAAAAAGCATTTCATAAGGTACAGCACCCGTTTGTGATAAAAGCACTTAGCAAAATGGGAATAGGAGGAGCATTCATCAACATAATAATGGCCATATATGAGACCCTACAGCCAACATCATACTCAATGGCCAAAAACTAAAATCTTTTCTACTAAGATCAGGAACAAGACAAGGTTGTCCATTTTTACCACTTTTATTCAATACAGTATTGGAAGTTTTAGCCACAGTGATCAGACAAGAAAAGGAAATAAAAGGCATCCAAATCGGAAAGGAGGAAACAAAACTGTCATTGTTTGCATATGACATTGTTTGCATATGACATTATAGTGTACATAGATAATCATGTAGACTCTGCCAAAAAACTGCTTGACCTAATAAACGAATTTGGCAAAACAGTGGGATACAAGATCAATATCCAGAAATCAAAGGCATTTTTGTATACCAACAATAAAACAGCAGAAGCAGAAATGAAGAAAAAATCCCATTTGATATAGCAAAAAAAAAAAATACCTAGAAATAAGTCTAACCAAGGAAGTAAAAGACCTGTATACAGAAAACTACACAACACTGAAGAAAGAAATCAAGGAAGACACAAACAATTAGAAACAAAAACCATGTTCATGGATTCGAAGAGTTAACATCATCAAAATGTCCATACTACCCACAGTAATTTACAGATTCAATGCAATACCTATTAAAGTACCAATGGCATATTTCACAGACATAGAACAAACACTTCAAAAATTTACATGGAACCATAAACGACCCCAAATAGCTGCTGCAATTTTGAGAAAGAAAACCAAAGTAGGAGGGATCACAATACCTGATACCAAACTGTATTATACAGCCACTGTAATCAAAACAGCCTAGTAGTAGCATAAAAGCAGGCACATGGACCAATGGAACAGAACAAAGAGCCCAGAAATAAGCCCAAATCTCTATGGCCAATTAATATTTGACAAAGGGGGCAGTAACATAAAATGGAGTAAAAACAGTCTCTTCAAGAAATGGTGTTGGGAGAACTGGACAGCTACGTGCAAAAAATGAAACTTTAGCATCAACTTACACCATACAGAAAAATAAATTCAAGGTGGTAAAAGACTTAAATATAAACCATTAAAGTCCTAGAGGAGATCATAGGCAATAAAATATCAGATATTTCATGCAGCAAGATTTTTACTGATATATCCCCCAGAGCAAGGGACATAAAGGAAAAAATAAACAATGGGATCTCATCAAAACAAAAAGCTTCTACACAACTAAAGAAAACAGTATTAAAATAAAAAGAGATCCAACGGTATGGGAAAACATGTTTGCCAATGATACCTCAGACAAGGGTTTAATCTCCAAAATATATAAAGAACTTACACGACTCCACTCTAAGAGGACAAGCAACCTAATTAAAAACTGGGTAAAGGATTTGAACAGACACTTCTTCAAGGAGGACATACAGAGGATCCAGAGATACATGAAAAGATGCTCAGTATCGCTAGCTATCAGAGAAAAGCAAATTAAAACCACAATGAGATACCACTTCACACCAGTCGGAATGGCCATCATAAACAAAGCAACAAACATCAAGTGTTGGAGAGGCTGCAGAGAAAAGGGGTCCCTAGTGCAATGTTGATGGGATTTCAGACTGGTACAACCACTGCAGAAAACAGTATGGAACTTCCTCAGAAAACTAAAAATGGATCTGCTTTTTGACCCAGAAATTCCACTGCTGGGATTATATCCTAAGAACCCGGAAACACCAATCCAAAAGAACCTATGCACCCTAATGTTCACAGCAGCACAATTTACAATAGCCAAGTGCTGGAAGCAACCCAAGTGCCCATCAGTTAATGAGTAGGTCAAAAAACTATGGTACAGTTACACAATGGAATTCTATGTAGCAGAAAGAAAGAAGGAGCTCCTACCCTTTGCAACAGCATAGATGCAACTGGAAATCATTATTCTAAGCAAAATATGCCAGTTGGTGAAAGACAAATACCATATGATCTCACCTTTAACAGGAACCTAAAGAACAAAATGAAGAAACAGCAAAATATAACCAAAGACACTGACATAGAGAATAGTCTGACTGTTCAGAGGGGAAAGGAGAGGGAATTTCAGGGGAATTTCAGGTGAAAAAAAGAAGGGTTTACAGGAACAAGTGTAAAGGACATATGGATAAAAACTAGGGGTGGGTGGAAATGGGAAGAAGGAGGTGAGGGCTGGGTGGGTGGGTTGGGATGGGAGTAAAAGAGAGAAAATTGTACTGCAACAAGAACTAAAATAAAAATATCCACCAAAATAAAAAATCAACTTCATCTAGATAATACCGAAGCCTACTGAACATGCAAAAAATATGTGAGAACACAATTGAAAAACACATTTTCCTCAATTATTAAATAAAGGAAAGAATACTAAAAAAAAAGAGAGACAGCAGTAGAGTATTTTATGGGATTTAAAGTACCAGCAAGTAGAGAAGAGATAGGAGGTTCTTTGGATAAGTATAGCGATAACTGTGATATTTCACCCAACTAGCCACTTTTTATAAAAGGTGAAAGATAGATAAGACTCTTGTTGGAGGGGAGGAGGATCGTGATCTGAATCCAGAAAGCAGAGGCTTGTGTAAGGTTTGATGATGAGATATAGTTAGAGTGTTAGAGTAAAGGATAGAAAGTAGGCATAGTGTGAGAGAGAACAGAGTTAAGCATAACAATAATAATGCTCAAGAATTAAGTAAAGTGGGCTAAGATCAGGGATGATTGCTGTGTATTATGTACAGTTGCATGGAACAACAATTATTTACAGTAGTACTGGAACAAAAACAATACCACAAGAAATATATGATTTGGAAAACCAGAATAGAAAGTACCCAATCAAGAGTTGTGTGTTATTGGTACATGAGTGAAGTGGAAGAAGGAAAATTAAAATACATTAAAGAGAGAACAGGAAAACCAGTCAAACAATGCAATTAAACAGAGAAATAAAACAGAGAAAACTAAATGTGAGGAAGAGAAATAAAAAATAGTAATGAAATAAAAAGTAAAAATAATAAAAAAATAATACACATAAGCAATAAAATGCTAACTCTATGGGACAGCAAAGTGACATTTGTCTCAGTTTTTCAATTTTGTGTGTTAGCCTTGTGCTCCCCCGTTACTCCATGTCTTATTGTCTCACTTGGGGGAAGAAAAAAAAAGGAAAAAAATAGAGAGGAAGGAAAAAATAATGATCCTCCTGCTGACTTTAAACCTGTTTAGCAAGTTCTGCTGGTCTTCTGAGATGCCACAGGAAGAGGGGGGCTGGGCTTCACTTTTCATCCTTCCTATTGTTTTGAGAGGATGGAGATCAGGTCTGGGCCACAATATTCACTGTTGCCCAGCCTCTGGCCCAGGTCCTCCGTGAGCTGCCAAGCTCCAATCAGCCACTCAGTCTCAGGCTCATGGCTCCAATCAGTCACCCAGTCTCTGGGCATACAGTGCAAGACAAGTTTGGATGTACGGTCCACTTGACCACTCAATCTCTGGGTGTGCAGTTTAAATCAACCTGCAGGCAAGCCAGCTGCTGCTCGAGAGTTCCTCACAAAGCAGCTTCCTGCTGTTCTTAACAAGTGCACAGCTTTCTACCCTGCCCAACTTTCCAACCAGTCTGAAGACAATACGGTCAGGGTCTGAGACAGTGCACTTCCTCCCTTCTCCAGATGTCACCAGCCCAGAACTTCAGTTTCTCTGGTGCCAGCATCCACAGTCTCAATGGATGTACGGTCATCCCTTGCTATATCACAGTTCACTTATTGCAGCTTCACTGTATCACGGGTTTTTAAAAATATATATATCTAATTCTGTATTGTGGAGTTTTTGCTATATTGAGGGACTTTGCAGTATATAGGTATTTATATAATATTTATGATTTTAATTATTTTTGCCTAAAAATTTAAAACAATATAAAAATATTAAAAATGTTAGTTCAAACATATTAAAAGAACATTAAATTGAAATAAAATACAGTGTGTATTTCATTAGCAGATGAATACTGTACTATACACAAAGAAGTACTGTATACAAAGAAATGCAGCACACTACTACCCCTTGTGCAAGTTTGCCCGCGTGAGATTGTACATGGCACATTATTGGCTGATGGAATGGAAGGCGACAAACCACAGCACTGTGTTCTATATCCTGGGCACTGACTGGCTCAGTGACCATAGCATCAGTCTGTTTTCTCTCCCACAATGTTCCCATACCTTCAGCATCTCTCCTTGTCTGCTTCACATCCATGTCTGATCACTGCTCATAGTGTTGCTCTGCAGTGTTGTGTTTTTGCAAAATTTTTGTAGAAGTTCAAATTTATTTCAAGCCCTATGATGCCACCCAAACATTCTGTGACTTCTTAGGCTTCTGGCAGTGAACTCAAGCACCAGAGGAATATGCTTACCATCAAAGAAAAGGTGGAACTTCTCGACATGTTAAAGGAAGGCAAAAGCTATGTGACTGTAGGCTGCCATTACGGGATCAATGATTCTACTGTTTGCTACATAAAGAAAGATGAAAATATTAGGTCTACAGCAACAATGACTTTTAACAAGACTGCAAAGAGGGTGGTCACTTCCTGCAATAAGATCATTGTGAGAATGGAGTCTGCATTGGCCCTGTGGATAAATGACTGCAGGAAGAAGAATATCTCGCTGGATACCAACACCATCCAGACAAAGGCCAAGAAACTTTATGATAGTTTTGCAGGATGCAAGGACATTCACAATGGTGATGAGAGTGAAGACGAGGACAACAACGCAGAAGCAGGACTATCAAGTGCTTCTCCCACCAGACCAACCCCATTCAGTGCCAGCAAGGGCTGGTTTGACAAATTTCAGAGATGCTTTGGACTCAAGAGTGTTTCTCTACATGGAGAAGCTGTCTCTGCAGATAAAAAGCAGTGCCAGCAACTACCCATAACTATGTTCATCACTTGGATGAAGAGATCAGTTATGCCTATGCCTTTAGTGGAAATAGAAGTTATGGTCCAGGGCAAAGATACTGCACCAACTGATGAAGCGCCTGATGAAGTGGTGCCTTCAGAAGAGCTGTAATGCTCTTCTTAGCTGTGCAGTACATTCACCTCATAGTCATCACCTTCATTGCCATCAGTAGCTATCTAAATAATTCATATCTTCATCATTCAAGTTGTAGTATGCTTCATTGGTGAGTACCCATATAGAATTTTATATGTTGTTAAAATTATGTAGGTTTAAGAGTGTAGAAAGTGTTTAAGAGCATATGAAGTGTTTGTAAGAGTGTGGGAAAGGTTAACAAGAGAGTGGGAAAGGTTTATAGGAGTGTGGGAAGGGTTTATAAAGCCTTAAAATATATATAAATAATAAAATAAATATAATACCTCTACGTGGCAAATTTTCACCTATTGTGGGGGTCTCTGGAATGTAACTTCCACAATAAGTGAGGGATCACTGTGTACCAACTCTGTGTGTTTCCCACTTTGTCCCTATTCCCCTCAGTGACTTCCAGCATCCAGATCCCTCATGATTTTCACCAATAATTTTATTGATTTGGATGTTTTGAATATGTTGGCTGCCTCCTGGGTGGTATAACATTGATTGTTCTCAATTGATATCTAATTGCTATCAGTCTCAACCTGTCTACCCAACCATGGAGCATCTTCCAGAAAGAAATCTCCAGCATGAAATTTTCCAAACCACTTTTGACACCCTTGATCATTTGCAGCACCTTCTCCACACAATGCATAAACCTTTTTTTTTTTTTGCATTCCAGTTGTGTTTTTACCTGTCTTGGAATAATAAAACACAGTATGTGGAAAATGTTGTGTATTTTCTTCTGTATTCAATATTAAAATGGCTACACAAAAATTCTACAATTTTGATGTTTTTTTTAAAATGCACTCTGATATAACAGCTGTCACAATACAATGTGACAAAATCGTTTTGAATAAAGTTAAAGATAACTAAGTGTGGAGACTTCTGGCCAAGATGGAGGTTTAGGTAGATACACTGTGCATCCTCATACAACCAGAAGAAGGACAACAAATTAAAAAAAAAAAGCAACCAGAACTGACAGAAAATCAAAATGTATGGAAGTCCAACAACCAAGAGGTTAAAGAAGAAACATTCATCCAGACCAGTAAGAGGAGCAGAGATGGGCAGGCAGGTGGAGAGGACTCACAGGTGAGGTGATGGCTGGTAGAGCAGGCAGTCCCACATTTGTGTGTGGATAAACAGGGAGGAACAACTGGGGAGTGAGACATATCATACAACCCAGGGTTTCAGTGTGGTGAAATGAAGCCTCAAAATCTCTGACTGAAAAAAACCTGTGGGGGTTGCTATGGTGGGAGAAACTCCCAGCCTCACAGGACAGTTCATTGGAAAGACACACAGAGTCCTAGAATGTACACAAACCCACCCACTAAAGAATCAGCACTAGAAGGGCTCAATTTGCTTATGGGTATCCAGAGAAGTGACTGAAAGCCTGACAAGAGCAGAGCAAGTGGCATTGTTGCCTCTAGGACTCCTCCCTCATAGACAGTGCCACAACACAGCAAAGTGGTTTTCCCTGCCCTGGCAAATACCTAAGCCTCCACCCCTTACTAAATAACAGGCAGGCTGAGAAAAAAAATGGCCCAAATGAAAGAACAGATCAAAGCCCCAGAAAAAATACTACTAAGCAATGAAGAGATAGCCAACCTATCAGGTACACAGTTCAAAACACTGGTAATCAGGATGCTCACAGAATTGGTTGAGTATAGTTACAAAATAGAGGAAAAAGTGAAGGCTATGAAAAGTGAAATAAAGGAAAATATACAGGCAACCAACACTGAAGGGAAAGAAACTGGGACTTAAATCAATGGTTTGGACCAGAAGGAAGAAATAAACATTTGACTATAATAGAATGAAGAAATAATAATTTGAAAAATGAGGAGAGCCTTGGGAATCTCCATGATAACTTTAAATGTTCCAACATCTGAATCATAAAGATGTCAGAAGGAGAAGAAGAAGAAGAACAAGACATTGAAAATTCATTTGAAAAAGTAGTGAAAAAGAACTTCTCTAATCTGGCAAAGGAAATAGACTTCAAGGAAGTCCAGGAAGCCCAGAGAGTCCCAAAGAAGTTGGATCCAAGGAAGAACACATCAAGGCACATCATAATTACATTACCCATGATTAAATATGAGGAGATAATCTTAAAAGCAGCAAGATAAAAGGAAACAGTAACGTCCAAAGGAATGTCCATAAGACTATCAGCTGATTTCTCAAAGGAGACCTTACAAGCAAGAAGGGGCTGGAAAGAAGTATTCCAAGTCATGAAAGGCAAGGACCTACATGCAAGATTACTCTATCCAGCAAAGCTATCACTTAGAATGGAAGGAAAGATATAGTGCTTCCCAGATAAGGTCAAGTTAAAGGAGTTCATTGTCACCAAGCTCTTATTATATGAAATATTAAAGGGACTTATCTATGAAAAAGAAGATCAAAACTATGAACAGTTAAATGACAAAAAATTCACAACTATCACCAACTGAACCTAAAAAATCAAACAAACAAACTAAGCAAACAACTAGAACAGGAACAGAATTATGAAATGGAGATCACATGGAAGGTATCAGCGGGGAAGGAGATTGGAAAATGGGAGAAAGGTACAGGGAGTAAGTAGTATAAATGGTAGGTAGAAAATAGATAGGGAGAGGTTAAGAATAGTATAGGAAATGTAGAAGCCAAAGAATTTATATGTATGACCCATGGACATGAACTAAAGGGGGGTGGAATGCAAGTGGGAGTGGGTGTGTAGGGTGGAGGGGAATTAAGGGGTAAAAATGGGATAACTAATAGCATAATCAATAAAATATATTTTAAAAACACAATTAAAATTAAAAAATATATTTTAAAAATGCAACTAAATGGTGCTAGAACCATCTTATGGAAAAAAATCCAAATGTGCTTTTTGTCCAACCTGATAGATAGAAAAGCTCCCTGTGTTCATGGATTGGAAGATTTACTATTGTGAAAATGGCAATACTCTCCAAATTTATCAAAAGATTTAAGCTGAAACTTTTCAAAATTCTAACAGATTGTTTTCTGTAAAGATGACCAGAAGATCCTACAATTCATATGAAAATGCAAGACCAGAAGAGTCAAAATAAGTTTGAAAAAGAAAGACAAAGTTGGAAAACTCACACTTCTGGATTTCAAAACTTCTTACAAAGCTATAATAATCAACTCTGTACAATGGTATTAATACAAATATAGATACTAGATCAATGAAAGAGAATTGGGAGTCCATAAAGAAACAGTCAAATTAGTGGTTAATTGATTTTCAATAACAGTACCAAGACAATTCACTAGGGGAAAGAATAGTTTACTTTAAAGCTTTTATTTATTACTTATTTTTTGAGAGAGGAGGAGGAGGGAGTAAGAAAGAGAAAGGGAAGCAACTATGTGAGAGAGAAACATCTGTCTGTTGCTTCTGATACCTGTATATGCCCTGACCTTGGACTGAACCCACAACCCAGGTATGTGCCCTGACTAGGAATCGAACCAGTAGCATTTTGTTTTGTGGGATGACATCCAACCAACTGAGCTACACTAGTTAGGGCTATTTTGTTTTGTTTTTAAAAACAGATCCTGGGGTAACTGGATATCTACATGCAAAAAAATAAAGTTGAAACACTACCTGTCACCATTTAGAAAAACTAACTAAAAAATGGATCAAAGGCCTAACTATAAAATCTAAAACTATAAAATTATTACAAAAAACACATAGGGGTAAGTCTTTACAACTTTGGATTAGGAAACAATTTCTATGATATGACACCAAAAGCATGTTGTAATAAAAGAACATACAGATGAACTGAACTTCATCAAAAGTAGAAATTTGTGAATCAAAAGATGTTAAGAAAATGAAAAGACAACCCTTCACATGAGAGGAAATATTGGGAAATTTTATATGAGATTAGGATATGGTATCCAAAAGATATAAAGAACTTTTATAACTCAACAAAAAATAAATAATCCAATTTAAAAATGGGTAAGTCTCTGAATAAACACTTCTTCAAAGAAGATGTAGAAATGGGCAATAAATACATGAAAAACGTGTTTGATTCCACTGGTTCCTAGGGAAATGCAAATCAAATAAAAATTAAATACAGCTTCACTCTTTGGGTTTTAATCTAAAAAGACAGATATTAACAAGTATTAGCAAGAGTATAGAGAAAATGCAACCTTAATGCATATTAGATGAGAATGTAAAATTATGTAGCTGCTATGGAAAACAGTCTGGCGGATCCTCAAAATGCTTACCAAAAAATTAAAACTGGTCTTGACCCATGTGACTCAGTTGGTTGGGTGTTGTCCTGCAAAGTGAAAGGTCACTGGTTCAATTCTGGTCAGGGCACATGCCTGCATTGTGGGTTTGGTCCCCTGTTGGGGCATGTATGAGAGACAACTGGTTGATGTTTTCCTCCCATATTGATATTTCTATTTCTCTCTTTTTCCCTCCCTTTGCCTGTCTCTAAAAATAAGTAAATAAAATCTTTAAAAAACTTAAACCTAGAGTTACTATATGACTCAGCAATTCTACTCCTAGGTATATACCCAAGAAGATTGAAACATAGGCTTACACACAAAAAAGTATATCAATGTTCATAGCAGCATTAGTTATGAAGCCAAAAAGTGAAAACAACTCAACTAGTGAATAGATAAAAGAGATATATCAATATAATGAAATATTATTAATTGAAAATCAGCCATAAAGTACTGATACATGCTATATTGTGTATAAATATTGAAAACACTATGCTAAGTGAAAGAAGCCATCCACAAAAGGCCATATGTTATATAATTTCACTTGTAAAAAAATCCAGAATAGGCAAACCCATAAAGACAGAAAAGTGGTTTACTTTTTGCCAGGGCCTGAAGGAAGGGCATATTAGGAGTAACTGCTATAGATTTCATTTTTTATGAGGGGGATGATTACAATGTTATTAAATTATATAGTGGTGATTTGCTCACAATGTTGTAAATACGCTAAATGCCACTTGATTGTACACTTTTGAACTTTGAAATGGTGAGTTTTATGGTATGTGAATTATATCTCAATAAAAAAATATGTCCTTATTGGCACTTGGTCACTTTGTGGGACAGACTAATGATCCAGGTTTATTTTGTATTACCTCTGTTTTCTAAAGAATCCTGTTTCCTTGTAGTTGAGATTGTATTCACATACCAAAATGTGGGTTTAGGTATGTTTATTATTACAGTGGTATTGCTTCTGGAAAATCTTTCATTCTCCCTTGCTTCTTCTTCTGGGTCTCATTAGGTGGATGCAGCTCTGTTTCTATCAGCTGATGTATGACATGGGACAGACAGCAATCAATGCACAGACCACTAAAAGCTCAGCTCTGCATCCTCAGAATCCCTCAGCTTGGCTGGAGATTATTTTATTGGGGATTTTGAACAGATGCAAAATGTTAATTATGTTATAGCTGTTACTCTGTTGGATGTCAGGGTTATTTGAAGATATTCAGCTGATATTTTGTGATATTTGGAAGAGAATCCAGGAAAAATCAAATCAGCTACAGATGCCATTGACAAGTCACCTCCTTCTGCCAGGTCCTCATGGGAGATATGTGTGCATAATACAAAGCTAGGCAAATCAGCACTTTATTCATGACACAGTTTAGCCCCAACCACAATGAATAAGTTCAGATTTCTCACCTACACCTGGGAGAATCTTTTACCTTGGGCAGGTAACCAGCTCTAACCTCCTCCAATTGAAAACCTAAATGACTTTCAGAACTTCATTCTACAGTTATGGGAAGGTCACACATGCAGGAAGAAGTGGAGTAGTGCCAGTGGTGGGAAGTATTTTTCCTATGAAACAAATGCCAGGAAAGGCAGCTGAGAAAAAAGCAGGAGAGGCAAACTCTCACAGGGCTAAACACAAAAAAATTGAGAGAAGGTTCATAAACACAAGATATATTAAATTTTCTTTGAAATAAATTAATATCTAACAAAAGTAAAGATTAAGTTGTGCAATATAATCCCAGAATTTTAAAAACCATACGCATGTAGAAGATATCACAGGATGGTAGTCCAAAGATGAGCACACATTTAAAGTTGTATGATGGATGTCTCCCTCCTTCAGGTGGAAACCTCTATATCATTTGATGCATTAACTGAATGGTCTTCCTGTATTACCAGACTCATGATAAATTCAGAGCTGCTCTAATCATGCCCTTCATTGCAGTGTGGCAAAGAAGATGGCATTTGTATTAGTTTTCCCAGGCTGGGAAACTGTTTACCACAGACTGGGTGGCTTAGACAACACAAATATATTTTCTCAGAGGCCTGGAGGCTGAAGTCCAAGATCAAGACATTGGCAGGGTTGGTGTGTTCAGACACCTCTTTCCTTGTCTTGTACATGCTGGTCTTCTCTGTGTCTTCATATGGTTTTCCTTCTGTGTGTTCCTTTGTCCAAATTTCCTCTTTTTATAATAAGGCATTAATCATATAGGGTTAGAGTCCACCCTAATGACCTCATTGTAACTTAATTACCTCTCTAAGACTATCTACAAATTTAGTCCCATTCTGAAGTACTGGGGGTTAAGACTGAATTTGCAGAGACACAATTCAGCTCATAGCACACATTTACTAATCCTTAACCCAGCACTTGACTATATCCATTACTAATGCCTGTCCAACTGGAGGGTTGTATGTAATTTCCTACCCCCCATTCACTCAAAGAAAACGAATAGAAAGCAAGAAGAAGACCCTCAACCTCACCCTCACTATCAGGAAAGTAGAGATGTGGCATATAGTTTGATGTCACAAAAATAAAAGCAACATGACTGAACCAGGACTCCTCTGGCTTGTGATTTTTGAGTGGGCATTGCATCACTGACATCTTTGGAATAAACACATCTTGTCATTGTCACATATCTGAACAACTCAAGTTTACCTGATGTTCAATGCCACAGGTGATGCTTTAGTTGGTTTGTTTTATGCACGATACTATTTTGCCTTTCCCTCAGTTCCTTTATGACTTCCTCAACAGGACTCACAGTTGACTGTTACCTGAGAGTCAGGAAGAAGCAGGGGATGGCAGAGACCTGGCTGTTCCCTCCTTTCTTATATGTCCAGTGCTCTTAGAGCCTGCTGAAACATTTGCCCACTTTCCTGGGCAGCAGAAGGCAGCCTCTGGAGAAAGTTTCACTGAGAGTTGGGAGATAGGTGGGGTGGGCCATCCTTCCCTCCCGGTATTCATTTCAGGCACTTCCCTGTTTATCTGCTGCAGTGAAGCTCTGCTAATGTGGAAAAAAATAAATTAATTAAAAAGAAATTCAGCACAGAGCACCCAGGAAAACAGTGGGGATAATAATGCCACTATTCATTATTTTAAAACAAACACAGTTTGGAATGTGGATCTATCTGGAAGTGTGAAATTGGTTCTTCTTATAAGAGCAACTGGCAAAGGAAAAGCACATGACCAGCCCAGGGACAAAAGATTACACTTGGGGCCAGCAGTGTAGTCTCTCTGAGTCCTGGTTAGCTCTGCTAGCTCAGCCACAAACATGAGTATTGTCAGAATATAATAAGAAGTATCTACCATGTATCAAACACCTACTTGGTGCTCTATATTCTTGATTTTATTGAATCCTACAACTACCCAGTAAAATAAATATTTTCTCCATTTCTATAAGAAGAGACGGAGGGTCAGACAAGTTAAGACATTTATGTAAGGTCATATAGGTCAGCCATGGCAGAGATGAATTCAGTCCAGATTGATTTGACTTGAAATCCATGACTGTCCATTTACCTTGTTGCAAGGCCAGAGATAATGCTTGCACTGTGAGACAAGACACTCTAGGCTCCATCCAGACTCTAGAAAGGGTGAGAGAAGGCAAGGCATGCAAAAAGGAAGAAACTATTTCCATTGGGCAAGTCAAGTCCAGATGTCCTTTCCAGTATGGCTAAGTGAAGGCACCAAAAAAAGTATAATTTGGGATGGGTCATTTGCAAGTTCTGCTTCAATTCTCTTATCTGTAAATGAGAACTTAAATGAAATTAAAGCTCTGTTTTTTGGGTTTCCTTTGCTAAAATCTCATGCCAGAAAGAATATTACTTACTGAGCCATTTAGGTACTTATAGGTTTAGAAGGACCTGCAATGGGTGGAAGCCCATGCTAGGACCTCAAGGACAGGAGAGGTTTTTAAAGAAGGCAAACATTCTTATGGGTTGAGAGGGGGGCTGTGTGGACCTGGTGCACTAATGTGGTCATACCCTGAGGCCCATCTACTCTGTACCAGTTGAATGGAAGAATCACTATGATGAGGTGAGAAAAGCACAGTTTGGAATTGGACAATTCTGGGTTTAAATTTTGTCATGGTGTGTGTCCATCCTGGGACAACTCTGGGTTCAATTTTTGTCATGGTGTGTTTCCATCCTGGGAAATATGCTCAACTGCTTGGGGCCTTGGTTTCCTTGTTTACAAATTGGGGGAAATAATGCAACCTTATAGCTAATGGGGATAATTGAATGAGACACTGGTGTGAAACAGCTGATGCAGTGTTTGGTCTGGTGTGGTGTCCTTTTCCCTTCTTCACTTCACGTCCCTTCAGGAGAAATATTTCTCCCCTGAGAGGTGATTCACAGGCTCTAGGTAATGTCTGGCTTGGGGAAACTGTAAGAGCTATGCTTCTTAAAGTTATTTGGGGGTGTAGGCACTTTTGAGACAAGATTAAATTTTTACAGTTCTTTTTCAGAAAAGAATCGCACTGAGCTATAAACAGTGGCTCACACTTTTAGAAATCATCCCTCCTGAAATCTCAACCACACATTTCAAGTGGCATCTTTGTCCTTGCAGAAGGGAAGGGTTTGGAAAGCCCTGTGTGTCCGTCCTCACAGCTCTTGAGAGTTCATGGAGCTGCTTATGACTCAGTTCACAGAAAACTGGAAAACCTTCTTAGAAAAGCAGTTGAAGGCCAGGTGGGTTGCCTGCTGGCCTTCCCTAACTGGGTTTCTTGTGCTTGCATGTAAACATATATTTGTTAACCTGTGCTTCCTAGGCCCCGTAGCCCTTTCTGATCTGTGACATCAGCAGGAGCACAATAGTGAGGGAGAAAAAAGCTCCAAGGTGTCTGGATTGAGTGATGACCTCACCAGATGTTCTAGCCTGGCCATTTTCATGTAGCTTCCTGGAGCACACTGACGGCTGCCAGCTGCTTCTCTCCAGAACATGCTCTGATCTACTGAGGTGGCCACATTCCTCTATTCTCAGTTATCCTATGCAGCTACAATCATCTGTCCTCAGGCAATGTGTTCACACCAAAAGCCAAGGACTCCCATCTTTTGAGATCAATGGCTTTTTATTTACGACCTAACAGAATAAGAATGGACCCTGTCTGTGCTTTAATGCAAAAATGGACCCCTCAGTTCCCAGCCAGCCCTATGCATCTAAAATCTGGCAGTCCAGGCAGCATCAGAGGCAACAGCAGCACCATATTTTATGCAGGAGACAGCTGCCACTTGCTCACTCATATGACCTCTCTTGGGGAGGTGCCTGCAGTTGGTGTTACCATCTGGCTTTTATCCTCCCTCCCCAGGCCAACAGTTCTGTCCCTGGGCTACCCAATTGATTCTGACATAATAACACCCATACTTTGCTGAGCTTCTTCTAAATGACAACATGTAGGAGATTAATCTGCATGGTGTGGGCCCAGTTCCCACTCAGAGATGCACAGGACTCATGCCCATGGATAGGTTCTCCTGTGGGGAATCAGGCCTGCAATGTGCCCAGGCCCCTTTGAGTCTTGCCCTTGTTAAAAAACTCCCTCATCCTGAATTGAGGACATGTACTACAAAGTAGCTTCCTAAAATCCATGCTAAACCTTCCAAGGATGAGTGTAACTGGTTCAACCACTTTTGCTTTTTCATTTGCAAATATCCCTCTTCTGTGATGTGATTAGCAGCATTGGCTCCTTTGTTTTCTGTAAGAGGTAACCACCTAAAGCTAACCTGTGCATAGTAAATGAGGGCCATCATGTAATGTACCAAGAAACCCAAAAAAGGGCGGTCATGGCAAGGGCCAAGGCTTTTGCTCCTCTTGAGAGAAAAGCCATGCTGTCCCTTTTCCTCCACCGGACTCAGTAGTCCATGTGAATGTCTCATTTCATCCATAATGCCATGGACACTGCGGGCCAGTGATTATATCAACAACACACATTACTTGTGCCTTCCCTCCACACTGCTCAGTTTTTGTGTGTCCTTATCCTGTGCGCACAAGTTTTGGATAACAATAATTTTCATCTCCCAGTGGCCCCCTTCCCATTGCCACTTCACCTTTTGAACAATCCCACTCTCCCTCTAGCTTTCTCAATCTCATTACCTCATTTTTATTATTATTTTTATTGTTATTCAAGTAAAGTTGTCTCTATTTCCCTCCTACCACTCCCCCCACCCCAGCCATTACCTTGTTATATTTTATCTCTAGGTCTTACCATTTTCCAAAGTTCTGTTACTTATTTTTGTTTTTACTGGTTTATTATCTGTCTTTCCTGCTGAAGGGCAAGTCTATGAGAACAGAGCCCTGGTCACTCCTGTTCATGTTCTATCCTCAGAACAAGGAGTAAGCACACAAAAGAAATTCTGGTTAATCACGTGTTTCTGGCAAATGCAGTGATATATTATATGCATTTAAAACTTTCTCCTGGATCTTGTTTTACTAGGAATTTTATCCATCCTGGAGAGAAGGATTCAGGAAGCTTTGCAGACTGAGGGGTTGAGGTTAGTTGTATATCTGAGATAAAATGTGGTGTCTTTTTTTTTAAGATTTTATTTATTTATTTTTTTAGAGAGGGAAGGGAGGGAGAAAGAGAGAGAGAGAGAAACATCAATGTGCAGTTGCTGGGAGTCATGGCCTGCAACCCAGGCATGTACCCTGACTGGGAATCGAACCTGTGACACTTTGGTTCACAGCCCACACTCAATCCACTGAGCTACACCAGCCAGGGCAAATGTGGTGTCTTGACAGTATACTCTACTTCACAATCACTGTGGAGGTGTTTTACTGTTGTGTTATATCTGAGTACCTACATCTTGTTTCTGACACCTACTTACTCCTGCAGTTTTCAAACTCAGCTTGACTTACATGCGTGGGATTCTGAGTGAGTTCCCAGGAATGGTCTTCTATGCTATATTATAAAGTCTGATCCTAAACACTGCTGCAATTGTGATGATGCTAAAAATGATGGTCAGTCTCAGGGGCTGACATGCCAGTGTGGGTCCTGTGGGTGGGCCCTCAGAGCAAGATCATCTCCATCCTAAATTTGTGGTATATAGAGCCATGGAGACTTACAATGCTGGGAAAACTGGTGTTCTGAGCATAGGAGGTCTGTGGTGATGATGATGATGATGATCATGATGATTAAAATATATGAAACACTTTCACTTTTATCAGAGCTCTGCTAAGTGCTTTATACGTTATTACATTTGGTAATCACAACAACTAAATGTGATAGGTCTGGTTATCATCCATATTTCTTTCAGATGAAGAAACTGAGGCCCAAAACAGTTAAATAACTAAGACTTGAGTATGACTGTGGAGCCCAGACCTTTAACCACTGTGTTGTAGCTTCTGTTCTGGTTGAGGTGGGAAGAATAGACAAGAGGGAGCATGCTTGAGGGTGGAGAGGCTGGTTAGGAGGTTCCTGCTATGATTAAATGGGGATTGCTGACAGCATGGCATGGTTTCTCTAAGGTACCACTCTTGACCTGAGGGACAGAAGCAGGGAAGAAAAGATACAGTGATAAAATGAGAGGACAATGCAGAAAAGAGTAATGATAAAATATCCTAAAGTATGAGGCAGAGACTATAAAGATGATTCAGGCCAGGAGAGAGCATGTGTACCCCATAGTAACAGTGCTGAGAGCATAAAACACTGGATGCAGGAAGAACAAGGCATTTTTGGAGAAACCAGGGGGGGAAAAAAACAGTGTGCTGGGGGTAGGAGTGGTGATGAGAGAGGCAGGGCTGCTGGACTGAGGAGGCCCAGGTGTAGCTAGGAAGTGATACAGAGGTGCTAATGTCTCCTGGTGCAGTGACAGATATCAGGTTGAGATGTCTGTTGCAGACTTCAGAGAAGATGAAATGAGTTACAAAGCTGGGAAATCATTTTTCCAAGCCATTATCTTTTTTTTAAAAGATTTTATTTATTTACTTTTAGAGAGGGAAGGGAGAGAGATAGAAATAGAGAGAGAGAGAGAGAAACATCAATGTGCGGTTGCTGGGGGTTATGGCCTGCAACCCAGCCAAGCCATTATCTTAAAAAAGATTTTCAAAATTGTATTATTTTCTTCATTTGTCATATACTCCCTTTCCCACATTGCATTTCCTTAGAGTAGGCTCTGGATTATCTTGATTGACCTTCTGAGAGTCTGAACACCAAAGTAAATATTAAGTGTTTACTTTTTCTTATACAAACTCATATAATTTTTCTAACAAATTATTAGGGCAAAATGCTTTACAGAAACTAGAGACAAAAATGATACAAAAACATTTGTTCAGTGCACACTGTCCTGGTATGTTCACAACATGTGGCTATGATCCAATGAATCAGATGATTCACATTTTCCTAAACAAATTGATGAAGAGTGCCAGTGTTTATCCAGCTCTGGTTCTTCCCTCTTTCTTGAGTACTTGGAGGAAAATACTCTTTTTATTTGAGTGGGGTCCAATGACTGTTTCTAATCAATTAAATAGGAATGGGAATAAAGTTACTTCTGGACTGACTTATTCAACATCCAGTGTTTTCCCTCTATGTAGTCTCTTCTCCTGCCCAATAACTTTAGGGGTCACCTATTCAGTCTCAGTGCCTTAGTGACTGTGTGAAGTAGCATCCATGCTCCCAATCCCACCCCGGATCCTTATTGGACATAAAAAATAAACTAATGTAAATGCTTCTTGTGTTAAGCCTCTGATATTTCAGGAATTATTGCTTGAGTTTTTTCCCTTTTCTGCATAACAAACTGCTACATTCCCCCCCCCCCCATACCCAGCTGTCCTATCACCACCTTGTAGGGGATTTTGATCACCTTTGGGCACAATTACTGGTTCTTTTAATCCCCAACAGAACTTTATGGACACCTTATTATTGCTTTGTGTTGCATTTATCTGATCCTCATTAAACTGTGAGTTCTTGGCGACCAGGACCAAGTGTTATTTATCTCTCCATCCCTAGCACCAGCATAGGCCTAGCTCTGAGAAGGAAGTCACATAACAACTCTTTGATGATTGAGCTTATACAGGGCATGTGGCATCTCTGATAAAATTCACTGATACTACTCCTAAAGTTGCTCTCAGTTTTATTCATTTAGATTCTTGTTCCTGGAGTCATCCTATCAGTGAGGCCCCACATATTTTGCCTTAATGTCATTTCTTCAGGATATGTCTCTGGATATTTAGGAAAGCACTCTTGAGGATGGATGCTTCTTTATTCTCTTTGGTTAGTGTCCTACTTTTATTATTAGATTGTTAAGTACTAGACTATTTGTCATAGTCTGGTCTTGGATAAACTACAATAGGTTATTAAAGCACAGGACTTAAGCCTGGATTTGGTTCTTGATTCCTCCTACTGATGTCACCTTGATCAAGTCACACTCTCTCTCAGACTCTCACATCCATAATCTGAAATAAAGAACAACAACTTCCTTTTCAGCATTGTTGTGGGGTTTAAATAAGATAGATAGTCACTTACAAAAGATAGATAGTCACTTTGCATTTTCTTGGACTAATTGAAAAACTTCCAAGAGAGCAAAAAAGAGAGTATGTGAAAAACCTTTGAGCACTTCCCTAACCCCCTATCCAGGCAAAATCTTCTATCCAGGCCTCACTGATGAAGAATGGGCAGACACTCTGCCAGGACCAACATATGTGTTACCACCCACATTGTGGAGTGAGGCCCTAAAGTTCAAATTTGGGGTTCTTATGGGCTGTTGCCAGCTGGTGAACATGCTGCTACCATGGAAGCTTGCATTTTGAGATAAAATATCAACTACTGAGGGTGCAGGGGTGGGCTACATTTGCTTAATTCCTACTACTTTCCAGATCCAGGCCTTAACTGAGATCTAAGGATGAGCTCTACATGAGATGTCCATTACACCAAAATTGTGTGCATATACTTATGAGAAGCTTTTATATTACTTCTTTTCCCTTAGGTAAGGATTGAAATCAGTTTCTCAAAGAGCCCTGTGATCCAGAAAAATGGAAGGAATGTCAAATTCTAGATAATAATCAACAACACAGAGATGGCAGCTTAGTACCTGGCCACATTGTGGGCTCCAATAAATATGGGCTTGGAAAGAGTGAGAGCAAGGAGGTGCATTGTGTGGGAACCTCCTCCAGCTCAAATGTCTTCTCTTTCTGAAAATGTCTGTAGTAGAATGGACAAGTCAAAAGAAATCTGACCAAACAACGTTGGGAAGGGCTGACTGAACAATGTTGGCATGGGTTCATCTTTACTGTGTCCTCTGTGTCAGCCCTTTGCCTTGTAAACCCACAGGAACCTTATGGATAACCTCTAAGGGTGGTGCTGCCAGCGGCATTTTACTGTAGGGAGGAGTCCAGAAATGCTAGTCAACTTTTCCAAGAAAAATCAGCTAATAAATTCAGTTCAGAATTTTAAACTCAAATATGTCAGACTCCCATTTTAGAATTTTTGAAAAGAGAAGTGAATTACAGAATATTCACTGTCAGTAGAGGCAACTGCCTCCCTATTCCCTCTCCAGGCTTAACAAACATGAAAGCTATGTTAGACTCAGGGAAAATATCACCATCCTGGGTAATATAGAACAAAAATTTGTTTTATTCTAAAGGATCAGATATTTCCATCTCTCCTTCCTTCTTTTCCACTTGACTTTCTTTCTTCCTTGTTATCTCCCTCCCTTCCTTCCTTCCTTCCTTCCTTCCTTCCTTCCTTCCTTCCTTCCTTCCTTCCTTCCTTCCTTCCTTCATCTCTTCTTTCTTTTTTCCACTAATATTTCCACAAATGCCTCTCTTATATGAAATATAGAGTACAGGGCATTGAGGGTCATACAGACCTTAAAACATGCTCAATGTCTCTTTCCTCTCTTAAAACTACTTAAAATCTTAAAAATCTTAAAAATCTTAAAATCTTAAACTACTAGGATACTAATATCTAACCCAATATACCAACAACAACAAAAAAACTACCCAACATAAAAACTCTAAGTGGGAATTTAGGAGAATAATTACAGAATTGTTGGGTGAAGGCACATTTTAAAGAACAAAGTTGATACTATAATAAAAAAGCAAAATATATAATGTTTTACTTGCAGATATGTAATGTTACATCTCTTTCACCTGCAACTGAAAGAATACAAATTAATCTAGCTTATGTTAAAAGAAAATTTGGAGACATTTGTAGCTGGAAATCCTAACTTCATATGGGACTAATAATTAAATTCCTGAATATGTTAGAAATTCCTACGTCTTGATATGCTGTCCAGCTGGATAAAATCTGAATGAATTTATATATGGGGACATATGCACACATTGCTGACCAATCTGTAAATTGCTGTAACATTGTAGAAAAGTAATATCAGGGTATTAAGTGCAATTGAAAACATCTATTTCCATCTTCAGGAATTTGATAGTAAAAACATACAGTAGTAAAACATATGTGTACTATCACAGGATGTTTATCACAGCAATATTTGCAGTATACAAAACAAAAATAAAGTATAAAGATAAAACAATTTAAATATATATCAGAAGGGGGAATGGTTGAATAATCCACAGAATACTCTCACTATGAAATTTTATGCTTTGTTGAGATACATGTGTGTGAATCAGAAGGATGGCCACGAGGAGTTACTATATGAAAACATATCAAGGTGAAGAGCTGTGAGTACAGTATTCTGACACTTCTGTAAAACAGTACAAATCATACAGCACTTGTATGATCAGAGGGAAAGACAAAGAACAAAACACACAGATCCAACGGCTAATGCTGATTATCTCAATTCAGTGGGGTTGGGAGGTGGGAAGAAGTTGAAATATTAATATTTTTATTTATAATTTTGCAATTTTTAAATGTGTTAGAACTACTATACCTCCTTTTTTGTAATTTATAAAATCAACATAACAAAAGTGGAAAGTCAAATAGGGAGATAACATTCAGCATACTCCTCTGCATTAAGAAGGTATGGGTGGGCAGCTGAGTCCCCAGACTATGAAGAGGTGGCATTTTAAAGAACTGAGTGTGGCCTGGTTATTTCAATACTAAGTTGGCTGAATAGACTCAGGACCCACCTTACAGATAGGAAGAGGGACTAACTCTCCAGAGATGTCAGGTTTTGGAGGAGATCTTGAAGAAAACCTCCACATTTTACAACCTGTTAACATTAAAAAGAAATGAGAAAATTGGTGATATGTTGCTCAAAATGTGATTGAAAAGTTCCTAATTTTAATTAGAACTGGTCAAAAATATTCATGATATTTATCTTTGTTAGAAATTCTCAAGGTAGGTAGGACTTCCAGCAAGATGGAGGCATAGGTGGACGCACCGTACCTCCATGCATAACCAAGGTTAGAACAACAACAATTTAGAGCTAGAATAACACCCAGACTGACAGAGAATTTATCTGAATGGAAGTCGGACAGCCAAGAAGTTGAAGTAGACCCGTTCATCCAGACCAGTAGGAGGGGTGGAGCCGGGTGGGCGTGGGTCGGGTCAGCAGCAGCGCATGTTGATCGGGGAGAACTCAGTGCTAACTCGGTGCGAACTCGGTGCGTAAGCCATCCAGGGTGCGCAAGATCGAAGTGGTGGACCCTGAGTACACAAGCAGCAGCTGGCGGACCCAGTGAAGCAGCGATTGTGGACCAGGGCAGAGTGCCCAACCCAGGATCCCAGAGAAGGGACTGTGATCCCAGGAGAATGGAACTAACACCATTGTTCCCTCCTGCCCCTGCACCAGTCCCCACATACAACATCACAATCTAGCGACTGGGGTGCCCAGCCCAGGTAAACACCTAAGGCTCCGCCCCTCACTGTAACAAGAGCGACCAGACAGGGAAAAAAAAAAGGAGAGACAGAGAGATACATGTCTCCAACAGAAGAACAAATCAGTCCCCCAGGACTCATCCTTTTGAGTGACCAAGAAATAGACAATCTATCAGATGCACATTTCAAAACACTGGTGATCAGGAAGCTCACAGAATTAGTTGATTTGGGCCGCAAATTACATGAAAAAATGCAGGTTACCATAAAAGAGATGAAGGAAGATGCACGGAGATCCAATAGTGATGGGAAGGAAACTGGGTCTCAAAACAATAGAGTGGACCAGAAGGAAGCAAAAAACAACCAAGCAGGAAAACATAAAGAAATAAGAATTAAAAAAAAATGAGGAGAAGCTTAGGAGCCTCCAGGACATCTTTAAACATTCCAACATCCGAATTATAGGGGTACCAGAAGGAGAAGAGGAAGAGCAACAAGTGGAAAAGTTATTTGAAGAAATAATAAAGGAGAACTTCCCCAGTCTTGCAAAGGGAATAGACTTCAAAGAAATCCAAGAAGCACAGAGAGCCCCAAAGAAGTTGGACCCAAGAAGAAACACACCAAGGCACATCATAATTACATTAGCCAAGGTAAAAATGAAGGAGAGAATACTAGAAGCAGCAAGAGATAAGGGGACAGTCACCTACAAAGGAGTTCCCATCAGACTGTCAGCTGATTTCTCAAAAGAGACCTTACAGGCAAGAAGGGGCTGGAAAGAAATATTCCAAGTCATGAAAGACAAGGACCTACATCCCAGATTACTCTATCCAGCAAAGCTCTCATTTAGAATGGAAGGGCAGATAAAGTGCTTCTCAGATAAGGTCAAGTTAAAGGAATTCATCACCACCAAGCCCTTATTTTATGAAATGTTAAAGGGACTTATCTAAGAAAAGAAGATAAAGAAAAAACATGTATAGTAAAATGATAGCAAACTCACAATTATGAACAACCACACCTAAAGCAAAACCAAAAGAAAGTAAGCAAACAACTAGAACAGGAACAGAACCACAGAAATGGAGATCACATGGAGGGTTAGCAATAGGGGAGTGGGAGGAGGAGAGAGGGGGAAAAGGTACAGAGAATAAGTAGCATAGAATGTAGGTTGAAAATAGATATGGGGAGGGTAGGAATAGTATGGGAAATGTAGAAGCTAAAGAACTCATAAGTATGACACATGGACATGAACTAAAGGGGGGGATATGGGTGGAAGAGGGTGTACAGGGTGGAGGGGAGTGAAGGGGGGGAAATGGGACAACTGTAATAGCATAATCAATAAAATATATTAAAAAAAGAAATTCTCAGCATAATTTCTTTGTTGCCCATTGCAGACCATTCTGTATAGAACAATTTATTTATTTTCTTCAGTTTCAGCAAGTCTGTAGCTCACCTTCAGCATCTGCAACAAGTTGTGTCATGATGTACATTATTTTAAAAATCATAAGACATTTGCTGAAGTGAGAAGACTTGGGAAATTTTTTCAGAGTGCAAATTAGATGGAAGACATGGATCTTAGATGGTTATATCAGTGACAAATGACAACTTAGTTTTCTCGGATGCCACTGAACAGCATAATAAAGGCTGTTTCACAGGCTTTCAGGTCCCTACCTGTGTTATAAGCAACTGGGTCATTAACCTTAAAAATGTCAACTTGTTCATGTTAGTGTGAAATGAGTTACAAACCAAGGGAGTCTGCAGAACTGGCAGGTATTGTGGGTAACATGCACGTGATAATCCATCCTTATGCTTATTCAGGCCAAATGTCTGGACAGAACAGAGATCTGAGAGTAATTCATGGGAGTGTGTCCCTGTCACATCTGCTTGCGACCTTTGAGAGAAGAGCATAAGGCAGACTTGGGATGAGCAGGACTGGTGTGACAGTGGAAAACCCAGGATATAGAATGCAACCAAAGGCTGATCATGAGCACAGACCAAGGGAAGAAACAGGGTTCAACTGGCAGAACCAGGGTGGCTGCATCAGAAAGGCCTTGCAGGGTGAAGAAGATAGAAATGTGCTTCCAGCTCAGCATTTTCCTTCACTGTTCTATGAACCACCCCACCTCCACCTTCTTCAAGGATCCATAGCTCATCTGTCCTAGGAAAAGCAGGCTGTGTGTGGGAGTCCCAGATTCTTTACTTAAATTTTATTGAAAGTTAATGGCCAACTATTGACTGTCTTAGTTTGCTTGGGCTACCACAACCAAGTGTCACAACCAGAGTAGCTTAAACAACAGAAGTTGTTTCTCACAGTTCTGGAGGCTAGAAGTCCAGGATCAAGGTGTGGACAGGTTTGGTTTCTTCTAAGTGCTTCCCTTTGGTTTGTGGTTAGCCACCTTCTAATGTGTTCTCATGTGGTCTTCCATTGGTGTGTGTCTATGTGTTTATGTACTAATCTCTTATAAGGACACTGGTCATATTTGATGTAGACCCACCTATCATTTTAACCTAGATGCCTTTTAAAGTCCCACCTCCAAATTTAGTCATATTCTGAGCTACTGGTAGTTAGGAGTGAATTTTGGGGGACACAATTCAGCCCATGACATCAACTCTTTCCAGAAATGGTGTGTGTGTATGTTTGTATGTATGTATGTATGAATATGAAATGACTACCTTTCTTCCTAATAATACTTTATTTCCCCTAGTTTTCAACAATTACCCATGAGCATCCCCTGAGCTATATACCTTCATAGAACATGCCATTTATACCCTTCAGAGAAACAAGGTACCTCTAGGCATGTCATGTAAAACAGCTTTGAAGCACACTTTTATCACTGCCCTCTGTGCTGGGCAGAAGCACTGACTCCTTAGGAGGGCCTTTGGTCAGACTCTTTTCTAGATACGGTTCTGATCTCAGCCCATTTGTCTGCTAGACCCTAAAGGTGCAGGCATAATTTACCAAGCACTCATTCTATGCTCAGCTGTTCACCAGGCCCTACATGTAGGGTTTAACACATTGACATTATATGTCCCTTGTAACTCTGTGGCACCATAGGTCCATGTACATCGTTGCATGTTGGTTACTATACATTACTTATTTGGTGCAAGGTGTTTTAAATGCTGTGCAAATATTAATTCATGTAATCTTTACAACAACCTTGGGAGACAGGCTCCTCATTATACATACTCCATAACTGAAGAAACTGGGACATGGAAGCAGCACAACCTGCCTGAGGTCAAATACCCACCCAGTAGTAGAGCCTGCATCTGAAATCAGGTGGTCTACACAGCCTTTTGAGAGAGTATCTGCTATCAACACCTTGCAGATTAGGAAAGAGTTTCATAGCTGTTTAGACCCAGGGGAGTCTAACTCTAAAACCATTTTTCTTTCCATTGTGCCAGTGTCTTTGCTTGGACATTGCCTATTCCCCAGAGCCTGGGCTAGTCCTTTCTCCTATCACACATTCCTCATAAACACCCAGAGCCAGGCACAGGTGCTTCTTCACATGAGTATTTCAGAGCGTAAAGTGTCATTAAGCCCGTTCAGTAAAATGGGAAAAGCATAAGCTTTAGAGTCAAGTAAATGTTTCTTCAAACCTCAGACTTCTTCATTTCTAGCTCTGTAGTCTTGGCCAAGTTACTTAACTGATCTGAATCTGAGTTGTCTCATCATAAATGTGAGAATAATAATAATGTTGGGTCTTACATGTTCACTAAATGGTAGTTAACCTGTTTATCCTCTCACCACTGAGAAGTGTGGTAGATTGACTTCCATGTGATTCTGTAATTCTCTCCATCAGGAGATGACATACATGTCCCTACCCTGGAATCTGGGTTGGCCTTGGAGCTTGTTTTGGCCACAAGAAAGTGACAGAAGTGATAGTATATCAGTTCCAAGTTTTAGGGGTCCTTGGACACTTCTACTTTTTCTCTTGAATTCTTACTGCTGCTGTGAGAACAAGCCTGGTCTAACCTGCTGGAAAATGAAAAAACACATGGAAAGGAACAGAGTCAACCTGAGGGATGCCATCTTAAACCAGCAAGCCCTAGCCAGCTGGCCAGCTGGCCATAGGTACATAAGCAGGCCCATCTGAGATAGGCCAACCCCACAGCCATTCTGTGGACTCCTGAGAAATAAGACCCGATTGTTATTTAAGTTATTAATGTTGGTGTGGTTTATTATGCAGCAATAGCTAACTGATGCTATCAGAAATAAATACTTTTAAGACTATTTAGAAAAAGAAGCTCCAAAACACTCAACTTACCCCTGAGTAATGTTCTCTCTCATGTGTCCTCCCATAGGCATGCTCATATTCTTTCATGTGTTCATAAGAGAAGCCCCACACAGGCAACTAGATGTTAATTCTATCACTAAATGAGAGCAATAGACACTTGTTTCCATGGGTGCAAATAAACTGTCTTTACTCATGCTTCTCAATGTCTTTATGTCAATATTGGCTTATGGAAGTGGGATCTTTCTATGAGGGACTTAGAGTTTAATTTTAGCAAAGAGGCTGACATTTTGGCAAAGAGAACACAATACAAATGACATTAAAGTATTAGGGAAAGAGTCATCTTCCTCCCAACCTGGCCATCCCAACACAATTAGTGCCCCATAGTCATGGTTCTGGGCCCTTGTTAGGCCTTCTGTTCCTTGGTGATAGCCAAAGCACGGGGGTACTTTTCTGAGTGACTGAGGCATACCTCAAGTCCCTGTTACAACTAGTGGCCTTACATGAACCTTCAGGGCTTTGTAGCATTTACCAGGCCTCATGTAATTTTTATGTGTATGTGAGAGTATGTGTGCGTTTTTCTACTTCTTTATATTACACAGCAGCAAGGCTAAAAAGTATCTATGATAGGTAGTTCCTACCCCAGTTGAAAGATGAATGAGGAGTTCTACCAAAGCTGCTTGACTTTGGACAGTCTATTAGTCCCAACTATAGATTACAGTTGCCTTTGTATCCTTTGATTCTAGCACAGTATCAGCATAGTCCCCTAGTAAATGTCTCCTGCATGGTTGAGTGAACCTGAAATCATGGTCCATGAAGAACCCCTCTATCACCCTCCTCCAAACCCCCTCAAACAAAATTTCCATTTCTTAGAGATCACCATAATTGTGAGGAGCCTAAGCTGGATTCAGATTTCAGCTCCAGCACTTTATACTTGAGTGATCTTGTATAAGTTCTTTATCATTGATAAACTTTAATAAACTCACATATAAAATACCCAGTAATATTTATAGTGTTGTGGTGAGGCAGTACACATAGGTAGTTAAATTAGTACATTTAAGACATTCAGAATACTTCCTCCTATCATACAGTAAACACAAAATACACATCACCTACTCACCATTTATACATTTGTTTAAATCATACTTTCAGAGCAATGATTGTTTTCCAGTTACAAAATATACAGAGATAAAGCCCTGGCTGGCATAGCTCAGTGGATTGAGCACGGGCTGGGAACCAAAGTGTCCCAGGTTCGATTCCCAGCCAGGGTACGTGCCTGGGTTGCAGGCCATAACCCCCAGCCACCGCACATTGATGTTTGTTTGTTTCTTTCTTTCTCTCTCTCTCTCTCTCTCTCTCTCTCCCTCCCTCCCTTCCCTCTCTAAAAATAAATAAATAAAATCTTTTAAAAATATATGCAGAGATATAAATCAAAGAGACTGGCTCTTCTGATTGTGCACTGTGATATACAAGGGGCGATTGTTTTGGAGATGAAAATACAAGTGTGAGGGAGTTCAGGGAGGGAACCATATGATTCCTGCTAAGTCTAGGGAATTGGGGGAGAAATCACAGAGAAGGTGATATTTGCGTTGAGTTTAGAAAGGATGAGGTGGAATTTGACAGTTGAAAAGGTCAACTATTCCAGGCAGAGGGAAAGGCCTATGGGAAGGAGTCAGGCCATGCAGACCTGAGTTTTGTTTTGGGGTATGTGAAGACATTCTGAATCAGACAGAGAGGTTGTCAAGACAGAAGTGCCAGGAGGTAGAATTGCAAGGAACATTATGGACAGAAGTAGGTCCCTGATCTTTTGGAGAAGGTCTTGTTTGCTTTGATTGCCTGTGCAAGAGGGAGGAAAATAATGTTATTTTGCATGTTGGGAGCAGAATTCTACTCAGGGAGAAAATTATGCTTGTTTAAAAACACACCTTAATGGGCTTTTTTGAATATGATTGGAGGCCCTGTTGGAATTGTGTGAATGGGTTGGAGTATATCAAGTAGCAATAAACATGCAGTAGAGTAATTACAGGAAAAGTGGGTGCAAGAGAGAAGAGGTGCAGAGTGGAGCAAGCCTGGAGAGAGGATGAGGGAGAGGCAAGCACAGGAAACTGTGGAAAAGATCCCACCAAGCAGAAAGTTGAAAGTAGGGAGAGGCCTACAAGATTGCTGAGAAGAGGACCAGCTTCTTATCACTTGGTTTTAGGCTTTTGGCTGTGCGGTGCTCTCACGTCTCTTCAGGAAAGGCAACTTCATAGCCAAACAGCCAGCACAAATGGTGTTTTCAAGAAATCAAGGGACAGGGGCTGAGTTCCAAGGTGGGGTCAGCTCAGGGTAGAGGTGGTAAATCACTGAAGAAGGGGAGGTGTTGGGACAGAGAGTATAAATTAGGTGACAAAAACAAAAACATTCAGGAAGTCATAAAAGTATAGGGGAAGTATTAAAGTTCAAAATCAAAATAGCATAAACTTTTAAACCAATTTTATTCCTATTAAAGAATAGAGAGACACCAGCTACCACTCTTGGCTACACATGTATGTCATGTCTCCCATGAGATCTACAGGTACTATGTCTTTTTAGAACACAGTGTGCAGCTATTGCATCAAGAGAAATGAGAATGACTGATTTTGGGGGTATTTTGAAATTTTAAAATTTGGGATCTTTAACTTTATATTACATTTTCATGGCCATTTTTCTTTCTCAGCAATGTTAAGATACCCTGACTTTTCAAGTTTTCCATGGCCTCTTTAATTCCCTAAGCCCATAAACTAGATAGTATCAAACACAGTGGTGCCAGACTTGGTGTGTCTCCAACATAGTGAAACAAAATGCTAGGAATGTTCTAGAACTCATGGTGCCTCAGAAAAGGCTAAGCGTTTTAAATTCAGGCATCACTAAGTAGCAAGGAACAGAAACACACTCCAAGTGCTATGAACAAAAGGGAGGTTTTTAAAGAAGGATATTGCAGTTACCTTAAGGAACCTAAAGCAAGGTGTGGAGCCAGGTCTGGAAAGAAACAAACAGAACTGGAAAGTTAGGAGTCAACTGCCTGCTCTTTAAGGGTCACGTGGTCTCTTGATTCTTCTTTTTCTGGCAGTATTTCTATCTTCCTTTGCAGACAACTTCTTCTACCCCAGCATGTGTGGAATCCTCAATCAAATGCTCCACAGAGGCTAGGACTTCACCTCAGTTCAGATTCCTGGGAGCCTGACTCTCACTGGTTTGTCATGCAGATTGGCTGCTGGCTCAGAGTCTCCCTCCCTTCCAATCATCTGTACCTGGGAGTGGAACAGGTAGCGTGAAAGTAGGTTCTTACATACAAAATGAACTGGTTTGAAATAAATAATATTAACAAGAAAATATCCTCCTGCTTGAGGGTTTAGTAGCTCCTCAGCAGAGAGAACACTAGCTTTTAGGGTACTGGGTCTGTGCGGCCTCAAGCCAGACACTTATCTCTGATCTAACTTTCTCCTGTTAGCCATTTTGGGTAGGAGATATGACGATCCCATTACACCATTAGTGACTTGCTCCAGAGCCTCATAACACTTTAGAGTGGGATCACAGTTTAATCTGAAGGTGCCTCCTTTCTTCATGAATAAGAACAAGCTGAAAGGACTCCTCTATTGTTGGAGTTCATTGCTTGGAGGCCCAGGCCTTCCTAAACCCTGGCTCTGCAGACCTCCTGAATGTGCTTGAAGAGTTGGGTGGCCTTGCCAGGGTAGCTGGCTCCACAACTGAGTATTGCTTTTGCTGTTGCAGCAGCAGCACTTAAATGGGCCAAGGAGACACAGAAAGACAAGTATCCCATGAAGATGCTGCTTGGTGAAGGAAGGGCTCTTAGAGAACTAAATGGATCAATTAGTGGAGGCTCATAGGAGCCTAAGGGGAATGTTTGCATGCCATTGTCAAAGGCCCTGAGCACAGAGATTTCTGTGTAGAGAGCCCTTTCATACATATATGCATGCACACACATCCTTACACAACATGCATGAACACATATAAGTATATAAATTTGTGATATATATATTTATATAGCATATATTAGGTGCACTGAATCTACATACTGGGGACTTTGATGTAATCTCAGGTTTGCCTTTTTGTACCTGTGTGATCCTGGATAAATCTTTCTCTCTCTCTCTGATCCTCATGTTTTGCACCAATAAAATGAAAGTATTATAAATTTTTGAAGACAATGTGAGAAAAAACTGAGATAATGGTTGTAAAAAAATGTAGTGGCTACCACATATTTAACTATGGATAAATGTAAACTAAGTATAAACTACTATTAAACTACAGTACTTAGACCTACATACACACATATTCATTCTGCATGCATACACATTTCTGTACACATATATCTTTGCATATATAATAACACAAACACAATGATAAATACCAATATACATAATGGTGTTATACACAGCCATGGATAGTATGGACATTTACGAGGATTCACATACATTCACATATCTATGTATATCTATCTATATCTATATATCTATATATAATCTAAATCTATTGTTTGTATATCTATTGTATATATCTATCATCTATCTATCTATCTATCTATCTATCTATAAGTTCTGCCTGGAAAAAGTCCAACCATTGTTAATATAATGAGAATGGGTTGTGTGATATCCACGTAACCTTGCAGCCAAGGAGAGTGGACTGGAATGCGCATGTGTGAATGATGATGACTTCACAGCCATGTAATATGAAAATTAGAGACATTTATTGAAGGAGACATAAGATACAAAAAATATTGTACATAGGAAAATGATGTCTCAGTCCCCTTCAAAGTAGGCACCTTGGGACCTCACACAGTTCTCCCAATTGCCATCAACTACCCTGTCATATTTTGCAGAATCTCATTGATAGTCTGAAATCTCTTCTCTTTCAAAGATGATTTGAATTTTAGGAAAAGCCAGAAGTCACAGGGTGCCAAATCTGTGCTGTAGGGGGCTAAGTCAACTGGGTGATTTGATGTTTTCAGCCAAAAAACTCTGCATGAGATGTGATGCATGAGCAGGCATGTTGTGATGAAGCTGCGAATCGTCAGTTGCCCATAGCTGCAGCCTTCTGAGGCATCCAAATAGTTTCTGTGGAGGAATATTCAAGCTTAATGCATAATTTGATGCAGATTCATTGCTCTACTTGCTCAGTCATTTTGAATGTGATAGCCACACAGTACATATGCTCACTCAGTGGCATCTATTGCCCCCACTAACTAGTATAGTGAAGTTGCCATTGTTCACACTTGTTCATTGCAGTCACTGTCCTTGGCTGTCAGGTTACATCGATGCCCTGCAAACCATTCTTGTTATATTAACAATGGCTGGGCTTTTCTAAACAAATCTTGTTTTATGTGTGTGTATGTTTATATACATATAAACATGTGCACATGCTTATGTTTAGATGCATATGCTTATACAAACACATGTATATAGACATAGATATGTATTATATATTATACATATATGTATAAATATATTTATAAACATATATGTATACATGTTTATACTTACACATAAATATAAATATGAGATCAGTCACCTTAACCATTTGAACTAGACTTTTACAAGTAAGTAAGAATGTGTTGGGTGGAACAAAGGAAGAATGGGCAGTGGAAGCAGTGTGTCTAAAAGCACAGAGGTGCTTACTTGAAAGAGAACTGAGGCATCATTGTCCTATGTACAATGTTTCTTGTATCTTGTATCTTCTTCAATAAATGTCCCTAATTTTCATATTACATGGCTGGTGAAGTCATCATCATTCACACATGCGCATTCCAGTCCACTATGCTTGGCTGCAAGGTTACATGGATGTCATGCAAACCATTCTCTTGGATTATACTTATATATAAACATATACATGTTTATACATATATTCATATGTATGTATAGAAACATACACACATGTTTATATTTACACATACACACGTTTATAAATATATTTACATATATAAGCATATACATATATATGAACATACACATATGTAAAGGTACATCAACTTAGACAAGCCCATATTAGACATATACAAGGAAGTCTGGCACAAATAATGCCCCTTTTTTATTACAAAATATTTCATTACAAAATGATAAGCATGTAATTCTGTACCCAAGCATGCCATATGGTATTTTAGGTGAAATTATCAAATTCAAACTATAAATTATTATACCCATATTATTACCCTATCAACCACACTGAAGCAGGCCTTACTTCTGCTGGATCCTGTATATGCGCATGCAATACATATGTATCACAACGATATATACATATTGTATATGTGTGTTAATATAAAACACATTTTACATAGTGAGAATTTATCTTTGATACTAAGGTAGATCAAGATAATTCATAGTTCTGAAAATAATTCTCTGGTTTGCTGATCTTATTAGTTCACTTATGAAAAACTACTTCTTTTGGGGGAAAATACTTAGAAATACCTAGATTGTGTACATGTACTATATAATTTTTATTAGCCTGTTGATGATGGAGAAGGTCATCACTTCCTGTCTGGCTATGGAGGAGAGACACCCCCTTCCCTGCCTGGGAGGAGGAGCCACTCACCACCCCCCCATCCCCACATGAAGAGGTTGTCTATGTTTGGAGCACCACCAGCCAACTGTGGGTTGAGCTTTTCTCATATAGAAGTTCTGTCTTCAGCTCTGACTCACAGAAGACTGGGATGGGTTTGCACAAGGTGTTTTTATCCTTTCTTCTCTTGGTAATATACCCTATGATTTATCACTGCTGAAGACCTCAGTCTGTATTGGGGAGCTGTGTGTTCAGTGGGGGTACAGTGTGCAAGTCAGAGTCCTCTCAATCAATGTGCAGAGTCCCAGACTCCTTGGGAAATTGCATTCATGTTTGGTCTTTCTGAGACTGGAGAACAAGGCTGTAATCATCCTAGCCTATAGCCACCTGGGCACCTGGGGCCCTCCATGCTTAGGACTCTGAGCCATGGCCATGAGTCTGTCTAGGATCTGTAGGTTTGCATGACTCCTTTTTGAAAAGACACTAAAACATAAGGGACTGGAGGTGCAAGCAGAGCTGGCAGGAGACAGCCCTTTTTGCGGAATAGTTGTGCTGCATCCAGGGCAGCAGACTGCTTCATTTATATAGTCTCACTTCCATTTGTAAATTATGAAAGGAATAAAGAAGGAAGATTTTGATCCATCAAATTTATGGATTCAATAACTATTGCCATTTCAGACAACAGGGATCCCTGGGGATTATTTTTCTATGTATGCTTTGGTAGCAGAGAGTAAGAGACAAAGGATAAATATTCTGCTGTATTTATGAAATGTCAAAAGTGCTTTCTGGGGTAATTACATGAATATTGAATAGCCTTGCTAGAATTTACAACCTTGCAACTGTCTGGGGATGCTTCTTGCCGGCAGCATCCCTGTAGGCAGGACAACAGCCCTGGTGCAAAGGACCCAAATGAAATGGAATCCAGCCAGTTCCAGTGCAACCTGTCATTGTCACTGCAGCTGGGTGATTTGGCCAAACTTCATAAATATTGACCATTCAACAAGTCTGTGTCAGTCCCAGTGGACATCTTTAGCATTGAGGAGGACTGAGATGACATTAAATATCTCACGGCAATTCTTAAAAAAAAAAAAGTGCAGTCTCCTTTTTTTTGTTGAGTTAGTTAAATCAAGTTAATAGCCTTAGGAACATTCTCAAGTCCTCTTTCACTTTAACCACTGACAACTTTTATTATAGATATGACTGCTCTAATCTCAAAAGTGTTTCTTAAAGCCCAGCTTGCTTTGCCAGTTTTTTTTTTTTCAGGTACCCCAGGATTATTTAAGTAGCATTCTATTTGTCTCCCTGCCTGCAGTTCATTCTTTATGTTGCCCTCTGAGTGACTTTTTTCTTTAGGATGTCATAATTATACTTTACAGCTATATCACCCACTACTTCCCCTAAGCCCTGTGACATAGCTCCTCATTGCCATTACTACTTCCTCAGCCCCTACTAACCCACTCTGTTCCCATACCTCTGTGCTTTTAAACATACTGCTTCCACTGCCCCTCTTCCTTTTCTCCACCCAACACATTCCTACTTATTTGTAAAAGTCTAGTTCAAATGGCAAAGGTGACTGATCTCAAAAAATTTGGCTATAAAGTATGAAATCCTCTGATTCCAGGCCCAGCTCTTAAGAGTTGCATGAGAATTTTAGTTATTATGCAAAGGTACCAGGAGTTTGGGACACAGGGAAAAGAGAAGAGGGATAGTTCAAAGTGGAGCAATTGAATGATGTGTGGAAGAAGAAAAGATGGTCCCAGAGGGGAGATGAGGACAAGTCTGGTACTGTTCTTATTGTAACAGGTGAGTCAGGGGCCTGGAAGGGAAAGGCTGTGTAAAGATAAAGTAGATTGAAAGTGGGAAATGTTGGATAAAAGACATAACTCCAGTAAAGTGTATAGGACACCTGAGAACATCAGAAGTTAATTGGAAGGAAAAGGTTAGTTGTGCCAACTAAACCATCTGTTACAATTTTTAGGCATTGGCAATTTGAAATCTACCTTTGCTCATATTGGGTCATCTCTTCTTAGCAACAGTTACAGTGGTGATGTAATTGTCACTTCTTTTGAGATAATTATGGACTTCTCAGATATTATATTCTTCCCTTTGATTCCATTGCATTTTATCCATGCTGGGATGGCTCCAGACAGGTGTAGAGAGGCTCTGCTAATGTCTATGCTAAAGGTGTTGGGCAGCTAACATGTATCTACCTTGAATCGGTCAGTGTCATTGCCCTGTATCAGTCATCATTTGCTTATCTGTTAAAGAATATCACCCTGTGATCATCAAAGTTTTTCATCTTAGGCTCTGCCTATACTTCTCTTAGATTTCAGGCCATGCTATGGATTTTTCTCCCTCTCATCTACTGATGTTCAATTTGGAAGAGTTTCTCTTCTCCATACCAATAGACTAATAGTTTCTACTTAACTAAAACAAACAAACAAACAAATAAAAAAACCCCACCCAACCAATTACTTTATCCATATGCCACAGTTCAAAATTTCCTAAAGCCCTCAAATGGGCAAATTAGATCCCAGATGGGACTCTCAAGTACAGACAAATTGTCAAAGAGTGTGGTAAAATGTACAGTTCAGGCCCACTTCCCCCATCTTTCTGGGGATAATGCCCCAGCAACCCATATGGAATATGGTTATTAAAATAATGAAAGAAACCTGAACCAGGATGGGATTAAACATGAACTATAATGGGATTACGCAATATGGAGGGATCTATTATGTTTCTTTCATTATTTTAATATACACATTACATGATGATTAATATACAAATATATGTACTTACATATATATGTGCATATCTAAACTACATATGTATATGCATATACAACACACACACACACACATACACTGAAATGGAGTACTTTGAGCTAGACTTGAGCCATGACCCAATCTGCTCCCCTGATGGCAATTGGCATCATGAGATTGAAACAAATAACCAAACAAAGAAGAAACAAATAAACTTCCAAATGACTACAAGACAGAGTAGTTTTTATCTTCTCTGCATGACCAAAGACTCTCCGTCTTTAACTATCAAAAAATGAGAAATATGGACAGTGGCTTTCCTGTGCCAGTGACATCTCTAGCACCTTCATTCCAGCATGTATTATGCACTGAAAAGGAGATTCCCATTTCTGTGTGCTGGTTCCCACTTCTGACTTTTTTCAATATATCACATTCTCTCAAGATGGAGATATTTCCTCATCTTTGCATTCCTACTGTTAACTACATAGCCTGGTAGATAGGTGCCCAATAAAATTTTTTTATTTTTATATAATTTTTAATTTTTTCAATTACAGTTGATGTAAAATAGTATGTTAGTTTAGCTGTAAAACCCTGTGATTAGACATTCATATTACTTATAAAGTGTTCATGCTGATAAATCTAGTACCCATTTGACAACATACATAGTTATTGCAATATTTGACTCTACTCCCTATGCTGTACTTTACATTCCCATGACTATTCTGTAACTATCAATTTGTACTTCTTTATCCCTTCATATTTTTTATCCATTTCCCTTTATTAATTTTATCTATTATCCATTTGGCCTCTGTGAAAATGTTTTCTGTATCTTTGAGACTGTTTCCTTTTCATTGTTTGTTTATTTCACTTTTTAGATTTCACATATAAGTAAAATCATCTGGCATTTGCTTTCCTCTGTCTGACTTGTCCCACTCAATATAATACCCTCTAGGTCCATCTATGTTGTTGTAGATGGCAAGGTTTCATTCTTTTTTATGGCTGAGTCATATTCCATTGTACATATGTACCACTTTTTCTTTATCCATTCATCTATTGATGGATAAATAACTTGCTTCCATGTCTTGGTTTTTGTAAATAATGTGGCAGTAGATATATGAATGCATATTTTTTTTTCTATTTAGTGTTTTGGGTTTCTTTGGATAAATACCCAGTAATAGAATTGCTGGGTCCTTCTATGTCTTTCATTATAGCCTTTGTTTTCAATTTTATTTTGTCTGATATAAATTGCTACCCAGCTTTTTAAAAATTTCCATTTTCATAAGATATCTTTCTTTATCCCTTCACTTTCAGTCTGTGCAGGTATTTTGATCTGAAGTGAGTCTCTTGCAGACAGCATATATACAGGACTTGTTCTGGTATCCATTCAATGTATGTCTTTTGGTTGGAGCATTTAATCCATTTGCATTTAAAGTAGTTGTTTATAGATATGTATTTATTGCCATTTTCTTCTTCTTTATGTGATTTCTTATAATACTGAACAGGTGATGATGAACTCCTTTAGCTTTTTCTTGTCTGGAAGCTCTCTGTCTATCCTTTGATTCTAAATGATAGCTTTGCTGGGTAGAGTAATCTTGGTTGTAGGTTCTTGCTTTTAATCATGTTCAATATTTCTTGCCAATCCCTTCTGGCCTAAAAGATTTCTGTTGAGAAATCAGCTGACAGTTTTTTGGGAGTGCCTGTGTAGGTAACTAAGTTTTTCTCTTGTTGCTTTTAAGATACTTACTGTGTCTTTTAACCTTTGCCATTTTAATTATGGTATTTCTTGGCATGGGTCTCTTTGGGTTCATCTTGTTTGGAGACTCTGTGATTCCTGTAGTTATGACTTTATTTCCTTCACCAGGTTAGGGAACTTTTCTGGCACTCCCATGATGTGAATGTTGATGTGCTTGAAGCTGCCCCAGAGAGTTCTTACATTATCCTTTTTTTATTTTATTTTTTTTGATGTTCTAATTGGGTGTTTTATGCTTCTTTATCTTTCAAACTGCTGATCTCATCTTCTGCTTTATCTACTCTACTGTTGTTTCCCTGTAATGTATTCTTCATTTCTGTTAAAGCATTCTTCATTTCTGACTGGTTCTTTTTTATATTTTCTATCTCCATTTTTGTTTCCTATATTGTTGCTGAAGTTCTCACTAAGTTCATCTACTCTTTCACTAATTTCATTGAACATCCTTATAACCAGTATTTTGAACTCTGCATCTGGTAGATTACTTGTCTCCATTCTGGAGTTTTGTTTCATTCTTTCATTTGAGACACATTTCTTTGTCTCCTCCTTGTGTTTGTTTCTATGTATTAGGCATAGCTGTTACATCTTCTGGTCTTAGTAGAGTTGCCTTATGCTGTATGTGTCTTCTAGGTTCCAGTGGTACATTCTTTCGATCACCTGAGCTGAGCATTCCAGGTGTTGCCCTTATTATACCTTTATCTCATGTGGCCTGTGTACACCCTCTTGTGGTAGTTGAGCCTTGATTGTTGTTGGCATGTCAATGGGAGATTTTTCTTCCAGGTTGACCAAGCTGTGAGGACTACCCACCATCACTGTAGAGGATCTGCTGTGCAGAAGCTGAACATACCAAGCAGGACTTGATTCAGCAGAGCTCGAGTGCTTGCTGAGTCTTCCCCTGGAGTGTATTATCATGGAGGTTGTTGGATGGTGCTTTGGTATGGTCTGAAGCTATTTACTGGGTGTGCTGGTTCTGGGGCTTCCCAGGAGGTACAAGGCAAGGTCACTGCTTGTGCCCTGCCCAGAGGCACCTGGAATAAGGTACAAAGTGATCCTCAGATGGCTGCTACTTGTGCTAGACATGGACATACCCAGAAGAAGCCAAGCTTTTAACCTGGGCTGCCTGCTGTTAGTGCCAGACCTGGGATAACTTAGTGATAAGTATGGATGATATTGAGGCAAAATGCTGCTTGTTTCTGGGATTTTAAGGAAGTTTTCAGCATGAGCAAAGACAGGTCATTTGTATGGAAGAGCCACTGGAAATGGCTTGGGTAGACCCTACAAATTGGGTGGGGTGGGTTCTCATGGAATCAACTGTGAACACAGTTTGGTAGAGCCAACTCTGTTATGTTGATGGAGACTTAAATATGGTACCTGCCTGTTGGCTTTGTGGGGTGAGGGCTCAGCAAGGAAATGATGGCCTTTGTCAGCACTTATGTCTGAAAGAAATCTGCTCCTCCAGCCCTTGTCCTGATACACAATTCATTTTCTCCCAGTAAGTCCTTGGTGCCTTTTGATCTATTGCCCTAATGATAGAACTCAGAGCAAGTGAGTCCAAGCAAGCCTGTGCATGGGCCCTTTAAAAGGAACACTGGGGCTCTAGCAGCCCTCCATTTCCTTTAGCCATAATCCCAGCTGGAGTTTCACAGCCAGAGGTTACAGTGACTTCTTTTCCTGGCACTGGAACCCTGGACTGTCATACTCCTGAAATGCATCCCTCCTTCCCTAGGCCTCCCCACTTACTCTTCTTTTCCTGTGATCCTCTTCCTTGCAGCCTTCCCTGTCTGATGGTTCTGCCTCCAAGTGCCTGAAGTATACTCTCCCTCTGGCTTTGTGACAGTAATTCCTTTCAGTCTTCAGGTCCTCTTATGTTTTACAAGTTTTGGAGCCTCAGAGTTTATTCTCCAGTTTCTGCAGGAAGAGAATGATCTCTTGTCTTTGTTCTGCTGACTCTAAATGAACTGTGGACAGGAAAATTGATAGTGGTTTGGGGAATGTCCAACCTTAGCTGTAAATAAAAAAATAATTTTTATAAAAATAAGTGTGTTCTGAGGCCTAAATAGCCTAATCTTTGTCCTTAATGCTTAATAAATGATAACAATGGCCTTATTATGCTAAGGACACAGTTTCCCCCTCCTTACTCTAGGTTTCATTTTTAAACCATATAGCATTAGTAGATAGTGAATGTACCATGCTCAAACTGTTTCTGTCAAATTAATAATAGGGAAAAGGGAACAACTGTGATTTTCAAACCCAAACCCTCTCCAGGACAGTGGATGGAGGACTAAGTCTTTCTCTATATGAATCAGTCATTAACCTTAAGGTCATTGGCTGGCTCTTATTGTACATTTCGAGCAGCTGAATAGACAGATCGAAAGTCACTATCCTCTTCCCATGGATTTCTGCACTGCTGGAATGGTATCTGTGTAGACATCTATGTAGACACGAATCCAGTTTGTACTCTCCAAATTGTATGGACTGTGAACAATAGGTTAAGGTCAAAGAAAAGCAGAGAAATATGTGCATCCAGCAGCTGAGATTCATGCTGGACATTGTGGAGAGTGGCTGGGCTTCCAGATGGCAGTCCAGCCTGCTGCAAACACCATACCTCTAGTGTCCTGCACAATAAAATTCCTTGATAATAGTTAATAAATAAATTAATGAACAAATTGATTCAAGCCTAACCCCCTACTTATCTTATCACAGTATAATTACTTTTAGGAAAATAATGTGATAAACAAGGGCAGTTATAAAATTTATGATCCTTTGACAAAAATCTTTCAATCTTTGATTGAATCAATATGATTCAAACTATGAATATTCTGTTGGGAATCTCACTTCCAGAGACTGAATTTGTCCAGGAGAATCTGTGGGGAACAACTGACTACATGATACCTTGGAATAGCACCTCTCAAACTTTAACATGCACTCAGATCATGCAGATCTTGTTGAAATGTACATTCTGATTCAATAAGACAGAAGAGGCATGAGATTCTGCACTTTTAATAAGCTCTTAGATGACATGGATACAGAATCTGCTGGTCCCTGGATCACACTTTGAGTATTAAGGTTTTAGAAGCAGCTTGCTATACAGCTCTCAGCAGAAGGTGGGATGGGTGGAGTGAGGTTCATCTCCCCTCCTTGAGGATATTTGATGTTGTCTGGGAGGTTTTGGTTGTCATAATGCTACTTTCATATAGTGGTAGGGGCCAGGAATGCTGCTAAACACCATACAAAGCACCAGACAGTCTCCATACAGAGCATTACCTAGCCCCAAATGTCAATAGGCTGAGGTTTAGAAATTCTGCTACAGGAGAAATAACACAAATTTTCAATCTGGTTGACTTGTGGTCAATCCATGATCATTCCATTTCACTGCTTTAACATCTTACAATACTGTCTGAATTTCAGGGGTTTTTGTTTATTTGTTTGCTTGCTTTTTAGAACTACCTAACAAATATCAGCAGTGTGCCTTGACAGGCAGTAAATGTTCAATAGTACTTGGTATCAACTGAAATAAGGTCAAAGAGCCATCTTCCTTGGAGACCTATAGAAAATTAATTCCCATTATTGAGTGCCTATTCTTGTACATACAGATACATATTTTGTATATTTCAGAGATATTTTTGATTATACAGACTGAGTTATGGGCATAGATAATCTCTAGAGAGTCCCTTGAATCTATAATGTTAGATTTCTAAGAAAAAAATGGTGTTTCAATTCCCATTGTTAGATAGATATTAACAATATCTGTTCTTGCAAAGGATATCATAATGGCCAGTTGATTGAGAGATACTAATACTGTGTTTTGACCATACCAATGGCAACAGCATTTTGTCATCTCAGGGGCACCTGGCTTTGACTTGCAAAGGCATGGGTGCAGGAGAATCCCACTTCTTGGATTTCCTGGGCTTCACTTGCTCTCAGAACAGGAACAAAGCTATTCCAGTAGGGAGATCCCAGCAACGGTGGTGAGGCAGGAGGCTGAGGCTGATCCTTCTTTGCACTGGTACAAGTGCACCTCAGGAAACACCTGAGGCTTAATCTTTCTCATGTGTCAGAATGCTTTTCATGTGCTCTTCCCCTGCCACACCCACCCTATAACTCCTCTGCCTATCACATAAACAGATAAACATAAATACACATAGACTCTCCCACCCCCACACACTGCTTCATTTATGTCCCAAAAGATGAGTCTTTTTATGATTGTCTGTAAAGAAAAACAACCAGATGGCACAGCTGGAAAAAAATGTCTATGCTTTAAGGGGTCAATAAAGCTCTTTATCATCACAGCAGGAATGCACAAGGACCTGACGGAACACCAGGGTGCTCAAGAAGAATGTTGAGTATCTGCTCAACATTTAAGTGGAGATTTCAAGAATCATCTAGGCTTCTCTCTTGCCTAAGATGTCTATACAATAGTTCTGGAACCTAGAGGTAAACTTTTTCTGGTTCCTTCATCTTTTACCATGCTGTTCTTGAGCTTGTCTTTATGTAGAATTTAATTTATAGAGTTACCCTAAAGGTTGTTATATGTATGTAAATGGAGACAGTTAGATCAGTTCATATAGTATCATGGTAGAGTAGAAAGATGAGGGATTTGGTACTAAATTTTCCAGGAGTACTAACAGGTCTATGATTTATTATATGTGAAAGGATTATAAACACAATTGGCAAAAAGAGGCCTATGAAGTGAAATTTTGGAGAGCCAAGCTTCCAGCTTCCAGAGTCCTCTCTCATTGGAATCACAAAGGATACACTTAATTCCCCTAGTAGCATGTAAAGCGTAGCCAATCAGGGAAGCTCATTAGAGACTCAGTGAAGAGATTTGTACTGGAGGTTCATCATATAGGCAGCCTGTCTCTGGAATGTATTAAAATTTCAGATTTCCGGAAGGAAAACAGGTGCTCAGCATGGGCTACATGGTGGGAACCCTCCTGAAATATAAGTTCCTGAATACCAGCCAATGCCCTACAAGCAGGGCTTCTCAAAGATCACAGTTGAGACTTGGGATGTTCCTGTTTCCTTCACAGTCCTTGTGGTGGTTCTTTTCACTGTCCTCCCTGGGACACTAGGCAGTCAGTGGGAGTCTAGGACTTCAGAGTTGTGACAAGGCATCTTGAGGCCCACATTTCTCTCACAAAGACATAGACATCTGGCTCTCAGTCATGCTACCAGGAGTCTTTGAAGATACAGGGCTTAGGGGAGAGCACCATGATTTCCAGGGATAGTAGGTTATGCCAAAACAAACACAATCTCTTCTAAACACTTTCTCTGTAAGATCAGCTGCTCCATTTTATTCTTTGAATTAGGAACAGGATTTTATTCTTGTAAGCTTTAAAGCTCATCTCCAGCTTGCATGGGTCTAGTCCTAAAGCAGAAGGTAATGAAAGAGACCACTTTTCTCTCTTTCTCTTATACCTTGGGTCTAGTAATGCCCTTATCTAGACCCAAAAGCAGAAAGTAGAATAGGTAGAGGCTTGAGTTCTTTCACTCATCTGTCCAGTGTGACCAGAAGCATAGAGTACTGTCTGGAATAAAGACAGTAGAGGACCGGAGAGGTGGCTGTGGAAGCCTAGAAGAGAAAGCCACAAAGACTTTATAACTGTCTGGATGCAGTAGGAACTCTATTTAGACTGCAGGTGGATGAGAGGTGGGAGCTGCTCCTGATGCTTCCTCAGGGGTCTATGTACTTTTAGATCCTCAGCAGTGGCACAAACCTGGTATGGGATACCACTACCAATGTGGAAGCATGGATGAATACAGATACAGCCCTCCAGTGCTATGGAAGTGACATGGCTGAAAGGAAAAATGTTATGTTCTTTCCATTCCTATGAGCCGTTGTTATTCTTTATAATTGTCGCTACTACTGCTGTTGCTGTTGAAAACTCCTTGAATTAGATGATTTAATATTAATAATTATGAGCATTAGGGGGAACAGATTCCATGACATTCGTCTCACTCTGTCATCTCTTTGGAATTTTTACCAGTTTATCTTCAAATAGAGGTAATTGAAAAATTTTTGTCATAAAAATAAAAACCCTTTTACTATAATTAGAGCCACCAGAGAGAAAATTTGCTTAGATGCAAAAGCAATCCTTCTCAATCACTGCTTTCCAGTGGTGTTTTGGGGGTTATTTCAAAATATCTAGATAGAGAAAGATGTGGACTACCCTCCATTGAATACTTACTACCATTAAGTGATGGGATCAAATCTCTCCATGTGATATTTTATTTGGTCCACAAAACAACTAGGAAAATGAAATTATAGTATCCCCATCTGGTAGATGATGAAACTGAGGTAGAGATGAGGTTAAAGATCTGTGCTTGAATGAACTTTAGGAGTTCCAGCTGATCCACTCTAGCTGGAAACATACTCATCTCTCAAAAGTTAACCTACCTCTCATTTACACAGGTGACAGAATGTCCTTCCCAGAGCTGCTCTCCATTTGTTTCTCCTGGTTTTGAGTCAAGGTCCTTCTTTATTAGGACTTGATCAGTCTTTTAGGGGCAGGTAAATAAAAGCCTTCACCCCATCCTATCCCACCCCAACCAAAGCTCCTTCATTGACTATTTCATCCTCATCTTGGTACTGGATTGTAGACAGGCTAGGTTTATAATGTACCTCTTTGTCATTAAGGCATACTACATGTCTCCATTTATCATTAACTTCCCTTTTAATTACTTATCTGAACTTGTTTTTAACCAGGTCACTTTCAGATACATTACCAGTGCATTTCTTTTACTAAAAAAGTTCTTTAACCCAGGCATCCCAGTGCTTGCACAGGTCATAAAGGCTGGACTATGTATCCATGCCCATGGTAGGGCCAGCTTTAGTAAGAAAGAGATTCAGTAGGTTCTCACACTTCTTCATTACACAGATGTCACTTACTTGCTTCAGGGTTGACTAAATAATTTCTATCATGTTAGGGAAATAGACTTTTTAAAAGGTTGAAAAACTAAATCTGAAGCAAATCTCTAGGGTGCTTGGAGATGGCGAACCTGCCCTCCTGTTGTTGGAGGTAGCCTGTAGGCTCCATCAGGGGTGCTCAGAATCCCATTGGGTAGGACACATGTGCCACTCTGTCAGAAGCTGCTTCTTTTTCCAGTAAGGGCATGGACCTGTGGATGAACTATACACATAGTTTTGAGATCTGTCTATTCAAGACATTGTTTGGTAATTTTGGTAATGGAAACATCATTGCTGAGGCCATCCCTGACTATTGCATTTACAGTTTTTTATCTGTGTTTTCGCCATGTCAACTCTTCTACCCACAGTGTACCTTGTGGATAGCAGTATTTTTGTCCCAAACTCTCAGGATTGTAGAAGGGCATCAATGATATGCTAAAACAAAATCCATATCTTCAGTTTACTCGCTAATTTGTTATTTTGTTTTCCTTTTCACTTTTCATTTAGTAATGTATTTATCTCTGTCTGCCTGATAGGGGTGAGAAGAGATGAGATGGAACTAAATGAAAAGTGTCTTCAGAGGACTAGCAATACTGTAATCATACAGTTTTAGTCATTCATTCATCCAGGAGTTCATAAACAGAGACCACTTGTTTGCACTTTATAATATAACATTAGTTCTTCATCTTTTTATTTTTTTTATGTTACAGATCCATTTTAGTTCCCGAGGGCAGCAATAGGAAATATCCTACTTTTCAAGATCTTTATGATTATCTTGACACTAATATATGGGCCCCAAATTAAGATACCACAGACTAGATAAACTCTAATATTGCTTTCACTTCTTAGTTCCTGTGATTCCTTTTAAAATTTTAATTATGCAAATATAAATAATGATATTTCTAAAGAGAGTTAAAAATCAAAACACTCCTTTTCACCCCTACTATCATGTTCAACTCTAAATATCCCACTGCTTCAAGCTGACTCTAAAACAGCCAGCTTCCATATATGAAATTTAAAATGTGGATTTAATAATGTAAGAAAAAATGGTCAAGGCTATCATTGAAAAAGGCCTAAGGGAAAGCAAGAATCACACCTGTGCAAAGCAGTGTGGGGGTGGGAGCCCACTTTGCTGAAAGCTGTTCTCTCAGCAATCACAGTCCCTTCCACTCAGAGCCAAGTGCCCCTCATTAGGTATGTATGCATCAAAAAGCAATGAAACTCTAATTAAGAAGCTCCTGTCTTTTTCAAGTGCAGCCACACAGGCCTGCTCTGCTGCCATTTCAGACTTGATTCAGACCTTTCATCTAGAGGTGAGCAAGTTGTGGAGCTTTTAATTCCCAGCCAAAATATGCCCTGATAGGTCTCTCTTTTTTCTCACTTGAGTGTGTTGAGATGAGCTACCCAATTACTTGGGAAAGTGCTGGAGGCCTGTAGAGGCACACTGGGGCAGGTGGGGCAGGTGGGGCAGGTGGGGCAGGTGGGGCAGGTGGTCCATACACCCAGGGCTTCTTGACTGAGGAGCCCCCATGCATATTTACTCCAAAAAATGGTCTGAGGGAAAATGAACAATAGAGAAAAATTTCCCTTCAAATCAATTGATTCTTCAACAACAGGAAAATCGAAGCTGAAATCTTAATAGAACCCTTGCTCATGAAAGGCTCCAGTGAGGCCTCCAGGGAAGATAGGAGACACCTGCTAATGAGAAGAGTTTTAAAACCACTGTAAGCCTGAATTTTTATTATAAAAAGAAAAAAAGAAATAAAAAAACCCCTAGAATGATAATTTCCAACTCTGGAGAGGAAGATAGAAATGGTTGAGGTTTTTCTAAAGACAGCATTGCTTACTGAGACAAATTGTCAAATTTTTCATTATATCTATTTCAAGACAAGCATTTATTACCTTTCCAGTGACTATATATCTCCTGTAGTATACTTACTGTGGTTTGCCCCTTAATTACCTGCAGAATTTGCATTTAAACCAAGTTAAAGTATGTCATTCCTTCCACTTCGCACAGCTGTTTCCATGGTAACCAAAGGGGTCTTCCCGTGGATGGCTGGGCTAGAATGTCTGCTTCCACTGGCCTAGAAGCATCTCCCCTTCATTGTTGATCCATTGCCTTCAGGGCACTGAGGAAAGTGAATGGAAAGCATCAAAGGATCCACTGACCCCTGTGGGATTTCTCTGGAAACTACTATCAGCAGCGAGATTTCCTTTCTTTGATTAACTCTTCAGAATTAGGATGTGGGGTTGATTTCGCCCGTTATAGTCCATTCATTCATATTGCTCCCCTTCAGCTTCAGATAAATGAACAGACCAGACCTATTTCCGGTCTCCTCCCCTGACCCACAGACTTTAGTACAGATTCCAAGCCTAGGCTCCTCCTTGCCTGAAGAGCATGACCCTACATAAACATCATTAAAGACAGTCCTTGTGGGAGGTAATGACATCATAAGGCAAGCTGTACTAATCTAGTAGTCCGGAGCACCTGGAGTCCTGGCCTGCTCTCTGCAGGCTTGGACAAAGCTGGTGCACACCTCTGAAGCTAAGCAAAAGTAAAATGAATGTGGATTTGTAGTTGGTAATTTTCTTTGATTCCTTTGACAATGAAAACACATGTTTCTTAGGTCACTTTTCCCCCCTCAAAGATAAATGAAAAACAAAGAAAGGTAAAACATAAAAATGTTGGATATAAGTGAACTTGCATGGTTCACATATTCATGATATAAGTGGACAAATTCCTACCTAGGAATGGAGGTGTTTCCATCATCTTCCAATGATTCATTCAATATTATATTAGGGGTTATCACTTTCAATAGCTAACTCTTTATACTAATTACTTTATTATTTGTTTCTCTTTCTGTTGCAATTAAGAGAAATCCAAACTAAAGTATCTTAAAAAAAGAAAAAGATGAGGATCAATCTATTGGTTCATGTAGCTGAAAATACCAGTGAAGAGCTGAATTAGATGGCTGGACCCTTAGGCTCAACATGCAGTCATTTGGAACACATCTCCAGATCTTCCACTTCTGTTTCCCTTTGTGTTGCCTCCATGCTCAGGTGACTCTCCATTTGAGGTGGCAAGAGAGTAGTCACAGTTCTAAACTTAGAGAGTATCTTCCTCCTAGAAACAACAGGAAGAAGAAGGGGATGGTCTCTTTCTCAATGCAAGTTTTGTACATGTAACTCATTGAATCAGGTCAGGTTACATGTCTACACTTGATCCAGTCATTATGGCCAAAGAGATGAAGAGCAATGACTGGTTTAGACTTGGTCTCTAGCTCTTGTAGGTAGGATGGGAAAAATCCCACCTAAACTACGGGATACTACAATAAGAGGTACAATTACTTTACTTTTATTTCTTTATTTCACCATTGTGAAAAAAGGGTTATTTCCCTTATGCAAGTAAGGCAACTGATGCTAAATGTAGTGATATTACAATACTATATAGCACATCCTGGAGATATGATTTTGGTTCCAGACCTTCATAATAAAGAAAGTGTCACAATAAAGCCAGTCATAATCTTTTTGCTGGTGGAGGATCTTGCCTTCAATTTGTAAAAATCATACCTGAGAAGCACAATAAAGCAAAGCACAATAAAACAAGGTTTACACTAATATATCATGATTTGAAAACCTGTCTTTCTGACACCATAGTCCATTTTCCTCACACTAAATTTTCCTTGTTGGGTTTCTCATGGTTCCATTATGGAGATCAGACTCATAAACCTTTGAGGTTTAATTCCTTAAAATACCTAACTTTGATATTCTGAATCTTGCACGATGATGATGATAATTTCTTCAATTGCTATTATAGAATATATTTTTAACATGTCCCATCAATTATTTTCTTGCTTGCTGGTGATCCAATCAAGTATTTATGTCCCCATTTCTTTCAAGCTAAAAGATGGAGACAATTTCCATGGTCACCTAGTTAAGTGAGGGGGAGAGCCAGGATTAGAAACTGGGTCTCCTTTTTAAATTTCAGTCCTTTCAACCTCTTCCAGTCCTTAGTTTTTATGATTTCTTTTCTTTTGCAAAGCCCAGACCCCCTGAAGAGGAGGGTGAAACCCTAAGTATTCACATAGCAGAATTCTTTATTGGTCCTGATGAAAAAAGGCAAGTGAAATGATCTGAAAGTAAGTAGATGAATACCTGTGAAGTTTTGAAAACCACTGTTTTACCTGAGAAACCATATTTGCTACTGCAGTGTGAACTCCAGATCCCACTAGCTATCTCTCTTTGCACTATTTTTTTTTTCTTTTTGGAAGGGTTTCTGTAGTACTAAGGGAAGAGGATCTCTTACCTTTCTCCTTGCTCATGAGACTTCTTAATTTTTGCTTCTCTATGATTTGTCCACACCTTAGGGTGAGGACATACCAATCTGAATAATCTGATCCTAAGACAGGGACTGGCTATGTTTACTAGTAGGAAAGTTCCCTAATGCCCTGGTGGACAGCAGTGGGGGAGTCTTATACACAGTAAAGAGTTATACTGTCTATAAAGAATTTAAAAACAATAATAAAACTGACTGAAAGTTGATCTTGTTTATATTACCACTGTGCTCCTGAAATTTTAAACTCAATGTCAGTGACAAAACCCTTCTCTCTGTGGAGATACCTACTCCCATGGCCATCTCACCCTTTATATCACTGTAGGTCTGTTCAAAATAGGTTGAAGAGGTGATGAGGAGCCAGATAGAAATTTCCAATGCTTACATGGTATTGAAGCTGAAACCCTCTCTCCTCCCACCTGCTGGGCCCTCCTCCATCTTGCCCTCAGATGTTCCGAATATATAATTGAAAGCTGTCTGAGATCCCTTTGGGGCAGTTACCTCTCCCAAGCCACTCCCTGTTAGAAAGATCTCAGCAGTGGGACCCGCAATGGATGCATGATGACCCAGACTGTAAGTGTGGTTATTGCCCTGCAGCACTGGGCAGGGAGAAAGAAAGATTGACAGGGAAAGGAATGGAGGGACGATGATTTGGGTACAGGAGCAGTGAAAGAGCAGCTGGAATTAGTGAGAGATAGCAAGCAGGTGAGTACAGATGCAGGTAGCTAAGTTATTGGGGGCTGAACAGAGAAAAAAAAGAGAGAGAGGAGGAGAGAAAAAGAGAGGGCAATTGAAGGTGTGAGCCCCTTTTGATGTTCAGCAATCACCTGCTTAAATGGTGTTTCACTCTCTATCCTTTGCCTTTCTCAGCATTCAGTTCTCACTTGGCTCAGTAAGATTCCTAATTCAAATCAGTTTTATTAGAGAAGTGATACTTGCTTAAAAAGAAAGCAGGGAATTTGTTAAAGGCTGCAGAGGAAGCCTCACTGGCCCTCTCAACTTTAGTGTGTTTTCTGGTCTTCCTCTGTCCTCTGCAAACCTTTGTTCTTTATGAAATGGCCCCAGCACCAAGACCTGTGACAGTGACTTCACTTCCTCCGATGTATGCTCAGGGGCATGGGAACAGTACCCTTGTTACAGGGTGCAGCAAGAGGGAGGATCCCAAATAGGCATTTGAAATGGGGTCCAGAACTCAAGGTGTCCAGGAGATTTTAAGGTGTCTTCACCCCTTCCCCCACAGGTGTGAGTTGGGGGAAGGGGCACACAGAGCAAGAGCATGCAGGGCAGCTTTGCAGCTAATCCATGGCATGGTCATTCAGCATACCTATAGCCTTTGGCTGGTCACTTAGATATGCTAAATAGCTATGGCCATGCTCAAGGCCAGGGGGATGGAAAGGGACCTCCCCCTCAAGATGGAACCTGGGGGGCAGGTCCCCTGAGTTACAGCACCTGTGTGGGAGCTGGGAGAAGATTGGCTCCAGGACATGGGGTCACACCTGCCCAGACCCACGATGGCAACCAGAAAAGCTGGAGAAGACAACAGATTGAGGGCAAGTGTGCCCAAGTGTAGGAGGAGCCGGAAATGGGGCTGCAGAAGAAGACTGGCGCGGGGGATTTAAACCCAGACACGGCAGCCCTGAGAGAGAGAACCACGCGGCCTGGACATAGTGGGGACTCTCCCTTCCTGCAGCCCTGAGAGAGAGAGCCACGCGGCTCTTGCAGAGTGGGGACTCCCATGGCCCTGGGAGAGAGGACCACGTGCCTTTGCCAGAGTGGGGACCCCCCCCCCTCAGCTTTAGAAGGAGGAACCACCACCTGGTTTTAGCAGAGATCCCGGCGACTCAGCTGAGGGTGCCGGGAACCCAGGGAGGTCTCCCAGTCGAGATGGAGTACTAACTGGGAAGAACCAGAGGACTGCCTGAGCCATGGACTTCTATTTCCTTTCCTGAGATATGGTACTCTGGACTGGGCAAAGGGGGGAAGGAAGGAAGGACTGTGTCTGTTTGTGGGTGTTTTTAGGGACTTTAGGATTTTTGATAAAGACATTAGGTCACTACTTGAAGTTTGTATAGCATTAAATAAACATTTCCTTTCCTTTTCACAAATCTCTGAGATTGAGAGACATCTTTCCTCGGGTGGCGGACATAACGGACCCGGAGCCGTCTTTCGATAATAGTATATCGTCCCAGGTCCCCCCTGTGTGCTCTGTAACACCCTGAAATAGACCCAGATGTTGTGGCTGCACCCTGAAGTTTTATGGCAGAGGGACAGGATTTTGAAGGGTCTTGTACCCTATCTTTTGGCAGATAGAGACCTGGGTAGTAGGCCAAGAGGGAAGATAGAGGGGCAGGTATCTATATGGAGGTTCTGTGAGGCTTGCTCTCTGTGGCCTCCTTGCTTCTCTCTCTGACATTAGGGTGTCATTGTCTTGAGCTTTGGAGGTCATCTCTGTAGGACATCTTTAATGAAATATTTGTTGGGCCTCTTTGATCTGCTAGCCAGAGTGTGTTTTCTAATACCCATCTGTGTCTAAAGATCACTTCAGTCTGAGAAGATCACTTCAGTTTAAATCTGAGAGAAATCTGTAAGTGTTTTTGTGATTGCAGATAAGGACATTTTATCTACAAGGTCTGTCTATTCCTCTAAGTCTGTGTATAGGAACATGTCTATAGAAAATTCTGCCTTTGCTTCTGTGATTGTGACCTCCTGTGTGGAAATAGAGCTGTGAAGAGCCTGCCTATGGCTCTGGAGTCCTTGCTATGGGCATGTCCTATGGAACATCCACCCAAGCCACCAGGATCCTGGGGATGTTTTCTGGGAAATGTCTTTCCTTCCCTCTGTGGCTATGGTGGATTTTCTTCTGGGGAACACTTATGTGCTGGTTATCTTTTTGGATTTATCAGGGACTCATAGTATCCTGTAGCCTGGATAGGGGCAGGAGATGGCCTCTTCTTGGCACCAGACCTGTCAGTTGAGGCTGCAAGGGCACCCAGGGAAACCCTGGAGAGAATAGAGGCTCAGCTGAACTCTTCAGGGGATAAGCAGACTCTGAGGAGGGAAGCAGAAGGTGTAGTCCATCTGGGGTAGCAATCAGGGCTGCATTATCTGAGAGAAGTTCAAACCAATACTGAAACTTTCTAACTGTATCTGCTGTATATTTACATCAATTTTCTAGGGCTGCCATTGAAAAGTGCCATAAACTGATGGCTTAAACAACTGAAATTTACTTCTCACAGTTCTGGAGTTTGGAAGTCCAAGATCAAGGAGTCAGCAAGGTTGGTTTCTTCTGAGGCCTCTGTACTTGGCTTACAGATAGCATCTTCTTGCCATGTCCTCACCTGGGCTTTGCTCTGAGAGCACACATCCCTGATGTCCCCTTTGTGTATTCACATTTCCTCTTCTTATAAGGACACCAGTCAGATTGGACTAGGGCCCACTTTAAAGGTTTCATTTTAAATTTACCTCTTTAAAGGCCCTGTCTCCAAAATACAGTCACATTCTGATGTACTGCGGGTTAGGACTTCAACATAAGAATTTTGAGAAACACAGTCCAGCACATAACAATATTATTCTCATGCTCTAGTGATTTCAAATAATTACAGTAATAACATTTTATTCCCCAAAAAGTCTCTTTGTGATTTAAGTGGTAAGCAATTAATCTAGTTGTTATTGAATTTTTATTACTTAGACCTTAATAAATATTATATTTAACAATGAAATTAATTTAGAGAAACACCAGTTATTTTTTTGGCCCTGGCACACATTGCCTCAGCTACAAGAGTAAGGTTTTAAAAGTTCAAAATCATTTGTGCTCATATTTGCTACAACTCCAATTCATATCTCTAACCCATATGTTTACCCCATATATCTAGTCTAAATGTTCTGTTAGAAATTAAGGGTAATTTAAACAAATGAATTTAGTTGAACTTTGTGTTTAAATTTTAAAACATGAAATAAAGTTGTTTTATTATCTCCAGAAATTAATAATTAATTAAAGTTCAAAGCAAAATTTTCATTGTCAATAATTTCTGGTTATTATTATCATGATTAATACTAAAAACAATTTTGTCCTATAGAGAATGAGGATGTTTAAAGAAGTCAATTCATGATGGTCTTTAGCTTCAGGGAAGCAGTCAACATTGGGGACTTAGGAAAAAACATGGCAGGGAGCCTACACATTTAAATGCAGGGTTAAAATGCAGGCAGCCAATAACTAGAGTCTAGGCAGCAAACCTGGGATTCTCAGGTAGCAGCACCCTTCATACACACACATACACCTGGACATGCACATAAGTACGTGCATGCACAGTGATGGAAGGGATCTTAGCACTGGGGACAAGACAGAGGTTCACTTCCATGACGCCAGGCATAGGGACATGTAGGACTCTTTAAAAGGGCTCCATTCCCTACACACAGAGTCACAGAAATGAAGCAGATGATCTCATATGCTGGGAAGATGAAACTTGAGGACCCACTCTGAAACTTAGGGTTGTCTGGGTTCCAGAAAGGGCCACTAGTGACTGTCAACTCCTTTTTGCTCTTTAATGTATCTGAATACTCCCTAGCCTTCTGTTGACAGATAAACAATGGAGACAAGTCTCTACCTTCAGGAAACTCAGTGTGCTGAACGAGTCAAATATGTAAATAGACACTATTTCCTTAGTGCCAAATTTCCCTCCTCTGGCCAAGAGAAAGGGGGGAGGGAACTGGTGGAGAAATGAATGATTTTCACAGAGAGCTTCTGCTACCCAGTGTGTCATTCCAAATTCTAGAGAGCAAATGTTGCTGATTGTCTAGCCACAAGTCATACCCATCACTTCCAAACAAGTCCCCCCATCTGACAGGCCAAGGCTGTCATTGAGAATGGGACACTTGAGAAAGTAGAAAGAGTGGAATGTTAGGGAGTGGAGCTCCAGGGAGATGTGGGAAGAGCTATGCCATGCAGAGCAACCTTGGGCAGTGTGTTAGGGCATGACACTTCATTCTTAGTTGGTGGTAATTTCTATGTGTGACTGCTAATGTGTCTGTGAGAAGGCCACCTGTCTCCACTGGCCTAGGAAGTTGAGCACACAAAAAGGTCAGGGAGGACACCATCCAGTATGCTCCCACAAGGCTGGTACTTGAGATGAGCCCTAAGGATAAAAAGAATTTTAATTTCATCAAGAGCAGGGAAATGTTATGCATATTACAGAAGGAAGAATTAAAAAAGTTACATAGTCACATGAGGCAAACTGAGTTAGCCTGCAGTGAACTTCAAATATTCCTGATGTGATTAAGTGGGGGAGGTAATTATCTTTAGATGAAACTGACAATGTGAAGCTTGGGCCATACTAGCCCTCTGGGGGCATTCTGAGCTTCTTGCAGAATGAAGACTCAGGACATCAGCATTGGCACTCCATGTTCTAGGTCAGCCCTCAGGGAGGGTGACTCAGTGTTCTGCTACCTGACTGCCCTGGGAATTGGGGCAGCCCAGCTCCTGCTGCTGGAAAGATGAGAGTCTCAGCTGGAGAAGGCAAGGCAGGACTGGCAGTTTTCTGTAATCATCTCAGTGGGGTGTATCTAGTCCGTTAAAATGCAGGTTGGATTAAGCTCAAGGCATTATCTCCTTTCTGTCCTCTCATCTTGGTCAATCTTTCTTCAAAAAAATTTTTTTAAAGCCTGAACGAGAGAGGCATAAGGAATTTGGCACCTTTTCACTCTATTAAGAAGGAGATGTGGGGGGAAGAAATTTGGCTTCAGGAAGTGGATTCACTCCTGAGCAAATTAAAATCAACAAATCGGCCAAACTCAAAGATATGCTCATTATGCCTGTTTGAGACAGGAATTCTCAGGAATCAGTAGTTTGTCAACAGCCTCCAGAGATTAGCTAGGTGACCCTGATTATTGAAAATTTTGACTTAAAATTGATGTCTTTAAAAACAACATTTTTCTTATTATTCAAGAAATATATGTAGTACAGAATCTTAGGAAAACAAAAATTTAAAAATTTTGTACCTTCTTCAGCAATAACCAATGTTATGGTTTTGGTGTTAATCTTTCCAATCTCTTTACATACGCACTCCTCCCCACACGCACATTCAGTTCATGTCATAGTCACACACAGTCCACACATAGACACACCCGCACACACTTACTTTGTACTTACTGTTTTACCGGTGTAATGGGGTGGTACTGTTAGAAACCAGATTTTTAGCGTTAACTAATAATTCATTCATAAAGTGCATCTGATGCCACCTGTGTGAAGGTGCCCTTCTGAATTTGGTGATGCATTGTGGATCAGCAGTTCCATGACCTCCTGGAGCTGATAGTACACAGAGTGTAATAGTCAAATATTCTGATTTCTATCTGGTGCTGGCCAAAAGCCTAGCCATGCTGGAGCAGGATTCTAGAGTCAGGTGATGGCACACCTAAGACCTATTAGAGATTGGAATGACCATGAGAAGAGAGTCCCAGGTGGAAGCAACAGGAAATCCAAACCCAAAGGCCTTGTTGTGCAGGAAGGAACTTGATATCCACAAAGGACAGGAGAGAGGGCAGTGTGGCCAAGGCAGGGGAAATTAGGAAGTCATGAAATTAGAGACATGAATTGGAAGGGGAGGCCAGGGCCTTGGGAGCCACAGGAGTATTTTAATTTATATAAAGCTGAAACCCACAAATGGATTTTAAGGAAGAAAGTTTATGTTATCTCATAAACTGTTATAAAACATGGCTCTGACTACTGTGTGGGGAACATGGTGTAGGGGCACATCAGGAGCACAGAGACTAATTTAGGATGCTCCTGCAGTCCAGGCAGTGACAGTGAGGCTGGTCCTGTGTCAAGAGCAGCAGAGAGGAAGAAAAGTACATGCCTCTGAGAGGTATTGTGGCAGTAAACCAATTGTCATGCTCATGGCTTGGATGGGAGTGTCAGTTCTATCTTCAAAGTTTCTTGTGATATTTACTAATACAGATCATGTTGGGGAAAGACTTTGAGTTACTTTCTTTAGGGGGAAGGGGGGAAGGGAGGAATCAAGAGATCTGTTTTATGCATTTGGTTTTTTTTTTTGAAATGCTATGAATCATTCAAGCAGAGTTTTTAGGAAAGCTATTAGCTCTGTTCATATGAAGTTCTGAGGAGATGCTGAGACTGGAGATATGAAGGTGGAACATTGCCTCAGCACTGGTCTGGTTGCTAGAGTGAAGGAATGGGGTGTAAATCAACAAAGACCCTGTGAGGAGTTCTGCAGTTGTGGAGAGAAAAAAATCAATGAAGAAGACAGAAAAAGGAGAGGGCAGGGTGTTAGGGTTGGGGGGACAATGAGAACATGGTTTCATAGAGGCAGAAAGAGGAGAGTGTCTTACATCTCATTTGACTAAATATTTTAAGCCTTAAATTTTAAAGTCTGCACAGTATTTTATTGAACAAATGTACCATAAATTACTGGAATCCTTCCCACTCACCTCCTTGTCCAAATGTGCACACCTGGGTTGGTTGATATTTAGACTCTACAGTTTTTTGCTCTGCTAAGTAAGGATGAGATGAGTGAACATCATGGCATTAAATATTTGAGTACACATATGATTAATTTTAAAGGTGAAGTTTTAGAAGCACTATTATAGAATAAAAATTAATACTCATAAAAGTTTTAGCCCTGGCTGGGTGGTTCAGTTATTTGGAACATTGTCCCATACACCAAAAGTTTATGGGTTTAATTCCTGGTCAGGGCACATACCTAGGGTGCAGTTTTGATCCCAGGTAAGGGCACATATGAGAGGCAGCCAACTGATGTTTCTCTCTCACATGGATGCTTCTCTCTTTCTCTCCCTTCCTTTCTAAGGTCAGTAAAACATATCCTCAGTGAAGATTAAAAAAAATTTAATACCTAATGTATGATGTCTTTCCCATTGTTAACCTGCTCATAGTCTAACAAAGCCAATTCAAAAATAACAAAAATGCACTTATTAAACGCCTATTGTATGCTACACATTGTGAGATAGATTTTAGGACTCCTACCTTCTAGGTATATCACAGAGTCTCAGGGATATCCTCAACTCCCAAATTACCTATTTTGTTGTAAAGATTTGAAATAATGTCTGTCTGTTCCCACATTACTTAGACAACTTGAATGTCTCTAATAATTTCTTTCCTTTATCAATTCTAAACTATACATTGTCCCTTCCATAGTGGATATACTCACATTTCAGTGTCTTCTTTTTGTCATTATCAGTCTCCTGTCTTCATTCACTTTTATCAGTAACTGTCACTCTCACCTGTTCCTCTATATGGGCTCATCTCCATTATGTGTCCCATTTTCTGCATAGTATAGTATTACATTCTTCTCAAACCAACATCACTAGATAGGGAATCCCAAGAGTTGCTAAACCACATCTGATTAATCTCTGTAAAACTTCATTAATGTTAGCAGTGAATAAATGTTGAAACTAATCAGTATACATCTTGCATATTAACAAATATAATAGCTATCATGTAACAGTAACAATAATTTGTCCAAAGTGCCATGCTCTGTGTCAATCAGATTACATATATAAATACTAAACTTCCAGTTAACACTGTAATATAGATGATATCTCTATTTTAAGATAAGGGACACCAATCTTATGATATAAAAACTGTCCTCATTTTAGATGAGAAAAATTAAGAAAGATGAAATATATTCTCTGAGGCATCACTGGTTCTCTAGGGACAGAATTTAACTAAAATCTGCCTAACTGAAGCTCATGCATTTCATTATCACACAACCTGGCCTGTGTGCATACAGAAAGTACCAGCTGCAATTTTACCATAAAATTATTAGAAATACAAAAAATTGTGGAATGGACTACTATAACCTCATTTCATATCATTTAAAGATTGGAATATTTTTTCATGAAAAAGTATAACAAAATGACTCATTGGATACCACATAAATCGAGGTATAAAGACCACTCTGAATTAATGTTTATAAATGAATAACAGCTACAGTAATGGAATTCACCTAAGGGGGGACCTATTTCCACCTAAGATAACCATTCTCTTTCTCATCACTGCCACAGTGCCCTCACCCCCCGCCCCCCCATTTGAATAACTTAGAATCCTGGGTACTTTTGAAGAGAACTGAGCAGTATCATGTAGGACTGATGAACTTAACTCCTGCCTAAAAGTCAGTCAGCAACTTGCTGACTGCTGTCCTTAAGGGGCCCTATGGGTCACAATGGGGAGGAGATTGAGAATAGCACTTCCATGTAGGTAATATACAACATTTTCCCAAAAGAAACAGTATTCAGGTTCTCCAGAGAAACAGAACCAAACTTCAGAATTGGTGTTATGGAGGCTAAGTCACACAGTCTTCTATCTGCAAGTTGAGAAACCAGGAACACTGATGACATAATTCAGTTTGAGTTCAAAGGCACAAGTAGCAGGAGAGCCACTGGTGTAAGTCCCAGAGTCTGAAAGCCTGAGAACATCAGGAACTCAGACATATTAGGGCAGGAGAAGTAAATATTCCAGCTCAAAAAAAGAGAAAATATGCTCTTCCTCTGACTTTTTGTTCTCTTTAGACCCTGAGTAAATTTTATGATGCCCATCTGCATCAGTAAAGGCAGATCATTACCCAGTCTACTGATTCAAATGCTAATCTCTCCCAGAAACAACCTCACAGACACATCCAGAAATAATGTTTAACAAGCTACCTGAACATCATTTAGGCTAGTCAGGTTGACACAGGAGTTAAGTATCACAGGAACTCCTGGCAAGTAGGCTTGGGATGTGCTTTCACGATGCTTATTCAGATGGAGGCAGGACATTTCTTGATGCTTACTGGGTTTGTCATCAGTGCTGCTTGCAGACAGCCACTTCTCCTCTCTTTCCAGGCATGTTAGAATGGTGCCTTTGGACCACTGAGATTGTGCAGCGCTATATGACCAGCTCTGGCCAGTGAGTTTGGAGCAGATGGGAAATATATTATCTAGACTGGAGCATTAATTCTAAGGTTCAGAAGAGAAATTTTTCTTCCTTTGATATGGCAACTAGCCACATTCAAGATGGTAGGTGCTTGTTAGCTCAGGGTCTGGATAACTAGAATGAACAGAGTTCTAAAAATGACCCTTGATAAGCATGTTATATATGGAGAGAGATATATATATCCATATATATATATGGCAAAATAACAATAAAATTGTTATTTAAGCCTCTGATATTTAGAGGGTATGGCTGCAGCATGTCCTAGTCTGTTTTGACTGACTCATTGTTTCCTCTTCTGTCTCTTTGTTTCCTTGTGGTCTGATCATCTCAACCCCAACTTTATCATCCATTACTCTCAGCCTCTTTCTGCTTCATAACCTGGGGCACTTTGTCTAGCATGTGGCTGGAGGTGGGAGCCATGTTCTGCTGCAACATGCTTTTTTCTTTTTTTTCTTTCCTGAGCAGACACAGGGAAGATGCCCTGTGTCTTCCCAGGATTAGGCTTTTGAAATTTTAAAAGGCTCTAATAATAACCTTCTCTGAGGCTTAACTGGGGAAGACCAAGGAATAAAAAATAGTATCTGAAGAAACACATTGTTTAATATATTAAAATGTTGTTCTAGTTCAGGTACATCCTACTGGACTCCTGTAAACCACTTTATTAAACTATGCTTTTGTGTGGTGGCATTTGATTAAATTGAAGGACACTATAAGGGCTGACTAGCCCTGTCAAATTTATTATTGGGAGTACTGTCAGAATATTGCTGAAGACACTATTTTATCTCATGTGGTAGGTCCTCTGTGTAAATATACACAGGAGAAATTCTAATTGGCTATAGTTTTGAGCAATTATTATTTTTTAATAGTATGGATACTCAGAGCTATGCAAATAATTAGATATAAATCTATCCATTCATCTATCTACCTATAATTAATAGATAAAATAATCCTCAGTATAAATATAATAAAGCAAATCCTTAGTAGGACTGGACTTAGATATTCCTGTTTCACAGTGTTTGGAGCACTGGCTTGTTCTCTGAAACAGGGCCTATAGGCCTTCAACTTTTCCATTTTAGAAGGAAGTGTTCTCTTTGACTTGACCTTCAGCCTGCTTTTCAGCAGCTTATAAGGATTAATAGAAGCTGTTTCAGGTGAGGCCCAGGATTGGTGTCCCTTATTAAGAATGGTAGCTGATCATGGAATTATCTTAGGAAATCTAATGAATGATAGCTGATCATGGAATTATCCCAGGAAATCTAACATCATTTTGATGCATCAAGTATCTAGCTCCAATAAAGTTAATCAAACATTAGAACTTTAGGATCCTCTTCTTAACTCTAGCATCAACATTTCTGGGTGTGGTTGTTTTGTAATAAGATGTCAACTAACTTGGCTAGGTTGAATTGTATACCCCCAAACTCTCTTTTCTTTATGTTTCCAGCTGGGGAGGCAGGTACAGGAAGATTCTTGGATGACTTAGAGGCAGAAACAAAGCAGCAGTCATCTTGCAGCTCACACATATTGTCTTATCAGCTCACTCACTGTGTGGGCCTGCAACTATTCCACCTTCTCCTTCTCTGACCCCTGGGGTAGGTGTGTGTTTAGTTCTGTCACAAAGAATCCTGACTTCTGCAGGATATTCACAGCCCTATCATTTTACTTCTCTGGTTGAGCCCTAATGGGTACACTAAGATCCATATTGCACAGGATAAGGAATCTTTATGGTATGACTGCAATGAAAGCCTCCTCTAATTCCTTCTTGGGCAGCTCCATCCCTGGGATGATTTATCTCACAAATGTGATTTTCCAAATGTGATTTTTCATTTTTGACTCATGTCCTTGCATTCTAGTGGATAAATTTTCATGATTCCATCAATTTGGCAAATAGGTACTGAGCATCTAATATCTAATATGTTTCAGTCACTTATCAGGTTCTGGGAATACAGAGATGAATGATGCAAGTTGAGATAGTCTACAAGCAACTGTTGATACATGGTGGGAGGTAACAAAGGGATGCGTTTTCATGATGGGAAATGGGAGAGAATGACTTCTACTTTCTAGAAAAGACCTGTAATCAGAGAGGACTGTGAAGCAATTGTGGTCCATAAGTGACAAGTCCATCAGGCATTAATATTATTTGAAATAGAAAAATCTAGCAGAGCAAGATGAAAATTATTTATACCTGTTCAATAAAATTGTGTGCATAGGAGGAGTATTTGGTGGAAGGTGATAAAAGATGTTAATTGTCTTATATACATGAAGATAATCAGATGCCAGTATGGCAGCCAGATAAAGATGTCTAGGAGAAGTTGTCTATTTCAGTCCAGGTCTTTGGAAAGAGTTCTGGGTCTGAAGTATAGGTGTGGAAGCTTTCAGCACAAAGGTTGGAGATGGAGTCTTGATTAAGGACTTTAGTCCAAGGACAAATAGCTTGCCTCAGCCTATGTCTCTGCTTACCATAGCAGGAAACACAGCTCCTTCCTTGTGGCTCAGAGTACCTGTGTCCTCCTATTTATCCATGGTTTTGACTCCCCAATTCCAATCTCTGCTAGCTTCATGTCTTAGTTCATGCTTCTCATCATATGTTTTCTGGTTATATTGCCCTAGATACAAAGCACTTGCCTCTGTACTCCATTTGGAGATCACATGGGACTATTCATCAGAAATGTCGCCAGACTCCACATTCTGCCCTGGAAGTAACATAGGAGGAATTTCAATTCACGTTTCTGGGGCTTGGCATTGGTGAGTCTCCCGTTGTCTGCACCCATTTTGAATCCATTCATATGTTCCATTGATACTACTCCAAAAGGTGCCTCTGCTGCTCTAAGTGCCATTATTGCTGCCCTAGTCTAAGCCACCATTTTGTTTCACTGGGACTGTATTGTGGCTACCTCATCATCTCCCTGCTTCCAAATGTGGACCCCTAAAACTAACTCTACATAGAAGCTAGAGTGATCCCTTTAAAAATAGAATGACATCTTGACATTTGCAACAAGGATGAATCTAGAGGGTATCAGGCTAAGTGTAATAAGTCAGACAGAGAAAGACAAATATTGTATGTTCTCACTTGTATGTGGAATCCAAGAACAAAACAAATAAACGAATAAAGCAAAAACAGATTTATAGAAACAGAGACCAAAAACATGGTTAGTAAAAGGGAGGGATGGAGATGGATGAAGACGGGAAGGGAAATATGGTCAACAACATTGTGATAAGTTTATACAATGACAGTTGATTACTAGAATTAGTGGGTATAAAAGGTAAATCTTTTTATACCTTTGTAATATATAAAAATGTCAAATTATTGTACATCTAAAACTAATATAGCCAACAAAATATTGCATACCAAATATACTTAAATTTAAAAAACTTATGAATTGTTAATTTCTGGAATTTTCTTTTTTCTTTTTTTATAGTATACTTTTTTTAACTAACTTTTTTTTAAAGATTTTATTTATTTATTTTTAGAGAGTGAAGGGAGGGAGATAGAGAGAGAGAGAGAAACATCAATGTGCGGTTGCTAGGGGTTATGGCCTGCAACCCAGGCATGTACCCTGGCTGGGAATCAAACCTGTGACACTTTGGTTCACAGCCCGTGCTCAATCCACTGAGCTATGCCAGCCAGGGCCTAATTTCTGGAATTTTCCACTAAATATTTTCAGATTTGTAGTTGACTCTGGGTAACCAAAAAAGGATCAGATCATTTCCCTCCACTGCTTAAAACCATGTGATGGCCTCTATTACACTTAATATAAATTCAGGGAAGGCCACACATGATTGGCTTCTTGCTTCTTCTCAGAAGTCTACACATACCTCTCTGGAAAATCACATGTTTTGGACACATTCATCCCCTTTCTTTTCCTGGCACATACTAAGATCTTCCTCACCTCAGGCCTTCATGTTTGTTAGTGGCCCTATGTACAATTTTTTCTCCTAGTTCATTGAAAAGATATTTTCATTCTTCAAATCTCAACTTAAATATCTTTTCCTTAGATGAGTTGTACCCTTGCTACCCAATCCAAAGGAGCAATATTTGCCCAGTTACACACTCCCATTGCCATTCTTATTTCTACCATGACCCTGAATACTTTATTCATTTATGTGTTTTCATGTTGATCTCCTGTGCTCCACACTCCATTGTAAGTTTATAAAGATACATATTTATCTTTCTCTTCTTTCTGTCTCCATTGCTTAGTTCAATGCCTGGCACACAGGGCTGCTTAGAATTGTTGCATTGTGTGTGTTGTTGGAAGCTAGTGGTGTGTGTGTGTGTGTGTAGGCCAGTAACCTTCCCCACCCCCGAGAAAGATTATTTGATTTGATAGTTTATGAGAATACAAAGGCTGATGTTCTAGAGAATAATATGTTTTTATCAGTTTGTGTTCTACTGTTTCCATTTTTACTTTGTTTCATATTCATTTCAACTTGGACATGGTCCTAACACATTATTTGGAAAGGCAACAAAGTGTTTCTTTATGTTGATTTATCATCCTCTACAGTTACTTGGTAATTAGATTATTTTCCATGTTTTGCTGTTTTCCCCTATTTTCAATTGTATTTCTATGAGTACCTAAATTTTTATTTATTTTTTTTTCAGGAGAATTTCTTTGGGTTATAATCACAGAACTAGAATTTCTAGGTCGAAACTGCGATCAGTCTTAAAGGTTTTATTATATAGTAACCGATTTCTCCTTAGAAAGACTGAACCAATTTGCTCTGCTAAAAGCAATGTGCAACTGTGCACGTTTCTCCAGTCTTGTCAACACTAACTTTGAACATTTTTTATTACTTATACTTGTTTTGCTAATTTAGGTTTGTTGATTGGCACCTGCAGACAATTTCACAAGGATAAGTCACAGAGTAGTCACTGTGTTCCAGAATCAGATTCAAATATCCACAATTCTAGAAATTTGATTTTGTCAGAGCCTGTATTTGTTAGAATGTTTTAAGCCACAGAAAACAGAAATAGAAAATCAGACTGATTAATATTAAGAAACAGATTTATTGAGTTAGGTCACTTCTTTGTTTACCAGGACCTTAGTTAGCTCTATCTTTCAACCTTTCTCTTGGCTCTATTTTCCTCATGGTATCTACTCAATGCTAGAAGGAAACCAGAAGAAGAAATTTGAAGCTTCACTTCTGTATCTGACAACACCCAGCTAAAGAATGGACCTTAATGTATAGTGACTTTTTTTTTAAGATAAGGGGATTTTTTAAAAAAAGAACTTCTCACCCCATTCAGATATATCCGCTTATGTCTCATTGGACTGAAATGGGTATCTTCCAAATTTCTGAACTAACTACTATATGCCAGCAGAAAATGTGGGTATTATTGCAAGTCTGCATTCCTGTAGTGCCTCCAGACAACCCTTGGAAGGGGCTGATATGTGGGGAGTTACCAGTTAGGCCCATTGTCCTAAAGTAGGAGTTGGGATGACCTCTCATATTGTGAAAGAGATAACAATTAGGAAGGGAAATGGATACCAGGTAAATAAACAACAATTTGCAATGAAACACCAGAATATAATCATGCTCACATTAATTAAGCTCAGAGACTGAGAAACCAGTGTATTGAATGATTTACAATGAAAACAGCACTGTCAAGGGGAATGTTATATCAAATATTTTCTCCTTGCTTATTCACTAGTGCAAACCAAAATGCCTCAGCCTACTAAAAAACAGAGCAAGGATACAAGTGTAGAGAGTCTTAATGGCGTGTATCCTCAAACAGTGGGGGCTCATCTCACCATCTCCCTTATTGGTCAGAACTGCCAAGAGCAACAGGAAATGATAGACTCCTATTAGGAGGTTCCTTTTACCCAGCACAACTTTCTCCTGCTCCACCCACCCCTACCTCCCACCCTCAATCATATCCCCCTTTATCTTTGTCCATGGGTCCTTTATACTGTTCCTTGATGACCCTTCCCCTTCTTTCCTCCATTATCCACCTCCCTCTTCCCCTCTGGTTCCTGTCAGTTTGTTCTGTATTTCAATGTCTTGGGTAATATTTTGCTTGCTTGTTGTTTTGTTGATTAGGTTCCACTTATAGGTGAGATCATATGGTATTTGTCTTTCATCTGCTGGCTTATTTCATTTAGCATAATGCTCCCAGTTCCACCCATGCTGTCTCAAAGAGTAGGAGGAGCTCTTTCTTTCTTTCTGCTGCGTAGTATTACATCGTGTAAATGTACCATAGTTTTTTGATCCATTCATTCTCTGATGGGCGCTTGGGTTGCTTTCAATACTTGGCTATTATAAATTGTGCTGCCATGAACATTGGGGTGCATAGATTCTTTTGAATTGGTGTTTCAGGATTCTTAGGATATAATTCCAGCAGTGGAATTGCCAGGTCAAAAGGCAGTTCCATTTATAGTTTTCTGGGGAAACTCCACACTGTTTTCCACAGTGGCTGCACGAGGCTGCATTCCCACCAACAGTGTACCAGGGTTCCCTTTTCTCCACAACCTTGCCAGCACTTCTTGTTTGTTGATTTGTTTATGATGGCCATTCTGACTTGTGTGAAGTGGTATCTCATTGTGATTTTAATTTGCATCTCTCTAATGGCTAGTGATGCTGAGCATCCTTATATATGCCTCCCTGTCCTCTGTATGTCCTTCTTGGAAAAGTGTCTGTTCAGGTCCTTTGCCAAGTTTTTAATTGAATTGTTTGTCTTCTTAGAGTGGACTCCTGTGAGTTCTCTATATATTTTGGAGATCAAACCCTTGTCTGAGGTATCATTTGCAAACATATTTTCCCACATGGTTGATTCCCCTTTGATTTTGTTGATGTTTTCTTTAGCTGTGCAGAAGCTTTTTAACTTGATGAAGTTCTATTTGTTTATTCTTTCCTTTATGTCCCTTGCTCTAGGGGATATACCAATGAAGATGTTGCTTCATCGAATGTCTGAAATTTTTCTTCCTATGATCTCTTGAAGGACTTTTGTAGTGTTACAACTTATATTTAAGTCTTTTATCCACTTTGAATTTATTTTTGTGTGTGGTATAAGTTGGTGACTGAGTTTCATTTTTTTGCATGTAGCTATCCAGATACCCCAACATCATTTGTTGAAGAGGTCATTTTTACTCCATTTTATGCTTCTGCCCCCTTTATTGAATATTAACTCACCATGGAAACATGGGTTTATTTCTGGACTCTCTATTCTTTTCCATTGATCTATGTGTGTGCTCTTATGCCAATATCAGACTGTTTTGATTTAAATGACCTTGTAATATAATTTGACGTCAGGTAGTGTGATCCCTCCCACTTTGTCATTCTTTCTCAAACTTTCTGCAGCTATTTTGGGTCATTTATGGTTCCATATAAATTTTTGAAATGCTTGTTCTGTATCTGTGAAATATGTTATTGGTATTTTAATAGGGATCTCTTTGAATCTATAAATTGTTTTGGGTACCATGGACATTTTGATGATGTTAATTCTTCTAATCCATGAACATGGTACATGCTTCCATGTATTTTTGTCTTCCTTAATTTCTTTCTTCAGTGTTGTGTAGTTTTCTGAGTACAGGTCTTTTGCCTCCTTGGTTAGGTTTATTCCTAGGTACTTTATTTTTCTTGTTGCTACAACAAATGTGATATTTTTCCTGATTTTCCTTTCTAATATTTTATTGTCGGTGTAGAAAAATGCCTTTGATTTCTGAATATTGACTTTGTATCCTGCTGTTCTTAAGGGCAATGCCTGGAAACTACTGACTGCTCGGAGTCAACATCCAAGTTAAGGACTCCCCATGTAGTAACACAGTTTTCATAAAACCAAACATAATTGTCAAATCTTAGGTTTCAGCATTGAAAGGCATTGAATTTTGATTACCCAGATCAACTATTGTTTCTGGAATACTTTCTATTTTTCTCTGAAACTCACTCTTAGTGCTTGATTTAACTGTAGTTTAGGAAGTATATCATGTTTTCATCATGTATTAGCCACAAGTTTCCTTGCTCACTGCTTGAGCCACTGTGATCTTTTCCTGTTCTCTAGCCCATAGCAGACTCTCACCTCCGGGATTTTTCATTTGTCTGAATACCCTCTACCTGTAATACTTCTCTTCCAAACACACATATTTGGATGTCACCTTTTCTCATTTCCTTCAACTTGATGCTCAAATATCTCTTTATAAGTGCTGCTTTACAGACAACTCTATTTAAATAATATTCCATATCTCTTCCTTGACTTTAGTTTTCTCCATTGCTCTTACCATGATTTGACATAACTATTATTTATTTGCTTATTGTTCATTTCCTTACTTGAAGGATCTGGTCTGTTTGGTTCACTGCTGTAATGCTAGCAACTGGAAGAATAACCAGCCTATAATAGATTCCCAACAAACATGTATTGAATTAAGTTATTTGGACATGAATTTGTCCTTTTTCACATTTATTTGTCACAAAAGTGTGGGTGACAAATAAAGTGTGTGTGAACAAATTCAGTATCAATTTAAACCATTTTAGTACAATCTGTTATTTGCATCATAGTGTTCTTATTTTTTTCTCTTTAAACTGATTTGGCTGGTTTGGGTCCTTTCATTTAAATTTTCATTTAAATTTTACAATCAACTTGATAATTCTTCCCTAAAAGGCTGCTAGATTTTGATAGAAGTTGTGTTGAATGCACATATCAATTTTGGTAGAATGGCCATATTGATAATATTGATTCATCTAATCCATAAACATGAATGACTCAATTTATTCAGTCTTTAAATTCTTTCAGCAATGTTTATAGTTTTCTGTGACATGAAATTATTAAATTTTCCTATTTCAAAGTTGTATATAATGTTCTTGTGAATAGTAATGTTTTCTTAATTTAATATTCAAAATTTTCATTGTTATTATATAGACACACTTTATTTTTATATATTGATTTTGAACCCAGTAAAATTGCTTATCTCTCTTATTAGTCCTAGTAGTTTTGTGTGTGTGTCTTTGTATGTGTGTATTTCTTTGTATTTTTTACATATGAGACCATGCATACAAATAAAGGCAGTTTTACTTCTCCTTTCCCATCTGAATGCGGGTTATTTCAGTGTGATTACACTGGATAAAACTTCCAGTGTAATATAGAGTAAAATGGATAGAACAGATATCCTTGCATTATTTTTGATCTTGGGAGATAATATTCATCTTTTATCATTGAATGTGATATTAGCTCCAGGGATGTCCAACCCTTGGTTTCTCCAGACCACCCTGGAAGAAGAAGAGTTGTCTTGGGCCACACATTAAATACACAAACACTAACAAAAGCTGATGAGCAAAAAAAGTTTTAAGTTAATTTACGATATTGTGTTGGGCCACATTCATAGCCTTCATAGCCATTCTGGGACACATGATGCCCAATGGCCATGGGATGGACACCTCTGCTAGGTGCTCAGTGTCCTGTTCAGGGCATTCCTATTTACTCTTAATTTGTTGAGAGATTTGTTCATAAATAGGTTTTTGTCAAATGTGTTTTCTGTATCTGTTAAGATGGTTAGGTAGTCTTTATCCTTTATTCTATTCATGTGGTGTATTAAAGTAACTGCTTTTTGGATTTTAAAGTAACCTTGCATTTCTAGCATAAATCTCACTTGGTTATGGTGTGTGATCATTTTATGTGTTGTTGGATTTAGTTCACAAATTTTTGTGTTTGTCACTTTATTCTCATATCTTTGGCTTTATTATCTATAACAATTAATATTAGCCAGATAAAATAAAATAAGAACCATTCCCTTAACTGATCCATTTTTTGGAACAATTTGTGAAAAGTTTGTATTATTTTTAAAATAACATTCTTTAAATATTTGATAGATCCCACGGGTGGATGAACTTATTTCTGTGAGAATATTTTCAATTATTAATTCAATTTATTGACTTATTAAATGTCTATTCAGATTTTTTATTTTTTCCTGTGTTGATAATTTGTATCTAATTATTTGTGTTTCATCTAAGTTGTCTAATTTCCATAGGATTGGTAGTGATGTTCACTCTTTTAGTCCTGACTTTGATAATTGGTGTTTTCTCTGTTTTAGTTTGGCAGTTCAGGCTTATCTATTTTGTTTATATTTTAAAAGAAAAAATTTGGATTTATTGATTTTTTTATTTTCTGTATTCCATTTAATTGATTTTCAGTATAATTTCTATTATTTCCTTCCTTTTGCTTGCTTTGTATTTACTTTTCTATTTTTCTAGTTTCATAGGTCAAAGTTTAGCTCAATGAACCTTTCTTCTCTTCTAATACAGGCCCCTAAAGCCATAACTGTCCCTTTAAACACTGCTTTAGTAGTATCCCCCTAATCTTAAGTGCTGTGGTTTTTGTATCATTTAACTGCAAATATTTTTAATGTTCCTTTGTGTTGTCTTATTTTATTTTGATTGATCAGTTATTTACAAGTACACTGTTTAATGATCTCTCTGATTATGCTTTCCTGTAATTTAAACAGTATTTTTTAATTAGCAGATCTTTTAAAACAACAATGAAATCTAATTTGTCAAATTTTCATTTGGTGTTACTACTTTCTGTGACCTATCTATGAATATCCCTAAATCAAAAATAAGTTTTCCATTAAAAATTGTTTAGCTTGAACTTTTATGTTTAAACCTATGCTTTAACTTAATTGGGTGTATAGTGGGAGGTAGGCAGTAAAGTCCATTTTGTTTTCCTTAAAGGGATATCCAGATAGTCTAGAACCATTTGTTGAACATAATTTTCTTTTCCTGATGAATGTTTTTGGTGAGTGTTAAAAATGTAACTGTGGATAAATTTTTGTGTCATTTGGTCTATTTCAGTGATTTTCAACCCTTTTCTTCTCTTGGCACACATAAACAAATTACTAAAATTCTGTGGTATACCAAAAAATATTTTTGACATCTGACAAAAATAGGTATAATTTTTATTATTTTTACACTGAATGGCTATTATTGTATTGTGTGTCATCATTTTCTAATTTGACATCTAAGGGAAAACTGTCAATGTCTGTAACTAAATAGGTATTGCATGTTTTTAAATTTTTTGTGGCATATGGTTGAAAATCACTGGTCTATTTTATTGGTCCATTTGTCAATTATATTAGAATTGCACTTCATAAATATTTTAACTTAAATACTCAATATTTGCACACCTGATATTCTTAACTGGTTGTTCTTAACTGGGCTGTCCTGTGCACTGTAAGATGTTTAGATGCATCCTAAATGCTAAATTTTTGTATCCTCACCTGAGTATATGTTCATTTCTTTTCAGAGAGAGAGAAAGGGACGGAGAGAGATAAAATGAAAGAGAGAGAGAGAGAGAGAAATTTGCAACCTTTTGTTTTATAGGGTGATGCTCCAAGCAACTGATCCACTGGGACAGGGTTTTTATTGAATTTATTGGGTAACATTGGTTAACAAAATTGTATAGACTTCAGGTGCACAATTCCGCAATGCATCATCTGTACATGATACTGTGTGTTATCACTTAACACTAAATGTTAATATCACCTACCTCTGAATTGTGGTATTTCTTATAGTTTGGGCCAGTACCAATGAGTTTTGTTAATTTTTCTTTATATAAAAATGTATTTTATTTGTGCTTTTAAAGATACAGAATTGAGCTTTTTTTTCCCCTCTCATTAATTTGAAGGTATATTTTCACTGTTTTTTTAACTCCATAATTTTTTATAAAATGATAATTGATATTCAAATCATTATTCCTCTATATGCTGTTTTGTGTTTCTCTGGTTGCCTTAAGGTTTTCTCTTTCATTTTGGTTTTTGCATGTTAACTAATATTCCTAAGAGTGTGAGTGTGTGTGTGTGTTACAAACATGCTTGGAGTTCAATGAAATTACATTTGTAAAGTTTTGATGTCATGTTTTGCTTATCCCAAAAGTGGGATGGAGTCCACCCTAAAAAAAATAGTACAAATTCAAGCCCAATAACACCATATACACACACCAAGAGAGTATGTAAAAATGTATTACTCACATAATGAAGCTCTCTGAGGAAAGCAGGGTAGGCTTCCCAAGCAGCTCTAAAATGGATTGAGAGAGCAGGAAAAGGATATTGTCATAGGGTTTTTATGGTGGTTAGGATTTAGAGCCAGGATGAATGTTCCTGAGTGCAAGTTAGTGGTTCATTGCTTGAACTTTCCACTGATGCAAAAGGAGGGTAATGGCTTCCTTGTTTGCTCAGATATGAGACAAGAAGGGGAGTAAAAGCAATTAGCAATCAGACATCAAAAATAGAGTTAGGCCCTGGCTGGCATGGCTCAGTTGTTAGGAGAGTCATCAGGAAATTGAAAGGTTGCAGGTTCAATTCGTCAGAGCACATACCTATGTTGTGAGTTTGATCCCTGATGTGGACACCAACGGGAGACAAACAATTGATGTTTCTCTCCCTTCCTTTCTCCCTTATTTTCTCCCTTCTTCTCTCTCTAAAAGCAATCACCAAAAAATCGTCCTTAGGTAAGGATTAAAAAATAATGGAGTCAGACTCTTTATTACATGTGACCAAATTTAAAATATTTCTGAAATTATATCTTCAAACTTTTTATGCTACATTCTGTTTCTTTCTGTCTCTCTCCTCTAATTTGAGTTTGATATCAACAAGTTAATTTATATCTTTTTGTAATTTTAAATTATCTTTCCTATTGGTTTATTTCTTTGAAAATAATGCTTTTGAAATTCTATTCATGTGGTTGCATGTCATTGGTCCATTTCCTTTTACTATATCTATGTGCTATAATTTGTTTACTCACCACTTGAATGAAAATTTGAAATATTCCAGTTTTAGGTTATTTTCAGTAAGGCTTCTATAAACTTTTGTATGCAAGATTTTAAGTGGACATAAGTTTTATTCTTTTAGATAAATATCGAAGTATAGGAGTCCTTGGTATCCTACTACAAGTACATACTTAACTTCATAAGAAACTATCAAACTGCATTCCTATTAGCAACATAGGAGAGTGCAAGTGACTAGAGACCATTTCTAACACTTTGTAGTGCCTTTTTTACATTTGTTTTATTTAATTAAATCTTTATTATATTTTTTCCATTACCATTTATTCCTCTTATTCACCCTAACCCCAGCAATCACCACACTGCCCTCCATGAGGCTTTTTTCTTTTTTGCTCATTCTCTCCACCCACTTACCCTCCCACTAGATGTCATCCTGCTCTCTATCTATGAGCCTGACTCCATTTTCCTTGTTAGTTCAATTTGTTCATTAGATTCTACATATGAGTAAAATCATATGGCATTTGTCTTTCTCTGACTGGCTTATTTTCACTTAGCATAATGTTCTCCACATCCTACCATACTGCTTTAAAGGATAAAACTTTCTTATTTTTTATGGCCAAGTAGCATTCCATTGTGTAAGTATCCCATAGTTGCTTTGTCCACTCATCTGTGAATGGACACTTGACAATTGTAAATAATGCTGCAATGAACATAGGGGTGCTTAAGTTCTTTCAAATTAGTGTTTTGTGTTCTTTTGGATACATTCCTAGAAGTGGAATTGCTGGGTCAAAAGGCAGATCCATTTAAAATTTTTTGAAGTATCTCCATATAGCTTTCCACAGTGGTTGTACCAGTCTGCATTCCCACCAGCAGGGCAAAAAGGTTCCCCTTTATCCATATCCTCACCATCACTTGTTGTTAGTTGATTCATTGACAATAGCCATTCTAATGGGTGTGAGGTGATATCTCATTGTGGTTTCAATTTGCATTTCTCTGATGATTAGTGACATTGAGCATATTTTCATATCTTTATTTGCCATCTGTATGTCCTCTTTAGAAAATTGTCTATTCAGGTCCTTTGCCCATTTTTTTTTATTGGATTGTTCATTTATTTTGGTGTTGAGTTTTTCAAGTTTTTGATAAATTTTGGATATTAACCTCTTATTAGATGTATTGGTGAATATGTTCTCCCATTCTGTGGGTTGCCTTTTTATTTTGTTGTACAAAAACTTTTTAATTTAATGAAGTCCTATTTGTTTTTTTATTTTTTGTTTGTTTGTTTATTTCCCTTGCCTGGCAATATATATCTGACAAAATATTGCTATCAGCAATGTCTGAGATTTTGTTGCCTATATTTTCTTCTATGAAATTTATGATTTCAGGTCTAACATTTAAGTCTTTGATCCATTTTGAATTTATGCTTCTGTGTGGTGTAAGAGGGTGGTCTAGTTTAATTTTTCTGCACATATCTGTCCAGTTTTCCCAACACCATTTATTGATTAAACTATATTTAGCCCATTATATGTACTTGCTTCCTCTGTCAAATATTAATTGACTGTAGAGGTGTGGGTTTATTTCTGGGCTCTCTTTTCTGTTCCATTGGTCTATGGGTCTGATGGTGGAGGAGTAAGTGGAAGCTTTACTAACCTCCTCCAAGTACCAATATGGAATTACAACCAAATGGTGGAGAAATCATCCTGCATAGCCAACTAAACACTAGCTGGAGAGAAGACTTATAATTAGACAGGCTGAAGAGAACACTTCACCATTAAGAGACTGGTAGGGAGTGCAGAGGTGAGAGGGCTGGTTGGGCTCCCATGGGTGACGGCTGAAGTTCTGGAGAGATATTTCAGTGGCCATGGGTTCCCCCTGAGAAGTGTGGGGTCTAAACCCTAAGCTGGGCTCCCCAGCCTATGGCACTAGAGCTGGGAAAGCAACCCAAATAATATCCAGCTGTGGTCTTTTTAAGTTCAACATTTCTAGTGAATATATAGTAGCAGTGTCTCATTGTGGTCATGATTTTAATTTCCCTAATGTTTAATTATGTTGTTAATCTTTTTTTCATGCTTATTTACTATTCATATATCTTCTTTGGTAAAAATTTTATTCAAATCATCTGCCTGATTAAAAATTGTTTCCTTGCTTTATTTACATTTAAATGTTGGCTATGTATTCTGGATAAGATATTTATGTTCTAATATTTGCTCTGAATTTGTAACTTGACTTTTCATTATCTGAATAGCAAGGACTTAAAATGAAAAGGCAACCCAAGGCACAAGATTTTCTCCAATATTTTCTTCTAGAAAGTTGATAGATTGGTGCTTCACATTTAATTCTTAGTGACCTGGATCAGGCAACATTTCTTAGATAAGACAACAAACATAAACTTCTAAAGGAAAAAAATAGATTTCTCTTTATCAATAATATAAGGCAGAAAACAGTGGAGAAGCATCCTTAAAATACTCTAATGAAAAAAAACAAAACTGTCAACCTGGAAGTCTATGTCCAAAAAGATATTCCATAATGATGAAGGTAAAATGAAGATGTTTTGTTTGGGAAGGAGGCATATAGAAGTTCAAAGTATTTATAAGAAGCAGACCTGCATTATAAGAAATTCTTCTAACGGAAGTAAAAAGTTATATGAGATGGAAGTTGTATCTATATAAAATAATGGAAAATATTAGAAATGGTCAAATATGTGAGTAAGTATAAAATAATTTTTCTTGTTTAATGAAAATTTCTTTATGAGATAATTGACTATTTAAGGCAAAAACATGTTATGCATTTTATAACATATGTAGAGGTAAAATGCATGAAAGCAATAGCAGAAAGGTGAGGAGAGAGAAAATGAAAATGTACTGCTTTAAAGTTATTACACAACATGTAAAAAGCTATAATGTTTTTTGAAGCTAGACTGTGCTAAGTTAAAGCTGCATACTGTAAACCCAAAAGCAAGCACTAAAAACATAAAATAAGTAAGTATATTTAATAAGTTAATTAAAGAAATAAAGTCATAAAAGATATTGTGTCTGAACATGGGTACATACACACAAAACATGTGATTATAATTTCTCCATGTTTAAAAAAATTCCAATTATAGAATTTCAATGGGTGGTGAGCAAATTTGTTAAAATATCAAAATGAAATATTTTCTCATAAGTGTGTAGGAACTGCTGATAGACTTCATGAATCATGGAAATATACAAGTTCAATTTCTGCAAATAACACTGCATAACAGAGATGAAAAATAATACTACAATTAATTATACATAACTAATGATGAGCTTCTTCCTTTGGATTCATAAGTCTTTGTGATCCATGTTTTTCAGACAGTACAACCACTTAACCCAGGATCAAAATAAACTGAACTTAAAACCAGAGATTTGAATTTTTATATAACCTAGACTTAAAAACATATTAAAAAGTAATGATTCATATTAAAACACATTGTTTTAAAAATTTTATTATTAATGAGAGTATTTACTGTGAAGAGGTTTTATGCATATTATGCAAAATACATTTTAAAATATAAGCATTGGTTATATTATTTTTATCTTATTGTTTCTATTTATTTTTATTATTATCTATTGTCTATGTAATATAATATCTATTCACATATTTTACATTGCAATTCTTTTATTTATTATACTAATTATGTTTGCATAATGATATATATGTGTGCACAGTACAAAAATACATGTAAATATAATACTGCTTTATAATATCACATATTAGTAATTTTATAAATTAGTATTATTTAATAATAATAATGTGGGGAATAAACCAAATAATTACCAAATAATTATAGTCAATGGGAAGTTCAGTTCTAAAGCTCAGTCCCTTCTACTCTGAAAGAAAAATGTAACTGAATAGTCAAATGTGAACATCTACAGAGGTACTTGCAAGCATTCAGATCCAATTTTAACACTTTCTAGCTATGAAAAAAATACCTTTTCAGGTATTTAATTCAGAACATGCCTTTAATTCATGCCTTTTAGCCTTATATAGCATGTATTAGTGTTTACAACTATGACTAATTTACTCTAATTTACTCTACCAATAATGATTGCTAACATTTATATAGCATTTAATAAGTGTTAGGCACTATTTTAAAGGACGACACATACTATAATATTTATTAAAAACATGGTGGATATGTATGAGATATTATTTCTACTTTAGAAATGAACAAACTAGCATAGACAGAGTTGAATTTCATTATTATAGTGTGCTTATGTTAAAGAAGCCTTATATTTGGAGAATGAGTCAGTTTGGTCGTGGTAGATAAATAAAGTTGGTTAAGATAAGCTTTACAAGAGAATTTTGCTTTGATCATCATAAGCAGATTAGAGTATAATGTTATTTTTTGCCCTAACCATTATTGTGATATTCAAAGTCATATTTGCTTCATAATGACATGAGCAAATTAGTTCTCATCTTATAAATCTACTTTGAAATGGTTTGCATAGTATAGGGATTATAAAAATAGAGAATAAGAGGGGGGAAAGATGGTGGCTTTACTCAAGGCCGCGTGATTCTCAGCATCTGTGAAGAGGAGGGAAACTAGCGGATCAGTGGAGGAACAGAGCAAGTGGCCTAGGTTACTGAAACATTTTTGAAAATAGGACATCAAAAATTATAGCGATCATTGAAAAACCAGATGGTAAGGAGACTGCTTCGGGACAAAAGGGACCCAGGGATCAGTGTGGGGACCAGGGGGGTTGCAGTCCCCAGGCCCGGTGCTCCCGGGTCTGCCTCAGGGCACCCAAGAGAGGGGAGTCGCTGCTCCCTCCCCGGACTATGGGGTTGGGCAACACCAGGGGAGACCTTATTGCTTGAAGGCACAGAGAGGCCAGTTGGACTGGGAAAAAATCACCCAGGGACTGTGAGGACCCACCCATAGCTTTGGGAGAAGTGAGTACCTCCAGCCGGCATGACCAGGGGCAGCCTGGAAGTGCGCCCGCACCCCTAGCCCAGTGGGAGTGTGGATCTGTGGAAAACCCAGACATCGCAGCCCCGATCCAGGAAAGGGTGAGGGAGTTCTCAGGTTTCTGGAGCCTGCGGTGCTGAACTGTGGAAGGGCGCACCCCCTCGGGAATCCTGACTCTCCCATTGTGAACCCGGAATGGACGCGATGCTTAGAGCATTCCTAGAGCCCGAAACTCAAAAATTTGGTGGATGGGCATGCCCTTTTACGATCCCCAGAGATGGCATCATGAATCCCAAAATGTTACGGGTGATTCCTGAGATCATAGAGCTCGCTGTGGTGTAATTTGGGGGAAGAGCAAGTCTCCTTGCAATCCTGGGAGCATGCATCCTGAAACTGAAAAGTTGCAGGAGCCCTGCAAGGGCCCCGGACCCCCGGGAGACAACTGCAGTGTGCTCTGGAGAGCCAGCATGCCCAGGAGTGCCCAGGGTCCTGTAGGGTAAAGTCAGATTGGCCCTGGGGATAGTACCTGAGAGACTTACTGAGATTTGGCTGGGAAGAGTGATAAGCATTTCAAATGTCCCTCAGCCAGCTGAAGCCAGCAAGATCAGAAAAACTGGTATGGCAAGTTAGAAACCAACAAGAGGTTGTTTTGTTTTGTTTTGTTTTGTTTGTTTTGTTTTTTTGGCTGTTGTTGGTTGATTGATTTTATCTTGTGTTTTAAGTGACATTTTATTTTTTTAATTCTTATTATTTTTATATCTCTCAATCCCTTATGTTTCTCTTCCATTCATCCTAGTATTATTCCTTCCACTTCAAAGTTATATCTCCTGCACTCCATCTTCTGCTTTTTTTTCCTTTTTTTTTGATCTTGCAAGTTACTGCAAATTTGTATTATCTTTTTCTCACTTTTCTGACATTTTTTTTATTTTAATAGTATTTTGGTATTCTTTTTTCTTTCTGTATAATCTTCTTTGCTTGGCTGGTTATACTGTCATTTGATAGGTTCCCCCTGGTATCTCAGTCACAGTGTGATGATAATTTACTATCCTTCATCTGTGTTCCATTAATACACCTCTCAAGGTTCTATAATCTTTATCCTTGTTATCTAGACCTCATCAATTCTGCTACAAGACTGTTGCTTTACTATTACTGTAAATAAGACCTAGTTCATACAATTGTAAATACTACTCAATACCCCTACCTGATCTCAGCCCACTTTGCAATTTCCTGAACTATACTATTGTGGGGATTGTCTCTATTCTTTTACACACTACTCCTATTTACTAGTTTTTACTCCAATCCTACCTTAGAATCTGACCTCCCACAGCCTCACAGCTTGCTAGATCCAACTAACAATCCTTTCATCCCCAGTAAGAGTCTTACCTTCTTTCCATCCTTTCTAAAACATGGATAGTGGGGTGGAGGATTATGGTTAACACTATAAGCAGCCAAGGGATAACCCATTGCTTTTCTACTGGCTGCTAATGTAAATATCATAGTATACTGTCTTGCAGTCTTGAACCATTTTGCCTTACTCTTCCAACTGATCACAAAAAAGAGTAGGGGGAAGTTGCAAACACCAGGATACATGAAGGAGACTGCACCACTGAGTCTCACAAGTATTCTACCACAGAAGTTCATACCATAATTACAAGAAACCAGAACAGATCAATTTAAGAAACAGAGGCTAATAAGAAGAAATCCACGAACAATGAGAAAACAAAGAAACAATTCCCAATTGAAGGGAAAGGAGGAAGCCTCAGGAAAAATGCTAAATGAAATAGAGGCAACTCAACTATCAGATAGTGAGTTCAAACCAATGATTATCAGGAAGTTCAATGAACTCACAATGAGCTATCAGAAACTAGAGGGAAGCTACAACAATCTCACTACAAACTATATAAACATGAAAAAGGAAATAGAAACTCTCAAAAAGGGCCAAGAAGAAGTGAAGAATGTCGTTTCTGAACTGAGGAGCACAGTAGAAGGAATAAAAAGCAGGATTGATGAAGCAGAAAATCGGATTAGTGAGCTATAGGACAAAGTAGAAAACAACACCCAGAAAGAGCAAGAAAAGGAAAAGAGGCTCAGAAAGAATGAAGAGGGATTAAGAGAAATGCAAGACAATATGAAACGTAATAATATTCATATAATAGGGATACCAGGAAGCGAAGAAGAAGAGCAAGGGATTGAAAACCTATTTGAAAAAGTAATGAAGGAAAACTTCCCTAATTTGATGAGAGAAAAAATCACACAAATCCAGGAAACACAGAGAGTCCCAATCAAGAGGAACCCAAAGAGGCCCATCTCAAGACACATGTTATGTTAGAAAACTACATAACACTCAGGAAAGAAATCAAGGAAGACACAAACAAATGGAAACATATACCGTGTTCATGGACTGGAAGAATTAATATCATCAAAATGTCCATACTACCCAAAGCAATTTACACATTCAATGTAATTCCTATTAAAGTACCAATGGCGTATTTCACAGACATAAAACAAACACTTCAAAAATGTATATGGAACCATAAACGACCCTGAATACATGCTGCAATTTTGAGAAAGAAGAGTAAGTAGGGGGCATTACAATACCTTATACTAAACTGTATTACATGGCCACTGTAATCAAAACAGCCTGGTACTGGCATAAAAACAGGCACATAGACCAATGGAACAGAACAGAGAGCCCAGAAATAAATCCATGTCTCTATGGTCAATTAATGTTTGACAAAGGGAACAGCAGCATAAAATGTAGTAAAAGGAGCCTCTTGAACAAATGGTGTTGGGAGAACTGGAGAGCCATGTGCAAAAAAATGAAACTCGAGCACCAACTTACACCATATACAAAAATAAATTCAAGGTGGATAAAAGACTTAAATATAAAATGTGACACCATTAAAATCCTAGAGGAGAACATAGGCAGGAAAATCTCAGATATTTCACACAGCAACATTGTTACTGACTTGTCCCCTAGAGTAAGAGACATAAAGGAAAGAATAAACAAATGGGATCTCATCAAAATAAAAAGCTTCTGCACAACTAAAGAAAACAGTATTAAAATAAAAAGAGAACCAACTTTATGGAAAAACACATTTGCCAATGATACCTCAGACAAGGGCTTAATCTCCAAAATATATAAAGAACTCACATGACTCCACTCTAAGAAGACAAACAACCCGATTTAAGAAATGGTCAAAGGACTTGAACTGACACTTCTCCAAGGAGGACACACAGAGGATCCAGAGACACGTGAAAAGATACTCAATATTGCTAGCTATCAAGAGAAGCAAATTAAAACCACAATGAGATACCACTTCACACCAGTCAGAATGGCCATCATAAACAAAGCAACAAACAACAAGTGTTGGAGAGGTTGTGGAGAAAAGGGGACCCTACTGCACTGTTGGTGAGACTGAACACTGGTACAACCACTATGGAAAACAGTATAGAACTTCCTCAGAAAACTAAAAATGGATCTGCCTTTTGACCCAGAAATTCCACTGCTGGGATTATATCCTAAGAACCCTGAAATACCAATCCAAAAGACCCTATGCACCCCAATGTTCATAGCAGCAGAATTTACAATAGCCAATTGCTGGAAGCAACCTAGGTGCCTATTAGTAAATGAATGGATCAAAAAACTATGGTACATTTACACAATGGAATTCTATGCAGCAGAAAGAAAGAAGGAACCCCTACTCTTTGTGACAGCATGGATGGAGCTGGAAAGCATTATGTTAAGCAAAATAAGAAAGGCAGTGAAAGACAAATACCATATGATCTCACCTTTAACAGGAACCTAAAGAACAAAACAAACAAGCATGCAAAATATAGCCAAAGGCTGTGAAATAGAGAACAGGATGACAGCAACCAGAGGGGAGAGTGGAGGGAATTTCAGGGGAATTTCAGGAAAGAATGTGAAAGGTTTACAGGAACAAATATAAAGGACACATGGACAAAAACTGGGGGAGGTGGAAATGAGAGGGAGGTGGGGAGGGATGGGTGTGTGGGCTGGGTGGGAGTAAAGGACAGAAAACTGTACTTCAACAATAATTAAAATAAAATTTAATAAGTAAATAAATAAATAATTTTTAAAAAGTATTGGGACTCAAATAAAAGAAATGAAGAAAACACCTTCGGGGTTGAGGTACCTGAAGAGACTTCCAAACTCACAGAAGAGTTCCTTGGAGAGACCCACAGGGTCCTAGAATGTACACAACCCAACCCACAGAGGAATCAGCAGTGGAAGGGCCTAGTTTGCTTTGGGGGAGCAGCAGAAGTGACTAAAATCTGGCAGAGAGTGGAGCAAGTGCCATTGTTCACTCTGGGATGCCTGCCCCACATACTGCATCAAAACCCAGCGAACTGGGTTGCCCCACCCTGCTGAACACCTAAAGCTCTTCCCCTCACTATCTAACAGGCACATCAAGACAAAAAAAAATGGCCCAAAGGAAAGAACAGATCAAAGCTCCAGAAAAAAATACAACTAAATGATGAAGAGATAGCCAACCTATCAGATGCACAGTTCAAAGTACTGGTGATCAGGATGCTCACAGAATTGGTTGATTTTGGTCACAAATTAGATGAAAAAAAAAAAAAAATGAAGGCTACGCTAAGTGAAATAAAGGAAAATGTACAGGGAACCAGTAGTGATGGGAAGGAACTGGGACTCAAATCAATGGAGTGGACAAGAAAAAAGAAAGAAACAACCAAACAGAAAAGAAGGAAGAAACCAGAATTCAAAAAAATGAGGAGAGGCTTAGAAACCTCCAGGACATCTTTAAACATTCCAACATCTGAATTATAGGGGTACCAGAAGGAGGAGAGGAAGAGCAACAAGTGGAAAAGTTATTTGAACAAATAATAAAGGAGAACTTCCCCAATCTGGCAAAGAAATGGCCTTCCAGGAAGTCCAGGAAGCTCAGAGAGTCCCAAAGAAGTTGGACCCAAAGAGGAACACACCAAGGAACATCATAATTACATTAGCCAAGATTAAAATGATGGAAAGAATCCTAGAAGGAGAAAGAGATAAGGAGACAGTCACCTACAGAGGAGTTTCCATCAGACTGTCAGCTGATTTCTCAAAAGAGACCTTACAGGCAAGAAGGGGCTGGAAAGAAGTATTGCAAAGGCATGAAAGGCAAAGACCTACATCCAAGACTGCTCTATCCAGCAAAGCTTTCATTTAGAATGGAAGGACAGATGAAGTGCTTCTCAGATAAGGTCAAGTTAAAGGAGTTCATCATCACCAAGCCCTTATTATATGAAATGTTGAAGGGACTTATCTAAGAAAAAGAAGATAAAAAACATACAGTAAAATGACAGCAAATTCACAATAATTAACAACCATGCCTAAAACAAACACAAAACAAACTGAGCAAACAATTAGAATAGGAACAGAACCACAGAAATGGAGATCACATGGAGGGTTAGCAACAGGGGAGTGAGAGGATGAGAGTGGGGGGAAAAGTACAGAGAATAAGTAGCATAGATGGTAGGTAGAAAATAGACAGAGGGAGGGTAAGAATAGTATGGGAAATGTAGAAGCTAAAGAACTTACAAGTATGACACATGGACATGAACTAAAGGGGGGAATCTGGGTGGGAGAGGGTATGCAGGGTACAGGGGAGTGAAGGGGGGAAATTGGACAATTGTAATAGCATAATCAATAAAATATATTTAAAAACTGAACAGTAAAATGACAACAAACTCACAGGTATCAACAACTGAAGCTAGAAACAAAAAAACTAAGGAAACAACTAAACAGGGTCAGAATCACAGAAATGGAAATCACATGGAGGGTTATCAGTAAGGAGGGGGAGGGAGGAGAGTGAGGGAATAAGTACAGGGAATAAGAAGCATAAATGGTAGGTACAAAATAGACAGATAGAGGTTAAAAATAGTATGGGAAATTGAGAAGCCAAAGATGTTATATGTACAACCCATGGACATGAACTAAAGTGGAGGAATGCTGGTGGGAGGGGGTATATAGTGTGGAGGAGAATAACAGGGAGAAAAAAGAATGGGAAAACTGTAATAGCATAATCAAGAAAATATATTTTTTAAAAAGGACTTCAGAAAAGGGACCATGTTTATGCTCAAGATAAAAACAAATTTTCTCTCACATGGATTAAGTATTACAACATAGTTGGTATTAAAAGGTGTTGGGTTGTGAAAGAACAAGGTAGGCATAAAAACAGTCGCTTTAGAGTATCTGTTGTTGTAAGGGAAGATGGACAGACTTGCTGGGATTCCTTCATAAACTGCTTAGCTCTTATCCTATAGAAAATAGGACATTGATTAAAGTAATATCCATAATCAGAAGTCCTTTTGATCAACAAAAACATGTTGAAACCTGTTTGTGTCAGGTACTGTGCAAGACCCTAGAGATACAGTAGTGAAGAAAATAAAAATGTTTTCTGCATTTTGGTATCTGTTATGGTGGAATGAGTGGTCACAGGGCAAATAAATGCAGGGCCCTCACCATTGCAATCTAACAAAGAACTTAACACAGGAGGCTAAAAGCAAAAGCTCACCAGTTGACCCAGTAGTCCTGAGTATGGTCTGATAAGGCTGCTGGGCAGTTTGAACAGCACAAGTAAACTATGATAGTGCAGGGAGCAATCCCTTGAAACACTGTGTGTATCATCTCCACTAGCTAGGAAAAGGAAAACCTTGAGATTGTGTATTCACCTCAAGACCTAGAAGGGGGAAAGGGAGGGGGACTACAGTGACCAAAGAAAGGCACATAAAACAGCTTTGATTAATTGCTTGCCTCCAATCACGTATACAAAATGAACAAATAGTCTGGGACAACTCAAGGGTTCAGATTATCAGACCCCATACCTATGTTTGGGTAGTCCCTTCTCCCAAGAAAGCTGGCAGCACCTTTACCTGTCAATCAATATGTAACTTCTTCACTTTCACCTCGCCAACTATGTAAGTCCTCAGAACAAAGAACTCTCTCTCTTGGCCCTCTTGGCTCCTTTTTGCTACACCGGGGAGCCCTGGCCACCCTGCTTTTGCCATCCCTGCTCTAGCCACCTTTGCCTTTGCTTTTCCATTAAAACTTAGCACTAATAAACTTCACTTGCACACTAGTAAGCTCACTGATTGTTTATTGTGTTGGTGAGAACTGAGTTTCTGGGTGTTTTTCCTGTAACATTTACAAGGGCACTGAACCCAGGTGCTATTGTCGTATGTCCTGACATTTGATGAGATATTTTGGAGGTAGATTCAAGAGTATTTTGTAGACAAATGTTTCAAGTGAAAAAAAGAAGGAATGGGAGATTTCTGCTGGGAAGTAAATTGGATGGTGGCATTAGTGAGAACTACACATAAAGAATCAGAGGTATAGAGGAAGATGCCTGTTTAGACTGTGAAATGGGTCTGAAACATGTTATCATGTCTGAACACACAGCAGAGCTAATTAAAATAATACTTTCTATTAACAAAATGTCAGTTCAAATGTCACCCTCTCAAAGAGGACTACTCTGACCACTTTAGTAAAAAAAAAAATTCTCTACCTTGACTTTTTCCATTTCATTATCCTGTTTATTTTCTTAACATTTATCCTTATTTGGAATTATTTATCTATTTGTTTATTTTCTATTTTCAAACCAACTAGAATGTGAACTGCATGAACACAGAGAAGTTGTCTGTTCTGTTTATATTTTACCACTTTATCTTAGAGATAGGAGCATAGTAGGCTCTTAATACATTTTTGTTCAATATTGAATTGATGGACATAAGAGAGCACTTCAGTTAAATTAGAGGTCATTTTTGTATAAATTCCAGGTGAGTGTGACTATTAGTGAGTGTTAAGTCAGTATCTTTGGGATATATTCTCAGTCTTTTTGATATCTTTCACCACTTTCTTCTCTTCTCCAAAAGGCAAGTTGATATGTGGAGAAAAGAGCACAAGAAGCCTCATAGAGGTGAGATGCAGGAACCTTGGTACCACACTTGCATATCATGTGCTTTTCCAGGTTCTTTTTTTCTGACCTGATACCTATTCCCCTAGTTTCTGCATGACACATTGTGGGAAACATAACCACTGACAAGTTGGCATTTAATAGCTTTACCCACCAAAAAGAAGAAGAAAGCCCTACCTACCACTAGTTCTCAAATGCATAGAGAAAGACTTGGTTTAGCTTGACTTATGTCTGGTGCCAACTTTTGATCTAATCCACTGTAATCAATTAAGGAACCATTGTTGTGCATCCTTGTTTGCCTAGAATGGTCCTATATATATTTGTCATTCTGGTTTAATTATTAATAGCACTCTTTCTCATCCCCCAAAAGACTCTAATATGAATAATAAATGATGTGGTTGCTCTCATCATAGTAAACCAATTGGCTTTCCCCATGGTCACCATGTTGTTGATGATCAACCCCTAGAAACATACTTTGGGTTAAGAGGATGGTGAACCATTAGGAAGGCCAATGCCTGTCACTGTTCTGTTGTTCATCCATGTCATCCCCAGTGTGTCTCTTTCAAACATGGTATCTAGAGTCAGAGAGCAGAGACCTAGCATACCTCACAAGTCACCCACAGGTGTATCGATCACTTGACAACCTCATTCTTTTCATGGTACCACAATAAGCTGTTGGATTGTAAATTATTCAAAGAGTACCACCTGAGGTCTACTACTAAATGTCTTCCTCATTGTATGATCCCCACCCCCATGGAGGAGCTTTGTACTTGTCTTTCCTAGGCGAATACCTGGTAAGGATTTTTCCTACAAGCCTTTTCTCAGGTATGAGGAGGGTCTTGAGATTCTTAGAGAAAAACTGAAAAGTAACTTTAAGGCTTCATGTAGGTCATCACTTATACTTTCATCTAATCCCTTATCTAAAATGTGTGTGCCTAAAGCAAATCAGAATTCTGGGTGAATTCCCAAGCTCTCCCTGTATATAACAAAAAGACAGAAACATCAAGATAAGAAGCATTCATGAACACCACCTAGCCAATAAGAGAAACCCAGAAATCCAAGACATTTGCAGCTTCCTTCATGAAATTAAAAAAAAAAATTACTCTCATCTTTTATTTTACATGCTCTTGTTTTGTATTTTTATGTCTGTCATTTCATTCTCTTTATATCCCCCTTTTTTCCTGTTCCTTTGCCATCACACCTTCATTCTTTTCTCTCTGTCCCTTCTTTTTCTTCTTCTCTTCTTCTCTCCTCATTCTCTCCCTGTCTCTCTTTTCCTTGATAAATAAATACTATCTACTTATTAAGTAGATTTGCCCCTGGAAATAACTAGTGCTTGTGAGGAGATACACTCCAGCTCTGGGGACATTGCTCTCCTTCACTAGGGGTAATGGCACTAGTATTGGTTAAGTTAAATATGTATTGGCCTCAAAGAAACATCATCCCCCCCAAAAAATTAGAAAGAGATTTTGTGAATCATACAATGCTAGGTCCTTTTTATAAAGTTGTGCTTGGAGGTCCAGAACTAATTGCTAATGTATTTTGGGGGGCCTGACCCATTCCACAGTGGCTGCTTCTTGAGCTGAAGACAAGCTCTGGCTGCTTGCTATTTGGTGATGTGACCTGCCCATTCATTGCTCAGATGAATATAGACTAATACGAGGCTAGCACAGACCAGAAGTTGCGACTCCATAATTTCAGAAAAATACAAGGAAGTGAGCAGATAAGAGAACACAAAAACTCATAAACATCTGTGGGAATCAGAAAAGGGATTAATTTGGAAACAGGAAAAAGACATTTACATTTTCCTTAATAAAAAAGGCTATAATCATAGACTTTGAATTAAAAAATCTATAATATGTTTTTCTTTCATGTTATAGTAAAAGTTTACATTCAAAACTTTGAATGTAGCTTGTGCTTTAGTCTTTAGTCATGGGAAATGCAATATTATATTATGGCCTTCATTCCTTCAATCAACAATTATGTCCTGAGAAGTTATAATATGTTGGCTGCTATAATACACATAGGGTGTATGATCAGAAGAAACACAGTTTCTTCTATTCAAAGAGCTTATATTTTGTTGACATGAGATACAAACAAATGAATCAATGTGAGATTTCAGAGTATTGTATTTCTGAAACAGAAAGAGGAGCACTATGACTAAAATGACATGAATAGGGTCTTAATGGTATGGGATGAAGCTGGAAAAATAGATAAGGACAGGTCATGAAGGGTCATGGGGAGGAGTATTGATGATATTTTAAGTGTTAATGATAGTTTACAATCATGATTTCATCTTCAAGGCCAAATCCACAGACCAGAAATTCATTGTACCTGGCTAATATTCAGGTACTGCTTATTCCACACTTCCAGAGGTCCCCTAACAACTCTCTCTGTGCGAATGCTAATACCACCTTTAATGTGACTCAAAAATCACCCATTTTAGAATACCTTTTAATACATTAATTTCAATTGCCTCTTCATCTTCAACTACCTGTTTCACAATAAGCTCCTTTCTTGAATATTTACTTTCATTACTGGCTTGTTAAAATCTGGTCATCTCCTAATTTTTTTTTTATTCTCTGTGTTTGTGATTATGGATAAAATATGTCATGTATAGCATTCTGGCTCTCTATCCATCTAATGCTTGGGTCACAAAATATGAATTAAAATATAAGCCATTTTAGTTATGTTCCTTTTCTAGTCTCCATAGACATTTTGGGAATGTGCCATGTCAAGCCTCTTGCCTAGGGTCCTCTCAAAATCATAAAATTTATACAGTTTTTAAAACTACTGGGAAAACAATAAGAATCATGAAAAGGTGGGTTGATTGAAAACTTTTTATGTCTCTTCTGCCCAGATTGACTCCTTGACAAAAATCCAAATGTTACTCAAGTTTGCATAATATTTCATAATTAAAGGTAAAACTTGACTGCAATTTTCCAATAGTCACCATCCAAATTAGTATATTTGGCACTTGGTTTTCCTTATTTAACTTGTATAATTTTCATATTTAGTATATTGTTTAGAAAATGAAAACTTGCAGAATTTTGATCCTATGTATTCAGTTGTGCATCTTGACGTGGATCTTTTCATTTCAACAGCTACACTCCGAGAAACTCTTTCATAGAGGAGCACTTTCCAGTAAAAGCAAGAGTCAGTAGATGCAAGCAAACTGCAGCTGAAGTCAGGCTTTTATGCAGCTTGGCCACTGTGAGCCATGCATTGTTGCTATTGCTCTATAGATTTTTGCTGGAATATTATTTATGTTCATTATTTTCTCAAGTCAAGTATTGGAGCTCAGTAAAATTTCTTTCTTAAAAATAAAAGTGTATGAAAAGAAACCTCAATTATTCTTGCACTGTCTTCTTCCTACTTCTGATTCTTGCCTTCTTGAATTGTGGGTAAAAATGGAATAAAGGAAAAGAGAAAAGGGGATGAATCTAATGGACAGGAAGAGATGGGAAAGAGAGATGATTTGAAAAGGAGATGTTGAAGGAAGAGGGCTATAGGTAGGTGTTGGAGGAAAGTGAGAGGAAAGAACTGAGGAGCTAAAAGGTAAGGAAAAAAGAAAATGAGGATTTAAGAATTAATGGATAATGAGAATACAAATTTTCATCAAGGAAATACAAAAGATTGTAAGAAAGTATTATGAATATACCAATAAACTAGACAACCTGGATGAAACGGATAAATTCCTAGATACATAGTCTTCCAAAACTAAATCAGGAAGGATCAGAGAATCTGAATTGACACATTACACCTAGCGAAATTGAACCAGTAATAAAAAAAACTCCCAACAAAAAAAGCCTTGGATCAGATGGCTTCAAACATTTTACCAAACATTCCAAGAAGAACTAATACCTCTCCCTTTCAACTGTTTCATAAAATCAAAGAGGAGGGAAGACTCCCAAAGTCATTCATGAGGCCAGCATTATCCTAATTCCAAAACAAGATAAAGATACTGAAAAGAAAGAAAATTATTGGCCAATATACCTGATGAACATAGATGCTAAAATTCTCAACAAAATATTAGCAAACTGAATACAGAAATGCATCAAAAAGACCACACACCATGATTAAGTGGAATTTATTCCAGGAAGGTTGGTATAGCATTCACAAATCAAAAAGTGTGATTCACCACATAAACAAAATGAATGATAACAATATGTTCATACCAATAGATGTAGAAACAGCATTTGATAAAAACTGATGCCAATTTATAATAAGAACTCTCAGGAAAGTGGGATTAGGGGGAACATACCTAAACATAATATAGACCATATATGGCAAGCCCACTGCCAGCATCATACTCAATGGGCAAAATCTACAAGCATTCCCCTTGAGATCAGGAATAAGATAAGGATGTCTTCTTTCACTTTTATTATTCCAGCATAGTACTGGAAGTCCTAGCCACAGCAGTCAGACAAGTAGAAAAAAAAAAGGTATCCAAATTGGAAAAGAAGAAACAAAACTGTAATTATTTTCAAATGACATGATGCTGTATGTAGAGAATTCCAAAGATTCTACCAAAAGACTGCTATAACTGATACATAAATTCAGCAAAGCAGCAGGATACAAAATTAATACCCAGAAATCAGGAGCATTTTCATATGCCATTAATGAACTAACAAGAAAGGAAATCAAGAAAACAATCCTATGCACAATTGCTACAAAAAAAATCTAGAAATAACCTTAAGCAAGGATGTAAAAGACCTGTACTTAAAAATTTTAAGACACCAAAGAGAGAAAAAGAAAAAAGATACAAATAAGTGGAAGTACATACCATGTTCATGGATGGGAAGAATTAACATCCATACTACCTAAGCAATGTATGATTCCATGCAATTTCTATCAAGATTCCAATAATGATGGGGAGAAATTTGGGCAACAGTAACTGGACAATAATAAAAAGAAAAAAAAAGATTCCAATGACATATTTCACAGAACTAGAACAAATATTTCAAAAATTTATATGGAACCACAAGAGGCCCCACATAGGAACAGTGATCTGAAAGAAGAACAAAGTTGGAGGAATTACACTATCTAATATCAAACTGTATTAAAAGGCCATAGTAATCAAACAGCATGGCATAAAATCAGACACGTATAACAATGGAACAGATAGAGCCCAGAAATAAGCCCACACCTTTATAGTCAATTAATATTCAACAAAGGAAGTAAGCACAGAGAATGGAGTGAATATAGTTTAATCAATAAATCACATTGGGAAAATTGGGCAGATACATGAGAAAAATGAAACTAGACCACTTTCTTACACCACACATAAGAATAAATTCAAAATGGATCAAATACTGATCCATGTTAGACCTGAAACCATAAAGATTGTAGAAGAAAACATAGGTAGCAATGTCTTAGACATTGCTTGTAGCAACATTTTATCAGACATATCTCTCTGGCAAGGGAAAAATGAAAAAATAAACAAATGGGATTGCATCAAACTTAAAATGTTTTGCACAGCAAAGGAAACCATGAAAAAAAAAGACAACTCATGGAATGGGAGAACATATTCACCAATACATCTAATAAGGGGTTAATATCCAAAATTTATGAAGAATTTGCAAAACTCAACACCAACCCCCATCCCCGAACAATCCAATTTAAAAAAAATGGGCAGAGGACCAGAATAGACTCTTTTCTAAAGAGGACATACAGATGGCAAATAAAGATATGAAAATATGCTCAATGTCAGTAGTCATCAGAGAAATGCAAATTGAAACCACAATGAGATATCACGTCACACCTGTTAGAATGGCTATTATCAATAAGTCAACTAACAATGAGTGATGGTGAGGATATGGATAAAGGGGAACCCTTTTGCACTGTTAGTGGGAATGCAGACTGGTGCAGCCACTGTGGAAAGCTATATGGAGATACTTCAAAAAATTTTAAATGGATCTGCCTTTTGACCCAGCAATTCCACTTCTGGGAATGTACCCAAAGGAACACAAAACCCTAATTTGAAAGAACATAAGCACCCCTATGTTCATTGCAACATTATTTACAATTGCCAAGTGTCCATTAACAGATGAGTGGATAAAGCACCTATGGGATATTTACACAATGGAATGCTACTTGGCCATAAAAAAGAAAGTTTTACCCTTTGAAGCAGTATGGATGGATCTGGAGAACATTATGCTAAATGAAATAAGCCAGTCAGAGAAAGGTGAATATCATATAATTTTACTCATCTGTGGAATCTAATGAAGAAACTGAACTAACAAGGAAAACGGGGTCAGACTCATAGATGGAAAGCAGGATGACATCTAATGGTGGGGGAATTGAGGGAGTGAAGGGAATGAGCAAAAAGGAAAAAGGATTCATGGACATGGACTATAGTGTGATGATTGCTAGAGGCAGCAGTGTATAAGGGAACTAAATAGTAAAGGAAATTATAATAAAGATTAAATAAAGAGAAAGAAAGAAGAGGCAGGTAGGGGTGTTCTCTGCTGTTAAGATCATACTGACTTTTATTTATAAGATAGGAGAAGTAGTGGATACAGAAAAATGTTAGGTTCTCTGAGTTACCCTTTTGTTACTCAAAAATATTTTTTCCCTCTGGCCATGAAGAACACATAAATTTTTTTCATGGTCCATTGTTTTTGTTTTTATATGGTTGGTACAAATTTCAGAATACCATAACTTCATATTGTGGTGTAAGGACTTATAGTGGTTGAGGAAAACATCTACCTAAATTGTAAGAATTTTTACACAAATCTGAAATTTCTGCCTTTACCATATTATCTATGAGCTTTAAATCAATAGTTTATGAACTCTTTAGGGGCTCTTATCAGGGATTTGCTTTTCCTGTTTTCAGTTTTTGCCTTAATTTAGGTGAGAGAGCAATGTAAATATAACCCAATAAATTTTATTTAATGACAAAAAACAAAAAAATTAAAAATATCTGAAAAGGAGAAAGGAACATGCAAAAATACATGGGACAGTATTTTTCTGTCCCATGTATACCTATAGGAAATTTATACTGGATTTTATTATTATTAAAAACCAATAAAATAAATTGAGTATTTGCTTACAAAATACAGTCATGCATTGCATGATGATATTTTGGTCAATAAGAGATTATGTATACAATGGTAATCATGTAAGATTATAATGGAGCTGAAAAATTCCTATAATCTAGTGACATCATAGCTGTTGTAATGCTGCAGTGCAGTGCTACAGTGTTTATAAAGTCTAAAGTGATGTACTAGGCCTTCATATTCATTCACCATTTACCCAGAGGAAGTTCCAGTCTTGCAAACCCCATTAATAGTAAGTACCCTATATAGGTGCACCTTTTCAAATAACTTTTAAAGGAAGGAAGATGGCAGAGGAGTGAATGGAAATCACATTGACCTCCTCCCAGTACCAGTTTGAAATTACAACTTAATTGTGGATAAACAACCCGGAACAAAAAACTGAGTAATAGCCAGAGAGAAGCATATAACTTTGGACATACAGAACCAGCTTTGGCACAACTGGTCTGGTAAATGGAGTGCAGTGGAGACTCAAGAGGGCTAGCTGGGCACCCACAAGTGGTAGTGCCAGCAGGATAATTAAGTGGCTAGTTGGATCCCTCAAAGAATATTGGGATCTAAACCCTAAGCTAGGATTCCCCCTAGAATACCAGAGCCCAAAAAGTACACTGATAACAACCAGTAGAAAAAGCAGCAGGTTTGCTCTTCGCTAAAGATAGACGGTTGGAGATGCAAGGGATGTTTAAAGAGCCAACACACAAATTTTCATTTGCAGCCACTTACCCAGAGCTCAAGCAAAGGCAGGGACAGAGTGGACTGAAGATGCATGAGGAGAAACTGGGGATGGAAGCCTTGGGGAGAGAACTGACCAAGTAGATGCAGGGATGCAGGTACTGAGTCATCCACCAGATGGCAGCAGCCTCCGTGTTCGGCAGACCACTCCCCTCTAAGCAGCAGTAGCCTGAGGAGAAACAATAGCCCCAACCCCAGGAGGGTTTCTGCCCTGGCCTTTTGGTGCTTAAGCCTGACTGCTGAGTTGTAGTCACCAGGTAAACAACCAAAGGAGACATCCAGAGACAATAGATCACTGGCAAAGGAGGGGCAGAGTGGACTAGAGAGACTTGAACAAAGACTGGGGCTGGAAGCTTTGGGGAGACAATTGAGAAAGTAGCCACCAGGATCCAGTGCTGAGCCAACTCCCATATGCAGCAATCATCCTACTCAGGCAGACTACTGCCCTCTGAGCAGCAGCTACCTGAGGGGAAACAATAGCCCCCACTGCAGGAGGGATTCAGCCCTGCCCTATGGTACTTAACCTGACTGCTGAGCACAGAGGAGCCATATTACCAATTGAAGGAGACAGCCAGTAACAGCAGATCATTGGAAGTATCTAACAGGCTGCCTAAGGTCAGACAGGGTCAACATCTGACATCACCAGAGGCAGATCCAGAAAGGGGGCGGGGGGACAGTGGTAAATACAAGAGGCTACCAATATGAAAGCCACTGTGGTCTTCTTCATGATTTGTGATATTTTCTTTCCTGTATAGCTTTATAACATTAATTTCTTGTCCAGCAAATTTGTATATAATGTCACTAGATTTTATACTATAATGTATTTCAATTCACATATTTTGCCCCTCCCTTCTCTTAGCCCATCTTACCTTTCTCTTTCCTTGAAATATTTTCATTTCAAAGTTTATTTTCTCTCTAGCTACAACTTATTTCCATTTCACACTCTTACTATTTTTCCCCTGTCCACATACTCAAAATGAATTCTCTTGTCAAGGATCATTTCACATCCTTTTAAGCCAAACTATTAAAATACCCGTGTTCTCTCTACACCCATAACAAACTTTGCTAGTTGGTTGTGGGTAGGGTAGTTGTTGCATTGTTTTTTCAAGGTTATCTCTGGAACTTCACTAATTCTGTATTTCAAATAACAAATTTTACTGGACCCCTCCTACTCTTTTATTTTGTTTAACTCAAATTTTGATTATGCCATCTTAGCCTGCTTTTCTTTTTTGTCTTTCTTCTATTTCCCTTTCATCCTGCCCTTTTATTTCCTTTGTTTACTTTTTTATTTTCCTTTACATCCCAAATTTTAATTTTTCCCTCACTTGGTTTAGTTTTTGTTCCCCACTCTTAGTATTCCCTCTCCTTCTATCATTACAAAACACTTCCCATTCTTCTAAACATCTCTTAGACTTTTCTTTGTTTCTTTTTCCCTTTTATTCCCATACCACCTATATTAATTTTAGCTCATTTGTTACTGATAGTACTCTGGTGAATATTTCTCTCCAACTTGGCTCCTATATTTTTATTAATTATTTAATATTTTCTTCCTATCATTTTATTTTATACTATTTTAATTTCTATTTAAACCAATATTCTACATTTCCCTTCTTATACTCCATTCCACACTCTTCATTCCCTTTATTTATTCATGAGGTAAACTTTACCTTCTTTCCTTCCATTGCTCCAACTCCCAACTCTTATTAGTGCTCCTCCCTCTACCCCCTCAAAATCATTTTTCTTTCAGTAGGTCATCTCATATCCACTCCCTTTTCTTATAATAGTCTTAATCTTATTACACCCTTATTAATACTGGTTTATTTGCTATTGATAGTGGGATTGTGGTGGGGAGAATTATAATTGCAGGTGTGGGTTTGTTTCTTGGGCTCTGTGGTTTTGTTCAAGCAGCACCTGCACAATAGCACACAAGACATGGTGGGTGAAGTGACCCTTAGTCAACCAGTGGCAGGAAAGGGCCCATGAAGGAATGACCCAACAACAGCCAAAACCCAATCACATCCAGAAAACCAGCATAAAAGGCATAAAGGACATCCCAAGAACACAAAGTTAAGGTGATCAAGGAGACTGCACCACTGTATCTGACAGGCTGCCAATCATAAGTGTTCACACCACAAAGACAGAAAGTCAAAACAGATCAATTTAAGAAACAGAAGCAAACAAGAGGGGTCCCACAAATAATGGGAACAAAGTAACAACCCCAATCTAAAGGAAAAGAGGAATCGTCAGAAGAATGCTAAATGAAATAGATGTAAGTCGACTATCAGATATTGAGTTCAAAATAATGGTTATAAGGAAGCTCAATGAGTTCACTGTGAATTACTGAAAACTACAGGGAAATTGTGAGGAGCTTCATAAAACTATATCAGCATAAAAGAAGACAAAGAAATAATGAACAAGGGCAAAGAAGACATGAAGAATACAATTTCAGAATTAAAGAACACAGTAGAAGGAATAAAAAACAGGCTCAATGAAGCAGAGGGTTGCATCAGGGAGCAAAGTAGAGAAAATGTCCAAAAAAATGGAGGAAAGAGAGGAAAAGACTGAAAAAAGAATGAAGAGGGGTAAGGGAAATTCAGGACAACATGAGAAAGAATAATATCCATATAATTGGGATACCAGAAGGAGAAGAAGAGCAAAGGATAAAAAAACCTGTTTGACAAATTAGTGATGGAAAGCTTCTCTAATTTCATGAGAGATAAAGCTGCAAAAGTCCAGGAAGCAGAGAGAGTCCTAATCAAGAAGAAGCCAAAAAGGCTCACTGAAAGACACATCATAATTAAAATGGCAAAATTTAAAGACAAAGAGAAAATCTTAAAGGCAACAAGGGAGAAACAGGAAGGAACAAACAAGGGAGCCCCAACAAGGCTAGCAGATGACTTCTCAACAGAAACATTACAAGCCAGAAGAGAATGGCAAAAAATATTCCAAGTAATGAAAAGCAGAGATCTGCAATTGAAACTACTCTATCCAGCAAGGCTCTCAATTAAAATGGAAGGCCAAATAAGGAGCTTCCCAGGGAAAAGAAGTCTAAAAGAATACACCCCCACCAAAGCAGCACTGCAAGATACACTAAAGGGACTGCAAAAAGAGTAAGTAAAGCAGTGAGAGAGAAACGAACAAATGTACAAAGGGAGTAAAATGGCAATGAATAAGTACCTCTCAATAATAACCTTAAATGTAAATGGATTAAATGCTCCAATCAATAGAAATAGGATAGCTGAATGCATGAGAAAAGATGAGCCACACATATTATGCCTACAAGAGATCCACCTCAGAACAAAACACCTACACAGACTGAAAATGAAGGGCTTGAAAAAATATCCCATGCTAATGGACAGGGGAAAAAAGCCAGGGTAGCAATGCTTATATCAGACAAAATAGACTTCAAAACAAAGGCCATAAAAAGAGACCCAGAAGGACACTTCATAATACTCGAGGGAAGAATCCATCAAGAAGACATAAACATTATAAATGTATATGTACCCAACATAAGAACACCCAAATGCATAAGGATAATTTTGGAGGACTTCGAAAAAGATATTGACAGCAACAAACTCATACTAGGAGATTTTAACACCCCACTGTCAAAAATGGACAGATCTTCCAAACAAAATATCAACAAAGATATTGTGGCATTGAACAATGCCTTAGATCAAATGCACTTAAATGACTATATATATATGTATATGTGTATATATATATGTGTGTATATATATGTATATGTGTATATATATATGTGTGTATATATATGTATATGTGTATATATATGTGTGTGTATATATATGTATATGTGTATATATGTATATATGTATATGTGTATATATGTGTGTGTGTGTGTGTGTGTGTGTGTGTGTGTGTATATATATATATATATATATATATATATGTAATCTTTCATTCCAAAGAAGCAAAATACACATTCTTTTCAAATGCACTTGGAATATTGTCAAAGATAGGCCACATGATAGAACACAAAACAAGTCTCAACAAATTCAAGAAAATTGAAATCATAGAAAGCATCTTCTCTGACCACAAGGAACTGAAACTAGAAACCAACCTCAAGAAAAAACTCAAAAACACTCAAACTCATGGAAATTGAATATCATGCTATTAAACTATGAAGGTGTTAAGAATGAGATCCAGGAGGAAATAAAAAAGTTTCTGGAAACAAATGCAAATGAACTCACAATAATCCAAAACTTATGGGACACAGCAAAGGCAGTCCTGAGAGGGAAACTCATAGTGATACAGGCCTACCTAAAAAAGATAGAAACATTTCAGATAAACAACCTAACCCTACATCTACAAGAACATGAGGAACAACAACAAAGACAGCCCACAGCAAGTAGAAGGAAGGCAATAACCAAGATCAGAGCAAAATTAATCAACACAGACACTAAAGATACAATTGTAAGGATCAATAAATCCAGGAGCTGGTTCTTTGAAAAGATAAACAAAATCAACAAGCCTTTAAACAGACTCATCAAGAAAAAAAGAGAGACCCAAATAAACACAATCAGAAATGAAAGTGGAGAGATTACAACTGATACTACAGAAATACAAAGAATTGTAAGAAATTACTACAAAGAACTATATGCCAAGGTATTTGAAAGCCTAGGTGAAATGGATAAATTTCTAAAAAAAAATATAATCTTCCAAAAATCAATGAATAAGAAGCAGAAAGCCTGAACAGACCAATGCCAATAACAGCTGACAAAACTGAAGCAATAATAAAAAAAAAAATACCAACACACAAAGCCCTGGACCAGATGGTTTCACAGCAGAATTCTACAAAGCATTTTAGGAAGAGCTAACCCTTATCCTTCACAGACTATTCCAAAAACTCCAAGAATATGGGAGGCTCCCAAACTTTTTTTATGAAGCCAGCATCATCCTAATCCCCAAACCAGATAAAGACACAACAAAGAAAGAAAACTTCAAGCCAGAATCACTGATGAACGTAGACAATAAAATCCTCAAAAAAAAAATATATTGACACAATGGACCCACCAATGCTTTAAAAAGATCATACACCATGACCAAGTGGGATTCATCCCAGGAATGCAAGGATGGTATAATACTCACAAATCAATAAACATAATACCTCACATAAACAAAACAAAAGGCAAAAATCACTTGATCATATCACTTGAGCAATAAATGGAGAAGAGCATTTGATAAGGTGCAACACCCATTTATGATAAAAACACTCAGCAAAGTGGGAGTAGAGGGAGCATTCCTCAACATAATAATGGCCATATATGAGAGACCTATAGCCAACATCATACTCAATGGGCAAAAACTAAAATCTTTTCCACTAAGACCAGGAACAAGACAAGGATGTCCACTTTCACCACTTCTATTCAACATAGTATTGGGAGTCTTAGCCACAGCAATCATACAGGAAAAGGAAATTAAAGACATCCAAATAGGAAAAGAGGGAAAAAAAACCCTGTCATTGTTTGCAGATGACATAATAGTGTACATAGAAGATCCTATAGACTTTACCAAAAACTGCTCAACCTAATAAACGAATTTGGCAAAACTGGGATACAAAGTCAATATTCAGAAATCAAAGGCAATTTTGTACACCAACAATGAAATATCAAAAACAGAGATGAGGAAAAATTCTCATTTGTTATAGCAACAACAACAAAAAAATACCTCAGAATAAACATAACCAGGGAGGCAAGAAACCTCTATTCAGTAAACTACACATCACTGAAGAAAGAAGTTAAGGAAGACACAAATAATAGAAGCATATACTATGTTCATGGACTGGAAGAATTAACATCATCAAAATGTCTATACTACCTGAAGCAATTTATAGATTCAACACAATCCCTATTAAACTACCAATGGCATATTTTGCAGATATAGAACAAACACTTCAAAAATTTACATGGAACCATAAATGACTCCAAATAGCTGCTTCAATTTTGAGAAAGAAGAACAGAGTATGTGGGATCAGCATACCTCATATCAAACCATATTACAAGGTCACGGTAATCAAAAGAGTCTGGTGCTGGCATAAGTACAGACACATAGATCAGTGGAACAGAATAGAGAGCCCAGAAATAAACCCAAGTCTTTGTGGTCAATTATTATTCAACAAAGGGTGCAGAAACATAAAATGGAATAAAAATAGCCTCTTCAACAAATGGTGTTGGGAGATATGGACAGCTATATGCAAAAAAAAATGAAACTCAACCACCGAGTTACTCCATACACAAAATAAACTCAAGAGGGATAAAAGACTTAAATATAAGTCATGATATTATAAAAGTCTAGAGGGGAAGTTTGCAGGAAAATTTCAGATATTCCACGCAGCAACATTTTCACTGATATGTCCCATAGAGCAAGGGACATAAAGGAAAGAGTAAATAAATGGGACCTCATCAAAATTAAAAGCTTCTGCATGGCTAAAGAAAACATTAGCAACATGAAAAGGGAACGAATTCTATGGGAAAATATATTTTCCAATGATATCTCGGACAAGGGTTTGATATTCAAAATATATAAAGAACACACACAACTCCACTCCAGGAAGACAAACAACACAATTAAAAAATGGGCAAAAGAGTTGAACAGACACTTCTTCAAGGAGAAGATACAGAGGGCCCAGAGACATATGAAAGGATGTTCAACACCATTAACCAATGAAGAGATGCAAATTAAAACACAATGAGATACCACCTCACAACAGTCAGAATTGCCATCATAAACAAATCAACAAACAATAAGTGCTTGGGGTTGTGGAGAAAAAGGAACGCTAATGCACTGCTGGTGGGAATGCAAACTTGTGCAACCTCTGTGGAAAACAGTATGGGATTTCCTCAAGTAACTAAGAATGGAATCACCTTTTAACCCATCAATTCCACTGCTTGGTTTATACCTTATCAATCCTGAAACATGAATTCAAAAGAACATATGCACCCCAATATTCATAGCAGCACAATTTACAATAGCCAAGTGCTAGAAGCAGCCTGGGTGCCCATCAGTACATGAATGGATCAAAAATCTATGCTCCATTTATACAATGGAATACTATGCAGCAGAAAGAAGGAGCTCCTACCCTTCGAGACAACATGGATGGAACTGGAAAGTATTAAGCTAAGCGATGTAAGCCAGATGATAAAAGACAAATACAGCATATTATCTCACCTATAAATGGAACCTAATTAACAAAACAAACTGGCAAGCAAAATATAGCCAGAGATATTAAAATCAACAACAGACTGACAGTAACTGGAGTGGAGAGGAGAGGAAAATAACATGGGAAAGAAGGGAAAGGGACGTAAATGAACATGTATGAGGGACCAATGAACTGAGCCTATGGGTGGTGATTAAGGGTAGGTGCTGGGCATGGGTAGTGCAGGGGAAAGTGGTGGTGGGAAAATGGAAACAACTGTATTTAAACATCAATAAAAATATTAAATAAATAAATAAATACATAAATAAAACTCTTATGCTGTATTTTTACTGTAAGTTCTGTTTATTTATTTATTTATGTAATTGTTATTCAAGTACAGTTATCCTCATTTTGCCTTCACCACCCAACCCTCACCTCCCACCCTCAATCCTACCACCCTTTGGCTTTGTCCATGGGTCCTTTATGCATGTTCTTCAATGATCCTTCCCCTTCTTCCCTCATATCCACCTCCATCCTCCACTCAGGTTACTGTCAGTTTGTTCTGTATTTCAATGTCTCTGGTTATATTTTGTTTGCTTGCTTGTTTTGTTGATTAGGTTCCACTTACAAGTGAGACCATATGGTATTTGTCTTTTACTACCTAGCTTATTTCACTTAGCACAATGTTCTCCAGTTCCATCCATGCTATTGCAAAGGGTAGGAGCTTCTTTATTTCTGCTGCATAGAATTCCATTGTGTAAATGTACCATGGTTTTTTGATCCACTCATTCTGATGGGTACTTGGGTTCCTTGCATTACTGTTATTGTAAATTGTGCTGCTCTGAACATTGGGGTGCATAGGTTCTTTTGAACTGGAATTTCAGGAGTTTCAGGGTATAACTCCAGCAATAGAATTGCTGGGTCAAGAGCCAGTTTCATTTTCAGTTTTCTGAGGAAATTCCATACTGTTTCCCACAGTTGCTGCACCAGTCTGCATTCCCACCAAGAGTCCACTAGGGTTCCCTTTTCTCCACAGCCTTGCCAGTAGTTGTTGTTTGTTGCTTTGCTTATGATGGCCACTTTGACAGGTATGAGGTGATATCTTATTGGGGTTTTAATTTGCATCTTTGTGTTGGCTAGTGATGCTGAGCATCCTTTTATATGTTTATGTGTCCTCCATATGTCCTCCTTGGAGAAGTGTCTGTTCAGGTCCTTTGTCCAGTTTTCAATTGTATTGTTTGTCTTCCTGGAGTGGACTCCTGTGAGTTCTTTATATATTTTGGGGATTGAACCCTTGTCCACGGTATCATTGGCAAATATATTTTCCCATAGAGTTGGTTCTCTTTTCATGTTGCTGATGTTTTCTTAAGCTATGTAGAAGCTTTTTATTTTGGTTAAGTCCCATGTGCTTATTCTTTCATTTATGTCCCTTGCTCTCAGGGACATATTGGTGATAATAATTCTATATTAAGATATATTTAGATATAAAAATACTTACTATTGCCTATAGTATTCATTACAGTAATATACTGTATTCAACCTCAATTTAGGAAAGATAAAGAGACTGGGATAATAAAAAAAACATTAGGAATGACAATGGAGGTATATTTAAATAAATTAAAAGATTTATTTCAGGACATCTTAGAGATGGCAGCCAAGTAGGTAGAAGCTGAGTCCACTAGCTCTTGCACTCAACTCAGACACTTGGCTGATCTTCTGAAAAATAAATTGAACATTCAACAGAATCTTAGCTGATATGGAGTTTGGAAGACAAGGAATACAGAAGACATTTCATGAGGGTCCATGAGGTGATTTTATAGGTGGAAGGAGAAATTGCACATGCATGGCACCTGCAGCTATGGAGAGCCTGGTGAAAGATCATATCTTTCTGGCTCCCTCCTTTCCCCATAAGGGAATCCCCAGACCTGGGCCAGAAGTGACTTGGATACACAAAGTCCAGGAGATCCAGGCTACACACGTACATACAGCAAGCAGCACACCCATAGGTACAGCAACAAATGCCCGGTAGGAGAGTGCCAGAAAGAGGCAGGGATTCTGTCTGCACATGGGTCAGGCAGAGGAGGCTGGTCAACCATGATAGCATCCTTGTTATAAGCAACACATGAGAGACTTGGGAAAGAGACCTGGGAAGAGACCTGGGAAGAGACCATGATAGTGAGAGACCTTGGGCTTTTTGGAGAGGTAGTGTGTAAATAAAGCTGGACATTGACTCAGTGCTGCAATTGGAGTACCGAGAGAGACTTTTAAAAAGGGGAGCTGAGGCAAGCTGGGCAGAAACCCCATGCAACTGCTCTGCCAGCAAGGGGAAAGGATTGAGAGTGAAGTTTGCTCCCACTCAATGCAGCTGGGCAAAAAGATCAGAAAGACAGGGAGGAGGATGCACAGAGTAGTGAGTTTGGGATTCTGACTGCTGTGACTGTGGGGAACCAAGCCCCCAGGAAGGGGTCAAGAGTTAGGGTCCTGCATTGTGAGAATGATGCTTGGGCCTGTTCCTTGGCCTCGGGGGAGGTGACCTGACATCACCCCGGCCTTGTTTGCTATCGGATTGTGCCCAAGAGAAGGACAGGGAGGTGCTGGAGCCTTGAGGCGATGCGTCGTGTCCTTGGAGTTAATCTAAACCAGAATGTTCGTCATGTCTCGGGATGTTCTGTACGTGACCTGGAGGGGTGTGTAAACTTTCTTGAACAAAGACTCTCTTCGTGTAGCAAGCATTCTATTTTTAGAACATTTCACTATATAATGACAAGAGTTTTCAATAAACTTGCCTTTTGCCACCAGAGCAACTGGTCGCTCTCTCTTTTCAGTCCGTCACTGCGCGTCTCGAACCCACTGCCTCGCTGGCCGCGGCAAGTGGCGCCCGAACAAGGGACCTGAACCAGAGGTCTTCGGGGGACCACCAGAGTCCTGAGATTGACGACAGCAGAGCCTGACAGGACCGCTGCTACAGGGGCCCAGTAAGTACACGAAAGAAAAAGAAAACGAAAGTAGCAGGGAGTAGACGAAGAGAGCTAATAAAAATGGGGGTTTCACTTTCTACCGAGAGGGAACTCTTTGAGCAGGTATTATGTTCCCTATTGAGGGGACGGGGAATTTCCATGTCGAAAGGGCAAATCCATCACTTTGTAGATTTCATTCAGCAGATTTGCCCGTGGTTTCCGGAAGAAGGGACTATAAATATAGATACGTGGAAGAAAGTGGGGGAGCGCATCAAAGAGCATTATCAAACTAATGGTCCTGAGAAGACACCTGTAGATGCGTTCTCTCTTTGGTCTCTTGTTCGAGACTGCTTAAGGGGGGATTCTGAGCTTGCCAAGTGGGAGCGCAGCACGCGGGGCAGTCTCCGTGCTGCTCGCTCGGCGGAGAATCTATATTCCCCACCACCTCCGCCCGACCGCACCCCCCTAAAATGGGAACCGCCGAACTATGATCAGTCAGAAGTGAACTTATCGGAGAAATCGCGGGTTCCCGGTCCAGCAGAAGTTGATTGGGGGGGGACCTTGCTGAGCAGACAGCATCGTATCACCCCCCCCCCTCAGGAGGTGTTCCTCGCCTCGGCTGAGGATGAGAAGCCGGCCGGCGAGGCGGATCCAACCCTGAAAGAATTATTGTCTGTGCTTAAAGAATTAAGGGATGAGCGAGTTCAAGAGGGCGTGAAACCGTTAAGAAGTAAACGGGTGCGGTCCGCGCAGTCCGCCCGGAGGATTCAACCCGGCGGCGGGTCCCGCCGTGCCGGCGGCCCGGCGGATCTTTCCCGCTTCCCCGTGCCTCCCGGTCCCTCCCCCCGCCCTTCCCCTCCCCCGCCACCCGGCGGGTGCGTGGGGCTGGGCGGGCGGGGCCGGGGGTGGGGTCGCCGGGGGACCGCCCCCCGGCCGGCGACCGGCCGCCGCAGGGCGCATTTCCGCAGCGGCGGTGCGCCTCGACCGGCTCCGAGACAGCTGGGAAGGCCGGCGGGGAAGGTGGCTGGGGGGGCCCCGTCTCGTTCCCCCCTCGCGGGAGGGTCGGGCGGGGGCCCGCCCTCCCGAGTGTTACAGCCCCCCGGCAGCAGCGCTCGCCGCATCCCGGGGCCGAGGAAGCCGAGACCGTCGCCGCGCTCGGCCCTGGCAGTTAATTATCATTCCCACCTCGCTGACACCAACAGGCGTTCTCTACCAACAGAGTGTTTTGCAATGGCTCCATGGCTCTGCCACCCCGCGGAAAGCCCTTCTTTCCTACCCTACCCTGGTGGCGGAGCGCGTTCAGCAAGGCCGTAAATTATCTATACAAGTCCTAGGCAGGGATCCTCCCACAATTATTATCCCCTATACTGCAGAGCAATATTCTTGGTTGATGAATTTTAATGACTCCTTTACTCTTGCCTTTGAAGGGTTTGCAGGTGAAATAGCTCATCACCTCCCGCATGACAAGATTCTACAGTTCGCGCACGTTGCCTCTTTCATTTTTCCTAAGGTTGTCGTCAGTGACCCCATCGCAGGAGCCATTTCTCTCTTCACTGACGGCTCCTCTAATGGCAGAGCATCTTTAGTTACTCCTGATAAAACTTTTGTATGGTCCACCTCCTTTTCATCTGCACAGGAAGTTGAGCTCTATGCAGTGTCCCGCGCGTTAGAGCTTTTTTCAGCAGGCAATCAATCTTTACACTGACAGTCAATATATCGTTCGTGCCTTATCTGTCCTTGAAACAGTCCCTCTGATCCATACTCACAACCCTACTATTTTCCAATTATTCCTTACAATTCAATCCCTCCTTCAATCTCGTTCTTCCCCTTGTTTTGTCGGACATATTCGAGGTCACTCCCAGCTCCCTGGTCCTCTTGCGCAAGGTAATCATTTTGCTGATCTTCATACACAAGTCTATCTGTCACAGGTACAGCAAGCTACGGATTCTCATGCCCTTCACCATCAGTCAGCCCGCTCGTTACGATATCAATTCCGCTTGACCAAGGATGCCGCACGACAGATTGTCAAGTCATGCTCTTCCTGTGCTCCCTTATCCCCTGTTCCTCATTTTGGCGTCAACCCTAGGGGCCTTCGCCCCTAACGATCTCTGGCAGATGGATGTAACCCACCTTCCCTCCTTCGGAAAACTTCAATATTTGCATGTTACGATTGACACCTGTTCTCATTTTTTATGCGCTACAGCTCTTCCCGGCGAAAATACCCGTAACGTTATTCTTCACCTCCTTTCCTGTTTTGCCATTTTAGGAACCCCTCGTGTACTGAAAACTGATAATGCTCCCGCCTATACCAGCCGTACTTTTCACAATTTTTGTCTCTCTTTTCGAATTATTCACAAAACCGGTATCCCTTATAATCCACAGGGCCAAGGACTTGTTGAACGCGCCCATCTTACTTTGAAACACCAGCTTACTAAACTAAAAGGGGGGAGATGGTATGATCCTCGGTCCCCGAAACCCGAAATTACTGTTAGCCCATTCTCTTTTCGTTTTAAATTTCCTCACTCTAGACGCCGAGGGGCGCTCTGCAGCTGACCGTCATTGGAGCCCACGTATGAGTCAATACCCACAAGTTTATTGGAGAGATCCCGTTGACGGGTCACGCCATGGCCCAGACCCAGTATTAGTATGGGGAAGAGGGTATGTGTGTGTTTTTCCTACAGACGCTGAGACTCCTCGTTGGCTGCCTGAACGCTGTGTTCGTCATGCACCCAGTCACTTGGGAAGACAACGAGTTCATTCCAGTTTATGTCAACAACACCCAGGTACTGGGCACCCCTTCCGTCGGACACGTGATACCAGTGAGTGCGATGGTCAATTATTCAGGCATATCTATGACGCAGCCGCTTTGCTTCTCCACCCCCTGGCAAACTGTACTCTTATTCAGAGGTATGAGGACTGGGACAGTGACTTTAGTAATGGGACTCACTGGGGTGTTGATATGCTGTATTTGAAACGCAACAATACCTCCGCCACGATTGGCGTAGGAACTCCCCCCTGCTGACATTCCAACTTGCAGAAGTCGGACCCCATCGCCCAGCCAATGGGGACCGGCCTGGAGGATTTGCCATCTCAATCAAACAGTTTGCGACCAAGGGGTTTGTGACTGGAGTGACTTTCGTAGCGGCTCGTTGCGGCCTCAAAAATCTTCTCTACGGAATTTGGACCAAAAACAATAGAACCTATCAGACTATGTTGTGGAAAGCTGTGGCCTCTCTTCAGTATATTACCGTAGCAAAGAGAGCGGTCCAGTGGATGCACATAGGAGCCCAGGACGCCATCTCTTGGTCTGGAAATCAGAAGAATGTTTCTGTGATAGCTTGTGTACCCGACCCTTTCGCGTTCATTGCTGGAGACTTGCAGGTCTCTCATAATACTGTATATAACCTAACCTGTGATCAGTGCTATCTAACTAACTGCCTTAATTTATCTATGAATGTTAGTTCATTTGCTGTATTGAAACAACCTTCTTTTGCCTTTGTACCTGTTAACCTTTCCACCCCTTGGTATGAGGACCCTGGTTTTGCTATCATCCAAAAAGGTTAATGACTTAATGTTGGCCCGCACAAAAGCGGTTCGTAGGAATGCTCATTACAGGAATATCTGCCTTAATTGCCCTTATAGCTACGGCCGCCACCGCCGCCATAGCACTAACAGAAGAGGTTCAGACCGCGGACTTCGTTAACGAGCTAGCTCGTAATGTGTCTGTTGCATTTCAGACCCAAGAGGAATGGGATCGAAAAAATAGAGCAGAAGTTGAATGCTCTGTACGATACCGTAAGGGTTGTCGGAGAGGAACTGAACTCTCTCGAGGTCCGCTCCTCTCTAAAATGTCACTTCCAATACTCACATATTTGTGTTACCCCGTTTCCTTACAATTCTTCTCGATTCCCTTGGGATAAGGTGCGGAATCACCTGACGGGAATCTGGCATAATTGTAACACTTCTTTGGACCTCGCCGCCTTGCACAAAGAGATACAGGATCTAGTCAATGCCCCCCCCCCATTGGGACGTCGACATTGCTCGAGATGCCGAAAAAATTCTTTAACACTTTAGCTGGTTATTTTCCCTCCATTCACCAACTCTTGTACAATTGGCTAGGAACCGGAGTCGTTGTCCTTATCTTACTGCTTTGTCTTCCGTGCATTTTGCGATATCTACTTGGGCACATCCAAAATCTATACCTCGATTTAAAAAGACAAAGATTGGATTATAAAAGTCATGAGGCACCTATTGCCTTGTCCTAAACAAGAAAGGGGGAGATGTGGGGAACCAAGCCCCCAGGAAGGGGTCAAGAGTTAGGGTCCTGCATTGTGAGAATGATGCTTGGGCCTGTTCCTTGGCCTCGGGGAGGTGACCTGACATCACCCCGGCCTTGTTTGCTATCGGATTGTGCCCAAGAGAAGGACAGGGAGGTGCCGGAGCCTTGAGGCGATGCGTCGTGTCCTTGGAGTTAATCTAAACCAGAATGTTCGTCATGTCTCGGGATGTTCTGTACGTGACCTGGAGGGGTGTGTAAACTTTCTTGAACAAAGACTCTCTTCGTGTAGCAAGCATTCTATTTTTTAGAACATTTCACTATATAATGACAAGAGTTTTCAATAAACTTGCCTTTTGCCACCAGAGCAACTGGTCGCTCTCTCTTTTCAGTCCGTCACTGCGCGTCTCGAACCCACTGCCTCGCTGGCCGCGGCATGTGACAGCATTGGGCTGGGAGTTGGAGGAATGGGAGGTGAGTACTTGAGATTATTTATAGCCAGACAGAGCCTCCTTCCCTAGCAGAGATTGAATATCCAGGAAGGGAAGGTCACACCCAGCCCCCACCTCCTGCAAGAGTGAAATCATCACAACACGGAAGATCTGCAAAACAGGTAGGCCAGGCTCGAGAACCTCCTGCACAGTGCATTTCTGCAAGAGAAAGACAGAAAGAAGAACACCTAATGGTTCCATTTTGAACTTCTCTCAGGGAGACAAAATACAATGGTTTCTAGGGCCCTATTTCACTGAGGCCAGCAAAGCAGGGAGATCAGAAATGGGTTCATTAAGGGGGAATCAGAGTTGCATCCAGCCTTCACTTGCACACAAAGCTGCCATCATCACCAAGCAGGAAAGAGCTGACCCTTTTACACAGATTGGCCCCTCCCTTGAAATGGAATGCTAATTCACCAAAAATCTACACATTATTGGAAAACAAGCTGGGACAGACCACAGTGGGTGCTGCAGGTGCAGGGGCAACACATCCACAATTTTCCCAATTTTCCCAGTGCCTCTCAGGGGAGACCTAGGGCTCCCACCCTCCTAATTGCAATAGAAGCTCCCTCTAGAGGTAGGTGAAGGAGATACAGGTTGTGCTGTGAGATGGATTATCTACCCCAGGACCTTGAGCTGATTAAAATAAAAATCAGAGGTGGAACCAGAAAGAGAAGTCAGAAGATGAACACTAAACTGCTGAGATGAATTTCACCTTGTTCTTCAGAATTTATGGGATTTTTCTTCCTTTCACACAACCTTTTAATATTTCTTCTTTTGCTTCAATTGTATTACAACTAATTCATTATTTTTCTTTTATTTTTTATTCTTTTTATTTAGACAATGTTATTTTTTATTTTGTTTTTATTTCAAATCTCACATTGTACCCTTTCCTTACTTGATTTTGCCTTCTTCCTGCCCTTTCTTAATTTCATTGTAAATTCTATTTTCCCCCATGTTACTCCTTGTTCCTATTCTTTACCCTTACTATTTCTCTTCCCTCTATTCTTTCTTCCTGTAGTCTGTTCCCATTCTTTTCCCCCTTTTTATAATATTCTTATTACCTGCCCACTTTTATAAATCGTGGCTTGTTTGGCATGGATAACATGGTTAATACTATATGTCCACAATTTATTTTAAATTTAAAATCTCATAGGTTATGATCCCCTGTATTACTCCATTTTGCCTTCCTTCTGCCCTTGATTATTTGAATTAGGAATTTTTTTCTCCTTTCTCAGCCTGAATTGTATTCCTTACTCTTACTATTTTTCCTCCCCTCATCCTCGCAAAATCATTATTCTTTACTGTAGACATCTCAGGCTCTCTTTTCTCTTTTGTATAATATTCCTATCCTTTTTCCACCTTTATTAACCTTTGCTCAGCTGTCATTGTTATTGGCCCTATTGTGTTTTTTCTGCCATTTTATTCTCTTTGGTTCACCACATTTTAAATTTTATTCCAAATCTCATAGTATACTCTTCTTTTTCTTAAGCAATTTTGACATCAATGTTCTCTGTTTTAATTATGCTTTAAATTATATTTTGTCCCTTTTTTAATATTGTTTCTATTCCCTACTCTTACCATTTCTCCTCCCTCTTCCCACTCAAAACCATTTTTCTCTTTTTTAGTCAAATCATATTCCCTTTTACCTATCATGTAATATTCTTAATTACTCTTGGCCTTTATTCATCTTTGCTTAATTGCTGTTAATATTGCTGCTGTAGTAGAGAGATGCTTTTGCTTGTGTGGGTTTGGTTCTGGGTAGTATTGCATTATTAACCAGCACCTATGCAAAGGTGTCAATATATTGAGAGGGTTGTGACTCCCAGTCAGCCAGCTGGAGGGGAGAACTCACCAATGAATGAGCTACCTATAATCAAAACCTAAATACAACAAGAGAGCCCACAAAAACTGAATAAAATGCAACCCTAGAGCATCCAGGTTAGGGTATCAAAGAGACTGCACTACTGAGTCCCACAGAACTCCTACCACAGAAGTCCATCCCATGAAGACAGGCAGGCAAAGAACAACCTGAGACACTGAAACAAACAAAAGGAGTCACCTAAAGTGGTGAGACAAAGAAAGGACCCCCCAATTGAAAAGAAAGAAAGAATCCTCTGGAAGAGAGTTAAATGAAATTGAGGCAAGCAATCTATCAGACATAGAATTCAAAATAACTGTTATAATTTGGGGCTTCAGAAGATGGTGGCGAGGTAGGTGGGGGCAGAGCCCAGTTCTCCCTGTGCCCAGCTGGAACACCTAGCTGATCTTCTGAGGAACAGAGTGAACAGCCAACAGAATCCCAGCTTATATGAAGTTTGGAGGCAAAAATTTGCAGAAGACATTGAAAAACAAATGGTGAGGAGATTGGGACCTGGTTGGGGACCAAAGCTGCTGCACTCCTGGCCTGGTGCCTGCTGCAGGTTATAGGGAGGAGAGTTAGATCACCAGCTCCCTCCCCTGCCAGAACAGGGAGGGCAGCCCAGAACCAGGAGGGACCTAGATGCTGGAAGTCACTGGGGGGAATAGAGACTAAGTGGGAGACATACAGAGATGGTACAAATCCAATGGGACTGTGGATGCTGGCACAAGAGAAATTGAGGTGCCAGGTGATACCTGGAGAAGGGAGGAGTTGGGTCATGTTGGACCCTGATTCAGATAGTCTCTGACTGGCTGGAAAGTTGGGCTGTGTGAAAAGCCATGCACTTGTTAAAAATGGTGGGCAGCTGCTTCCTAAGGAACTCTCCACAACAGCTGGCATGCAATGAAGACTTCAGCTGCATGTGTCCAGAGACTGAATAGCAGAGCAGAACTGCACATGCCCAGCTTTTCTTGGGCTCTGCACTTGAGATTGACTCATGCTGGGTGCTCAGAGACTGAGTGGCTGATTTGAGCCTGGCAGGTCACAGAGGACCTGGGCCAGCAGAGGCCAGGAAATTGTGACCCAGACCTAGTCCCCATCCTCCCAAAACCATAGGAAGGGAGAAAAGTGAAGCCCAGCCCACCTCTTCCTGTGGCATATAAGAAGACTAGCAGAACTCCTTGGATAAGTTAAGGTCGGCAGGAGGCTTATTTATTTATTTTATTTTTGTATCCTCTCTCTTTTTTTCCCTTTTTTTCCTGCCTTCCCCTGAGTGAGACAATAAGACATGGAATTACAAAGGGCCCAGAGACACATCTAAAGGGCGAGAACAAGGCTAACCTCCAAAAACTGAGAAACTGAGACAAATGTCACTTTGCTATCCCATAGAGCTGGCATTTTATTGTTATATAAACAATAAAATTATTATTATTATTGTATAATTAATAATTAATTATACAATTAATTATTGTATAACTAATAGTTATTATTAGTATTATTATTATCTTTTCACTATTTTTTACCACTTTTAGCTTATTAGTTTTTTAATTTCTCTTCTTTATGTTTAGTTTTCTTCATTTTATTTCTCTGTTTAATTGTATTGTTTGCCTGGTTTTCCTTATTCTCTCTATATTGCATTTTAATTTTCCTTCTTTTACTTCACCTGTGTTCCAATAACACACAACTCGTGATCAGGCACTTTCTAGTCTGGTTATCCAAATCATGTATTTATTTTCATATTATTGTTGTTCCAGTACTATTGTAAATAATTATTGTTCCACACAATTGTACATACTACACAACAACCCTCCCTGATCTTAGCCAGTTCACTTCAATCATGAGCATTATTATTATTGTGGTTATCTCTATTCTCTCTCACAATATGCCTACTTTCTATCCTTTACTCTCACTATATCTCATCATACAACCTTGCAAAAGTGCTCTGTTTTCTGGGTTCAGCTCACAATCATCCTCCCCTCTAACAAAAGTCTTACCTCTCTTTCACCTTGTACATTGCCAACAAGCCAGCAGTACAAGAGGTACTAAAAGACTGATATAAAAAGTAGAAGAAAGAGAAATACAGAAGGAGATATAGGGAGAGAGAAACACAGGCACAGAAAAATGGCAATGAATCAGCATCTATCAATAATAATCTTAAACACAAATGTATTGAATGCTCCAGTCAAAAGACAAGGGTAGCTGAATGGATAAGAAAACATGACCCACATATATTCTATCTACAAAAGACTCTCCTCAGAACAAAAGATTTACACAGGTTAAAAGTAAAGGGATGAGCAACAATATTCTAAGCACAAGGATATGAAAAAAAAAGCTGGGGTAGCAATACTTATATTAGACAAAATAGACTTCAAAACAAAGGCCATAAAAAAGGACAAAGAAGGTCACTATATAATACTTAAAGGAATAGCTCAACAGGAGGATATAACCATTGTAAACATATACACACCTAATTGAATTGCACCCAAATATATAAAGAAAATATTGGAGGTCTTCAAGGAAAATATTGACAACAACACAGTCATCATTGAGGATTTTAACACCCCACTGTCAACAGTGGATACACGACACATCTGCCAAATAATCAACAAGGGTATTTTGTCAGTGAACAACACTCTGGATCAAATGGACTTAGTGATACATACAGAAACTTTCACCCCAAAGAAGCAAATTATGCATTCTTTTCAAATGCACATGGAACATTTTCAAAAATAGACTACATTGTAGGACACAAAACAAGACTCAACAAATTAAAAAAAATTGAAATCATTCAAACATTTTCTTGGACAACAAGGGCCTGAAACTGAAAACCAATCTCAAAAAAAACTTGAAAATGCTCAACACATGGAGACTGAATAACACGTTATTAAATAATTAATAGATTAATAATAAGATCAAGGAAGAAATGAAAAAAAAAGGATCTGTAAAAAAATGAAAACAAGCAGAAACACAAAACCTATGGGACACAGCAAAGGCAGTACTGCTAAGAAAGTTCATAACAATACAAGCCTGCCTAAAAATAATAGAAAAATCTCAAATAAACAACCTAACTCTACATCTACAAGAGCTGGAGAAACAACAAATAATGCCCAAAGCAAGTAGAAGGAAGGAAATAATCATGATCATGGCAGAGTAAAATGATATAGCAACTAGTAGAACAATTCAAAGGATCAATGAGTCAAGCAGCTGATTCTGTGCAAAGATAAACAAAATTGCCAAACCTTTAAGTGGATTCATCAAGAAAAAAAGAGAGATGACCCAAATAAATAAAATTAAAAATGATAGAGGAAGGGTAACAAGTGATACTACAGAAATACAAGGATTGTAAGAAATTACTATGAAAAACTACATGCTAAGATACTGGACAACCAGGGTGAAATAGATAAATTTCTAGAAACATACAGTGAACCAAAACTGAATCAAGAAGAAGCAGAAAGCCTGAATAGACCAATAACAACTAGTGAAATTGAAGTAGTAATAAAAAAAAACTCCTGGCACACAAAAGTCCAGGACTGGATGGCTTCACAGGTGAATTTTAACAAATATTTAGGGAAAAACTAATTCCTCTCCTTCTCAAACTATTAAAAAATTCAAGAAGAGTGAAGACTCCTAAACCCTTTTTACAAGGTCTATATAATCCTAATTCCAAAATCAGGTAAGGACACAACAAATAAAGAAAACTACAAGCCAGCATGTCTGGTGAAAATAGATACCAAAATCCTCAACAAAATACTGGCAATCCCAATTCAGAAATCCATTAAAAAAATCATATACCGTGATCAAGAGGGATTCATCTGAAGGATGCAATGATGGTACAATGTTCACAAATCAATAAATGTAATACACCACATAAACAAAATGAAGGACAAAAATCACATGATGATATATCAATAGATGCTGAAAAAGCCTTTGATAAAGTACAACACCCATTTATGACAAAAACACTCATAAAAGTGGGAATAGAGGGAGCATGCCTCAACATAATAAAGGCCACATATGAAAAACCTACAGCCAACATCACATTCAATGGGCAAAAATTAAATCTTTCTAAGATCAGAAACAAGACAAGAGTGTCTGCTTTCACCAGTTCTGTTCAACATAGTATTGGAAGTTATTGTCACAGTGATCAGAGAAGAAAATAAAAAGGCATCAAAATTAGAGAGGAGGAAGTAAAACTGTTATTATTTGTAGACAACATGATAGTGTCCCTAGAAAACCTGATACACTCCTCCAAAAAATTACTTGACCTAATATGTGAATTTGGCAAAATAGTTGGATACACTGTCAATATTCAGAAGTCGATGGCTTTTTTGTACACCAACAATGAACTATCAGAAAGAGAAACTAGGGAAAAATCCCATTTATTATAGCAACAAGAAAAATCATATACCTAGGGATAAACCTAACAAAGAAGTAAAAATAGCTGCACTTGGAAAACTATAAAATACTGAAGAAGAAATAAATTAAGGAAGACACAAATAAATGGAATCATATACCATGTTCATGGATTGGAAGAATTAACATTATTAAAATGTCCATACTACAGAAAGCAATTTATAGATTCAATGCAATTTCTATTAAAATACCAATGGCATATTTCACAGATACAGAAAAAATATTTCAAAAATTTATATGGAACCAAACAGACCCCAAATAGCCTCAGCAATCTTAAGAAAGAAGAACAAAGTTGGAGGGATCACAATATCTGATATAAAATGATACTTAAGAGGTCACTATAATCAAAACAGCCTGGTACTGGCACATGAACTGCCACAAAGAACAATGGAACAGAATAGAGAGCCCAGAAATAAAGCCAAGTCTCCATGGTCAATTATATTTGACAGAGGGGTCATGAGCTTACAATACAGTAAGGATACCCCCTTCAATAAATGGTGTTGGGAGAACTGGAATTGTACATGCAAAAAAAAAAAAAATGAAAATAGACCAGCAACTTATACCATACACCAGAATAAACTCAAAATGCATACAAGACTTAAATATAAATTATGACATCATGAAAGTCCTAAAGAAAAACATGGGCAGTGAAATTTCAGATATCCTACATAGAAATATTTTTGCTGATATATCTCCTAGGACAAAGAAAATAAAAGAAATAATAAACAAATGGGACCACATCTAACTAAACAGCTTTTGAACAGCTGAAGACACCATCATCAAAATGAAAAGGGAACTAACTATATGGGAGAACATATTTCTCAATGATATATTGAACAATGGTTTAACCTACAAAATATATGAAGATCTCATATGACTCAACACCAGGAAGACAAACAAATTCAATTAAAAAACGGGTAAAGGACCTGAATAGATACTTCTCCAAGGAGTATATACAGATGGCCCATAGACATATGAAAAGATGCTCAACGTCCAAAGCCATCAGAGAGATGCAAATTAAAACCACAATAAGATATCACCTCATACCTGTCAGAGTGGCAATCATTAATAAATCAAGAAATAAGAAGTACTGGTGAGGTTGTGGAGAAAAAGGAACCCTCATGTACTGTTGGTGGGAATGCAGACTGGTGCAGCCTCTGTGGAAAACAGTATAAAATTTCCTCAAAAAACTATAAATGGTACCAACTTTTGACCCACTGATTTCACTTCTGGGAATATACCCTAAGAATCCTGATTCACCAATTCGAAAGAACTTATGCACCACCTTGTTCATAGCAGCACAATTTACAATAGCCACTTGCTGGAAGCAACCTAAGTGCCCATCAGAAAATTAATGGATCAAAAACTATGGTACATTTACAAGATGAAATACTATGTGGCAGAAAGAAGAAGGAGTTCTTACCCTTTGTAACAGCGTGAATGGAACAAGAGAGCATTATGCTAAGTGAAATAAGCTAGTTAGTGAAAGATAAATACCATATGATCTCACCTATGAGTGGAAGCTAAATCAACAAAACAAACAATCAAGCAAAATATAACCAGAGCCATTGAAATTAAGAACAAACTGACAGTAACCAGAGGGGGAGGTGGGGGGGTGATAATGGGAGGAAAAGGGATAAGGGTTTTCAGGAACATCTATAAAGGACTCACATATAAAACCAAAGTAGGGTAGGATCAAAGGTGGGAAATGGGGATGGCTGGGGTAGGGAAGAGTGATGGGGGGAAAATGGAGACAACTGTACTTGAACAACATCAAAAAAGGTTTAAAAAGTATTGATTATGTATTAAGACCCAAAGGAGATCTTAACAAATTATAAAACTTGATTCCATGTAATCTATACCCGTTAAACAAAACACAATATAATTAAGAATTAACAATAGACTAGGAGCAAATAATTGCCCTCACTGAAAAGTAAAGCATACATAAGACACACAATCATAGAGAATTGAATTAGAGAAAACATGAAAATGGAAATTGCTATTCAAAACTTATAGCAAAGATGCACCTAAACATAAAAAAGCCAGTAAACATTGAATAATTTATGGCCTTAATATAAAAAAAATAAGAAATTTCAGGAATAAATGAACTGAGTTTTTTATTTAAAAGCTGGAAAGAAAAATTCAATGATACAAACCACAAATAATGAATTAATAATGATAGTAGCCAAAAATTACATGAAAAGGTAAAATATGGAGTTAACCAAAGAGCCCAATTAAGTCTTAATTACTTATATTAATATTTATAACATTAGTAAATAATAATTTAACAATATACATGAATGTGTTTGAATTAGAAATATCAATGTGGGGTTATTTGTTAGTGTTCTGACATTTGGTGAAGTGACTGGGTTATATAATCTTTGGCAGAAGTTGACTGCTCTATACCAAAAAATCACAGCTGACCAATCTTACCTTCATAAAGTGCCAGAGAAAGTGAGGAGCTCCACTCACCTGCTAAAAGTGCCAAATGATCAGACACAGTCAAGACTAGCTGGGAACATTGGACAGGGTGATGAATTGAATTTCATATAGCCCAAAATAGTCTGTGCCCATTTACCAACTTGAAAGGCCCTCATCAGGGTGAGGGAACTTTGCCAGAGAGCAGACACTCTAGAATAATGACCTTGGGTCTTGGCTGGCTGATAATGGACCACAAAGAATTGACAAAATCCACCTGCTCGCTAGAAGATACATGGTTTCTTTCAGTAGACAGTGAAAGATAAAATAGATTGGCTTGAATAAACACCAAAGTGCTTTGGATTTATTGATTTTAATAAACAAAATCCATTAGATGCCCTATGTTTAGAAAGATACTATGAAAATCTGTCTTCCAGAAATGAAAATAGATATAGTCATAAGTTAAATATCCTTTACTTCTGAAATATATATACTAAAGTAGAAGTAGAGTTAACAACTAGTGGCCATTTTCCATTCCTTTTTATTTTAAATCCAATCTTTATTGTATTTTTTCCCATTACCATTTAGTCTCCTTATACCCTCCTCACCACAGCAATCATCATGCTCTTTCCCATATTCATGAGTCCTTTTTCATTTTGTACAATCCTCCACTTTTTTTTTAAACTAAAGGATCTTGCTTAGCTCTTCCTTTGTAGTGAAGGGGAGAAGAATGCAGTGAAGCTTTCTCAAGTCTTTGATTTACACAAGTATTAAGAGTTGGATTAAAACTAGATCCTTCAAGCAGGAGTCCTACCCCCATTCAGCATCATTCTTCACAAGACAAACTCATACACATCATATAAGTTTAAAGTTAAATGGATATTTTTGTAGTATTCTGGGTATTCAAAATATCCTGCAGTTCTGAGATTATATACTTTTTGTTGATTTCTCCATTATATCACCTACTAAATTATATTGTTTGTTTACCAAATTCTTCCCCACCCCCAACTCCACTTGTTGTGGAAGAAAATCAAAGTCATTGTGTACTCACAAAGGTGAGATCAAATCTTATTTTTGTTTCTAGGTCCAAGGAGGAAGAAAGCGAAAAAAGGAGTAAGAGTGTTTATAAAGCTAAATTTTAGTGAGAGATTATGTAGTACAAGGTATTATCTAGATCACTTCACACTTTATTTACTTAATCCACACACAAACATTACTATATTGACACTATTATCTTCAAATCATATATGAAGCTTACAAAATTTAAAGACTTTGGCAAAAGTTACAATGCTGGTTAATATTATATCCATCTAATTCTAAAGTGCATGGTCTGTTATTCCATAATTATGTCAAATTTACAAGCAAAATAAATTGCCTGCAATATTGTCATTCCTTACAAGAGATGAGCCTCTTAAATGTATAATGAACCTTTCAATTGCCAATGACCTTGAAAAAAATCAAAACGGGTAATATGGCACCTTTCAGTGATTGATGTTTTTTAAATGGGAGTAGAACAGACCTGATTTTGAAACATGGCTGAGAGAAAGCAATTCTGGAAATGAATGATATTGTCAAAGAAAATGCACAATTCAACTGTTCCTCACTCAATAGCAATTGAAGTATGAATTTATTGAAGGCATTTCTAGGTCTGATTTGATATCCAAAGTTATAACAAGATCGCTGTCTTTGGTAGGATATAAATCTATATGCTAACTCCATAGCCTTCAATAATAATAAAGGCTTATGAATATGTAATTTTTTCTGGCTGTAAGAGTTTGACTACTTATTTTAATTATAAATTTGTTTTTACTTGGTATTAAAAGTATATGCGTATTTGTACACACACATATATAGCACATATATGTGTGTGTATGTATATATACCTCTATGTACATATAGAAAGGTTATTTTGTTTCAAGTAGTATTAAGCAATTATAACTAATATAAGCATGAATTATACTTTGCTGTCTCTACTGTCTCAAAGAAAGCTTTGAATTAAACATTATAAAAGGAAGCAATGAAAGCTTATCTAAAGCAAGTTCTTTTTTTAAAAAATAAAGATTTTATTTATTTATTTTTAGAGAGGGAAGGGAGGGAGATAGAGAGAGAGAGAGAAACATCAATGTGCAGTTGCTGGGGGACATGGCCTGCAACCGAGGCATGTACCCTGACTGGGAATTGAACCTGCGACACTTTGGTTTGCAGCCCGTGCTCAATCCACTGAGCTATGCCAGCCAGGGCTAAAGCAAGTTCTTTGATATCAGGAGTTTACCAAATTTCAGTCCAATTGTTAATATAAACATGATTCAGTTCACAATCTGATCAGCTCATCTTGGATGTGGTATGCAGTTTTGGACCAATAAGAATTGCATGATGGTGAAAAGTCATAAAATATGAACATGGCTGATGGGGTTGGGAGGGCTTCCCCATTTTTTTATGGGTACTTAATAGAGAAGAGGGAATCATAAACCTGAGTGAAGTATCCTTTCATGAGAAGTTTCATTAAAGTGTTCTCCAAACTTCGTTTTTATATTTTTAATATGTTACAAATTTAGACAAAGTTATAACTGATTAAACATTCAGTGCAGATTTTTCCCAAAATCGAATTTGGTTGGGCCACCTGGTTTAGGGATTGTTATAATAATGCATAGTAAATGAATAAAAATGATGTATTTAGGGTGACTAAATGTATAATCTGTAGTAATGACTGTCCATGTTGCATTTCCCAATGATGACTACAACAATACGCATATATACTCCATCTCACATACTCCTTGTACAATGCAATGTTAATATTCCTACATTAACAGGTTTAGGCTATGTTCCTTTCCATTGAACCTGGGAAGAACTTTGTAACAGCTACAACTAAGAGAATTGGCAGAAGTGACAATGCATGACAATCATAGATAGGTCATAAAATGCAAAACAGTTTCTGCTTGGCCTTCCTTTTGTCTTGGGATGCGTGTTCCATAGGAAGCCAGTCACCATGCCCTTTAAAAGCCCAGGCTAGACAATTTGGAGACTGCCTAGAAAGAATCTAAGGCCCCAGTTGACAGCCAATATCAAATGTCAGACATCTGAGTGAACAAGCTGGTAGGAGGTTCCAGCCTGATGTGGACCCTGGCTCGTGGGGTCCAATACATTGTGGATGGGGGAGAGACGTTCACACGAACTACTGAGTCCTGTGGAGGAAAAGGGAGGGCAGCTTCACTCTCAAGAGGAACCAAAAGCCATGGCCTCCACCATGACAGGCCTTTATTTCTTTTTTCTGCATATTACATGATGGTGCTCATTTGCTATGCATAGGTTGGCTTTAGGTGGTTACCTTTTACAGAAAACAAAGGAGCCAATTAAGCTAATCACATCATAGAAGAAGGATATTTGCAAATGAAAAGGGAAAAGTAGTTAAACCGGTTACACTCCATACTGGGGAGTTTTAGCATGGATTTTAGGAAGTTACGGCGAGCACTTGCTGTCTCAATTCAGGGTGAGGGATTTTTAGCAAAAGCAAGTCTCAAAGCAGCCTACATATATTGCAGGCCTGATTCCCCATGGGAGAACCTATCCGTGGGTGTGAGTCCTGTGCATCTCTGAGTGGGAGCTGGTCCCATGCCATGCAGAATGGTTTCCTACACCAGCCTCCAGGTTTTGAGCTGCTCAGATGACAGAGTGAAGACAGTCTTTTCTGAGCCTCACACAGATTGCAGATTCATGCCTCAATTAAATATTATTGTTTTAAGTCTCTAAGTTTTGGGTTGGGCTATGTAGCACTAGTTAATTGGTACAGATATTTGTAGCTGGATGTTGTATTCGTCCATAAGCAAAACCTAAAATTATGATAGTAGCTTTTTGACTAAGTGATAGGCAGTTGGAAGAACCTAGAAGAAGCATAATGGTTCTTTTGGAGCCTATTGGTGAGGCCTTAAAGGAAAGTAAGTAAATGTATTGAATAGTTGAAAACTGAAGAAAAGGGGATACTTTAAGTAGTTTCAGGAAGTTTGGCAACATTGTTAAGTGTCATAATGTGTAAAGTAGAAAATGCACCTAATGAACTGGATGATCTAGCTAGGGAAATTTCCAAGTAAATTGTTGAGGGTATTACAATACTTTTATCTGTCCATAATAAAATGTAAGAAGAGAGAGATAAGCTAAAGAAGTAACTGTTAAATATATTTAAAAAACAGGGGTTACTGAGTTTAAACAATACAACTGCTTCTTATTTTCAGCTCATCTTGGATTCTTAGCTTCAAACTAAGAAAGGGCTTAAGAACAATATTAAAATCAGGATGGGACTGAGATATGCTTTATTAAGCCCTCAGAAAGATATAGTGTTTGAGGGAATCAGTCAGGCAGTTAAAAGGCATGACTGAAAGATCCCTTCCACCCAACAAAAGGCCTTATGAGGGTCATGTCATACAACTGACAGAAATTCTAGGGAAAACTTTTCTGAAATATTCATGGATGCAACACTTATCTATTAGAGTTGATTATAAATTGATTCAAACAATCCACAAAATTTAAAAGGAGTGATATCACTTCATACTGAAAGAGAAAGATAATACAAAATGAAAATAGGCCTTTGGGTGTCTAAATTACTACTATCAGAAAGCCTTCTGGGAAAGCTACCTAGCTACAAACACCAGTCGCTTCTTATGGTGGAGCAGTTGTGAAGAATGAAAACTTGATAGGATCAAGAGGTTAGAAAATGAAAAGGCAAACATTAAGAATTGTTGGCAAGTGTTTGGAGTGGCTCTGTTTAGGATATCAGCATCATGGTCCAGCTGGATTTCAGAACTGGAATAGTAGCTACAGTGTGCCTCCCTTTGTCTCTTGTTTGAACAGGACAGTCCACAGCAGTTAACAAATGCCTGCTCCCCCATTGTATGTTGGGTGTGTAAAGGGTATATGATGCCATTTTAGTTCAAAGATCTTTAGATTTAAAGACACTTTACTTGAAAAATTGTCCTTAAGAAATGTACCTGAGGAGCTTCACTAGCAACTACACATAACTTGGATGCTAAAAACCAGTGTTTTGAAATACTGCCTTATTGAAATAAGGAATGCATGCAATTTGGATATGAGACAGGTGGGAATTATTGTGGCCAGAGAGTAGAGTATGGGAGATGATAATTTGTAAAGATGGGAGCATCAATGTTTATCTGATCTCACACACTCTTCCTACAATGACACTCTTCCATCAAAAGATGAGTTTTACAACTGCCTTAACTAATAATCAGTAGACATGACATTGTGACTTCTCAGGTTGGTCACAAAAGGAAATCTGACTTCTACTTAGTCTCTTCTTTCTCTCTTTGCTTCCACTCCACTTTCCTCCCCCCTCTGCCTCTTCTTCCCTCTTTTCTCTTCTCCTTTCTCTCTCTTTCTCTTTCTCTGTGCTTCTCTGACACTCATTCTCTGGATAAGAAGACATTGTGCTGTGAGGAAGTTCAAGCTAACTTATGTGGAGAGACCACATGGAGAAGTCTCAAGGACAAACCATGTGGAGAGAAAATTAAGAGTTGAAGACCTCGATAACTGTGAGACATATGAATAAGCAGGCTTTCAGATGTTTACAGTCCTCTACCTTGGGGCCACTTTAGGTGATGCTTATATGGGCCAACTTTCCCCAAGCTATACTCAAATTGAAGATTTCTGAGCAAAATAAATGTTACTGTTTTAAACCACTACATTTTAAAATGTAGTGGTTAGTTATAAAGCACTAACTGGAACAAAAACATTGTATGTTGAAATATTTACATTCCAAACCTTTGAATACAATATGCCCAAATTTTACCAACTGTGGCTAAAATGTAGGGCCATATGTACTTTTATGCCAGAACACAATGGCTGTAATCCTCCATCTATTCAAACAGAAACTCATTCTTCATCAAACTCACATTTTGTTTTTATGTGTTCTACTGCTTAAAAAGAAGAAACGTGTATAGGTACACATCCCCCCATATGCACGTACAACAGGTCTCCCCATCTGTATAATTCAAATCACCTCTATACAAAATACACATAAAAAATCCTTTCACTCAGGAAAGTTAGTGTCTAAAGGCTAATCTTTACTTATTTTTTGTATGGGTGCCAGTCCTCAAGTACTGGCCTCAGTATTTAAAAAATGGTATTCACTTTTAATCAGATCACTAATAAAAATATTGTTCCATTTGAATTCATCTTTTTTCATGTAATGGAGATCTTCTTTGGGGCTCTGTGTTGGCATATTTTCACTGGGCTGCTGAACTTTCTTTCAAGTCTTTTTAAACTGAATGGGTGACATTGGTTAATAAAATTATGTAGGTTTCAGGTATATGATTCTATAACACATCATCTGTAAATTGTACTGTGTGTTCACCACATGATATCAAGTCTCCTTCTATCACCATTTATTCCCTCTAAACCCTTATTCTACTATCTCTTTGGTAATCACCATGCTGTTGTCTGTGTCTATAATTTTTTTTTCTTAGTCTACTCACCTATTCATCCAGTACCCTAAACCCCTCTCTTTAGACAGCTGTCAGTCTTTTCTCTATGAGTTTGTTTCTATGTTGTTTGTTTGTTTATTTTGTTCATTAGATTCCATATATGAATGAAAACATATGGTATTTGTGTTTTTCTGACTGACTTATTTCATTTAGCATAATACTCTCTAGGTCCATCCATGCTGTTGCAAAAGTTAAGATTTCCTTCCTTTTTACAGTCCAGTAGTAATCCAGATCTTGGCTATTTTAAACAATGCTGCAATGAACATAGGAGTGATCGTATTTCAGGTTTCTTTGGAAATATTTTCAGAAGTGGAAATGGGTCATGAAGCAGGTCCATTTTTAATTTGTTGAGTTAACTACATAGTGGCTGCACCAATATGCATCCCCACTAACAGGGCAAGTTCTTAATCTCAATTTTCAGCATTTTTTCAAGCCATGCCACATACAATGATTGGTTTTCCTACCATGTGCACTGCAACCTGCTGGATTCCCACTCCTCATCAATGACTGGATGAAAGTGCAGCTCTCCTTCAAGCGAAAATACTGTCACTGTATGATCAACAGCATCAACAGAGTTCTGCTGCAGCTTTGAAATAGAAGTAGTCCTTTATAGTAACATTAGTAGGTAGAGGTTGATATGAAAAAAAGATGTACATTGTATAGAGGACTGGTGCTTTTTACATTCTTCTTTTGAATAACCCCCTGAAGGCACAGCTCAAGGGCATCACTGGTTAATAGTTTTATAATCAATATCATGGTAGGTTTTATGTGCAAATATCTTCGTTATAATCAAAATGTTAATTCTATCTTCACCTTTTTCAGTTAAAATTAATGTATTTCAGTGCTTTGCATGGTTTATGAAAACATACTTTAAACAGTTGAATGTAATATTCAAGTGTATCGACTATAACTTATTCAACCATACCACTATTATTGAGACAATGGATTGTTTTCTATCTTTCACCACTATGAAACTACATACATGGGGACCTATTTAAAAATAGATTTTCCCCTCTGAATAGTGGACAATTTATTTAATCCTGTCAAGACCTAAAAACCTTTTATGCTTCTATCACATATTGTCATTTTTATTCCTTGACATTTTGACATTTTCTGTGTCCATTTCATTGTTACTTTCATTATACAAGAGAAAATACTTTTTCTTATTCTTCCTAGGCTTAGATATTTATCTTATTTAGATTTTGCCAGTTTCATAAGTGAAAACATGTATCACAGCCTTAATGTACATTTCTTTGATTATTGGTAAAGGACTTTCTCATATTCTTGCTTATAATGTTCATAAGTTCCTACTTCTCTTATGAATCATCTGGGTGTTTTTGCTCCATTTACCTTTGCTAAAAGTCATAGAATTAGTTTTCCACAAAGACTGTATTGACCCTGGATTCCCAGACTTTGGGAAAGTCATCACATTGGTTTTTTCATCGATAAACCTCAGAGAAATATGGCATTTTAATGACATACTGGACATAACAACTAAAACAGGAAAGTAGTGGATATTCAAGAAATGAGTCTTGATAATACCACTATTTTTGTTGTTGTTATTACAAGTAACTTGATTACCCAAGAGACTATTAAATAGCAATCATAATAGAGTATTCATCCATATTTGATTCCTCATGTTTATGAAAACACAGTTATTGTTTCACAGTTAGTTATCATTTTGAATATTGGTTCTTAGAATATGCCACTTATTACAAAGAACTACTTTAATGAGGCTTTTGTTTTCTATTGAGATGAATTTTATTTTTTTGTTTTTTTTTCTTTGACCAACTGATGTTTTATTAAAGTTCCTAATATTTAACTATGTTTGTGTTTAAAAGATTGAACCTTATTTGGTTATGGTGGAATTATTTTTGTGAGCCAATAACTTTTATTAAGAAACATTTGAGGGTTCCCATGTCCTGGCCAGAATGGCTCTCAGTTAGTTGAAGTGTTGCCATGTAAATTGAAGGGTCACGTGTTCCATTCCCATTGGGGCACACACCTGGGTTGTGGGTTTGGTCCTCAGGGTGCATAAGGGAGGAAACTGATCTGATGCTTCTCTCTCACATGTATGTTTCTATCCCACCTATTTTCCCCTCACTTCCTGTGGGGCCGGGGGGAAACCCTAAAAATATATGATCTCACCTCTAAGTGGAACCTAATCAACAAAACAAACAAGCAAGCAAAGTATAACCAGAGACAGTGAAATAAAAAACAGACTCACAGGAATCAAGGGTTGGGGGGACAGGAATAATAGGGGAAAATAGGGGAAAAGTCATCAAGGAACATATATAATAAAGGACACACAGACAAAGTCAAAGGGGATAGGATTGAGGGTGGGAGGCGGAGATGGATGGAGCAATGGGTAGTGGTGGGGCAAAAATAGAGACAACTGTACTTGAACAACACTAAAAAAATGAAAAAAGACCTAAAAATATAATCAATAAGCATGTCCTCCTCAGGTAAAGATGAAAGAAGCAATTGAGGTTTTCAAAATCTATGTGCATTGATCTATAGTTTTCTGTTTGACTTATCCTATTTTTAAAAAAATATTGGGGTTGTATTTCCCTTACAAATTAAATTGGTTTCCTTAATATCTCCTGGGTTTTAGAGCGTGGCATGCTATATGGAAATTGCCTGCTGATGAATATTTGCAATTATTAGTTTTTATAGCTTTGGCTGGTGTGGTTCAGTGGATTGAGTTCCAGCCTGTGAACCAAAGAGTCACTGGTTTGATTCCCAGTCAGTGAACATGCCTGAGGTATTGGCCAGATCCCCAGTTGAAAATGTGTGAGAGGCAACCACACATTGATGTTTTTCTGCCCCCTCCTCCTTTCCACTCTCTCTAAAAATAAACGCTTTTTTTAAAATTTAGTTTTTATAGCAATGAGGCCTGAGGCTTCACTTGAAGCATTTAAAAAAAATTATCAACTGTTTCATGTTACATAGCTTTTCAGTTTTTCTATTTCATTTTGTAATAACTTTGGTAATTTAAATCTTTAGTGCACTATGGAAATTATATTTTACATAATATTTTACATAAAAATGTCATATTAATCAATAGATGCTGTTGTAATTTATTATAAATTAAAGATTTCTTCTGAAATTACCATTATATCTTCTTTCTACCGTCTCACTTTATGTGAAGATTTTTCCTATTTTTTACCTTGTTTCACTGGGTGTTTACTTTTGAAGTTAAAGGATATTATAATTTTTAAACATTTTTATGTTTATTGTTGCTAACTCCATTCTTTTGAAATTTCCAGTGCATAACGTAATGTTATTATTATTTTATCATTGTCATTATTACTGAAAACACATCTTTTTATGTACCTTTGCTAGAAGATACAACTCTGGAAAATCAATAAGCCAGGTGGTAAAAGACAAATACCGTATGATCTCATCTATAAGTGGAACCTAATCAACAAAATAAACAATAGAGCAAAATAGAACCAGAGACATGGAAATAGAGAACAAACTGACAGTGACTACAGGGGAGGAGAGAGGGGGATAATGGAGAAAAAAAGGGGCAGGGTCAAGTCAAGAAAATTGTATAAAGGACCCATGGACCAAGACGGGGGAGGAAAATGAATGTGGAAGGTGGGGAGGTGAATAGGGCAAGGGAGAACAATTGGGGGGAAATGGGAACAACAGTAATTGAACGACAATGAAAATTTCATCTATTTAAACCATATTTATTTTTAATATATACTTTATTGATGGTGCTATTACTGTTGTCCCATCTTTTTCTCCTCTTTATTTACCTTTACCCTGCACCCCTCCCCCCACCAGCAGTCCCCCACCTTAGTTCATATCCATGGGTCATACATGTAAGTTATTTGGCTTCTCCATTTCTTATTCTATTCTTAATCTCTCCCTGTTTATTTTGTACTTATCATTTATGCTTCTTATTCCCTATACCTTTTCCCCCATTCCACCTCCCTGCTGATAACCCTCCATGTGATCTCCATTCCTCTGATTCTGTTCCTGTTCTAGTTGTTTATTTAGTTTGCTTTCATTTTTGTAGGTTCAGGTATTGATAGTTGTGAGTTTGTTGTCATTTTACTGTTTACATTTTTTATTTTCTTTTTCTTAGATAAGTTTCTTTAACATTTCATGTAATAAGGCCTGGGTGGTGATGAACACATTTAACTTCACCTTATCTGGGAAGCACTTTATCTGCCCTTCCATTCTAAATGATAGTTTCACTGGATAGAGTAATCTTAGATGTAGGTCCTTGCCTTTCACGACTTCAAATACTTCTTTTCAGCCCCTTCTTGCTTGCAAGGTTTCTTTTAAGAAATCAGCTGATAGTCTGATGGGAACTCCTTTGTAGGTAACTGTCTCCTTTTCTCTTGCTGCTTTTCAGATTCTCTCCTTATCTTTAATCTTGGCTAATGTAATTATGAAGTGCCTTGGTGTGTTTCTCCTTGGGTCCAACTTCTTTGGGACTTTTTGAGCTTCCTGGATTTCCTGGGAGTCTATGTCCTTTGCCACATTGGGAAAGTTCTTCATTATGTTTTTAAATAAGTTTTCAATTTCTCGCTCTTCCTCTTCTCCTTCTGGCATCTCTGTGATTCAGATATTGGAACTTTGAAGGTGTCCTGAAGATTCCTAAGCTGCTTCCCATTTTTCCTGGATTCTTGTTTCTTCAGCCTGTTCTTGTTGAATCTTTATTTCTTCCTTCTGGTCCAAACCATTTATTTGAGTCTTGGTTTCTTCCCCTTCACTGTGGGTTTCCTGTGTAATTTCCTTTATCTCACTTTTCATAGACTTCACTTTTTTCTCTATTTTGTGACCATACTCAGTGATATCTGTGAGCATCCTGATTACCAGTTTTTTTAACTCTTCATCTGATAGCTTGGCTATCTCTTCATTGCTTAGTTCTATTTTTGGAGCTTTGATTTGTTCTTTCATTTGGGCCATATTTTTTTTTTTTGACTCAGGCACCTGTTATGTAGTAAGGGGAGGAGTCTTATGTATTCACTAGGGCAAGGCAACCCACACGCTGCATTGTGGCACTATGGGGGAGGGGTCAGAGAAGAAATGGTGTCCTTTCCTAGGCTCTTGGCTGGCTTTTAGTCTCTTCGCCTGCTACTCACAGCTAATTGGGTCATTCTGCTGCTGATTCCTGGGTGGGTGGGTTTGTATATGCTCTAGGACCCTGTGAACCAAGTTTCTGCCAGGCCATTATTAAGCATTCATGATACAGTAGTGACTATGATATTATTCTTACCATTTGGAGCTTACATGGGTAAAGAAAAGATACTGTTTATGGATGCACATTTGATCAGCACCATAAAATATTATGCAAATATTACCCATTGATTTTTATTTGCTTTGTTGTTCATGTCATCCCTAAGGCATACCCCAAATACTTTACTTTGTGCCCCCCCATCCATATCTTACCCCTTATTTGGTAGGGTACTTGTGGGATATATCCAAACAGTTTATCTATCTATCTATCTATCTATCTATCTATCTATCATCTATCTATCTATCATCTATCTATTATCTATCTACATGGATACCTACCTATTTATATATCTGTCTAATCTACCTATCATCTCTCCATCCCTCCATCTATCCTTTATGTATCTATCTAATCTATCTATGCAGCTGCAGCCTCAGAAATGCACTTTCATTCATGGACTGGCCACTGTGAGCTATAAACCAGTTTGGGATTGCAACAATCCAGTTTGTTCCTTAAGGTACATTATTTATTGCAGTACAATCATTTCCAAAGTTGCTTCCACAGTTAATAGTTATTACATGAAAAACTAAGTTGGGAATCTCTAAGTCAATTAATTATTAGAGTTTAGGGGAAATTAATGGGCTTTGAAATTTCCAAGAAAAGAGTAAATTATACAGAATTTTTATTATTGATTTGTCATGAGTTACTTTGATCTGGGGTCTTCTTAAGATAACAATATTCCTTGGAATAGATTTTGGGAAGATCCTTTTTATATTATCATGGATATATTGTGTTTGGGATTCTTCCAGCCTCAGAAAAGGAGACAGAGAGAGGCCACTGAATTTATCTATATGTATTGGGAAATGTTAATTGAAGGATAAATCACAAGTAAAGCAAAAGGCATATACAAACAATAAAACATACAATACAGTATATATTTATAAAAATTATTTTAGTGAGACATAGCATGTGTGCTATGTATTACACAGATGACTGTTAAACAATTTAGGAGAAAAAATGTACTCTGTTTTGTGAGACAGTCAGCACAATGGCATGTAAAATGTACAAAATGACTGCAAGACTGACTTTATTTTTAAATTGGTGAGACTTATGATCCATATTTACAGAAACTAAAATCTATCCAGATGGTCCAAAAGGTATAACAAATTGCATCTGTTTCAACTTGGATGACACAAAACAGTGGCTCAGTGAGGAGAAAATTTCTGTACAGTTAATTCATAGCAACCACTAAAGTTGAAAGAAGTTTAGTAATAATTCAAAATGGGACAATGAAACAGGCCATCAACCCAGGAGTTCTTTATTTCCAAGGTGAAGTATTATTAGACTCCCATCACTTTAGTTCTTTAATTTTTTAAGATAATTTCAGACTTAGAGAAGAGTTGTAGAGATACTTTCTGTATAACCTGTATACAACTTCTCCTTATGTTATTATCTTACATAATCATGGTTCAATCATCAAAACTAAGAAATTAACACAAGAATCATACTAATAACTAAACTGCAGACTTTAATCAAATTTCCTCAGTGTTTATGCCAATGTTTTTTTAAATCTAGGATCCAATCTTGCATTGTAGATTGCATGTAGTTGTCTGTGATAATTCCTTAATTATTCCTTTGGTGACTTTGACACTTCTGAAATTTACTGGCCAGATATTTTATAACATGTTCCATCCTTTATATTTGTATGATGTTTGTCATTATTAGACTGAGGTTGTACATTTTTGAGAATATCTGAGAGGTGACAGCATTTTTTTAAAAAGATTTTATTTATTTATTTTTAGAGAGGAAAAAGAAGAAAGAGAGGGAGAAAAGCATCAATGTGTAGTTGCCTCTTGTGCACCCCATATTGGGGACCTGGCCCATAAAATAGACATGTGCCCTAGACTGTGAATCAAACCGGTGACCCTTTGGTTTGCAGGCTGGCACTCAAATCACTGAGCCACACCAGCCAGGGCAGGTGATAGCACTTTTATTATGCATTATTATCAGGAGCATGTGACATCGATATGACAGGTGATGTTGATTGACTATTTAATTAAATTCCTTTCTGCAAGCTTTCTCTATCCAAACTATTTTTCATTTTTTATTGTTGTTCAATTACAGTTATTTCCATTCCCTGCCCCCCATTTCTTTCCCCTGCCCTATGCAACCCCAACTCCCACATTCAATCCTTCCCCCAACCTGGTGTCTTTGTCCATGGGTCCTTTATACATATTCCTTGACTTGACACTTTCCCTTCTTTCCCCATTATCCTCCTCCCCCAAGCCCTCTGGTCACTGTCAGTTTATTTTTTATTTCCATGTCTCTGGTTCTATTTATCTCATTTGATTGATTTGTTATTTAGGTTCCACTTATTGGTGAGATCATATGTCATTTTTCTGTCACCACCTCGCTGATTTCACTTAGCATAATACTCTCTAGTCCCATTCATGGTGTCTTGAAGGGTAGGTGTTCCTCCTTTTTTCTGCTGTGTAGTATTACATTGTGTAAATGTACCACAGTTTTTTGATCCACTCATTCTCTGATGGGCACTTGGGTTGCTTTCATCACTGCTATTGTAAATTTTGCTGCTATGAATACTGGGGTGCATAGGTTCTTTTGAATTGGAGTTTCAAGATTCTTAGGGAATAATCCCAGCAGTGCAATTTCCAGGTCAAAAGGCAGTTCTCTTTTTAGTTTTCTGAGGAAATTCCATACTGTTTTCCACAGTGGCTGCACCAGTCTGCATTCCCACAACAGTGTATTAGGGTTTCCTTTTCTCTACATTCTTTCCAACACTTGTTGTTTTTTGGTTTATTAATGATGGCCATTCTGACATGTGTAAGTGGTATCTCATTATAATTTTGATTTGCATCTCTCTGTTGGCTAGTGATACTGAGCATCCTTTCATATGTCTATGTGTCCTCTGTATGTCCTCCTTGGAGAAGTGTCTGTTCAGGTCTTTTGCCCATTTTTTAAATTGGATTATTTGTCTTCTTGCAGTGGATTCATGTGAGATATTTATATATTTTGCAGATCAAACCTTTGTAGAAGGTATAATTGGCAAATACAATTTTCCATGCAGTTGGCTTATTTTGCATTTTTCTGATTATTTTTAGCCATGCAGAAGCTTTTTAATTTGATGAAGTCCCATTTGTTTATTCTTTCCTTTATGTCCCTTGCTCTAGCAGACATATCAGTGAAAATATTGCTGTGTGGACTGTCAGAATTTTTTTTTTGCCTATGTTCTTCCCTAGAACTTTTATGGTGTCACAACATGCATTTAAGTCTTTTATCTATCTTGAGTTTATTTTGTGTATGGTGTAATTTGGTGGTCAATTTCATTTTGCTTTTGTATGTACCTTTCCAATTCTCTCAACACATTTGCTGAAAAGTCTATCTTTATTTCATTGTATGCTCCTGTCTGCTGTTTAATATTAATTGGCTGTAGATACATTGGTTTATTTCTGGGCTCTCTGTTCTGTTCCATTGATCTATGTGTCTGTTCTCATGCTAGTACTACACTGTTTTGGTTAAAACAGCCTTGTAATATAGTTTGATATCAAGTATTGTGATCTCTCCAACTTTATTCTTCTTTCTCAAAATTGCTGTGGCTATTTGGGGTCATTCATGGTTTCATAAATTTTTGAAATATTTGTTCTATATCTGTGAAATACATCATTGACATTTTAATAGAAATTGCATTTAATCTATAAATTGCTTTGGGTAGTATGGATATTTTGATGATGTTAATTGCTATAGTTCATGAACACAGTATATGCTTCCATTTATTTGTGTCTTCTTTAATTTTATTCTTCAGTGTTCTATAGTTCTCTGTGTATAGTTCTTTTACCTCCATGGTGAGGTATGTATTTAGATACTTTATTTTTGTTATTACTATAGCAAGTGGGATTATTGCCTAATTTCTGTTTCTGATATTTTTATGTTGATGTACAAAAATGCCTTCAATTTCTGAATATTGACTTTGTCACCGTTTTTGCCAAATTCACTTATTAGGTCAAGCAATCTTTTGATGGAGTTTACAGGGTTTTCTATACACAATATCATGTCATCTGAATGGTTGTAAAACATGTCCCTAGTGGGGAGCACATGAGAGTCAACAAGCATGAATGTTTCTCTCCCTCTCTTTCTCTCTCCTTTCTCCATTTAAAAATAAATAAGCAAAATCTCTTAAAGAAAGAGTTTTGGAGTCTTCCCTCTTTTTGAATTGTTTGGATGAGTTTGAGAAGGATAGGTATGAGCTCTTCTTTAAATGTTTTGTAAAATTCTTCTGTGAAACCATCCTGTCCAGGGCTTTTGTTAGCCAGGACTTTATTGATTATTGCTTTGATTTCACTAGCTATTTTTTGTCTGTTCAGATAGTCTTCTTCTTGATTCAGTTTTGGAGACTATATATATCTAGAGATTTGTCCATTTCACCCAGGTTTTCAAATTTCTTGGCACATAGTTCATTGTAATTTCTTACAATCCCTGTATTTCTTTGGTTTCAGTTATAATTTCTCCTGTTTCATTTCTGATTTTATTTATTTCTATCCTCTCTCTTTTTTTCTTGATGAGCCTGCTTAAAGGCTTGTCAATTTTGTTTATCTTTTCAAAGAACCAGGTTCTGTATTTATTGATCCTTTGAATTGTTCTTTTAGTCTCTGTGTCATATAATTCTATTATGATCTTGATTATTTCCTTCCTTCTACTCACTCTGGACTTTATGGTTGTTGTTCCTCCAGTTCTTGTAGATGTAGGGTATGATTGTTTATTTGAAATGTTTCTGTCTTTTTTAGGTAGGCCTTTATCTCTATGAACTTCACTCTCATGACTGCTTTAGCTGTGTCCCTTAGAATCTGGGCTGTTCTGCATTCATTTTCATTTTTTTCCAGAAAATTTTTGACTTCTACCTTTATGTGATAGTTAATCCATTCTTTATTTAATAGCATGCTATTCAATCTTCATGAATATGAATGTTTTTAGGGTTTTTCTTTTAGGTTGTTTCCAGTTTTCTTGTGGTCCAAGAAAATGCTTGATATGGTTTTAATTTTCTTGAATTTTTTGAGGCTTGTTGTGTGTCTTATCATGTGGTCTTCCTTTGAAAATATCCCATGTGCAATTTTAAAAAATGTGTATTTTGCTTCTTTTGGGATGAAAGGTTCTATATATATCAATTAAGACCATTTTATCTAGAGTGTTGTTCAGTGCCTCAATATTCTTGTTGATATTTTGTTTGGAAGATCTGTGCATTGTTGAGAGTGGTGTCTTAAGACCCCATGCTATAAGTGTGTTGCCATTGATATCCTTCTTGAAGTCCTCCAACATTTTCCTTATATATTTGGGTGCTCCAATGTTGGGTGCCTATGTTTACAAAATTTATGTCTTCTTGATAGATTCTTCTCTTGAGTATTATGAAATGTAATTATGTTTCTCTTTTTATGCCTTTATTTTGAAGTCTGTTTTGTCTTATATAAGTATTGCTACCCCAACTTCTTTTTCCTGTCATTTGCTTGGAATAATTTTTTCCAACCCTTCACTTTCAGTCTTGTATGTCTTTTTTTTTTTTTTTTTTGAGGTGGATCTCTTGTAGGAAGCATATATGTGAGACATATTTTTGTATTAATTCAGCTACCCTATGTCCTTTGATTGAAGTATTTAATCCATTTACAATAATGTTATTAGTGACAGGTATTTATGCATTGACATTTTCCCCTTTGCACCTGTGTTCCTGTCCCACTCTTTTTCTTCATCCTCTTAAAGCAGTCCCTTTAGCATATCTTGCAATGCTAGTTTGGTGGAGGTGTATTCTTTTATTTTCTTTTGTCTGGGAATCTCATTTCTACTTCCATTTCAAATGAGAGCCCTCTGGGTAGAGCAGTCTTGGTTGCTGGCCTTTACTTTTCATTACTTGAAATATGTCTTGCCATTCCCTTCTGGCTTGTAGTGTTTGTCTGAGAACTCAGTTGCTAGCCTTATTGGAGCTCCCTTGTATATTAATCCCTGCTTTTCCCTTGCTACCTTTAAGGTTCTCTCTTTGTGTTTGAATTTTGCCATTTTAATTATGATGTGTCTTGGAATGAGCCTCTTTGGGTTTATCTTGATTGGGGCCCTCTGTGCTTCCTGGACTCGTGTGACGTTTTCTCCCATCAAGTTATGGATGATTTCAGTTTCACTTTTTCAAACAGGTTTTCTATCTATTTCTCCTCTTCTTCTCCTTCTGGTATCCCTATCATATGACTATTATTACTTTTCATGTTGTCCTGCAGTTTTCTTAACCCTTCTTTTTTGTTGTTGTTTTTTTTAATTTTTTTTCCTTTTCTTGTTTTTTTTCTGGGAATTGTTGTCTACTTTGCTCTCCAGCTCACTTATTTGATTCTTTGCTACATCTAGCCTGCCTTTGATTCCTTTTACTGTGTTCTTCAACTCATAAATTATATTCTTCATTTCCTCCTGGCTTTTGTTGATAGTTGCTATGTTTTTTTTCATGCAGGCATAATTTGCAGTAACTTCCTTGTAGCTTCCCTGTATTTTTTGGCAATTCTCACTGAGCTTATTGCTCTCCCTTATAACCATAGTTTTGAACTCAATCTCTGATAGTTGGCTTGCCTCTATTTCATTTAGCACTCTTTCTGAGTATTCTATTATCCTTTCAATCGGGGATTGTTTCTTTGTCTTCCCATTGTTTGTGAGACTCCTCTTGTTTGCTTCTGTTTCTTAAATTGATCTGTTTTGACTTTCTGACTTTGTGGTGTGAACTATGGTGGGAAGCTTATGAGATTCAGTGGTGCAGTCTCCTTGATCTCCCAAACTTGATGTTCTTGGGGTGCCCTTTATGCCATTTATGTTGGCTCCCTGGATGTAGTTGGATTTTGATTATGGCCAGGCCATTCTTTGGTGGGTCCTTCCCTCCAGTTGGTTGACCTAGGGTCACTCCACCCACCACATCTTGTATTCTGTTGTGCCAGTGCTGCCAGACTAAAACCACAAAGCCCAGGTTACAAACACATACCCTCAAAAATAACTCCCACCTGCAATCCCACTATCAAGGACAAATCAACCAGTATTAATAAGGGTGTAAATAGATTAAGACTATATTATAAGAAAGCAGAGTGAATATGGGATGAACTACTGAAAGAAAAATGGTTTTGAGAGGTTACAGACAGGAGCACTAATAAGAGTAGGAAATTGCAGTAATGCAAAGAGAGAAAGTAAAATTTACATCATAAATAAAGAAGGGAATGAAGAAGGCAGACTGGAGTAAGAGAAGGGAAGCATATAGTATTCAATTTAAACAAAATAAAATAAAATAAAATAAAGTGAAAGATAGTAAGACAAAGAAAAATATATAAATAATTAAAAAATAAGAACAAAATTGGAGAGAAATATCCACCACAGCACTATCAACAACAAATGAGCTAATTAATATAGGTGGGATGAGAATAATAAGGAAAAAATAAAGGAAGAAAAGCTTAAGAGATGTCAAGAGAAAAGGGAAGTGACTTTGAGATAATAGAGGGAGAGGGAATACTAAGAGTGAGGAATGAAAACCAGGCTAACAGAAAGAAAAATTAAAATTTGAGATTAAATAAAAAGATAAAAGGAAGAAAGGAAAAAAGGGCATAATGAAAGAGGGAAAAAGAAAAAAGGCTAAGACAGGGCAAAAGTAAATTTGAGATTAAAAAAATAGTAGGAGAGGGAAATGGTAAAATTTCAGATTTGAAATATAAACTTAGTTAAGATCTAGTGATAAAATTTAAAAACCGCAACAACAACTACCCTAGCCACAACAAATGAGCAATAATTGCTAAAGGTAGAGAGAGCACATGGGTATTTTAAGAGAAGAACAAAGAATGTGAGATGACCATTGACAAGATAATTGGTTTTGAGAGGCTGGACAGGGGAGAAATAGTAAGAGTATGGAATGTAAACAAGTTTTAGCAAGAGAGAAAACAAAATTTAAAATGAAAATAATAAGAGGAAAGAAGAAGGTAAATGGGGTGAGAGAAGGGAGGGGCAAAGTATGTGCATTGAAATAAAGTATAGTATAAAATCTAGGGACTTAATATGCACAAACTGGAAGGACAAGAAATGAATGTTAAAAAATATGCAGGAGCCCTGGCTGGTGTAGATCAGTGGATTGAGCATGGCTTGGGATCCAAAGGGTCGCTGGTTGGATTCCCAGTCTGGGACACATGCCTGGGTTGCAGGCCAGGTCCCCGGTGGGGGCCATGGGAGAGGTAACCACACAGTGATTCTTCTCTCCCTCTCTTTCTCCCTCCCTTCCTCTCTCTCTAAAAAAGTAAATAAAATATTTTTTTAAAAGCTATGCAGGAAAGAAAATATCACTAATTATGGAGAAGACTACAATGGATATTTTCTTGGTAGCATCTAGTATTTACCACCATTTTTTCTTTCTGGATCTGCCTCTGGTGATGTCAAATGATGACCCTGTCTGACCTTAGGCAGCCTGTTTGAGACTTCCAGGGATCTTCTATCTCTGGCTGATTCCTACAGTTCTTAATCTAGTAACTCTGCACCCAGCAGTCAGGCTTAAGACATAGGTGAGGCTGGAGTCCCTCCTGGGGGTGAGGATTGTTTCCATCAGACTGATGCCCCTCGGAGGAGAGTGCTCTGCCTGGGCAAAATGAAGGATGACTCAGTACTGGGATTCTGACCACTACTCTTTCAGTTCTCTCCCCAAAGCCTCCATCCCCAGTCTTTCCTCAAATATCTCTAGTTCATTCTGTCCCCCTCCCCTTTGCCAGAGCCCAGGGTAAATGGCTGCAAATGAAAACTTATGTGTTGGCCCTTTAAATGGCTCTTTGTGTCTCCAGCCATTCATCTCTGGCAGAGAGAATCCCTGCAGCTTTTTGCCACTGGATGCTATATCTGTACTTTTGGGCTCTGGTGTTCTAGTCTGGAGATCCTAGTTTAGGATTCCAACCCTGCACTTCTCAGGGAGATCCAACCAGCTGCTTAAATAACCCTCCAGCACTTCAGCTGCCACCTGTGAGCATGAAGTCAGGCCTTTTGTGTCTCTACCACATTCCCTACCACTCATGTTGTGCTGAAGCTGATTCTTCTGTCTGTCCATGGTTACACAGCTTTTCTCTCACTATTGTTCAGTTGTTTGTTACAGATGATTTCTCCACAATTTAGTTGAAATTCCAGGTCCTGGTAGGAGGTTAGTACAACTTCCACTCACTCCTTACAATGTTGGATCTCTCTGTAACATTATTATTTTTCCCTTTCCTTACTCTATGTGTTAGATGTGACTCACTAAATCTGACCCATGCCTAAGGGGTGAAGGATTAAACCATCTTGAAGTAGCATTGAAGAATTTGTGGACATGTGTAAAATTCTTCATACTAGTAAATAAATATTTCATGAGAGATACTTTGAAGATACAAAAATGTCCTATTTCTGTTTAATGTTTCTTTCACTAAATTTATCATCTATCAGTCAATTTTGTTTGCTGCAATTATTACTGTGACACTCTAGTGGTGACTTTCCATTTCATCCATTATTCTATTTTTATTAATTGAGATTTTTCTGTAAGGACAAGTGACCCTTTACAACTCATTTATTTATTTAGTTATGTGTTTATATCAGTATGGACTTATGGACACTTATTTTATTCCTTGGGCTGTAACACAATACTATCAATTTTCATTTTCTTGCTCAAATAATTCTAACTTTGGCCACTGGGAGATTTTTCAAATTGGTTACTTTGATTTTTGGAATGCCCCTATGCTTTTATATTTCTTCTTTTTAAAAACATTTTCTTAACTCTGGTACCAAAAGGTGCTCCAGACTTATTTTTATAATCCCATTCAAGCACTGAATTTGTCTGTTTCTTTAATAAGTCCAAAATGGTACAGATCAAGCTATTGTATTTCTCTCTTATATGTGAATATAATTTACTATATCTATTTATTATATGCCATATATGTATATAACATATATTGATGCAGACACTGGCCTGCAGTGTCCATGACATTATGGATAAGACATGAGATACATTCACATGGACTACTGAGTCCTGTGGAGGAAAAGGGATGGCACGGCTACCCTCTCAAGGGGAGAGTGCCTTGGAGCATCCTGGCCACGCTCTCAAAGGAGAGCACCTCGATCCTTGCCTTCACCGGTTTTTTATTGGCTTTTAATTTGCACAAGAATACAGGTAAAGTTCATTAATCATTGCCAAGTAGTAAGGATCAAACAATAGATAACATACAAAGAACTCTGAGGGCCTATTCTGAATCAGGGTCTATCAGCTAAAGGGCTACAAAACTTTAGATAACAAACTCATTTCCTGCTTGGGCTTTTATCATTTAATTAAAAGCATTCTTAGCAAAGCAGGTTTCACAGGAGTTTATGTATTCTTTCTCAGACCTGATTACCCAGGGAACCTGCCCTTTCCAGCACAGGGCTGTACCACCCTCTGTCATTCTTTCAGGATTAAGTCAGGCCAGGGAAGTAAGGCAGGCAAGAGATTAGGAGACTTCGAGAAGACAGAATGAGGACTCAGGCTTTGTCAAAGCCGAGTGGCAAGGGTCCATCACCTGATTTCCCCATAGCTCCCCAAGTCCTTTCCTGGGGCCTCCATGTGATCATGCCTGTCTTAGGTAGTTCCCCTTTGGGGAATCTTACCCATCATTGGCTAACTAATCAAACATTGGGGGCCAGTTATGGAAAAAGGAGCAGAAGCAGCACCCCTGCCAGGGAGATAAGCTTTGTCTCCTTAGCGGCTTATGGTCTGAAGGTTGGTCACTCAGCCTTAGCCATGGGGGGGTTACAGCTCCTGAAACCAGGCAGGGAGGCTCCCAACATCATATATTGTCAGAGAAAGATATAACAAACAAGCAATGAGGTAATAATGGAATGAATAGATGATATTGGATTGGAGGTGACTATATAATATAATGTTACATTTTCAATGTATATACAAATATATACAGTGAAAACCTGGCTTTTACTGTCTAAATACATATTATTTTAATCCAAACCTAATGTATATGTAAAGTAGTTTTAGAATAACTGACCTACAGCCCTGTGAGAAACAAATTGACCAGTTAAAATACAGTATTTATGTACAATTCTTTTGTCTTTAGCCTCATGATATATCTGGTTCAAATCATTGTTTCCCAAAGGTAATTAGGTCATATCCTTTTTTTTTTTGTATGCACTGTTTAGTGTGGTTATGTTATCCACTTGTAATGCAATTAGAAACATTTGTCAAAGTCTAGATTACAATTTGGGTTGCTGGGACCTACTGATTTTCTGCCTACTTGTACTATCAACTGAAAGAGAAGTGTTGAAAGACTCCAATGCTAATCATGGATTTGTCTATCTCTCATTTCAGTTCTACTCATTTTTCCTCAAGTATTTTGAAACTCTGTTGTTAGATGTATGTACTTTTAGGATTAGTATATCTTCTCAAAGAATTCAACTGTTTTGCCATTAATTATGTCCATCTTTGTGCCTGAAAACATCCCTTGATTTGAAGTCTAGTTTGTGTGAAATTAATATCATTTTCCAGCATTCTTTTGACTTGTATCTGCATGATATATTTTTTCATTTTTTGACCTTTAAAAAATATCTTATTTATTTATTTTCAGAGAGAGGGGAAGGGAGAAAGAGAGGGAGAGAAACATTAATGTGTGGTTACCTCTTATGTGCCCCCTATTGGGGACCTGGTTCACAACTCAGGCATGTACCCTGACTGAGAATCGAACTGGGGGCCCTTTGGTTCACAGGCCAGCAATCAATTCCCTGAGCCGCATCAGCAAGGGCTCATTCTTTGAATTTGAACCTATATATTTTTTTTAGATTTTATTTATTTATTTTTAGGGAGGGAAGGGATGGGGAGAGAGAGACAGAGAGAGAGAGAGAGAGAGAGAGAGAGAGAGAGAAACATCAATGTGTGGTTGCTGGGGTTATGGCCTGCAACCCAGGAATGTACCCTGGCTGGGAATCGAACCTGGGACACTTTGGTTCCCAGCCCACGCTCAATCCACTGAGCTACACCAGCCAGGGCTTAACCTACATATTTTGAAATTTAAGTTGCTATCTTGTAGATAGCAATAGTCAGGTCCAATTAGAGAATTTAAAACTTTTAAATAAGGTGTTTATACCATTCACCTTCAGTGTGATTATAGATAGAGTGTGATTAATATCTACTAACATATTTGCTGTTTTTATTTATTCAATTTGTCTTTTTTCCCCTTTTTTTTCTGACTTCTGTTAGGTAATTTGAGAATTTTATTCCCTCCATTGACTTATTTATATACCATTTAAAATCCTTACAGGTGGCCCAAGTGTTTACAATATTAATTAAAAACTCACTTTAGTTGGTGGGACTGCAGACTGGTACAACCACTATGGAAAACAGTATGGAATTTTCTCAGAAAACTAAAAATGAATCTGCCCTTTGACTCAGAAATCCCACTGCTGGGATTATATCTTAAGAACCCTGAAATACCAATCTAAAAGAACCTATGAACCCCAATGTTCATAGCAGCACAATTTACAATAGCCAAGTGTTGGAAGCAACCTAGGTGCCCATCAGTAAATGAATGGATCAAAAAGCTATGGTCCATTTACACAATGGAATTCTATGCAGCAGAAAGAAAGAAGGAACCCCTACGCTTTGTGATAGCATGGATGAAACTGGAAAGCATTATGCTGAGTGAAATAAGCCAGGTGGTGAAAGACAAATACCATATGATATCACCTTTGACAGGAACCTAAACAACAATACAAACAAACAAGCAAAATATAACCAAAGACACTGAAATAGAAAACAGGCTGACAATGACCAAAGTGGAGAGGGGAGGGAATTTCAGGGGAAAAGTGGAAGGGTTTACAGGAACAAGTATAAAGGACACATGGACAAAAACTAGGGGGGGTGGAAATGGGAGGGAGATGGGGAGCACTGGGGGGGGTGCACTGGGATGGGAGTAAAAGACAGAAAACTGTACTTGAACAACAATTAAAATAAAAAAAGTTATAAAAAGTCACTTTAATTAATATGAGTCTTCTTTCAAGCAACAGTACACTGCTTCACATCAACTACAAGGTTTGTATGTACAAGAGTATATTCCCAACCCCCATCCTTTGTGATATTACCATGTGTTTTACTTTTACACCTGCTATAAACACACTGCATTTAAATTAAAATTACTGTATGATGTCAATTATCTTCTATAGCAATTAAATAAGTAAATAATAGTAATATGAATTTTATTTCACCACTATATACTCTATTTCCAATGACCTACATTTCATTTTCTAGGTCTAAATTTCCAAACAATATCATGTTTCTTTTGCTTTAAGAACTTCTGTTAATATTTCTTGATGAATAAGTCTCTTTATTACCTTAGGTTTTGTTTGTGAGAAAATGTTTTTCTTTTTTTCTTTATTTTTTTAGTTACCATTCAGCAAAGCTGATCTTTTTGGTGTATTTTTTACTGTTTAGATTCAAGTAACCACCAACACAATAAGGAAACAAAATAGTTTTGCCTCAGAAGAGTGTTTCATCCCTTTGTGGTAATTCTTTTGGTTTAGATGTGGTAATTCTTTTGGGTAATTTTTTGGTTTCCAAAGGTTATTTCTCAATGTCTGATTTCTTCTTAGCTTTGAATATTCCCTTTGTTCTGTGCTCCAGAAGAATTTGTCTCCTGCAGTTCTACAGTTACCATTTTAGTGTTATTATTTACTCTATATTTATTAGCCTATTGGAGGGCAGCTAGTGAGAGGGTGTTCTCTGATGTTCTGCTGATACGACTATTAAAGAGGCATTATATCTCTGCCTTCTTATTGTGTGATCTCCTCCAGCTTTGTGCTAGGCTTAGCCCAGACTCCTGCCACCTACAAAAGTTGATTATTACTTGATTTTCATTTCTTTCCCGTCTGCTTTACCCAACTGTAATGGATTCCCATCAATGCCACTAGGATTTCATGAAAACCTCTCACTGAAAATAGGCTTTTAATACAGCCAGGAAAAAAGGAGAAACAAAACCTAAAATGCAAATAAAGAACTGAATTTAAAAACTCACATTTGAGTTTAAGAGTAAACTGGTCACAACTGAAGCAAGCATTGAAAGAAACAGAACAGAATAAATTATTCATTCATACTGAAAGATGGAGAAATAAAGCAAGGGAAAAACAAAAAAGAGTAAGAGGCATATGGAATATGGTAAAAAGTTGTAACATGCACAATTCAACTCCTAGAAAGAGATGAAAAATAAAATGTGGAAGATCAATATTTTAATAATAGTTTAGAATGTTTCATAAATTCACAAGTAATATAAAGTTGCATATTCATGAAGCTGAATCTGAAACAGGAGAAGTACTTTTAAAACTATACATATGCTCATTATAGTAAAACTACAATCCGAAGACAAAGAAAAATATCTTAAAAGTAGCTTGGAGTTGGAGGCAGAGAAATGTATTAATTTAAAGTAATAGCAATACCTCTAGAAGATAATTTTTCAACATAAATAATGGAAGAGTGAGGGCAACTGTAATATATTCAAAGTGCTGAAAGAAAAAATTCTGTCAATTTAGAATTTTATACCTGATACAAATAGCTTCCAGATACAAAGCATAAATAAAAATATTTTCAAATACAAACAAACACACAGACCTGAGACACTTTATCACTGACAGACACACACTAAAAAAACAAGCTAAATCAGTTTTTTTAGGAAGAAGAAAAAAATTATCCCAGTTAGAAAAACAAGAAAATATAAAGGCATAAATATAATAGGAAGGGTAAAATGTAGATAAATATAAATGAATGCTAAGTTTATTAAAATAATAATAATAATGTATTATGGGAGTTAATAGGTATATATACATATATACATATGTACATATATACACATATATAATTCAAATAATTAAAAGAAAAGTGTGTATGGTAAGAGATGATTAAATATAGATATAGTGCTATAATGTCTTTGCTTAGATAATCAATGATACTGGTTTACCTTGGATTTTATTCAAGAATGCATGTATGCATGTTAGATCTTCTAGGATAAGAAGCTAATAACGAAATGCAGGGAATGGTAATTAATAATAATAACAATAATAATTCCTAAAGAAAAAAAGGAAATTAAAAAGAATATGAGGAGATGGTTAAGTAGTAAATAAGAAGATGATAGATTAAATACAAAAATTGACACTGAATGTAAGAAAACTAAATAATTCAATTAAGTGACAGAAATTATTGGGCTTATTTTTTAAAAATCTTTTAAGATATAGGAGGTAAATGAACACACAAAGTTTGCAAGTGAACAGATGCAAAAAGACACACCATAAAAACACTTAAAAGAAAATAGGTACAGTAATATTAATATCAAAGTCAACTCTATGACAAAAATCTTGGATAAACTAGTATATTAAGAATGCTAAAAGTTTCATTCTACCAAAAAATTATACAAACTTTAAATATCTATGTACCTAATAATATATACTCTCTATTGATTTCCAAGGACTACTGTAACAAATTGAGTGATTTAAAACACCAATAGCTTGTTCCCTCACAATTCTGTTGTCTAGAAGTCTGAAATCAAGGTTTTGGCAGTGCCAGTCCCCCTCTGAAAATAAGGAATCTTTCCTTGCCTCTTCCTAACCTGTGGTGGTGACTGTTAATCCTTAGAATTCCTTTGTTTGAAACTGCATCACTCTGGTCTCTACCTCTATCATCACATGACATTCTCTCTGTGTGCATCTGTATCTTCATGTGGCACCAGTCTTCTTCCTATGTCTCTATTTTCTCTTCTTATGAAGATAGTCATTGTGGATTAGGGTCTACATGAATCCAATATGACCTCCTCTTTACTCCTATCTGCAAAGACCTTTTTTTCCAAATAAATGTCCATTAACAAGTTCCAGGGGTTAAGACTTCAACATATCTTTCTGGGGGGACTCAGTTCTCCCACAAAAGCCTCAAAATATGCAAAACAAATAAATAATGAAACTAAAACAATAAAAAAGGAAAAGCACGCAGGTATAGCTAAGATTAATATAGGTGGTATTAACATACCATTTGTCACTGAAAAGAGTAAGAAGAAAGAAAATCAGCAAGAATCTTCGTTTTAAAACTTATTTATTTATTTTTTAGAGAGGGAAGGGAGGGAGAAAGAGAGAGAGAGAAACATGAATGTGTGGTTGCTGGGGGTCATGGCCTGCAACCTAGGCATGTGCCCTAACTGGGAATCAAACCTGCAATGCTTTGGTTCACAGCCCGCTCTCAATCCACTGAGCTACTCCAGCCAGGGCTAAGAATTTTGATTAAAGCAATGATTAAACCCATGCATTCAGAGAGAGAGAAGATGGCAGTCAAGTGTGTAGGAGCTGAGTCCACTTGCTCTTGCACCAAATTTGGACATTTAGCTGATTTTCAAAATAACAAACTGGGTAGTCAATTGAATCTTAGCTAATGTGAAGTTTGGAAGCCAAAGAGTACAGAGGACACTTCAAAATAGAAGTTGATGAGATTTTATAAGCTGGGTGCCAGCAGCAGCCTGGTTGCCATGGTGCCTGCTGCCAGGCACCAGCATCAGTGGAGAGCTTGCTCAGAGAGAGCATCCTAGAAACTCCCTCCCATCCCAGGGTGGGAAATCTCCATGAAAACAAAAAAAGACACTGGCATTCACATACTAAATCCAATAAACAGAGACAGGCATTGAATCTTCAATGGCGCTTTATTCAGATGACCAGCAATCTGAGAAGACAGCGGGTTCACACCTTAAAAAAACGGTCTTACATTTTCTTTACAGGACAGACTTTAATAACAGAGAACAAAGTGTGGTGAGGGGTTACAGTAATAGATTTTCTGATCTGTAATTCTTTACATGCATCAGTAAGAACTAAGTCTCTCCTGTCAACATTATGATTTCAAATCTCACTTAACACCCTTCCCTGGTTTTACTACACTTTGCCTTCTTCCTGATCTTTCTGATTGTTGTCGTAAACTTTATTTTCTCCCATGCTATGCCATGTTTCTATTCCTTACTCCTACTATTTCTCCTCCATCTATCCTTGCAAAAGCATTTTTCCTTCCTTAAGTCAGCTTTGTCTTATAATAGTATTATTTTCCCCCATCTTATAATAGTCTTATTTCCTTTCAACCTTTATTGATTATGGCTAATTGGGTGAGAATATCATGGTTATTTCTGTTCTTCTCCAATGGAATTCCTATTTGTTCACTATTTGTACTTTAAATCTCATAGGGTACTCTCCCCCTGTCTTACTCCATTTTGCCCTCCCCCTGCCCTTAAGAGTTTATTTTACTTTTTTTTTTGTTTCTTACCATAGGTTCTATTCCTTACTCTTATTAGTTTTATTCCCTCATCCTCTCAAATCATTTTTCTTTACTGTAGACATCTCCTATTCACTTTTATCTTTTGTATAACATTCTTACTACATTTCTACCTTTATGAATATTTGATCAGTTGTCATTGTTATTGATCTTGCTGTGGTTTTTCTGCAATACTGTTCCTATTGGTTCAATGCTTTTTAAATTTTACTTCAAACCTCATAGGACACTCTTCCTTTCTCTTACTCCTTTTTTTTTGCTGTTGCCCCTCCCTGTTTTACTTATATCTTACCTTCTCTTTTCCTCATTTCCATACCCAAATCTTATTTTTTGTCCTCCCTGTTCTCACTCAAAATCATTTTCCCTTTTTTAGTCATCTCATATCCCTTATTTCCTATTTCACGATATTCTTAAATTTTCTCCACCTTTATTAATCTTTACTCAATTGCTGTTGATATTGATGATGTGGTAGGGGGGTTATTTTGGTGCTATGTGTTTGGTTTGTTGGTGATACAGCTTTGTTAACTAATACCAATACAAGAGCATGCAAGACACAGTGGGAGATATGATTTCCAGTCAGCCAGCTAAATGGGAGAACACAACAGTGAATGAACCACCAACAAGCAAAGCCCAAATACAACATAAAAATCCAACACATACTGAATAGAGGTCAACTTTAGAGCACCCAGGTCAGGAGATTAATGAGACTGCACCACTGAGGCCCAGAGAACTCTTATGACAGAAGTCCACACCATGAAGTAAGGCAGGCAAAGCAGAGCATCCTGAGACACAGAAACAACAAAAAAAGAGTCACATAAAGGGGGAAGACAAAGAAAGAATCCCCAATCAAAAGGAATGGAGAAATCCCTAGAAAAATAGCTAATGAAATTGAGACAAGCAATCTATCACACATAGAATTTTAAAAACTGGTTATAAGGATGCTCAGGCAACTCAGTGACAACTAAAAGGAACTTAGTGGGAACTACAGCAACATGAGAAAGAAGTAGAAACTATGAACAAGAACCAGGAATAAATGAAGAATATACTATCTGCAATAAAAGAATACACTAGAAGAAATTAAAAGATGGCTAGATAAAGTAAAGGATTGAATCAGTGATTTGGAAGACAAGGTAGAAGGAGATACCTAAGCAGAGCAACAAAACATAAAAAGACTAAAAAACAATGAGATAGTTTAAGGGAACATCAAGGCAATATGAAGTGTAACAACATTTGCCACATAGGAATATCAGAAGGAAAAGAAAAGGAGCAAGGGATAGAAAACCTATTTGAAAAAATACCATATGATCTCACCATTAACCAGAAACTAATCAACAAAACAAACAAGCAAAAAAACAAGCAAGCAAAGTAAAGGCAAAGACATTGGGATTGAGAACAGGCTGACAATGACCAAAGAGGAGATGGGAAGGGATAATGGGGTAAGAGAGTGAAGGGTTTACAGGAACAATTATAAAGGACACATGGACAATAATAAGGGGGGTGGAAACAGGGGAGGGAGGTGGGGAGGACTGGGATGGTGAGGAGGGTTGGGGGCAAAAGGCAGAAAACTGTACTTGAACAACAATTTTAAAAATGTTTAAAAAATGACAGAAAACATCCCTAATTTGGAGAGGGGGAAAGTCATGTAAATGCAGAAAGAACAGAGAATCCCAATCAAGATGAACCCAAAGAGGTCTGCTCCAAGACACATCATAAGTAAAATAACAAACATTAAAGATAAAGAGAGAATCTAACATTCAGCAAGGGAGAAATATTGAGCAACATACAAGGGAGCTACAATAAGGCAAGTGTCTGATTTTTCAACAGAAACACTACAAGCCAGAAGGGAATGTCAAGAAATATTACCAGTTATGAAAGCCAAGGCCTGCAACAAAGACTACTCTACCCAGAAGGCTCCCATTTAAAATAGATGGTGAAATAGGGACTTTTCTGGACATAAGAAGTCTAAAAGTATACACTTTCACCAAACCACCATTGTAAGATATGATAAAGGGACTGCTTTAAGAAGAGGAAAAAAAGTGAGAGAGAGAGGAACACAGGTATAAAAGGGAAAAATGGCAATGAATAAGTTCCTATCAATAATAACCTTAAATGTAAATGGATTACATGCTCCAATCAAAAGACATAGGGTATGCTGAGTGGATAAGAAAACATGACCCGCCCATGTGCTGCCTACAGCAGACCCACCTCAGAACAAAAGATCTACAGAGGCTGAAAGTGAAAGGATGGAAAAAAGTATTCCAAGAAAGTGACAGAAAAAAAAAAGCCAGGATAGGATTACTTATTTCAAAACAAAGGTCAAAGGACAAAACATTTCAAAACAAAGGTCATAAGAGGAGACCCAGAAGGATACTTCATAATACTCAAGGGAAGAATCCATTAAGAAGACATAAACATTGTAAACATATATGCAGCCAACATAGAAGCACCCAAATATATAAGCAAAATATTGGAGGTCATCAAGAAAGATACCAGTGGCAACACACTCATAGTAGGAGATCTCCTACTGTCAACAATGGACAGCTCTTCCAAACAAAATATCAATAAGGATATTGTGGTACTGAATGACACTCTAGATCAAATGGTTTTAACTGATATATATATATATATAACTTTTCATCCCAAGGAAGAAAAATATGTATTCTTTTCAAATGCACATGGAATATTTTCAAAGATAGACCATATGATAGGACATGAAACAAGCCTAAACTAATCCAAGAAAATTAAAATCATATCAGTTATTTTCTTGGACCACAAGAGCTTGAAACTAAAAAGGAACCTCAAGAAAAAAAACTCAAAAGCAATCCAATGCATGGAGACTGAGTAACATGTTATTGAATAATCCATAGGTTAAGAATAGGATCAAGGTTCTTAGGATATAATCCCAGCAGTGGAAACACCTATCCATAATAACCTATGCACCCCAATGTTCATAGCAGCACAATTCACAATAGCCAAGTGCTGGAAGCAACTTAAGTATGCATCAGTAAATGAATGGATCAAAAAACTCTAGTACATTTACACAATGGAATAGTACATAGCATAAAGAAAGAAGGAGCTCCTACCCTTTTTGACAGCATGGATGGAACTGTAGAGCATTATGCTAAGTGAAATAAGCCAGGAAGTGAAAGACAAATACCATATGATCTCACCTTTAAGTGGAACCTAGTCAACAAAAGAAACAAGCAAACAAAATATAAAGATACATTGAAATTAAGAACAATCTGACAGCAACCACAGGTGAGGTGGGAGGGGATAATGGTGGGAGGAAGAGGGGAAGGGTTTTGAGGCACAACTATGAAGGACACATGGAAAAACCAAGCAGGGGTAGAATCAAGGGAGAGAGGTGGTAATGGCTGGGGTGGGAGGGAGTGGTGGGGGTTAGTGTAGACAACTGTATTTGAACAACAGTAAAATATTTTTTAAAAAGAATGAGATCAAGGAAGAAATCAAAAAGTTTTGGAAAAAAATGAAAACAAAGAACAGTCCAGAACCTATGGGATAAAGCAAAGGCAGTCCTAAGAGGGAAGTTCATAGCAATACAGGCCTGCCTAAAGAAGATAGAAAAATTTCAATAAGCAATCTAATCCTGCATCTACAAGAACTGGAGGAAGAATAATACACAATACCCAGAGTGAAAAGGATAAAGGAAATAATGAAGATCAGAGTAGAATTATATGACATGGAGACTAAAAGAACCAAAGGATCAATAAATATAGGATCTGGTTCTTTGAAAAGATAAAACTGAGAAGCTTTTAAGCAGACTCATTGAGAAAAATAGAGAGAGGGCCCAAATAAATACAATTAGAAATGAAAGAGAAGAAATTTCAATCTATACCACAGAAATACAAATGATTTAAGAAATTTATATGAAGAACTATATGTCAAGAAATTTGAAAACAGGGTGAAATGGACAAATTTCTAATCCTCCAAAACTGAGAAAAGAAGAGGCAGAAAGCCTGAATACATTGGTAACAGCTAGTGAAATTGAAGCAGTAATCAAAAAATTCCCAGGACAGAAAAACCCTGGGCTGGGTGGCTTCACAGGAGAATTTTACAAAGCATTTAAGGAAGAACTAACCCCAATCCTTGTCAAACTATTCTAGAAAATCCAAGAAGGGATCCAGAAGGGAAAATCCAAGAATCCCAAATTATTTTTAATGTATATTGTATTGATTATGCTATTACAATTTTTCTAATTTCCCCCTTTATTCCCCTGACACACTGTACCCCTGAACCCTCCAGCATTCCCCTCCCCCCTTAGTTCATGTCCATGGGTTGTACATATAAGTTCTTTGAATTCTCTGTAATAAGAGAATAAATTGTTTGGACCCACAACATATGTGAGTACAAGAGAACAGGGTGCTCTGGCAATTCAGACAATATGCTGAACAGTGGCTATGGCCTGATTCATGATTGACAACTAAAAAGTTAGTACTTTGGAAACAAATATCCCTTTTGTCATCAATAGCAATAAATCTTTTTCAGGTGGCATACTTATATTTACAATTGTGACTTTTGATTTTGTCACATTCTTAAATAAAAAATGCAAACTCATTTGTCTTGGCCAAATGGGAACAGATCAAGGAATTAGAGTTATACCAATCCCATAGCAATAGAACCTGAACTAGGCAAGACAACCTATAATTTTGATTAGGGACAACTCTCGGGGTCTCCCAAAGGAGAGAGTTGCTAAATATTCCTTATCTTTAATGAGTAATACAAAATCAAGAAAGGTGAAAGCCATATAAAGGACAATATTGTCTTGAACTTTCCATTTTATAAAATTAAATATGGCCCACTTCAGCACATTTTCATAGTAATGACAGTGAAAAATGTGGACACAGCTAGATTCTGCCAAATGGTTGTGTGGTCTTTGCTGCATATAAAACTGCCTACTCTGATGTATACCAAAGTCTTGAACTCTTTTAAGTGAACCACAACTCAGCCCACTAATTTATAAGCAAGGTCAGAGAGTGAGGAGGAATATGTACTATGTCGTATCTGTACTATGTCAGATATGTCATATTTGTACTGTGGTCAGATCTGTACTATGTCATAGATCACTAGCACCATACTAATATTTTTTAAGAGATGACAAAAATAATAAATTCAAAATGCTGTAGTTTAGAGTTCAACTTGTCAACCCTATAGTTAGACCTTTAGTCTCTGGTAATCCATATTTTAAAAGAAACTCCTTAGAGATATATGTATCCTGGGGACAGATGGAGGCTCCACTGTGAAGCTGAGAGGTGCTGGTGTCTAGGAAATTTGACCTCTTCTATCACAATAGTCAAACAAGGAGAATAAAAACTTAGTGAGAAGTTTGCCCTTAACATGCACATATTTGAGGTAATATTCTGTCTATTGATAATTTTTCAATACCAAATACTAAAAATGTTAGTTAGACTTATATTTGTCCTAGTTTGTAGATGTTTCTAGAAGTTCTGAGAAAGAATATTTGCAGGCAGGTGATATATTTAAACTAGGGACTTGAAGGACCCCAAAGGTAACTAAGATGAAGAGATCTTTTAAAAAATACTAAAAATTTTTGAGTTCCAAAACTAGAAATCCCAAATAAGAGAAACATTAATTATTAAAATTATTACATATAGGGATCCATCAAAATGAAAATCAGAATACCAGAAGTACTGATTTTAAAATAGTGACTATCAGAAATCTCAGTAACCTAAATACTGGAAGATAGAAACACGGTATATGTGTTGGGAGTGTTCTTGAAAAGTCCTTCCCACCTAAAAAACTTGTACACAGGTTGAAATCTATAAAGCACTTATGAGTCTTCTTTGATAATGAGAAATATCCTGGAAGTTCTTATCATGGAACCAAAGAGACTTGCTTCCCCTAAACATTTCAGTGAATCCTTCTCTTTCATGTCTCTTCTAATGATATTGACCACTGGTTTTCCTGACTGAAGCCTCTTTCAGCAGATGACTTCCAGTATTTTTCAAGAACAGTTTAACAGCTGAAACACTCCCATTTTCCTATGCAATGACATGCCAATCTTTCAGAGGGGCTCTATAGTTTCCATGATGAATAAGAAGACTAAACTGACAGTAGCCAGAAGGGATGGGGGAAGGAGTTTATGGAGGAGGAGAGGGGAAAGGCTGTCAAGGAACATGTTTAAAGAACACATGGACAAAGCCAAAGGGGCAGTAGGATTGAAGGTGGGAGGTGGGGATGGGTGAGGCAGGGGAGTGGTGGGGGTAAAATGTAGACAACTGTACTTGAAAAACAATAAAAAAAACAATAAAGAAAGAAAGTTACCTAGGTGTACATTTTTTAAACAATAATAATTACAATTATTTTTTCCATTCAAGAGAATCCATGATACAGGTAATTTTGAGAGAGAGTGAGCAGTTTGAGGACCCATTGAAAATCTGGGTGCTCTGCTCAATAAGGTGTCCAAGGATACCTAAGCCAGCACATGGGGTATCAGAAAAATAAGCACAGCCTGGACACATAAGTATAGGAAATTTTGTGCTAGGTAAGAATTCTGCTCATTTGGCTTGTTTCTTTCATTTTGTATCTAAACTTCCAGTGTCCTTGAACAAATCTCATTTCTTTTGTACCTTGGACAAGTGTCTGATAATTTGTTGTAATCAAATTGTTATAATTATTTGTTATAAGTGCAAATAATATTTATTTTTAAAAAGATTTTATTTATTTACTTTTAGAGAGAGGGGAAGGGAAGGATAAAGAGAGGGAGAGAAACATCAATGTGTGGTTGCCTCTCACATGACCCCAACCGGGGACCTGGTCTGCAACCCAGGCGTGTGCCCGGACTGGGAATTGAACAAGAGTTCCTTTGCTTCACAGCCTGCATTCAGTCCACTGAGCTACACCAGCCAGGGTGATATAGGTGCAAATAATATTTAAACAAGGGAAAATAGAACATAGAATTTGGTGTGAGCAAAGACAAACATTACTATAACCATCTCTTTGGCCTTTGGGAAATTACTTCAAAATTTTGGATCTCAATTATTTCATCTCTTAAATGAATACTTACATCTTCACCACAGATCATTATTATTATTAAATGAAGTAATAAAATAATACCTGGCACAGTACATGCATTGCATAAAACCTCAGGTGGAGTTTGTACTTCTGGTGTGTACAACTCCAACTTGTCAGATCTTGCCTGGCTTCAGATGCTGAGAATCTTGCATAGGGTATTGTCTGTCACTTTTCTGCTTTAATTTCTTTGTTAACTAATGTGATTAATGTGCTCCTATTGTGTCACATAGCATGAAGATTGTGTGTTCCTGGAATGGGTTTGGGATTCACACAGACTTTAAACCCTGGACCTCTTCAATACTAGCTTCATGGCCTTAATCAAGTGATTCAACCATTCTGAACATAAATTTCCTCATGTGAAAATGGAAATCATTGACCTTGGTCTATAATAAGTAACCAAAATAAGTAAATAATAACCAAAATAAATATTTGTTATTATTGCCTTATTAGTATGGGAGGTGAATAATTGTTTTTTATTGAATAGATTTTATTTTTAGAGTAGCTTTAGGTTCACAGCAAAATTGAACCATATATTCCTATATATTTCCATATATTCCCTGCCCCTCTATACATACCCTTCTCTTTTATCAACATCTCCCACCAGAGTGGTATGTTATTATAATCAATGAACCTACACTAACACATAACATTATAATCACCCAATATACATAGTTTACATTAGAGTTGACTTTCAGTGTTGGGTTTTGACTGTATGTAATGGTACATATCCACCACTGTAGTATCATACAGAAGAGTTTCAGTGCCCTAAAAACCTTCTGTGCAACCACTGATTTTTTTTTTTACTGTCTTTATAGTTTTGCTTTTTCCAGAATGTGATATAGTCAGACTGGCTTCTTGCACTTAGTAATATGCATTTAAAGCTCATCCATACTTTATGTAGCTTGATAGTTCATTTCTTTTTAGCACTGAATAATATTCCATTGTGTGGATGTACCATTCACCTTGAACATCTTGATTTAAGTTTTGAAAATTATGAATATAGCTCTATAAGCATCCATGACCAGATTTTTGAGTGGATATAAAATTTAACTACTTTGTATGAATACCAAGAAACTTGATTATGCATATTATGGGGAGAATATGTTTAGTTTTTTAAAAAAATGCCAAACCGTCTTTCAATATAGTTGTACCATTGTGCATTCTCATTAGCAATGAATGAGAATTTCTGTTGCTTCACATCCTCACCAGCATTTGTGTTTGTTTGTTTGTTTTCTCCATTTTAACAGGAGTATTGTTAGAATATATCTGTTATTGTTGTTTTAATTTGCAATTCTCTAATGACATTGATGTTGGACATCTTTCAAATGTTTATTTACCATCTGTATATCTTTTTTGGTAAGATGTCTATTCAAGTCTTTGGCTCATTTTTAAATGAATTCTTCAGAGAGGTTAAGTCACTTGCTGAAGTCTGTGAAGTTCGTACTTAACTAAACTAGGTTTTAAACTCAAGTCTATATGACTCCCAAAGCCATTCTAGTAGCACAGAGTGTCCACAGTGTGTGGTCCCATAAAAGCACATTCATGTTTACACATATTATGTCAATTATATATGTATATGTATACATTATGATATTTATGCATCACACATATATACCTCATACACATTCCATGTATATTATGTATGCATGTTTCTTTATAGTATCTTTTGTACTGCAATGTTAAGTTCCACAAGGGCAAGGATTTTGTCTAGTTGACTACTATCCACTCAGCACCTAGAGTAATACCTAGACCAGCATGCAAGATTTTCTTTATAGTTATAATAGTTTTTCTAATAGTTTTTAGTTGTTTGTCATAGCTCTCCTAAGCTCTAATATACAAATGTTTGTTGAGTAAATGATTGATTACATGAATGTATAAATTAAAACTTTGCAAATTACAGTGGCCTGGGTGTTATGTGTGCTTCAGAGAGATGCAAAAGTATGATTTGGCCTCTAACAGTACTGTATTAACATGTCTTGCTTTTCAATGGTATTAAAATTTACTGTATTGACCATCACTTTCCAAATGGGGTATGCAAGTAAAGCATTCACTCATAAAAAAGTCTGGCTTTTCAGGGAAGTGTATATGGGGACAGGAGAAGAGGTGGGAAGGCATTGCTATAAGGCAAAATAATCACCAGCCTTTTCTGGACACCAGCTTAAAAATTATGCAAGGTTGGTGACTACTGTACACTATATTAATGAATCTACAATAACTGTAATTAATTTTTCCTTCCCAGGAAGAAACAAGGGGTTGATGACATTTTCTAAGGTTTATTGCAATTATGTAGCAGACTGTGTTTCTCAGATGCTGTGATTTGTGAGGACTTCAATAGAAGACTTAACGAGGTTTTGGAGGCAAGCAGATTGAGTAATCATCATTTAGCTGGCAAAAAAGTATTAACATATCTAAAAAAGGCCTAAGGTTAATTGATATTTTGCAAAATTAAGGCTGTTTAGGATACTTTTTTCTTGCCACAAATTGAAGTATACCAGATTAGCTTCTTAAACCTCATATCAGTATAACTTTGCTTATTACATCCTCTATTCACATGTCTAAGTTTATGTTCTAATCTCAATATAGAAGCTAAAATGTAAGAAGAAGCCATAGGTTTTCTTAGAAAGTCAAAGGACTTGAGGTCTATTTTAGGATAAAATAATATACACTAATAATATAAAATTTATGAAACATGATCACTTAGAGAAAAAAGGGGAAAATATAGATCTATATACCAAACTCACCAGATGCAAACATTTTGATGTGTTAAGTTTTATTTTATTTATGCTTGTTCTTAGAATATTTTATATTTTTACAGTATATACAATTTTGCATCTTATTTTTCAAACTAAACAGATGGTCATCATACTTATTTTAAATGGTTAAGTAATGTAATGAAAGCATATTATAATTTTAGTGATAGTTTTTTTATTGCTTAGAATTTAGAATTTATCCTTCTTTTATACTTTTGTTAATGCTTAATTGAACATTTTATGACTATTTGTTTCTGAATTCTTTAGCATTCTTGCCTTACAGATCCACCAGTGGTATGGATCAAAGATTCAGAGTGATTTTAAAACTCCTTTCTCAAATTAAAAAATTTTTTTTTGCCAAAATGGTTGGACCATGCACTTTTACCTCCTATATTAGAAATGCAGATTAATTCCTCTCAGGCCTGAGTCTTCCATGGAACATGTGTCACCATCTCTGACCTTGAAATTACTCCTGTATACAGCAAATAGGGCCTAGGCTAATTCTTTCTCTCTCAGTTATATTTTGTTCTGATAAACCTTAAATGCATTAGACTGCTGCTCTGCATTGTATGTGGAATTGGGACCAGAGGTAGTACCACTATTGGCTGAAATCACATCACATGCAAATCACATCACATCACATCACATCACATGCATGTTGCTGTGTCACCATGACACAGCAACAATGGGAGAGATTGGGAGGCCCTCAGAGAAAGTCAGTTTACACTGAGATACCAGGTAATGTGGCCCAGAAGCACAGAGATAGAAGATCCAAAAGATCTAAAGGGCCTTTCCCCTCCCCGTTCCTTTAAACCCCTAAAAGGGTTTATTTACCCTCCCCTTTTCCTTCCTCTTATTATCAACCTCCTGTTTCCTTAAGCTTCTTTAAGTGTGTTTCTGCTTCCTGCAGCAGAAAGTACCTGGCAAAGCATATGTCACTACCAAAAAGGGACAGCATTTTATATATAATTATCCCAGTTTCTCAAGAGCTACTAGAGAGACCAAATGTAATAGATATAGGATTAGTGCTTGGGGGCTCACATCAGCTTAAGAGTCACTTATTTAACCTCTCTGTATATACACATTTACACATACACATGCATGTATACATGCATATATACATGAATATTCATGTATGTCTATACATATATACATATACATATATGCATACATGTTCGTGAGTAGCTATCTGGTGGAAGGGTTCAATAAAGATTGGAAGCCAGTATTGGTCACATGCAGGCATAACTCCATGCAACCCTCTGAGGGACTGAAACCCAAAGAAAGAAGGATATGGAAAGCAAACCCATAACTTAACCCCAGGAATACTGCAAAAAAATATAGAAATGTGGGGGAGGGGGATAACAGAGGAACAAAAGGGAAGGGTCATTAAGAAACGTGTATAAAAGACCCATGGACAAAGCCAAAGTGGGGGGAGGATTGAGTGAGGGAGGTGGGGGTGGGTGGGACAGGGGAGAGTGGTGGGGTGGAAATGGGGGACAGTTGAATAACAATAAAAAAGAAAAAAATATGTTTGTAGCAAAACCATAATTTAACCTAGAGAAATTTAAAATTAGCTCCCAGGAAATGGTTGAGGAGGGTGAGTCATGACATTAAAATAATAAAGCATATTATTTTATGCTACACAATAGTATTTCTGAATTAGCAGACATGTGATTACAGGAAAAGGGACTGGTTGTGATTTCTCAATGTGCTTTGCAGATGTCAGGGATGGTATGTGTGTCCTCTCACATATGATAGCCACAGAAATTCATCATGAAGATAAATGTACTTCCAGCTATTTGTACTGTTTGGAGATACCAGAATTTTCTATCAATAATAACATTGTGCTTTGTTATACTTATGTATTTGTTCATTCCCTCATTGAACAAACATTTATTGAGTGGCCTTTATGTATTGAGTACTTGGAAAGTTACTTAAAAGAAATGATAGAATTTGTAGATACAGATTCTGTTGTAGGAAGAATGAAAATAAACAATCAGAGAGCAGTGAGATAGGGCTTCAGGTATAAACTCTGGATCATGAAAAAGGTCACCCTTACTCTTTCCCAGGGGTATCAGAGGAGCTTTAATCAGAGAGGGCACTTTTGATTTAGCATTTGCAGAATAAATTAAGAGAGCATGTACAAAAACAAGTGTATGAACTAGAACCAGGGATATGTGAACACATGACTCTCTTGGTGGCAGAGCCTGGTGCCGAGGTTGTGGGGAGAACATGGGAAACAATACAATGATCATGGGAGACCAAGTGTGCCCAATGGGGCAAAGCTGGGCCCATATCCTAGAGGACTTCCTGTGAGGTGGTAAGGGCTTTAATTTTACCTTGCAGGTAACCAACAGGGGTGGGGAGATGTGAACACAAGCTACCTCACTGGTGGCTGTCAGGGCTCTGTTTTCTCTGGTTCTGGGCACATTTTGGGTGGCAGATGTTAAATTCCATATCCTCAAAACTCCAGGAGGGGGTTCTAAATTCCTGGTTTGAAGGAGAAATTTTTACTATATTAACTATGAGATTAGAACAAAATAACTTTCTCATACTCTGTTTACTTATTTGCATATTGAGGGTGAACTGGACTGTCTCAATGTGGAGGATACCAGGCCAGTGGTATCCATCGCGGCTGCAGATGCTCCTTGAAACACGAGAAAAACATACACATAGACAACTGAGTCCTGTGGGGAAATAGGTACGAAATTGCTACTCTCTATAGTGGAGAACACCCCACTCTCCCACCCGAGCAGGATTTTATTGGGTTCATTTACACAGGAATTCAGGTAAAGCTCATTAATCATTGCCAGGAAGTAAGGATCAAACAATGGATAACAAAGAACTCTGAGGGTCTATTTTGAATCAGGGTCAGATAGCTAAAGAGCTATAAAACTTTGAGGGACAAACTTACTTCTTGCTTGGACCGTTATCAGTTAATTGAGAGCATTCTAAACAAAGCAGGTTTCACAGGATTTTACTTATTCTTTCTTAGGCCTGATCACCTGGGGAACCCGCTCTTTCTAGCATAGGGCGGCACCACCCTCTGTCATTGTTTCAGGCTTAGGTGGAGCAAGGGAAGTAAGGCAGGTAAGAGATTAGGAGATTTTCTTGCAGACAATGAGGACTCAGGTTTTGTCAAAGCTGAGGGGGTCCATCACCCCCTTTTGCTGTAGCCCCCAAAGTCCTTCCTTGGGGGCCTCCTACATGATCAAGCCTGTCTTAAGTCATTCCCCCCTTGGGGAATCTTACCCATCACTGGCTAACCAACCAAGTATTGGGGGCCAGGTAGAGTGAAGTAAAAGGAGAAGAAATGGCGCTTCTGCCAGGGAGATAAGCTTTTGTCTCCTTGGTGGCTTACAGTCCAAGGTCGTTCCCTCAGCCTTAGCCTTGGTGGGGGTTACAGCTTCTAATATCAGGCAGGGTGATTCCAAACACCTCAATAGGTAAATATCTTCATGTATAAAGTGACTTTCTCACTACCTTCATAGAGATAAAGCACGTTGCAATATTTGCCAAGATACCCTCATCACTACCCCCTTACCCTGACATTCCACTTTCACCACCTGTGTGAATTCTGAGCTTTAGAGTTGCAAAAGCCAAATCTCTAGCAATAGGCTAAAATTTGGGGAGTTTGCATCTGAGGGGAAAGCAAGAGTTAGGCTCCAGTGTGTGTATCTGAGAGTTCTTGTTCTTCTGTTCTATTCCATGTTTTGGGGCATAATGATAAAAATCCAGATAGTTTTGGAGAAGTCATGGGTAGAAGGGGCTGGATTTCTGATTCATTTCCCATAGCTACTGTAATACATTACCATAAAACTGGTGGCTTAAGAGAACACACATTTATTCTCTCACAATTCTTGGTGCAAAATCAAAGAGGCCATGGTCCCTCAGATGGCTGTCAACTACAATCTGTTCCTTTGCCTTGCCAGATTCTTGAGGTTGGCCAGTGTCTTCTTTATCCAACTTCAAAGCCCACAGCATAAACTCTTCAATTCCCCTTTCTCTGCTAAAGCATGGCATTGTTTTATCTGTTCAAGGACAGTAGTAGTCAAATGTCTTTCTATTACTCTCTTATAAGCACACTGTGATTACATTTAGGGTCCAAGTACATATTTTTGAATAATCCCTCTATCTCAAGATTTTTCAGTAATCAACATCTACAAGGATGTTTTAGCAGTTTAAGATAATATATTTTAAAATTCCAAGACCTAGCCACCTTTGGGGGCTATGATTCAGCCAACCAGCACTGTTTTTATGAATAAAGCCTGGGGATTTTCTGGACCAGAGCCTTGACTGTGGTGAGGCCAGTGAGAACTCAGGACATGTGACTTAAGGAGGTCCTTACTTTCATGTCACTCTGAGTGAGGAATCAGCTCCTAAAAATGAGCAGCACTTCCTTAAGTTGTGTGCACTAGACACCTCACCCTCATCCTGGTCCTATAATTGAGTGCCTCAGTACTCTAGCATCACAGGGCAGAGCTGGGACAGAAATAGGTGGGGATATGTTTAAGCAACAGGTCTGAGACAGTTCAGTAGAGTCCCTACTGGCTCTAGGAGCTGGAATGCCTTTGCCTAAGTGTGTGTGTTGTATGTATAGCAGAACACAGAGTAACAGACAAGGAGAAATATTCAGAGAAATACGATACTTTCCTATGATCATAAGAGTAACACCCCAGTCTAGTAACACCCCAGAATGGAGCAGGTTTCACTCACATTGAGCCAGTCTTGGAGAGGTGTTAAAAATAAGAGCACAGGCCAGATGGGAAATGAGGTTACCTCAGATCTTGCCAGCATGGACACCACCAAGAACCAGGTGAACATGCCCTGTAAGGTACATGTAAGGAAAAGTGATAGTAAGTTCACAGATTGGCAGCAATTAAACCTCCTGGAGAATGAGTCCTCAAATGGGAAGTAAGATACTATAGGTATTATACATCTTCTACACATATCCACAGTGTCTTGTTTATGAATCCCACTGAGCAATAGTGTTCTTTTCCTTCTGACTTGTCCAACCAGGACTAGAATGCTGTTTGTGTCCCATTTGTTCTGAAGCTCCTGTCTCCAGAAAAGTCAGTGAAGAATAGCACCTTCCCTAGCCCCTGGCTTGGTTGTCTTCCTCCACACCTCCTCCTCCTCCCCATCACACACTCCCAGCCAGGAGGACAGTGACTCAAGCTAATTATATAGGAATGGGAGAAAAAACTCAGACACATTTTTCCCCCAACAGCAGCTGAGATTTTCTATTTATTTGTCTGCTATTTATAACTCACTCAGACAAGAAAGTCTTATCTCCTCCTCCCACCACCACTCCCCAAATGAAATTTCTCTAGGGTGGATACAGTTTTATCTAAATTGGCTGGACAGAGGAGCACAGCATATATAATCCATATTGAAAGAGATAAGACTTTCTCCTTGTACTTGAAATAAAAATAACCAACAAGCAAAATGAGCTTAGATAGGGAAAATTAATTTGCTTCCCTATATAATTAGTAGATGCAAGATAAATGTATCTGCTTAGCTCCCTAATTATAATAATACTTAGCAGTTACATGAAACTCTTCATCATCAGAAATACCACTCTCCTGACACTAAATAATCTTCAGCACCCTCGAATGAATGTCTTATCTGAGCAAAAGAAGTACCATGAGGTTGCAAGAAAGTGAAAGATCAGATTAAGAGGCAAAGGCTACTCCTTATCATTTAAGCAAAAGCTGCTCCACTTGCCCCCACACCCTGGTCTCAGGTCTTGGGAGCCTAGGAACAATCTGTTTACCTCAGCCGGCCCAGGGCTCTGCCAGCTGCAGGGAGAAGTTTACTACCAAGTCCCTGAGCCTGTGGATGTCCACCCTACTGGCTATGTATCTCAAGCTATTCCTGCTGCAGTGAATGAGGCCATGAGGAACCTGAAGGGCACCCCATCACTCAGTGCTACACTTCAAGGAGCAATTGGCTGATGAGCCTTCAGTCTGTTAATGGGCTTTCTGTCTATATCTTGGGTTGGTGTCACTCAGCCCTGTTCTTTCATTCTTCCTGTGATTGGATTCAATTCCTAGTCTCATTCATATCAACTCAGAACTTCTCATGTAGGCCTGTGCCTCTCACTTTCACCAGATACCAGAAATTTCTTTGCCTCCAACCCTGTGGCCTCACAGTCCCTTCAGATCAGAAGCTTTAAACAGACACAATTTTAGTCTACAGTAGAGTCAGGTTTACAGCTCCAATCATCTGAGCAAAGGGTGTTACCTACTTTCACCCTGGAAGAATCCATTCTTCTACACACCTCTTCCAGCATCTAGCATCTTCCTCAGCTGGCTCTGTCTCCTGCTGGGTGCTTCCAGCACGCTTCCACCATAGGCCATGCCAGTTAAAGCAGGAGCTCTGCCCAGACCAGGATTCAGGATACTGGTAAAGGGGAAGTATGCCCTGTTTCCCTGCCTTTGATATTTCATACTTGCCATTAGCTGCACAGGCCTCTATTGTTCTCAGATATTGCAACTACATTAGTACTACTTGATAGTTCCTCAATAAGGTATGTTTAAAAACAATAAATTTCAGCTGTGACTGGGTGGCTGAATTGGTAGGAATGTCATCCCATCATCAAAAGGTTGCAGGTTTGATACCTGTCGGGGAATATGCCTAGGTTGCAGGTTCAGTCCCCAGCCTGGGATTGTACACAAGACAACCAATCTATCAATCAATGTTTCTCTCTCACATGGATCTCTCTCTCTCCAGTAAACAAATCCTCATATGAGGAGTTAAAAATTAAATTTCAAATGATTTACTGAAGCCTTTTTGTGACTTAACAGAGAAAAGAATAAGTAAAAGGAAACTCATAGCCAAGCAATAGCAAGCAACTAGAACTCTGAAATTTTGTCTTTAGCTTCTGGCCTATGGTGGTAAAATGGGAGATGATGAATTTAAAAAATGTTACTTAAGGTGCACCTTCATGATATTTCATTTTTGCCTTAGTTTTATAAGCATAGTAGGCCATAAAATATTTATTTACATTTAAAATTTGTTAAAGCTCAAAGTTTCAATAATAAGAATTATAAGTTCTAACTATATAGTTTTGAGGTGATATAATTATGCAACAGTTTTTTTAAAAAGTATGAATATAACACAACAGGTATCTTCTCTCTTTCTCATTTTCTTTAGTTTGGGCTTTATCCTAAACCATGGAAGATCTAATTCCTGGATTTCTACCAATTCTGTGGTGTGTCCTTAAATGAAACCTACACTTAGGTATTACTTCCAAAGATTACACATTACATAGCTGTATTCAGCAGGCTATCCACAGAAGAATGAGTAGATGGTATATCTTGACCTGTAATTGGTTGATTAATAAAATAAATGGTAAAAAAGAGAATGGTTACCCTTCTTACAATGATGAAAAATTGTTGTCAGGAATGATGCTCACAGATGGATAGCTGGAGTTTTTCTCAGAGGATAACTATCGTATTTTCTTAATAAATATAACCAGCATATATTCCATATATTTTGTGCCTTCTGCTTTCTGAGTGTACGCTATGTGTTTCCCATGTTTAATCTGTACATCACATTATTATTATTAAGTATCATTCCCATTACACAAAAGGAGAAAATGAAGCACAGGTAAGTGGCGTGCCCAAATTTCCCAGTCTGATTCTAAAGTCCTTGAACTTTCCATTGTACTCTTTGTCCAAGGATGAATAGATAAACCAGAACCCAAAGAGTTAAAACATAATGCATTCTCATAATTTTTGAGAAATTATTGTTTAGATAAGGTTGGCCTGTCAAGGAGGTGACACAGTTTTGGATGGTGGAAGCCCTCTACCCATCCCCGAGTCTGCAGCATTCCATCTGTCTTAGACATGGGAGATCATTTGCTTTGTCAGTGCCTTCTCTAGTGAGCACACTGAAGTACACCTACAGAAACTGCCCCTTCACACCTTTATCTCCTATGAAGAAACCTCAACATTGATTCTTACCACACCACTTAATTACTCATCCACAGATCCAGCTTCCATAACATTCCCAGCACCATCATCTGTACTCAGCCACAACTGCTTAAATAATTAAAACCTAACACATCGTTGTTTCTTTTTCCCAGAAAAAAATCTTTTTTTATACTAACATATACTGTACTGACAAAGGGCTGCAGGCCTTTCTCTCCCCAAAACTTTCATAACAGAATGTCTTTGTCCAAAATAGAAGTATATGCTATACTGTTCCCATAAAAAAGGAAACAAGAGGAGTTTCAGAACCACAAACATTCTATTTCCAAGTTCAGAGAAAACACAAAATATGTCCACCTAGAAGGGATAGATGTGGAGGGAAGAGAGAGCAAGACATGCAAATTATATTCTATATTTAAATCTCAACATATGGTCCATTCCTTTTTTAGAATGAAACACTGATTTCTATATTTTGATAATTAATGATATAAAAAGAAGGGTTAAGCTATATTTTAACAATATTATATTAGTTGCAGGTACACGGCATACTGAATAGATGTTTATATAACTTCTGGAGTGTTCTTATTTCTCCTGATGAATATAGTTTTCTAGAATCAACTTTTAACAACTTAGTGTATCCCTGAAATGAAACCTTTCTAAACCCAGGGCTGGTAGAAGGTTCCCTGCAGGTGCTGGAATGAAGGGCAGATGTTGCTAAAGACTAGTGATAGCACTTAGGCCCTAGTATAAGAAGCAATGCTCTCTAGGGGCCAAACTCAAAGCTCAACAGACCTCTGGGACTTTCCTATTTGTCAGGCTAATTCGAAATGTATTTGAAAATTCAAATTAGGCAAATTTTCCACATCATTTGCATGAATAAAAGTGGGTTAGTTCTCACAGTCCATGTTACATGGTATTCCTAGCACCAGGACTCATGTCCCAGGTCCAAAGACTGTAGCCCATCTCTACAGGCTGAGCTACATCCTTATTCCTCACCAGGGCCATGCTTTGACCCAGATCACATTACTAAGTATGATTATAGCCTGAAGTTGTTCAGTGATTCCATCTGCTCCACAATTAATACCTAGATCTTTGGGACCAGAATGCTTCTTTAGCAATTTACAAACTTAGGCCTGTGAAATGTGTAGCTTTCTTTTTTTCCTCTCTCTCTATAATGAGACATGATATCTCAGTACCTTATAGATGAAAACAATAGTCAAGTCAGGGCTACCCACTGCCCTTGCTCAGAGTTCTGTCTGGGTTTTCAGTTTTGCATATGTCAAGATTTTAAGTTCAGGTGGGAAGCAATCTGCTGAGGTAATTGTCTACTGTACTGTACATGCTCAGACTTAATGACTCACATTGTTTTTGGTTTTCAGTCTACAGAGATGATACAGGGTCTGGTGTCTAGTCTTCAGTATCCTCACCATGCAGCTCTTCCTCAGTTTACTATAGTAGCTTTTAAGTTACAGGAAAATTTTACCTGTCATCACATAAGCCTGGCCTGGTTCAGAGGAAGGTTCTCTTGCAGCATAAGCCTCAGTGTTAGAAGAACTCTGACATGCTTCCAGGGCATTGTTGCTCTGGATTTGATTTACTTCCCTGGACTCCATCTGAGGAAATGAGCTCACTTTCACTTGGAGTTTCCTCTTCTGCCCTGGGTAAAGTAGCAGTTTACCCAGAAGTTTAACTAAATACAATACACCTCCCCACATCTGCATTATTATGTCAAGTGGATTCTTCTTTCCACTACATATTTGAAATTATTGTTTTTAAAAACATCTAAAAAATTTAGGGATCTAAATTTTCTTTCTGCTAAGATTTTGAAAATATACACATGAAATAAAGAATTGATGAGGGGACTGTGTGTGTGTGTGTATGTGTGTGTGTGTGTGCATGCACATACCCATGATCATGCAGCCTTTATATTTTACTAATTAAATTTTTCTCTACCCTTAAATCTGGGGCAGATCCAAGATGGTGGAATAGGTGGAAGTCACATTCATCTCCTCCCAGAACCACATAAAAATTACAATTAATTTATAGAGCAATCAACCTAGATAACCATCCAAAAACTAGCTGAACAGAATCTTATAACCAAGGATTTGCAGAAGCCACATTGAGACTGGAAGGAGGGGCAAAGACACAAAAAGGGCCAGCAGACACTGTGTGATGGTTGAGTATCTAAGGGGATATCTGAGCTGCAGAGGTTCCCCTTGTGGAGTGAGGGGTCTCAACCATACACTGGGTTCCACAGCTTAGAGCACCAGTGCTAGGAAGAATAGCCCATATAAAATCTATCTGTGAAATTCAATGGGTGTTCAGTCTGCAGGATGAGATAGGAGACTGCTGGAAACCCAGGTATCCTCTTAAAGTGCCAGCACGCAAAATTTCATTCTGGGCACTCACATGGTCTCCAGCAAAGGAATGGTTGCTCAGAGGGAGAGACTAAATTGTGTGGCCTTGGGGAGAGGGCTGGAAAAGAAAAATAGTCACTAATGTCCCTGTGTTAAGTCCATTTCCCACACTGCCCACACACACCACCTTTTCTGGATTAAACAATTACCTCTAGAAGGCATTAGTTTGGGGAAATACATCAGCTCCACCGAGACAACTCCTTGAGGCCCCACCCTGCTGAGTTCCCCAATGGCTCTGGGATTTGCTGGTGGAGACCAGCTGGGGCCCACATTTCAGTCTTTTTTGAAAAACTCTTCAGTAATTCCAGGCAAGTCAGGGGCAGCCAGAGACACACAGGTGGAGACTAAGTTGTGTGGTTTTAGGATGAGGACTGTGTTTCCCCAGTGTCCAACCAACACCACTATTCCTGTGTTGGTTCCACCACCCCCACAGTATCAAATTGGGGAAGAGTACTAGCTATACCCTGCCAACTCCCTGAGACCTAGCCCTGCCAAGTTCACAAACAGCTGTGGGATGTGCTGCTGGTGGTAGCCAGTCTGGGCCTGTGTTGCTGTCTTTCTTAAACACACACACACACACACACACACACACACAAAACAACACTTGAAGAATTCCAGGAAAGCTTGGAAAGCCTGGAGGTGCCACAAACACACAGGAAGATACTTAGTTGTGTGGCTTTAAGGTGAGGGACATCTTCTCACAGCCTAATAAGTGCCATGGTTCTTGTTCTCCCATGTAGTCAAATCTCAATTATTTTATTCTGATGAATTCCACCAGTTCTACCCTGAGAACTCCCTTGCCCTGCTTCCCCAAAAAGGTTTTCAGGCCCCAGGAAGATGGCAGCTGACCTGGTAAAACCTGATACTTTGCTGGGTGGCCTCAGACCCAATGCAGGCACCAACTTTGAATTTGTATTACCCTGGGGAACACCAGTCACCCCTACCTGTTAACTCACTAAGACCCTTCCTCATGCAACTCACATACTGCCTGAAGCTCTTCCATTGTCAGAGCCTAATGGGTAGCAAACAGGTAGAAGAAGATCTCATTGTGCCTTGGGCCTTTAGCTTAACAGCCCCATGTTTGGTACTGGAGGCATCTTAACTAGGTACATAGCTTAGCCCTGTTTGCACGCACCCAGACCCAGCATAGGCAGCCACCAATTGTGGATCCCTTTGTAGTTCCTAACAGGTAACCCAGGGCTGGTCACAGAAGTGTCTGATATAGATCTCCACTGAAGTCCCTCCCAAAAAAGAACCAGAACCAACACACTCAATGGCTGGCTTCAAACCACATCAGAGCAGGACCCAATTCATTCCACAAGATGCTCCCAAAAAGAGAGATCTCAGCAAGAACCAGATGCTGCTGGAACAAATTTCTCTTCACACTGTCAGCTCTTGCACAGCAACACATACACTGTGGTTATTAGGGTCAGTCCTCACAGTAAACCATCCTGATGGTCAGCCTTACCCATGGATGGGCCAATAGCAAGACTCAACTACAAAAGGATGACTCACATAAACCACACAAGGGACACCTAGAGCACCCAGCTCAGCTGATGAGAGAGACAGGGCCACTGAGCACTAAGTAAGACCACTCTACCAAAATTAGAAGACCTAATAGCAGATCCAGCTAATGCACAGAAACAAGTACAGAGAGACAGCCAAAACAAAGAGACAAAGAAACATGTTTCAAATAAAAGAACAGGAGATATCCCCAGAAAAATAATAAAATGAAATGTAGATAAGCAATCAACCAGATGCAGAGTTCAAAACGATGGTTATAAGGATGCTCAAGAAACTTAGAAGAATAAGGGATATACTCAGTGAGAACTTCAGAAAATAAATAGTAAACACAAAAAACAACAACATAAAAACCATAAAAAAGAACCAGTCATAAATGAAGAATACACCACAAGGAAGAGAAGATTATATGAAACACAAGATCAAATTAGCAATTTGAAAGACAACACTGCAGAAAATACCCAAATTAAACAACAAAAAGAAAAAATTAAAAAGAAGATAATTTAACGGACTTCTGGGACAACATCAAATGTAAGAATATATGCACCATAGGCACACGGAAAGGAGAAGAGAGAGAGAGCAAGAAATTGAGAACCTATCTGAAGAAACAATGACTGAATTCTTCCCTAACCTGGTGATGGAAAAAGACACACACGTACTGGAAATACAAAGAGTCCTAAAGAGGCCCACATCAGAATTCATTATAATTAAATGCCAAAAACTAAAGACAAAGAGAGAATCTTATGCAGCAAGAGAAAAACATTAGCTACCTACAAGTGAGCTCCCATGAGACTGTCAGGAGTTCAACAAATTAGTGTTTTGATTTCTTTGGATAAATTCCCACAAGTGGATTTGGAGGGTTCATAAAACAGTTCCCTTTTTAATTTTTGAGGTGTCTCCATACTGATTTCTGCAGTGGTTACACCACTATGCATTTCCACAACAGTGCAAAAGTGTTCCCCTTTCTCCACATCCTCACCAGCATTTGTTGTTTGTTGATTTATTGGTGATAGCCATCTGACTGGTGTGAAGTGATATCTCATTGCTTTAATTTGTATTTCTCTGATGATTAACGACATCAAGCATCTTTTCATATGTCTACTGGCCATCTGTGGTCCTCTTTGAAGAAGCCTCTATTCAGGTCCTTTGCTTATTTTTTAATTAACTAGTTCACTATAGTGTTATTTACAATTGCCAACATATGCAAGCAGCCCAAGTGCACATCAGTGGATGAGTAAATAATAAAACTATGGGACACCGATGCAATGGAGTACTTCTCAGCTGTAAAAGAAAGGAAGAAGAAAGAAAAAGGAAAGGAAAGGAAAGGAAGAGAGAGAGAGAGAGAGAGAGAGAGAGAGAGAGAGAGAGAGAGAGAGAGAGAGAGAGAGAGAGAGAGAGAGAGGGAGAGGGAGAAAGAAAGAAAGAAAGAAAGAAAGAAAGAAAGAAAGAAAGAAAGAAAGAAAGAAAGAAAGAAAGAAAGAAAGAAAGAAAGGCTTTACCCTTTGTGATAGCATGGATGGACCTAGAGAACATTATACTAAATGAAATAAGCCAATCAGAGAAAGACAAATACCATATGATTTCATTCATATGTGAAAACTAATGAATACATTGAACTAAGAAGTAAAACAGAGACAGACTTGGAGAGAGAGAGAGAGCAGGCTGACAGCTTCAGGTGAGGGTGATTAGGGGTGGAGGTATTGAGCAAAAAGGAAAGTGGACTCATGGACATGAACAACAGTGTGCTGATTATCAGATGGAGGGTTATTTAATAGGGATCAATGGTAATGGGAAAATACAATAAAAATAAATATAAGATCGTTGGGTGATTTCTCAATAGAAACTCTGCAGGCTAGAAGGGATTGGCATGAAATATTCAAAGTAATGAAAAGCAATTACCTACAACCAAGATTATTGTACCCAATAAGCTATCATTTAAAAGTTAAGGAGAAGGGCATAGATAAAAACAGTTGGCCTCCTTGAACAACCACATCAAAATTACAACTAAAATATGTAACAACCATTGTGCAGAACTGACAGGAATGACGTTGAATGGAAGTCTGACAACTATGGAATTAAAAAAAAAACACACATATACATCCAGATAGGTAGGAGGAGTGGAAACGTGGAATAGATGGTTCTACAAACATGTGTGGTGGGTAAAAATTCAGGAGGGATATCTTAGGAACAAGGAGTCCCAGCCCAACATCAGGTCCCCCAGTCCAGGATTCCAATGGCAAAAAGATAAATCCCCATAACTTTTGGCTGCAAAAACCAACAGGGATAGAGTTGACTGAAGAAACTTCTGGAGCACCAAGCAGTTTCCCTTAGGGAACCCACACAGAGACTTACTCAGACTCAGTACCTCTGAGCTCTAGCACTTGGGTAGCAGTGTTAAAGGTACCAGTGGCATACAGGGAGGAACGTCCAGCAACAAGGCAGGAGCTAGGGGACAGATTTATCCCAGAGTGAAAGGCAGTCAGAGGCCATTGTCCATTTTTTGAGCCTTCTCCTGAAGGAGCCAAAGAGCTGGTAGGTGGGTGCCATATCTGAGACTCCATCAACCTGACTAACAGGTTTGCACCACCCTGGAGATCCCCTGAGACTTCATACCACCCAACTTATGGGATCACCAAAACTGTGAACTATGGCTTTTCCATATGAATAGCTGGTCTTGGCTTATGCTACACAAATTTCTAAACCCTATCAAACAAGCTATAGCCAACTTCAGTGGTCCTCTAGGCCCTGTGTATCTTGCTAAGTGGTCTTAAGCCTGGCACTAGCAGTAGTCAACTGAGATTCACAGTTTGGCTTCACCTAGGAATCTCCAACCCCAGCACAAGTAGCAGCCATCTCAAATTGATTTAAAGCTCATGCATGGTGGTTCCAGAGAGAATGGTAGTAGGGACTGACCTTGTCCTGTGTTACCTGGGAAACCCCACAGCTTCTGAACCCTGTGGATAGCTACAGACCACATTGGAACACCATCACCATGCCCTTGTGTAGCTGACCCTCCATGGAGGGTGGAGGTTGGTGGTCAAAGTCACTCCTTGCAACAGATTGACCTGTGGAAATCCCTCTTATTTACCTGCCAGCAGCAATCAAGTCTCAGCTACAAGAAGAGGGTGTACTCAGCCAACACAAATGGTGCACCTCAAGTACACAGCTTGGGTAATAGGAGAGGCTATGCCACTGAACCTTACAGGATACCTACTACATTAGGCCACAATATCAAGACATGGAGTCATAGAAGTTGAATGTAATATTTAGAAACAAACATAGGGAGGCTGCCAATATGCAGACACAAAGAAACATGGCACAAATGAAAGAACAGATCAAAACTCCAGAAAAAAAGCAAAGCAACATGGAGATAAGTAGAATCAGATACAGAGTTCAAAACACGTTTATGAGGATGCTCAAGGAACTTAGTGAGGACCTCAACAGCATAAAGAAGATCCAGCCAGAAACAAAGGATACACTAACTGAAATAAAGAACAATTTACAGGGGAACAACAGTAAAGCAGATGAAGCAGAGAATAAAATCAATGATTTGTAACATAAGAAAAAATATCAGAGCTACAAGAAGAAAAAGAATGCAGAAAAAATGAGGATAGTGTAAGCAGCCTCTGGGACAACTTCAAACATTCCAACATTCTCATGATAGGGGTAGCAGAAGGAAAATAGAAAAAGCAAGAAATTGGAAATCTATTAAAAAAAGTGAAAGAAAACTTCCCTAATTTGGAAAAGGAAATAGACATGCAAGTCCAAGAAGCCACAGTCCCAAACAAGATGGGTGTAAAGAGGCCCACTCCAAGACACATCATAATTAAAATGCCAAAGATTAAAGATAAAGAGAAAATCTTAAAAGCACCAAGAGAAAAGAAGTTTGTTACCTACAGGGGAGTTCCCATAAGACTATCAGTTGATTTCTCAAAAGAACCTTTGCAGGATAAAAGGGATTGGCAAGAAGTATTCAAAGAGATGAAAAGCAGGGACCTACAACCTAGATTACTCTATCCAGTAAAGCTATCATTTGTGATCAAAGGGCATATAAAGTGCTTCCAGACAAGGTAAATCTAAAGGAGTTCATCATCACCAAACCACTATTATATGAAATTTTAAAGGGACTTAAGAAAAATAAGAAGATAAAAACTATGAACAATAAAATGGCAATAAATACATATCTATCAACAATTGAATCTAAAAAACAAACCAAGCAAACAATAAGAACAGAGACAGAATCATGGATACAGACAGTGTTTTGATTGTTGCCAGATGGGAGGGTGGTATAGGGAAATGGTGAAAAGGTGAGGAGATTAAGAAGTACAATTTGATAGTTTCAGAATAGCCAGGGGGATTTAAAATACAGTAAAGGAAATGGAGTAGCTAAAGAACTTATATGCATGACCCATGGACATGAACAATGTTGTAGGGATTGCCTGAGGCAGTGGGGGTGCTGAGTGGAGGGGTAAAATTGAGACAAGTGTAATAGCATAATCAGTAAAATATAATTTTAAAAAAGATATAAATAGTAGGGAAGTTTAAAATCTATTAAGTACTTGTTTTACATTAAGTACTTTCATAATACAAACACTCAACAGCAATAATAATAATAATAATAATAATAATAATAATAATAATGTCATTTGAAAAATAAAAACAATAAAATTGAAGGAGAAATAAAGAGCTTCCCAGAAAAAAAAATAAAGAAATTTATCACCACCAAAGCAGGATTACAAGAAATATTAAAGAAATTTCTTTAAAAAATGAACATAAGTAAATATAATAAAATGCATACCTATCAATAATCACTTTACTTGTAAATGGATTAAATGCTCTAACAAAAGATGTAGGGTAACTGAATTGATAAGAAAATAAAGCATATAAAAGGGAGAAAACTGTACTTGAACAATGATTAAAATAAAATAAAAAAAACTTAAAAAAAGAAAACAAAGCATATATATGTATATATATATATAGCCACACACATATGCATGTATACACACATGTATATGTGTGTATGCATGAATGCACATGTGCACACACGTGTGTGTGCATGCATTCACATATACATATTTACATACACATACATGTGTGTATGTGTGTGGATATATATATATATACACACTGTCTACAAGAGGCCCACTTCAGATCAAAAGACACACAAAGACTGAGAGTAAAAGGATGGAAAAAGATATTTCATGCAAATGAAAATTTAAAAAAAGCTGGGGTAACAATATTTATATCAGACAAAATAGACTTTAAAACAATGGGGAAAAAAAGAAGAAAGAAAGAAAGAAGAGAGAAAGGAAAGAAAGAAAGAAATTACACAATAATAAATGGATCAATCTAACAAGAGAATGTAACCCTTGTATATATTTATGTACCTTACATAAGAGTACCTAAATATGTAAAGCTAATCTTGATGGGCATAGATAGAGAGCAACAATTAGATAGTCATAGTAGGGGACTCCAACACCCAATTGACATCAGTGGGCATATCTTCCAGGCAGAAATTAACAAGGAAACAGTGGCCTTAAAGACATATAAGATCAGATTAATTTAATTGATATCTTCAGAGTATTTTACCCCAAAGGGGCAGAATATGCATTATTTTCAAGTGTACATGGAACATACTCTAAGATATGCTACATGGTAGGACACAAAATAAGTCTCAGTAAATTTAAGAAGATTGAAATCATAATAAGCATCTTCTCAGACCATAATGGTAAGAAACTAGAACACTTACAAAAAAATAAAAAACACACAAAGATATAAAGGCTAGATAGCAAATTACTAAGTAATCAATATGTTATCGAGGAAGAAATAGAGGATACCTTGAAACAAATAAAAATGAAAACATGGTACATAAAATTTATAGCACAGAGTAAAAGCTAGAATCCCACTAAGATGGAATTTCATGGCAATACAGGCTTACTTCAACAAAATAAGTCTCTCATATAAATAATCTAATCTTACATCTAAAGGAACTAGAAAAAGAACACAAACAAACTCCAAAGTGAGTAAAAGAAAGAAAATATTAAAGACCAGAGCGGATATAAACAAAACTCACTAAGAAAAAAAGAGAGAGGACCTAAATAAATAAAATCATAAATGAAAGAGAAGTAACCACTGACACCACAAAAATACAAAGTATTATAAGAAAATATTATGAACAATTATATGCCAACAAATAGACAATCAGAAAGAAACGGATTCCTTGAAACATACATTCTTCCAAGACTGAATCAAGAAGAAATAGAAAATCTGAACAGACTGATTACAACCAACAAAATTGAAAGAGTAATAATAAAAAAAATAACCTCCCAATAAACAAAAGTCCGGGACCAGATTGTTTCATAAGTAAATATGACCAAACATTTAAAGAAGAACTAACACCTATATTTCTCTAACAATTTCAAAAATTCAAGAGCAGGGAAGACTGCCAAACTCATTTTATGGGACCAGCATTATCCTGATTTCAAAACTACCAGATAGAGACACTAAAATGAAAGAAAATTATAGGCCAATATATCTAATGGTCATAGATACAAATGTCCTTAAAAAATTAGCAAACTGAATTTGGCAACACATTAAAAAAAAGCATACAACATGACCAAATGGGATTTATTCCTGGGAGGCAATTTTGGTGCAATATTCACAAATCAATTAATATGATACACCACATAAACAGAATAAAGGATAAAAATAATGTGACTACAATAACAGATATAGGAAAAGCATTTGAAAATATCCAGAACCCATATGGTAAAAATCACTAGCAAAGAAGGAAAAGAGGAAACATACCTTAATGTAATAAAGGCCATATATGACAAAGCTACAGCTAACATCATACCAACTGGGAAAAACTAAAGGGTTTTTCTTAAGATCAGGAACAAGACAGGAAAGTCCACTTTTACTACTCTATTCCACATAGTACTGTAAGTTCTAGCCACAGATTCAGACAAGAAATAAAAGGCATTCAAATTGGAAAAGAAGATCTGGAACTATCATGTATGACAGATGACATGATACAAGAAGCAGAGAACTCTAAAGATTTTACCAAAATATACTGTAACTGATAAGTGGCATCAGTAATATAGCAGGATATACAATAAATATTCAGAAATTAATTGCACTTTTGTATATCAATTATGAACTATCATATAGACAAACTAAAAAAGAACATACAATGGGATAAAGAAAGTCTCTTCAATCGGAAAATTGGACAAGTACATGCAAAAAAAAAAAAGGACTCTAGAATACCACCTTATACCATATACAAGAAAAAACTCAAAACAGACTAAAGAATTAAATGCAAGACCTGAAACTACAAAGCTCCTAGAAGTAAACACAGGCAATAAACTCTCTTTTTCTTAGAGTTTTTTTTTCTGATAAGTTTTCTTGTATAAGGAAAAATAGAAAAAGTAAACAAATGAGATTACATCAAACTAAATAATTGTTACACAACAAAAAAAGCCATCAACAAAATGAAAAGACAACCCACTGAATGAGAGAACATACTCATCAATAACACATCTGAGAAGGGATTAATATCCAAAATTTATAAAGAACTCAAACAACTCAACACCAAAACCAACCCAATAAACAAGAGGACCTAAATAGACACTTTCCAAAATAGGTATTCAGATGGCCAATAGACTTGAAAAGATGCTCAACATCACTAATCATCAGAGAAATGCAAATTAAAATCACAATGAGATATGATCTCACACCTGTCTGAATGGCTGTCATCAATAAATCAAAAAACAAGTATTGGTAAGGATGTTGGGAAAAGGAGGCCCTCTTATACTGTTGGTTGGATTGAAAATTTGTGCAGCCACTATGGAAAACAGTATGGAGGTTCCTCAAAAACAGAATAGTAGTAAAAATGGAACTCTCTTATAACCTATTTTGCAGTTTATATCCAATGCAAATCAAAACACTAATTTAAAAAAATATATGCACCCCTGCATTTATTGTAGTGATATTTACTATAACCAAGATGTGAAAGCAATCCCAGTGCCTATTAATAAATGAATGACTGGATAAAAATGTTTTGGTGATATGTACAATGTAATATTACTTGAATATAAAAAATGGAATCTTACCATTTGCAAAGGCATGGATGCTGTTATATTAAATGAAAAAAGTCAGACAGGGGAAGACAAAACCATATGATTTCACTTACAAGTCTGTCTAGAAGGTATACAGTCATGTAATATGGAAAATAGAGATAGTTATGAAGAAGATACAAGATACATAGGACAATGATGCCTCAGTCCCCTTCAAAGTAAGCACCTTGGGACCTTACACCTTTTTCCCAATTGCAATCAGCATCCCCATCGTATTTTTTTTTGAATCTCATCAATGGTCTGAAATCTCTTCCATTTCACGGGTGATGTTAGTTTGGGAAAAGACAGAAATTGCAAGGCACCAAATCTGGGTTTCAGTGGGGCTGAGTCAATTGGGTCATTTGATGTTTAGCCAAAAAACTCTGCACAAGGCATGGTGCCTGAGTGGGAGCATTGTCATGATGAAGATGCCAATCACCAGTTGCCCATAGCTGCAGTCTTCTGAATCATTTGTATAGTTTCCATGGAGAAATGTTCAAGGTTAATGCCAAGTTTGATGGAGATTTGTTGTTCTACTCACTCAGTCATTTTGAATATAATGGGCACAGAGTACACGTGCTCACTCAAGTATCTACCACCTTCACTGACTAGTACAGTCATTGTTAAACACAGGCACATTCTAGTCCACTCTCCTTGGCTGCCAGGTTACATCAATGTCATGTAAAATTTTCTCATTATATTGACAATGGCTGGACTTTTTCCAGACATACCTCATATATGTGGAATCTAAAGAACAAAATAAATGAACAAAATCAAAACAAACTCCCAGATACAGAGAATAGACTAATGGTTACCAGAATGGAAGTGGGTTGAGTGATTGGATAAAAAAGGTAAATTAATTAAGAGGTACAAATTATTAATTACAAAAATGGTCACAGGGAATATTTCTCCATGGAAAACATTTAGGTGATTCAGAAGGCTACAGCTATGGACAACTGGTGATTGACATCTTCATCACGATAATGCTCCCAGCCATGCATAATGTAATGCAGAGTTTTTTGGCAAAACATGAAATCACCCAGGTTACTTGGCTCCCTTATAGTCCAGTATAGCATAAGGAATATAGTCAATAAATTATAATAACTATTTATGGTCCCAGGTGGGTACTTGAACTATTTGGGGACAACTTTGTAAAGTATATCATTGTCTCACCACTATGCTGTATTCATCCAGTGTATTTGAAAAATAAAATTTTAAATTTAAAATATATTTCCAACCTTAACCTATATATCTTTTCAATGTGGTTGTGTATGGCATCTCTTTTATTTTACAAATGTGGTAAATTACAGTGATTTTCATATGGTAAACAAAATGTTAATTTCTGGAATAAAAAAGTGAAAAGAGTACATTTGCTTTCATATAACTCTGGAGTTGATTTAATAATGAGCATTTGGGTATTATGCACTTATGTCCATTGAAGAGGTTTCCCTTTCTTGCAAACTTCTTGTCATCTTTTATATCAAGTCATGCTGATCTCATAAAATGAGTTAGGAAAACTTCTCTCTTATTCTATTACCTAGACAAGTTATATATTTTTAACATATTTCTTTCATAAATTTGATGGGTTTCCCTGGTCTAATTTGTCAACCTGAAGGTGTTGGAGTCCACCCTGCCTGGTCTCAGGAAGCTGTAACCCCCTGTGACTTAGGCTGAGTGAGAGACCTCCAAACCAGGAGCCACTAGGGAGACAAAACTTATTTCCCTGGCATGACCGTTGCCTGTTCTGTGCCTGGCCTCCTATGCTTGATCAGTTAGCCAATTATGGGTAAGATTTCCCACAGGGGGAATTTCCTAAGACAGGCATGATCATGTGGAGGTCTCAGGGAAGAGACTCAGGGCTGTGGAAATGAAAGGGTGATGGACATCAACCCCTGCCCCCTCGGCTTTGTCAAAGCCTGAGTCCTTGTTCTAAGTTGTAAGAATTCCAAGTATCCTGGCTGCCTTTGTCTCCTCTGCCCAACTCAGGCCTGCAGAAATAACAGGGGTGGTGCAGTCCACACCAGAGTCAGTGGACCCCCAGGACAATCAGGCATGGGATATAGAATATGCAAGATCCTGTGAGATCTGCTTGCTGGAGGATGTTATTAAATTAGAATATGAAGGCTCAAGCAGGAAATAGGAAGAGCCTTTTAGGTCCTTTAGTCCTTTTAAGTGACAAAATCCCAAACTCTGCCCAGAATCCCAGTGGGATATTTACCAGCACCTTTGAAAATTACCTATTCCTTTGATCTTCCCCGCCAGACTGTCAATCCACAAACTGTGTCTGTATTCTTAATAAAAAGCCTCCTCAGGTGGGGGTTTGGCACTCTCTCCACTAGAGAGGGTGGCCATGGCACTATCCACTAGAGAGAGTGGCCATTTTGTTCCTATTTCCTCACAGGACCCAGTTGTCTCTGTGTATGTTTTTCTTGTGTTTCTACGAGCCATCCACAGTGTTCTGCAGTCACTGCAGGCCAGTGGTCATGTCAGAAGGTGCTGTAGTTGTGTGGATGTTTTGTGGATAACATATCTCCTAGAGATTTCATTTATTTAGTATACACAGGACTAGGCAGGTTATATATGGCATTTTTCATCTATCTGATTAAACTGTATTCTCTACAAAATTATTTCACCACATTTTTCAAAATTTTGGCAGAAAATTTTTCAAGGTGTTCTCTTTTAAATGTGACTATGGATTCTCTTGGAATGGTTTCCATCTCTAACAATGGAGTTTATGCTTTACATCCTTTTATTTTTTGCTTATGCATTGCTTCTAGAAGTTTATCAATTTAGTCTTTTCAAATTACTTTGCATTTGATTATTTGCACATGATAAATTTATTTTTTATTTTAATATGTTTGCTATATTCATCATTGTGTCCTTCCTTCTACTACCTTTGGGTTTAACTTAATAATTTCTTTTGAACTTGAAATAAAGTCTATACTTATAGTCTACATGTTTAAGTTTAATTATTTTCTTGTTTTTGTTCCAATAGTCATTTTCACATTTTCTTTTATCTAATGTATTTAGAAGTGTCCTATTAATTTTCTTTTCAGTTGTCTCTTTGTATAACTTCTGTCTGGTTAGAAAAATTATTTTATATTCTCTCTCTGTCTCCCTCTTTCTGTATCTGCATTCTTTATTTTTACAGCATCTTTGAAGTCATTTTCTCCAAAGGCATTCCAATGAATGTTAGCATCTAAACCTTTCCAATAAAGGTTTTTTGTGTATGGTGTAAATTGGTGGCCCACTTTCATTTTTTTTTGCATGTGCCAGTCCAGTTTTCGCAACACCAATTATTGAAGAGACTATCTTTACTCAATCGTATGTTTTTAGCCCCTTTGTCAAATGTCAAGTTCTTATACAGGCATAGGTTTGTTCCTGGAATCTCTGTTCTGTTCCCTTGATCTATATGTCTGTTCTTGTGCCAATACCAGGCTGTTTTTATTACAGCAGATTTGTGGTATAGTTTGATAACAAGAGTTTTTATACATCTAGCCTTGTTCTTCTTTCATAAGATGCTGAGGCTATGTGGGGTGTTTTGGTTCCACATAAATTTTTGGACTGTTTGTTCTAGTGTTGTGACTTATGCCACTGGTACTTTAATAAGAGTTGCATTGAATGTATAGATTGCTTTGGGTAGAATAGCCATTTTAATGGTGTTAATTTCTCCAATCCATGACCATGGCATATGCTTCCAAATATTTGTATCTTTCTTTCTTCAGTGACCTATAGTTTTTGGAGTACAGGTCTTTTACCTCCTTGGTTAAATTTATTTCTAGGTACCTAATTTTTTGTTGTTGCAGTGGTAAATGAAATTGTTTTCTAAGTTTCTCCTTCTGATAGCTCATGTTTGGTGTATAACAATGCCATCAATTTCTGCACATTAATTTTGTATCCTGCCACTTTGTCAAATTAATTTATTAGGCCTAGTAGTTTTCTAGTCGAGTCTTTACAGTTTTCTGTATATAATATGTCATCAGCAAATAATGACAGCTTTACTTCTTCTTTTCCAATCTGGATGATATGCAATGTAGAAATATTTTTGCTGATATATCTCTTAAGGCACTGGAAACATGCAGAAAATAAATAGATGGGACTACATCAAATTAAAAAGCTTTTGTGGAGCTAAAGAAACCATAAGCAAGACAAATAGGGAAACCACTGTATGGGATAACATTTTTGCCAATGATATATCTGATAAGGGTTTAATCTCCAAAATATAGAAAGAACTATGTAATACAACTCAATTCCAGGAAGACAAACAACCCAATGACAAAATGGGCAAAGACATGAATAGACACTTCTCCATAAAGGATATAGAGAGTGCCCATAGACATATGAAGAAATGTTCAACATCACTAACCATCAGACAAATGCAAATTAAAATCTCAATGTGATGCCACCTCACATCTGTCAGAATGGTTCCCTTCAATAAATGAACAAACAAATGTTGGAGAGGTTGGGCAGAAAAGGGAGCTCTAGTGAACTTTTAGTGGGGATGCAGTCTGGTACAGCCACTGTTGAAAACAATATGGGATATCCTTTAAAAAGTAACTCCCTTTTGACCTAGTGATTCCACTTCTGGGAATATGTCCCAAGGATTCTGAAACACCAATATCAAAAAGTATCTATGCATCTTTATGTTGATAGCAGCTCTATTTACAATAGACAAGATTGGGAAACAGCCTAAGGGCCCATCAGTATATGAGTAGACTAAAAAAGCTGTGGCACACTTACACAATGTAATACTAAGCATCAGTAAAAAGAAGAAACTCTTACATTTTGCAACAGTGTGGATGGACCTGAAGAAAATTATGTTAAATGAATTAAGACAGTCAGCGGGAAAAAAATACCACATGATACCACTTACATGTGAAATCTAATAAACACAATAGACTTCAGCCAAGATGGAGGCACAGGTAGATATACAATGCCTCCTTGCACAACCAAAAGGAGGACAACAAAAATTTTAAAAATAAAAAAATAACTAGAACTACAAGAAAATCAAACTCTATGGAAGTCTGACAACCAAGGAGTGAAAAAAGAAATATTTGTCCAGACCTGTAGGATAGATGTAGATGGGCAGCTGGGGCAAAGAGGACATGCAGCAACATCATGGCTGGAGGGCCAAGGCAGGCAAGACAGCAGGTGGCAGAATGGGCGGTCCCACATTTGCATACAGATAAACCAGGAGGAACAACTGGGGACTGAGACAGACCATGCAACCCAAGGTTACAGTGTGGGAACATGAAGCTTCAAAATCTCTGGCTGAAAAAAATCTGTGGGGGTTGGGGTGGCAGGAGAAACTCCCAGCCTCACAGGAGAGTTCATTGGAGAGACCCACAGGGTCCTAGAACATACACAACCCCACTCACCAGGGAATCAGAACCAAAAGGGCCCAATTAGCTTGTGGGAAGCAGGGAAAGTGACTGAAAGCAGGCCAAGAGCCGAGCAAGTAGTATTGTTCCCTCTTGGACTCCCCCCCCACCAACATACAGTGCCACAATGCAGTGACATGGGTTGCCCTGCCCTGGTGAACAACTAAGGTTCTGCCCCTTACTATGTAATCAGTGCACTGAGAAAAAAATATATGGCCCAAATGAAAGAACAGATCAAAGCTTCAGAAAAAATAAAACTAAGTAAAGAAGAAATAGCCAACCTCTCAGATGCAGAGTTCAAAACACTGGTAATCAGGATGCTCACAGAAATGGTTGACTATGGTCACAAAACAGAGGAAAGTGAAGTCTATGAAAAGTGAAATAAAGGAAAATGCACAGGAAAGGGGAGGAAACCAAGACTCACATAAATAGTTTAGACGAGAAGGAAGAAATAAAGATTCAACAAGAACAGGATGAAGAAATAAGAATACCCCCAAAATGGGTAGTAACTTAGGAATCTCTAGGACATCTTTAAACATTCCAACATCCAAATCATAGGGGTGCCAGAAGGAGAAGAGGAAGAGCAAGACATGGAAAACTTATTTGAAAAATTAAGGAGAACCTCCCCAATCTGGCAAAAGAAATACACTTTCAGGAAGCCCAGGAAGCTCAGAGAATTGCAAAGTTGGCCCACCAAGGCCCTTCATAATTGCATTAGCCAAGATTAAAGATAAGGAGAGAATCTTAAAAGCAGCAAGAGAAAAGGAGACAATTTGCTACAAAGGAGTTCCCATCAGACTGTCAGCTGATTTCTCAAAAGATACCTTATAAGCAAGAAGGGGCTGGAAAGAAACATTCAAAGTCATGAAAGGCAAGAACCTACATCCAAGATTACTCTATCCAGCAAAGCTATCATTAGAATGAAAGAGCAGATAAAGTGCTTCCCAGATAAGGTCAACTTAAAGGAGTTCATTATCACCAAGCCCTTATTATATGAAATGTTAAAGGGATTTATCTAAGAAAAAGAAGATCAAAACCTTGAACAGTAAAATAACAACAAACTCACAACTATCAACAACTAAACCTAAGGGAAAAAAAAACCCAAACTAAAACTAATAAGTTAACAGGGAGAGATTTACAGAAATAGAGATAGGAGGGTTATCAATGGAGAAGGGAAGAGGGGAGAATGGGGGTAAAGGTACAGGGAATAAGAAGCATAAATGGTAGGTACAAAATAGACAGGGAAGTTAAGAATAGTATGTGAAATGAAGAAGTTGAAGAATTTATACGTGTGATCCATAGACATGAACTAAGGTGAAGGAATGATGGTGGGTGGGAGAGTACAAGGCAGAGTGGAATAATGGTAGAAAAAAATGGGACAACTGTAATAGCATAATAATATTCATAAAATACATTTTAAAGAAGAAAAATATATAATTAAAATAAAATTGAATGTGAAAACTAAATAAATAAAAGAATAACAAGATCAAGTACAGGTAAGACTACACAAGAAAATTTAGAAAACACAAATAAATACCATGTAAAATGGCATGATAATTTAGGCACATTGGAGATTTAAATATCTTAAACAAAATTTAGGGGAGGAAACTGGATAGCATGCATATGACAAGTTGCTCAAATTCATTAGTAATATAAAAAAGCAAATTAAAATAACATGAGATAGCTCTTTAAAACTTGTAAATTGGCAAAATTAGAAAGCTGGGTGATAACAGCTAGGTGATGCTAAATGTTAGCAGAGATTCAGAATACTGGGAGTAAGAACTTTGATTCACTGAGAGTAGAAGTAGACTATGTCTACCAACTTGGAGAGTAAGCTGATAATACCTGTTCAAATTAAGTATACACATGAATGGTTTGGCATGCACACTCCTTGATTTACATGCTGTGAAAATTTTATGTGTTAACTTAATTGATTAGAGATTTGGTTAAACATTCTGGATTTGTTTGTGAGGATATTTTTGGATGAGATTGACATTTAAGTTGACAAACTGAGTAGAGCAAATTACTCTCCATAATATGGGTGGTCTTCATCCAGTTAGTTGAAGGCCTGATTAGAACAAAAAGACTAACCATTCCCTAAGTAAGAGAATTTTTTTCTTGCTTGATGGCCTTCAAATGAGAATATAAAATTTTCCTGCCTTTGGACCTGAACTGAACATTGATTCTTCCTGGCCCTTGAACCTGCTGCTGTTTCAGTCCGGAACTATGCCCTTGATTCCCTTGGGTCTCCCATTTGTAACTCACCCTGTCATGCTTAGGACTTACCAGCTTCCATAGTTATGTGAGTCAATTCCTTATAATAAATTTCTTAATACACATACATACACATGTACACACATGTTCTATTTGTTATAATTTTTAGGAGAACCCAAAACTAATGCATAGGACAAAGCCTTTATTTACCACCTTACAAGAGAACACTGATAAGGCTGTTTATTTTATTTGTGGAGGCAGTGGCTAGGTAAAATATGACATGATTCACATCATGGAAAACTAGCTCTACCATAATTGGAAATAATGGACCAACCATAGCACACTGGTTGGATAGTATAGACAGAGCACTCGATGAAAAAAGAAACAGAATAAGATATACTGCACAATATCATTAATGTAAATTGAAAATGTATGTGTGTAAAAGAACAGTATGCATTTTGCAAAGTAAATGCCTATGTTGCAAACATACATTTTCTGTATAAACAGAAAGATATACATGAAATATGTTAAAAATTTGCCTAATGTGGCAGAAGGAAATGAAAGCAAATTGTGTGGAGATAAGAAGAAATGGATAAGTAAATGAATTAAAAAAAAAAAAACAAGAGACGAGCTTTGGGAATAATATATCAAGAACTATGCTAAGAGAAGTAAGCCAGGCAGTGAAAGACAAATACCATATGATCTCACCTATAAGTGGAAACTGATCAACAAGACAAACAAGCAAGCAAAATATAACCAGAGACATTGAAAGTAAGAACAAACTGACTGTAACCAGAAGGGAGGTGGGAGGGGATAATGGGGGTAAATGCAGAAGGGTTTTCAGGACATGTGGACAAAACCAAAGAGGGGTAGGATTAAGGATGGGAAGTAGGGATGGCTGGGGTGTGGGGAGTGGTAGGAGGAAAATGGAGACACTGTATGTGAAAATAATGTGAAAAAAAGAAAAAATAGAACTAAATAGTATGATTAACTCAACCTTTTGCATTTTAAGGGGATGAAAGAAGATCTGATACCATCAAATATAATCAGAGTACTTCAGATGATAAAACCAAAAAATTGTCAAGAACTCCAGGATAAGAGACTCACAAATTCTTAGAGTTGAAGGGATTCCTCAAGGCCACTGTGCCTCCTGACATTGAATCACCTGTCAAACCTCTCCAGGAAGTGGCTTTGCTGCCTGTGCCAGAGCACTTGGGTGTTGAAGACCTCAGAGCCACCTCTAGAAGAGATAGTTCTGTCTTTGGGTAACTGTGGGTGCTAGAAAGATCTTCAAAATGTGATTGATAATCTGTCTCCTTAAGGTTCCTGGCTGGCTTTGGGTATTGGGCCTCTTAACTTCTTTGTTTTCTTTTTCCTGATTTCTTTTGCCTCACTACAGTCTCAGTGTAACATCATAAATGTAAAAACTTTGTACTTAAATCTTCATTGTCATGATGCTGTCTTGCAAATGCTTGGATAAAGGATGTTTCCCAATTTCCCAACTTCACTGTACAACATGAAAACATATTTATGTACCTCACAAAAGCCCTGTAAAGCATAGACTTGCCTTTAATTCCTATTTAGACTGGAAGTATAATTAAGAACTCCATAGATAAAGAGAATTGCAAATCAGCTTAGAAATAATTATCAGATAATATATAAAACTTCAATCTTAAATTTCTAACCATGATTTACAAAATATTTTTATTCTGAATGGTCATGGTATGTAGTTAGAAATGAAATATCAGATTAAAATGAAGTTGGGTGAATATTCAGAACCATATGAGTCTATCTGAGATTTAACCCTTCATGGAGGTTATTGCACTCTCTATCACTGATGTTCACTTAAAGAATGACACATCGATCTGGTCTGGCACCTTGTTTCCACCTGGCAGCAGTGCCGAGCTCTCGCTTAACTGTTAAGGAATAGTTACATTTGTACAGTCCTGAAATTACTTTTGACCCTTTGAAGGAAACCATGAAGCTGATGTGCCCTCTGGTGAAAATGAGTTTGACACTCCTACTATTGCAATTATTTCAGGTAAAGATTAAAGGACTGTCACAGAGGAGAAGATGGAGGCAAGATAAGTTGGAGTGGAGTCCATTTCTCCCTGAGTACAGGTGAAACACCTACCTGATCTTCTGAGGAACAGAGTGAACAGCCAATGGTATCCCAGCATATATGATGATTAGAGACCAAAAAATTGTAGAGGACATTGAAAAATCAGACAGTAAGGTGTGTGCTTCAGGACAATAAGGCCCCTGGGACAAGCAAGGGGACCATGGCAGCTGTAGCCCCAGGCCTGTCGCCCACTGGGTCTGCTACAGGAATCTAGGGAGAGAGACAGGTCAATGGCTCCCTCTCCTGCCAATCAAGGTTTGAGCAGCACCAGGAAGGACCTGGATTCTTGAAGTCACGGGAGGTGGGGAAAATAAGGATGAAATGGCAAACCCACAAGGGAGGTGTATACCCACTGAGACTGTGGACACTGGCTGGGAAGAGTTGGGCAGTGACCGATCCTGACCCAGTCAGTCCTGGGTCTGGTTGGAGAGTGGGGTTGTGTGAGAGGCCAGGTGCTTGTTTGGAATGGCGGGGTTGAATAGGAGGATTTTTTCAAAAATAGAAAGAGAAACAAGAGACACTCATGGTTGTTGGGGAATTCTCCACAGCAGCTGCCCCCGCTTCCTGCACCCCTACCTTGCCTGACTTTACACTCATACCTGAAGCCACAGAGGACAGTGCACCCAATCCCACAGCTGGCAGTTGCCCATCTTTCCCCAGCAGTGGAGGCTGAGCCCTCATACCAGCAGCCCCGGGAACTGTGCACCTGACCCCACTGCCCCTGAGGCACCTCCCACTCGGTCCCTGTGCCCAGGGTCCTGCAGGGTTGACTGGCTCTCTAAGAGGAAGGTGGAAACACCCCACAGAGGTGAGTTTCAGGGCTCAGGGATTCAGCAATCCCCAGAAAGACTTAACTCAGTGTGGGGGCTGAACTACCCTGAATGGGCACTGAGAGTCCCTAGCAACTGGGACAGCAAAGAGTGAGAAGGTGGTGTGCAAGTTGCCCCTAATTGGCACACCTCAAGGACAGCACAAATGGTGGACTGAAGGAGTAGGCTGGGCACAAAATGGCACTGGAGGCCCAGCAGTGAACTCAGGAACTGGGATGGAGGCTGGGCAACTGTGAAGAGTGTGGCTTGGGAAGGGAGAAAAGGGAAACCAATCCCTCTTCAGCCTGCTGCTTCCAGGAAGACGAGCAGAACTGGCTTGGCCAGTTTAAAGTCAGCAGAAAGGTTTTTTTAAAATAAGTTTTTAAAAATTTCTCCTTCCTTTCTTTCCTTCTTTCTTTTTTTATTCCTTATTCCTTCCTTCTTTTTTTTTAATTCCCACAAGTGAGACAATAAAACATGGAGCTGTGAAAATACCAGAGTTAGACTCAAAAAGGGATCATCCCAACAAATGAGACAGTGAGACAAATTTCACTTTTCTACTCCAGAGAACTTGCAAGTTATTGTATACTTGTATTATTATTTTTTCGTTACTCTTACATCTTTTATTTTATTAATAATTTTAATTTCTCTTCTTTCTGTTAGTCTTCTTTGCTTGGTTTTTTAAATTGTTCTACGTAAATTGACTGGTTTCCTTTGTTCTCTCTTTCATAGTGTACTTTTAATTTTCCATCTTTCACTACACTTGTGTTCCAATAGCACACTACTTTAGGTCCTGTACTTCCTATTCTTTTTATCCAGATCACATAGATTCTGTCATATGATTGTTGCTCCATTACTACTGTAAATAATTTCTGTTGCATACAATTGTAAATACTACACAGCACCTCTCTCGAATCTTAGCTTACTTCACTGTCTCCTGAACTTTATTACTGTGGTGGTTAACTCTATCATCTCACACTCTACACCTATATTCTATCCTTTACTCCCACTTTACCTCATAATCTGACCTCTATGAACTCATTGCTTTCTGGATAAAACTAACAATCCTTCCCTTTCACTAAGAAGAGTCTTATCTTTTCTCTATCGTTTCTAAAAAATGGCTAGTTGGGTGAAATATCACAGTTAACACTACACATATCCAAAGGATACCTATCTCTTCCCTACAGGTTGGTACATTAAATACCATAGAATACACTCCTGCTGTCTTAAATCATTTTGCATTCCCCCCTCCAAATGATCACAAAAAAGAATAGATGGGAGTTATAAACACCAGTATACCTGCTGGAAGAGGAAACCACCAACAAAGGAACCACCAACAGATAACAATGGAAGAAGGTGAGGGAGGGAGTGGAAGCCACACTAACCACCACCCAGGGCTGATCTGGAAATACAACTAAATTGTGGAGAAATTACCCAGAATAAACAACTGAACAAAGGTAAGAGAGAAGCCTCAAAACCTTGTACAGACAGAAGATTAGCTTCAACACACCTGTCCACACCTGCACAACAGAATACAAGATGTGGTGGAGAGAGGGACTCTCAGTTAACCAGCTGGAGGGTAAGACCCACCAAAGAAAGACCCAACAACAGTCAAAATTCAAAGACATACAGGGAGCCAACATAAACAAGAGCACAAGACCAGAGAGCTCAAGAGATCAAGGAGACTGTACTATTGAATATCACAAGTCTTCTACCACAGAAATCCAAATGAGAAACACAAGGAGTCAAAACAAAACAATTTAAGAAGCAGAGGCTAACAAGAAGAATCTCACAAACAATGAGGAGACAAAGAAACAATCCCCAGATGAATGGAAATGAGGAAGCCTCAGAAAGAATCCTAAATGAAATAGAAGCAAGTCAACTATCAGATATTGAGTTCAAAGCAAAGGTTATCAGAAAGCTCAATGAGCTCACAGAGAATTACCAAAACTACAGGGAAACTACAACGAACTCACTGAAAACTATATCAACATGAAAAAGAAATAGAAACTATCAACAAGGGCCAAGAAGGAATGAAGAATACAATTTCTGAACTGAAGAACATAGTAGAAGGAATCAAAAGCAGGCTACATGAAGCAGAGGACTAGATCAGTGAGCTAGAGGACACAATAGAAAAAAACACCCAGAAAGAGCAAGAAAAGGAAAAGGGGCTCAGGAAGAATGAAAAGGGATTAAGAGAAATGCAAGACAACATGAAACATAATAATATCTGTATAGTAGGGATACCAGAAGGAAAAGAAGAGGATCAAGGGACCTGTTTGAAAAAGTACTGATGGAAAACCCCCCTAATTTGATGAGAGAAAAAGTCACAGAAATCCAGGAAACACACAGAGTCCTGATCAAGAATCCAAAGGGCCTACTTCAAGACACATTATAATTAAAATGGCAAAATTCCAAGAGAAGGAGAGACTCTGAAAGGCAGCAAGGGAGAAACAGGAAGTAACATACAAGGGAGCCCCACTAAGGCTGGAAGATGACTTCTCAATGGAAACACTCCAAGCCAGAAGAGAATGGCATGAAATATTCCAAATAATGAGAACCAGAGACCTGCAAACAAGGCTGCTTTATCCAGCAAGACTCTCAACTAAGATGGAAGTATAAATAAGGAACTTCCCAGACAAAAGAAGTCTAAAAGAATACACATCCACCAAACTAGCTCTGCAAGAGTTGCTAAAAGAACTGCTTTAAGGAAATGAAGGAAAAGAGAGCAAGAGAGAAGAACACAGGTACAAAAAAATGGCAACGAATAAGTACCTATCAATAATAACACATATTAAATGCTCCAATCAAAAGAAATAGAGTAGCCAAATTGATAAGAAAGCATGACCTACACATATGCTGCCTACAAGAGACCCACCTCAGGACAAAGACTTATACAGACTGAAAGTAAAGGGCTGGAAACAAATATTCCAAGCAAATGGACAGGAAAAATAATCTGGGGTAGCAATACTCATATCAGACAAAATAGACTGCCAAAAAAAGGCCATAAAAAGAGACCCAAAAGGTCACTTCATAATACTCAATGGAAGAATCCACCAAGAAGACATAAAATTATAAACATGAATGCACCCAACATAGGAGCACACAAATACATAAAGAAAATCTTGGAGGACTTCATGAAAGATATTGAGAGCAACACAATTATAGTTTGGGATTTCAACACCCACTGTCAAAGATGGATAGATCTTCCAAACAAAATATCAATAAAGATATCGCAGCATTGAACAATGTCCTAGATGAAATGAGCTCAACTGATATATATAGAGAGAGAGTCTTTGATCCAAAAGAAGCAAAATACACATTCTTTTCAAATGCACATGGAACATTTTCAAAGATAGATCGTATGATAGGACACAAAACAAGCCTCAACAAATTCAAGAAAGTTGAAATCATATCAAGCATTTTCTCAGACCACAAGGGACTGGGACTAGAAATCAAACTCAAGGAAAAAACTCAAAAACACTCAAACTCATGGAGATTGAATAGCATGCTATTAAACTATGAAGGGATTAAGGATAAGATCAAGGAAGAAATCAAAAAGTTCTGGAAACAAATGAAAATGAACTCACAACAAACCAAAGCTTATAGGACACAGTGAAGGCAGTCCTGAGAGGGAAGTTCATAATGATACAAGCCTACCTAAAAAAGATAGAAACATTTCAAACAAACAACCTAACCCTCTATCTACAAGAACTTGAGGAACAACAACAAAAACTGCCCAGAACAAATAGAAGTAAGGAAATAACCAAGATTAGAGCAAAATTAATCAACATAGAGACTAAAGATACAATTGTAAGGATCAATAAATCCAGGAGCTGGTTCTTTGAAAAGATAAACAAAATCAACAAGCCTTTAAACAGACTCATCAAGGACAAAAGAGAGAGGACCCAAATAAACACAATCAGAAATGAAAGAGGAGAGATTACAACCCACTCCACAGAACTACAAAGGATGCAAGAAATTACTATAAAGAACTATATGCTAAGAAATTTGAAAACCTAGGTGAAATGGACAAATTTCTAGAAAAATATAATCTTCCAAAACTCAATAAAAAAGAAGCAGAAAGCCTGAACAGATCAATAACAGTTGATGAAATTGAGGCACTAATCAAAAGACTCCTGACAAACAAAAGCCGTGGGTCAGATGGTTTCACAGGAGAATTTTACAAAGCACTTAAGGAAGAGCTAACCTCTATCCTTCACAGACTATTCCAAAAAATCCAAGAAGATGGAAGCCTTTCAAACTCTTTTTATGAAGCCAGCATCATCCCAACCCCAAAACCAGATAAAGACACAACAAAGAAAGAAAACTTCAGGCCAATATCCTTGATGAACGTAGAAGGTAATTTCCTCAAAAAAAAAAAAATTTGGCAAACCGCATGCAGCAATACTTTAAAAAGATCATACACCATGACCAAGTGGGATTCATCCCAGGAATGCAAGGATGGTACAATATTCACAAATCAATAAACATAATACATCACATAAACAAAAGCAAAATCAAAAATCCCATGATCATATCGATAGATATGGAAAAAGCATTTGATAAGGTACAAAACCCATTTATGATAAAAACATAAATGCAAAGTGGGAGTAGAGGGAGCATTCCTCCACATAATAAAGGCCATATATGAGAGACCTATAGCCAACATCATACTCAATGGGAAAAAACTAAAATCTTTCCCACTAAGATCAGGAACAAGACAAGGTTGTCCACTTTCTCCACTTCTATTCAATATTGTATTGGAAGTCTTAGCCACAGTACTCAGACAGGAAAAGGAAATAAAAGGCATTCAAATCAGAAAGGAGGAAACAAAACTGTCATTGTTTACAGATGACATGATAGTGTACATAGAAAATCCTATAGACTCCACCAAAACACTGCTCGACCTAATAAATGAATTTGGCAAAACAGCAAGGTACAAATTCAATATTCAGAAATCAAAGGCATTGTTGTATACCAACAATGAAACATCAGAAACAGAAAACAGGAAAAAAAATCCCATTTGATATAGCAACAAGAAAAATAAAATACCTGGGGATAAAGCTAACCAAGGAAGTAAAAGCCCTGTACTTAGAAAGCTACATGACACTGAAGGAAAAAAAAAATTAAGGAAGACACAAACAAATGAAAACATGTACCGTTGTTCATGGATCAGAGGAATTAACATCTTTAAAATGTCCATACTACTCAAAGCAATTCATAGATTCAATGCAATACCTATTGAAGTACCAATGGTATATTTCACAGATATAGAACAAACACTTCAAAAATGTATATGGAACCATAAACAACCCCAAATAGGTGCAATAATTTTGAGGAAGAAGAGCAAAGTAGGAGGGGTCACAATACCTGATGTCAAACTATATTATAAGACGACTGTAATCAAAACAGCCTGGTACTGGCATAAAAACAGATACATAGAACAATGGAACAGAACAGAGAGCCCAGAAATAAACCCCAGTCTCTATGGTCAATTAATATTTGACAAAGGGAACAGCAGCATAAAATGGAGTAAAAAAAGCCTCTTCAACAAATGGTGTTGGGAGAACTGGACAGTAACTTGCAAAAAAATGAAACTTGATCACCAACTTACATCATACACAAAAATAAATTCAAGGTGGGTAAAAACTTTAATGTAAGTCATGAAACCATTAAAGTCCTAAAGGAGAACATAGGCAGGAAAATCTCAGATATTCCATGCAGCAATATTTTCACTGATATGTCCCTTAGAACAAGGGACATAAAGGAAAGAATAAACAAATAGGATCTCATTAAATTGAAAAGCTTCTGCATGGCTAAAGAAAACAGCATTAAAATGAAAAGAGAACCAACTGTTCTCTTTTTTGCCAATGATATCTCTGACAAGGGTTTGATCTACAAAATATATAAAGAACTCATATGATTCCACTCCAGTAAGACAAACAACCCAATTAAAAAGTAGGCATAGGACTTGAACATACACTTCCCCAAGGAGGACATACAGAGGGTCCAGAGACATATGACAAGATGCTCAGTATTGCTAGCTATCAGAAAGATGCAAAGTAAAACCACAATGAGATGCCACATCGCACCATTGAGATTGCCATCATAAACAAAGCAACAAACAAGGTGTTGGAGAGGTTGTGGTGAAAAGGGAACCTAGTGCACTGTTGGTGGGATTGCAGACTGGTACAATCACTTTGGAAAACTATATGGACTTTCCTCAGAAAACTAAAAATGGAACTGCCTTTTGACCTGGCAATTCCACTGCTGGGATTGTATCCTAAGAACCCTGAAACACCAATCCACAAGAACCTACGCACCCCAACGTTCACAGCAGCACAATTCACATTAGCCAAGTGCTGAAAGTCACATAAGTGCCTATCAGTAAATGAGTGGATAAGAAAACTATGGTACATTTATATAATGGAATTCTATGCAGCAGGTAGAAAGGAGCTCCTACCCTTTTTGACAGCATGGATGGAATTGGAGAGCATTATGCTAAGTGAAATAAGACAGGCAGTGAAAGACAAGTACCATATGATCTCATCTTTAAGTGGAAACTAATTAACAAAACAAACAAGCAAACAAAATATAACTGAAGAGACAGAAACTGAGAACAGGCTGACAGTGCAGTGACCAGAGAAGAGAGGGGATGGGATAATGGGGGAAAAAGGTGAACAACTAAAAAGTACACATGGACAATAACATGGGGTGGAAACAGGGGAGGGAGGTGAGGAGGTGGGGTGGAGGGGAGGGATGTGAGGAAAAAGCAGAAAACTGTACTTGAACAACAGTAAAAAATGTTAAAAAAAGAATATCACATTGTTGCTCTTAAAAAGAATCAATTCATACAAAATGTTACGCAGTAACTGAAAAGCAAAATACAAGATATCTCACATATCCTTAAAGCATGGCCATGCAATATCAGACAATGTTTCAAATGAATTTTTTCAGTAACAACAAATGATTAGCTTAAAAATTACAGAAAGATTTGTCTTAATACCATTAAACACCAAAGAAGATATTGAAGATTAATGGGCCATGTACCTGGCTGAAAATAGGAGCACAAAGTGTAGAACAGAATGCTCTGCCTGTGGACATCTTCCTAGGGATCAGGAGGGAGGTGACCTGGAGGAGGAACTTGGGCAGCACACAGCAGCAGACTATTTGCATCAGGAATGTCTGTGCACCCTCCACACACACGCATTCTGACCTCCATCTGTATCCCTGGTAACAGCTGAGTGAGCAGAGCTTTTGATTGACAGAGGGTTCACAGGATGGGAGCTCAGATTCACCAAATGCAGAAGCCAAAGGTAACAACATATACTTCAGAGGTTCTTAATCTTTTCTCTCATGGACCACTTTCATGGACTGATGAAATGGAGGGAACTGATCTGCCTGGCGATGGCAATTGTAGCTCAGCTCTATTGAAAAGCCCAATAGGTGTGTTGTGGCATGCAGGAGCCAAACACATGGATTGGTTCTACGTGGGAAATCAGGCCAGTATTATAACTAGGCTGCTTTGTGACTTGCTCTTGCTAAAACTCCTTCACACTGAGTTGAGGTATCAAATGCTTACTGCATATCTTTTTTTTAAAATTTTAATTGTTGTTCAAGTACAGTTTTCTGCCTTTTACTCTCATCCCAGCCCACCCACTAGCCCTCCCCACCTCCCTCCCATTTCCAACCCCCCTTGTTTTTGTTCATGTGTCCTTTATACTTAATTCCCTGAAGTTTGTGCTGATTCTCCCAAGGATTGAAGTGTAACCAGACCTATTATTCTTATCATTCCCTTACATTTGCAACATTTTTTCCTTGTTAATCTGTAAGACGTAATCAGTAACATCCCTTCTGTTGCTATCTATAAAAAGTAATTACCTGAAGCAAACCTAAGCATAATAAATGAAAACCTTCTATGAGGCATGCTATTCGAAAGCCAATAAAAGCTTGTCAAGGCAAGGGTCGGGGTGCTCTCCCCTTGAGAAAGTGGCCATGCCATCCCTTTTCCTCCACAGGATTTGGTAGTCTGTGTGATTTGTCTTGTATCTCATCCACAATGCTGCGGATACTGTGGACCAGTGTCCGCATCAATAAAGCTTACAGATCTTATTTCAGAATAATTTTATATGCATGTGATAAAGTAATTATGAATAGAATGAAACCAATTATACTATAACAAATTATCAAAACATGTTTTAAATAAGAATAAAATTTAATGTTTTAATAAAATCTAATAATAAAATGTTTTAAATAAGAATAAAATTTATTCTTACTAGTGTATAATTCTATAATTTTTGACAAACATGTACAGCCTAGTAACCACCATGACAAACAAGAATAAAACAGTTTTAACACCTCAAAAAATTCTCCATTTCTTTTTGTTGGAGAACTCCTTCTTCAATCCCCAGCCCTGGCAATGACTCATCTATGTTCTACCCTATAATTTTGCCTTTTATACAATGTAATATAAACACAGTTATATAATATGTAGTCTTTTGAGTCTGTCTTCCTTCACTTGGCATAATTCATTTGAGACACGTCTAAGTTGTGGGTATAACAACACTTCACTCTTTTTCTCCCCATTGTAATGATGAACCACTCTCTGTTCATTCCTTTCCCCCTTAAAGGAAATTTGGGGTTTTTCAGACTTACTGCATTAGAAAAAAAGATGTTGTAAACATTCATGCACAGGTTTATTGTGTGAACATGTTTTTTTTTTAATTTCTTTTGGGTAAATAGGAATTGGTGCTGTCTTGTTTTATTTAAAAATACCTAATTTTTACAGTAAAATTAAAGAAATGCAGAACTATTTATTTATTTTTTAATGATGCAAATGGGTATTTATTGCTTATAATAAAAATTTAAGTGCAGTATGTTATAGTTGTAAAAGAATTTCACACAAGTTAGACAAAAGTGAAGATGCTTGTTAGGTGATTTCCTATGTATAATTTTGATAGCCAAGGCATTAGAAGGTAAGATGCACATACATAAACTAGCAGTAATAGATAATACTTATTTGTCACTTACTTTATACTAAGCTGTTGTCACACATATAACCATCACCCAACCTTAACAGTAGCAACCATTATTCTCACCACATTATAGGTGATAAAACTTGTGTGAGGTCGCAACTATTGAGTTATAGAGCTGAGATTCAATCCCAGGAAGTCTAACTTGGTGTTCCATGAATATCAAGTGGAACAAAGCAATATCTAAAATGTATGATTTCTTAATTTATAGAATATCTTATCTATGATTAATATATAAAATATTAAAATTAAACATTTAATTATTTTGTCTCTATCTTTTAAAATAATTATTCTTGTTTGTTGTTACTGTTGTCCCAGTTTTTCCCCCTTTGCTCTCCCCCATCCTGCTCCACCCCTGCTCCCACAGTCCACCTCCACCCTGTTGTCCATGTCCATGGGTCATTCATACATGTTCTTTGACTAGTCCCTTTCCCTTCTTTCCACCATTCCCACCTATACCCTCTTTCCTCTGGCAACTGTTAGTATTCCATTGTGTAGATGAGCCATAGTTTGTTAATCCATTCATTTACTGATGAGCACTTGGGCTGTTTCCAACTTTTGGCTATTGTAAATAGTGTTGCTATAAACATGGAGTGCATAAGCTCTTTTGAATTTGTGTTTCAGGATTCTTAGTGTATATTCCCCACAGTGAGATCTCTAGGTAAAAAGGCAGTTCCATTTTTAATTTTTTTGAGGAAATTCCATACTGTTTTCCACAGTGGCTGCACCAGTCTACATTCCCACCAACAGTATAATAAGGTTCCCTTTAGTCTACACCCTCGCCAGCATTTACTTGTTGATTTATTAATGATAGCCAGTCTGATAGGTGTGAAAATGATATCTTATTGTGGTTTTAATTTGCATCTCTGTGATGGCTAGTGATGTGGAGAATCTTTTCATATGTTTATTGACCATCTGTATATCCTCATTGGAAAGGTGTCTATTCAGGTCCTCTGACCATTTATTTGTTTTACATGGAACATTTTCTTTTTCTTTTCTTTTTGTTTGTTATTGTTCAAGTACTGTTGTCTGCCTTTTCCCCCCAGCACTACTCCCTGCCCCAGCCACCCTCACCTCACTCCCCTGATTCCAACCTCCCTTGGTTTTGTCTATGTGTCCTTTATAGTTGTTTGTGTAAACCTTCACCCTTTCTTCCCTATTATCCCATCCCCCCTCCCCTCTGGTTACTGTCACATTATTCTAAATTTCATGTCTGTGGTTATATTTTGTTTGCTTGTCTGTTTTGTTGATTAGGCTCCACTTAAAGGTGAGATCATATGACCTTTTGTTGATTTGATTGTTTGTCTTCCTGGTGTTGAGTTTCATGAATTGTATATTTTGGTATTTGAACCCTTGTCCAATGTAACATTGGCGAATATGTTCTCCCATAAAGTCAGTTCCTTTTTCATCTTGATGATGGTTTCTTTAGCCATACAGAAGCTTTTTAATTTGATATAATCCCAGTTGTTTATTTTTCCTTTATTTCCTTTGCCCTAGGAGATATATTGACAAAAAGATAACCACATGAGATTTCTGAAATATTGCTGCCTAAATTTTCCTGTAGGACTTTTATGGTACCATGTCTTATATTTAAATTGTTTACCCATTTTCAGTTTATTCTGCTGTATGGCATAAGTTGGTAGTCTAGTTTTATTTATTTATTTTTTTGCATGTACAATTCCAATTCTCCCAACACCATTTATTGAAAAGGCTATTTTTACTCCATTGTAATTTCATGCCTCCTTTGTCAAATATTAATTAACCATAGAGATCTGGGTTTATTTCTGGGCTCTCTATTGTATTCCATTGATCTATGTGTCTGTTTTTATGTCAGTACCATACAGTTTTGATTACAGTAGAGTTGTAGTATAGTTTGATATCAGGAATTTTAATCCCTCCAACTTTGCTCTTCTTTCTCAAGATTGCTGAGGTATTAATTTTATTTATTTAATTGTTGTTCAAGTGCAATTGTCTCAATTTTCCCACCACCACTTTCCTCCATCCCACCCACTCTCACTTTCCACCCCCAATCCTACCTTCCTTTGGCTTTGTCCATGGGTCCTTTATACATGTCCTTGACATCTCTTCCCCTTCTTTCCCTGATTACCCCTTTACCCCCTCCCCTCTGGTTATTGTCAGTTTGTTCTTAATTTCAATGTCTTTGTTTATATTTTGCTTGCTTGTTTGCTTTGTTGATTATGTTCCACTTACAGTTGAGATCATATGGTATTTGTCTTTCACCACCTGATTCTATATATATTTTTAAAGAATTTGTTCTAGATCTGAAAAATATGACATTGGTATTTTAATAGGGATTGCATTGACTCTATAGATTGCTTTGGGTAGCATGGATATTTTGATGATGTTAAATCTTCCAATCCATGAGTAGGATATATGCTCCCATTTATTTGCATCCTCATTAATTTGTTTCTTCAGTGTTCTATAGTTTTTCAAGTGCAGGTATTTTTACTGCTTGGTTCAGTATAATCCTAGGTAGTTTATTATTGTTTTGTTGTTGTTGTTGTTGTTGTTGTTGCTATAGTAAATGGGATTTTTTCCTTGGTTTCTCTTTCTGATAGTTCTCGTTGGTGTATGAAAATGTCAGTGATTTCTGAATTTTGACTTTGTATCCTGCTACTTTGCTGTATTCACTTATTAAATTGAGTAGTTTTTTGGTGGAGCCTACAACATTTTCAGTGTAGACTATCATGCCATTCACTATTAATGACAGCGTTACTTCCTCTTCTCCAATTTGGATGCTTTTCATTTCCTCTTCTTCTCTGATGGCTGTGGCTAGAAGTTCCAGTGCTGTATTAAATAAGAGTGGTGAGAGTGGTAGCCTTTCTCTTGTTACTGACCTTAAAGGGAACACTTTTAGTTTTTGCCCATTGAATATGATGTTAAAAGTAGGTTTTTTATATATGGTATTTATTATGTTGAGGTATACTCCCTCTATTCCCACTTTTCTGGGTGTTTTTTATTATAAATAGATGCTGGATTTTTGTCAAATGCTTTTTCTGCATCTGTTGATATGATCATGAGACTTTTTTCTTTCATTTTCTTTATGTGATGTATCACATTTATTGATTTGTGAATATTGTACCATACTTGCATCCCTGGAATAAATCTCACTTGCTCATGGTATATGATCTTTTTAATGTATTGTTGGTTGTAGTTTGCTAGTATTTTATTGAGGATTTTCTCATTTATGTTCATCAGAGATATTGGCCTGTAATTTTCTTTCTTTGTTGTATTTTTACCTGGTTTTAGGATTAGGGTAAGCTGGTCTTATAAAAAGAGTTTGAGAGTCTTCCTTCTTCCTGAACTTTTTGGAATAGTTTGTGAGGAATAGTATTTGTTCTTTGAAAGTTTGGCAAAACTTGCCTGTGTAGTCATCTGGTCCTGTGTTTTTGTGTGTCCATATTTTTTATTACTACTTCAATTTTGCTAGTTGTAATTGGCTTATTCGAGTTTCCTACTTCTTCCCGTATCAGTTTTGGAAGATTGTATGATTTATAGATATTTATCCATTTCACCCACTGTGTCCAATTTCTTGGCATATAGTTGTTCATAGTAATTTCTTATAATCCTTTGTATTTCTGTGGTACCAGTTGTAATCTTGCCTTTTTAATTTCTGATTTTATTTATTTGGGTCCTCTCTCTTTTTTCTTGATGTGTCTGGTTAACTGTCAATTTTGCTTATCATTTCAAAAAAACCAGCTCCTTTGAATTGTTTTTTTTCTTCTTCTTTTGTCTCTATGTCATTTAATTCTGCTCTGAACTTATCTCCTGCCTTCTGCTGACTCTGGTCTTTGTTTATTGTTTTTCCTCCAGTTCTTTTAGATGTAGGGTTAGATTGTTTATTTGGGATTTTTATACCTTCTTTAGACAAGCCTGTCTTTCTTGAACTTTTCTCTCAGTACTAGCCTTGCTCTGTCTCATAGGTTTTAGTTTGTCATATATTCATTATCATTTGTTTCCAGATATCTTTTTAAATTTATTTCTTGATCTCATTGTTAACCCATTCATTATTTTAAAAAGCGTTATTCAGGTTCCTTATATTCGGATGTTTTTAAGTTTTTTCTTGAGGTTGGTTTTTCGTTCCAAGCCATTGTGATCTAACAAAGTATTTGGTATGATTTCAATTTTCTTGAATTTGTTGAGGCTTGTTTTGTGTCCTACCAAGTGGTCTATCTTTAAGAATGACCCATTAGCATTTGAGAAGAATGTGTGTTTTGTTTCCTTGGGGTGAAATGTTCTATAAATATCAATTAAGTCCATTTGATCTAGAGTATCATTCAATTCTACAGTTTTTGTTGTTCTTGTTTTCCTTTGGAAGATCTAGTCATTGTTGACAGTAGGGTTTTAAAATCTCCTACAGTGACTGTATTGCTATCTATCTCTTTCTTAAAATCCTCCAATATTTTCTTTTATATTTAGGTGCACCTACCTTGGATGCATATATGTTTACAAGAGTTATATATTCTTGTTGGAGTGCTCCCTTAAGTATTTTGAAGTGAGCTTCTTTGTCTCTTGTTATGGCCTTTGTTTTTAAGTCTATTTTGTCTGATATAAGTATTGCTACCCCAGCTCTTTTTTTCATATCCATTTGTGTGCAATATTTTTCCCATCCCTTCACTTTCAAACTGTGTGTATCTTTTGTTCACAGCATACTTGTGGATCATGTTTTCTTATCCATTCAGCTACCCTACATCATTTGATTGGAGCATTTAACCCATTTGTACTTAAAGTTATTGTTGATAGGTACTTATTCATTGCCATTTTCCCTTTGTACCTGTATCTCTCTCTCTCTCTCTCTCTCTCTCTCTCTCTCTCTCTCTCTCTCTCTCTCTCCCTCTCTTTCCCTCACTCTCTTTCTCTTTTATTTCTTCTTCTTAAAGCAGTCCCTTTAGCATCTCTTGCAGTGCTGGCTTGGTGGAGGTGTACTCTTTTAGCCTTCTTTTGTCTAGAAAGCTCTTTATTTCACCTTCCACTTTAAATGAGAGACTTGCTGGACAGAGTAGTCTTGTTTGTAGGTCCTTGCTTTTCATTACTTGGAATATGTCTTGACAACCCCTTCTGGCTTTTTACATTTCTATTGAGAAATTAGCTGATGACCTTATCAGAGTGCTCTTGTATGTTACTAGCTGTTTCTCCATTGCTACTTTTAAGATTCTCTCTTCATATAAAATTTTGTCATTTTGATTTTAATGTGTTTTGGAATGGGCCCCTTTGGGTTGATCTTGATTGTGACCCTCTATGCTTCTTGGACTTGTGTGACTTTTTCGCTCACCAAGTTAGGGAAGTTTACCATCATTATTTTTTTAAACAGGTTTTCTATTCCTTGCTCCTTTTATTATCCTTCTGGTATCCCTATGATATAAATATTATATCATGTTGTCCCAAAGCTCCCTTAGACTCAATTCATTCTTTCTGAGACTTTTTATTTTGTTGTTCTGTGTGTTTTTTTTCACCCTGTCTTCCAACTTGCTGATTCAATCTTCTGCTTTATCTTGCCTGATCTTCATTCCTTCTAGTGTGTTTTTCATTTCTGATATTGCATTCTTCATTTTCCATCTGGTTCTTGTTCAAGTTTTCTATGTACTTTTTCATGCTGATGTAGGTCCCATTTAGTTCTTTGTAGCTCTCACTAAGTTCCTTGAGCATTCCCATAACAATTACTTTGAACTCTATGTTTGATAAGATGCTTGCCTCAATTTTCCTTAGGTCTTCTTCTGGGTATACCTTTTTTTCTTTTGTTTCAGGATTTTTCTATTTTTACCCATTTTAGTTATCTCTTTGTTTTTGCTTCTATGTATTAGATTGATATGCTTTGACTCTATGCCTTGTGGAGTGGCCTTGTGTGTTAGGAGTCCTGTGGGACCCAGTGGTGCAGACTCTTTGATCTCCTGATCTGGATGTTCTATGAATGAGTTCTGTGTGAGCTATGTAGACTCTTCTACTGTATTTGAGTCCTGATTATTACTGACCCATTCATTGGTGAGAACTGTTGTCCATCTGTCTCACTAAGAGACTCGAACTCCACCACTTGTATGCTGTTGTATAGGTGCTGGGAGAACAAAGCAAAACAGCACAAAACAACACCAAAACAAACAAAATCACCTGCCCACCACATCAATATCAATAATAAGAGAATAAAAAGTAAGGAAAGCATAGAGAGAAATAGAAAAGTAGGGAAAAGAGAAAGGGAAAAAGAATATGAGAAGACCAACAGAAAGAAAAGGGATTATGAGAGTGGAAAAGGAAAGAGAGTTACTACTCATGATGAATTGAAAGAGGAAAATGGGGAAAAGGAACACAGTAAAGGTAACAACAATAATAAATTGAGAAAAGAAGGAAACAGTGGAGTACTCTAAGAGAATAGTAGAAAAGGAGATATGAAAGAAAAATTGGAGCACTACAAATAAGAGAAAGAGAAGAAATAGATAACAAAGTATAGATAAAATGGCTATGAAAAAGAAAAGTAACTAAGATATTGAAAAAAGAACCAAATGGATTTGTCTCAGCACAGTTTAGATCTTGACTTCTGGTTTCTCCCTTTGATACTCTCCTGATGTCTGGGTCTGGTATAAGCCAATTGCTGATGCTGTACATATCTGTCCCTCAGACACGTTTTTAAAGCTACAGGAGATCCACAATTTGTGGACAATTCCTCTGGACTTGGCTGCTCTCAGGTTGGGCCAAGCTGCTCTGCAAAGATAGCTTTTATCAGCACTGGGTCCAAGTGTGTGTCAGCAAATGTTTCAAGTTGCCACAGGATCTACCTCTGTCTGTCTCTGCCTGCTGGCCTGCTGTCAATCTTAGCCTAGTCACAGACCGGACTATTTCTGGGAGGGCATCTCAAAGAAACAATGAGCTGTGATTCCTGTATCTCCCATGGCAGATGCCTTTCAGATGTAAAGGAAAATGGTAAGTTTTTTCTCCCTCCCCTGAACCACTAGTCTGAGTCTTTCTAGGATTATCTCCCTGTTTTGGGTAGGGCAGGGCCCCTATTAGGGTTCCTGAGCCCAGATTTTGTGTGTTTAGAAACACACAGAAGAGTGTTTCTGTAGCTCTCTCAGGAGAGGAGCGTACTGGTCTGTTTCCCAGGATAGTGTATGGATTGGCTTCACCCTACCACCAGCCTCTGATGACCTCTGAGTCTGTTTATGTTGCAGTTTCCTCACCAAGGGTTAAGATGAAGGATGGGAGTGAAAGCAGAGGAAACAAACAAACAAACAACAGAACATCAAGAGAGAGCAAAATTTACAATAGAGCAAAAAAAAAAAAAAAGGATGTGAGTGGAGCAAACAAGTTTACAGATGTTGTGGTGAAAGGATTTCCAGAGGGTGGGGGGGAGTGGTATTTCATAGGGTAAGGTGATTGATTTTTCCCTGGGAAGGGCTAGCTCTTCTCAAGAGTTATTTAACATCAAGAGGGATGTTTATTGTGGAACCTAGGTATATTGGGGCTCCCAAAATCCCAGAACTACTCCTTCAAGACTCTCCCCAGTGCCTTACATTCTATATTCTACTCACATGACTCCAGACTGTAACACCCTCCCTTCACTGTGGCCCAAGTTGGGTAGTCATACACACAAAATTTGTGCTTTGACCTGCTAAGGGAGAAAAAAAGATGGTGAATTTGTCTCCAGGGGTTTTCATCTCTACCCAAGGGAGAGAGACAGTTTATTGATGGGAGTTATCCTCTGTCTGGCTGACAGATGGGTTCAGCCCCTGCCACAACATCCTTTGCCTTGAGAGGACTTCTAGGTGTGGATTGAATCCCCAGTTAAGGTACATACAAGAGGCCAACTACCCGTGCTTCTCTCTCACACCTGTGCCTCTTCCCCTTCTCCCAAATCAATAGATTATATCGTGTATGCATCATTTTCTTTCAGGTTTAGACATTGAGGAACCATAGAAAATTAAGATAGATGAAAATATCTGTGCCTTTTTACACTGTGGAAAATGAATGCTCAATGTCTCCTGTTGTACCTGTAAATTTTTTTTAATACATTGGAGGAAATGATATGAATCCACTGTAGATACATATACACATATATGTATACATTTATGTAAATGTTTATATATAGTCATATATGTGTTATATGTGTGAAGAGTATTTTATGCTTCTCAAAATGATTTAGCACAAATAGCAGCAGAGGGCTTTGTTGTTCTTTTTCAAGTGCCTTTAAATGTGAAGGTACATTGTTTATTTGAGGTATTTCTTGTTTTCCAGGATATGGGTGTAATGCTATGAATTTCTCTACTAGGATTGCTTTCCCAGTGTCCCACAGACTTTGGATTATTGTGTCCTCATTTTCATTTGTTTCAAGGTATCTTTTGATTTCTTCCTTGATCTCATTGTTGATTCATTCATTGTTTAATATCATGTTATTTAGCTTCCATGTCTTTGTGTGTTTTTCAGTGTCCTTTTTGTGATTGATTTCTAGTTTTATAACATTGTGGTCACAGAAGATATTCGATATGATGTCAATCTTCTTAAATTTATTGAGAATTCTTTTGTGTCCTAGCATGTGGTCTATTGTAGAAAACATTCCATGTGCACTTGAAAGTAGGTATATTCTGCTGCTTTGGCATGACATGTTCTGAAGATATCAATTAAATCCATTTGATCTTGTGTGTTGTTTAATGCTGCTATCTCCTTGTTGATTTTCTTCCTGGAAGATCTATCCATTGAAGTCAATGGAGTGTTAAATTTGCCAGTTATGACTATATCACTGTCAATCTTTCCTTTCATGTTAATCAAGATTTGCTTTACATATTTAAGTGCTCATAATGTTGGGTACATAAATATTTACTAGGGTTATATCCTCTTGATAGATTGTTCCCTTTATCATTCATTAAGGAGCATCCTGCTTTGTCTCTTACTATAGCCTTGATTTTAAAGTTATTATGTCAGATATAAGTAGCACTGCCCCAGCTGTTTTTCTTTTCCATTTGCATGAAATGACTTTTTCCATACTTTTACTTTTAGTCTGTGTGTACCTTTCAATCTGAGGTGGGTCTTTCAGTGATGCACATATATAGGTGTTGTCTTCTTATCCATTCACCTACCCTCTGTCTTTTGGTCAGAGCATTTAAGGCATTTATATTTAAAGTGATTATTGATAGATACATATGTAGTGCCATTTTATTGTTAGATTGTTTTCCTCTGTTTTTCTTCTTCTCTTCCTCTATCTTCTCCTCCTCCTCTTCCTCCTTCTCCTTTTTCTCATCCTTCTCCTTCTACTCCTCCTCTTTCTTTCCCTTTCTCTCCCCCTTCTCCTTCTCCTTCTTTTCTTAAAGCCCTTTAACTTTTGTTGAAGCATTGGTTTGTTGTTAACAAATTCTTTTACCTTTTTCTTGTCTGAGAAGCTCCTTATTTCTCCTTTCATTTTAAATGATAACCTTGATAGGTAAAGTAGCTTTGGTTGTAGGTCCTTCCTTTTCATCACTTTGTATATTTTATGATACTCCCTTCTGGACTGAAATGTTTCTTGTTGGGAACCGCCCTGCCTGGTTTCAGGAGCTGTAACCCCCCATGGCTAAGGCTGAGTGAAAGACCTCTGGACCAGAAGCCACTAATAGGACAAGCTTATTTCCCTGACAGGAGCACTACTTCTGCTGCTTTCCTGGCCCCCAACACTTGATCAGTTAGCCAATGACAGGTAAGATTCCCCAAGGGGGGAACTACCTAAGACAGGCATGATCATGTGGAGGCCCCAGGGAAGGACTTGGGGGACTATGAAAAGAGGGGGTGATCGACCCTTGCCCCTCAGCTTTGACAAAGCCTGAGTCCTCAATCTGCCAGCAAGAAGTCTCCAATCTCTTGGCTGTCTTGTCTACTCTGCCTGACTCAAGCCTGTAATAATTACAAGGGGTGGTGTAACCCTGTGCTGGGAACTGCAGACTTTCTGGGGTGATCAGGCCTGAGAAAGGATATGTAAAATCCTGTGAAATATGCTTTACTGAGGATGCCCTTAATTAGATTATAAAGGCCTGGGCAGGAAATGAGTTTAGTCTCTTAAGTTTTGTAACTTTTTAAGTGATAGACCCTGACTCAGTGTTAGCCCTTTTAGCTCTTTGAACATTATCTGTTTGTTTGATCCTTACTGCCTGACAATGATTAATGAACTTTACCTGTATTCCTGTGCAATTTAAAAACCAATAAAAACCCTGTGAAGAAAAGGATCAGGGTGCTCTCCTTTGAGAGAGTAGCTGTGCCATCTTTTTTTTCCCACAGGACTCAGTAGTCCATGCGAATTTATCTCATGTCTCATCCATGATGCTGCGGGCATTGCGGTCTGGTGTCTGCGTCAGTTTCTGATGAGTAATCAGATGACTGTCTAATTGGCACACCCTTGTAGGTATCTACTTGATTTCTTTTGGGGCTGTTAGAATTCTTTCCTTATCTTTAAGCCTTGTCATTTTAATTATGGTGCATCTTGGTGTAGGCTTCTTTGAGTCCAACTTATTTAGGACTCTGAGTTTTCTGGACTGTGTGACTTTTCTTTCACCAGATTAGGGAAGTTTTTGGCTATTATTTCTTCAAAAAAGTTCTCAATCCCTTGCTCACTCTCTTTGTATTCCCATAATGCAGATGTTGTTACACTTCATTTTATCTGAGATGTGTCAAGCTCTGCTCACTTATTATTTTTTTTTCCTTTTTGATTCTCTGCCTGACTGTTTTTCTACCATGTGTTCCAAAACCCTGATTTGATGTTCTGCTTCTTCTAACCTACTGTTCATTCTTTTCAGTGCATTACTTATCTCAGGTATTGTATTCTTTATTTCTGACTGATCCTTTTTTATGGTTTCTATGTCTTTTTTATGCTGCTGAGTACCCTTATAGTCATTACTTTAAACTCTCTATCTGATAAATTGCATACTTCCATTTCATCTAGTTCTTACAGAAATTTCTCTTCTTTCATTTGGGGTCTATTATTTTGTCTTCCCATTCTGGCTGCCTCTTTGTATTTTCCACCTTAGATGTTAAACTAATCAGCCACTAAACTGATCAGTTGTTAATTAATCAATTTGTGATCAGTAGTCAGACTTAAGCACTACAGGGTGGCTCAGGGTAATTCCTGGGGTCAGGGCCATTGCTTCCCCTCAGGCTGACACCATTCAGAGAGGGGTGCTCTGCCTGAGAGAGATGGTCTCTGCAGTATGAGGGATAAATCAGCACATGGGTTGTCACCGCTATTCTCTCAATTTCATCCCAAGAGCCACCAACCCCAGACGCTCCTCAAGTGTCTCTATTTCACTCTTCTCACCTTTTTCCAGCACACAGGGTAAGTGGTTGCAAATGGAATTTTGTGTTTTGGCCCTTTAAAAGGCTCTCTGCCTCTCCAGCAGTCTCTCCCTGGCCAACAGAACCCTTGCTATATTTCATAGCTGGTTGTTATCTGGGTTCCTTTCTGTTTCTGGTGCTATTGGCTTGGGAGCCCAGCATGGGGTTTTGGCCCTGCACTTTGCAGGGAGTACCCCGCAGCTACTGACCTATCCCTCTGGGACTTCAGCTGCTACCCATGGGAGCCCAGCCAGCCCTTTCACATCTCCTCCATAATTCCTACCAGTCATGTTGTACTGAAGTGTTTTCTTCTGTCTGCCCATGTTTTTAAGGCTTCTCTCCAGCTAGTATTAGTTGGTTATTCAAGATGATTTCTCTACAATTTTGTTGTAATTCCAGATTGGTCCTGGGAGGAGGTTAGTGTGACTTTCCCTTACTCCTTCACCATATTGGACCTCTTCTCACACATAATATTCATAACTGTCTCTTTGTGGATTCTTTTGCACATCTGTGGTCCAAAGCTCCTTTCTTTCTTCACAACAGTATCACTATACATATCAAAGCTTGTCCCAAATGGCAGAAAAATGAGTAGATCTCCACTGAATTAATGGTTTTGTAGTCTTCTTGTTCTCTATTTTATTCATTTCCCCTCTAAGTTTTATTTTTTCCTTTTTTTGCTGCTTTTGGGCTGGTTTTCTTTTTCTTTTTATAGTTCTTTAAGATGTAATGTTAGATTGTTTACTAGAGATTTTCTTGTTTCTTGAGACAGGACTGTAATGATATGAAGATACCTCTTATTGCCGCTTTTGCTGCAACTGAGAACTTTTGATATGTTGTGTTGTTACTCTCATTTGTCTCTCTATATCTTTTGATCTCACCTTTTATTTCTTCTTTGACCCAGTCATTTTTTAGTAGTATGTTGTTTAATCTCCATATATTTGTAGGTTTCTTTTTTTGCAGTTGATTTCTAATTTCAAAGCTCTGTGGCCAGAGAATATACTTAATCTGATCTAAATTTTCTGAAAGAGACCTTGAGAATAGTGTTCCGAACAAAATAGCCAGTCAGAAAAAGCTAGTAACCATATGATTTCACTCATGTAGAATATAAAACTGAAATTCACAGACAATGGCAAGGTGGTTACCAGAAGGAAAGGGGCAGTGAGGATACTAAAGGATAGGGGATGCACATATATGGTGACAGAAGATGATGTGACTTTGTGTGGTGGGCACACAATGCAATATGTAGGTAATGTATCATAGAAATGCACACTTGAAACATATAATTTTATTAACCAATATCAGTCACCCCAACAAATTTAATAAAAATAAATGTAAATAAAAGGCTATATATTTGGCTTATTTTTAAAAAAGAATTCATGGAGGAGACTGAGGCAGCTAGAATTTCTAAGGCAGATACCAGAAAGGAGAAAGGCACAGAGAGAAAAAACAACAGAAATTTTTATAGTTTTTTTTAATCTTGTCTGTGCATATATATAGGATGATTCCCCACAAAGCCAAGCAAAGAATGACCAAGGACCTGCAAAACTGAGAAACTGTCAGAACTCACACAAGGTAGGATACTTTATAGTTCCAATCAGCCAGAGTGGAAATAGCTCACTAGAGTATTTTACTAGTAAGGCTAAACTATTTAAAAACAGACCTAGAAGGAAAATAATTTGACATTTTTAACAGCTTTATAGAGATATAATTCACATACCGTATATTTTACCCATTTCATTGTACAGTTTGCTGTTCCTGAAAATGTTAAATGTAGGGTTAGCATATTCCCAACAACTTTACTCCTATGTATATATCCAAAAGAAAACATAAGTCCACACAAAAACTTAGACACAAATGTTCATAGAACATTATTCATAAATACTTAAAAAGTGGACACAGTTCAAATGACTATAAGCTGATTAATGAATAACCAAAATGTGTTACATCTATACAACAAAATTATTTGGCAATAAGAAGGGATGAGGTGCTGAAATATGCTCTAATACAAGTAACCTTTGGAAACATGTTAAGTGAAAGCCAACCACATAAGACCACATATTGTGTGAATTTTTTTAAAAATAAAATTTCTAGAACAGGTAAATATATAAAGATAGACATTAGCTGAGGGCTTGGAGGAGTAGGTGGGTATAGAACGTTACTGCTAATTTTGGGAATTATTGTAATATTAGATTGTTGTATTGGTTGCACAATTCTATGAACATAGTATAAAGCACTAAACTGTTAACCATAAATGGGTGAATTATTTGTTAAATCTCAATAAAGTGGGGTTCTTTTCTATGAGTTTTAAAGGTCATAAAAATTTAATGCAATATTTGGTCTTGCATTGGAAGTATGTAAACAATGAATTATTAAAGATAGAGCAATTTGAATATGAATGCAACATTATTAAGATAAAACAGATCAAATGTTGACATGGAAACATGGAAAAATAGAGATTGTTCCTCCCAAATAGTAATAACAACAACAGAAAAAACTCCAGATTAAAAATGTATAATTTTATCTAAATTTAATTAAGTAAAAGACAAAATATACAAATTCTGTGTGAATGTTTGTGTTTGTCAACACATAAACAAAGATGGACAGGTATACAATATAAGAATATACACTTAACTATGGTAAACTGAGGGTAGTAAGAATATTATGCATTTTATTTTTCCTTTTTTCTTCAGCTCTTTACACTGTGCACCTTATTATTTTACAATATTTAATTTTGATTTTTGTATATTTTGTAAATGTATGTCAAACATATGAAAAGTGAGAAACCTCCATGTATCCATTCTGCTATAACCATTAGCACAGTTTATTTTGTTTTATCTTAACATCACAAATTACCTCCTCCCATATGATCTTTGTATTATTTTGAAGCAAATAAAAATGTTACTTTTGCACCAGGAGAAACCCAGTTGCTACCAAACACACAGGGGCTGTGAGCGCCCTTGAAGTCTGTGGACACTGGCAGAGTTGAGAGTCCTGCAATGGGCCCTGACCCCCATGGTCATGGGTCTGGCTGGAGAATTGGGCTGTGGAAGAGGCCAGGCTACTGTATGGAGTGTCAGGCTTGAGTAGGAGGAATTTCTCAAAAAGAAAAAGTGAAAAGACAGACACTGTTTGGGGAATTCTACAGCAATCGCTCCTGCCTCTCTGCCACCCACCCAGGCAGCATTCCTGAAGTTGCGCTGAAGGTTGTACTTGTGTGGAAGACCCTGTGAACCCCCATTGCACTGGGAAGGGTGAGGAAGCCTGGCAGAGGGCGCTCCCAGGAGAACACCCCTGCACCCCAGCCCACAGCGGTAACCCTGGGGAAAGGCCTGAATCCCACACCCAAGGCGCAGGGGAGAGGTGCTGCAATAGCTCCCCAGACGGTGTGCACAGCTGAATGGCTGACTGAGTGCAAATTGGAAAAGAAGAAAAGCCATACCAATCAGCCTTCAGACTCCTTCAGCCAGCAAGACCAGAAAAATGGTATGGCCACTTTGAAACCAAGAAGCTTTTAAATTTTATTCTATATTTTTTAACCATTTTAATTTTTTTTTCTTTTTCAATTTCTTTCTCCTCTCTTTCCTTCTTACTTGTTTTATGCATTCCTCCTTTCTTCAATTTTATCTCTTTCCTTCCTTCATCTGCCTCTTTTTTTAAATACCTACAAGTGAGACCAAAAAACAAAAACAAGCAAAAAAACCCCTGGAACTGTGACAAGTCCAAAGTTGAACCCAAAGAAGGGGCATCACAACACCTGCAACAGTGAGACAGATTTCACTCTGCTATTACAGAAAACCTGCAAGTTATTGCATATTTGTATTATTATTATTTTTTCCATTATTCTTACATCTTTTATTTTAATAGTATTTTTGTATTCCTCTTCTTTCTGTATAGTCTGCTTTGCTATGCTGGTTATATTGTATAACCTAACAGGTTTCTCCTGATATCTCTTTCATAGTATATTGCTAATTTACTGTCCTTCACTTCACTTGTGTCCCATTAGACACTACTAAAGGTTCTGTAGTCTCTATTCTTGTTATCTAGATCTCATAGATTCTGTCATATGATTGTTGCCATAATATTATTGTAAATAATTGCTTTTCCATGCAATTGTAAATACTTCACAACACCCCTTCCAGAACTTAGTCCACTTCATGGTTTCCTGAACTCTATTACTGTAGTGATTAACTCTATTCTCTCACATACTACACCTATTTACTATCCTTTACTCTCACCTTACCTCAGAATCTGACCTCCCACAACCTCACTTCTTTCTAGATCCAAGTCACAATCCTTCCTTCCCCAACAAGAGTCTTATCTTCTTTCAATCCTTTCTAAAAAAGAGTAGGTGGAAGTGGGAACACCAGGATACCCATCGGAAGAGGAAACCCAACAACAAAGGAACCACTAACAGACAATAATAGAAGGTGAAGAAGGGAGTAGAAACCACACAAACCTCAATCCAGGACCTATCTGGAAATACAACTAAACAGTGGAGACAATACCCAGTACAAACAACTGAACAAGAGCAAAAGAGAATCCTCAAAACCTTATACACATGGAAGAAGCAGCTTCAACACAACCTGCCCTTACCAGCACAACAAAAGAGAAGAGGTGGTGGACAGACTGACCCTCATTTAACCAGCTGGTAGGAAGGAATCACCAAAGAAAGACCCCAAAACGATCAAAACCCAAAGACAAACACAGAGCCAATTTAAATGACAGCCCAAGACCAGTGAGACTGGGAGACCAAGGAGACTGTACCACTGAATCTCACAGGTATTCTACCACAGAAGTTCACACCACAGACTCAGGGAACCAGAACAGATCAATTTAAGAAGCTGAGGCTAACAAGAAGAGTCTCATAAATAATGGGAAGACAAAGAAACAACCCCCAAATGAAAGGAAAGGAGGAAGCCTCAAAAAGAACACTAAGTGAAATAGAGGCAACTCAACTATCACATATTGAGTTCAAAGCAATGATTGTCAGGAAAATCAATGAGCTCATAATGAGCTACCAGAAAATACAGGGAAGCTCCAATGAACTCACTGCAAACTATATCAACATGAAAAAGGAACTAGAAACTATCAACAAGGGCCAAGAGGAAATGAATAATATAATTTCTGAACTGAAGAACACAGCAGAAGGAATGAAAAGCAGGATTGATGAAGCAGAAGATCGGATCAGCAAGCTAGAGGACAAAGTAGAAAAAAAAAAAACCAGAAAGAGCAAGAAAAGGAAAAGAGGCTCAGAAAGAATGAAGAGGGTTTAAGAGAAATGCAAGACAATATGAAACATAATAATATCTATATAGTAGGGATACCAGAAGAGGAAGAAGAGCAAGGGGTAGAAAACCAGTTAGAAAAAGTAATGATGAAAAACTTCCCTAATTGGATGAGAGAAAAAGTCCCACAAATCTAAGAAAAACATAGAGTCCCAATCAAGAGGAACCCAAAGAGGCTCACTTCAAGACATATCATAATTAAAATGGCAAAATACCAAGACAAAGAGAGAATCTTAAAAGCAGCAAGGGAGAAATAGGAAGTCACATACAAGGGAGCCCCAATAAAGTTAGCAGCTGACTTCTCAGTGGAAACACTCCAAGACAGAAGAGAATGGCAAGAAATATTCCAAGTAATGAGAACCAGAGGCCTGCAGCCAAAGCTACTTTACCCAGCAAGTCTCTCAATCAAGATAGAAGTCCAAATGAGGAGATTCCCAGACAAAAGAAGTCTAAAAGAATACACTTACACCCACCCAGCTCTTCAAGAGATGCTAAAGGGCCTGCTTTAAGGAAAGGAAGAAAAAGAGAGAGAAAGAGAGGAACACAGGTACAAAAAAGGCAATGAATAAGTACCTATCAATAATAACCTTAAACATAAATGGATTAAATGCTCCAATCAAAAGACATAGAATAGCTGAATGGATAAGAAAGCAGGAACCACACAAATGCTGCCATCAAGAGACCCACCTCAGGACAAAAGACCTGCACAGACAGAAACAGAAGGGCTGGAAACAAATATTCCAAGCAAATGAACAGGGGAAAAAAGCCAGGGTAGCAATACTCATATCAGACAAAATAGACTTCCAAAAAAGGGCCAGAAGAAGAGACCCAGAGGTCACTTCATAATACTCAAGGGAAGAATCCACCAAGAAGACATAAACATTATAAATATATATGCAACCAACATAGGAGCACCCAAATACATAAAGACAATATCACAGGACTTCAAAAAAGATATTGACAGCAACACAATTATAGTAGTGGATTTTAACACCCCACCATAAAAAATGGACAGATCTTCCAAACAAAATATCAACAAAGATATTGTGGCACTGAACAATGCCCTATAGGAAATGAACTTAACTGATATATATAGAACCCTTCATTCCAAAGAAGCAAAATACACATTCTTTTCAAATGTACATGGAACATTTTTTACAATAGACCACATGATAGTACATGAAGCAAACCTCAACAAATACAAGAAAATTTAAATTATACCAGGCATTTTCTCTGACCACAAGGGGCTAAAACTAGAAACCAACACCAAGGAAAGAAACCCAAAACACTCAAAATCATGGGGATTGAAGAATGAAATAAGGTAAGAAATCAAAACGTTTCTGGAAACAAATGAAAATTAGCTCACAATAACCCAAAACTTATGGGACACAGCAAAGACAGTCCTGAGAGGGAAGTTCATAGTGATACAGGCCTACCTAAAAAAGAAAAACATTTCAAACAAAGAACCTAACCCTATGCCTACAAGAACTAGAGGAAAAACAACAAAGACAGCCTAGAGCAAGTAGAAGGAAGTAAATAACCAAGATCAGGGCAGAATTAAAATATATAGAGACTAAAAGCAGAATTCTAAGGATCAATGAATCCAAGAGCTGGTTCTTTGAAAAGATAAAGAAAATCGAAAAACCTTTAAGCAGCCTCATCAAGAAAAAAGAGAAAGGATCCAAAAAAAAAAAAAACCCACAATCAGAAATGGAGGAGGAGAGATTATAACTGACACCACAGAAATACAAAGGATTGTAAGAAATTACATGAAGAAATGTATGCCAAGAAATTTGAAAATGTAGGTGAAATGGAAAAATTTATAGAAAAACATAATCTTCCAAAACTCAATGAAGAATAAGCAGAAAGCCTGAACAGACCAATAACAGTAGATGAAATTGAAGCAGTAATAAAAAAAACTCCCAACACACAAAATTTCTGGTCCAGATGGTTTCACAGGAGAATTCTACAAAGCATTTAAGGAAGAGCTAACCCCTATCATTCACAGACTATTTCAAAAAATCCAGAATGCCGAAAGACTCCAAAACTCTTTTTATGAAGCCAGCATCATCCTAATCCCAAAACCAGATAAAGACACAACAAAGAAAGAAAGCTTCAGGCCAACATCCCTGGTGAGCATAGACGCTCACAATATTGGCAAACAGCATGCAACAATACATTATAAAGGTTATACACCATGACCAAGTGGGATTCTTCCCAGGGATGGAAGGATGGTATAATATTCCAAAATGAGTTAATGTAATACATCACAGAAACAAGAGCAAAGACAAAAACCACATGATCATATCAATAGATGCAGAAAAAGCATTTCATAAGGTACAGCACCCATTTATGATAAAAACACTCAGCAAAGTGGGAATAGAGGGAGCACTCCTCAATATAATAAATGCCATATATGAAAGACCTACTGCCAACATCATACTCAATGGGAAAAAACTAAAATCTTTTCCACCAAGATCAGGAACAAGACAAGGTTGTCCACTTTCACCACTTCTATTCAACACACTATTGGAAGTTTTAGCCACAGCGATCAGACAAGGAAAGGAAATAAAAGTCATCCAAATCAGAAAGGAGGAAACAAAACTGTCACTGTTTGCAGATGACATGATAGTGTATAGAGAAAATCCTATTGACTCAGCCAAAAAACTGCTCGTCCTAATAAATGAATTGGGTAAAACAGTGGGATACAAAGTCAATGTCCAGAAATCAAAGGCATTTTTGTATACCAACATGAAACTGCAGAAGAAGAACTCAAGAAAAAATTCCATTTGATATAGCAAAAAGGAACATAAAATTCCTAGGAGTAAATCTAATCAAGGATGTAAAAGACCTGTATGCAGAAAAGTACACAATACTGAAGAAATCAAGGAAGAAGCAAACAAATGGAAACATATACCATGTTCATGGATCCGAATAATTAACATCATCAAAATGCCCATACCACTCAAAGCAATTTACAGATTCAATGCAATCCCTATTAAAGTACCAATGGCATATTTCAAACACATAGAACAAACACTTCAAAAATGTATACGGAACCATAAATGACCCCAAATAGCTGCTGCAATTTTGAGAAAGAAGAACAAAATAGGAGGGATTACAATACCTGATACCAAATTGTATTACAAGACCACTGTAATCAAAACAGCCTGGTATTGGCATGAAAACAGGCACATGGACCAATGGAACAAAACAGAGAGACCAGAAATAAACCCAAGTCTCTACAGTCAATTAATATTTGACAAAGGGGGCAGCAGCGTAAAATGAAGTAAAAATAGCCTCTTCAACAAATGGTGGTGGGAGAAGTGGACAGCTACATGCAAAAAAATGAAACTTGATTACCAACTTACACCATACACACAAATAAATTCCCAGTGGATAAAATATTTAAATATAAGCCATGTCACTATTAATGTCCTAGAGGAAAACATAGGCTATAAAATCTCAGATATTTCATGCATCAACATTCTTACTGATATGTCCCTTAGAGCAAAGGACATAAAGGAAAGACTAAACAAATGGGATCTCATGAAAATAAAAACCTTCTGCATAGCTAAAGAAAACATCATTAAAATAAAAAAGAACCAACTGTATGGGAAACCACATTTACCAGTGATACCTGAGACAAGGGTTTAATCTCCAAAATATATAAAGAACTTACATGGCTCTACTCTAAGAAAACAAGCAACCCAATTAGAACATGGGCAAAGGACTTGAACAGACACTTCTCCAATGAGGACATACAGATGATTCAGAGACAAATGAACAGATGCTCAATATTGCTAGCTATCAGAGAGATGCAAATTGAAACCACAATGAAATACCACTTTACACCAGTCAGAATGGCCATCATAAATAAAGCAACAAACAACAAGTGTTGGAGAGGTTGTGGAAAAAAGGGGACCCTAGTGCACTGTTGGCGGGACTGCAGACTGGTTCAACCACTATGGAAAGCAGTATGGAATTTTCTCAGAAAACTAAAAATGGATCTGCCTTTTGGCCCAGAAATTGCACTGCTAGGATTATATCCTAAGAACCCTGAAACACCAAGCCAAAAGAACCTTTGCATCCCAATGTTCATAGCAGCACAATTTACAGTAGCCAAGTGTTGGAAGCAACCTAGGTGCCCATCAGTAAATGAGTGGATCAAAAACTATGGTACATTTACACAATGGAATTCTATGCAGTAGAAAGAAAGAAGGAGCTCCTACCCTTTGGAACAGCATAGATGCAACTGGAAAGCATTATGCTAAATGAAATAAGCCAGGTGGTGAAAGACAAATACCATATGATCTAACCTTTAACAGGAACCTAAACAACAAAACAGAGAAACAAGCAAAATATGACCAAAGACACTGAAATAGAGAACAGGCTGACAGTTCAGAGGAGAGAGGGAAGGGAATTTCAGGGGAAAAGGGGTAAGAGTTTATAGGAACAAGTATAAAGGACACATGGATAAAAAACTAGGGGCAGGTGGAAATGGGAGGGAGGAGGGAAGGGCTGGGTGGGTGGATTGGGATGTGAGTAAAAGATAGAAAATTGTACTTCAACAACAATTAAAATAAAACAAAATAAATGTTACTTTTAATTCAAAGATTATCATTAACTTGATACTTAATTAACCTTATTTGAATGCAGAAAAGAAGGTCAATTAGTATACATACCCACTGTGATTGAGAATGGAATTAGGAGTGCGGTAGAGTGGGTGGACCTCTTATGATGAAAAAGTACTTATGGAGAAATTTTTCAATCATAAAACATAGGAAGGTATTTAAAAAAGAAACATCCCTACATATGATGTCTCTCTAGGTAAAGCTCAGCCATTGTGAAATGTAATGAGTGTGTTGTGCAACAGTGATGTAACCTGGAAGCCAAGGAGAATGGAGTCCAATGTGTATGCATGAACAATGACAACTTTACTGTAGGTCAGTGGGGGTGGTAGATGCCATTGAGTAAGCATGTGTACAGTGTGGGCATCATATTCAAAATGATTGAGGAAGTAGAGCAATGAATCTACATCAAATTTTGTGTTAATCTTGGACATTCCTCCACAGAAACTATTCAGATGATTCAGAAGGCCACAGCTGTGGGCTACTGTTGCGTAGCACCTTCATCATGACAACACACCCACTCGTGCATCATGTCTCATGAAGGGGTTTTTTGGTGAAACATCAAATCACCCAGGTGACTCAGCCCCTAAACAGTCCAGATTCAGTGTCCTGCAACTCCTGGCTTTCCCCAAAACTAAAATCACCTTTGAAAGGGAAGAGATTTCAGGCCATCAGTGAGATTCAGGAAAATACAATGGAGAAGCTGATGGTGATTGGGAGAACTGTGTGACGTCCCAAGGTGCTTACTTTGAAGGGGGCTGAGGTGTCATTGTCCTATGTACAATGTTTCTTGTATTTTGTATCTTCTTCAGTAAATGTCTCTGTTTTTCATACTACATAACTGGATACATTCTGGACAGACCTTATACATAATAGAGGAATAATGTTTTCCTCTAATTAGAAAGGTCCATCTAAAGTAACTGAAGAACTAAATTTGAAATCAAGAGATAAAAATTCTACTTTTATTTCTTTCAATGTAGCCATAATACTTCTGAGTCATTGCTTATAATTGCTTGTAAGGATCAAGCGTACTATTCACTAATTCCAGTAATATCTTTGAGCATCTACTATGTGCTCTGCATTGTCCTCATTGCTGGAGATATAAAATGAGTTTACTTCCACATTAGTCAGAACTCTTTTGGTTATTGAAAAAAATTAAAAAGCAAGCAAACAATAACAAAAAGGAAAAAATAACTCTTTTGGTTACAACTAATCATAACTCCAACTCAGACAAATTAAATCAAAGAGAAAATGCAATAGCTTACAAAACCCCAGAATGCAGGGATGGGAGAACTTCACATGCACCTAGTTTCAGAGGTTAATAGTGCTTCATCAGGACCTAGTCTATCTCTCTATCCCAGCTCCTTAGTTTACACAAAATTGTTTGGCAATACAAAGGAATGAAGTGCTGACACATGCTCCTATACAGTTTTCATTTCATGCAGGATTTCTCAATATAAGAACCCCTGACAACTCCCTGATTATATCCTCATTGCACCAAGACCAAATTCCCTGGGTAATCCTTTTCCTCATCCATGCCTAGTGTAATCCCACCTCAATATTCTACTGTATAAAGTCCAATCATTGTACACCAAACACAATGTCTGGCCCACTAGCTGCTGTGTAAATGTATCTCCTCTCACCTTCTATCTACAAGGTTGTATTTCTTATGCTTGCCAACTAAATTATTTTAGTCTTTGTTTTTATTTAAATTTATTTATTTATTATATTATTCTTTTATCTATGATCCATTTTCTGGGATTTCAGTTCAGAAAAAATCCATGGCCCACTTATTCATAAGATATTCTGGGCCAATTTCCAATTAATCATCATTTGATGCTTCCTCACTGAACCATCAAAGATCCTACATGAGGTTACTTTGCTGGTACAATTTATATTGTTCACACTTAGCACTGATGAGAGAAGCTATGCTTGGGTTTTCAGTTATCATTTGAGGAAAACAATGCACATGACTCTTACCCCTCTTTTCTACAATTACTTATAGTTTTCATATAACCCAGTGTAAAGGTTCAGCAATAGTGTAATTCAATTTTTTCCCTAGGGCCAGTGTAAACATCTTTCCTCTCTATTTTCTCTCTCTTTGAAGTTAATGATGTATTTCAGAAAGAGAAGTACTTACGAGTCAGACAGTATGAAATCCCTCTTGTTATCTACTAGTTGGAGATTCTTGGAAAGTCATCTGGTCCTTCTGAGCCCCAGTTCTCACAAGTATTAAATGGTGATAACAATGAACCTATCCTGAAATGTAGTTGGGAAGATTATGGGAAATAAGGTTTGTAAGATTCTAGCATAGTTCCTGAGACAAAGTAGCCACTTGGTAGACAAAGGGCACATGGACCAAACCAAAGGAGGGTAGGATCAAGGGTAGTGTGTGGGGATGGTTGGGGAGTGATTAGGGAAAATGGAATCTATTGTACTTGAACAACAATAAAAAATAAATAAAAATCTTTCAACAAAAAAATGAAAAATAAGTCACATTTCCTCCTTCAAAGACATAAAATTTTTATATTTATTTCTCTAGGTATCACTTTACTTTTTATATAACCATATTTTTTCTTTTTTTCCCTTATGCATTCATAAATCCCTTGACCTTGTGAACACACTTTGTTTCCTTTTATTGCTCATGAATCTGACACAGTTTCCATGGGAAAGTTTCCTAACAAATGATTCATAGCTGTATAAAATATAATAACTTTGATTGATGTTCCTATTCTAAAACTATAGGTAAACACATATTGATGATAAAAACATCTAATAATCCTATTGTGGGTCAGAATGCATTATGTGATTTTCATTAATGTTCTCATTTAATCTAACATTGTGAACATTTTACAAATGAAGAAACATTTGTAGATGCTAAAAACTTGCTGTGAAGTCATTCAGGTAGTGTGTGGTAGAACTTATCCTTAAACCCAGGCCTGGCCACTATGACTCAATTAAACTACTTCACATAACATTCCAGGTAGACCAGTGCCTAGGACACTGGCATCTCTCTATCAGGTATAGTGCTGGCAGAATGAAAATACCAGGCTAAGTCAAAAAGAGACTTTAGGAGCTCATACTTCAAGATACAGGTGGACACTCCTATGTGAGCAGAGATGTAAATACAACAGCAGTCTGAGGAGAAACCCAGGATGTAAGAATGACCTCTTATCCCAAGGCTCAGGCATGGTGCCCATTCACAGTTCTATTTCCTCCTTTATGATTCCTTCCCATGTTATTATCCCAGGTCTCACCTGGAATCTCTACAGATACTTTGTTTGGGATGTCAAGTCTGCTCCCAAGGATACCTCATCTCCTGCTTTCAGCTGCCCTGTGATGTCTCTGCCTCCTACTCAGCTCCCACCTTGCCAGGTTCACCAAACTCTAAGTTGTGGGAACTTGGTTTTCCAGCTCTCTTCAGCAAAGTAGCATCAGACCGTATTCTTTAGCTCAAAAATTTAACAGCACGCACATTCTTTTAGCAGGAAAACAGGTCAGCACCCCTTCCACTGGTGTTTTGCTACTTTAAACCTTTAAGATTTCTCATCACAATATCAAATTGGGTCATTGAAGCTCAGCCTAGTGTAGGTGGGTCAAGTTTGATCTAAGTCATAAAATAAGAGCGAGTCCCAATGTGTTGACTGGGGATGGTGGAACATTTGTTCACTAGATCTGGATTTAAAGGAAGGCAGGAAAAGTGTACCTGGGGCCAGCCACCAGGAAATGAGCATGGAAGAAAATGAAGCAGGACCCTGAATCCAGATCATGTGACTAAAGAATCAGGTAACATCATCATGATTCTGGGATGCAGTGATAAGGAAACCCTATAGATGCAAAAGTGGTTAAACCAGGAAAGGCTTAGCCTGCCACTTAGTACTAATGAAAATATTTGATATCACCTTACAAATGTTACTTCTTTTTCTCTTCCAAATATGTCTTTGGTATACATTATTTTACACATTTTAGAGAGAGGAAATTTGCGATTCAGAAAGAATAAATAATTTGTCCAATGTCTTAGAGTTAATGAGTAACCAAGATTTGAATATAGATATGTCTGCTTCCAGAACTTATGACAATATTCCAGATATTTAGGGGACTGCACTTCAGTTTTATCCCTGGAAATCAAGATGGTCTCCGAACCTAATGAACCAATGGGGCAGGAACTTACTGATGCATGGCTCAGTCAGACTTTTTGCAGTGTTTTACTAATCAGGTGACTGAGGTCCCATATGGCCAAAGGGCTGGAATCCACAAGAGCTCATACATATGGAGAGCTTTACCATACAAAATGGTAGAACTAACAGTCTTGACTTGGGCTATGTTGTACTCAGGACTTCTAGCATCTGAAACATAGCTTCACCTTCCTCATTCCCTACTCTGACATTTCACTCTCCTTGCAGTCTTTCTCTCTCATGTCCTCATAATATGTCTGCAGTGATCTGAGTGAGTTCACTTGCTTTCACATGCCCTTTAAGCTTGCAATTCCACCAGTGTTTTCTAAAAATAATATAAAGCCATTCTTAGGTAGGAATGTTCATTTGCTCAGAGCTAAGCTTCTGGGGAGCTCCAGGCAGTAACTGACACATTTGCACAGACCTGTTCCATTTTTTTTTATCAGCACTGAGATGTATTTCTTTAACCTGGAAATACAGATTGTGGCCTGTTTTGTAGCAGTCCGTGACTGGTGCAGGTTCTCTTAGGCTTCATTTCATTAAAGATAAAATATAGTTAGTAATGATCAAATCAGGTAATGCACTAAGCATACTAAAGCAACAGTGATAACTTGGGAGTCCCCAGTGAATAAATTGAAGTGGGGTTTGTAGGCTAAAGGGGCCTACAGAGCCAAAAGCCACGGGAGGAAGTTAAAGAGAAGTAGATTGTGGTCATAAGAGGAAATTCCAAAAGCCAAAACTGTTGGAAGGTGAAACAGACCACTTTGGAAAGTAGTGAGTTTCTTCCCATCATTGAGAGTGAGGCTGGATTAACACTTAAAGATTGTTGAGACCTGGCTGGTGTAGCTCAGTGGATTGAGTGCGGGCTGCAAACCAAAGTGTCGCAGGTTCGATTCCCAGTCAGGGTACATGCCTGAGTTGCAGGCCATGACCCCCAGCAACCGCACATTGATGTTTCTCTCTCTCTCTCTATCTCCCTCCCTTCCCTCTCTAAAAATAAATAAATAAAAATCTTAAAAAAATAATGTTAATTTGAATGAAAATAATTAAAAAAAAAGATTGTTGGGAAAGGGCTTGCTCCTGAACACCCGGCCCTCAGGCAAGCTAAGGTTTTTATGGAAACGTGCAGTGCCAGAGAGTAGCCAGGCTTAGTGCAGACAGGACCCTGGGAAATAAATTGTTCTGGCGCCTGACTATGAAAAAAAATTACAGTTAGCATGACCCCATTATCTTCAGGGCCATTGCAATCTGTACTGGTATGGGAGGAGGGTAGTGGTAGTTCTCAGTGTCAGGAATCTGGGTAGTGATATGAATCCGCTTTATCATGGAGAAAATAAATTAATAAAACAAAACAGGACATTTGGCAGAATCTGAAGTGGGAGGGCCAGCTTGGCATTCTGGGAAGATATACTAGATTAAGTCAGAGATGCAGCTAAAGAAGTGCTAAGGTTCAGGTAAGAATCTGGAATACTAGAAAACCAGGATGAGATGATGTGTCCTGGACACAAATGGTGTAGAGGAGGGTGGAAGGGCATCTCAGGGAGAGGAAAGACTCCTTCCCTTGGTGCTCCAGCCAATGAGCTTGAGGTTCTTATACAAGGAAGGTCAGCATGATACTGCATAGCAAAGGGCCTGTCTGTGCCAAGTCTGGGTGAGCAGGAGCTGATTCTTCCAGCAGGGTCTAGGTGAGTTTTATACTGCCATCATATACTGCCTTCAACTCTGAGACCACATGACCTAAGGGAATGTGGAATTCAGCCAGAGTTGTCTTAAATTTGCTTATTGGGTCAATCCTTGGTATAAAGCAGCAACTCTCAAAGTTTAGCTTATGTCAGAATCACCTGGATGGCTTTTTAAATGCCAGATGGTCAGCCCCACTTCCTAGAGTTTCTGACTCAGTGAGTCTGGAGTCTGAGAATCTGCATTTCTAACAAGTTCCCAGGAATGGTCTAGGAGACCACCCTTTGAGTAGCTCTTGTCTAAAGTAATACTAAATCAAAGATCACTGATAAACATTATTTCCTCCATATGTTATTCAGCAAATGTAGCATTATCTTGATTTCAGTTAGTATGCCAAGAACTACACGTATCTCAGTAAACAATATAGAATCCTTGGTGTCAAGTGATAACAGTTTAAAGATACATGAATGGGCAATTACAAGACAGGTTATATGCCAAGACAAGAGTAATTCCTGGGGACAGTGAGCATATGAGTATTTGTGCACAGTGTACTGTGTACTGAGTGTACTGAGACATAGAGTCTTAGGGACATTAGACCAAGTTTCTGGCCCCTATGACCTTGAAACCAGAAGGTGATTTAGGGTCAGAAAACCCTGAATCAGCTCTTGGCTCCACTTCCTTGGTAGCTGGCTGATCGTGGGCATGTTAATTAAGTTCTTTGTGTCTTGTGTCCCTTGTCACCAAATGGTCTTGAGTCATATAACAACATGACAGTGGGCATGTTCTAGGCACAAGGCCACAGCCTGACAGTCTGTCCCTATTCTGAAGGAGCTCACACTTTGCTAGTGGCAGTGGGATTAGAGGTAGGACATTACCATGCAGATGCCTGAATAAGATAAGCTGAGACAAGATAAAAATACAATGGCAAGGGCAGCAAGATATGAAAAGGGCAGATGATTTTAGGGAGGGTTGTCAGGGAAGGCCACCCTAGGAGGTAGCATTTGGTTTGAGATCTGGACAATGAGAAGGAGGCTATATTTTCCATGTAGGCTATGCCATGGGGTGAATATGTTAATAGATATATACGTTAAATTCTATGGTGGTCAACTATCAAAAATATACTTATTATCACCACCATCATCCTCTTATTTTTCTTACTGTTATTATTATTACAATTATACAATTACCCCAGTGCCTGGAAGACAAGTGTATGAGCAAAGCTCAGAGGGGCATAGCCTTCTGGGCACATTTGGAAAGGTCATAGGTCAGTAACACTGAGGCACAGAGCATTCAGAGTTGCATGAATGACAACGCTTGAGAGTTCAAGTAACAGATCTGTGGGCCAGGCCACACCCTAGACATTGTCCTCAGGAACCACTGGGTAGCCATATGACATGTTCATAGTTGTGTTTTAGGAAAAGTACCTGTCATCTCACTCTTTTTTGTGTGCAGCATGGGAAGTGGGTGGAGGTGAGCAAGACTGAGGGCAAGGGGAAGACATTGGCAGTCTGCAGCAGGAGAGAATGGTGGGGCACACAGTGACACAGATATTTAGGAGGAGCCATGAACAGAATGCAGCAGTCAATTAGACTGGAGGCTGAAGGTGCGTGGACAATGGAGGCAGCCTCCATGGAGACAGGATGTGCCTCACCCCCATCTCCTTTCAGATTATAAACTCAGGAAGACAAACCATGGAGGCAGGATTTTGGGGAACCTGTTGCAGGATGTTGGGGAGGTAACTTTGCTACACATGCTCCTTACTGTCAAATAAGGTATTGTCCTCTTTCACAGAGAAGGGTCTTATGAAGACTGAGCCAGATGACAGGTATGAAAAGCACTTTGGCAATTTTAAAATATTTTTCAAATGTGAGGTACTATTTTTATTACCTCTGTTTCCTTGTATAGAATGTGACCCAGTAACTGGGTGATAATGTCTGGCTGCTCTGGAGGGAGCCACAAAGCAGGAGATAGCAGGCCTGAATTTGCTAGGCTAAGTTGTGGGCATCATCAGAGGAGAGGCAGCAGCTTGAATGATTCAGTGGCTGCAAGGAAGTAATTCCCACCCATTGGCTTCAATGGGAGCTACGATGGTAATGAAAAGTTATTAAGCATCCCCCATTACTAAGCTGTGTTGGGCAGCTGGCTTCTGGTGCATAGAGGCACTCCCAGCAAAGGTGTACCTCTATGCAAAGCATTCATAATAACTTAGATAAATTCCCCTTCACTGGGCTTTGTAAATGGAAACCTATTTAGGCTGAAGCTGGATGTGCTGTACCATAGAAGCCATTTTATTGTGGCTGATTTCCTCCGTATTTTTTTCCTCTCTATTCCTACCTGCCACTTCTATTTCCCTTCCTCCTCTCATTGCTCAGGTTTTACTATCTGTTGTGGTGTCAGAAAGGAATATCTGAGGCATGTTCACTGATGCTTTTGGAGCCCAGCCATTTACTGAGGGGAGTGCTGAGGTCCACAATACAGGGGTTCTCTGTGTGGGTACTGTGATTGAGAATCATGGGAAGCTTGTGGTCCCATTCAGCTTGCTTCTGTTTCTTGAAAAGTGATTGGACAGGTCTACACATGACTTCCCCTGTCATTTTGTGTATGCACATGAGAACCCTGTGGCCCAGCAGGGCCTCCTGTCCTTTCACCCCAGTCAGGCATCTTGAGAACTTGCTCAGAGTACAGTGACTTCATGTACTGTGATTCCTCTGGGGTTCCAAGGAAACCCCTGAATCACTGGAATGACTGGAAAACTCCTTTGCTGTGAAGAATTTTTTTCCTTATCAAAACTCCTAGAAGGGCCACAGTAAAATAGCTCAATCCCATATTGCATAAGTAGTCATGGGTCTACTCAGTGCTCTCTCCTCTCTCCCAGATGACCAGTCTTGTCTGTCCCAGCCCAGCCCCTCAGAATTCTGCTCCCACATTCTCTCAGACTGTAAACTGTAACCCTCCAGGAAGTCCCAGGTTTCTGTGGGTAAAAAACCCTGGACTAACCCCCACCCCCATCTCCCTACCCTGGCCCTGCTTCTAAGTTCTGCTTCTTCTTCGAGGACATTGGTTGGAACAGATTATCACCTTCTCCACCAAAACTAAAACGGCATCCATTCAAAGCTGAACTGTTTCTTGTAATAGAGACCACTGTCTTTGTTTGAGCCTCAGTACATAGCTGGCATTTGCATTAGTTCAATAAATATTTACTGATTAGTGACTACTGGGGATACAAATGAAAATAAGACCTAGCTCCTGCCTATAAGAAACCCACAATCTAGAAGAGAAAGAAACAAATGTAAACAAATAAGTACAACAGGTTATTTTAAATGTCCTTTATAATTTGGAGATGTTGGTATTTGCTGACATTTGTTCATCTCTGGGGAAACCAGGATGGACAGAGCATCTGACTTATAATTTCTGGGGGTCTCATGTTATTACTGACAGCCTTACTACAATCGCCCTGTATCTGTAAGCATTAACTCCATTGTACAGCCGAGGAAACTGAGGCATAAAGCAGTTAAATGACTTTCCAGATATTGAGAAAGGGGCATAACTATAAACAATGTTCTTGCCTATTTGACTCCAAAAGTTTCACTCTTTACCCTCCTCCAGCCTGCCTCCCTCTGATACCCTCCTTTTTGGTTGAAGGCTTGACACCAGCTTGAAAAATTGTGGGGACTGACCCTTTCTAGGTCATCATCAAGCCAGACCATTTCTACTTCTGAAATGAGGTCAGCTTCAGACGTGTGACAAAACAAGGAAATATTTCCCCATTCAGAGGATCATTAAAATAAATGAAAGCAGGCAGCTCATTGTTATGCAAGAGGAAATAACATAAATGGGAAAGAATCTATGAACATTACATGCAAAAGTCTCTGGGAAATTTGCAGAGGAAACAAATGGGCCAGCATGTGAATGAATAATGCCTTGCCAATGGGAAATTGGGAACCATGAGGCCAAACTCATAGCAAAATGATCCATTCTGTTCAGCATGAAATGAATTCTCTGGCAAAATAGGGGAAAAGCAGCTTAAGAACATGCTCTTTGACTATAAGATTTATGGATCTGGGTTTTTGAGTTCTGAAAGATGAGGGAATGCTTAAACATACTTCTCTGGGCATATAAGTAGATTCTTGGTGCATTCTTCTACAGCAAGGTGAACACCTTTGGCCATGTCTCTGCAAACTTGGCAGTGTTTGGAGATGACTTATTCCACACTCCTGGTTCTTTCTAAAAATAAGAACAGGGAACTAAAACCACCCCAGGAAGTTGGACATGGCATCCAATACAATGCTTGTCAGAACAAGGACAGTTCAGTAAGCCCCCATCCTTTCTGACAAAGGGACAGTTTCTAGTTGATTAGGAGAATGTTTGATCATCCAGCCAGTTTCCATTTGTCCCTACTTGGGCATACTCTGAATTTATTCCAAATTCCTGTCCACTTGCAAATTCCATTCTACTTCTCCTCAGAAAAGTGTCTTTCTTCATGAAGAATTAGTTGATTGATCTATTATTGGCAAGACAAGAGTCCCTCTTCCTCATGGTCCTTATGCATCTACTTGGAAGTATGAAATGTATGGAAAACACAATGGAATTTGTTTTCCCTCGCCAAGCATTCATTCCCACTTTATGTAATAACACTATGGTTTTCTGAGAGGAAGTTTCTGGGCAGATATTCATTCTCTTCTTAGGATTCAGTAAATTTACCAAAAAGAGGTTTTGGGGCCACTTCCATGAGATAGTATGATTCCATCTCTTTAAAAATAAAAATAAGAATAAGAATTATGATTTAACCTTTACTGAAAGTTTAAGTACACATACAGTGGTAAGCACTTTTCATATATTATCTCATCTAATCGTCACATATACAGCTATGAAAGAAGCACTATTATTCCCATTTTACAATGTCTGTCCAGAAGGTATCTAGTCATGTAATATGAAAAACAGAGACATTTACTGAAGAAGATACAAAATATAAGAAACATTGTACATAGGACAATGACACCTCAGCCCCCTTCAAAGTAAGCACCTTGGGATGTCACACAGTTCTCCCAATCACCATCAGCTTCTCCATTGTATTTTCCTGAATCTCACTGATGGCCTGAAATCTCTTCCCTTTCAAAGGTGATTTTAGTTTTGGGGAAAGCCAGGAGTTGCAGGACACTGAATCTGGACTGTTTAGGGGCTGAGTCACCTGGGTGATTTGATGTTTCACCAAAAAACCCTTCATGAGACATGATGCACGAGTGGGTGTGTTGTCATGGTGAAGGTGCTACGCAACAGTAGCCCACAGCTGTGGCCTTCTGAATCATCTGAATAGTTTCTGTGGAGGAATGTCCAAGCTTAACACAAAATTTGATGTAGATTCATTGCTCTACTTGCTCAGTCATTTTGAATGCAATGGCCACACAAAACACATGCTCACTCAATGGCTTCTGTTACCCCTACTGACTAATACAGTGAAGTCACCATTGTTCATCGATAGGAATTTGAGTCCATTCTCCTTGGCTACCAGGTTACATCAATGTTTTTCAAACAATTCTCATTATATTAACAATGCCTGGACTTTCTGGACAGATGTTGTATAGATGCAGAGAATGAGAATGTATAGGCTGATAGTGCAGAATCAGGCCTTTGTACCCAGATGTCTCTGCCTTCAAAGTCTATACCCTTCACCGCTATGTTCTGTGCTGCTAATTTTTATTTTATATTAACCATACATACTAGAGATTGAATGCTCTGAGATGTATTAAGTAAAGAATGCTATTTATAGACACTTAACACTAAACAATATTAAGAGCTTTGTTGAGCTCCATAGCCACCATTGTCATTATCAGCTATGTGCTCAGAAAAGGGCAATTATGTAGAAGTTAGAGAAGTAGTATGGGGGTGGAAATGGTGATGGTGATGATGATAATGATAACATTTACTGAGAGACTATTATGTGTAGGTACTTTCTATGTATTATCTCATCTAATCCTTATAATTTTACTATTTATAGTAGGTAAGAAACTGGAATATTGAGAGCTATCTTGCCAATGGCACAACAGTAGGAACACAGGGATTTGTAGAACAGGGAATTTTTCCTTCCTTCCTTCCTTCCTTCCTTCCTTCCTTCCTTCCTTCCTTCCTTCCTACCTTCCTTCCTTCTTTTTGTTGTTCAAGCACAGTTGTTTCCATTCCCCCCCACCATTCCCTCTCGCCACATCCATCCCTGTCTCCCACCCTCAAACCTACCCACTTTGGCTTTGTCCATGTGTCCTTTATACATAGAACAGGGATTTGAACACAGATGTGCATGAATTCTCAGGCCCTTAAGTCAGGCCTACTTTTCTTCCAAGCATTTGCAAACCGCCTTCCCTCATAGGATGGCCATTTTCCCACTTTAGCAGATCTCTACCCACCCTGGTAGCTTAAACTCTAAAAAGTCCTGATGATTTTCTTTCAAGGCCTTAAACACACCAGAAAGGACAAGCCCCCTTGTTCAGCTGTCCCTCTGCCATGTAGATTGCAAAACATCAGACCCTGTGGAGGCTCTGCTGTTAGCCTAGCAGCTCTCCTGCAGGAGCCCAGAAAGGGGAAGGTAGACCCACAAGCCTCATAGTAGCAACAGGGGCATTGCACCATAATGGAACCCTACAGACCAGAGTAGACTAAGGATCCAAGATGCATGAATTTCAAAACTGAAGCAACAATGTACATATTTTCCAGCTTGCAATTGTCTCTTAATTGGACCATGAATAGCAATTACATTATAGAGCCCAACAGAAATTTGTGGGTAATTAGAGTATACTTGGAGGTTGGGTTTTAATGGAGGAACCCAGCTAATCATTGAGTGACTCACCCTTTACCAAGTGCTAAAGTCATCATGAAACACCTATTAATCACTCAGAGAAATTGTAAGCATGATTTTAATTCCTTCTAGATTAAGACTAAGAAGGTTGGAAACCCACACTACCCAGAGGCTCCATCTGTCTCCTTGAAGAAGTGGGAAAAACAGGAGCAAAGGTGCTCCCATAATCTGGGAGTTTACAGTCCTGTCTGTAGCTACTTTGAACACTTTGTCCACTTCAATCATCAGCACCACTTTGTGGGGAGTGTATATTTATGCCCATTGCACATATAAAGGCATTTAGATGAGCAATTTACCCAAACTCATAGAGCTAGAAAGTGGCAGACCCAGAGTTTACATCCAAGTATTTAATATAGGTGAAGCTCAAAGGTCATGACCTTTCAGTTCTACAATTGCTCAACATTTTCGAGCACCTACTGTGGGCAGCGTCTTTTCATATATCATGCAATTAAATACTTTCAACAGCTATGTAAGGTAAGTAGTTTTAAATCATATTCACAAATAAAAAAGTATAAATCTGACAGGAGTAGTAGTTCTTGTTTTAGACTATCACTCTCTCCTACCCTTCTCATCACACACACACGTACACACACAAACACACCACACTTCTTCAGTCCCTCAATCTCTGAAACCACATTTTGGGAGTTTCCTCAAAATTAGGCCATGAAGCTATAATATAAGAGATAATCTAAGAAGAACTACTAGTGGGATGGAGAAATGGCATAAGAAGAGTAAGGCAGCCAAAAAAGGATAAGTTAACAAAGCAGGTACCAATGTTAGAGACTGGTATGGCCTCAGAAGGGAACTAGAAAACAGTATATGCAACACACATGGCATTGCCTCACTGAAGAACAATGAATGGGGAATCCTGGAGGTGGCAGAGTTAATTCTGCCATGCTTCCAGCTTTTGATGAGGACAGCAAAATGGATTTGGTAAGGCCCTCAGGCAGTTCTAGGTGGTAAAGATAGGGGCAGGGTACCAGTTCAATAGCAAAGGAACAAACTGGATTTCAATGAACCTAGAAGCAAAGGAGAGGCAACAGAAAGGATAGCTTTGGAACCAGCTAGACCTGTTCAGATGTACTTCCTGTGTCATTCCCTGGCAATGATTGACCTAGAATAATGTGCTTGCGATCTCTTATTCAATCCAGGTCAAGTCATGTGTGAAACAAAGGGACTCTTCTTCACATCACAAAGTGGATTAGGAGACTCTAGGGCTCGTGCCAGTCAGATCTCTGCACTGCATTTACCGGGCATATAGTTGCTACTGAAAATATTAATTCATTTGTACCTTGAAAACTGCCTTAAAATGAGACAATAAGGGAGTTTCTCATCTAGTGAAAATATCAAATCATTCTTCATATAGGTGTTTTAAAGCAGTAAAGTTTAATTATCAACTTTTCTATGCAGAGAGCCATGGATTCCTGTGAAACTCTATTGAAATATCCCAGTTCCCATTTCACAAATACACACAGAAGATACAAATAAATATCTTTCAGAAAGCAGAAGAGATACTTCCACAATTATTTGGGGGAATCAATATGTAAGCACATGTACATTTAGTGAATTTGCTTTTTTGCCATCTGTGAGTATTCCCAAATCCTAATCCTGGTGGTAATATAAGGCAGTGTGTATTCATGGAAGGAAAGGATAGTGAATGTCATCTCCGAATGGCTGAGGACCATATAGGAACCTTGTTCTCTATCCTGGTTCTCAACTGCATCAGGGACACATGATTCAGCAGGGACAAAATCATTTTGTGATTCATTTGCTCTGCTCAGCTTTGGGCCATTGGTTTTCCTTTCATGTCAGCGCCTTTCCAGAAAATGATTTAGGTCAGGCTCAAGGATAAATGCTGACTGGTTTATTCTGAGCTCTCAAGTATAAGAAGAGGAGTGATGGAAAATAGAAGCCAAGTTTGGAGTTACTTAACCTGGCTAAGAGACATCAGTCTTTCATAAAAAGATATCAATCTGCTAACATCTTGGATCCAAGTCTTGGCTTGTTACTTTTGGGAAAGAAAACCTCCAATGGGGGTGATATATTTCACTATCATTTTATAATTAAATTTCTAAATTTTTCTTGCCAAAGCTTGTCTTCCTCATCAAGCATCATAGGTCAGAACTACAAAGTTCCAGGGCCCATAATTTACTTGACATTGTGCTGTGTCATTTTCTTCTCCCTTCGTTCCCTCCTGCAATATTCTAAGACAGAGAGACCTCTTCCGAAGCTTCAGAAAGGGAGTCCTACTATTTCTACTTTGTGTCAAGGGCCCTTTTATGTAAAAATAGACTTTCACTTGGAATTTGAGTGACAAGCAGAATCACTTAACAGCAAGTTTACTGCAGAGCAATCCCCCCCCTCTCCTCCCCCCTGTCTGTAGAAAATGATCTGTTGCCACCTATATGGGACAAGACCAAGTGGGTAGGGTCTGTTTGAGTCACAGACAAGGATATATTCCTCTTTCTGTTTTAAAAAAGAGGTACATTTTATGTCTTTTCCACATCTTCCCTCATTCTCTCTTACCATCATCTATCCTCAATAAAGTACATAGCTATAAACAAGCCTCTTAAATGCCATGCAACAAGGAAACACACTAAAGGCACAAGAGTAACAGTAAAATAGCAAGAACTTTACTCCCTCCTCACACTCTCCAGTTTCCTGACTAATGATCAGCATATTGTGAAGCTATGGGCATATGTGCTTGGCAATCAGGTAGTTCTGGTCAGAGAGCTAAGCCTTGAGATACCTGCAATGTGCCCCAGGGTAAGCCCTTCTCTAAGTGTCCATTTTCTCATAGCCAAGTGGTGAGATTGGGCTTGTGAAAAGGATTGCATGATTTAACATATGTGAAACCTTCATACTTATATGTATTATATGTGCCAAAGAAATGCTAGGAATATTCCCAGAACTCTATATTACCTTTTCTATGCTACATGATAAAGCATATCAGTGTGGATCCCACAAGAGCAGAAAAAGAGACACAACTTTAAAAATAATGTATACCATAGGTAAAATACCTGCCCTACTCATACCTTACTGAGACATATAACAGGATTGTCAGGTAAAATATAGAGTATCTAACAAAATATGCTTTTGTTTAAATATGGCCAAATATTATATAGGGTATATTTGTACTAAAGTTATTTATTGTTTATCTGAACTTTAAATTTAACTGGCTATCTTGTATTTTTATTCACCAATTTCAGCAACTCACTGGTGTATATAACTCAAACTCTTAAGTTGCTTTACCTGATTAAGGAATATAAGAGCTCAAGGGCACCAGTCAAAGTAGTTTGCCCCAATCCGGATCCCAAGTCATGATGATTTTCCTGCATAATCTTAGTCATGTGTTAGGCAACTTTGGAAAGATATCAATAAGCTTCAGGCAAGCAGACACAAAAACCTTTTTTATGATATGTGGATTTGCCAAAAGCAATACAATAACAAATGAAAACAGAGAAGCTAGAACCAGACAAATTATGCAACCCCTTCATTCACAGAGGCATCAATCTATAACAGGAAACTTAAAATTTTTGTATAAGAGTATGGAGATATATATTTTTTATTATGTAGATTTTCCAGTAGCAATATAAAAACAGAAAAGAAAACAGAGTGACTAGAGCCCATAGCATGCTTGTTACTTACTACTCTATCCAGGATTGTCAATCTCTGAACAAAAGTTTAATATTTTTATTTAAAGGTATTTCTTTGTCTGTGCTAATGTAGGAAATTGGAAAAAAAACCTTCCCTAAATACAGAAAGTTCTGTTCAAATAGAGAAAAGATTTAACGTGTGCTTTCAAAAGCCTGATTTGATTTGTGTCTCTCCTTCTTTTAAAGAAAGTAGGGGTGGGGTTTGTTTTGAGATGGGTAGAGGTAAGTAGTCTCTTAGAGAAATGTGTAGTGGGAAAACCTGAGATCATAGGCTGGGATCTATAACTTAGATTGTTTTGAAGCATTTCTAAGTTTGCTGCTTTCTTGTTGCTTCAGCTATCTATTGCTATGTAATTCCCAGTCAACCATGGTTTATGTGTTGCAATCATTCAAGGCCTAACAGGTTCATGGTATTTGGGCAGATGGAAGAGTATTCATGGAACTGTTGGGATGTCTGACATGCCTTTATTCAAGGGTAGGTGATCCACACACACTGCAAGCTGCATGTCCCCTTGCATGTCTCTATGTGGCACACTGCATGTCACCTATCCCCTATGTGGCACCTGTCATGGCACCCAGTGGGAAATTCCTATCTTCTTAAATACTAGAGCACAGGCAAAGCCCGCAGGATGCCAACAGATCTTATGCAACAGAGCTTCATACTATGAATGCAAGCCCACTCAAGGCCATGGGAACACTACTGATAAGTACTTATCAGACCCATTCTTTTTTTTTAACTATGCTATTTTTTATTGATTATGCTATCACAGTTGTCCCAACTTTTCCCCTTTCCCCCCACCACCTAACACCCCATACTCCCTCAGGCAATCCCCACACCCTTGTTCCTGCCCATGGGTCACATGTAGGTTCTTTGGCTACTTTATTTCTTATGCTGTACTCTACATCTCCATGGCTATTGTGTAACTACCTATTTGTACTTCTTTTTTCAATTATATTTTATTGATTATGCTATTACAGTTTTCCTAATTTTCCCCCTTTATCCCCACTCCACCCTGAACCCCCTAACCCTCCAGCATTCTCACGCTTCTTAGTTCATGTCCATGGGTTGTACATATAAGTTCTTTGAGTTTTCTGTTTCCTATACCATTTTTGGCCTCTCCCTTTCTATTTAATGCCTACCAATCATGCTTCTTCTTCTCTGTACCTTTTCCTCCCATTTTTCCCTTCCTCTTCCTGAATGAAAACCCTCCATGTGATGTCCATTTCTCTGATTCTGTTCCTGTTCTAGTTGTTTACTTAGTTTTTGTTTTTCTTTCTTTTATTTTTTTAGGTTCATTTGTTGATAGATGTGAGTTTGCTGTCATTTTACTGTTCATATTTTTTTATCTTTGTTTTCTTAGATAAGTCTCTTTAACATTTCATATAATAAAGGCTTGGTGATGATGAACTCCTTTAACTTGATTTTATCTGGGAAGCACTTTATCTGCCCTTCCATTCTAAATGATAGCTTTGCTGGATAGAGGAATCTGGGATGTAGGTCCTTGCCTTTCATGACTTCAAATACTTCTTTCCAGCCCCTTTTGTCTGTAATGTTTCTTTTGAGAAATCAGCTGATAGCCTTATGGGAACTCCTTTGTAGGGAACTCTTTCCTTCCCTCCTGCTGCTTTTAAGATTCTCTCTTTATATTTAATCTTGGGTAACTTAAAGATGTTGTGCCTTGGTGTATTCCTCTTTGGGTCCAACTTCTTTGGGACTCTCTGGGCTTCCTGTACTTCCTGGAAGTCTATTTCCTTCACCAGATTGGGGAAGTTTTTCTTCATTATTTGTTCAAATAAGTTTTCAATTTCTTGCTGTTGTTCTCCTTCTGGGACCCTTATAATTCGGGTATTGGAATGTTTCAGGTTGTCCCAGAGAGTCCTCAGCCTCTCTTCATTTTTTTGAATTCTTGTTTCTTCATTCTGTTCCAGTTGGGTGTTTATTTCTTCCTTTTGTTCCAAATCATTGATTTGAGTTCCGGTTTCCTTCCTGTCACTGATGGTTCCCTGAATATTTTGCTTTATTTCATTTTGGGTATCTTTGCTCTTTCATTTTTTCGGCCAAGCTCAATCAGTTCTGTGAGCATTTTGATGACCAGGGCTTTAAATTCTCCATCAGATAGGTTGGCTATCTCCTCCTCACTTAGCTCTCTTTCTGAAGTTTTGCTCTTTTCTTTCATTTTGGCCCTATTTCTTTGTTTGGGGCTCCTGATAAGTTGTTAGGGGGAGGAGTCTTAGGTATTCACCTGTGCAGGGCAACCCTCCTTGCTGTGCTGTGGAGCTGCTTGTGGGGGAGGGGCCAGAAAGGGAATAATGCAGCTCCCTTGCTCATCTCTAGCCCACTTTTCAATGAACTCTTGTGTGAGACTGGGAGTTTCTCCCACTGCAGCAATCTCTGTAGTCCACAGCAAACTCTGAGTCTCAGTTTACTCTTAAATCAGTCCCTCCCATGCAACCTGCCACCTTGCCACAGCCAGCCCTGCCCCCAAGGTCTTCCACCTCTGTTGCGCATGCGTCACCGGCCAGCGGTGACCACGGAATGCTGTGGATGGCTCGACGATAAACACGCGAGAAAAAACATGCACAGAGACAAACTAGTTTCTGTGGAGAAGTAGGGACGAAATGGCCACCCCTTCTAGTGAGGAGCGCGCTGATTTACCATCCATACCTGCTTTTATTAGGCTCATTTTGCATAATAATTCAGGCAAAGTACAGTACTCATTAGGGGGAAGTAAGGAACTATAGAAAACAAAGAACTCTGCCTGTCTATTGAGTTGGGGGTCAAAGAGCTGTAAGACTGAGGAACGAACTAACTTCCTCCTAAGACCCTTCTCATTCAACTGAGAGCATTCTAAACAAAGAAGGTTTCACAGTAATATACATGTTCTTTCTTAGGCCTGATCACCCTGGGAAATCCGCACTTCTCAGTACCGAGCTGTACCACCCTGTCATTGTTTCAGGCTTAGGTGGAGCAAGGGAACTAGGTAACCAAGAGATAAGGAGATTTTCTCCCAGACGATGAGAACTCAGACTTTACCAAAGCCGAGGAGTGAGGGTCCATCACCCCCTTTTGCTGCAGCCCCCCCCCCAAGTCCTTCTTTTGGGGGGCCTCCCAAAGTGATCGTGCCTGGCTTAGGTCGTTCCCCCGTGGGGAATCTTACCCGTCTTTGGCTAACCGACCAAGCTTTTTGGGGGTTCAGTTATGAATAAAGCAGCAGAAGCAGCATTCCTGCCAGGGAGATAAGCTTTTGTCTCCTTGCTGGCTTACGGTTCCAAGGGCGTTCCCTTAGCCTTAGCTTAGGCGGGGGTTTCAGCCTCTGATACCAGTCAGGGCGGTTCCCAACACACCTCACTGCAGTTTCTCTCTGTCTGCTGCCTTACTGGCCTGGTTGTTCTATTTGACTGTTTCTTTAATTCTGTGGTTGTCTGAGTTCCATGCAGTTTGATTTTCTGGCACTTCTGGTTGTTTATTGGTTTTAGATTGGTTGTTATTCTCCTATTGGGTGTGCAAGGACATGAAGGATTTTTACCTATGCCTCCATCTTGGCCAGAACTAGGCCCATTCTTAAGGTTATGGGAAACTGCTTCCCATAGTTGCCCAGACACCTGGGTGAGGAAGCCAGACTGCTTTCATTTACCTTACACTTTAATAACAGTAACCACTATTTATTATCTCTCACAATTCTGTACTTCAGTTTGCGTATAGTAAGGGTGCTTTTGCCTCTCATTTCATTAGCTTAGACTACAATCACCTGTAGGCTTGACTAGGCTGGGAAAAGTGAGATGAGTTACTTAATGGTTCACATCTGTTAGCACTGTTGGCTGAAAGCTCAGCTGGGGCTGGCAACTACAGAACTTTCTGGTCCTCTAGCCAACCTCTTCACACTGCTTGAGCTTCTCACAGTGCAGCAACTTGGCTTCAAGAGAAAGTGCTCTTAGTATACAAAAGCTCTTTTAATGCAGATTTGCAAGTTATACAAGATTACTTCCACCACACTCTGATGACCAAAGGAGGTCCAAAGGCCAGCTCAGATTCAAGGGAGCATACTAGGTCTCACCTGTAGATGGGAGAGTGCAAATAAAAACACCATCTTTAATTTTCACACTTCACCCATGGCCACTAATTATTTACACTCCTCCCATGCAAAATATACTCTGTCACATCTCAGGAAGTACAAAAGTCTAATTCAATGATAGCATTCAGATTTAGGTATGAGGTCCAAGATCTTGTCATGTAATCATGTTCAAATGTGTTTGAGAAATTTACCCTGGTATATCATTTCTTGAGGTGGGTTCTTTAGCATGGTTTCCTTGACTTGATGGTCTATAAATTAAAGAGCTACAACCAACATGCTATAATGTAGAACAGGCATAGCCAACTATAATGGAAACTCATGTTCACAAAAAGGAGAAATATGAGTCATATAAAGATCATTGTTCCACAACAATTTTGAAATCTACCCGGGCACATGTCACAATTTCCCCTGGTCTAAAGACAAGGGATATATATTGAATAGAACCCAGTTTTACTCCCCTAGATCTTAATTTTTTGGATCTTAGCTTTGTTAGATTTGGTTTTCCTCAGATCTTTGCTTTGTCATGTGGGTCCTTATAGAGTCATTTCTCCTATATTAACTATATATTCTTATTTTCTGTATTGATGGTCTAGCATTTTGGATATTTATCCTGGAGAGATTGCCAAGAGATGGTAAACCTCTCTCCTTATATATGCCTTTGATATAACCAATCTGGAGCCCACACCCCAAAACATCTACTTTATCAAACTATCTATCACACACAATAAGCAAATGCTTCCTCTGCCCTAAATCAACCCAGAACATGACACTGGACAACCTGGGACCACCAATATGGCCTAGAGCCCGTCAAGAATTATTCACATTATCTACTTCCAGCCTTACTCACCATAGCTACCTGCTTTACACATTCCTTTCTACAAAAAACCCAATAAGGCTTTGGGTCATTCTCTCCCTTCTAACCTTTCTCTGCCTTCTGACCATCCCTTATCTTTCCCCATATGGCCCTTCATGCCATGGAAGTTCTCCTGCCTTTAGGGACCAGTGAATATGAACTTCTTCCTTCATGGCCATTGTTTCTATGTCTGCCGACTTACCACATATGATTAAAACAAATGCTGAATACATTTTAATATGTTTATTTTTATATAAAAATGGATAATATTAATAGTGGAGTAGCTTTCTCAGGCTGCTTCTTATTTAAAGAAGGTTGGAGGGTTAGAGGCCTCTTCATTTCTATTAGTCAGGGCTCAGTCACAAAGGATATCCACTACTGCTGTGGAATAAGAGATTCATTATAGTAATTAAAACTTCCACAGTTATGGGAGGAAGTGACTAGTTCAAAGCCTAGAAGGGAAAGATGGATTATCATAGTAAAGTCACAAACTGGGTGTCCTGGAGAAATGGAGCAGGAGGACATGTTGAAACTCTGAGAAACCACCAAAGTAAATCATGAAGAAGTTCTAGAAGAACCGTCTATGGAAAGTTGTTGTTTTTGTGTGGCTGTTAACTTTGAGGGATTAAAAACAAGTATCTGATGTTGGTCTGGGATTATTGGTTAGCAGAACTCACATATGGAAGACTATCTGGACACAGAGCACATAAACACAAGGGCCAGTTGGAAGCCATCAGGCACTTCTGCATTTGACTTTCACTTGCCTTTACTTCAGAAATTCAGTTTTTTTCTCCTTTGCTGAGGACAGGGATTCCCACAACCTGTGTCTGGAGGCTTTATTACCCCATTTCCTGACTCATTGTGGATAGAGTTTATTCATAGTATCTGAATCTCTCACTTCTAGTATTGTCCACCCCAACCTTTGCCTTGTGGCCCAATGGAAAAAATCTAAATTGATGGGACTGTCATTTAGTTTAAATCCTGACCTCCCTTGAGCTCATTCCTCCTTTATCCATTATACCTACCTTCCTTTCCTCCTATCTTCTTTCCTTTCTTTTAAAAAAAAGATTTATTTATTTATTTTTCTAGAGAGAGGAAAGGAGGGAGAAAGAAAGGGAGAGAAACATCAATGTGTGGTTGCCTCTCACAGGCACCCACATCACAGGCATGTGCCCTAAAATGGTAATAGAACTGGTGACCCTTTGGTTCACAGGCCAGCACTCAATCACTGAGCCACACCAACTGGGGTATCTTCTATCCTTATTTTGTTCAAATGCTATGTGTTGAGTACTGATGATGTACTTAACATTGTACCAAGTGCCCTGGCAGGTCACAGTATGAGTAGTTGAGTAAAGGTGCAGCTTTATTTATCTGTGCCTGCATATTCTATTTATTTGTCTAATAGTTGTAACTTGAATTAGTATTTGCAGGGCTTTGTGCTAGGGTAAAGGAGGCATGTAGCTCATTCTTTAGCAGAAGCAAGAAGGCAACACTTACTAATAGGTAAAGTAGATATTGAGAAGTCCAGAGGGGAATTAAGACAAACTACTGAAAGACACTGAAATTAAAAAAATATACCCTTAAGGTTATGGAAGCCTTTTAATATTTGTCTAAGGACTTGGGGCTTTTTCTGTGCTTAATGACAAATCATTAAAGGTTTTTGAGTTGGAGGAGCCTATGTTAACAGGCAATGTTGTGGAAGATTCAGGAGTTGGGGATGACTAAGGTTAGGGTTAATCAATTTGGGGCTGAGAAAAGAAGAGCTGACATTGAGTCAGTAGCATGCATAGTCTTGGGATGACTACAGGTATGTCTGAGCTTTCACAGCTGTGGATATTGGGAGGTACCAGAGAATTCTGCTGGTGGTAGTAGTGTATCAAGATTGCAGAACTAGAATATACAGCTTGCTGGAAGACAGGGTATATGCAGGATTTAGAAGACCATGTCGCTCAAGACAAATAACTAGGTCACACAAGTTCAGTAAACTGTTCTCTTGGTCATGGCCCCTTGACAAATGGAACATTTTTTGCAACCAGATCAATAGACACTGAGCCAAAGAATTGTTGGAGATAATTTTTAACTCACTAGAGCCCATTTACTATAAATCATATTTATTTTTACATTCATTTATTCACAAATATTGGCTGTGAGTGTGCTACAGCACCATGATATGTAGCACATTGACGGTGGTAGAGCTGAGCACATTCCTGTCCTTTTCTGAAATGGTGACAGCAGATGGAGGCATTTCTTTCTTTCTTTTTTAAAAATAAATAAATAATTTCCTTATTTCTTAATAAACATATTGGGAAACTCTACATTAATACCCTACCCTTCGTCCATGACTCAGAGTAAAAATGTTTTCATGAGACAGTCTGCACATATTTTTTCCCTGTTTATTATGGACTTATAGAAACAATGATGATATTTCTACCAAATTTCTCCATGATAGGAATAGAAAAGGGTTCTAATATGAAGATATGTAATATGCTGGATCACAGTTCAAATCCTTCAGGAAAAAACTGCCAGTGCCATCATGAAATGGATTATGGAAATAGCTACAACACAAAGAACGGTGATAGTTAAGGTACAGTGAGCATGGTTCAGACCACAGCTGGCACAGGCTCTAGAGCTGGCCAGCATATTCAGACAGTAACACTGCCAGACAAGGGTCTAGGAAAGAGTGTCCAGGATGTGGAAGCCATCATTGTACAACAGGAAACAACTGAAAGGCTGTTGTTTCATACAATTAGAGATAGCTTGAGGAAAAAGGGAGTGAATAGCCTAAGAATACTCATTTGAAAAACAGGTTATACTATTGTATTATAGACTATTGAACTTTTTATGGGCCCCACCAGGGGGTATAACTGGGGATTGTGAATGAAAAATACAAGAAATCCAGTTGGTCTCATTATCAGAAAACAAAACAAAACAAAACCCACCATATACTGGTGTTTACAACAAATGGGATATTTTGTTGCTTATCTATTTCCTCATTCAATTTATAGCACCTCAATGAGCTCTTGGTAGATCCGCAAGCTGCCAGCCACTGTAGTGTCTGGCTCCTAGCAGGAGACAGGTATGTGTTTGTGGAATTGCATTAAGTGGAATCACTATGTTGGTGTTGATTTGTGTTCAGTATGGCAGTTTCTTACAAAATTACTTTTGGCCTTAGTCAGTATAGTTAATCAGCAAGTAAGTATTGCCTAGTACACTAAAATCTTAGCTTGCATTCTCTTTGGTACCTGACTTCTTGATGCTAAACAGTTCTCTGCTTCAGTTTCTCCATATGCACAAAAGAAAACCCCAGGAGTTTATAAACCTTAATAATGCATACTTGGGAATAAATAAAGACAGGATGTTTTGTTATACTATTCTTTCTGCCATTGTGTGACAATGACTGAGGCTCAACAGAGCTGGGTAGAAACAGCAATAAAGACAAACTTAAGGATACTTGTAGGGCCAGGAAAAATTTCACAGAGAAGGTCATATCTGTGCTGAATTTGCTAGGTGCACAAGGGATGGAAGATTGAGGGATAGAGATGAGAGTGGAAAGCATGAGTAGAGACAACCTGGAAGTATTAGGGACAAAATGGTTTGGGGAAGTGAACAATGTAACTTGATATGATGTCAGCACAAATCTTGAGAGAGAAGGATTGAAGTGATAAGAGACAAGGCTGCACAAAGAAATATGGGATCATGATGTTCTTGCAAGGCGGATTTAGGGGTTATTCACATCTGGTACTTAACTGGGTTTCTCAGTGTGGTCTATTTTGTGGACTACTGAACCTTCTAATGATGTTACTTTTCCATCTTTAACCTGTATCTGCTTAGATAATCTTCAAAGTACGATGTATCTAGAGTATAATGTATCTCCCCTCACTGGTGTGGCACAGTGGGTTGAGTACCAGCCTGTGAACTGAGGCATCACCAGTTTGATTCCTGGTTAGGGCGCATGCCTGGGTTGTGGCCCAGGTCCTTGACTGGGGGCATGTGAGAGGCAACTGATTGATGTTTCTCTTGCACATCAATGTGTCTCTCCCTTCCCCTGTCTCTAAAAAAATATAATCTTTAAAATATGAAATAAAATATGAAGTATCTAAAGAGGCTGCCATAAAATTACTCAAATTTCTGATGTGTTGTCCACCATCACTGAGATGGAGTATTGATGATTATGTTAAAAAAAAAACAACAACAGATGGTTCTGTCTTTATGGTTCCCTTTTGAAATAAATATTTTCTTTTTCCTTTTCCTCTGCCTATTCCTCTCATTTTGTTGGCAATAAGAATCATGAATTTGACAAATGAGCAAGGTGAGCTGCTTTGAGCCTGACAACAAAGGCAGTTTTTAAAATTTGTTATTTTATATGTTAAAACAAGCAAGTCTTCCTGTTTTCTAAATCTGTACCAGTTCAAGTTGTGAAGGGTAAACACTCCAAATTGCCCCTTCTCATTGCAAGCCTCTTAAAGCTGAAATTATTTGCAAATAATAACCATGTTTTGATAAATATATTTTGAAAGCAAAGTTCCATTCACCTCACATTCATCAGCAGGTATTAAAATTTCACTTAAAATTGATATCAGAAAGTACTAAGATTGTCCTGAGGCCACTGAAAGGCTTATGGAACTCAAATGATTTTAATAAGATAATTAGAAGCCACCCTGAGTTGAGGATTAGCCTTCTTTCTTTTGTCTTTTTCTGTAGAAAGCACAATAGAAATAATGATTCTCAAAACTATGAGAGCAGAAAAGGATTTTACAGAAAGGGTGGAAGCATGTGTGTGAGGGCTAGGGGTTAAGGGAGAGGAATGCCAAGTAGAACATTTAAAATTCATTTGTATGAGAAACATATCCAGGCAACCTGTCCCACTGCACATGTTGCAGTAGAGGGCTGGCTGGTCAGACAGGAGATGGTTTGGCATCTTGATGAAGCAGAAACAAAGGTGAAGTCTCTCAGCCAGATCACTCCTCAACCACTCATAAGCTTGGCTGGGCTCTGGACTTCTAACACTTTTCAAAAGAAAATGACCTTGCACAAAAGATAAGGCTCCTATTCCTCTCCTTTATATCATTACTGTCTCAGTTCTGGATGCTCATCATCTCACCTCTGGACCCTGTCACCTCCTAAGAAGCTGATCCTGGCTGCTGGCAGCCAGTTGTGTTCACATGTGTTCTCACATGTAGTCCCACACAGGGTCCCATGAGCATTCTCAAGCACTGTCAACAGCTTTTCTCTCCTGTCTCCTTTTCCTTTTCCTGCCTTCTTACTTCTTCCTTTCAATGGTCACTCTAAACAATTCCAAATAAATGTGATCCTGGGAGCAACTTTTGACAGCGTAATGACTGTGTTTACCAGTACTGGTTATTTAAAAACAAGAACTACTGCTAAGACTTATTCAGCACACAATAAACATGATACTAAATGCTGTAAAAGAGTGTGTCCTTTAGTCCTTGCAAGAAAACTGTGAGGAAGCAAGTCCTGATACTCAACATAGTTATAGCTGAGGAAACCAGAAGGCTAGGCAATGTGTGTGAGGTTTTGCCACTCTTGAATACTGAAAGTGAGCAGGTTACAATCGGCCCTGGGCCACAAATCAGCATGAGAAGCAAACCCAGGATGTCTTTTTAGAGTCCTTGAACCTCAGTATTCTGAACAAGTCTGATTTTCTGAATTTAATTTCTGTAACTCTTGCTGTCAGAGTTGCCCTTGACCTTACCCAAACAAACAAGTCTCTGCAGAACTCAATCACCAGTGAACATAAAATTTTGAAATATACTGGGAGCTAGGCCTGCCTTCCAGAAAATTGCTTGTGGGCTGAGTACACACTCTGAGATTCCTCATGGAAATAATATCTTCCTCATGGAGCTATGGCAAAGGCTAAATGAAATCTTGTATGTAAAAGACTGAGTATAAAACCTTTCCCTAAGGATGTGCCTAGAAAATATAAGCCCCTGCCCTATTCACTCTCCTCAGTAATCTGTGGGCTTGTGCCAGGTGGAGCATGGGCAGCATCATCATGTGCAATGTTCTCCAGTGGCTTAGCCAGAGAGAGGGAGAGGTTCAATATCTCCTTCCTAGATACTGCAATGAAGGCATCAGGGTAAATTGGGATGATCAGTATGTTGGGATGTGAAACTTAGGCTGGGGATGACTTGGGTCAACTCACTTAACTGTTTTCAATTTAGTTATATTGTCACCTTCAAGATACTGTCTCTGGGGTGTTTTGAGAGTCATACACCATGAAACAAGAGGAGTATAGGGATGTTGCTGGGTTGAGGGGAAATGGTTAAGGTGAGGAAGCTCTCTCTTTTCTCCTTCATTTCCTTTCACATTTGGATTCAGGCCTCTGCAAGGGGTTGAGCTCTGGCCTTGTTGGGAACCACCCTGCCTGGTATCAGAAGCTGTAACCCCCGCCAAGGCTAAGGCTGAGGGAATGACCTTGGACCATAAGTCACCAAGGAGACAGAAGCTTATCTCCCTGGCAGGAGCCCCGCTTCTGCTCCTTTCACTTCACCTTGCCTGGTCCCCAATGCTTGGTCGGTTAGCCAATGACAGGTAAGATTCCCCAAGGGGGGAACAACTTAAGACAGGCACGATCACATGGGAGGCCCTCAAGGAAGGACTTTGGGGGCTACAGCAAAAGGGGGTGATGAACTCTCGCCCCTCGGCTTCCACGTAGCCTGAGTCCTCATTGTCTGTGATAAAATCTCCTAATCTCTTGGTTGCCTTACTTCCCTTGCTCCACCTAAGCCTGAAACAATGACAGAGGGTGGCGCAGCCCTGTGCTGGAAAGGGCGGGTTCCCCAGGCAATCAGACCTAAGAAAGAATATGTAAAATCCTGTGAAACCTGCTTTGTTTAGAATGCTGTCAATTAAATGATAAGGGTCCAAACAGGAAGTAAGTTTGTTCCCCAAAGTTTTACAGCTCTTTAGCTATCTGACCCTGATTCAAAATAGGCCCTCAGAGTTCCTTGTTATTTGATCCTTACTTCCCGGCAATGAGTAATGAGATTTACCTGAATTCCTGAGTAAACGAACCCAATAGAAGCTGCTGAGGAGCCCTGACTGGCGTAGCTCAGTGAATTGAGCTCCGGCTATGAACCAAAGCATTGCAGGTTTGATTCCCAGTCAGGGCACATGCCTGGACTGCAGGCCAGGTCCCCAGTGGGGGCCGTATGAGAGGCAACCATACATTCATGTTTCTTTCTCTCTCTTTCTCCCTCCCTTCCCGTCTCTAAAAAAGTAAATAAAATATTTTTTAAAAAGATTTTTAAAAAAAGGTTATTGAGGAAAAGGCTCTTGGTCCTTCTCCTGTGAGAGATTGGCCACCTTTCCTCCCCAAGCAGATCACGTCTTGGTAGACTTATTCTCATCTGTGGAGGATGGGGGAGGCTCTGTGGACAAAGCTCCCCCACATGGCCTGAAGACTTTGGAAGATTTACAGTAGAGCTCTCACTGTAGTGGAATGGGGACTGTGTCCAAGAGAAAAATGTGTGTCACCTTGAGGTGAGTGCAGCCCTCCTGCTACAGAAGAAGAAGTGTGAAGAATGAACTTTACCCCTTTTCAGCACCCATCAGGGAGGTGGGAAATCACACTCACCTGGAGCTGGTCTACTTTTTTTTTTTGCAAGAAATTTGGGAGGATCATTTTCAATCAGTGTCATTCACAGGAAGAAAAGGAGCCACTTTTTATGTTGGTTAATTTGCCACAAAAAGAAAACACTGATGAGGTCATCCCTTGGCATCCCTCATCCTTCCAATTCACACCACCTCTATCTACACAAAGCACAGCCTGTCAACTCAGGTGAGACAACCCCATTTCCACCTTATTCGTCAGAGGTGGTCCACTTCAGACACACTTCAGTTTTACCCATTGAGACTCCCTGGGGTCTCTCCTTTCTGCCTCCTAAGTGCATTAGCCCTCAAATGGGGCTCTGTTAATCCCTCACACACTGGCCGCCACTGTTGGTCTTGCTCCTGATCCATGACACTCTCACAGATGTCCCCTAACTCCCTCATTTCCTTTTGCTTCACTTTTAAGGCTTGAAGAATTATAAATGTGTACTCTTGCCCATGATTCCAACATGGCACTCTGCTAAATTGCCTAAAGACCCTTGATATGAGAGACCCTGTTAATTTTATGTAACTCTTTAAACTTCTTTTTGGGCCTTTTGGGCCTTCATCCCTCAGTGAGGCCCAAGTACAATCTAAAATGTTATTATGTAGGTCGGCCATTCCTCATTCTTTCCACTGCGGCAGTCTGATTTAAGTCACTCTCATGGGCCACGCACATTATTGTAATATATACTTATTGATGTGTCTGCCCATGTCTTCTTTCCCACCCGCCCTGGGTCTCAAGAGTCTATTTTCAGAGGAGCAGCAACAGAGCAACTCAAACGTAAGTGAAAACTTCTCAAAGTTTATTGATGTCTCCCTTTCCTTAAGAGGAAGAATAGCCTCAATCATTCTAGCCCCTCCCTTCCCTATCACACCCCACCCAAGCTCTGGTTTCACTTCCTGCCCTTCTACTCTGCCCCTTGATTCCTTCTTGCCGTCTTCCAACATGCTAGACAGACTATTTCAGAAGACCACCCTTGCCCCAGAAATCCAGTGGGTGTTATTTTTTTTCTTTTCTTCATTTTCTTTCTGTTTTTTTTTTCTCCCCCAAAATGCCACCTTTTCACTGAGGTCTTCAGTAAACACCCTATTTTAAATTGTACTTTTACCTCCTACATTCTGGTGTCTATCATTCTTATTTCCCTTTCTTGTTTTATTATTTTCTTCACAGTACTTACTATTTTCTAAAGTACTACATATTTTACAAATTTTTGTTGGTCTTCCCCCAATCAATTTTAAGCTCCATGAGGATGAAAATTTTATCTATATCCTAGCACCCAGAACACTTCTTGGAACACAGTGTGTCCCCAATAAATGCATGTTAAGTAAATGGGCTCTAATTACTGCCGCCAAGCCTGAGACCTGGCCACAACTCTATCTGTACCCCGCCCCTGGTTGCAGTTTTACTCCTACTGTAGTGCACATGGCCCTTGACTGTCCTCATAGGTTTTCCATAGCAGGAAGATGATAAAGGCAGAGCCCTATTACTTAGGAAATAAGTAAATTCAGACTTTTTCCCAGGCATTATTTATACCCCAACTCTAACTAGATTTTTCGTTACCATGTGTCACTGACTTTAAGAGATGCTTCAAAGTGGAGGTGACCTTGTGCACGCCTGTTCCCCATTCAAGGGCCAGCATGGAGATGAAGGGTGACCTTGTTATTATTACAAGTTGTCAAGAAACCTCATTGGCTTGATCAATCCAGACAATCTTTATTCAGGAGAAGAGACAAGCAGTCAAATCAGCCATTTGACAAGGTGGCAAAGATAACCAGTTATTTGGCTGAAATGAAATATTCTATCAGGTGGAGTGGTTTTGTTTAGAAACATGCTTTCCCTTTAAGAAGATTCTATAAAGCACACATTTACCCAGTTATTGAAATCTTTAGACTAAGCCCAACTTTCCTCATTTACTTGTCCTAAAACCAGGAATTATTATTTGTGTTTGGACATGGGTGGAGTACTCCTAAGCACTTGAACTTCAATAGTCAGAGTCAGAGTCAAATAGGTTGCACCTGAGGTGGAGTGGGGACTCAATATTTATAGAGAGACTACCCTGGCTGGCCACTTTATATGCATACTGCTATTTATTTCTCAAAATAACCCTGTGAGATAGGCTTTATCTTCACATTGTACTGATGAGAAAACTGAGGTGCAGGGAGGTTCAGTAATTCTCCAGAGTCATTTGATATGCAGTATCAGAGATGAGATTTGAACCAAGTACTGTCTAATTCTAACTCCACATTCCTTTAGGGTTTTAATGAGTATTCCTAGTCTCATTCTTTCTTCTCTGGTCTAGCTGGATAAGGATTGTATTTAAAATAGCCAAAGGTTCAGAAGGAAAAGCATATTAAATATCCAATCCCTTTCTTCTGCATGTTCCTTGGAGTGTAACTGCATTCTAGCTACGTATGCAAACATTGAGGGGTCAGTCATTATTTAGATATTATCCAAGGTCAACCATTATGTATTTAATTTGTGTTGAGACACATCTGATTGATAGAGAGAGGAATCTACTTTAAACTGTCTTAGGAAATAAAGAAAATATATTGGCTTCCTAAAAAGCCCCATGAATAGCAGCTACTTTTGCACTGGTGCAAGGCAGGTGCTACAATTATGGCATCAGGAACATGCCTTTATTTTCTTTCATGTCAGCATTTTGTCACCAAGGAATTCCCTAGAGGTGGTAAGTTGGTCTTAATTAGCTACACTTATCTTTCCTGAGGTATTTTCTTTGCTAACATTTCCAGGTTAATCTGGGAGCTGAGTCTCACTGGGCTGGCTAGGGCCAGGTGTCCATCCTGAATTCACAAAATGACCAGGATAATGGAACAATTTAATTAGCCAGACATAGGTCAAGGAATGGGGTCAGTCCCTCCCAAACAACATGCACTAAAAGTTGAAGAAAGGTTTCTCATGGTACTATGGTCAGAATAATGGCAAATACATGATAGACAGACACAAATAATAAATTGCCACCAAACCAACTGTGTGATATAGGAAAACTTGCATATCCTCTCTGCATATCAGTTTCTTGATCATGTATTGTGCATCTGTATGGTAAGTGGAGGCAGTCTGGCTTCCTGACCCAGGTGTCTGGGTAACTGAGAGGAGCGGTGTTCCCATAGCCTTGGAGGGGTCTGATAACTAGTGTTCTCATAGCCTTGAGACTGGGTCCAATAAACTGTTCCCACAACATGAAGTGGGCTCGCATGTGCAGAATTATGTTATATTATGTAATTTCTGGCATCTTACTGACATTGTTCCCCTCTAGTACTTAAACAGGTAGAGACTCCCTGCTGGGGGCAATGAGCTTGCAGCATGTGTGGCTAGCCCACCCGTGAATAAAGGCATGCCAGACATCCCAATGGCTCTGTGAATATTTTTCCATCTTCATGAATACTATGAACCTGCCTGGCCTTGAATGGTGGCAACACAGTATGTCACAGCATGTGTTAAGAATCCAGTGATACAATGTTTGAAACTGTTTAGTATAATGTTTGATTCTTTGTACATGTTCCATATAGCATATGATTATTATATATCATAGTGCTCCAGGCCTTATTACTGTTTCTTTGTACCTTTATTCACACAGCTGGATTGCTTTGTTTTCCTCATGTCCCAGGCTTCTTAATGAATTGGCCCAGAATTTCTCAATCTTCACATTTTGGTGATTGGAGGGTCCATGGGAAGCTGGAACTCTCACAGAGGCTGCTATGAAAGCTGTTGGCTGCCATTATTGTTCAACAGGGCCTCTGTGTGTTTGGTTTGTATAGACACAGTGTGAGGCAGAGGTACACATTTCATTATCCTATTAATCCTCTAACATGTTGTTATTTGGTTATAACCTCTTTTCCCCAAAGACAAAGTGGGAAGAGGAGACAACAGTAACACACATAATAGATTGTTCTTTGATATACTGAAAGATCTGGGAGGGCTGGGCAGAGAGTAACTTTGTCTGTAGAAAATCATTCATAAAATTTGGCCTCAATAGAGATTACCTTGTTAGGGAATATCTTTTGGGGGAAGTCATATTAAATAATCTGTGAAGGTAAGCTTCTAGGTGCAGTTTTTCCCTTCCTTTCCCTTTTTTCAAATATGTTCTGTAAGTATTTCAGAATAGGTGCTGAAAGCTGACTTTGCCTCCCTGATGGCAGCTATCATTGTTGTAGAAAACACAGTTCTTAAGTGAAATTCTTTGAATGCTTAAAAAAAAGACACAGTTAAATTTTCACTGCTGGAAAACAAAAATGGCACGGGAAACAAAGGAACACCAGAGAGCAGCTGACTATGACAAGGGCAATTCAGTCTTCTCATTTTGTTTTTGACACATTCTTTGTTGGAACATAAACTTTTTTTCCCATTTCAGCAGATAAATGTGAGTGGCAATCAACATTTACTCACTGAACCTGCATTTGGTCTAGGTTCTAGGGATGTATCCATGATCAAAACAGACACGATTGCTGCTCTCAAAATCTTATATGTTAGTCTGGGAAACAGAAAACTCAACAAATAATTAAGCAAGAAAAATATCAGAAAATAAAATTAAGCCAAAGAGTTGAATTTGGTTTCTGTAAGAGTGCATAGATGGTAATGTGGGGGGGGGGGGCACAAGTGAACTGTCACCCAGGTGAACTGATGCCTGTCTAGGTGGCAGGTGAACTGATGCCTGGCTAGATCGTATTTGCAAGTCAGTGCACACATATTTCAGCTGCTGGAGAATAAGTTTGTGGCTAGTGGCTTAAACCTACAATCTTTTCAGGAGAATTGTCCTTGGCAGGTAGGATATACCTGTGAGGCAACCAATGACTTACTGATTATGGTAGTACAAAATCTTGGCTCCCTACCTCAAGGCAGACCAACTTGATTTATGCTCCAGATTACCCCCTCCTCCTTTCCCACACCATCACAATGCATAGATCAGTCCAAGCTAGACTTTACCTAAAACCACATCTAAGACCTCATCCTTATTCTCTTTTCCTCTTTCCCTGCCTGCTATCCTTACCCATCTAAAAGTTTTCCTAAGCATATACTTTACATAAATTGTGCTCTTAAACCCCTTTCTTGGGCTCTGTTTCTTAAAAAATCCAACCAAGACAGCAGTCCAGGAAGACCTCTTTTAAGTTATTCTAAAGCTGGGAAGTGAGTGATGAGAAGTAGCCAGAAATGCAAACACCTGGTAGAACAAGCTTGACATATGCTTAAAGAATCAAGAGAGAGTCTTAGGAGGAGGGCATTCAAAGGTGGAAATTGGGAGAAGAGGTCAGAGTGTCTTAAGAACTGAGCCAAATTTTATAAAATGAGAACCCTGGATATTTGTTCAAATGTAATAAGAAGCAGTTAGAGAGTTTTAAGCTGTTGTATGTCTTGATTTCTGTTTTAAAACGAAGTGCTCTGGGGAACAGATAATCTGAGGGTCAGTACCAAATAGCAGAGTACCTTTGTTTGGACTAGCAACTATTGTATGCCTGTTATGTGGTAGACAGTTTACATATACATTCTAATTTTTACTAACAATTCTGTGAGGCAGGTATTATTTAGCCATTTTAGAGATAAGGAAACTGACGCATCAACTGCTTAAATAGCTATGTGAGGTCACACAGGTATTAAGTGGTATTCTTACCTTCAAAGTACTCTCCATTTGGTGTAATACACCTATGGAGACTTTTCTTCACTGCTCAAAACAGTTTTTGAAATTGTCACTTTTTGCCTTTTAGTGATTCTGCTTTTTTTTGTTTCACCTCTTCCACACTGGGAAATGTTTCTGTTTGAGGACTTTTTGCCTCTGGGGAAACAAAAAAAGTACCTTGGGGTGAGATCAGGTGAATAAGGAGGGTGGGGCACAGGGGCCATGCCATTTTTGGTCAAAAACTGCTGAACACTTAGTGAGGTGATTTACAGGAAATCACCTGCCATGAAATGAACACGTGCATTGAAAGAGTCTTCAAACAATATTCACTGAAGCTGAATGCAGCTTCTCACAACAATGCCAGCTGGTTCACTGATACAGATGGGTTCTTAGAACACTCAGCTGGTGGGGGAAGCTTATACTACAAGGGACCCACCCTCCAGAAGATAATTCCATTTTGGGGGGATTCCCCTCACATGTGGCAATTTAAAACTGTTGATCTGGCTCCTAAGCCTAGTTTTCTTTGCCCACTGCCTCATCTGATTTCTTGTGCATAGTTTTCTCTGAAAATAGATCAATCACTTTGGTTTGCCATGTTTGGGTTATCAGGGGTGTTGAAACATCTCTGTCCTTTGGGGATATGAGTCCCTACTGAAACATCAATCTGTTGGGCCCCTGAAAGACAGTTGCCATTATTCAAGCACATCTGTTTGTAATTATGAGATGCCCTTACACTTTCCCTTTTTGTCAACATAATAACTTTCAATTATATGAGCATTCTGCCCTGACCAGCCAGGGATCTACTTCTCTGCCAAATACAATGATTGATTTCCAAAGCCCTGTCCATTCCACTCCAAACATATGGACTCTGTTCTCAGCTCTAAGTACAAGAGTGTTCAGGTCCAAAAGCAGTGTGACTAGAAGTGCCTTCTTACTTTTTCTATGTCACTATGGCAATCCAAGAGATGGTTAAACTACCTAGGGCCATGTTTGGAACTGTAACAAAATCAATGACTTTGTCAACTAGAGGAAAATTTTTAATAGGTATTTAATTTGAGAGTGATTCTTTTGCCTTGAAAAGTCTTGGCAAATCCAAAAGCTTGTTCCAACACAATGCAGATTAAAAAAGAGAAAGCCAAACCAATTTCCAGTACTCAATTCAGAATTAAGGAAGATAGCTTTTGAAGTTCAAGCAGTACACATGTTTGAAGAACAGCAAATTAGGAACAGCAGTAACTAGAGCTTTTTATATAGTTGATGAAGGTTCTAAATTAAAGTCCAATTAAGATCCAAACTTTGAGAAAGCACAGGTTGAAAAGTTCTCTCTATTTAGTGTAAAGCTGTGAAGTAAATACAAGATGAATCCAAAGTGCAGCAGAATATGGGAAGAAAAGCAAGGAGATGCATCCCTCTTGCTAAGCATGTTTTAAGGTATTTTACCTCTAAGATCACATTTAATCCTGTACCAATGCTATGGGGGTGATTATTGTTGTTCTGGTTCTCTAGTGGAGGACATGGACTCAGAGAATTTAACAACTTGCCAGAGGCTATGTACTTAATAGACGGCATAGAAGGCATCTGAGCTCTGGTCCCTATAGTTCCAAAGGCTGCAGTGACTTTCCAGGCTGCAATAGTGAAAATAGAAAAGGGAGTGAACAAGGGAGAATAAGAGAAAAGGAAGAAAACATGAATAGGAAAAATATTTTCTTTGGAGATATCTGACCAAGAGGATCAAGCATCTCTTTAATTTGATGTTGAAGGATGATCATTAGCAAATACAGAATCCCAAAGTATATTAATTATAGTTTGATGAGTGTGTGCATCAAAAATAACTGCATATAATTACTTACCATACATTCCTTAATGTATGGTTCAGTGCTCTCAATGTTTTGCTTTGACCCTATTTAATACTGAAGAACAACTAAAGTCTTTGTAATCTGTGGACTATGCAGCTTGCAGAGCAGGTCACCACTCCCCCAATATAAGATGGAACCTAAACAAATTCCATGTCTGCTATGGTAAGGCAGTGCTTAAATCTAGACTCCTCAAAGGAAGGTCATTAATTGACCCAGAACAGAAACTTCTCCCAAAGTTAAGTCCACGTTAAAGGCAGAGCTGTCAATAAGAGCCTTTCCAAGGACTTTCCAGTGACCTACTTGGTCTCTCCCTGCTCTGTCCTATATGTTGGTCAGAGATTCTTTAAGCTATTCCTTGTATTCTAACGGATGTACAGGCACAAGTTTTATGGACAGTCTGACGCTGCTGACCCTCTGCCAGAGGCTAACCAGTTTCTGTTGGGCTCCCTAAATGGAGCTCCAGCTTCTTCTTTGTAATGTCTTATTTGGAGAAACCTCTTGGGAGAATCTTAACTTTAGCATGGACTTTTGCCTAGTGCTCCCCATTAAGGTGGTCCTGCTTCTATTTAAGAACTCAAATACTGGCTATCCTCTGATGGCAAAAACTGTATGTTCCTTTTTTAAATTCAAAATGATTTATTCAATTCATGGGATAGTAGGGCACAAATAACAGTATGCCAGAAGAACAGACTAGAGCTGTCCTGCAGTTTCTGCCTATATAAAAAGCAAGTTATTCATTCATCAAACATTTCCAGTTTGCCTAATTTCATGTTAAAGAGTTCATGTAGCTATATTATATTAAGTAAAAATGCATTGTTAGATTAAAAGTGCAACTTGTCCATGTGTCCTTTATATTTGTTCCTGCAAATCCTTTCCATTCTCCCCTAAAATTCCCTTCCCTCTCCCCTCTGGTCACTGTAAAAAACTAGGGGGGTGGGGTGAAAATGGGAGGGAGGTGAAGAGGAAGGGGTGGGTGGGCTGGGATGGGAGTAATGTACAGAAAACTGTACTTGAACAATGATTGAAATAAAATTAGAAAAAAGGAATTAGAAGCTATTTCTTTATCAAAATTACTGCAAAAGTAGCATTTTAGAGCAACACTATTGCAGAAGTGTTAAAACAGTATGTATTCCTGGAGACACCATTCATTTGAACTTCTACTGAAAGGAGTACCTTGAGTAATGTTATTTTAAAAAAGTGCAACCTGCAAGGTAAATGTAACAATATTTTTTTGTTTTGTTTTTCTGCCCTTTTTAATTTTTATTGCACTTTTTACATTACCCTTAGGCCCTTTAAACTCCCCTCCCCTCAACAATCACTTCACTGTTATCCATGTTCATGAGTCCTTTTTCTTTTTTGCTCAATTGCTCCACCCCCGACCTTCCCCCAAACAGCTGTCATCCTGTTCTCCATGTATGTGTTCCTTTTAAAACATGTTTTTAATTCTTTTTTTTTTCACTGCCTTTGTTCATATACTTGGCTCATTCTTTGCAATATTTTTTTTCTTGTTCACCTAGAGTGCAGGCTGGTTCCCTATGAACACTTTTCTAAGTAATACACAGCCAACTACAGTGACAGTATTTTCCTTTAAACTCTGGATGTCCTTTGAGAATTGATAAATGCAACTGCCAATCTTAGCAGGGTTCAAAGAGAGCTGTATTCAGGAAGAATAAGTGGAAATGTGATCAAGAGAGCTTTTTCAAATCTCAGTAAAATGTACTTTGCTGAAATGACAAGGCTGAGAAGCCAAATAACAAAAGGCAATTCTGTAGCCAAAACAGTGTGGAGATGTTCCCCTGGCTTTGTAGGACCTCTTTTCTGGCTGGGGAAGTGGCCATCTAGCTGGTTCAATGATGTATGGGCCTAATAGAATATCTGGAATACAGCAAACTCTGGGCCAGTTTTCATAATTCCTTTCCCATGATTTTCTAATTGAATTCCTGTGATAAAGATAAATATAGTAACAACACCAATCAATTTCTGATTATCATATGTCAGGGACTGTTCTAAGCACTGCTCCATGTATTACTAATGGCATCTGTATGAGGTAAATAGTATTAAAATTCCCATTTTACAGGTGAGAAAAGTGAAGCTTGAGAGAGAAGGCATTGCCATGTCCACACTATAGGTGCATTTGACATCAGGTTCAGTGTTCTCAGTACTAGGCAGGGTAGAGAGACCTCACAACTCTTGGGTATTGGGAAGAAGAAAACAGGAGAATTTGGATGTATGGTATGCTATTAAATACCAGGAACCATGTGATGCTCTTTATAGACTCGTCAAGATTTAATGCTCACCACAATCCCTCTGTTAGCTCATTTTCATTATCTTCATTCTGCATATGTGGAAATATAGGTCTGGGGCTATTAGTGTATTCCTCAAGGACATTCACTTATTTATGTGACTACTCAAGAGTATTCACTGGACATCTACAAAGTATCATATCCTGTGCTGGATGCTACAGGGATTGAAATAGGTGGAGTTACCTCTCAGGGAAGGAGATGGGCACTAATCAAATAGCCACATGAATGGGTATATGACTGCAAGTGTCACAAGTACAGGCATGGTGCTCTACATGAGCATTTACTTAATTACAAGAAGTAGCTAATGAGCTGAACTATATAGGGTACAACAAAGGTAGTGAAGAAGAAAGGGAGGACTATTTCAAGCAGATAGGAGTGTAAGTACTGAGACCCTGTGTGGTGGTGGGGGATGAAGACTCATGTGGAGAGCTGAAAGAGAGCAGAGATGTGAGAGAGTGGCAAGGAGTCATGGGACCAGGTAAGGCTGAAGAGTTTGAGCAGGAGCAGGCTTAGTCAAGCCACTTGAAACCACAGTGCTGCCCCCCAGCCTTGTTGTTTGCTCTATCATCTTCCTTAGGATTTCAGGGTTCTGCAGAGTGGTCTACAGTCTATTCCAGAGGTTGGGGAGAGACTGAAGAGTGAGCACAGTGAAGGCAGAGGCTTGTTTAGTGGAGGAGGAGAGGAAGGGTGTCTGAACCCTCCCTGATAGGAAAAAATGGTATGGCCAGGTAAAACAAGAAAAGTAGTGTTCCTGTAAAGAAAAAAAAAATGCTAAGTGTGAGACAGAGGCCCCATTCCCAAGGGCAGAGAAAGTGCACATGCATGGGGTGCAGTGGTGGGGAAGTTTCCCCGTTTGATTCCTTCTTATCATTGGCTGTATAGAAATTAGAAAAATCTCTTTTAGGAACTGAGGCTTTAGTTAATCACTCTCACAAATCAGAATTTCTTGGAAGTCTATGTAGGGTGGAGTACAAATGCCTTGGAACCCTACAGTAGCCTCTTGTGTCTGGTGTAATTACTTTCTATTGGGTTGGACCCACTCCTCTCTGTGAGGGGCTACTTGCAGTGTGGAGAATAGGCATACAGAGAATTAGAACCTTCAGTTAGAAACTAGACCCGCTGTTCAGTGGGTCCAGACATTATAGCCTGTTTGACATTCCCCTAGAGCCAAAACCTCATGAAGCAAATGTCATATAACACTCGTTTGGGAATCTTATATTCGCTGGCCTAGAATCTAGGTTCTTCTCAGCCCTTCCAATTTCAGGATACTCTACTCCACTAAACCCAGTCTCCACAAGACCTTTTCCCTTGTGTAAGAATTCCTATCCATCAAACCTTATTCAATACTTAGATTTGGACACAAGAGAATCTGAAGAGTAGAGGATACATGTACTCGTTGATGAGATCCCACAGTGTTATCTAATGGCCAGGTCATCCTGTGATGCTATCTCTCTATTCACCTGTGCCTCTGCAATCTCTGACCTCATATGTGAGTTGCTGGACCTCATGTAAACCACAGTCACCTGTTACCAGCTGTCTTTCCACCTGTACTTCTAGTAATCAATAGATACCACCTGGCTGCCTACCTGTAGATATTCTGGAAAACTAAAGCCACTCATCTGCTTTTGTCTGTTCTTGATCTGCTTGAACGGCCACCGTGGATACTGGATTTCTTCTCAGCCTCTTGCCAGCATTGCTTTCTTGCCACCTGTTCTCCCCTCCATGGAACAGACAACTTGCTTTTGTGCTTATCTTTGCACATTTGTGTTGGGTTCTGATCTCAAAAGTCATGTGCCCTCTGACTCCTTGAGGCCTGGAAATTTTATATCCAAGCCATCGAGGCCCTGAATAAAGCTGTTTGAGTTTCAGCAGGCCAGGCCATTTGAAGGCAGGACTGGATTTGTTTTGCTGCCCTAACCCTGGATCATTGTTATTAGTGGTAGGTTGTAGGCTTTCACTAATCTCCACCAAGTATCCCCAGTATGTTTGTTCTTCTGCCTCATTTCTTGTTTTGCTTTCTGGCTTGCCACACTTCTCTGGGGCTGCAATTTCCTGCCTAGTCACTGCCACATGCCTCTTCTTAGGGGAAGTTCTTGTCCCTTAAATCCAGACTCTGACAGGGTTTTCCTGCCAAACTGAATGGATTGCCTTAAGGCACAAACCACCTTCCACCTGACTGTGAGCCATGCATTTCCCCTGTCCAGACTCTAACTGGTTACAGTATTTGGACTACTGTTCCTATCATTGGGGTCAGTCCCAGTGTTATGTCTTGAGAAAGTTATTTAATTTTTCTGAGCTTCAATTTTCTCTTCTGTTAGTGGGGTTAATAACTGTCTATATTACAAGGGGTAGGCAAAAGTAGGTTTACATTTTTGAGTATATAAAACACAGAATTTATTTTTATATTATTCATTAATTACTGTATTATTTTTTCATAAAAAAACTGGAAACCTACTTTTGCCTATGCTGTACAGATTTATTGTGAAGATTTAAAGGTTGACATGAAGTATATTTGAAAGAGTTCCTAGGAGACAGTGCACTCTTGACCAAGCTTAGTTATTATCCCTGCTTCCTGTCTTTCTCCATTAGTGTGCTGTGAGTGGGAATCTGGTTGGTGTAGGCTGATATTTCAGACTTACTCTCAGCCCTGGAGTGGTTGACTATATTAGCAGGAACACTTTTGATCTTTACTTTGCCTCCAAAGCACAGAGCCTGTAGGAATTGGGATTTGCAAAGGACATAAACTTTAACCAGTCATCTAATCATTGTTTTATTCATTCAAGAAATACCTATTAATTACGTGCTCCATGCAAGGCCTTGGTCTCAGTGCTTTGCATGTCTCGTCTTCTGTACACAGCTCCTTGGTTTGGGCATTTCCCTGGGGCCAGAGTCCCTATACATAGAAAGTTTGGTCCACATGTCCTACCCCAATAAGTTCTGCTTTTTTACGCAATGAACTTCCTGTCAGATAATGTGATCTGCAGAGGCATAGGAAGCTGAAATACTCCACGCATGTCACATGTTCCCCATTCCTACCCATGTCACTAGATCCAGAGTTGGTGTGGGGGAGAGGATTTAAACTGAATCCTCCCCTCCCCCACCCTATCATTTCTGACATTCATGAGTCTCTGACTCATTTCCCATTCTTTCCTCCCTAGAGGAGGCTCGGTGACCTCCACCTTGCTGTCCTCTGGTCTGCAGTTCTGCCTGTGTCTTTCTGGGTCTCTAAACCCTTCAAGGCAGCATCCCAATCTGTTTGAATTATCCATGTCCCTCACCAATCCAATGCTCTTGGTTGTCATTATGCTAAGTAAGCACTCTGAGAAAAATGAAAACAGGCTTCCCCCCCACACACACTTCTCCTGGAATAAAACATAAAGCCAAAGTCTAATATGTCTTAGGTATTCTGATCAGATTTGGAAATAGGTCCATAATTAAAATTGCCAAATTGAAAACTAGTTCTAAAAATTTGTTTCATTGGTAATGAGGAAAACTATTTTTATGCACCAGATCGTAGACAGTTTTGTTGCTTTTTAAAAAAATAAATTTTATAAAAGAATAGAATAATAGGCTGGAAAATAACTTATCCTAGGCAATGAATAAGAAAGTTCCTCTGAAGGTTTTCATGCCTGCTCCTTCATGCTTAAAAAAAAAGTTTCAGCCCTGGCTTGCTAACTCAATTGTTTGGAGCATCATTACATACACTAAAAGGCTGTTGGTTCAATCCATGGTCAGAGCATATACGTATGTTGTGGGTTTGATCTCCACTTGGGGTGTGTATGGGAGGCAATTAACTGATGTTTCTCTCATTGATGTTTCTCTCCCTTTTCCTCTCTCTAGAATCAATAAACATATCCTTGGGGGTAGATTAAAAAAGTTTCAAATGTCCCCAATGATAGGGGTATAAAAGGAATGATTGAGAGACAGACATGTCCTTCAGAAAATTTTGTTTTACTAATGTATTAAAGTTAATTGATTGATTGATTGACAGAAGGATTGATGGTGCAAAGGGTGGGGAACTCTTTGGTGACTTGCTGGCTGACCTGTGTTAGTAAACATCCATCTGGTGCTTAAGTGAATATTATCCTGGACCCATTTAAGGATAACTGAAAGGCTCAGATATATAGTGGCTGTTGTGAGTAGCCCTGGGAGGAGAGAGATAGAATGTAGACTCAATCACAAGATCACTGAGGATCGAGGTAAAGTTGTTTCACTTCACTTCGTCTTGTTAGCTTAGATGAAAAGTTGGGCTAGAAGCAGATTACGCACATGGAAATGGCTGTAGCTATCCAGGCTAGTGTGTTTTTTGAGGAAGAGAGAATAGTTAAGGAGGATAGATAGACAGAAATGAGGAAGTGGCACAGACTCCCTGGGGGGCAGGGATCCTCATTATTATCAGGAGTTTCATGCTGGAAAATCTTTCTTATATCCTTCCACCAGTTGTTGCCAAAAGTCCCTGGCCCCTCCCAGACCCACAGTGGGAAATGCTACCCAAATGGGACTTGGGCCTCCATGGAATACAGGAAATGGTGTGGACATTGGGGAAATAATCAATGCTCTTGGGATGAAAACCACTTACATATGCCTGGACAACAAAAGCAAAGCAACAGCCACACTTAATCTTTCTTCTTTGTCACAGTCAGCTCCAGCTTGAAGCTTTGGTTCCCCGGCTTTTGCTGAAGTGGCGCTGGGTTTCTCAAGTTAATTTTTGCTCAACACTGATCCTGCCCCACGGACCTCAGAGCCTGTTAGGCAACTGTGTGCTCTGGTTGTAACCCAGCACCCTTTCCCATTCTTTCCACACTCATTTTTGCCCAAGGGTTCTGCTGGCCCAGGTCTGAGATCAGTGGCCAACAAAACCTCCTATAGGAAGCAAATGCACTGCTGGGTACTTTCCCAAGGTGAATTTATTGAATCCCTTTCCATGAAGATAGTGATGGAAGAGCCTAAATTAGGTGTGCTCACTCTCTGCACCTCCAGTCAAGAGTAGCCTTTGAGAAGAAAGATAAATTGGTGTCCTCCACTAACCATAGGAAATGATAATTTTCTGCTTTGTACACAGACCCAGACAGGAAACCATTGAACATCTTGAACAAACATCCTTCTATAAATCTCTGTCTCTTCCAAAGGAAAATGGGAGGACACTGGCTTCTGAGTTAACTCTCTTTCAGCAATTGCCTTCCTTTCACTCATCTGGTTATATTTGTTTTCAAAGCCACAATATACTAGAAAACTCCATTCATTCAGGCAAGGGAACCCCAAATGATTTCTAATTTTAGCTTCAATGTGGCAAGTTTGAAAGTTTTCATAATTCACTGCATTTGTAAGGTGCTTGGCATTTTTCACCGTGGGTGAGCGTGTCCTTTTGTGTTATTTCTCATAGTCCCATTGCTAAGTTTGAATTCAAGACTCCCACTCCTTCTCTTCTTTTAATGCACTCATTAATTTATTCATTTCACATGCAACCCATCATATGTCCATCACTGTGCAAGGATACTGAGTTATTAAAGTAGACCTGATGACAGATATGTGTATGCCCGAGATTGACCCAAATGAAAATTCCCCGGGTCTTAACTTTCTTATCAGTGTCTTGTGAAATGTGCAGCTAAAGCAAAGAAAATCATTTTGGTGGGTTACATTTATGATTGAACCTATACCTTTTCAGTTATTAAAATCATTTGAAATGTTTAAAGCCTTAAACTTGGTATTTTTGGTTTTCTGAACACTTAATTAGCAGTGTTTCTGCTACATCAATATATTAACACTCAGGTTCATTTTTTAAAAAATCTAGGTTATTATAATGTATAAGTTTTATTAAAACCTTCCAATTATAATGCAAATTAGAGCAGCCCTGAAATTTCTGTGAATCAAAGCTACCACCTCACACAAAACTGTGGTAGTCATTTAGTATTTGCACAATAACCTTTAAATAGGAAGTGTGTTCATAAGCATACAGGGACTCTGCAAGAGGCCCACCTACATGATTAAGAGGCACAACCTCTGTGTTGTACTGTTATGTATAAATATAATGGAAATCATTTTTTAAATTTTAATGTATCTTTAAATTTATTTTTATTGCATTTTTCCATTACTATTTAGCCCCCTTATATCTCCTCCTCCCTCAATCACCACCTTGTTGTCCATGTCTGTGTCCTTTTCCTTTTTGTTTTATCCTTCCTCCCCCTAACCTTCCCCATTTTAGCTGTCATCCTGCTCTTTATCTATGAGTCTGTCTTTATTTTTCTTGTTAGTTTAGTTAGCTCATTAGATTCCACATATGAGTGAAATCATATGGTATTTGTTTTTCTCTGACTGACTTATTTCACTTAGCATAATGTTCTCCAGGTTCATCCACACTGTGACAAAGGGTAAAATTTTCTTCTTTTGTACAGCCAGGTAGTATTCCATTGTGTAAATGTCCTATAGTTGTTTTATCTACTCATCTACTGATAGACACTTGGGCTGCTAACATATCTTGATGACTGTAAATAACCCTGCAATGAACATAGGGGTGCTTCTGTTCTTTTGAATTACTGTTTTGATTTCCTTTGGATATATCCTCAGAAGTTGGACTTTTTAATGTGCAGGAACAAATATTGACTCTTTTTTATTTTTTTATTGTTGTTTCTGTACAGTTGTCTCCATTTGCCCCACCACCACTCTCTGCTGCCCCACCTACCCCCACCTCCCACCCTCAATCCTACCTGCCTTTGGCTTTGTCCATAGGTGCTTTATCCATGTTTCTTGATGACCTTTCCCCTTCTTTTTATAAGAAGATCTAATGAGCTTCTTTTGAGTTCAAAGGTAACCAATACAAAGCAAATGGTTCTTTTGTGTTATGTGTATAAAACACACTCCTATGAATAGAGGAACATATCAGATCTTAATATGAGGGCTGTTTAAATAGATATGAAAATAATAGATTAAGAATGATGTACCAAATTACCTTACAGTGGGGAAATCCAGAAAACCCAATACTTACTATGTGATTAATTCTAACCTTACTTATAATAAAATTGACATTATATGTGATGTGATGAATGGAACAGAATATTGTTTTTATAGTAGTTCTATCAAATAATGCACAACATGATTCTAATCCTGAGACAACACAAGTCAAAGAATAATCTGCAAAACAAACCAACCAACCAAAAACAAAAACATTTCGACTCTTTAAAAATGCAAAAATCATGAAAGAGAAAAACAAGAAGAGAAATCACTGCCCATTAAAGAAGACTGAATAGAAGACATAGTCCTAGATTGGAGTCTGGATCAGAAACAGAAAAACATACAGATTAAAAATCTGTAGGGGAATGAAGGAGAAAGGTCAAGTCAAAAAACATGTATAAAAACCCATGGACAGACAACAGGAGGAAGGGACTGAATGTGGGAGGTGGGGAGGTGGGGAGGGCAGGGGAAAGTAATGGGAGAAAAATGGGGATAACTGTAACTGAATAACAAGAAAAAATTAAAATATATATTTACTATCTATCTGTCTATCATCATCTATCTAAACTTTTCCTCTATCTCCTCAGCTCCTAAGAAGGACATTTTCTTACATAACTATTACACAGTTATCAATTTAAAAAATTGTACACTGATAAAATAAAATTCTATAAACCTCTGTTTACATTCAAATTTTGCTAGTAGCCCCATTAAAACAGGGGTTTGCAAATACATTCTACCTACCATCTGTTTCCATAAGTTTTATTGGGACAAAACCATGTCCATTTGTTTACATTTGTCTATGGCTGCTTTCATTTTATAACCACAGAGTTGAGTAGTTGCAACAGAGAACATACGGTCCATAAAGCCTAAAATATTTATTGTCTGGCTCTTTACAGAAATAGATTTTCAGCTTCTATTCTAGAGCTGTTCTTCTTCAGTCCCATTTAGGGTTGTGTGAAGCACTCAATTGTCAGGCTCTCAACATTTCTTTTATTCTGTATTAGTTCCTCATCTTCTGTGTTTCTTAATGTTGGCATTTTTTAAAGAGCATAGGACAGTTATTTTGTAGAATTTCACTCAACATATTTTTGTCAGATGTTCCCTCATATTTAAGTTCATGTTATGCATTTTGAGCAGGAATAGCAATGAAGTGATTATATTGTATTTTAGTGCATCATATCAAGCATGTTAATATTAATATCAATATTAGTTTTCCATTATTTGTTTCTTGTTTTGTTGTTATATGAAAAGTGACACATTCTTATTATTTTAATTGTTTTTAGTTATACTGGGAAATAATTGATATACATCACAGTGTAAGTTTAAGGCATAAAGCAGGACAGTTTGATTTAGGTATATTATAAAAGTATTACCAAAAAAGGTTCAGCTAACACCTATCTCCTTTAGATAGATATAATAAAAGAGCAGGAAAAAAGGGGAAGAAAAAGTCCTGTGATAAGAACTCCTAGGATGGTTTTGTACCAATGCTGTTGATATTGCTTTTGGCCAGCTAGCTAGGGAGTGCTCATGAGATGGAAACATAACTGGATTGTATTTTGTCTAAATGACATCATTTGGAAAATTAGCAGCATTCAAATGTGGGGTGTATATGAGGTAACAAAAATATATCAATATTAATTTTCCATTATTTGTCCATTGTTTTGTTGTTATATGGAAAATAATGTTTTTGTTCCTAGAAAATTTGAAATAAAGTATTTAAAGATGTAGGGTCATTAAAATACCACACACATATATCAAATGATTCAGCACACACATAAAATGTAAATGTGAAAAATGCTACCACTTGGTTAATTTAGGTAAAGAGTATGCCGATGTTCATTGTACTATAACTTTTGTGTTATTTAAATTTTTAAAAAAAATAACAGTTTGAAATAATAATGAATCTCTATTACCTGGCATATAACATAGACTGGAGAAAGGTGAAGGAAGGTAAAAGAAATGAGGTTGAGAATGAAGGACATTTTTTTCTAAGTACTGTGAGGAACTTTTGTGGTGATTTCATTGGCTGATAAGAGGGGTCCTAGAGGGAGGAAACTGGGCCACTAGCACATTCCCAGACATGATTTTCATCCACCATCTGAATAAAATGGATTTTTATTTAATTGAATAGAATGTTTCAGCACAGTTTTGATTTACCCATGAAAGGTGCAACTTCAAAACCACTTACATGAGTGAAAAATAAAGAAAGAAAACCAAAAGTGACAGTAAGAAATTATAAGAGAATTGAAGTAAGCCAAAACATATTGGTTATAGAAATAATGCAAATTATTAGAGTAATGCCTCACAGTCAAAACACAAAAACAATCTATAATATAAGCTATTTGCAAACAGACAGGTCTGAAACAAAAATGTGAGAAGAAATAGAGAATAGATGATTGTTTGCCAGGGGTTAAGTGTGGAGAAAATAGGGAGAGGCTGGTAAAAGTGTACAAACATTATTTATTTATTTATATATTTTTTATTGTTGTTCAAGTACAATTGTCTCCATTTTTCTGCCACCACAACTTACAATAGCCAAGTGCTGGAAGCAACCTAGGTGCCCATTAGTAAGTGAGTTGATTGAAAAACTATGGCACATTTACAAAATGGAATATGATGCAGTAGAAAGAAAGAAAGAGCTCCTACTCTTTATGACAGCATGGATGGAACTGGAAAGCAGTATGCTAAGTGAAATAAGCCAGGCAGTGAAAGAGAAATACTATATGATATCATCTATAAGTGGAACCCAATCAACAAAACAAACAAACAAAATATAACCAGAGACATGGAAATAAAGAACAAAGCATGAAAACTTTAGTTATAAGACAAATAAGGTAGGAGGATCTAATGTATAAAATGACGAGTATAGTAATAACACTGCATTGTATAATTAAAATTCCTAAAAGAGTAACAATTAAATGTTCTTACCAAAAATAATGTAAATATGTTCAGTGATGGATGTGTTAATTAATTTAATGAGAAGAAACCTTTCACAGTATATACATATATCAAATCATCGTGTTGGATGCTTTAAATATCTTACAATTTTATTCATCTATTATACCTCAAAAAAAAAAACTGGGAAAAAATTTCCAAAGAGAAGAGCAGCAACAGATTAACCAAATAAAAATATAGAAAGCATATGTAGCAAAATAAGAGTCAAAAGAGGACAGGGCAAGAACATAGGAAGATACTAAAAATACTTTTATAATTAAAAATGAATAACTTACAATGAATATATAACATTGAAAACATGAATAATAAAATTTGGAACAATATATAAATAAGAAGCTGTTAGAACCAGGAGGGAAAATCAACAATACCATAATTAGAAGAGTTTAAAACACAAATTTCAGCCTTTGAAACACTAGGAGGGCAAAAAAATATTTAAATGATATAGATAATTTTATTAATTAATTTTCTTATAGGCATATATCAATTATATAACTATAGAAAATACAAGTTTTGATGTCAACGTCATATTTATACACAGACATTATACCCAATACTGAAAAAGAAAGAGTCTCACTAATATCAAGTAGAATATCTACTCATCACAATTGACTAATTGTAATGCAAAAAAACCAAATACTTAATATTAATAACAACTTTTGAAAAAACAATCACTTAATAATTATAAAGACAGTTAGTAGATTTAAAACTAAACAATAAATAAGCAAAAGCTGTAAACATTTATTTTCTAATTTTTGATTTTGATTGAAGCAGAAAACAAAATTAACTTTACATTTTTTTTAAATTTTTAAAAATATTTTATTTATTTATTTTTAGGGAGGGAAGGGAGGGAGTGGGAGAGAGAAAGAGAGAGAGAGAGAGAGATCAATGTGCGGTTGCTGGGGGTTATGGCCTGCAACCCAGGAATGTACCCTGGCTCGGAATCGAACCTGGGACACTTTGGTTCCCAGCCCGGGCTCAATCCACTGAGCTACGCCAGCCAGGGCTTAACTTTACATTTTTAAAAAATGATTAGAATCAAGCAATTATCACAGTTTAGATTATCTCACACAAAGCTATCCTGAAGAAAGTTTATATAATTAATTATACAATTTACTATTGAAAGTGAAAAAGAAAACAGTAAAATACATTTTCATTTAACTCTAAAAACAAAGAACAATGAAAACTTCCTAGAAAAGGACTATAAAACACTTGATAAAAATAAAATAAAAATTTAATGAATTAGAAAAAGATGCAGTAAAATTATGAAACAAAAAAATTAAAAAAAAGAAATCCAAGACTTGATTCATAGAAAAGAGCAATAGAATAAATAGATCTCAGGCAGTATAAAATATGGCAAAAGTAAAGACAAAAAATATATAACATATGCAAGTTAAGTAGGATTTATACACAGCCATGCGAATGAGTGAAATAACTACAATGAGATGAAATTTGTCATTATAAGCTTAATAATGTTGAGTTCACTGATAAATGAGTGACTTTCTAGAAAAACATAAATTACTAACATTTATTCAAGAAAAGTTAAAAGAGGTAAATAGGTCATTAACTGTGATAGAAAATAATAAAATTTGTAAGAACTTCCTCCAAAACTAATGTTCAAGCCAAATAACTCTTTGAAAGAATGTTAACCAATGTTTAACTATCAAAATATAAGAAACTAATGCAAACTTATCAATTAGATATATAAAACTAGTATACAGCTGATGCAAAACTTGAAGAAAATGACTAAAGGAAAACCTGCAGCTCAATCTCACTATTAATGTCTCTGTGTATAAACATAAATGAAATATTTCAAAACTTTAAAAATAGCATGCTATAGACATGCAAGGGTTAACTCCAATAAAAAAAAGACAGAAATTATGAAATTTTGAAAATCCTTGACTATGTTATTTTAATAGGAAAAATCGCCCTATATAATTATCAGAAAGATTATAAAAACTTTTTTGATGAAGAATTGCATGAAATATATTATTTTATTTATTTTTTATATTTTTATTGAATTTATTGGGGTTACATTGGTTAATAAAATTATATAGGTCCCAAATGTACAATTCTATAATACATTATCTGTATATTGTATTGTGTGTTCAAAATCCAGAAACAGCCAGTGCCCATCAATAGATGAGTGGATAAAAAAAGCTGTGGTACATTTACACAATAGAATACTACCCAGACACAAAAATAGAAAGGAATCTTACCTTTTGGAAAAGCATGGATGGACCTGGAGAACATTGTGCTAAGTGAAATAAGCCAAACAGAGAAGGACAAATACCACATAATTTCACTTTTATTAAAAGTATTTTATTTACTTATTTTTAGATAGAGGAGAAGTGAAGAAGAAAGAGAGGAAAACAACAATGTGTGGTTGCCTGTCATGCGCCCCCTACTGGGGACCAGACCCAAAACCCAGGCATATGCCCTGACTGGGAATAGAACCTGCAACTCTTTGATTCACAGGCCCACACTCAATCCACTGAGCTACACCAGCCAGAGCTAATTTCACTTTTATGTGGCATCAAATATATCATTTTAATGCAAAGCACTAGGAGTTAAGAATAAGTGCTCAGTTTGAAACCCATAGCCACATTTATGTTTAAGTGACATCCTAGTGATATTGACACTAGAGCCCCAAATGTGGTAGGGTGCTTCACTCTTATTGAAGATTACTATGACCAGTAAAAGAAGCCAGAAAAAATAAATATGATATACATATGGGAAAATGGAAAAGGAACAGGCAATTAACTACCTGGCAAATCAAAAGAATTTATTCAATAAATTCAGAAATAATGAAATAATCTAAGAAAGCTAGTTTACATATAATTACTTTTAAAATTTTATTTTGCAACCCAGAAGTAACCATTTTGAATTTTTAAAAATTTCTCTACTGTATCAGATATATTACAAAATAATAGTAAGTCATCTGCAGGATTCTTTTTAGCAAAACTATGATTTTTTCCTGGAGAAAATGAAGACTTTGTATGCCTTATATCATGTAACTATAATAACTAGCCTGTGAGGTAAGTACTATCTTCATTTCACACATAAGAATACTGAAGCTCAGAGTGAATCAATAACTTGCCCAAAGTCACAGAGTTGAAGTATTACATCGTATGCAGTATTTGGGACAATTACATACAGTCTTGTTCCACTTGAAGACATTTTGATTAACGATTGACTATATATATGACAGTGGTCCCACAGATTACAGTGGAAATTAAAAATTCCTATTGCTTAGTGACAGTTTTGGCATCATAATGTCATTGTGCAACAATGCATTTGTGATGGTGCTGGTATAATCAAACCTACTGTGCTTCCAGTCGTCTAAAAGTATAGCACATGCAATTACTTACAGTTCATATATTATAGTGATAATAAAATGACTATGTTACTGATTTATATATTTACTATATTTTTATCATTATTTTAGAGTGTACTCTTTCTACTTACAAAAAAATTTGCTATAAAACAGTATGCTGGGTTACACTGACAGGGACCTCATACATCTCTTGTTTTCACATCTCTTGATTGCATCATTTTCTCTTGTGCTTGATTTAATCTTATGTCATTTTGTATAGTAACATGCTGTTCAAGTTTTTAGCCTAGGGTGTAACATTTAGGTATATACCGCATTTTTTGGACTATAAGGCACATTTTTTCTCCCCCAAATTTGGGAGAAATAATGGTTGTTAATGCTACTGTTGAATTCTGTTTACCTTTACATTGGTGAAATATTATGTTATTTATGTTATTACATATTTTACCACATTTTTTGCTTCAAATATTTTTTTCCTATTTTCCTCCTCTAAAACTCAGGTGCATCTTATTGTTCAAAAAAATACAGTAGTATGCTGTATAGCCTAGATGTGTAGTAGGCTATATCATCGAGGTTTATGTAAGTGCACTCTATGATGTTCACACAATGAAATTGACTAATGATGCATTTCTCAGAACCCATCCTCATCACTACGTGATGCATGACTATAATAAAAATATGTTGTAACTAATACAGGGAAAGACAATAACAATAAAGGGAAACCCCAAAATATTCAACAAAGCATCTAAATAATATATATAATAAAGAGATTTTTATAGTCATAGTGGGAAAAATTGTTTACTTTAAAAATTAGCAGTTGGTACACCAGTAGAGTAGAACATAATTTAGATACTCACTATACAATATACACCAAAATTTTTTGATGAATTATGAAGTGATAAGTAAAAATGTGGATACAATAAACAGTAGCCAATACATGTTAAATATCACTCTGGGGGAACCCTCTAAGAATAACATCAAAGCCAGGAAGAATGAAGAAAATCCTTAATAGAGTTGACTAAATGAAAATAGAAAAGTTGAACAGAATGAAACTCAGTGTAATTTAATTATAGAAGCAGAAAACTGAAAAAAATATATGACAGGGAAAGAGTCTATACCTTTAATCTTAAAATAAAACAAAAACTCTTGCAAATTAATAACTGAAAGATCACTAAAATATAGCTAAGCTACTTTTAGGTATCTATATGCTAGGTAAAACGGAGAGATGTGAGCTTAGATAAGTTTGTTCTACAATGTATTGTTTGTAAACACCATAATTAGGGGAGGAGATATTAAATACCCACAAATAGATCATCTGTACTTTATTTTTCTTCACTCTCTTTTTTAATTGTTTCTCAAGTACAATTATCACCATTTCCCCCACCACCACCACTGCCACCCACGCCAGACATCCCCATCTCCCACCCTTGGTCCTACCCCTCTTTAACTTTGTCCAAATGTCCTTTACACATATTCCTTGATGACCTTTCCCCCTTAAGGCCCCCCCCCCCATTATCCCTTGCCATCCCTCCTGGGGTTACTGTTAGTTTGTTCTTTATTTCCATACCTCTGGTTATATTCTTCTTGCTTGTTTGTTTTGTTGATTAGATTCCACTTGAAGGTCAGCTCATGTGGTATTTGTCTTTCACCACCTGTCTTATTTCACTTAGCATAATGCTCTCCGGTTCCATCCATGCTGTTGCAGCAGGTAGGAGCTCCTTCTTTCTCTCTGCTGTGTAGTGTTCCATTTTGTAAATGTGCCATAGTTTTTTGATCAACTCATTTACTAATGGATACTTAGGTGGCTTCCAGCACTTGGCTATTGTAAATTGTGGTGCTATGAACATTGGGGTGCATAGGCTTTTTTGGACTGGTGTTTCAGGATTCTTAGGGTATAATCCCAGCAGTGGAATTGCTGGGTCGAAATGCAGTTCTATTTTCAGTTTTGTAAGGAGATTCCATACTACTTTCCACAGTGGCTGCATCAGTCTGCATTCCCACCAACTGTGCAATGGGGTGCCCTTTGTCTAGAATCTCATCAGAATCTCATGTGGTTTGTTGATTTGTTTTTATTTGTTCTGTTTAGTTTTTAAGATTTTATTTATTTTTTTTTAGAGAGAAGAAGGGAAGGAGAAAGAGAGGGAGAGAAACATCAACACGTGTTTGCCTCTCATGTGCCCCCTACTGGAGATCTGGCATGTACCCTGACTGGGAATTGAACTGGTGACCCTTTGGTTTGCAGACCGGTGCTCAATCCACTGAGCTGGTGCAGTCAGTGCTGCTGATTTATTTATGATGGCCATTCTGACCATCGTGAAGTGGTATTTCATTGTGGTTTTAATTTGCATCTCTCTGATGGCTAGTGATGTTGAGCATCCTTTCATATGTCTCTGGGCCCTCTGTTGTCCTCCTTGGAGAAGTTTCTGTTCAAGTCCTTTGCCCATTTTTTAAATTGGATTGTTTGTCTTCCTGGAGTGGAGTAATGTGAGTTGTTTATTTTTTGGAGATCAAACCCTTGTCTGAAGTACCATTGCAAATATATTTTCCCATACAGTTGATTCCCTATTCATTTTACTAATATTTTCTTTAGCCATGCAGAAGCTTTTTATTTTGATGAAGTCCCATTTGTTTATTCTTTTCTTTATGCCCCTTGCTCTAGGGGATATATCAGTGAAAATATTGCTGCATGGAATCTCTGAGATTTTTCTGCCAATGTTCTCTTCTAGGACTTTTAGTGTGTCACACATTCTTTTTAAGTCTATTATTCACCTTGAGTTTATTTTTGTGTTTGGTGTAAGTTGGTGCTTGAGTTTCTTTCTTTCTTTCTTTCTTTCTTTCTTTCTTTCTTTCTTTCTTTCTTTCTTTCTTTCTTTCTTTCTTTCTTTCTTTCTTTCTTTCTTTCTTTCTTTCTTTCTTTCTTTCTTTCTTTCCTTTCTTTTGCATATACCTGTCCAGGTCTCGCAACACCATTTGCTGAAGAGATTATTTTTACTCCACCTCATGCTTCTGTTCCTTTTGTTGAATATCAATTGGTCATTGAGACTTGGGTTTATTTCTGGGCCCTCTATTCTGTTCCATTGATGTATGTGTCTGTTTTTATGCCAGTACCAGACTATTTTGATTACAGTGGCCTTGTAATTTAGTTTGATGTCAGGTATGGTGATCCCTCCTACTTTGTTCTTCATTCTCAATATTGTTGTGGCTATTCAGGACCCTTTATGGTTCCATATAAATTCTTAAAATATTTGTTCTATATCTGTGAAATATGCCTTTGGTATTTTAATAGAGATTGCATTGGATCTATAAATTACTTTGGGCAGTATGGACATTTTGATGATGTTAATTCTTTCATTTCATGAATATGGTATATGTTTCCATTTGTTTGTGTCTTCCTTAATTTCTTTCTTCAGTGTTGTGTAGTTTTGTTCTTTTAGTCTCTATGTCATTTAATTCTGCTTTGGTTTTGGTTATTTCCTTCCTCCTACTTGCTTTGAGTTATCTTTGTTGTTGTTCCTCCAGTTCTTTTAAATGTAGGGTTAAGGTTAGGTTGTTTATTTGAAATGTTTCTATCTTTTTTTAGGTAGGCTTGTATCTCTATGAACTTCTCAAGACTGCCTTCACTTTGTCCCATAAGTTTTTGACTGTTGTGAGTTCATTTTCATTTGTTTTCAGAAACTTTTTTATTTCATCCTTGATCTCATTCTTAACCCATTCTTTGTTTAATAACATGCTCTTCAGTCTCCATTAATTTGAGTGTTTTTGAGTTTTTTCCTTGAGGCTGGATTCTAGTTTCAGTCCCTTGTGGTCAGAGAAAATGCTTGATATGATTTTAATGTTCTTGAATTTGTTGAGGCTTGTTTTGTGTCCTATCATGTGGTCTATCTTTCAAAATGTTCCATATGCATTTTAAGTGAATGTGTATTTTGCCTCTTTGGGATAGAAAGCTGTATATGTATCAGTTAAGTTCATTTGATCTAGGACATTGATCAGTGTCACAATATCTTTGTTGATATTTTGTTTGTAATGTCTGTCCATTTTTTACAGTGGGGTGTTAAAATCCCCTAGTATAGGAGACCATTCTGTGTGGCATGGGCCCAGCTCGCACTCAGAGATGCACAGGACTCACACCCACTGATAGGTTCTCCCGTGGGGAATTAGGTCTGCTATGTACCTAGGCTGCTTTGAGACTTGCTTTTGCTAAAACTCCCTCACCCTGAATTGAGGACATTTACTGCAAAGTAACTTCCTAAAATCCATGCTAAACCTTTCATGGATGAGTGTAACTGGTTCAACCACTTTTCCCTTTTCATTTGCAAATATACCTCTTCTGTGATGTGATTAGCAGCATTGGCTCCTTTGTTTTCTGAAACAGTAACCACTTAAAGCTAACTGGTGCATAGTTATAGAGGACCATCCTGTAATGTGCCCAGAAAAGAAATAAAAACCTGTCATGGTGGAGGCTTTGGCTTTTGGCTCCTCTTGAGAGCAAAGCTTCCCGCCCTTTTCCTCCACGGGACTCAGTAGTCCGTGTGAATGTCTCTCCCCCATCCACAATGTGGCAGACCCCACGAATTGGGGTCCGCATCATGCTAGTATAAGTGTATTGCTGTCTATACCTTTCTTGAAGTCCTCTAAGATTTTCCATACATATATTTGGGTGCTCCTATGTTGGGTGCATATATGTTTATAATGTTTATGTCTTCTTGATGGATTCTTCCCTTGAGTATTATGAAGTGCACTTCTGGGTCTCTTCTTATGACTTTTGTTTTGAAGTCTCTTTTTTTCTGATACAAGTATTGCTACCCCAGCCTTTTTTTTTTCATTTACTTGGAATATTTTTTTTTCCAACCCTTCACTTTCAGTCTGTGTATGTCTCTTGTTCTGAGCTGGGTCTCTTACAGGCAGCAAATGTGTGGGTCATGTTTTCTTATCCATTTAGTTATCCTTTCTTTGATTGGAGCATTTAATCCATTTACATTTAAGGTTATCATTGATAGGTTTTTATTCATTGCCATATTACTCTGTACCTGTGCTCCTCTCTCTCTCACTCTTTTTCTTCCTTTTCCACAAGCCATCCGTTTAGCATATCTTGCAGTGCTTGTTTGGTGGAGGTGTATTCATTCAGCCTTCATTTGTCAGGAAACTCCTTATTTCACCTTTCATTTTAATTGGGAACCTCTCTGGGTAGAGTAGTCTTGGTTGTAGGCCTTCATTTTTCATTTCTTGGAATATTTCTTGCCATTCCCTTCTGGCTTGGAGCATTTCCCTTGAGAAGTCAGCTGCTAGCCTTATTGGGCTCCCTTGTATGTTACTTCCTGTTTCTCCCTTGCTGCTGCTAAGATTCTCTCTTTGTCTTGTAATTCTGTCATTTTAATTATTAAGTGTCTTGGAGTGGGTCTCTTTGGATTCCTCTTGTTTGGAACTCTCTCTGCTTCCTGGATTTGTGTGACTTTTTCTCTCATCAAATTAGGGACTTTTCTCATCATTGCTTTTCAAACAGGTTTTCTATCCCTTGCTCCTCCTCTTCTCCTTCTGGTATCCCTATCCTATGGATATTATTACATTTCATGTTGTCCTGCATTTCCCTTAACCCCTCTTCATTCTTTTGAGTCTTTCTTCCTTTTATTGCTCTTTTTGGGAGTTTTTTTTCTACCTTGCCCTACAGCTCACTGATTCGATCCTCTGCTTCATCAATCCTGCTTTTGATTCCTTCTGCTGTGCTCTTCAAATCAGAAATTATATTCTTCATTTCCTCTTGGGTCTTACTGATTGTTTCAATGTCCTTTTCATACTGGCATAATTCACAGTAACTTCTTTGTAGCTTACCTATAGTTTTTGGTAATTCTCTGTGAGTTCATTGAACTTCCTTATAACCATTGTTTTGAACTCAATATCTTATAGTTGACTTGCCACTATTTCATTTAGCATTCTTTCTGAGGACTCTTCCTTTCCATTCATTTGTGGGTAGTTTCTTTGTTTTCCCATTATTTGTGAGACCCTCCTTGTTGGCCTCTGCTTCTTAAATTGATCTCCTGGAATTTGTGGTGTGAACTTGTATGGTAGGAGACCTGTGAGATTCAGTGGTGCAGTGTCCTTTACCTCCTGAACTTGATGCTTTTGGGGTGCCTTTTATGTCATTTATGTTGGCCCTTTGCATGTAATTAGGTTTTGATGGTTGTTGGGTCATTCTTTGATGTGTCCTTGCCTCTAGTTGGTTGACTGAGGGTCACTCCTCCCACCACATGCTGTATGTTGTTGTTCAGGTTCTCCCAGAACAAAACCACAAAGCCAAACGAACAAACCCACATCCATAAAAATATCTCCCCCTGCAATCCCACTATCAACAGTAAATGAACCAGTATTAATAAATGTGTAAAGAAAGGAGAAAAATAAACTATAGTATTAAATTTATTGTCTTAATATGCAAACTTGCTGGACAAGGAATTAATGTTAAAAACCTATGCAGTGATATTAGAAAATATCACTAATTATGGAGAAAACCACAGTGGATTTTATCTCAATAGCCTCTATTATTTATCACAGTTTTTTCTTTCGGTATCCACCTTTGGTGATGTCAGACGTTGACCCTGTCTGACCTTAGGCAGCCTACTCTGAAACTGCCAGGGTTCTACTGTCTGTGGCTGTCGCCTTCAGTTGTTCATCTAGTTACTCTGTACTCGGTAGTCAGGCTTAAGCCCCATAGGGCAGGGTAGAATCATTCCTGGGATTGGGGTTATTGTTTCTCCTCAGGCTACTGCTGCTCAGAGGGGAGTGGGTGCCTGAACAGGATGGTTGCTGCTGTGGTAAGGGTGATGACTCAGCACTAGGATCCCTGTAGCTACTCTCTCAGTTCTCTCTCCAAAGCGTCCATCTCAAGTTTCTCCTCAAGCATCTCTCATCCACTTTGCTGCCTCCTTTGCCAGGGATCTACTGCCTGTGGCTGTCTCCTTCAGTTGTTAATCTAGTCACTCTGCACTCAGCAGTCAGGCTTAAGCACCACAGAACCAGGGCAGTGTCTCCTGGCGGGGGGAAGCTGTTGTTTCCCCTAAGGCTACTGCTGCTGGGAGGTGAGCAATCTGCCGGAACAGGATGGCTGCTGCCTGTGGGGTCTCCAGCTCACTCTGCACCTGCCTTTGCCAGATCTCTAGGTAAGTGGCTGAAAATGAGAATTTGTGCTGTGGCCCTTTAAATGGCTCTTTGAGTCTCCAGTCGTCTGTCTGTGGCAGAAAGAAACCCTGCCACTTTTTGCCAGTGGTTTTCTGTGTACTTTTTGGGTTCTAGTGCTCTAGGCTGGGGATCCCAGCTTAGGATTTAAGACCCCACACTTCTCAGGAGGATCCAACCAATTGCTTAATTATCCCTCCTGTGCTGCCACCTGTGTATGCCCATCCAGCCCTCTCAAGTGTCCACCACACTACTTACTAGTCAGTTAGTGCTGAAGATGATGACTCTTCTGTCAGTAGGATGATATTAAGCTTCTCTATCAATATTGTTCAGTTGTTTGCTCTGGGTGATTTGTCCACATTTAGTTGTAATTCTGGGTTGGTCCTGGCAGGTGGTTAGTGTGGTTGACATTTACTTCTCCACCATCTTGCCTCTCTCCATTACCTGTACTTTAAATTATGGTACCTGAATTTTATATGGCACAAGTCAACGGTTAAGAATACTATCACATATATTATTTGTAATATATGAAATATGTGTATATTAATAAAATTATGACTACCAATATATTTTTATTGTGTGATATTCACAATATAATGCTACATGTTAAATAATTTAAACATTACCTTCAGTAAGATTTTCTTTATGAGAAAAGGATCTTTGTAGAAAAATTTCAGATAGATTCACATCAAAATTATATGCAAAATCATGGCATTTTTTCATTAGTTGCCAGGCATTATGGAAACTAATGATATAGCACTTAGCAAGGGAGAAACAATCCTTATTCTAGTGGTGTTTCCATTTCAGTGTGGAGGTAGCCAGTAAACATAGAAATAATGAGTTAGGCAATTGATTATAAATATGTACAGTAGCAATAAGAGTACAGGTAGGGAGTAACTCTGTATTCCCTCAGGTAAAGTAGTTAGGATAGGGGTGGTTTTCTAAGAAGATATTAGTAGAAATGAATACCAAAAGATGAGGCTAAATAAAAAATGGGAGGTACTGAGGGAAAAGTACAGAGGCCAATAGAATTGTAGCTGCCAAGCATTGGGGTGGCATTGGTTGGGTGTTACAAGAAGATATGAAATGTGGTGGGAGTCATGGTTGTGGTGAAGGGATGAGAATGGCCACATGTCTTAGGAGGCTATGACAGCAGTTCACTGTGAGCAGGTCTTCCATCAACATCATACCCAAAGTCAGACAGCAACAGAAATAAGATATGACCACAAGCAATGTGTTTCCTGGCTATAGGATAAAAGAGTGAAGATTCTATAATGAGAAGTGAGCCTAAAATTCTTTTTCAACTCCATCTGGTAGCTTTTATTCCCCCTGAATTCCAGTTTTAACTGCCTAATGGACAAACCAGAAGTATTAAAAGGGAGGTAGTTGAGATGGACAAAGGGCTGAAGGAGAATGATGAGACTGAGAATGTTAGTTTTGGTCTGAAGGGAAATTATTTGAGGAACACGATAGACTATGGCTTTAATGACTTATATTCAAGGACTTAAAATGGCATCAGTGGGTGAAAGCTTTAAGAACCTAGATTTGAGATGTAGGTAATGAGTAACTTTCTCATAGGCAGAGTAGCTCAAAGAGATAGCAGTGGTAGAGAAAGGCTGGTAGATAAAGAAGAAATTTGAGCATTCAATATCACTATGAGGAAATATCTGACTTCCTTTTTAGTCTCTGAATATTCACCATCTGTTATCATTTATTCCATTATTACAATTATCCAGGCCAAGAATTTTGGAGCCATCCTTCCTTGTTTTCTAACTCTTTTCTTCCTCTCTGCAACTCATACAATATACAAGCAAACCTGGTTAGCATTACCTTCAAAATGTTCCCAGAATCCAATTACTTACCCTCATCCCATACTCTCCCAATTGTTTTTCCATTCCCCAACTTGCCCCCATTCTGTCTACTTCATCTCCATTTAGCAGCCTATACAGTCCTTTCAAAATTGAAGTCAGGTCATGTTACTTATTTCTTTCAAATCCTCCAGTATTTTTTTCATCTCACTGAGAGTAAAATCCAGCCTCTTTGCATTTCTCCACATGTCTCTTGTACTCCTCTTTGACTCTTTCATATTATTCTCTCTCTAAAGTTCCTCTCCTCCAGCCACACTGGCTCCTCACTCTCCTCTGAATCTTGCAAGCATGGTTTCACCTCTGGTAAGACACTTCTTTCTCTTGCTCTTCCTTCTGCAGGGTGTGCTCTTTGATCATACATCTGGAAGAGTCATTTTCTCCCATTATTCAGATCTTTGCTTAATAGGGAGACCTTCTTGGATACCTAATATGAATATGCCTTCCCACATTGTCCAGATGAGCTCCATGAGACCAGGAGCTTTGTTAGGTTTATGACTGTATTTCTCGTGCCTAGAATGTTACCTGACCTAAAGCAGTTCTCCATAAGTAGTGGTAGGATAGATTAATACATTCAAACATTTGCCAAGTATGTGTTTGTTATCAGAAACCACAAGATGCTGAGGAAGCCAATGCACATTAAAAAAAAGTCATAGACTAAAGGAAGAGATAAACCAGTGGGATAGAAGTGCTGGAGGACAGCCATGTATCAATGGCCAGCTCAGTGTATGCTTGTCTCATGCTGAGTGGCACCTCATTAACCCACACAGCCCCATGAATTAGAAACATGGTCTCCTTTCTGAAGAGGGAAATGGAGAACCATGGTGGGGTTCCCTTTAGGGTTCTAACATGACCAAAATTGTGTGGGGGAAGATTGCCTTAAGTGCTTCATGATGCTGGGAGGTCAGTAAATGAGACAGGAGACTATTGTGATAGTTCCTTTTAGAAAAAAAACCTAGCCAGAACTAAACAATGCATCAGTGGGAATGGAGAGAAAGAAATGGCTTTTAGAAAGAGGTGGAAGTACAACTCTAGCATTCAGTAATGCAAAACTATAAATCAAGCATAATCTTGGGAGGCAGACATTATTCCCAGAAGCCATCTCACTTTATCTGCTGGAGTTGTTTCTTTTTATCCCTTTCAATAAAAGCAATTAGAAATACTTTCAGAATGTCTTCTTCATTAAAATGGAGGTTGTCATTCTGCACACTCTTGAGAAATAGATGTGACTATAACAATTCAACCATATATTCAGTTGCTTGCTTGCCTGCTCATGCTGCTCGGTGGGTGATAAAACTCTAAAAATGAGGACTCTACCTCATATAACCCAGTATCTGAGCCACAGAGAGAAAAATAGATACTTTTGAGGAAATAGATATGTTAGACCTAGGCAGGCCTAGGAGGAATGAAAATCACCAAGTTAGAAAATGGCACTGTGGGAAGCTGCCTGCAGACCCTACCCAGGAAGATTAGGGTCTGGGATTGGTTTATCCAGCATAACAGGTTGCAGCTTTCACCCAGCAACTGGCTGTAGCCAATCAGACTCTAATACCCCAACTGCAGGTTTTTGCATTTAAAAACCTTGATCTAAGAACAACGGAGTGAGTCCCAGCCTCCCTTGATTGGCTCCCCATCCTCCCTTGGCTGTCCCTACTTTCCTCTTAACCTCCCTCAGATGGCTCCACTTTCTCTCTTATTTGCCATTAATAAACCCTGCTCTCTGTAGCTCTCTACGTCCATCTGGTTTCTTGAGTGACTCTGACCTAACAAGATATATTTGTGGGAGTGGTGTCAATTTTAGTAAAGCCTTATTCTGGCATTGCTAAAATCTAAAACTGTTGTTAGACTAAACAGAGGTGTACTGTCTCTTCCTGCAGCATTGCCATTATTTTCTACATTGTAAGTGCCTACACACAACCATATAGACCCCTGGTTTCCAGGAATCATGTTTAACCCAAAACCAAGACTGCCTACCTTGGCTTTTCTCCTTTTCTACCCAGAGAAAGTCTCTAAGCTCAAGAGATGATAGCTCTCAAACAGAGAACTAAAGTCTGAGCAAATCTGTAATAACAATTTCATTAAAGGGAGACCCTACAAAGTTTGAGAAAAAAAATTTAACTCAGGGATTGGTAGATGCTGGGAAACTTGGTTAAAAACAACAGCAATGACCACAAAAATAAGCCATGTTGAGATGAACTCAGTAGTGAAGAAACAAACAAAGAAACATCAGATAGCAGAGAGATGCAAAATCTGTAGGGTTAACTTCACTTTCTTGAATTGGGCATTAAATAGACTGGGTTAAGGTGGATAAGAGATCCACATCCTCATTATCTCCATTGTAGATTTCATTAGAACAAGATCAGGCCTCTACGGCTAGGTTTTTGGATAGCTCAGAGATTGGCAAAGTAGAGCAGACACAAGATAAGAAGTCTGCCTCAATAAGATGGGCTCTACATCATGGAATCCCATGGCAAGTGGGCATCTGATGGTAATATGTCAGAACCCAGAATGTAAAAATTGTCACCACTATGCATTAATCATGCAACAAACACCTCCTGTGCATTCCCTGCTGGGCAAGAAATGTGAGAACGAGTGTTATCACTCTCCTGCTTCAGTTTATGGTCTAGAAAAGGGTGTGACACAGCTATACAAACAGCTCCTGGCAGGTGCCTTTGTTTATTCTTAAGACTCTGGAGAGCCTTTTAGTGAATCTTCTCCAGCCCTCTCTGGAGAGGTGCTTTCTTTTTTGATTTAAGAAATAGCCACAACCAGTGACAGGGTGATAGGATGCTGTCTGATTTGATGATGGAGGTTAGGGCACAGCTTATCTACACTTTATTTTCTTGCTTGTGAATTCTCAGGTCATAATAAAGCATTACATGTCTACATACCAGCAAAAAGAATTAATTAAGGGGATCCTTTTAATGTACAAAGCAGCTTACTGAGATAATGGAAAAGGCTTTGGTAAGACTTGGCTTAATTAGAATTTCAAGCAATTCTTCACTTGTTGTACCAGAGATTTTTACTATTATAGACAAGATGAGCAAGCTGTTTAAAGAGCTTATGGGAAGAACTGGACTCAGAGGTTTTAGCAAAGGTGGATTTGGCTCAGAAAATCAGAGCTGCCTCAGAAAACAGCAAACAGAGAACGTGGACTTGTTCTCTTGTCACTGCATGAACATGTAAGGCTTATTAGTCTCTATTGTCCAAGACCACACAGAAATTAGATGAGCTGGAGGGTCAAGTCCTAGTGCATCAAACTTTCTTCCCATTTCTAGGTATAAATATGGTTATGAGGCACATGCAGAGCATAGGCTTTGGAGTTTAAAATGCATGTTGTACCCCAGGTCTACCACATGGTTCCCCATAAATTTCAGATAATAATACCTCTCCACCCTTCACAGGAACTGTCTGGATATTAACTGTTAATAAAATATGCTAAATACACAGTGTTCTGATGAAATATATAGCATTCTCTGGATAGACTATATCAGTAAACAAGACTCAGAGACTACCTTAAAGAAGTTGACAATGAGAGGTAGATGGCAGACAGTTACACTGGGATGAAGTCCTTTCCATTCAAGTCAAAAGTTAAGCCCCATATTAACTGAGAAACTGGAAAACAAAACCTCTTAAAATAAATGTCTTTCAAGGACATGACAGGACTTCAGGGAAAAAGATAGTGGCTCTGTATTTTCGTGGGTTGGCTAAGGGGGGGGGGGGGATACCAGACAATGACTGAAGATTTAGCTTTGCTTCCTAGTCTTTCTGCCCTACAGGACAGCCCTGATGCATTTTTTCCCTGGTCCAAATGCTACTCATTATAAAAACCTATGCCTTCAATTCAGTAGGACCATCTGAAGAGCTGTTTTGTTGGGAACCGCCCTGACTGGTATCAGAAGCTGAAACCCCCGCCTAGCTAAGGCTAAGGGAACACCCTTGGAACCGTGAGCCAGCAAGGAGACAAAAGCTTATCTCCCTGGCAGGAATGCTGCTTCTGCTGCTGAACCCCAAAAAGCTTGGTCGGTTAGCCAAAGACGGGTAAGATTCCCTATGGGGGGAACGACCCAAGCCAGGCACGATCACTTTTGGGAGGCCCCCCCCCCAAAAGAAGGACTTGGGGGGGGCTGCAGCAAAAGGGGGTGATGGACCCTCACTCCTCGGCTTTGACAAAGTCTGAGTTCTCAGCGTCCGGAAGAAAATCTCCTTATCTCTCGGTGGCCTTAGTTCCCACGCTCCACCTAAGCCTGAAACAATGACGGGGTAGTACAGCTCGGTACTGGGAAGTGCGGATTTCCCGGGGTGATCAGGCCTAAGAAAGAACATGTAAATTACTGTGAAACCTTCTTTGTTCAAGAATGCTCTCAGTTGAATGAGAAGGGTCTTAGGAGGAAGCTAGTTTGTTCCTCAGCCTTACAGCTCTTTGACCCCCCAACTCAATAGACGGGCAGAGTTCTTTGTTTTCTATAGTTCCTTACTTCCCCTGGTGAGTGCTGTACTTTACCTGAATTATTATGCAGCATGAGCCTAATAAAAGCAGGTATGGACGGTGGATCGGCGCGCTCCTCACTAGAAGGGGTGGCCATTTCGTCCCTACTTCTCCACAGAAACTAGTTTGTCTCTGTGCATGTTATTTCTCGCGTGTTTATCGTCGAGCCATCCACAGCGTTCCGTGGTCACTGCTGGTTGGTGACCCACGCGCAACAGCTGGCGCCCAAACGTGGGGCAGCGATTCGGGACCACAGAGGTGGGACCCCATTCGAGACCACTTGGAACCAGCGGCTACGAGCCGTCGCTGTGGACAACGCATCAACTTCGGGTGGATTTGCACGCTAACAGCCCAGGTAAGGGCCGACGACCCCGAACTCTTTCTCGGGCATGTTGTGGGATGCGTTGAATTTTCAGGGAAGTAGGTCTTTCTTTTCTAGGTCGTTTCTCTCTTTGCGACCGCCTATAATTGGGTAAATGGTAATTTAATTCTGAAGTTTGAAAAAACAAACGATTTGCCTTGAAAAAAGTAATCAGGTGATTTATTTTGGCCAATTAAAAGTAAATAAAAGTAAGCTTTTTTCTTTTAAAAAAAAAGGAAGGAAGGTAAACATAGGTTGTAACTTATATAAAGGGCAGAAAGCTTTTCTGCGTATATTACAACAAGTTCTTAAAGAAGCAAAGTATAAGGAAGTATAAGAAAGTATAACAAAGTATAAGAAAGAAAAGCATCTGGTTCAGCTTTTGCAAGCTATAGGAAAATATTGTCCTTCATTTCCTGGTAGAGGGACGTTAGACATTGATGTTTGGGAAAAAGTGGGTGAAAGGTTGAAATCTTTGCAAAACAGTGGTATATCTATTGGTGTGCACACCTTTGTAACCTGGAGGCTTGTCAGGGATTCTCTCGAGTTCATTTGGGCAAAGAAAACAGAGCTAGATGATGAGGAATCTGATTCTGACAGTGAAATGGTGTGCAAATTGAGTGAGCAGATCATGGAGGCCCCACCTTCACCCCCACAGAGAAGGATGGATTTTGCTCTGTATCTGCTCTGAAAAGGAAATTGAGGATTCCAGGGAAGGTTGAAACTTCACACTCTAGGAATGTAAATGGGAAACTGTAAAGATAAATGGAAAAGTAAATGTTTTAGGAAAGATGTTATGTGATGTTAGTTAATAATTGAAAGTATAAGGCGTGGAAATGCAATCTTGGTGAATATCAGAAGGGCTATGAAAGAAAGATTAGAAGGTTTGTGAATGTTTCAGAAGGTCTGTGGAAGTGAAAGTTTTCAGAAGCCTGGTAGATATCAGAAGGAAAAGGATTTTCCTTCACACTTTATATTTTTCTCCCTACCTGATCCCTCCAGAATTTGGCATTCTAAAGGAGTAAGTAATGACATAAGGTTTCTTTGCATAAATCTAACAAGACCAGTTGTTAATAGTGGTTATGATTTAATTGTGTCTTCCAACTCTTTCCAAATCTGTTATCTCCAGAATATGACCAAAAAATGAATGAATCCAAATGGCATTATAGCATTTAACAATGCACTGCTCTCCTTATGAGTCCGACAGTTTGTTAACACCTGGTTGCACTTATTGTTTAATCAATGCTACTTTAGAATTAGTCCAACAGGCCCAAATAGATCAGGAGATCCTGACCCGCCTTTCTGCAGTTGAATCAGCACTGGACTGGATTGGCGAATGCCAGGACGCTCTCGTGATTCGTCAACACCTAACCTGTGACCCTGGTTTCTCCAGACTGTGTGTCACACTGCTACAGTGGAATTCCAGCCAACATACTTGGACTGATATACAACATCGCTTGAGGGGAGCTTTCTCCACTAACTTAAAAGGACAAATTGATAAATTGCAGTTGGAGTTACATCATCAGCTGCAGGACATTCAACGTTTAACCAAACAGGACATTTTCCGAGCTCTTAATGAAAATATTAATTGGCTAAATCCTAAAACATGGTTTGATGGACTTAATTTGAGAATTTGGGTTTTTGGAGCTGCTGGTTGTTTACTGATTGTGATATTGATTTGTGTACTTCAGTGTATTTGCAAATTGTTTTCCCAGGGTCGTATCAGAAACCAGCAGGTAGCCACCTTTATGGAACCCTTAGCAGTCCTAACTGAAAACAAGGGAGAAGGTATGAGAAACTATTCTGGCAGACGTAAAATTAAAACTCAACACCCATGTAAGAAAGTAGGTGATGAGTCAGTGCGCAGAACTGCACCTGTTAAGAAATCCTCTCGTAAGAAGTCAGGCTTGCATTATGCTCAAACTGCCATGTGATTTGCCTTTCCTGATATCTATGTAATTTCTCACAAAGATTGAAATGTAATCAGACCTATTACTTTTTGTTTTTCCCTTAATATGTTTTCTTGCACTGAGTTTAGAAATTTAGGTATTCACAACCCATAGAATTTAGTTTCTGCTTTATATTTCTATTATTGCCTTATGATGTATGTAGATGTTGCTTTTCTTCTGATTTGCATTCGAAAACAGCAAAAGTAGGTTTCACAGGCTTAACGACCACAATTGATTTTAAAAACTAAAAAAGGGGTATATGTTGGGAACCACCCTGACTGGTATCAGAAGCTGAAACCCCCGCCTAGCTAAGGCTAAGGGAACACCCTTGGAACCGTGAGCCAGCAAGGAGACAAAAGCTTATCTCCCTGGCAGGAATGCTGCTTCTGCTGCTGAACCCCAAAAAGCTTGGTCGGTTAGCCAAAGACGGGTAAGATTCCCTATGGGGGGAACGACCCAAGCCAGGCACGATCACTTTGGGAGGCCCCCCAAAAGAAGGACTTGGGGGGCTGCAGCAAAAGGGGGTGATGGACCCTCACTCCTCGGCTTTGACAAAGTCTGAGTTCTCAGCATCCGGAAGAAAATCTCCTTATCTCTCGGTGGCCTTAGTTCCCACGCTCCACCTAAGCCTGAAACAATGACGGGGTAGTACAGCTCGGTACTGGGAAGTGCGGATTTCCCGGGGTGATCAGGCCTAAGAAAGAACATGTAAATTACTGTGAAACCTTCTTTGTTCAAGAATGCTCTCAGTTGAATGAGAAGGGTCTTAGGAGGAAGCTAGTTTGTTCCTCAGCCTTACAGCTCTTTGACCCCCAACTCAATAGACGGGCAGAGTTCTTTGTTTTCTATAGTTCCTTACTTCCCCTGGTGAGTGCTGTACTTTACCTGAATTATCATGCAGCATGAACCTAATAAAAGCAGGTATGGACGGTGGATCTGGCTTGAAGTGTTTCCATTGAGAAGTCAGCTGTTAGCCTTATTGGGGCTCCCTTGTATGTTACTTCCTTCTTCTCCCTTGCTGCCTTTAAGATTCTCTCTTTGTCTTGAAATTTTGTCATTTTAATTATGATGTGCCTTGGGGTGGGTTTCTTTGGGTTCCTCTTGATTGGGACTCTCTGTGTTTCCTGGATTTGTGTGACTTTTTCTCTCGTCAAATTAGGGAAATTCTCCCTCATTACTTGTTCAACTAGGTTTTCGATCCCTTGCTCTTCTTCTTCTCCTTCTGGTATCCCTATTATACGGATATTATTACGTTTCATATTGTCTTGCATTTCTCTTATTCCCTCTTCATTCTTTCTGAGCCTCTGTTCCTTTTCTTGCTCTTTCTGCATGCTGTTTTCTACTTTGTTTTCCAGCTCGCTAATCTGATCTTCTGCTTCATCAATCCTGCTTTTCATTCCTTCTACTGTGTTCTTCAGTTCAGAAATTCTATTCTTCATTTCCTCTTGACCTTTGTTGAGAGTTTCTATTTCCTTTTTCATGTTTATATAGTTTGCAGTGAGATTGATGTAGTTTCCCTCTAATTTCTGAAAGCTCATTGTGAGTTCATTGAACTTCCTGGTAATCATTGTTTTGAACTCACTATCTGATAGTTGAGTTGCCTCTATTTCATTTAGCATTTTTCCTGAGGCTTCCTCGTTTCCCTTCAGTTGGGGTTGTTGTTTTTTTTTTCTCATTGTTTGTGGGTTTCTTCTTTTTTCTTCTTGATTGTTAATTTGAACTGTTCTGATTCCCTGTAATTATGGTGTGAACTTCTGTGGTAGAATATTTGTGTGTTTCAGTGGTGCAATCTCCTTCGTGTATCCTGGTGTTCACAGCTTCCCCCTACTCTTTTTTGGGATCAGTTGGAGGAGTAAGGCAAAATGGTTTAAAACAGCAAGACAGTATACTATGATATTTACTTTAGCAGCCAGTAGAGAAGAGATGGGTTATCCTTTGGCTCCTTATAGTGTTAACCATGATCCTCCACCCCACTATCCACGTTTTAGAAAGGATGAAAGGAAGGTAAGACTGTTATTGGGGCCAAGAGGATTGTTAGTTGTATCTAGAAAGCTGTGAGGCTGTGGGAGGTCAGCTTCTAAGGTAGGGTTAGACTAAAGATTAGTATATAGGAGTAGTGAGTACAGGAATAGAGACAACCCCCACAATAGTATAGTTCAGAAAATTGCAAAGTGGGCTGAGATCAGGTAGGGTCATTGAGAAGCATTTACAATTGTATAGACTAGGTCTTACTAGCAGTAATAGTAAAGTGGCAGTCTTGTGGCAGAATCGATGAGGTCTAGATAAGAAGAATAAAGAGTATAGAACCTTGAGAGGTGTATTAATGGAACACAGATGAAGGATAGTAACTTATCAACACCTTGTGACTGAGATACCAGGAGGAATCTATCAAATGACAGTATAACCAGCCAAGCAAAGAAGATTATACAGAAAGAAAAAGAATACCAAAATATTATTAAAATAAAAAATGTCGTAAAAGTGAGAAAAAGATAATACAAATTTACAGTAGCTTGCAAGATTAAAAAAAAAAAGAAAGAAAAGCAGAAGATGTAGTGCAGGAGAGATAAATTTGGAGTGGAAAGAATAATATTATGTTGAAAGGAAGAGAAACATAAGGGATTGCAATATAAAAATAATAAGAATTGG